>NC_133618.1:523351503-524759003 GCF_048593235.1 Sminthopsis crassicaudata
TGGAGAAGGAAATGGCAAATCACTCCAGTATCTTTGCCAAGAAAGACTGAATCTCAACAAATCTCTAACTCAAGGCCAGTGCTTCTCCTACTGCTCCATCCTGCCTTCCCTGTTTATATATGTCACATTAACATCTCATAGGTGCCCAATAAATATTTTTGACAGATTCATTATTTTGAAAACAATTGGGATTAAGTAACTTGCCTAGAGTCTCACAGCTATTAAGTACCTCAGGCCACATTTGAACTCAGGACTTTCTGAATTCAGAGCCAGCTCTCTATCCACTGCACCACCTAGCCCCAGACCACTTCATTTTAACCAAAGGAAGATTTCAGTGAATAAAACACATTAACTTCTGATGAATTTTTTTATTTTGGTTTGCTTGGTTTTTACAGGGAAAACAGAGGCTTATTTGGAAGCCATCAGAAAGAACATTGAATGGCTGAAGAAACATGATAAACAAGGAAATAAAGAAGGTATGGAATTATCATTTTTTAACCTGGCATATGCCATTGGGAGAGGAGTACCGATATATTATTTCATCCCTGAAAGGAACTACTACGATGAAACATCTTTTTACTGATGCAGAATACCAGCTCATCTCTCACTTTTAGTCTTAGAGAAGTTCTTGTAGACATCAGAGATTAAATGATTGACCAGGGTGCAGCAACTAGTATGTGCCAGACTAATCTTGTCTCTCTAACCTTTCTGCTATCTAGCTAGGTATCCTTGTTATATATAAATTACCCCAGTGAGGTGAGTTGAATGCAAATTTCTCCTTGAAAACCAGAATACTCCCAAGATCTGCCTAAAGAAGGAGAAAGAATCTCTACTTCTCATAATGTCCAAATCCATTTTTTGGTCAATAGTATTTTTTGTAGCACATCTGGGAGGCAGTTATGGAATAATGGGAGAAAAAACCCCACTGGGTGGGTGAAGGGTGACAGGACCTATCAAGTTGATCTTGAGCAAGTGATTTTGCTTTTCTGAGCTTCAGTTTCCTCATACATAAAATGGAGTTAATTATACTTACCAAACTTACTCTAGAGAGTTATTGTGATGATCTAAAAAAACAACACTGGCAAATAATTTTCTAATAGGAAAGCACGATGTCAGCCAGGTATTATGTATTCAGAACTTTGTACTAGGTGTTCTGGAGATTTTTTTTAAGTAAAAAGAAAGGGAGAGGTATGGTCCTTAGAGAGATTACAATTTGATAAGGGGGAAAATGTCGGGGATAAGTGAAAAAACAAATAGACAGAGCTGATTATTGAAAATGCCCAGAAACCAGTGCTGCAGCTGTTTTTTTGCCAGTCATTTTAGTCATGTCCAATTCCTCATCACTGCATTTCAGATTTTCTTGGTAAAAATACTAAAGTGACTTGCTATTGCTCATTTTACAGATGAGGAAAGTAAAGCAAGCAGAGTTAAGGGACTTGCCCAGGGTCCCATGTATCTGAGGCCAGATTTGAACTCATGACAATGAGTCTTCCTGCCCCCAGGCCTGGCACCCCATCCACTGTTTTGGGGTAGCATGGTAGCCATGAGATGTGGAATCCCTAAGGAGCACCATTTCTAGATAGTGCAGCAATCACTCACTTAGGACCAAGTTCAGATTCTGCCTCTGCTGCTTAGGGGGACCTTGGGAAAGTCACTCAACTTTGCAATATCTCAGTTTCTCTATCTGTAAAATGAGGGGTTGATCCCTTCCAGACCTGGACTTATGATCCTATGAGGTACAATTTAAATATGTATGTGTGCCCACTGGGAGGAGCATAATAGAAGACTTATTAGTTCCTCCCTAATTTCTCCATGCATTATCTCTTGCAACCCTATTTCTTTTTCACTCATGTCCCAAAGTATGGAAGTGTATACATGCCTGTAGATATAGTTTATAGTTCTTTCTTCAGTGCAAAGAACAAATCAGGATTATTGCATGGTAATAAATCTTAGATCACAAAATTCTAGAGATGGAAAGCAGTGCCATGTAAGCTATAAGCAGCCCTGACTTTTGAGTCACAAGAATTGACTTCAAATCCCACTTCTAGTGCTTATTACATGTGTGACATTGGCAAGGTACTAAACCTCTCTGGGGTTCAACTTCTTCATCTACAAAATTAAGGCACAAGAATGGATGCTCCCAAATCCCTTCTAGTTCTAAACCCTGAATCCAATGTAAGGATGCCCTCTCTGCCCTCCTTTTATAGATGTGGAAACTGAGGTGGATGAAAAGTAAATGACTTGCCCAAAAGTCAGCTTATTAATGATTAAGGAAGAACGAGAATCCCAGACTCCCAGTTCCAAGATCAAAGCTTCCAAATCTTTCCACTGCATTGCATGATAAAGTGAAAAGAATTTGGGGCATGTAAAAGAGATCTGCACCCTCATCTGATACTTACTAGTATGTCAAAATGGGGACAAGCTCTGAGGCTCAGTTTCTTCAGCTGTAAAACTGGGATAATAATACTTGTGTTACCTATCTGCTGTGGGTATCAAATGAGGAAATGTACATAAAACACAATAGTTAGCTTTGCTAGCTTAAAATTGCACTGACACTTTTGTAATACCCAGTACAAATTTGAGTTATGCCATCACCAACACACGTAGCTCTCTGGTAGTCAGAACTTTGTTCTGGGTGAATCTCATTGGCCCTTCAAACCTTGACCCTTCAGTGACCAGTTGCTAACATGTGAAGTAAAAGGCAGGAGCAAGAATGGTGGCTTCAGAATGCAGATAATGTTGTCAAAAGAATATCTTTACACAAATTTTCCATTTTCTTGTTATTTTGATTTTAACAATACCAAGAAACATGAACGTTTCAATATACAAAGAACAGAAAAAGAGTATTGTATCCAAAACTAGGAAGCTCATTACAGAGAGCTTTTTTTAGTATATGCTAAATTTAGCACATTCATTTTAAAAGCTGTCCTTCTTGTATGTGTTCCCTATGAGACTCCTTCTGTCCTCTCCTGAACATTTTCTTTTTCTTTTTTGCGCATTGCTATAATTGGCTTTACTTTTCTCCCCTATTCCCCTGTGTAGATGGTGCAGTGTCTAGAGTCTGGAGTCAGGAAGACCTGAGTTCCAATGTAAGCCAGGCACTTACTAGCTGTGTGATCCTCTCTCTGTTTGCCTCAATTTCCTCAACTGCAAAATGGGGATAATTATAGCACCTATCTTGCAGGGTTGTGAGAATCAAATGAGATTTTTATAAAGTCCTTAACAGAGTGTCTGGGCACATAGTAGGTGATTAATAAATGCTTATTCCCTTGCTTGCTAGCCTGCCTGTCGGGAAAAAAATTCCTTAATAGCAGTAATGCTGCACCCCCTTTTTTATAAATTAGGCTATCCAAACACAAATTTATTCTTTTTTTGATTGAAAGGATCTCTGACATCTTGGCTCTTTCCAGGGTTCCAAACTGCCTCTCTTATGGCATACTCTTCATGAATACCCATGGTTTAGCTTGATTATTCATTTCAAATCCTTAACTGTGTAAGAACCACGCCTTCCTGGTTATGAAGGGAAGCAAAGCCCCTCTTTTGCCTTACAGGAGTCAGGAGGCAAACTACTCATGCCCCAGCATCTCTCCATGCACCTTCAGGTAGTGTCTGGCAAAATGGTTTGCCTCAATAATCGCTCGTTATATTATGTTACATAATATATAATATAGTTATGGTAAAATAAAAAAGGTCCTGTAGAAGACTACAGAGATAAACTAAACAGATGGCTGGACCTGGCTTCAGGAGTTAGGGCTCAGAGCCTGTTTCTGCTACTTGTTGGCAGTGGGACCCTGGACACACAGCTTAGCCCCTCAGAGCTTCAGTTTATTTATTTGCAGAAAAGGGTTCAATGTAAGAAATTGAAGTCCTGATTTTATCTGATAAACCTAGATCTGGGGAGAACAGAATTCAATGAATTCAGAGGAAATAAATACATTTTCCCTACTGCGAAATTCCATGAATCCTATGTCACAGAGTTGCTACTTGCAAAAACTTAAAGTATGATATCACTATGATATGTACTATCCTGGTGGAGAATACTGAAGAAATAGGCTAGGCAATACATGACTGAGCTCATAATTCTGTGCCTTCCAGGTCTCTAAGGCTACACTTTGGAATAAAGAGACTGCATCTTGATTCTAAAATCAGTATCTCTCCACCCCCATCCCCTCTTCTCTCTTTTTCCCACCGCTTCTCCTCTTTTCCCCTTTGTCTCCCTCTGTACCCTTCTGTTCTCCCTTCCTTCCTCCTCATCTTCCTCTCTCTCCTCCTTCTCTCTCTTTTTTTGCTCACTCATACTCCCCCTCAATTCCGGTCCTCTTTCATCCCATTCTTCCTTCTTCCCCTTCTCACTACTTCTCTCTTCTTTTCCCTCTCCCTCATATTGGTTCCCTCCCTTTCCTTCTCCTTCCCTTTCTCTCTCTTCCTCTGAAATATTCTCTTTCTCTCCTTCTCTTCTGGTGATTTTGGAATTTCCTTAGATTTGGTCTAGATCATTGGGATATTTGGGATTTGAAGCTGACTATATCAGACCAAAAACAAAAACAAAAACACGTGAAGAGCCTATTTATAACTCAGTTTTCCTCTTGACAACGATTCAATTCAGTAAATTTTATTAAGTATTCACTATATATACAAAGTATGGTATTGAATGTTATGGATATAGCATTGAAAAATTGCACAATCCCTGCCCTTAAGGAGTTTATATTCTACTGGTAGGATACAACGTATTTGTAATATTTTACATTTAGTATCTCATATTATCTTCACAACTCTGTGAAGAGAATGCTATTCTTATCCCCATTTTACAGAAAACTGGGACAATGAGAGATTAAATGACTTCAGGCCCACAGAACCAGATAAATGACAGAAGTAGAATTTGAACTTTGTCTCTAGTGAGTCCAAATTCAGCACTCCTTCTACTACATCCTTCTGTCTTTATAATAATAAATTACATTTATATACCACTCTACAGTATATGACCTATTTTCAAATATAATATTTTATTTAAGCTTTAATAAATAAAATATTAACCTGAGAATGGAAGTGGAAACATCATTTTTTCCATTTTACAGTTTGGGAAACTTGCCCTATTTTGAACACACATCTAGTTAAGCCTGGATTCAAGCCCAAATTAATCTGACTCCAGATATAATATTCCTTCCAAAACATGTGCCTATTAATAGCCAGGAACCAAAGGAAGCTTTTGTTTATAAGAGTATTTGTTGCGTGTAATTTGTTTTAATCATATCAAGAGAATCCTGTTTCCTAGAACCATCCGCTAGCCCTTGGAAATAGTTTCATGGTTCTGGTATTCATTATAATGGTTTGCTCATTTTCTGCTAATTTTATTTTCCAGATTATGACCTTTCAAAGATGAAAGATTTCATCAATCAACAGGCTGACATTTATGTGGAGAAAGGCATCCTTGATGAAGAAGAAGCTAAAACTATCAAACGTATTTATAGTAGCCTATAGAAAAGACAAAGAATCCAGGAAGGATGCTAAAGTCTCCTGACTGTGGAGATAATTTAGGATAACATGCTATAGCTTCAAGCAACTTCTAGTCCTATGATCTGAGTTCTTTTCATTTAAGGATTAATAGAAAATGCTGAATTCACATTGTAATGAATATTTAAAAGTGATGAAAAGCAGCTCTCTTGATATAAAAACAGTATGGTAGTATCCCTTGATTCATTAAAAAAAAAAAGTAGCATTTTGGAAAAAAATGTGTATAAATTAAAATTTTATATGCTGAATTTTTCCCTCACTAATATATTATAAAATTAGAGATGTGTTCCTATGGAAAAAAATCCTCCAATGAACTGAGTTAAACTTTTTTCAAAGAAGAAATTAAAATAGGTTCCCACCCCAGGGCATGATGGATACTATAGTATCCCAATGGCGATATGTCCACTGCAAATTGTAGTTCCCACCAGCAGTTCACTTTGGGATGTTAAAATAAATCTGTTTATTTTTCTTTCAAAGCCTCCTTAACATGACAAGATATTGAGCCATCTGCTTCTCTAGGTGCTATTTTTAACAGCCTCTGAATTAGACCATGAACTAGGCTCTTTGGGCACCAAACCAAAGGGATCAGAAAATTGTATATTTTTTGATGGTTCACCTACAATTTTAAGAAATTCATCCCCTAACTTATAAATTTCATAATAGTGAATTTTTGATCATTAAATTTATTTGGAATAAGGGAGACCTATATATCTCCCAAGAGACCAAATTAGGTCACTGAGTACACCTTAAAGCAAGAAAAATTCTTAAGCCAAATCAGTAGTTATCTGAATTGGATGTATTCCTAGAGCTAAAAATGTTTCCCAACAAGGAATACCAAAAGGTTCAGGCAGTGAGATAGAAATGAATCAGGTGAAAATCATTTGCCTCATTCTGAACCAAAGCTGACAGATAAGCTTCCCTAGAGGAAGGGAAAGTTAATGAGCTGAAAGTCCTTCCAAACCCTCTTCCTCATTCCCTTTCCATAAACATGCTGCTTAAAATAATCACTAGGAAATGGCCTAAAAACTCCATGAAATGTTATTAGGTTGATGTTCCCATAGTAATCCATGCATTGAAATTTTGTTATTCGATATAAATCAATTAAATGTAAATGTTTTATATCTGTTTTCATTTAAAAATAAAAATCTACTGCTTTATATATTAACTGTTATTGATTCAAATGGCTTTACTGACATTTGTCCCTATACTCTAGTGAAAATTGAATAGCCTAGTCTTTCCCTTCATTTCTCAGTGGAATTCTGCTTTTCTCATAAAATAGACTATATGGGTCATGAGGAGATAGATAGTAAGCTCCTTGAGGGCAGGTGCTCTTCATTTTTCTTTTTGTAACTCCAGCAACTAGCATAGTAGCATATATAATATGGTGCTTAATAAATGCTTGTTGAATTAAATTGAATGGAATGACAGGAAACCAAGAGTGTGTTCAGGAATGGGATGCTTCTGATGTTCCATGTCATCCTCATTCTAAAAGGTACAAGCCCCCCAAAATTAAACTCACTAGCCCTTGAGAAGTTGTTCATTCACCCCTCCTTGAAAGTTTATCCTACTTGTGCTTGCTCATAAAATGCCCCTCAAAAAAACCCATCTCAAACCAAAAACACCAAATGTGGTTGCCTTTAGTAGACAGCCAAATGGTTTTCATAACTTCAGAAATAATGTTCAGGTTATACATGCCTATCTTCTCCTACTGGATTTTAAGCTACTTTAGGTCAGAAATGTTTCTATCACCTCCCTCAGCATATGTGCATTTCTCTTAGAAACTATGTAGTGGGTACATAGTAGGTACACATACTAGATGTTTGTTGAATGAATATATTTTACCTTTCCCTTTCACCATCCCTATGTAATTTTCTTATATTATTAGGTCATCTTGATTCTCATATTTGGCAAATATCAATTAATTTCAAGCCTCAGGATTGCATAAATTCCCTACAACTAAAGCCTCAAATTCCCCCAACATTTAGAAATGTCTTTAATAATTTAGGTAAGAATCACAAAAGGAGATTTATGTGTTACATCCTTTCCTTCATCCTACTACATGGATCTACTTCTATCAACCTCTCCTTCAATCCTATAAACATATCTGAAATCCAACTTTCAATGTATTGAAATTCCCTCAAAAGGAGATCCATCTTCCAAAAAGTTTTCAATCAATTTCTCAAAGTTGTTCCACCATATTTTCATAGCTACTCAGTATACCCCTCAGCAAGACTGAAAAGTCATCTTATGCCCAAGACTCACAGGATGTAATATTGAAAAAGGACTCAGCTCTGCTTATATTCATATAGTTACCTTCTACTTTGGACACAATGAAGGAGCATTGGTTCAGTAGTCAGGGGATCTGGCTTCAATCCTGCCTCTAATAAGTGGTGGGACAATGAGCAAACCACTTCCCTATTTCTGTTTCATCTTCTGGAAAATGATCAAGTTGGATTAGATGGTGTCTGAAATTCCTTTCAGCTCTAGATATATGATCCTATAACTCCTTTCCAGGTTCATAAAATATATATATGAAGGTTTGGCTTAGAATGACAATCTGACACAGTTTTTGAGTTCCTATGGGAGGAAGTGGAATGGCTCATGAAGTGAGATATACTTTGTGTATAACAAAGAAATGTATAGAGTTCTGATAAATGAGACAAAATCAAGGCACCCTGCCAGAATAACTTTGTAATTTTGAAAATCATTTAATTAATAGAGCATGGTGGAGGGGTTTCAGTCATTTTTCGGTTATATCCTATTCTTTGTGACCCCATTTTGGGTTTTTCTTGCCAAAGATACTAGAGTGATTTGCCGTTTCCTTCTCCAGCTAATTTTATAGAGGAAACTGAGGCACAGAAGGTTAATTGTCTTGCTTGGGATCACACAGCAATTAAGTGTGTAAACCAGATATGAACTCAAGAAAAGGAAAGTTCCTTTTGACTCCAGGTCCTGCAGTGTGTCCCCTATCCCATAGCTACCCAGAGCACAGTGTTAAGTGCTACCAGTTGCAAGTAAACAAAAGAATTCTAGGTCAATGGATATGGGGAGGGATGATAGACAATTGGGGCAGAGTGGGCACTTCACGAGTTTCATTGAAAAGATATAAAAGTATAGATGGTTTCAAAAGATGCTGGAACCGAAAACAAATTGCTTGACGAAATGAAACCATGTCCAAAAGCTTTCCCTGAGAGAGTTATTGAACTAGTAGAACCTTTGGGGAAGCTAGGTGACGCAGGGGATGGAGTGCCAGGGCTGAAGTCAGGAAAATGCATTTACATGAGTTCAATCCCATCCTCAGATACTTACTAGCTGGATGACCTGGCCAAGTCACTTCACTCTGTTTGCCTCTGTTCCTAATTTGTAAAATGAGCTGGAGAATATCTTTATCTTTGCCCAAAAAAAAAACCCCAAGTGGGGTCATAAAAAGTTGGACATGACTGAATAACAAAAAATCAGAGCTTTTTAGAGCCCAACCTTACTTACATACCATACTTAAGTAAGAATAGAGAGTATTATAACAAAACAACTTTAAAAAAGCATTTACATGAGGTTACAGTTCTTTCTCTAAAACCATTTTGATTTCATTGTTTTCTTTTCTAATTAGGTCACTGTCTCTTGCCTTTTTAGTTTCTGCTCCTAAATACCCCTAACTTGGTAAGCCATTCCTCCTTGACAGCAGTTTTCACTAATGGCAGATGTATTTGGAGCAACCAATTTAAAATTGTTTATTAAATAAGGAATATATTATTGTCCTATTAAATTTTCCAAAGATACTATGTTTTGTACTTACAAAGGGCATCATTAGGCTAATGATGAATAAATGAGAAGACAAATGTTTATTCATAGAATTACAGAAAAATGGTCCCCCATTATTTTCCTTATCACTTTAACATGCTAAAGAATTTTCTGTTTTTAAGTCATTTATACATTATATTGGTTTTTCCTATTTCTGTGTAATTTCTAATATTAGAAATATTTTCCCCCAGAATCAGAGTGCCTCAATTTTACATGATTTATAAGCAGCCTATAATCCCTATTATATTTGGAAAGCTCTTAGCATAGTGCCTGGCACATGAGGCACTTAATACTTGTGTCCTTCTTATCTCTCCTACTTTCTCCCTCCCTTCCTTCTTCCTACCTTCTTCCCTTCCCTCCCTAAACTTTATGAACATAGAAAGTGATTAACTTTGAAGCTTCGTCCACAATGTCATTGATAATTTTGCTCTCAATTTATCACCCAAATAATTCAAAATTTCAGTTGCATACAAATATAGTGCATGTTGTGTTTCCTCTTTTGTTTCATAATTTTCAGTTGTTCAGTCATTTTTCATTTGTTATCCAACTCTTTATGATCTTATCTGAAGTTTTCTTGGTAGAGACACTGGAGTGGTTTGCCATTTCCTTCTCCTGCCACTTTTACAGATGAGGGAACGGAGGCAAATAGGGTTAAATGACTTGCCCAGGGTCACCCAACTAACAAGTGTCTGAGGCCAGATTTTAACTCAGGAAAAGGAGTCTTCCTGACTCCCGGTCTGGAACTCTATTTCATAATTGCTAAACTGTATAATTTGTGTTCAGATCTGCAAAATGAGGAAGGAAATGGCTAAATCACTCCAGGAGCTTTGCCAAGAAAACCCCAAAAGGCATCACAAAGAATAGACATGAATGAAGAACAAATAATTAACTCTGTGCTAACTGTGTATTTCGTGTTCATCTATAAGCAAAAAAAACCAAAAAAACTACAAAGTATTTTTATTTAAAGCTATCTAAAGTGCAAATGAGCTTACTGTAAAATATATATTTTGGTTTAAGCAGCACTGTCTGGGATAATGGATGCAATCGATGGATGCTGTCACACATATAGAATGAGAAGATACCTTTCAGGTGATCTTATCTAACCCCTTCATTTTATATTAGGAAACTAAGGCTCAGAGAGGCACTCTAAAGTCACACAGATATAAATGGCAAAAACTGGGATTTGGTATCCCAAATCAGAATCCAAAATCCAACACTTTCTCATGCTACCTATGACTCTAAGCAAAGAATCTCCCTGTCATATCCCTTCTCTTTTTCTTAGTTTCTTCCTGACTACATATTGATTTTCTAAGCTTTCAATGATCGCTACCAACTCTTTTCTCTTCCCTGCCCCTATCTCCCCACTCCAGTCCATGGAGTCCATTATCCATTAATTCTGGCTTGATTCCTCTGGGCTTCCTGTTTATGGTCTAGGATCTGGATGTGGACTGGACTATATAATTAGGCTTGAGATCCCACCCTCTTTCCCTAGGCTAGCTTTTTCCTTGATTCTGCTAATTGGCTACAATCCCATCTGCCTCAAACCCACCTTGGTGGGTAGAGGTGTCCCTATGTGAGGTGTCCAGTAATACAGGGACCATCCAAAAGGGGAAGGAGGTGAAATATTGTCACATACAGAATTCAATCACTTCATTATTTTGTCCAAGGCCTAATAAAAACAGTCAAGGAACATAAAATGTCAGGAGAGAGGGGTTAAGAAGAAGAGACTGGGAAAAGATGGGAGGAATGAAGAAGAGGTGCCATAGATGATTTGGTTGGTAGAGGGAACTCTGGATGAAGAAACTCCCTCTATATAGACTGCACCTCTTTTGCAACAGATAATCCTAAAGATTTGCCTGGATCAAATAAAAGGAAAGCCCTTAATCCATACATATGAATCCCTGCTGGACTACAAATTAACTTACTTTTTAAGTGTACTGTTATCTGTCTTATATTTTTACCTATTTTGTTAAACATTTCCCAATTACATTTTAATTTCTTTTGAGCCACACTCCGGGGTGTTGTTGGCCTGTGTTGAGACTTCTGGCCTAGAACAAGAAGAGTTTAAGTGACTTTACCCATTGTTACATAACTGGTAAGGATCATAGGGGACACTTGAACCCCGGTCTACCTGGTTCAGAAATAAGCTCTCTTTCCAAGATGATATTGCTGCCTCAAAGTAAAGATGAAGGGTAATGAAGACCTTGAGGTATTATTGACAACACAGAATTTCAGGGAAAATGTTATCTTGATTTTGCTTTTATTATCAACAAGTCACCTAGAAGAATACCTAGAAGAGCTATAGTTGTCTTGTTGTTCCA
This sequence comes from Sminthopsis crassicaudata, assembly GCF_048593235.1. NCBI lineage: Eukaryota > Metazoa > Chordata > Mammalia > Dasyuromorphia > Dasyuridae > Sminthopsis > Sminthopsis crassicaudata. The sequence goes on from NC_133618.1 coordinate 523,363,134, forward strand.
TCACATCCAACTCTCTGTAACCTCATTTGGAGTTTTCTTGGTAAATATACTGGGTTGGTTTGTCATTTCCTTGTTCAGCTCATTTTACAATGAGAAAACTGAGGCAAATAGGAGACTTGTCTAGCATCTCACAGCTATCAAATGTCAGATTTGAACTCAGGTCTCCTAGATTTCAAACTTGATGCTCTATAAACAGAAGACTGTGTTAGATAGTGGAAAGAATGCTAGATTTGGAGTAAAAAAAAAAAAAAAAAGCCCAATTTAACTCCTAGCTCTGACATATAAGAGTCATATGACAAGAACAAGTCTAGTAACCTCTTTTCAACTCTATCTGAAGTTATAGTAATTGTAGTAATTATTTCATGGAGTTGATGTGAGGAAAGTGTGTTCTGTATGAGTGATAGTTCTCTTCTCATTATGAGTGTGCTCAACAACATGGGTGTTCTCTCCTTGGCAACATGATCCATTTATGTCATCTCAGTTATATTGACCTCCTCTAGGAAATTCATTTCAGTTGAAACAAAAGGAATGGAGATAAGAAAAAGTACATGCAGATACAGCAAAACAATCAGAGCTAGAATGGGAACTATAGCAATTAGAAACTATGGAGAAACTATCTTATATCTCTGCCTAAAAAAAACCAACACAACAACAACTAGATATGTTCTATTTAAATGTGTTTGAAGTATCTGTTCTAATAAAGGGATATGTTCCTTTTGAAAAATTAGATTTAGATGTGAACTGGAAACCATTGGGACTATTACTAAGAGTAGCAGTGAATGTTTGTAAGAATAACCACTACCTTAGGTTCAGAAATTTAAGGCAAAGGTAATCAATCATCTCTATCCTTGCTAAAGTAAAATTTCAGGGAAATTGGTATGACCTGAGTGGGGCTGCCTTAAATGAAGATGAAAATAATGAGCTCCTCCCAACTCAAATGGCAATATGGGCTCAAGCAATTCCATGTGGGGAAAAGCAAAAGCCTTTCAAAAGGTAGATTTGAACCAAGGGGCTTTTTTTACTGGACTGGAAGATTGTGATTGAAAATCTGAATCATGAAAAAAGTTAAAATAGCTTAGGGTAATACCAGGTGTCCTTAACAGAGTCAAAGGGCTTTCTGGTTCTTTGTGAGTCAGCCCCCTGAGTTATATAGCAAAACAGACTAGATTTATGACAATCTTAAAGAGTTCAAGTTTGCATCAAGTCTATCCTTAGGAGAATAGTTTAAAAAACATTTGAATTACTTATGATTATATTCCCCAGTTGAAGAAAATTCTAATACTGATTTAAGGGTTGATATCCCAACCCAGCTCCAGGAAAAGTCAATGGCTCTGACCTGATTATCCTTTGGATTATTTCAGAATTATACACTGAACAATTGTTTAGTGAACAAAGGAACATAAGGAAATAATATGCATCCTAAGGTTAACCACAAAAGTTTATTAATAAAGATAATTCTATAATTTTCAGATGAAGAAATTAAAACCATTTCTAGTCATATAAAAAATGTTCTACATCACTATCGATCAAAGAAATGCAAATTAAGAGAACTTTGATACTACTACAGTAGTCAGATTGACTAAGATGACAGGAAAAGATAATGACGAATGTTGGAAGGGAAAACTGGGACACTAATAAATTATTTGTGGCATTGTGAATTGATCCATCCATTATGGAGAGCAATTTGGAGCTATGCCCAAAGAGCTATCAAAATGTGCCTACCTTTTGATGCAGCAGTGTCTATATCTTAAAGAAATCATAAAGGAGGGAAAAGGACCCACATGGGCAAAAATGTTTGTAGCAGCCCTTTTTGTAGTGGCTAGAAACTGGAAATTGAGTGGATGCCCATCAGTTGGAGAATAGCTGAATAAGTTCTGATATATGAATGTTATGCAATATTATTATTCTAAAAAAATTTATTGGAAGAATGATTTCAGAAAGACCTGGAGAATTTACATGAACTGATATTAAGTGAAATGAGCAGAACCAGGAGATCATTGTACACGGCAACAACAAGATTCTGTAATGATCAATTCTGATGGACATGGTTCTTTTCAACAGCGAGGTGATTCAGGCCAGTACCAATGGTCTTGTGATCTGCACCTAGAGAGAGGACTGTGGGAACTGAGTGTGGATCACAACATAACATTCTCATTCTTGTTGTTGTTATTTGCTTGCATTTTATTTTCTTTATCTTTTTTTTCCTTTTTGATATGATTTTTCTTGTGCAGCATGATAATTGTAGCAATGTGTATAGAACTGCACATGTTTAATATATATTGGATTACTTGCCATTTAGGGAAGGGATGGGGTAAAGGGAAGGAGAAAAAACTGAAATATAAGATTTTGCAAGGGTGAATGTTAAAAACTATATGCATATATTTTGAAAATAAAAATCTTTAAAAAGAAAAAATAGAAATAGTTCTAAGAAGTCCAGTTTATAATAGAAAAATGGAAGATGTTCAAATGTGGTTGCCAGTCACACCCAGCTGAATGGCTGGGAGGCATAAGAATAGTTCGGTTTGTGACAAGCTACTGTAGATCCGAGTAATCTACTTAAGTCTTTGACTTTCCTTCCTAAACTTGTCTTCCTTTTCTGAGACCTGAAAGAGAAAATCAACAACTTTGACTGTTGTTTAAATTGCCATCCAAACTTTCCATTAAAAGTCCCAACTCTGCTCTGAGAGTTTCTCCTCTTCATGGCTTCTGCAGCTAAGACTGACAGGGGGAACCCTATGCCCTCTCTGTATATGTATTCTTTTCTTTTTCATGGGCTCTCCTTTAGTCTCATCTTAGTACACAAACCATGTGATATTCCCTTGCCTCAGTAGATAATTAGAAAAATTCCAAATCCCATAAATCTATCAGAGTTGAGACCATTCTTCTTTATTCTAGAGGATTCTAAAGGTCAGCATATAAAAAGGAGTTGGAAGTTCCTGTCTAACTATGGAGAATAAATAGGTGCTCAGCAGAAGCCAAGAGATGACAGCAGCAGCTCTAAGAAGAACCCACAGATGACAGCTCAGAAGAGAACACTTTGCAGTAGTTAAAAGCAGCTTTTCAAGGAGACCACATGCAGCAGCTTTGGAAGCAGAAGGGTGTTCCTTCTGGGATGCAGCCCAAAGAGTATGAGTTGTCTGAGTCATTCATTCATTCAAGTATTTATTAAACAACTATTAGATGCCACTGAAGGTACAAAGACAAGAGCATAAGGAACCTCAAGGAAGTTACATTCCTTTAAGGGAAACAAGTATATTGATAGTTAAATGAGAAATATATAACAAACAATTGTGAGTAAAGAGGGCTGGAGCAACTAGATAGTTCAGGACAGGGCTTTGATAGGAAGGATTCATTGAGACAAGCTTTGAAGGAAGCTAAGACTTCCATCAGGTAAGAATTAAGTAGCAAGTATATTTCAGGCTGGAGCAAAAGACATGGATATGTGAGATGGAATGTTGTATATAGCAAATAGGCCAGTTTGGATGGACTAGAGAATATGTAAAGGTTAGTAATGTGAAACTTGAGCCTGGAATTCTAAATTAGAGTTAAATTGTGAAGCTATTTAATAACAAACAATGAAGTTTGTTTTATATTCTAGAAAAAAGAGGAAGTCACTATTTAGCATGTTCTCAATTTGCTTTTCAGAATGGTTCCTAATGTTTCTCAAAGGATGGACCTTAGTACATACTGCTTCAGCTAAGACTGCCAAGAAGTGTAGGAAAATTACACTTGCAATGAATGTCTAGGTATATCTCCCTGCTCTCCCATGGTGTGTTCCATTACTCAGCAAAAAAATAGCACTATTCTTTGAGCAAATAAAATTTTGAGAACTACTGAGTTAGTCAAATTCATAGCTTCACCAATAATGCATTAGTGTGCTTGGGAAACAATGGAATACAGAAGAAAAAAGAACAAAAACCCTCAGGGAAATTACTTTAATACATAAAATATGAAGCTGAAATGGAAGTAATTACAAGTAAAATGGAAAAAAACTGCAAGAAACTTGTAATTTTAAGTACAAAGGCTACCTATGTAAAGTTTGTAGGTGTATCTTTTGGTATCTTGCATCCTATTGATGACAGGAGTTTAAATTTCTCTCTTTAAATGCAATAAGTTATGACCAACAAGAGATAAAAAGCATTATAGACAATAAAATAGATAAGTTTCATGATATTTAGTGTTAAAGATTTTATATAAACAAAACCAATGAAACCAAGATTAGAAGGAAAATAGAAAACTGATAAAAAAAAAAATTACAGCAAGTTTCTCTGATAATGGCCCTAGTTCAAATATAGAGAGAACTGAATCAAATTTATAAGAAACCAAGTCATGCCCCAATTATTAAATGGAGAAAGGTATAAACAGGCAGTCTTCAGATGAAAAAAATCAAAGCTATCTATAGACATGAAAAACTGCTCTAAATCACTATTGATTAGAGAAATGCAAATTAAAGCAACTCTGAGATACTAACTCATACCTCTCAAGTTGGCTAATATGACAAAAAAGAAAAAAGACCAATGTAAGAGAGGATATGGGAAAATTGGGACACTAATGCACTATTGGTAGATTTTCAAATTGATCCAATTCTTCTGGAAAACAATTTGGAACGATGTCCAAAGGGCTAGAAAAACTATGCATACTTTGCCCCAGCAATGTTTTTAGTAGGTCTTGACTCCAAAATTATTTCTTAAAAAAGGAAAAGGACCTATATGTACAAAAATATTTATAGCAACTCTTTTCTGGTGGCAAAGAATTATTAATTTTTTATTACAGCTTTTTCTTGACAGAACATATGCATGGGTAATTTTTCAACATTGACCCTTGCAAACACTTCTGATCCAACTTTTCTCTTCCTTCCCTCCACCCTCTCCCCTAGATGGTATGCAATCTCATACATGTTAACCATGTTAAGGTATAAAAGAATTACTAATTGAGGGAATGCCCATCAAATAAGAAATGACTAAACAAGTTATAGCATGTGATTATAATGGAATATTAAGAAATGATAAGCAGGATGCTTTCAGAAAAACCTGCAAAGACTTATATAAACTGACATGAGCACTGACATGAACAGAACCAGGAGAACATTGTACACAGCAACAGCTATATTGTACAATAATGAACTGTGAATGATTTAATCATTCTCAGCAATGCAGTGACTTAATTCAATTTTTTAAAATGCTATCCACTTCCAGAGAAAGAACTAATGGAGTCTGAATGCAGATTGAAGCTTTTTAAATTTTTAATTTTTTAAAATTTTTAAATGTTTTAAAATTTTTTTTAATTTTAAAAAAAATTTTCCATGGGTTGTTTAATCTTTGTTTTCTTTTACAATATGACTAATATGAAAATAAGTTTGGCATGACTGTACATGTATAACCTACATCAAATTGCTTGTATTCTCAATGAGGGGGAAGGGAAAGAGGGAAAAAAGATAATTTGGAACTCAAAAAAATTTTTAAATGTTAAAATTGTTTTTACATGTAATCAGAAAATAGTAATAAAGTATTTTTAAAATAAATACAACAAGAAAGGTTAAGGTACATATCAATTAAAGATTCATAAGAGTAATTAATTGTATGTCTGTGTTTAAATCTTGCTAAATATTAGCATATTAATGTTATATTTTGTTGTTTTAAAAACAGAGAAACTACAATTGACTAGAAAAGTAACTCATATTCTACATGATTTGGTTAACTACACTATGTTGCTGAGCTGCCTGAGTCAGGAAGGCATATCATAAATAGCATCACCTAAGGTGATGGCCGTTTACCTAAACTGAAGGAACAGTGACTAGGAAAAAGTAAATTCCCTCTGAGTGTACAAGTCCCAAAGTGGCAGTGCCCACAGCAGACAACCAGTTGAGGTTTGAAAAGAAAGAGATAGCAAGAGAGGAGGAAACAGTCAGGTAAATAGGAAGATTTGGCATAGGAAGTCTCCCATGTAGAAAACTTGTGATGAATGCTGAGTAGCAAGTGAGCAAAACCGAAGCAGAAATATATTTAGCCAGCCTTGAGCTAATGATGAAGAAAACAGATAGCTCAGAGAATTCCAATGATGGATTAGTAAAACTGGAGGAAAAGCTTATAATGGAAAAGAGGGATGGGAAAGAGGACTCCCAACAGATGCTGGCCTATCGACTATACTGAGTACTAAAGGAATATATAGTTGCAAAGCTGTAGGGGTGAATTGCTACAAGTAAATTTTGCTTTGATCATTCTGCTTAGAAAGATAGACATACTCACTATAGTCATCTTCCATAGCAGCAAATTTAGCAGGAAACAGAAAATCATATTTACTCAGTTTCCTTGGCAATTGTCCCTTTCCCCCCATACTGGATTCAGATACAGGTTCCCAATAATTGCTCCTCTTTCATCTCTGAGCCTCCACGGTGATCATGTTCTTCTCTTTGCCTAGAATACCCTCCTTCACCTCATTTTAGAGCATTTACAAATGCTCTAAAGCTCAACATATAGCCCATCTCCTCCATCTAACCCTTCTTCTGGGATCCTCCTGAATGATTAAAGACCTCTCAGACCTCACTGACCACTTTGCTACTCCAGTGCATTCATAGTGTCATATTGTGTTATGCTTACCTGGCTTTCTATCTCCAACTCTTCCTAGTTGATAACCTAAATGAAGTCAGGATTGTCTTACCTAAACAATGTATCCTCTCCAGCATGGAGGACACCAAATAGTTATTTAACAAGTGTTTATATGTTTAATGATATGAAATGAATGAATGATAGATTAGCTGTAGTCCCCAGAAAATGAGTTCAGATAGAAAGAAAAGATTCTTTCCCTTTCTTGTTTTCTTCCCCCCCCCCCCTTTTACTCCCTCCACTTGTTTCTCTCCACTTTTCATCTTCTGGTCTTCCTGGTTTCAACTCCTAGGAACAAGATGGCCTTCCTAAAATAAGGCTCCTTGCTGCTAACTCAAATGTTGATAGACACCACCTTCCTAATCCTCCACCCCACTCTGATTGGAGAGCTGGAGAGCAAACACCAAACTCCTCTCAAAGCCTTCCTTTATAAAGGGAATACTGGACTCTCATCTTACTCTATTTTGCATTTGCTGCTTTGCTTAATCCCCAGAACGAGATACTCCCTGGAATCTCCCATCCTTCCTTACCTTTTCTCCCACCTCCCTTCCCTGTCTCATTTCTGTGTTAGCTTCCCCTATCATGAGAAGCACCTCAAAGACTTTGTTTTTATTAATTGTATCCTCAGTGGTCAGCACTATGCCCAGCATATAATAGGCACTTAATGTTTATTGAAATTTGTTAGAATTGTTCCTATTTTTTTTCTTTCCTCTTCTTCCTGGCTCTATTTTCTCATTTGATCTTCTTTTCTTTTCCCATCATTCTTTTTCTTTTTCTTTCTTTTCTTCTTTTGTTCCCCAACCTCCCCCTTCCTTTTCTCTCTAAACTACTCACACAAATTCTCACAAGCCCTAACTCTTCACATAATAGAAGAGACACAGTGTTTTCAGTACTAGGATTATTGTCACCTCATGCCAATAACAGGGATATACCAGATGGAGCCAGCTCTATTGGAAAATCAATGTTAAATTTTCAATGTGAGCATTTATCTCTTAGAAATTGGCAAACACAATAAATCAGGACTTGATTTATTGTTTTATTGGTAGTTTAAAGTCTTGAGGGAAATGTTAATAGTGCATACTAAACTTAAAAGTATGACCTGTGTATATTTTACCCCAGAGAGTCGGCTGCTAAATATTTACCTAGATAGCATTGGCATTATGTACAGTTGGTAAGACTAATGCTTCTGGAGTGAAAGGCCATAGTTCTAAATTCTGCCTTACCAACTATTGTTGGTGGAATTGTGAGCAGATCCAGCTATTGTGAAGAGCAATTTGGAACTGTGCTCAAAAAGTTATCACACTGTGCAAACCTTTTGATCTAGGAGGGAAAGGGACCCAACACGTGTAAAACTCTTTGTAGCACCCCTTTATGTAGTGGCAAAAAACTGGAAACTGATTGGATGCCCATCAGTTGGAGAATGGTTGAATAATTTATGTTTTATGAATGTTATGGAATATTATTTTTCTATAAGAAATGACCATCAGGATGATTTCAGAAAGGCCTGAAGAGACTTGCATGAACTGATACTGAGTAAAATGAGCAGAACCAGGAGATAATTATACATAGCAAATCAATATTATAGGATGATCAATTCTGATGTAATGGCTCTCTTCAATAATGAGTTGATTCAGACAAGTTCCAATGGTCTTGTGATCAAAAGAACCATCTACACCCAGAGAGAGAACTGTGGGAACTGAGTGTGGTTCACAACATAGCATTCTCCCTCTTTTTGTTGTTTGCTTGCATTTTATTTTCTTCATCATTTTCTTTTCTGGTTTGATTTTATTTTTCTTGTACAGCAAGATAATTGTATAAATATGTATCAATATGTTGGGTTTAACATATATTTCTACTATGTTTAACATATATTAGACTACTTAACATCTAAGGGAAGAAGGTGGGAGTAGGGAGGGGGAACTGGAACACAAGATTTTGCAAGGGCTAATGTTGAAGAATTACCTATGCATATGTTCTGAAAAATAAAAAGCTTTAATAAAAAAAAACTGCAATTTGAACCCAGATTCTCCGACTCCACATCCAGTACTCTTTCCATACTGCCACTTGTGTGCACTGTATCTCTCCTGAAATTTGCAGGATCAGTCAACAAATATTTATTAAATATCTACTATGTGCCAGGCACTATACTTATTGGAGATACAAAGAAGGAACTTTGTTTTCAAGGAACTCATAGTCTACTGGGAGAGATGACATATAAACAACTATAAACAAAAAAAGAGAGAGAGAGGCAAGTAAACTGGAAATAATTTCAATGGGAAGGCATTGGAATTGAGTGGGATCAGGAAGAGGTTTCTGTAGAGAGATTTTAGTTATGATTTGGAAAAAACCAAGAAGTAGAGATGAAGAGGGAGAGCATTGCAACCATGAGTGACAGCCAAAGAAAATATCCTGAATAGAGAGATGGAGAGTCTTGTACAAGGAACGGGAAGGAGACTACTGTCACTGATGAAGACTAGAAGCAAGCATCACTGCATATAATGCCAGATTTTATTGATATGTTGATTAATCTTACTGGACTGCTTTTTTGTTCTTTGTTTTAATGAATGACTCTCTGGAAAGAGAAGTGGGGGAGATATATTGGGGAATTATGGTGATGCAACAACACATGTCATCTTTGTGAGTATATTGCAGTCTGCGTTTATACACTGGGATAGTTGTATTGTTCCCTTAGGTCACATGCCGCACTAACTCTTCTGGAATTATGATGGTCCATGACTTGTAGCGATAGTAGCACCAAGAAAATACTGTTACAAATATGAGCTTTTGTGTCTACAAGGAATTTCAGATTATTAAGAATGTTGTGCATTCCTCCAAATGTAACCAAAACCAATTTCCTTTTATTCAGTTCTAAGAAATCTGGAGTTATTGCCAAGTTATGGTTGCTGGATTATTCAATGGGCTCTCCCATCCAATTACTTATTTTGATCTGGTCAGTACAGATCTTTCATCTATTTGGATTTTCCCATGTGAAAAACTTGGCTGATCTTCATTGAAAAGATCTCATAATGCCTGAGTTAATATGAGATCAAGTAATATGACATTTTAGTTAGTATTCTAACTTATTTGCTTATCAATTGATCTCTAGTAACATACTACAGATCTATGAAAATGGATGATTTAGGAGAGAAAAAAACTTTAAAAATTAAACTTAAAAAAATCATGATTAAAATAAAAATTCATTAACACATGATAAAAACACCACTGTACAAGGAAGAGTATTGTTCATGAAATCCAAAGATCTGAGTTCAGTCCTAATGCTAGACTTCTCTGAAGTTTCATTTCCTTATCTGCAAAACAGAGATAAAAATACTAACACTGACTCTCTCTCAAAGAAAATGCTATGTAAACTTTTAAGAGCTATAACCAATCTTTGCCAAGTCCTATTGATTTTGCTTTCATAACATCTCTTGATTATGCCCCCTTCTCTCCTTCTGACCTTCTGACCATACTATTGATCTATTGATTGATTTCAATGCTTCAAATCTCTCCCCACTAAAATCCATCTTCCACTCAATTGTCAAAGTGATCTTCTTTAAATGTGAAAATATGCATAGAAGAATTGCACATAGTTTAACATATATTGGATCACTTGCTGTCTAGGAAAGGGGGTGGAGGGAAGGGAAGAAGAAAATTTGGAACACAGGGTTTTGCAAAGGTGAACATTAAAAACTTTCTTGCATGTATTTTGAAAATAAAAAGCTATTATTAAAAACAAATAAACAAACAAATGAAAACCAAAGTAATCTTCTTTGATAGAAGGTATAGAACAGGTCTGACCACATCACCCTCCTACTCAACACTCCTAATGTCTCCCTCTCACCTCCAGGATCAAATACAAAATGCCCTGTTTAATGCTCAAAGCCTGCCCTTCCACCACCATCTTTTCACTCTTCTTACATTTTACTCACCCCAATTCTGGGATCCAATAATACTGGCTTCCTTGCTGCTATCCTCATGAGATTTCTCTTTTCCTCTCTGCAGACACTTTCACCAACTCTCCCCCATACCTGGAATACTCTCCCTTTTCATTTCTGCTTCTTGAGATTCTTTCTTCCATGAGATACCTTTCCTGATTCCCTTTTATGCTAGTGCTCTGTTGATTAGCTACGATTTATCCTGTACATCTCTTGTTTGTACAGTTATTTGCATGTTGCCTCTCCATTAGGCTATAAGCTATTTGAGAAAAGACTTTTATCTTTCTTTGCATTCCTAGCACTTAGAACACTACCTGGCTTGTATTAGGTGTTTGATAAATGTCAAGTGACAGATTGGCTATATAAATGTAGAAACATTTTCCACTAATGCAGATAAGTAATGTATTGCCTGGAGGAGTGAGAAGTGACTTCTTTATGGTCATAGGACTAGTATCTGTCAGAGGCAGATTTTTTCTAATTAGACTACCTTTTACCCCCTATGTCATACTGTACCATATTTCAAAATATTATCAACAAGCCTTTTATATTCCTTTGCTTAAAAAAGTAAAAGATTTAAGTATATAAACTATGTTTATTTTCTCATTCATACTTTTTCAGTTTATTTTTCAAAATAGAGAAATAAATTTGGTTCTTCAGAATAATACAGCATATGTAATACATACCTAAATATATGTATATATATAATATATATTCACCTCATATATTATAAACACACAGCAAATTCAGTCTCACCAAAAGAGCAATTATTATCTATTAGATTTTCCAAAGATAAATGATATTTTTATCTTGACTATTTAAATTGAGAAGTCTTTAGTGCTTTATTTTAAATATTTACAAAAGCTAGCCTAAAGATCAAGCCATCCTACAAAAGAGTGAGCTCAAGAATATAAGTTTACTGATCATGCCGTAATGAAGACATCAAGGTATAGAAGGCAAAAAGGGACAAATTATTTCAGTGCAATTACAGTCAGTGAAATTATCAGTATGCGACTCTCAAAATTCTGTACTAGGAATCCTAAAGGCAGCCTTCAGAATCTTCAGTTGTACTCTTTAAAATCCACATGTTTCTTCTTCCAAGTCTGGTCTATTAATCATTTAACTGTGGTAGAGAGATGTTGCATAGGGACTCTCATCGTCTCTGAGGATAAAAAACATAAACAGAAAATTTGAAAAGCTACAAAACTACTTACTATTTATTCCATGAAGACAAAAATTTGAAAACAATTATCTCTGATCCTGGGCAAGTCATTAACAAATTATCTGCCTCAGTTTCCTCATCTGTAAAATGAGCTGAATAAAAAAATGGAAAACCATTTCAATATCTTTACCAAGAAAACCTCAAGTGGGGTCACCATGAGTAGGATACAAGTGAAATGGCCTAAGCACTGAAGCCTTACAAATTCCAGAATTTTAGAATGAGTACAATGGAATCCTTATTGCTGCCCCCAACCCAAATCCCACAGAAATCACTATAGCAACAAGCAGGTCAGCATGTCCTATGACCACATCATCTGGTTTAGACATACCATAGAAATCAGCTACTAAGAATGAAGCACCAACAGGATGCTGAGCAGGATCTTGAACCACAGACTATGCATAGAAGGGACTTTCCCCAATGTGACACCTACACATTGTCCTCCTTTGCTGTCCTTTGAGTGAACTCATGATGCAAGCAACCTCATTTTAAATCATTACTATACAGTAATACCCTCCCAGAGTGGGTTTTCCTGAATGCATTCTGGGTAACTGCAAGCACAGTTCCACCAAAGCTTTGGAACCTTCCCATGTTAGTAAAAACCCTTCCTATAACCTCAAAATTTAGATATCTTGTGATCTAATTAGCTCCATCTATTCTACAAAAATTCTTGCTTTGCTTTGCTGGGCTGCTTCCTTACTTAAAAAGAGGCCTCTGATTGATTGCATAAATCTCAATAAATGCCTTTACTTGATTTGGAGATGGCCTGAATCCTGAGTTCTTTCAGGTGAAACCTCGAGTTACTTGAAAAATCCTAACAAGAAGGAACCTCAGAGATCATCTACTCTAATCCCCTCAAAAGAGGGGTTGATGGCAGAGCTGGAACTAAAATCCAGGTCTCCTGAATTCAAACTGAATGAAGTATCTCTATTTTTGGTCATATACTTATAAATATAAGGGACATTGCAGGTCAGTAAGCTGGTCAAATCCTAGTCTTATAGATGAAGAAAGCTAGATCCAGAGAGGAGAAGTGGCTGGTCTACCTTCTTACCTGACTCCTGGCACCAGCATATTGACAAACATGGTGTTCCTAAAGAAAAAAATAATTAAATAAAGGCCCTGACTTATTTATACAAAGCAATAAAAGATAAAGACCAAAGCAAGTAGATAGAGAAGCCTTAAACTGGATGCAGGAATGTGATTCATATGTTCAAGTACTTCTTACATTTAGGGAGTTTTAATTTTTAAAGAGAAAAATGAAGCATTCAAATAAGCAAGGACATTTGATTATTCTTTGGCCACTGAGACTCTCACGTTTGAAAGAGTATTTTTACCTGCTATCTTTTAGTTTTCTGGCTGCCTGTGTTGACAATTTGATCTGCAAATCTAGTCTCTGTAGAAAATCTTTGGCAGACACTTCTTCAGTCTGAGTGGACTGGATATCAGAATCCTGAGAAACAGGAGAGATGTTCTCTTCTTGATCTTCTACTATCTCTTCTTCCTGAGAAAGATGGCTGCTGTCCACAGTTTCATTTTCAGGAGACTCAAGCGAATTAAGTCCATTGAATAAAGGTTTTTCTGATATTATAGGGATGTTCAGAGTTTTCTTAAGAAAAATACAATCATTGGTAAATAGTTTATTGGCCCTTTTTATTTGCTCCATCTAAAATACATTAAAAAAAAAAAAAGAAATAGCAAGTTACATACACTTAAGTTCAGGAAAATTAGTATTTTCAATAAAGTAGGAATAACAAAGGCATACACAAAATATCTTTACACAAGTCATAAAATGTACTAAAATGCAAATGTATTGAATACTGTATCATAATAAATAGAATTATGAAATTAAAGGCAAATTTAATTATGTATATTATGATATATGACATATATTATGATACATGATATATATAATGATATATAGTAGAATTAACATAAATGTGCAGTACATTACCCCTTCCCCACTCATTGCACTTAGCCTTTATCACTGGCAGTTGGCCATGAAACTTTTTAAAAATGAAGCTGTTGAAAGATATTTGTACAATAGCTCTCTTATTTTTCCTCATATATCTGATATGATATTTGATGATAGCAAGTAATATTATCTTCAACTAGTCTTTCGAACTTTTGAAAATCTTGAAGTATTTCAATCCACTCTCTCAGTTATTCCTTTGAGCAAATGACTACTCTGCTAAGAGAAAAAGCTATCTCACTTTCCTCTTTTGTAACTGAAAATGTTCAACTAGATGATATCTAAAATTCTATAAGTTCTAAAATCCTATTATCTAAATTAAATCGTTCACAAGGCAATTAACTGAATGCTTGCTAGGGTTAATTTTTGTTTCCTTCTAAAGCAAGGGACATAATGTTAAAAATAATTTTTTTTTAAAGCCAAGGACAGTAAGGAACAGCAGTTTTATTCTGAGAAAAACACCAGAATTCAAGAAAGTTTCTAAAAAGGAGAGAAGAGGGGGAACAAGACATCTTATATAGTCTTATTATATCATATACACTCAAATAAGATCCCCAATTGTCCTAGTTGTGCTATATTTGAGTGGATTTATTAAGGACTGTGATTCACTGATTGCTGCAAAGTACCCTCACTATATTCTATGCACTGTAATATTATATGTATATATATATATATATATATATATATATATATATATATATATATATACACACATGTAATTTGGTTACTATACACGCACACACACACATATATATATATATTACACACACATATATGTAAATGTAGCTTATCATTAATAAGGAGCTCATTAAGTGATGTTCTCACATAACTTTATTTTTAAGGATATCTTTATTCTTTAGGAATTTTTAATAAAAAGACAATTGTCCCACGCTGTATCTGAACATCTTTATCCTCATCTCACACACACACACACACACACACACACACACACACACACACACACACACACAGTGGGAAGGGGAGGAGGTTCTTAAGATAAATACAAAGAATAAAGACCCAGGCCCTGCCCTAATGGAACTTAAACAAAAGGCAAGGTAGCGAACACCAAAATGAAACTAACACAACATGGAAAGTGAAAGTGTGGCAAAATTTAGAGAAATTGCTACATTGGTCCAAAAAAAGTCTGATTACTTCCCTTGGGGCTCTCTCTTCCTTCTCTTTTAGTACTCTGGATATCTTCCATTTTCCAACTAGAAATAGCTGCCCCTTCTAACAAGACTGTAGTTGCCTGGAAAGAAGAGAAGCCTTCAAGAGAAGGCTTGAATCTGAGCTAGGAGGGAAGGCTCTGCTGGGAGGAACAAAGCCTAATGTTGCTTTCTACATTAACAATCAATCAATGTGTACTCATAGACTTCTTGTGAGCTAAGCTGTGCTATGAATCTAGGCAAGATAAAGACCTTAAATATCCTTCCTTTTCCTTTTCCCTAGCCATTTACAAATGGATTTCAGGAGTAATATCTGAACCTGATAATTGATGCCATGAGGGCCTTAAGTAAGGTCCCTCAATAAGTGTTTATTAAGTACCTACTATGTGCCAGGTCCTGGGGGGAGGTGGGGGGAATCTTACTACTGGAGATACAAAAAAGAAAGAGAAAGAAAGAAAGAAAGAAAGAAAGAAAGAAAGAAAGAAAGAAAGAAAGAAAGAAAGAAAGAAAGAAAGAAAGAAAGAAAGAAAGAAAGAAAGAAAGAAAGAAAGAAAGAAAGAAAGGAAGGAAGGAAGGAAGGAAGGAAGGAAGGAAGGAAGGAAGGAAGGAAGGAAGGAAGGAAGGAAGGAAGGAAGGAAGGAAGGAAGGAAGGAAGGAAGGAAGGAAGGAAGGAAGGAAGGAAGGAAGGAAGGAAGGAAGAAAGAAAGAAAGAAAGAAAGAAAGAAAGAAAGAAAGAAAGAAAGAAAGAAAGAAAGAAAGAAAGAAAGAAAGAAAGAAAGAAAGAAAGAAAGAAAGAAAGAAAGAAAGAAAGAAAGAAAAAAGAAAGAAAGAGAGAGAGAGAGAGAAAAGAAAAGAAAAGAAAAGAAAAGAAGGAAGGAAGGAAGGAAGGAAGGAAGGAACAGCTCCTTCTCTCAAGTAACTTACAATTTAATAGTGGAGACAAAACTCAAAAACTTTGCAATAAACAAGATGAGATGTAAATAGGGAAACTGAGGTAAGCTCAGAGGAAAGGCACTAGCATTGAAGAGGATCAGAATATAGAAGATGGTGTCATACAGTGGAGCTTCCAGACTTTCTGAATAGAAATAATGATTAATCACAATTTATTTCAAGTGTGCCTATGCCCTTCACATCATTATGAGAACTATTGGCATGGAGTTTATATTAAGTAATCTACAGAGTATTTGTCCTCCTCCCTGGTCTGGCTGGAGATGTGTGCAGACAGAGAAATGTCTGATAAAATTTAGCTCGATGGCTTGGCTTGGGCTCTTAAGTTCTGCCCCAGTTTCTTATTTGTTTCACTTTCATTTAAGTTTATTTCTGATACTGGGCATTAGTAAGTATAAGTGACTTGGAAGAAAATCAGTGCAGTTAGAAGAGGAGGAAGTGTCTACTGGGAAAATAAGTCTTTACATCAAATATTTCTGATAAAGAACTGTGATTCTAGAATATACATGAGATCATGAGCTGTTCCTCAAAAGATAAGTGGTTAGTGCTTAGGAACACCATATGAAAGACTGCTCCAAGTTACTAATATAAGTAATTAAAATTAAAATAAACTGGATTTTCCATCTGACACACATCAAATTGACAATGATGTTAAAAGATTTACATTTAAAGTGTAAAAGCCTATGTGTGGCCCAATGACAGATATAATAGTCTAATGAAGAGAAGAATTGTCTTGGAGTCAGGAAGATCTGGGTCCAAGGCACTTAGATTAACTGTGACACTGAGCATAAGTTAGTTAAACTTTCTTCCCAGACAATATAAGAGAGTGATGAACTTTAAGACTATCTCTATTTTTAACTGGAAAGAGATAGTTGACACAATAGACAGAGCACTGGACCCAGAGACAATAAAGTGTGAATTCAAATCTAGCTTTAGATACTTCTTAGCTGTGTGACCCTAGGCACCTTAACCTCCCTCAGCTTCAGTTTCCTCATCTGTAAAATGGAGGTAATATAGCACCTATCTCCTACTGTTGTTTGTGAGGATGAAATGAAAGAATATTTGTACAGTGATTAGCACAGTGATTAACACAAGTACAGATTTTCCTTCCTAGCTGTGTAAACATAAACAGGAGGCAGACCTGTATCAATGATGATGTCTATCACAATCACAGGTATGTTTTCCCCCCTCCTGCCTTGTTTGATTAATTACATATTTCTATAAATTCTTATTTGACAACTAAAGAGATAGGTGCAGATTTCCATTTTTAGGAAGCACCCACACATCACAGATCTATATCCACAAGCATTTTATGTGTGTTTGTGTATATACAAATATAAAAACTGACATAGTCTTTTTTTGTTCCATCAAAAAAAAAAAGGACCGTCCCATCTTCACAAATCATCACAGTATGTGTTCAAAATAAGTTAAACCCACTATTCCCTTAACAAACCACTCATTTTTTAAAGATACAATAACTGTATCTGAAGTCTCTGTGAGAGAGTCTAGTAAAATGGATAATGATTTCCCCCGTGGTCAACAAATTTCTTAAAGATCATTTTAGAGGTACACCAAATTCACATTAATATTATATAGAGTATACATAATTTAATGGAAAGCACCACTTTACAGGCTCCTTCTGAAAATAGTAATAATATCAATGCTTAAATAGAACACTATATACACAATAAAAAAATTTCAAAGCAGATTTGGATATATTCATTAATTCATTAAGAAGGATTATCTCAAACTCCTTGAATAACCATTTCTCTTGTTTCTTCTATAAACTAATTTAATTAGTAATAAGAGCTAAAATGGTTCTGATTCTTTTGTGTGACCTATGTGATTGTATGTATATATGTATGTGTTTATATGTAAGAATTTGTTGATAGTGAAGGCTGGATACAATTTTCTCTAAGTTTTATAGATAGTGTTTTTCTCCCTAGATGTCCTTACAAATAAAATTTTATATGGGAAAAAGAATAGACCTCTGTTTGGATACTGCTCTTCTTCTTTGCTTCCCCCAACACAGACTGAACTGGGATCATCTTCAGATCTAGACAACTTTAGTGGGGTTTTGTACTTAGTGTCTTCCTTACTAAAAGGATATAAATGATAGATAATCTCTTAGCTAACTATTCATCATTACTTTTGCATTACTCTTCTATGGACAATAGATAATTTCTATAAATTGTTTTTATAGAGCTTTCATTATCTCATGTTATTCTTTCTATATTGGTAAGTTGCTCAGTTTCTCAAAAGCCTAAAAAGGAGATCTCAAAGCATTTGCTAATTTGTAGGTTATTTGGCAGTTTCATATAGCTATTGGAACATATTTCATATAGCTATTAATACATTATTTAATACTGTATTGACTATATATTGTTATCACTATTTTAAAGATGGGTATTTAAATGTTTAATATGTTTTGTAATATTTTAGACTGTAAACATCCTTATTTTAGAAGTGGACCCAGAGAATAAAAATAAGAATGTTAAAAGAATATATTGAAAAGGTCAAAGAATTGTCAAGTTACAAAGAAATTCAAAGTAAGATTAAAGTTGGAGAGTTCATTTTGTCATCATTCTATGAACTGGTCAGTCTATTAGATAATTCAAAAATATCTGGTATCTTAATAATAAGGAGCAGTACCTGAAAGTTGATTTCTACATTTCTTTCTGAGGAAGAGGAGTTGGTCATAGGTGGGATCTGAAACTGGGCCCAAAAAATGGCACCAAAAAAAAAATATCATTTATGTATGTCCCAAGGCCACAGGTTAACTTCCCTCAACTGTATAGAGGAACAATACCTGTATGTCAGACAAGAGGGGTCTCCTGAAGTACATAGAGAAATATTATCTGGGAGCAGGCCTAAGATAAAATATATCTCTTCAAAAATGAAAGATGAGTCCAAGATAGAAACTTACTCAGGAAAATATTCTTGCTCTCCTGAAAAATATTCTGAAAAAGTCTTGACTAGTTTGGGGCTGGTAGAGACCTCTGACAGGGACAAGATGAATTGTTTGACAGAAGAGGTCCTACACTAGATTCATTCATTCTTTGCATCTCCAGTGTTTGACATGTTTAAAATTGAAAGTTTTTATAATTAAATTATCTTAAGGAAAAAAATGAAGTATGCCACCAAACAAAAAACAACCTTAAAGTATTTATTCAGACCAAACTTTCCTTTCCAGTTTAGAACATAAACAGTATCTTCTTATATATAGACTCCACTCTCTAAGAAAGAGAAAATAAAAAAAACCTTGGTCCGCCCTTATGAGCTAATTGTAGAATCTATTGTAAATGGGCTTTTTGGTTTTCTTTTTTCTTACTGTAGCTCCAAGTAACCTTAGGTGTGTAATATGAGCTTTGAAAAAGCTAATGCAAGGAGAACATAATAGTGATTGATATCTTTGGAGTCAAAAAGAGAATAAAAAGCCAGAGAATACAGATACCACACAACAGAATTGCAGGACTATAAAGATGAGAAACTGGGGATAAGAGAACCTATAATAAGCAAGGAATACATTAATTGACCAGTAGTGAAATCAGTTTAGGAAAGGTTTCAGAGCAAGAACAGCTGAAGGTGGATGATGTAGAACAGTGTACTCAAGGCAAAGATTCAAACAGATTCCAGTTTAGGGGAGTTTTATTTTGGGGAACATTCATGTCAGGATATCTATAGAATCATTGTTCTAGATGCTTTTAATGACAGTCTAGGCTAAATTCAAGTGTAAGGTCTGAAAAATAAGGAGACTGTAAGCTCGTTGAGGGCAGATATTACTTCATTTTTACCTCTGAACAGTATCCACAGTGTGGAGCTATTATTGCCTTGTACATTAAATATTTATTGACTTGAAAGTACACATATGCATGCATATACACACACACACAATAATTAATGATTAGAGAAGCTGTAAAAAAGAGAGCTCTAATTTAGATTAAGGATAAAACTAAGGATGAAATGCAGAGGGGGAAAAAACCCCACTACATTGTACTAAGCCAAATCAACTTGGATAAGTAACCTTTGTACTATGCCTACACACACACACACACACACACACACACATATATATCCTGATATTTCTTCACATTGTGTCAAGTAACTTTATACTTTAAACAGCTCTCTTCTATGTCATCAGGATAGGACACAACAGAGAAATTAATGGTAAGGGCTATTCCCAAGGGTCTTTGAAGGGAAAAACTCTAAGTCTTTAGTAGTGTTTTAGTTACCAGTAGCAGAATTCCAGAACAACAGTTCTTAAACTTTTTGATTGGTTTACTCTCTTAAAAACCATTAAGGACCCTCCCAGAGAGTGTTTGTTTGTTTGTTTGTTTGTTTATATGAATTACATCAATTGATATTTACCATATTAGAAATTAAAAGATCTTATTTTATTATGAAAATAGTTTTGATCTTGCAGACTCCATTCAAAGGGTCTTGTTTCTGGACCTTCAAGTGCATTAGAGTATGTCTTGGTTAGTTTTCATTAATAGCACCCTCTGGAATTCTCAAAGATACACAAGTCTGCAACCTGGTTAATAATGCCAATGAATTTTTCAGCCTTCGTTGTGATTATACACAATCAAACAGAGTTCGATCTATAAACTGATTTTCAACACATAGAAATTTAGAGTGACCTAGCTAATTTCTAGCTTTCTCTGGCCCTGACCCCAAAACAAATCCAAGTAGCATAACTGAACATTATGGCATTCACAGAGAACTCTCTACTGGGACAATAATGAGTTCATTTGATTATCAAGTAATCTCACAACATATTAGATACATAATACACTAAAAAAAGCTTTTAATAGTTAAAATTGGTAAAGATATTGCCATACAAATATGCAAGACAGATTACTCTGTCTCTGTTCTTTGGTCTAGTAAAGAGATAGTCTCATTTTAAGAGTGAAGTACATAGATAAGATCATGTACTCTTTCCTTCTCTCATCCTTCTAAGATATTCAAGAGAGAATACTGAAAAGGGATTCACAAAAGTCTGGGGGGGGGGGGGGAGGGAGGAGGTTTGTCCTTCACCAGCAATGGAAACTCGTTCTATAAAAAATAGCTTCTTAGCCTAAAAATGTATTCCCTCAAGTCTCCCTCTTCTCACTCCAAGGTAGTAACGTAATCTGCTCTGGCAGAAGGTGATAAATTTATTATAAACACATCTACCTCTAAGCTCACCTAGACACAGCTCTTGGCTGCTGCTTAGCAACAGGTGTCTGTCACATTCACAGCTGCTAGTGAGCCCAGGGCTGCAATTTCACATCTAAATTAAGAAGTCGTCTATTGAACCGAATTATCCGCAGGTCCCATTGTGCCATCTCTGACTCACTGCCACACCCTGCTTCTACATTTAAAAATTAAAAATTAAAAAGTACACCACAATAACAATCTTTTTTTTTTTCCTTCTGAGCCGTTTTTGTCCCGTCTCTGCTTGGGGGAACAGTCTCCGCGCCTGAAAATCACGTTGGAGCGGTCCCCGTTCAGACCACTTGCATCTCCATTTACATTCGGTAAGAGGGCATGGACCGTGTCTTCAGCGTGGCACCCCGCCTGCATGGGCACTCGGACAAATACTATTCGGGGATTACGGGCAGGGCCTCGGCTCATTCATCAGCCCCAACCAGCTACGATAACCTTTGTAAGCACAGGCTCAGTAAGCTGGCCTTGGTGGTTCCTTCCCTGCCAGATGCTCTCCCACCTCCCCCCCGCCTTAGCCCTCCCCCTCCCATTCCGGAGCTCCGCGCTCCCACGGATGGCCGGCACGCCAGGCCCGGGCGCAGGGGACCCCCAGCCGCCTTGGCTCCCTCCCCCCGCCAGCCCCCGGCTTCCCGGTCTCACCCACCGTGACTCCGTACTTGAGCGCGATGCCCTGCAGCGTGTCCCCCGCGCACACCCGGTGCTGCACTTGGCGCTCGCAGACGACCACGGCCAGGGGCGCCCGCACGCTCGCAGTGCTGCCGTACGAGCGGGTCTTGGTGCGGGCCAGGCTCAGGGACAGCTCGGCCTCCTCCGACTCGGAGCCCGATCGGGAGCGTGGCGGAGGCGGCGAGGGTGTGGGAGTCAAGGCCGGCTGCCTTGCCGCGCGGGGGCCACCTTCCCGCAGGGACAACGCCGGGGAGAAGTCCGCCATGGCTCGGCCGAGCCGGGGCCGCCTGCTGGGGAAACTCGCTCGGTTAAGGGGCGGCGCCTCGTGCCCCCCTCTTCACCGGGGCCACAAGCGGAGGCAACGGGGTACCAGGCTCAGCGGAGGCATGGCCGGGACATCTCCCGAGGCCTTCGTCTGCAGTCCCGGGGCACGCCAGCAAGCCGGTACCTGGAGGAGAGGCGGGAGGAATGGAGGGGCAGCAGAGCGGGCTGTCACTGACCCCGGGGAGGGGCAAGTAACCGGCCTGGCTGCCTGGCTGCTGCACGCACGGAGAAAGCACCACCCCCGCCGGGGGAAGCGAAACTATTGTGCTTTAGGAAAGGGGGGGTGGGGGTGGAGGTCGTCTTTGGCAGCGACTGTGGGCCTCGGGAAGATGGAGAAGCCTACCTAGCATCGGAAGCCTACGGGAAAACCGTATCCTATGTCGAGAACCTTTTGCATCTGACCACGGCCCTGCCCAGGCTTGGCTCTAGAGCTCAGCTCATATTACCAACTGCCGCGGCTACTGCGGGAGAACTCTGCTGTTCCTCCCGCCTTGATTCCCACAACCTCATGAAGTGCTCTGGCCGCCAGGCTCCAGTGTCGGACGTTCGTTCCGAAGACCTTTCAGTCCCCCCCCACACACACACACACACCCGACTGCAGACGACTTCAAAGTTCGATTCACAATGTATATATATGGAACATCAGGCAACTTCACAAGCCCACTCCAACTTAACTAAGGCCTTTGACCACATCTTCCCAGCCTCTCACCTTCTTAAAGACATTTTACCTGGTCTTCGGGAAAATGCAAGGAAGACCAGGGTTTTGAGGGTTCCAGGCTTTTTTTTTTTTGTCGTCCTAATTTGCCTCAATACACTATCTACCCTTCCCCCCCCCATTCTATTAAACTAAAAAGTTGGAACTTAATGTAGATATATATTGGCAACATGAAGTAGTGAAGAGTGATGGATTTAGAGGCAAAGGCCCTAGGCTCTACCACATGCTTGTTTTGTGACTCAGGGTGACATTTCTGAATACAGGATGATGTTTCTGAGCTTCTCAGTAGAAAAATAGGGGCTGCCTACCCTGGGTAGCTAGATAGAGTAGGATATAGCACCTGGAGTTAATCAGGAGACTTCTCTTCCTGAATTCAGATCTGAGCCGTAAGGGAACGTGTTAGCTAGGTGACCCCTAGGCAAGTCACTTCAATTGTTTGCCTCAATTTCCTCATCTGTAAAATGAGCTGGAGAAGGAAATGGCAAAGCACTTCAGTGTCTGCCAATCCCTAATGGGGTCAAAAGTCATCAGATGCGACTGAAAAAAACAACTTTTGCCCTATTCTTTCTCACAGGTATTGCATGGAGTCTCTAGAATTCTACCTTGGTTGTACCCAGTATTTGGAATGACCTTCCACATTACCTCTCCTTCTTTGTTGTTTAGTCATGCCTGATGCTACACTGACTCCATTTGAGGATTTTATTTGGAAAAGATAGATATCGGAGTGGTTTGCCATTTCCTTCTCTGGCTATTTTTTTTTCGATGAGGAACTGAGGCAAATAGGATTAAGTGACTTGCAGAGTCACACAACTAGGAAGTATCTGAGTCAGTATTTAAACACATCTTCCTGATTCTAGATTAGGCACACTCTTTATTGTACCATCTAACTGCCTTAGTCTCCTTCAAATCTCAATTTAAGCATCACCTTCTGCTGATCCAGCTAGCTGCCAGTGCCTTGCCCTCATCCCCCATGGATCTTATAATTTATTTTGTATAAATTTAGGTTAATACAAGTGATTTCTCCAAGCTATAGAGTAACCTTCTTCAGGGCAGGACTTTCCACTTTTGTCTTTTTATCCCCAGTTCCCTTTGAAGGTTGATTGATTTATTACATGATTATCATGAGGCAAATGCTTTACAAAGCCTTACTAACTATTCTTTTTTAATTCAAGGCCTTATATAATGAAAGATTTGCGTTTAATGAACTCCTAAGATTTATTACAGCTTTAAATCCTACCACTTTATAAAGTGCTATGCAAATAAGTTTGAGCTTTAATAACAAGTGTATGGAAATGTGATTTCTTAGATATGGGAACCCTACAACTGTTACAGTTATCATCATATTGCCCTTTGTCAGCCTCCCTTTCTCCACTCCTCCAATCACCTAAGCCCAAGCACCCTCATTAATTTATCCAATGACTTCTTCCTAAACAATTTTATTTTTGTAAGTCTAACTGATTCTTTTGCTTTTTGATAGAAAATTATCATATAGTCAATGAAGAATTGTCCTTGGATCCTGGAAAATCTGAGTTCAAATGCTATCTTAAACTTTTTCCACTTGCAAATCCTTCCCCCCCCCAACAAATTTTTACTCTGTCCCTAGATATATAGATATATAAGTATGCAAATCAAAAATTTGCTGGTAATACATCATAATTTAATGATCCACTTTCAGTTATGCAACTCCAGATGAGTCTCAATCCAAAGTTTAAGAAGCTTTGAGTATCCCACCCCTCTACTAAAAGGAAGGAGACTGACAAAACCCAATATCCCTCTTTCTGTAGTTCTTCTTTAAGATATCTTTATTTTTGCTGACCTTGACCAGTCCATTTAGATGGCACTGTAAACAGATCAGTAGGCCTGGAATTAGAAAGATCTGAGTTCAAATCCAGATTCAGAAACTTTTTGCTGTAACAAGGTAATCCTAGGCAAATCATTTATCCTCTGTCTCAGTTTTCTCAACTATAAAATGGGAATCATAAACAGCACCTATCTTGTAGAATTATTATGGGAATCAAATGAGATAGTATTTGTAAATTACTTAACACAATGCCTGGCATAGAGTGAGTGTTTAATAAAATCTTATTCTCTTTCTTTTCCCCCATCTTTACAATATTTTTGAACATCCACTATGTGTAGATTATTGTACTCAGATTCTAATGTCATTGTCCTCTTGCTGCTTGTATGGTCCTCTGTGGCCAGATAAAAGTAAATAGTAGTAGCTAGAGATTTAGATTTGCCCTATTTAGAGCTGATGATGACTTGTCAATGAAATGCCTGCTGATTATTTTTAGTTTATCTTGTATATAATTTGTGTATATATCATTGTTTGAATATTATCGGGGGCAGCTAGGTGGCACAGTGGATAGAGCACCAGCCCTGAATTCAGGAGGACCTGAGTTCAAATATGGTCTCAGACACTTAACATTTCCTAGCTGTGTGACCCTGGGCAAGTCACTTAACCCCAGCCTCAGAAAGGGGGAAAATAAAAAAAAAGATAAAGTTTGAATATTATCTCCACCACTAGATGTCAAGTGCCTTAAGAAGTGAGACAGGATTTGAACCCTAGTCTTCTGTATACTAGTCAATTTTAGAAAGCAATCATTTGAGGGAAATTCTGTCTGAATTGTATAACTTATAAGATCACTTTCAATTCTGGGATTGTGTGACTCATTAAAAGATCTTCACATTTTCATCCTAATTAAGTATTCTATCAATTTATACATGGAGAACTTTAAACTCTCTAATATTACTGAGTTCAAGTCGTCAATTTTCTATTATGAATTTTGCTGTCCAAGAAGTAAAGTATAAGCAGTAGAATAAAAACGACATGCAGAATTGATTAAGGAAATTCCCTTTAAAAAAACAATAATCAAATTTAATCAAAACAGAAGTGTAATGGATGAGCAGACCGAGTATACAGAAGACCAGGGTTCAAATCCTGCCTCTTACTAATGCAGACTATGAACTTAGACAAGTCACTTCTCAATTGCTCAGGCAACTTTTTTAGGATTAAAAAATTTAGAACAATGCCATCTGCATCGGCAAAGGGGATACCCCTAAGGACACCCAGTTGGTACAGTAGATAGAGCCTTGGACCTGAGTCAGGAAGACCTGAATTTGCTTTCAGCCTCAGAATTTGCTAGCTGTGTAACTCTGGGTAAGTCACTTGATCTTTGTCTGCTTTGGTTTCCTCAGCTGTAAAATAGGGACAACAATAGCACCTACCTTCCAAGGTTGTTGTAAGGATAAAATGAAACAATATATCTAGTAACTATTATTTCTACACCTATGAAATTACAGATCCAGTAAGAAAAAATGAAAGATAACTATAAAACATCTAAGCTTAAACATTAAAAAAGTATTAAAGTATATGCTATTAAAGCAAGTTTTTAAGATAAATAAAATCTAAAAACTAGATTTGTTTTCCTCCTTCCCTTATTCTATCTTCCCTTTTCCCCTAACCTAAGGTGACATATAACCTCATTGCTATCTGACCATACAAAGTTCCTTTGTGATTTCCAGCTCAGACCTGTCCTCTCCAATTTACCATTTATGTGATTTTGGACAAGTCATTTAATCTCACCTTAGTTTCTATAAAATAAATGATTGGCTGAGATGATCCCTTGAACTCTCAGATATGAGAAGCATATCTGCATTTTTCTCCCTAAATTCTTTAACTCCCATTAATTCCTTACCCTAACCTAATATACATTACTTGATAAAAATGTTTCTTTAAAAAAAAAAAAAAAAAAAAAAACATTCACTTTCCTAAGCTTGGTGTCAACATTTTCTCAGGATTTTATATAGTTCAAGGTCACCCAAAACTACTCTGGTGCTGTGACCTTAGCTTAGGGAATCATTGACTTCTTTCATTTCCTGCTTCAGAAATAATGAACCACTGTTTTCAGCTCCAGTCAGATATCTGTGACATTAATCCTAATCAAGGATATTTTGTTGCTAAGAACATTAAAACCTCAGTATCTGTTTCCATTTTCTGTCCTACTCTTTTTTGTTTACCCCTCTCCCATCAGCTTTTTCTAGTTTGAATTGCTGATTTGATCTTTCTGCACTGCTGCTAATTTAATAGCCAATTGCTACTAGTAACAAACATAAGAATTACCTAGCTACAGGGTCTATATACTCACTCTCCACTTTCCTTATAACTCTTCACATTGACCTCCTAATGATCATTCAAAAGAGACTGGCCTAACAACTCAAGAAACACATTGCTGAAGAATTCCTATTATACAAATTATTTTGTATTTATTATTTATTATTCCTTATTACACAAATATTCCTATCATAAATAATAATATACAAACATATCATTCTTATTATACAAATAATTTGTAATTCCTATTATACAAATTATACAAATAATTGTTGCTATTTGTCCTTCATTTTGGAAGAGGTCAAATAGTATGAGGTTGATGCCTTTGACTTGCATGAGAATTGGATTTAATGAAAGCACTACTGTTCAAAGTCATCAGTCTCAGCAGTTATCAAAACCATTTGATATTGGTTAAGAAACAAGAGTGATGGATCAATGGAATAGGTTAAATACAATGACACAATCACTAATTAATGACTATCATAATCTACTATTTGACAAGCTCAAAGACTCCAATTTCTGGGAAAAGAACCCACTATTTGGCAATATTGGCAGGGAAAATTGGGAATAGTATGACAGAAACTAGGCATAGGCCAATATCTCACACCCTATACTAAGATAAGGTCTAAATGGGTTCATGATTTAGAGATAAAAGCTGATACTATAAACAAATTGGAGAACAAGGGATGGTTTACCTATTAGATCTTTGGAGAAGGGAGGAACTTCTGATCAAACAAGAAAAAAAGAAAATTATAAAAAGAAAAATGGATAATTTTGATATGTAGTCAAAATTAAAAGAAAAGCAGAAGAAAACTGAGAAACAATCTTTTCACAGTGTTTCTGATATAGACCTCGTTTCTAAAAATATGTCAAGAAATGAGTCAAATTTATAAGAATACAAGTTATTCACCAATTGATAAATGGTCAAACTAATTTTCAAATGACAATTTAAAATTATAATCATATGACATAATCATAAGATAAATCCTCTAAATCACTTTGATTAAAGAAATGCAAATTAAAATAATTCCAAGGTACCATCTCACATCTATCAGATTGGCTAAGATGACAGGAAAAGATAATGATAAAAGTTGAAGGGAGTGTGCAGAAACTGGGACACTAACGCATTATTGGTGAAGTTGTGAATTGATTCAACCATTCTGGAGGGCAATTTGGAATTATGCCCAAAGAGTTATAAAACTGTCCATAACCTTTGATCCAGCAGTGTCACTATTGGATCTCTCTCTCAAAGAGATCATAAAAATGGAGAAATGACCCACATGTAGCAACTTTTTTTGTGATGGCAAGGAATTGGAAATAGAGTGGATACCCATCAATTGGGGAGTGATTAAAAAAGTTGTGGCAGATGAATGTAATGCAATATTATTATTCTATAAAAAATGATGAACAGGCTGATTTCAGAAAGCCTGAAAAGACTTGCATGAACTGATGCTGACTAAGTAAAGTGAGCAGAACCAGGAGAACATTGCAAGATTATGTGATGATCAACCATGATAGGCTGAGCTCTTCTCCTCAATGCAGTGATCCAACCCAATTCCAATAGAGATGGAAAATGCCATCTGCATCCAGAGATAAGAACTATGGAAATAGAAACTGTGGAAACTCAATGTGGAACAAAGCATATATTTTCACCTTTTTGTTTGTTTGCTTGCTTTTTCTTTCTTATATGTTTCACCTTTTGGTCTGATTTTTCTTTCACAATATAATTAATATGGAAATATCTTTAAAAAGACTGTATATATATATATATATATATATATATATATATATATATATATATATATATATATATATATATATATATATATATATACATATATATATATATATATATATATCCTATATCAGATTGTTTGCTGTCTTAGGGAGTGGGAGGTAAAGATAGGAAGGAGGAAAAATTTGGAATTCAAAATCTTATAAAAATGAATTGACATATAATTGGGAAAATAAAATACTATTGAGAGAAAAATTTTGAATAAATGAAATTAAAATCTTTATTGTTTTCTGGAATATACATTTCATAATGATTCACACCCATTATAAATAATACTATAAAATGTATACAGTAATAGGAAGCAAAATTATTTGTTCATTATCCATTCTCCCCCCCAAAAAAACCCCTAGATTCTATTGATAATATTTATTATTTATATAGTAACTACTTATTTCAAGCAAATAATCAAACATTAAAGCAATGTGTGACAACAAATTGAAGCAAAATATTGACATTTCCTCATTTCTAATTATCATTGCTAAGTTGTAAGTCACAGAACTCAAAAAAAAAAAAAACTGTCCAGTTTTAAGCCATTGACTCGTGACTTCCTGGAATATCAAAGAAAAAAGGTAAACCTAAAAAACCAAGTAAATAGAATAACTGTAACTGTATAGCACTATTTCCCCCTTGAAAATAAGATATAGGAAAACTAGGACAGAAATAAAAGGAATTTTATAACTTTAAATAATTTTTATCTTTACATGTAATTAGAAAAATAAAATACTATTCAAAAAAGTCATCAACTTCATTTTGTCTTCCAGAGTCATCAAAGACAAAAATGAAAGTGATTGGTAATAGTTTGGGATGCAGATATAATTGGATAGGTAGGCAGTCCATTAATTTAGTCAACCAGTACATATATATTGTGGAATGAATGACTGCAAATAGACTTTGGGCTCAATTCAGAATTGAATAGGAAGAGAACAGCCTAGATAGCATTTGGGAAATTTCCAAATACTTTTAATTATCCTTAACTGCTCCTTGAGTTCAAACTTAACACTATTCCTACTGAAAAGCCACACATAAGAGGTGGTATTTGGATGAACTTTAAAGGAAGCTAGGGACTCTAGGAAGCAGAAGTAAGGAAGAGTAGCATTCCAGGATTCAGTTCAACAAGTCACTACTATGATTCAACTAGATGGCCTCTGAGGTCCCTTCTAGCTCTATATTTGAACCTATATACAAAGCATCATGCTAGATTCTAGGATTACAAAGATAAAATTTAAAAGTCTAAAGGATTGTGTGTAGCCCAAAAAGGTAATGGGGAAGGAACTAAGCTACTATGTGACAGGCTGTCACAATAACATGGTTTCATGATTTTGCTCACTTTTGAGCCCCTGCAAAATAGATGCTAATAGTATTCCCATTTTAAAGTTAAAGAAACTGAGACAAACAAAGATTAAATGGTTTAGCCAGGAAATGTCTGAGGTCAAACTTGAACTCAGATTTTCCTGACCCCAAGAACAAATCACTATCTTTTGCAATGATAGCTGCCTATGAGAAAAAAAATATCATAATGGGAGTAAATATAATGAATTGCCAATAATGATTTGGGTTCGAGATTTGATACAAAAATATCATCAAGGAAATGGTATGATCAGAAAAAGTAAGTGACAATGATTATGTATCAAGAGTAAGGAATAAATAGAGGTCTACAAATTAGTATGCCTGTACTGGACCCAGAGGATGTTAAAAATAGTCAGAGAAAGGGCTCTAGGACATTGAAAAGACTCTCTCTGGAGAATTTATAAAAGGTTATAGACAGGAACTGCACAAGACAAAAAGACATGGAAGCAAAAATCCACATCAATCATTTCATAGATCCTTTGTATAGAACAGAACATTTCAAATAATAATTTAAAAATTTTATTAGTAAAATAAATGTTTTAACATAATCTTTATAAACTTCTTCCATCCTCTTCCTAGAATATTATTCATTCCTTATAATAAAGAATAAAAGGGTGAAAAAAGTAAATTACCACAAGTAACACATCACTATATGCAATATTCTACACCAATGGTTCACACTTTGCGATAAAAAGAAAAGGCAACATTTTCTCCTTTCTTATTCAGGGACAAGCTTGATCATTATGATTACATGTGATAGGATAACAACATTAAATAGAAATTTTAAACAGAAAATTTAAACTGTTTTTAGACACTAATGCATTGTTGGTAGAGTTGTGAGCAGTTCCAGCCATTCTGGAGAGTAATTTAAAATTATGCCCAAAGGCTATAGAACTGTGCATATCCTTTCAAACAGCAGTCTCATGACTGGATCTGAATCCCAAAGAGATCCTAAAAGAAGGGAAAGGCCCCACACGTGCAAAAATGTTTGTAGCAGCTCTTTTTGTGGTGACAAAGAATTGGAAAATGAGTGAATGCCCATCAATTGAGGAGTGACTGGATAGGTTATAACATATGAATGTGATGGGATATTATTCTTCTTTAAGAAATGATGAGCAGTGATTTCAGAAAAACCTGGAAAGACTTACATAAACTGATGCTGAATGCTGTGTGTGTGCATTTAAGATCGTTAAATAGAACGAAAGCAGGTCAGGAAGATCTATGTTCAAATTCAGCCTAGATTTGTGATATTAGACAAGTTACAGTTGAAATTGTAAAATGGGGAGAGGATAACCTTAATGTTAGGACCACATATTCAGGCACAGTAACAAGGGCATGCAGTACTATGTAGACTTTTGCTGTATATTGTTGTTGTTCAGTCATGTCAGTCATATCTGACTCCTCATGACATCCCTTTTGGGGAGTTTTCTTGGCAAAGATACTGTTCACAATTTCCTTCTCCAGCTGATTTTATGGTTGAAGGAATCAGGATTATGTGATTTATCCAGGACCACACAGCTAGCAAATGCCTGAGGTGGGATTTGAACTCAGAAAGATGACTTTTACTCATTTCACGCCCTATCCACCATAATTTTTAGTTACATGACTTGCAAGGGAGAGTGACGTAGGGGTAAAGGAAGAATGGAGGACTGCTGTGTTGACGTGGTAATGTGGACCAAGTCGCTTAATTTCTCTTAGTTTCCTCATCTGTAAAAAGAAGGAGGTAGTATTCAATTGTTTCTAAGCTCCCTTCCAATTGTTAGGTCTACGACATTCAGCCAAACTACGAAGTTCGCCTCCAGATCATTCAGTTTTAAAAATAATCCACATGATCTCCAGCAACAACCACTACCCTATTCCCCACCCAATCTGTCGGGCCTATCTAGAGATACCACCCGATCTCAGACTCCCTCTTATTGATCTCCTATTCCCTCCTTTGCCTGCTTTTCCCCAAACCTCAATCCCCCCCCCCCAAGAATACTTCCCGTTCGAGTCAATGTCACCAAAGGATGACCGCTGGAACCCAGACTAGAACCAGACCGTTTACTAAGCCTTCATTTGGGGTTGGGCTGGGGAAGGTGGTTAGGCGCTCCTCCCGATTTCTTCACAGCTTTGAAAAACCTCTATCCCCATTATCCGTATAACCCTGAGATTCCCAAAGTCATCCATTTCAACTCCTCCTTGAAACTTAATGCTGACTTTGAGACTCGGACTAGAATGGAATTCTCAGTTTTATGATGCCTCCACAGGAGTGGGAAAGGTCGATTCGTTCATCTCGATTTCTTCCCCGTTTGGGAACGCCTCTATATATTCCTGTTCACAGCCCCGGTGATTCCCGAAGGGTCCCTTTCTGAAATCCCACAGGGGTTGTCTTCGCCACCTTCCAGAGCATTTTGTTATTTAACACATCGGGAGGGGAGGGGGAGGAAAGATTAGGCGGACTGGAAGAGATAGAAACGAGTGAAAGGCCGGAGGAGAGATAATTCATGCCCTGGGGTCCCGCCTCCGATCCTGCATCTCACATCCTTTGGTCCCGGACTACGATTCCCGGCGTGCCCCGCTCTCCGAGCCTGGATCGAGGTCGCGCAGCCGCCTCCAGGCTAATTGACTAGCCTGTTGATAGTCCTGCTTAGCATTTTCCCCAGCCTGCGTCCCCACCTTTTCCCACCTAGCTCCGGCCTCGGCTGACCGGCGGCCTGCGGACCGGCGGCCTGACGTCTGGACCCTGAGAGCGAGCTCGGGGATGGAAGCACTGATGGGTAAGGCGGTTCTCCGCTTCTCCCGGGATGGGTGGGGACTCGGCCGAGCCCGGTCTCCGCCGGGTTGCCGGGAGAGGCGCTGTTCCAGGCGCTGCTGCTCGACATGTCCCCGGGACTGCAGCAGCAGCAGCCGCAGCAGCGACGGCTGCACCGCACCCTTCTTCCCAACCTCCCTGTCGGGGCCGCCGCAGCCCAGGCTTGAAGATGCTCTCGGTGCAGAGCGGGGCGGGCGGCTGATGGAGCCCGCTGGCCGGCGGCCTCTTGGCTCTGCCCCCGCCCGGTCCTCCAGAATGAGTTCCGTGCGGTGCCACCCTGCCTGGGAAAGACTGTGCACCCGGCTC
Organism: Sminthopsis crassicaudata; assembly: GCF_048593235.1. Lineage (NCBI taxonomy): Eukaryota > Metazoa > Chordata > Mammalia > Dasyuromorphia > Dasyuridae > Sminthopsis > Sminthopsis crassicaudata. Next base: position 523,396,239 of record NC_133618.1, read on the forward strand.
CCTGGGGAGAGCGCGAGGTCCTCGAGGCGGGGTCCCACGCCGCGCCCCCTGCGCTGCTCCCGGGCCCCGGGGCCAGCTGCAGTGCAGGGGGCGCCCGAGGTGGATTTCCCCCTCCCCAGTGTCCTCCGCAGTGCTGGAGGGCTGGGCTGGGGCTCCTAAGCGCCCTGCTTTGTTCAGACTTCATCTACCGTCCGTGTTCTGCAAACGTGGGGGGCTTTAACCATCTCCGGGACTCGTGAAAGCGAGCACGGAAACCCAGTACTTGGGGCCATTCAAAACAACAATAACAACTCCATAACTTGAGCTGTCATTCTAACGGAAATGTCCGCATCCACGAAGGGGGTCTAAAGGCTGCTTGATGGGTGGGTCTCTGCCGCCCTTAACGTAGTCTGACTGAAGTAAAGTATCGTGCCGACCCTCCGTCTTTAGACTTTCCCGTAGTCCATAAGAATCCAGGCTCAGGAAGGCTAGAGAGAGCTATTATACTTAACTATGACGGGGGGAGGGGGGAAATTCTGCCCAAAGTGCAAAGCAGCGATTCCGAGCCCTTCCCTGCTAGCAAGCCTAAGGCTGGCCCTGCCCGAACTCCGCAGCCCACCATCTTGTGCCCATTGCATGGTTTTCATTACTTTTTCCCCCTGACTCAAGATTCTCATTCAGAAAACTGGAGAGGTGAAAAAGTTGGGGGCGGGGTGTTTGTTTTGTTTGTGAGGGGAGATCAGAGAGGTTATCTACCTGTGAAGGGACAGAGGAACACCATCTCAGTGGGGTTTTTGTGTACTTGCTGCTATTTGTTGTTACTGATGTAGAATAGCTTTCCTCAGTCTGTACAGTTCAGATTTTATTCAATACTGTTTTTCCCCGACCAGGTATGAAGAAAACATGCGATTTTATTTATTGCTATAACCATATTAAATTATGTTTCATTTATTCCCTCTGAATTGTCTTTGTAAATTGGTATCTTATGTTTTATTTGGTGGGAGTGAAGTGATAGGAGAGTGATAGAGTATCGGCGCAAGAAGAAAGGTGCCAGGGGCGGAGCATGGCCAAAGTAATAAGATGTCAGGGCAATGGAAACTAGACTCGAGGTGCATGGGGACTTTAGTGATCATCTTAAGGTTCTTATCAACCGGGGATCTATAAACTTTATTTATAAACAATATAGTTTTACAACTTATGTCAGTATAATACTTCATCAGACTACAAAAAAGGGTCTATAAAAGGAAAAAAAGGTCAAGAATCACTACTACTACTAGACCAATCCCTATATTTTGCAGATTAAGGATTCTTAGTTGACCCCATTGCTTTATCCATTGGGACCTTTGGATGTCTCTTGAAGAGAATTCCTATTCACAAAATCCGGAAATAAGTAGAGAATTGCCAGAAAGACCTACCTTCAAATCCTGCCTTTAACATACACTGCCTTGAGTCACAACTTCTCAGAGACTTTGTCAACTCTGTAATACAACTATAATTGCAGTTGCTCAGCTGCACTGGTAGGAGCTTTATCACCAGGAGTTCCCCATCTCTGTGAAACCACAGTTCTGCATCCAAAAAAAGGATAGGCATACTTGTAACTATGTCTTAACTCTGTCAATATCAGTGGACATTAATAGAGGTGATAACCGGCAAATTGGCAAAGATGATGAAAGATGGGAATAGTCAGTGGAAAGATTGTGGAAAGAGAGATGTACTAATTATTGTTGGAATAACCATTACAGAAAGCAAATTGAAATGTCATTATTAAGAACTAAAGAGGGGGGGGGGGCAGCTAGGTGGTACAGTGGATAGAGCACCAGCCTTGAATTCAGGAGGACCCGAGTTCAAATCTGGTCTCAGACACTTAACACTTCCTAGCTGTGTGACCCTGGGCAAGTCACTTAACCCCAGCCTCAGAAAATAAAATAAAATTAAAAAATAAAGGGTCCTGCCCCAGAGATTCTGCTGCTAGGTATGTACTTCAAGGAGATCAGTGATTAAAAAAAAATAATAAAAAAAAATAAAATTTAAAAAAAGCTTTTTTTAGTAGCAAACAACTGGAAATAAAATAGAAGTTCTTTGGAGAGTGGCTAAAAATTGTGGTACATGAGTATAATGGAATTTTATTGTACTTTATTGTGAACATGATCAATATAGAGAAACATGAAAAGACATATGAATTGATACAAAATGAAGTAAAACCAGGAAAACAATATTATAAACAAAGACAACAATCGTGTAAATAGAAAGAATAACAAAACAATCAAAACTGCATAGTAGTAAATTATGATGATAAAACTTGACCCCAAAGGAGCCATATCAGAAGATATTTCCTCCAATTCATTGCAGAAGACTTATGAGTGTAGAATATTCTTTAAAATGTCAGCTTTTTTTAGTTGTTATTCAGTTTTGCATAATTTTTTCTTGCATCCTTTTATCATCCTTTATTATAAAGGATAGTTCTCAGTGAAAGAGAAAATATAGTAGAAAATGTCAGTGATAGGTAAAATAATATAATTTTCAGATATATAATTCAAATTTCACAAAATTTTTGATTGTGCATAATTCAACCTTAAAATTTAAACTTAAACTTTACAAAAAATTACTGGAGTACATAATTAATATTTCTTAATTTCCTTTTTTGCACAGTCATCAAGTTCACATGTGAAATTGGAATCAGTGTATACCTACCATTTTGTGCCCTTTTTGTGACTTAACATTTTTTTCGTGGCCACTTTTCCTATGTATAATATCGTCCACAAGCTTGCCATTTTTAATAGCTATGATATGGTATTACAAGATTTTAAAATACCATCATTTGTTTGATGAATCCATAGAGGTTTACAAAACAAAGTGCTCTATGATGTGGGGGGATACCAGTATTTGTGGCAGAAGGCTGGAACTACATAAAGAAAATAAGGGAAGGCTTCATGGAAAAAGTAAGATATGAGTTGGGCTCTCAAGAATGATTAGAAATTCAGCATGCAAAGACAGGTAAAGAAAAGCATTCTAGGAATAGGAAAAAGAGTGAGCAAAGAAAAACATAGAGGACTGAGAACACAATATATGTCGGCTAGGGAAAGGAGAATGAGAAAACACAAGTAGTCCATTGTGACTAGCACAGAGTTTGAAGAAGCAAATAACATGGCATAAAGCTAGAAAGGTAAAGTAGTACCAAATTATGGAGGGCCCTGACCAACAGATGGAAAAGCTTTAGATCTCTACTTGTAGCCAGTGCAGAAAACATTAAAGATTTTTTTTGAATAGAGGAATGGCATGAAAGACTAAAGAAAGATTAATCTGATACCAGTATGTGGGAAGACCTATAAGGAAGATATTATATCACTAAGTGGCAACAAGGGCCTCTGGCCTATACTAGAGTGATGGTTGTGGGAACTGAGAAGGGAATGGAATCAAGAAGTGTAGAAATATAATCCACAGAATGGATTAACTGATTAGATATGATTGGTGAGGGAGAAGGGCTCTGGTGAAATAAGCTTGTATGTAGTCATGCTGAATCCATCGATAAATTTTTATTCAGTTCTTGTTGACTTAAAATCCACCAGGCTTATGTCTATCATCTCTTAAAAAATGACAGAAATCATAGAATTTAGAATTGCAAGAAACCTTAGAATCAACCTACTCTAACCTCCTCATTCTACAGATAAGGAAACTGAGACTCCAGAAAGATTAAACACTTTTCCTCAAGTAATGAGTATCCCAGCTGGGATTTTAGCCTAAGTCATCTGACTCTAAAGCCTGCATGTGTTTGCTGTTCAATGTTTTTTTTTTTTTTTTTTTTTTTTTTTTCCCAGTCACGTCTAACTCTTCATGACCTCATTTGGGGTTTTCTTGGCAAAGATATTGAAGTGGTTTGCCATTTCCTTCTCTGGCTCATTTTACAGATACGGAAACTGAGATAAATAGGGTTTTCCCCCTAGTCATATAGCTTGTAAATATCAGAGGCTGTATTTGAACTTATGAACATGAATCTTTCTGATTTTAAGCCCAGTGCTATATCTAGAAGACCCCTAGCTACCCTCTAAAAACTCCCTGAAAATAATTTATTCAGATGTGTGAATTCTGGAATGATTTGCCATTTCCTTATCCAGGGGATTATGTGATTTGCCCAGGTTCAGACAGCTGAAATACATTTGTAAGGTCACATTTGAACTCAGGGTTTCCCGACTCCAGGCCCAGTGCTATATCCACTACCTTGCCTCTAACCTTGAAGTTTGCTACAATTTAAATATTTATTTAGCTTTGCTATATTGTAGGTATTTTATTAATTCATTTGGAATATCTTTCTCAGATTAGTAAAGTATCTCATTCAAATAAAAGAGGCAATAATTTATACTGTTAAACTCTAGGGTAGGAGGGAGTCAGAACCAAACAGGAAATGAATTCTAAAGACTTGAGCTATGTCTGGTTTCAAGAAGAGAAAGTATTAAAGCAAGTGCTTAGGTGGGTTTCAATGCTGGTATATGATTGTTAAGTCATCCATCTTTTGTGAGGTTCACAGTTAGGTGTGGGAGAGAGTACAGCATTAAAAACAAGGTAAGGCTCTAGGATGTTTATAGATGTTCAGCTGGGATGGTCTAATACTTCTTACTTTTATCAGTGATTTGTATGGTCTTGGCCCTGGGATAGGCAACCAGGGACTCCCACAGTATATTTGTTCCTCTAGGTATCTACCTGTGGGTATGAAGTCAGGTGTTCAGATATGTGATGTGTCCAGAGCTTAGACATAAAATCTGTCAAAAAAGAGAGCTGAATGATGTTCATATGTCCTGCAGATTCTGCCTGGAGATAGAAATTTTATCCATCATATGGCCAGTGGTAGGCATAATAACACAACAGCTGCCATTCCGATCCAACTTTGCAGAGGTTAAAACTAATAATTCCTGGACTACATGCTTTAAAGTGGATCAAGTTACACACTAGATATATTCCTGAAAAGTTTTTTGTATGTGGAATTTTAAAAACATAATAGTATTTTAAACATAGAAGGAATTTGTTTTCTTAAAAGAACACTAGGTGAATACTTTTGTGGCACAAAGATTTATGTTATCTTTGGATGAAATGAAATTGCTTCTTGATATATATATAAGATAAGGAAGTTGGATTAGATAATCATTAAATACTTTTTCAGATCCTGTTTCTATTTGGTAAGTTGAGATCTTTGCATATTGGTTCTTCAGAAAAAAGGGCACACCTGAGTTTCTTTCTTTCACTTTACTTTTCTTTATCTCACCTCTATTCTTAGATCCTTCACTTCTAACCACAGCATACCCCAGGTGACTTTAATAGTCAAGTGAGGCAATTTAGTTGAGATGCTGATGTCAGAAGAACTTTTCTTTTAAATATCTGAACCTGTGGAAAAAAAGTTTGCTTGGGAATTGCTCTGCAGAGAAACTTAGCAATTATAAAAATTTTAGGTTCTCTTCTTCTTCATTCTTTCTTTACCTTTTTCCTCATTCTTATGTTATCCTTTTTTTACCTATTTCCCATGTCCCCCACTAAAGTTCTTCTAACCCAGGGCTACTTAAAGTTTTTCTACTTATGGCTCCTTTTCATCCTAGAAAATTTCACACTACCTCAGGTATATAGATATATAAAATACACATGCAAATCAAATATTTACTGAAAATAAATCATAAATTTCAAAATAATTCTTTGGTATACATATAATTTTAACATTTATTAAAGACAAAAGCAAATTTGCATACTAATAAGATGAATATACTTCTTTATCTTTATTTTTACATAAAGAATTAAATTTTGGGAAAATATTTGATGCCTATTATTGTCAAATTTTTCATGGTCTCCCACATTCAGTTACTTGTGGGTTAAAATCCACAGTTTAAGAAGCTTTATCCTAATCTGTCATCCTTAATGAATTCTATTTTTTATTCTTTTCATCTTTCCCTCCGTGAATAATAGTCTTTTTCAACAATATTTAACTTGCTTCAATGTTCTTTAAATGATTTTCTATTACAAGTCCATATTCTCCAAGACCCATCTTGTAGTTTCTAGTCTCACCTTTTGACTAAATTCAATAACAAATTCAGCAAACATATATTAAACATCTTCTTTGTACAGGGCACTCTGTGGATCCTGGAGGAAACAAAAGAGGAAATCATAATCTCTATCCTCAAGAAACTTACAATCTCAGTTGATTAGAATAAAATAATTTTTTTCTAGAACAATTTAAAATAAATAGAGTTTACTAGGGCAGCTAAGTGGTATAGTGGTTAGAATCTGAGACAGGAGAATTCATGCCTCAAATATTGTGTCTGCTGGGGCAAATCACTTAATCTCATTTGCCTCCGTTTATTTATCTGTAAAATGAGCTGAAGGAAATGGCAAGCCACTCCAGTATTTTGCCAAGAAAACAAATGAACAAGAGTCAACTAGAACACTACCATTAACTAAGCACTTTTTGGAAGCCTGATGTATCAAATGGGGTGGGATACTATTTGTTTCTTTCTCATTAATAGGCTTTTGAAGATCAGAAAGGTGGCTTATGTAAGTGTCCAGACCCTGAACGAGAAATCATGGCCCTGCCTTTCCAAAAAGAGCTGGAGAAATACAAGAACATTGATGAAGATGAACTTCTTGGTAAACTCTCAGAAGAGGAACTAAAACAGTTGGAAAATGTTCTTGATGACCTAGATCCTGAGGTGAGTGAGGGGGAAATGGAGCAAAGAGTTTAGTGAGAGAACCATGTAATAATGTTGCTTTCATGGCCGAGCTACCAACTACAAGTCTGTGCCCCAAATTCCAAGTCAGGAGTGTCCTCCTGAGTAGCTCTGTGACATTAGAAAGTCATTTAATTTCTCCAATCCTCAAATAGAAGGAATTTTTCTTGAGTCCTGAATTCAACCCAGAGCACATTCCAAGAATCTCATATGATTCCACATTCCTTCTCAGGATGACCTGAACTCAAGGGTAGATTTTTACGCAATCCTATGACAACTCTGTTGTGTGGGGCTTTTTATGCCTCTGCAGAGCTCACTTTTAATGAATGGCTAATTTAAGAATATGGAAGCTATAATTGTTGGCAGCCCATGAAGTCTAAACACAATAACATCTCAAGAATTTGTACCAAATTGGGGGTAGTCAGATATTTGATCAATGTTAACGCTTTTGTTACTTTCAAATACATAAAATAATTTGAGTTAAATAACAAAGCACTACTTCATAGAGGTCTATAGGAGAGATATTATAATGATTAGTCAAGAATGATGCCTTATTTGATGTGGCAACCATTAAATGTTTGTAGAATGATAAAGAAAATAGTTGTTTTTAACTTTTCTGAGGATTCTTTAAAAGTTTATGTTATTAAATAGCGCGAATATTCTCCTTGAAATCTTATTGACACTCTTAATTTATTCAGTAAAGCCTTTCATAGTGCAAAGTTGGACTTTAAAAGAGTCCCTGATTAAATCAACACAATTTTATAACTAGATGAAGCTAAACTAATGATTTTGTTATAGTCTAAGATGTTTTATAAATTATTTTAGCACAACTGATACTTTGACTGCTGCATTTACTTTTCCAGTAGATGGGTTTTATTTTTTTAATAAAGAATGTTCAGTGAAGTAGCATATGATTATATCATGAACTTGGGAGTCAGGAGATTTGGCCCACCTCTTTCTGGGTGACTGTATAAAAATCCCTTAGCTTTTCTAGAAATCCATTTCTTCATCTGTAAATTGAAAATATTGTCTCTACTACTCTAACTTTAAAAAAAAGAAAAAATAACAACAACAACAAATAATAAAATAGCTAGTGATAAAGGCCTTTCTAAGGTTAAGGAGATATACTCACTATTTTTTCAGTTTTTAGAAGGATGAGTAGGAATAGAAAATACAGGGTTTGGTGACTACCAGAAATGCAAAGTTACTTGGAAAGAAAATATTTAATTTAATTAAAAATTAACTGAAAACAAATGTCTGGAACAAAGTAAAACAAAGTGAAAATTTGGGGCAAGATATTCCTTCTGGTTCTAAAATTCCCTAATCCTTTGATTAACTAAATATATATGAGGTTCTCCTGCCTTACATTTAATGTTTACCTGATATCTGCATGGGACAGTTAGGTAGTGATTCCTGGAATCAGGAACACTTATTTCTTCCTGAATTCAAATCCAGCTTTGGACACTTACTAGTGTGTGAGCCTTTGCAAATCACTTAACCCTATTTGCCTTGTTGCCTAGTCTGAAAAATGAGCCAGAGAAGGAAATGGCAAACCACTCCAGTATCTTTGCCAAAAAACCCCCAAACAGGGTCATGAACACTAGGACAAGACTGAATAATTACAAATATCCACATCAGACCAAAGGTAGAATTGTTAAATGTGAAATGAAATAAGGATGTAGTTGTTTTCTTCTGTAACCCTGAATGTCTGTCTTTAATGGCTGTGGGAGCACTCTGGACACTCTTCAAAATTTGAGCCCTGGCTCCTGGCGTTGTCCCACCAGATCACAAGAGAGTTTCAGAAAACCATGAACTGCTTCTGCAACTCAAAAGATAAGGAAACCAGCTGTCAGTCAATTGACAAACAGGCACAGTATTAAGTGAACAGCTCCTCCCTCAAGAAACTTATATTTACCAGGGGAAGCAGCATATATGCATATGTGTAAATATCTAAACAAAATAAAAAGAGGGTGGAGAGGAATTAACAGCTGAGAATCAAGGGAAGGCCTCATGTAGGAGAAAAATATGTGAGCCTAAATATCAAGGAAGCCCTAGAAGTAAAAAGAGAATGAATTCTGGGCATGGGAATGCGGAGGTGAGTGAGGGGGCAATGGAGCTAAGTTATGGAGATAGGAAACAGAATGTTTATATGAAGAACAGCAAGTAGTCAATTTGGTACAAAGGAGGAGTAAGGCATACCAAGCCTGGAAGCACTGCTTAGAACAGGATTATGAAGGACTCTTAAGAGCCAAAATGACATGTTTGCCTTTTGTCCTAGAGATAATTGGGAGCCTCTGGAGGGAGTATTTAAGGAAGGGAAATGACTCAGATCTGTGTTTAGCTGTCATCCTGACCTGGAGTACCTTGGAAGGTTTCTGGAAGGGAGATAGGCAAAAGGATCTGTTCCATATCCTGGGGAGTCCCCATTCCATGCCATTGCCTGAGAGGGCCCACCAGGAGTTGCCCAGCTGCGTTTCTTTATAGGAGTAATCTCCTAGTATTCCAGATAGACCACCTACTCCTCCTGTTTGAGGATGTTAGGACAAGGGTCCTGCTACAGCAGCACTTGTCTTTGGGTCTTTCAGACCAACTCCTTTCACCATCCCGTAGCAAGCTTCACGAGGGTACCTGGGGATTGCCAGGATGGGCAAATGCTCTCCTGCTGCACTCACTAAGAGAGAACAGAACCTTAGTTAATTGGACAAAAAGCTTATGCTTACCTGATATGGTAGTAAATGGGGACAGGGACAGCAAACAAAACCTCAGGCAGACGACCTATCTTGTCACTGACACCTGAACAAACCTATTACTTGGCAGAGCGCGCTTCTGCCAGCAGGTTTCCGGCAGAAAGACCAGACACAGAAAGCAGCCACAGGCCCCTTTGACCGGGAGCATCTCCTTTCGTATTTGGAAAAAGAAGCACTGGAACACAAAGACAGAGAAGACTTTGTACCCTTCACTGGAGAAAAGAAAGGTAAGGTCTGAGTTTTAATTAGGTTTGAATGGCCAGACAATGCAACCTGGGTACCAGCTGTTTACTGCCTCACTCACTCAGGCCCAGAATGGGGTCTGACCTAAAAAAGATGTGGGAGCAGGAAAAAAAACAAAAAACACTTATCTTTATTTGCTCATCAAATGTACTTTTCTTCCCTTCTTTTCCTGTTTCTTCTTTTTGGACCAGACCTGTGATTTGGTTGACAGGGAGTACTCTTTTACATTAATGCAGAACTATCACTTGTTTTGCTTAGAGTTGGCTAAAACTACCTAGAGTTTACAAGACTTACCCACAACTACACAGCCAGTATATGACTGTGTCATTTAAAGGAATTGAACACACATAAATGATGACATATGCTAGTAAAAGTTTAATAAGCAGCTTGCCCTACCTCCCCCCCAAAAAAGATAATTTATTCATGACATGCTTTTAAGTTTAATCTGCAAAAACATTTCTTCCATCACATTTTAAATTCTAAACAATCAAGATAATAAATCAAGCCCTGTTTTATACATTTGTTGATTTCCAAGGTATAATTGCTCCCTTGAAAAATTTAATAATCAACTCCATGATTTGAATTATAGCATACTCTGGATCCTAGGGTTTCTGAGATCTCAGAAAAGTATAAATGTAGTTTGTGGAAGAAGGTCCAATGCTTTCTGATCATGTCACTCAGGCTTATGCTGACCCTTAGCTTTGGGCTGGAGAATTCTCATAAAGCCTTTTCTCCTTTATGCCCATTTCATGTTAAACCCCCCAAACACACACACACACACACACACACACACACACACACACACACAGCAGCTCTAAGCAACAGACCAGCTAAACTTAGTGACATTATAGGTTGGTTCACATATCAACAGAATATATATCTCTCTAGATGTACACTAAACCAACAAATGAAAAGCTCCCCTGATTGTGAGTCCCTTATTTCCAGCACTAATCCATCTCTTCACCCACACACCAGAGCTGAGAGCAGCCTGTGGAAGTTCTTTAGACAAAGAATAACTGGAGCCAAGGGTATATTACTCTGATACTCAACAGCCTTGCAGCTAGAAGGGTCTCTGAGCTTCTGTCTACCAAGACACTACTATCTAGGTTTCCAGGGTGGCTTAATTAGAGTACTACCACTATGGCTGTAGTGGTAGATGTCTCCTGCCTTTAATTGTTCAGAATTGTTCATATGAAAACTGATGGCTTGAGTAAGTAATATTTAGAATGGCATTTTAAGAAATTTAAGTAGACGTGAAGAACTGAGCAGATAATTAGAGATTACTATGGAAAAATTGGTTGGTTTCCATAGTAGCTGTGACTTACTTAATTGGGAAAGAGGAAAAAAAGATTTCATATCTAGAGCAAAATTTTAGGAGACACATCAAAAAGGGAAGGGTTTTAATCAAATATCAAGCATTTGCTTCATTTCAGATCCATTCTGTAAAGCTTTGGGGAGGAGTTGGAATTTTAGGAGCTACCTAAGTGATAGAGAAAACTTGGTGGAATAGGGGAACTAGGGAACAGAAGAGCATGAGTAGAAAGGTTTTCCAAGCATGAAGCATAATTTGGGAGAGGAAAATGAGATAGAAGTAGCATATTGTAAGGAATAAAAGAGCAAATCTATCAAGAAAAACAAAGAAATCAGATGGGAGATATGGTAAGAGATATTTTGAGGTTACTAGTAAAGGACTTTGAATCCAGATATAAAAATGTTAGTTTGGCCATAGATAGATCAATGAAGACATATTGCTATGTCTTAAGAAGAGCTGTGACAAGAAAAAGCTACTGGAGTTTACTGAGTAGGAGTGACATAGTAAGTCCTGTGATTTATGAGGATCACTTTGACAAGCTGAGTGTAGGATGGACTAGAGTGGGGAAAGACTTGTATCAGGAAAACCAACCCCAGCAGACTAACAGTCTAGGAGTCAGCAATGAGGGCCTGCACCAGGGTGGTGGCAGTGCCCAAAAAGAGAAGGGGGCACACTCAAGAAGAGTGAAGAAGGTGAAACTGATTGCTTAGGCAACAAACTGGATGTGAGAAGTGAGAGAGGAGAATGACCCCTCTAGTTTTCAAATCTGGGCAACAAAATGGTGCCCTGGACACCCTTGATGTCACCCTCTCCTTGATGGGAAGTTTGGAAGGGGGAATATTTGGCGGAGAGATAATGGATCCACTTTTGGATGTGTTTAGTTTGAGTGTCTGCAGAACATCTATTTTGACATGTCCAATAGGCAGTTGGAGATTTAAGACTGGAGGAGTCAACAGAAAGGTTAAAGGCTGAATAAGTAGATTTAAGAATCTTTAGCATAGAGATGATCATTGGATCCTTGGGAGCCCATGAGATCACCAAATAGAATAGCACGAAAGTAAAAAAGATAGATTCAAGATCAAAAAAAAAATTTTTTAAGCATCCATTTCATATAAAATAAAAAAGAAATCACAGTAAAAAATGAATCTTGTCTTAAACACGATTTATCCTAGATTTCATCCTTCCACAAGGATTCCTAATAAGTTCCTAATTCTTTATTTCCTCAGCTTCCTATTGAATAATCAAGCAGCCCCCTACATTTTTTGGAGTTCTACTTGCCCCATATCTATAAGGCACAGAGAGACAAACAAGGTTTCTTTTTCTCCCCACACTAACATTTTGCTCCACTTCTGATGACTTCTGGATTAGGGAGTTTGATCTTCAGCTAGCTAGTAGGGAAATAAATTGGATACATGTAATAGTGATTTCAACAAATGATTGTTGAAGCTACATCCTCTATGTCAATCAGTTCCTTCATCAATAAAGTAGAAATTTACAGTTAATTTTGTTTGTTTGTTAAAAGGAAGGATCTTTATCCCCAAAGAAAAGCTACAAGAAACTCATAAAGAAGAAAAAGTGACTCTTGACCCAGAACTGGAAGAAGCTTTAGCTAGCGCCTCTGATACTGAACTCTATGATCTTGCAGGTTGGTAATTAGCTGGATTCTTTTCATAAATTTATTATTAAATTAAATTAAATATTACATATTATGAATATTTATTCATATTAGACCATAAACCACAAAATAATGTGACATGTCAATATCCTTGTAGTACCTTAACAACTTAACATTTATAGAATGCTTTAAAGCTTGCAAAGTAATTTACATACTTATCTCATTTGAGCCTAACAATGAGACTGGGAAGTCATAAGGACTTCTTGATTTTTGGTCTAGACTTATTTCATCAATGTAGGGAGTTCCCCAGTGAGAAAACTCCCTCTGTCCATGCACATCAATAACTATTCTTTAATTTCTGGTCTGAAAGACCCGCAAAAAATCCATGATGGGATCAGGAACAGTTGGACACATCTAAACAATAAGGTGCTAGATTTGGAGGAAGAAAGACTTGAATCAAATGAAGTTTCAAACACTTAGTAATTGTACGAGTCTGGACAAAGCACTTCATGTCTGCCTACCTCAGTTTTCTCATCTATAAAACAGGAATAATAATTGCACCAATTCCCAAAGTATATGAGATATTTGTTAAATACTTTGCAAGCATAAAAGTACTATATAAATGCTAGCAATTATTATTTTTATTGCTATGTATTTTCCTGAACTAAATAAAGTCTTACACCAGTCTTTTTTTTAATTACAGCTTTTTAATTTTCAAAAGATGCATGGGTAATTTTTCAACATTAAAATGTTGCAAAATCTTGTGTTTCCTCCCTTTTCCTCACCCTCTCCTCTAGGTAGCAAGTAATCCAATATATATTAAACATAATAAAAAATATATGTTAAATCCAACATAAGCACACATATTTATACAATTATCTTGCTGCACAAGAAAAATCAAATCAAAAATGGAAAAAAATGGGAAAGATAATTAAATGCAAGCAAACAACAACAAAAAGAGTGAGAATTCTGTGTTGACTATACCAAAGTCTTAATCTCATTATAGAAGTAGCCTGGGGTTCTTGAAGTCAGGTCCTACCCAACTGGAAAGTCATTGAAAATAGGTGTAGTGATAGATTATGTGTCAGTCATCTAAAGACCAGTCTAGCTGAGTTCAGAGAATCACCATCAGCAGTTTGCTCTCCAAGCAATGGATTTTTTCAGCCACAGAAATTCACTTGCTTAAAATTTAGAGGGGCTGTGGCCTGCATTAATACTAGTAGAATGCTCCCTATATGGGTATCACACAGGAGAAACACCAAAGACCTAGGGCTGCTGTAGTTCTATCCAAAAGTCCATGTGAGTTTTCTAGACATATTCCAGAACACACTAAATTTTTCTTTTTTTCTCTGTGGAAAAGGCAACATGGAAGGGAGAGAATAACCAAGTCTGGCCCCATTTCTTAACATCAGATCTCTGGAATAAAAGAAAGAAGAGTCTTTTTTATAGCTCTTGAAGCGTTGAAAAAAGTCTCATTACTTGCATCCACCAAATTCTCTATTACAGAAAAGTGGGCATTGAGATTCTCCATTAGGAGGAGGACTTCTGATCCATCTCAATTCCAGGAAACTTGGAGTTTGGAAACCAGGGTTTTCTTCTACTCCTTGAAGCTTCCGAAATTATGTTAGAGGTTCCTACAGTCTCTCTTATGGATCACAATTAACCTATTCTGGTGAAGAGCTTTTTTTGAGCTAGACTTTAAGGGTCCTAAGCAAGTAATCAGTAATATGGACCCATGACTGCATAGTCTATTATGATCAATTATAGAAATGTTGTTATTTGGGAAAGAAGTCCTCAAATTAGATATTTTCTTTTCATTTGAACAAACAACTTTGAACACTTGAAGGACCAGATATGTCAACTGATACAAAAATGTGCCTGTTCCTTTGAGATATTCTTATATTCTGGTCGTTCTAATAGTTTCTAGCTACTCCACCAGAGACGCTGTTCCAGGCTTTAGAGATGCAGATGCAGCAAACTCTTAATTATTTTTGTTTCTGCCCCTGAGCCTAAATTGCTTTCTTAAAAAAATATGGGTGATAATTAAAGAGTAGTAATGTAATGAGGAATGTATGTCCCCGAGGAACTTATATTCTCCTCAAGAGATGTAATTTATGTACAAATCAGTAATTTAAGAAGGGGAAAGACATACAACTAAGGGTGGCCAGAAGACTTTTTCCTATAGCAGATGACTTTAGATGAACTTTGAAGAGAGTTAGGAATTCTGAGAGGCAGGGTTAAATAGGGAGTGTGATCTTAGAATGGGATAAGCATTGTGGTGTAATAGGTAGAATTCTAAAGTTGGAAGTCAGGAAGACTCAGGTTTTCCCACCTCAAATACTGACTATGTAAACCTGAAAGTCACTTAAGGTCTCTGAGCGTCAGTTTATTCATCTGTAAAATGGGGATAAAACTGACTATTTCATAGTATCAGAGGATATGATGTGTATAACAATAAACTGCTACATAAATATCAGTTATTATTGTAACATCTGCCAAGTATCTGAAAATAGCATGTGTCATTATATAAGATATAATATTATTATACAATATACAATACAATAAGATATAAGCTTCCTGCAGTGAGGGATTGTTTCATTTTATCTTTATATCCCCATTGCATAGCACAATGGTAAGCACTTAATAAATGTTTATTGACC
This sequence comes from Sminthopsis crassicaudata, assembly GCF_048593235.1. Taxonomy (NCBI): domain Eukaryota; kingdom Metazoa; phylum Chordata; class Mammalia; order Dasyuromorphia; family Dasyuridae; genus Sminthopsis; species Sminthopsis crassicaudata. Next base: position 523,411,496 of record NC_133618.1, read on the forward strand.
AACTGATAGGAGAGAAAATGAGTGGCTGGGTAATAGGAATAATGTACATGAAGACTCATTTTTCCAAGAAACAGACTAAAAATTTGGAATTTGAATACAGTACCTGTCATGCTAATAGCTTTTTATTTGTTTTGTTTTGTTTTGTTTTTTAGCTGTTCTTGGAGTTCACAATTTAGTCAATAATCCACGGTTTACTGAAGAAATAGCCAGTAATGATAATGGCAAAAGCCCTCCTAGAAGTAAGTAAAAGGTTGGGGAAAAGGGAGAATTGCAAAGGTTGTGAAACTTGTCAGCTACTGATAAATTCAGATTTCTTAATCAGCTGGTCCATTGCATGTACCAGAATATTCAGTATTAAATGGCTATCAAAAAGCTTTATGTTACAGTTACAATATGTTACCCCGCCAAGCACTTTCCCTGTAAACTTCTGATCCCCATTCCCATTTATGTAAGGTTTTCCTTCACTAACAGAGAGTTTTAGATTCTAATATCTTGCTCTCCTTTTAATTGTCACATTTGCCACATTTAATTACCACATTTTAAGAAACTGGGCTTAGGGGCAGATGAACTCTTTTAGCAAGCTCTCATTCAGAGTATAGCAAAAGTATCCAATCACGAAGGGAAACATTATCATGAAGGGAAAGATAAGAAAGTAATGAACACCTAGGCAGAGGCTGGGGGAAGCTGCTGACTGTGGATTGAAAGGAACTGTGGATATAAATATAAGACCCAAAGGTTGATATGTGTTTTATTAGAAAAGTCAGTGATGAAGGAAAAGGAGGAGGGAGGAAAGACTAATTAGGAAGAAAGTTCTATATCTTTTTAAAAGCGACTGGCACAATGTAGTCTGGAAGTTCATTTTGTTGTTCAATCATGTCTTATTTCATGATTCCATTTCTCCACAAAGATCTTGGAGTGGTTTGCCATTTCCTTCTCAACTCATTTGACAGATGAGTAGACTGAGGCAAACAGGGTGAAGTGACTTGCCCAAACTCAGCTAGTAAATATCTGAGGATGGATTTGAACTCAGGTCTTTCTGATTCCAGGCCTGGCACTATTTACTTTGTCACTCAGTTGCCCCATGATCTAGAAGATCAGTCTGCCTCAGTTTCCCCAACTATAAATGGGAATAATAATAGCACCTACATTGCATCTGAAATTCCAGCAATTTCTCCCTTGGTTTTCAAAGGGCAGCCAAGGTAAAGACGTTTATAGCAATATAGTATACAACAGAGCTTCTTTTTTTCCCCCAATTTATTTATTGAACTAACTATAAAATAAGAAAAAAACAGAAAAAAAAGAAAGAGTGTAAAGGGAAATAAAAAACAAAAACAAAAACAAAACATTGTCATGTACCCAGGAAATCAGGAAGGATTCAAAATATATAACAATAAATTTCCATTTCAAGAAAGCATATATAATAATAGAAAAAATTATATTCATGAGTGTTCTTTGCTTCCTTATAGGTTATTCTTTTGTTCTCTGTTATGCCTTTTTACTTTATTCTTTTTTTATCCTTTTATTCCTTTCCCCCAAGACCTCAATTGTGTATGTATGTATATGCATTTACCCATATGTAGATATGGATCTAAAACAATAATAATATGGTTTACATATGATGTAGAGTTCTCCCTTAATTGAATCTTTAAGTATGACTTTTTCTAAGATCAACAATTACTAACCCTACTTTTTTTTTTTTTTGCTAATAAATTCTATTTCTGATCCTTGTTGTGGTGTCTCTTTATGTTTCTTATTTCCTATCCCTTACAGTAGGGCTTCTTAAAGTTTGCCACTCATGACCCCTTTTTGCCTGAGAAATTTTTACATGAACCTGAGTATATGGGTAATATAAAGTAGGTATACAAATCAAACATTTACTTTTAATAAATCATAATTTATCTCCACATTTAGTTATAAAACCCCATATAACCCACAGTTTAGGAAGCTAGGGCAAAAATATTTTAAAACATTAAAAAATGTTTTAAGAATTTTATTTCCTGTATCAATGATTTCAAGTATTATGAAAAATGAATATTGTCTGAAAAATGTTTTTGCTATTGAGATGTTAGTACAAAAGTTCACAGAATTCTAGAGAATTAGAAGAAAAAAATATTGTTATCAACTTATTTTATGTACTGTATTTTATGGGTTATTTCATAGTTATTGTGTTAGGAAAAAAGTTTTAATTAACATTTTGTTATAAAGAATTGTGTACAGAAAAGTGTTTTTCAGCAGTCTCTAACAAAAGATTATGATTTTTGCTGATCATTGAAAGCTGACTCCCTATTTCCCATAGGTTCAATGTATCAACATTTGTGTTTTTTACTTTTGCTCCATTTTCTAGGAACATCACCCCCATGAAAGTTGAGAATCAACTTCATGTGTATGTGTGTGTGTATATATATATATGTATATAAACCTAGTATTGTAGATATACATGCATAGACAACCACGTGTTTATATAAACATGTGCATGTATACTTATATATTCTGCTGTATGTGTGTATACATGTATATACATCTATTTAATATGTTTTTCTATGGTAATGTGTCAGTTATCTTTATATGCAAGTGCTGTTTGGAGAAGGTACCGTACAATTTGTTGTACAATTTGGTTCTCTATAAGCAATCAGTCATCAAATAGACCACAAAACCTATGCCTAAGTTGGTCGCTGCATAACAGTATTTCTTAGAAGTTCTGATGTGGTTGTTTTAGTGATGAGTCCAGGGACCTGATTACTTCCTATACTTGTATCTGAACATAGCTGTTGAAGGTGAGAAATACCAAGTTATAATTACCAGGCAAAATTAATTAATCATTAGTAAAGCCACACAATTCATTTGCTTGTCCAATAAAGCTGGATTATTTTTTATATTAGATTTCATGGTTTCTGAAATTGATGATAGAAATGACATTTTGGGAAACTATCTTTGACTGCAAATTATTCTATTACACATGATTGAATAGAACTTAAATTCTACAACAATATTAACTTGTGTTTTAGATGTTGTCAAAGGTGAAAAGGTCAAGCCAATATTTGAGGAACCACCCAATCCCACAAATGTGGAAGTAAGTTTGCAGCAGCTGAAAGCCAATGATCCCATCCTTCAGGAAGTAAACCTCAACAACATTAAGGTATTTAATTACAGTAGCAGTCACTTGACTGCACCAGTAAGGGTTGGAAATGTGCTGGAGATAACCTGTTAGCTGCTTGCTGATCAATTTACACCTATTTCAAATGCCTCTCGTTTTCCCTGTGCTGTGAGAAGCGCTGGTAAAATGAAGAAAAAAAGGGGGATGTGGTCCCCACGGTTCCTTGAAAGAAGTCTCAGTCCTTGAGTTAAATACAGAAGGAACTTAAAATGTGTGTTTATTTAGATGGTGACTCCATTCTTAGCCTAAATTATTCAGCCTCGCATGAAAGTTGAAGGATGAAATAGACCCCAGGGAAGCTAAACATCCCCACTGAGTGAGAGAACATAATCCAGTAGAGCACAAAGTATACCAGTGTGAGTGTTCTCATTAACAATAGCAAGACAGCCCTTCCTTTTTGGGAAGCCGACTTAGAGATAGTCAAATCCCACGGTTTTAGGTTTGGACCAGGCAGAGTTCAAGCATAGTAGAGTTCAAGCATTGTACTCTGGACCAGAAGGGATTATCTATCCTTCTTACCCTATCTCTCATGGGCCCTGAAGGAAGGGAAGGATTTTAAATGGTAAAATTGGAGTATAGGGACCTCTTGTACAGATGACTTACCAAATCAATATATACTGTCCTAATTTTTCTCTACTCCTGCATTTCAAACTCTCTGATTTACAATTCTACAGGGTGTTCCAGAGACATTTCACACACAACAAGTGCAAAATGGAGCTGGATTTATTTTCCCCAACATCCTTTACTCCTCTGAATTTCTCTGCTTTTGTTGAGAATGTCACCATTAAGATGATAGAACCAGGGCTGGAAGGTACCTCAGAGACCCTCTTTTAATTCCCTCCTTTTATAGATAAAGAAACCAAGGCCCAATGACCTTAAACAACTTTTGTAGGGGGATGTGAATTATTAACAGAAGTGAGATTTTAATTCAGAGCCTTTGGTTTCCAAGTCAGTATTCTTTTCACTCTTTTATATGCTATCCTTCTAGTAAACAACTACTTTTCAGCCTTGGAATCAATCATTCTTGACTATCGGCTCTTCCTCATTCAGTTCATTTTTTAAAAAATGTTTTATTTTCTCCATTAAAATTCATTGTTACTTCCCACCGACTCTCCTTCTCCAACAAACAAGTATAGTCAAGTGTAACAAATGAATATATTAGACATATGTGCTTATTCAATTCATAAGCAAATGTTAAACCACAGTGTGCTTGGGATAATACTAGTAGGCAATGGAGATACACAGACAGAAGTCAAATACCTCAAGGAGCACACATCCTATTATGGGGAAATGGCATTTACAGACTTAAGTAAAAACAAATCTGTTTTTTTAAAAATCTGAACATTTAATTTTTGGAGGTATAAATAACTCCTTATAGGGAAATTCCCTTCATCAATGCAAATGAGTAACATCTGTAATTTACACTTTTAGGCAACTGCCTGAGACACAGGTTAAATGATTTGCCTAGGCCCTAGGGTCACAATATGTGTCAAAGATCAGTCTACTGTTGACTATATCAGGAAGTCATAAGCATGTTGGTGAATAGCACCCTGGATTTGGATTCAGGGAGACTGCCTGACTTCTCTGTCTCAGTGTCCTCATCTGTAAAATGGGGATAGCACCTACTTCCCAGAATTGTTGTCAGGATATAATGAGATAATATTTTATAGCACTTTTCAAACATTAAGTTTGTCTATAAACACTAGTTATCATTATAAGCTCAAAATGTGTCAAAGTAAATTTAAAACTAATTGGAAAGGTGAGAATGTGAGGGTACTTGCTACAAGGGTGAAGTTGGAAGTAGCCCTTGAATTGCCCCTTAAAGTCAAAATTCTAAAAGGCAGAGATTAGGAGGGAATTATGCCAGGCATGGAAAGCTACCTATGTCCCAAAGACATAGAAATAGCAGAAGGAATTCCAAAAGAGGGAATATGTAGACTTTTTGAAAGTAGATACAGATTGTAAAGATCTTCAAATGCGAAATAGAGGAATTTATATTTTTATCCAAAAGGAAAAAAAATCTACAGAGATCTTTAAACTGTGATCTGTGAACCTGGTTTAAAATACATGTGTTTGTGTCACTATTTAGTATAATTGTTTTCCTTTTTAATTTTACACATATAAAAATATTATTATGAGGAGTTCATAGGCATTATCAGGGTCCATGACACAAAAGAGATTAAAAACTCATAGGTAGAGCCTTTTTGGAAGTGAAATGATATGTGCTTTAAAAATATTAATTTGACAGCTGGGTGGAGGACAAATAAAAATGGGGAGAGACTTGAGGGAAAAAGAACAGTTAGGAGAATATTGCAGTAGTCAACATTGAGTAGAGTCTGAGCTTTCTCTGTGAGCTCTATGTGAGTAGGAAAATGCTTTGACTCAAGTGGCATGGTGGTAAATGTTTAACAACAGAGTCTCTAAAAAAGCAACAACAATTATGAGCGACATAACTTTAAGTTTAATCTAAATTAAAATTTTTTCTATTAATGACCTTTTTGGGAGGTAATTAGACTTTCCCAGGATCACAAAGCTAGCAAAAGCTAGCTAGACTTGAAATCAGGGCCTCCTGACTCCTGAGCTAACCACTACACCACCTAGCTGCTCCTTCTATTTCTTTTCCCATTTTATAGTATCTGCATAATCATTCAGGGTAACCATTAATGGTTCCTGTCTTTCATCAGGCTTTACAAAGATTACAATTAGCTTCCTTTTCTGTACAAAATAGATTGATGTGACTTCATAAAATTTATGATTCCTTCTCCTTGTATGTTTATTGGTCTTTGCATAAGTATGGTAGGACTGTGCTTTCCTGGTTCGTCTTTTCTCAGATTTCTTTATTCTAACTCTAAAAGAAAATTGTCCAAAGAACGGGCATGCTGGATAAAATATGTGACATCAAGGTCATATACAAGAATTTTGTACGAATAGAGCCTCATTTGAACATATCTATCTCCATCTTTCATGTTTCTTTGCTACTTCAACAAAACTCCATAATTTGATCGGTGAGAGTACTTCCTCCATCAGTGCAGATCAAAGTTCCTTATTATCTCATGAGTGTTTGAAAAATTAATCATCTGGTAACCAACTTTCTGGTAATGAATCTTTCTATATTTTGCTAGGCTGGTTCCAAAATATCAAATATAGTCAGTCCAACTTCAGCCCCATACATTGTTTTTCCAGTATGGTAAGGCCAATTTCAGGTCACAGGGTCACTTCTACACTAATAAGTATAGGTTTAATGTAGCTTCCTCCCACTTAAATTTTTTCTAGAGCCAAAAGCTTTTTTTTTTTTAATTAAAAAAATTTTTTTCATATGAAGATCCACTTCTTCTTTCCTGTTTCCCCACCCTCTACTCAGAAAGCAAGAAAAGCAAATTTCTCTGTTAAAAACAGGTGTAGTCAAGCAAAACAGATTCCCACATTTGACCCAAAGCTTGTTTGGGGGCAAATGGTAGCTAGATGTAAGAACATTGTGCTAATGAGGACTAAGAAATAGTTATGAGATCAATTAAATTGTAAATAGCTAAAGCCCCTAGCAGAGCTGTAGATGCACATGATGGTATTAGTAATTAAAACAATTTACTTTTCAAACTACATTGTGATACAGTGGAAAAAATAATGGATTTGAACTCAAAGAATGATAAATGATTCTAGATGCAGAGTGGAAAGAACTCCAAAGACTCTCTTGTCCAACCTCTTCAAAAATTCAGTTTCAAATCCCATTTCTGCTTTGTGTGACCTTATACTAATCATTTAACCTCATTGAGATTCCATTTCATAATTTGAAAAATGAGATAATTGGGCTCAAAGGCCCTTTTAGCTCTAAATTTATGATTTTACAATCTTCGTTTATTATCATGTCCCAGTAAAATACATTGCTTTTAGGAGAGGTTGTTCAATTTTTTCCTGATTTTAAAATATCCTTTTGATCATAAATGGAAAAAAACTCACCAACCTATATTTCTTTTGAGATGTTGGGAGGCTCATTCATTCTAGGCAATAGAGCCCAGAATTGCATCTATAACACCAATGGGGATTTGGCATCTTGAGGGCCAGTAGAAATAAATTTGCCCTGTGAAACTTTAACCAAATGGAAGCTGAAAATTAGCTGACAGACTTGCACTATGAAACTTTAATTGAATGGAAGCTGGAAATATAGTTGTCAATACAAATTTTTATGGTATGACAATTAATTGACAAATATTAAGCACCTAATATGTTATAACCATTGGGTGGTCTCAATATAATGAATTCTATTCCAAAAGTTTGTACATTATTTGATTATTTGGAATGCAGACTACATTCCTCTATAGAAATAATGTCATATTATGAACCACTACATAGAATTCCCAATACCCCTATTTTTGTCCGCCTGCATTTTTTATTTCCTTCATAGGCTAAATGTACACTGTTTCAAAAGCCAATGTTTTTGTACAGCAAAATAACTATTTGGACATGTGTACATATATTGCATTTAATTTATACTTTAACATATGTAACATGTATTGGTCACCCTGCCATCTGGGGGAGGGGGGTGGGGGGGAAGGAGGGGAAAAATTGGAACAAAAGGCTTAGCAATTGTTAGTGCTATAAAATTACCCATACATATATCTTGTAAATAAAAAGCTATAATTAAAAAAAATAATGTCATTATGGATTATTAACATAATAAAAGACATTTTAATACATAATATAGCTAAAATACTATATGTTGGCAATGAAAAGTACCAGGGAACAATACTGTCAAAGTATTAGTAAGTTAACTCATTGGATAAAACTGAAAAACAGTAAACTTCAGTGATTTATTTGTCTTAAAAGCTAGTACCTGAGGGAAAATAGTCTTAATTATAGGAAGATAAAGAATGAGATTCTTGTGGCTTTTCTAAAAGGGATTTCTGAGTAATTACAAGGATTTTAGAGATTGATGATACTGATTCTTTATAAAGCTTGATGTTTTGGAAAAAAATTATAGCTTCTCTTTCTTTAATATAAATGTATTATTAGGACCACACTTAGACTTTATTAAGAAAATCATCTAATGTTGGAGGGGATGTGGAAAAACGGACACTAATATATTGTTGGCAAATTTGGGAACTGATCTAACCATTTTGGAGAACAATTTGGAACTATGCCCAAAGGGCTATCAAAGTGTGCATACTCTTTAACCCTGCAGTGTTTCTACTGGCCTTCTATCCCAAAGAGATCTTAAAGGAGGGAAAGGAACCCACATGTGCAAAAATGTTCATGGCAGCCCTTTTTGTAGTGGCAAGAAACTGGAAACTGAGTGGATGCTCATCAGTTGGAGAATAGCTAAATAAGTTATAGTATATGAATGTTATGGAATGTTATTGTTCTATGAAAAATGATCAGCAGGATGATTTCAGAGAGGTCTGGAGAGACTTACATGACTTGATTCTGAGTGAAGTGAATAGAACGAGGAGATCATTGTACACGGCAACAAGACTATACGATGATCAATTCTGATGGACATGGTTCTCTTCAACAGTGAGGTGATTCAGACTAGTTCCAATGATCTAATGATGAAGAGAGCCATCTGCACCCAGAGAGAGAACTATGGGGACTGAGTATGGATCACAGCATAGTATCTTCACTTTTTGTTGTTTGCTTTCATTTTGTTTTCTTTCTCATTTTTCCCTTTTTTGATCTGATTTTTCTTGTGCTGCATGATAATTATGAAATATGTATAGAAGAATTGTACATGTTTAATATATATTGTATTATTTACTGCCTAGGGGAGAGGGTGAAGGGAAAGAAGGGAAAAATTTGGAAGACAAGTTTTTGCAAGGATGAATGTTGAAAAATCTTTGCATATATTTTGAAAATAAAAAGCTATTGTTTAAAAAAGAAAAAAAACATTCATCTAGCTTCTAGGAATGAGGAGCTGATACTCCTACCATACTCTGATCCTGGGAAGATGGACTCCAGAGTTCTACACTTATTTTTGATCACCACAATTAAGTGCCTAGATAATGATGAGCAGGAATGTATTAAGTAGTCAACTAGGATTTATATGAGTTCCCAATTTTATGCCTTACCTCTTCCTAAGTTTGAGTTTCAGTTAGCACTGATTCCTTCCTTCATTGATTAAGGGAAATGGTATAGCTATATCTACTTATATCTATAGCTACATCCTGAAGATGAGAAGATTTAGAGGGAAATTCTATTAAGTATTTAAAGGACTGTCACATGGAGAAAGAGATGAGACCTGTTCTCCCTGACATCAGAAAAACAGAAATAGGAACAATTTGTGAAAGTTATAAATAAGCAAATGAAAGCTTGATATAAGGAAAAACTCACAATTAGAGCTATTCAATGACAGAATGGTTTACTCCATAATAGAAGGTCAGATGCCAAGGCTAGATGCCCATTTATTAAGTACTGTATTAAAGGAAATTATTTTTCAGAAATGGTTTGAAATGGATGGCAATTAGGGTCTTTTCCAACATTAAAATCAGTTATTCTATAATTAACTGGATATAAGCAGTGGAAGTAGTAGTAGATGTAGGAACTCGCTAATTAAGGAGAGAGGAATGATAGGCTATATTTAAGAGATAAGTGATAGAAAGGAAGAATCATTAGGTCAAAGAGTTGGTGCAATCTGTCCTTAAGTTGGTCCTTTTCCAGAGAAGAATAATAGAGTGCAAATGGGCAGTTGGAAATTAGTGCTTTAGATGAATGGGATCTTTTGTAAGTCAGGAGTCTGAGATTCAGGATGCTTGTCTGATAATCTTAAACCTTCTCATCATAGAATATTCCAATTCCAACCCTGAAGGAGTTTGCAAAGGCTCTGGAGACCAACACCCATGTGAAAAAGTTCAGCCTGGCTGCCACCCGCAGCAATGACCCTGTGGCAATTGTAAGTAACACTCTTCAAAATGTAACTTTAAAAACTCACCTCATTAGAAACAAATGCTTATCATGTGCCAGGTACTGGGTACTAGGAATCAGATACAAGCAGGAAAACAATCTCTGTCCTCAAGGAGAGACAATTTCCTAATACAGAATGTAGACAAAAAAAGAAGGGGGCAGCTAGTTGATATAGTGGATAGAGCACCAGCCCTGAATTCAAGAGGACCCAAGTTCAAATCTGACTTCAGACACATGACACTTCCTAGCTGTGTGACCCTGGGCAAGTCACTTAACCCCAATTGCCTCAGCCAAAAAAAAAAAAAAAAAAAAGTTGAGAGGGAGGGAACATAGAGATAAGATAGGAAGCTCAAAGAAGTATTTAGAATTTATCTTCCTTGCTGTAAAGATGCTCTCATTTCCAGATTTCTTGAGGCCCTGGAGGCTCCCCCATTTGGGGAATTGATTGTGAAGACCCACATTTTTCTTGATGAAGGGGTTACCAAATGTCTGTATTCAATATGCTAAATGCTCTGGGCAGAAACCTTAAGAAATGCTCACAGAGTCTTCTTCTCTACATGTTCAGGCTTTTGCAGATATGTTAAAAGTAAACAAAACATTGAAAAGTTTAAATATTGAGTCCAACTTTATCACTGGAACTGGGATTCTGGCCGTAGTGGATGCCCTGAAAGAAAATGAGACCCTGACAGAGATCAAGATAGACAACCAGGTAAGCTCCCACCCTGTAACTACTTCTGCTGTCAGAGAATGATGTTGTGAGGAGAAAATACTCATTAGGCTAGCATTGGGGAATCATTTGAAAAGACAAGGCAAGTAGTAATGGGCAACCATTGTTATTATTTTCTCCTAAAGGCAGAGCCCCAGACCCAACCCAGCCCAGTCCAACTTTGTTCTAAACTTTCCACAATCTTACCCTAATCAAGAAAGAGAAAGAAAATTTTCACAGCCAAGAACTCAGATATTATTTTTTTAATGCTTCTTTTTCCTGGTAAAATATTGCTATTATCTCCAATGTGTATAAACCATGTTCCAGGGTGAACAGGTACAAGCCAACAGACCTAATAAATTGACTCCCTGATGAATTCCTCTGTCTAATCTCCCCCTTTCCTTGATATGACTGGCAGTGCCTGCCACTTTGTGAGGAGAGAATATTCAGAGTCACAAAAGCCCTAAGATCCCTATTCTAAGTTCAGACAGTCAGTGAGTGAACATTTAAGTGCTTGTGTTACAAGAAGAGGCAAAAGAGAATTCCCATTTATAATCTAATGGGGGAGAGGACAAGCAAATATATATGTTCTGAAATGCCAAGTATGAGAAAAATAGGAAATAATCAACAGAAGAAAGACCCCAGAATTAAGATGGATTGGGATTAAATTTTATAATAAAGAAAAAAGTACAACACACAAAAAAAGAGGGATTGAGTAGGGCTTTCTACAGATGAGATTCTTGTTGAAACTCTGAAGGAAGCCAATAGTTGAAGATGAGAAGGAAGAGCATTTCATATATGGATGACAGCCAGAAAAAATAGAGATGAGAGGTAAAGTATCTTTTTTAAGGAACAACCAGGAGATTGGTGTCACTAGATTGCAGACTATAAGTCAGGAAGTAAAGTGTAAGACGACTAAAAAGGTTGGAGGGTTCTAGGTTATAAAAGGCTTTGAATGATGGCAAAGGATTTTCTGTTGGATTCTGGAGGCAATAGAGAGTCATTAATGTTTATTTCAGGAGGGGGGGGTGATAGGGTAGCACTTCAGGAACATTTTCGTGTCTGAATGGAGGATAGATTGGAGTGGAAAGAGACTTGAGACAGCCAACTCACCAGTATTTATCCAGGAGTGAAGTAATGAGGGTCTGCCCTAGAGTAAGAGCAATGTCAAAGGAAAGATAGATGAGAGATTTTGCAAAAGTAAAATAGGCTATGGCGGTAGATTGCATTATGGAGAGGGGTAAGAGATAGTGAGAAGTTGAGCATAATTCCTAGGTTTGAGAGTCTTAGAATTTGAGAGGATGGTGTTATTATGAACAGTAAAAAGGAAGTTAGGAGACAAGGAGAATGTAAGGAGAAAGATAATGAGTTCTGTTTCAGACATGTTGCATCTAGGAGTCTACTGGACATCTAATTCAAGATATCTGAAAAACTGTTGGAGATGGGAGACTGGAGTTCAGCAGAGAGATTGGGGGAAAGAAAGGTAGATTTGAGAATCACCATCAGAGAGATGGTAATTGAATCCATGAGAGGGATAAGATGGCAAATGAAGTAGTATAGAAGAAGAAGAGGGAGACCAGAACAGAACCTTGTGGGACACTTCTAGTTAGGGGGAGTGTTTTAGATAAAGTTACAGCAAAGATGAAGGAATGGGCAGTTAAGGAGGAGGGGAACCAAGAAAGAGTGAGGTCCCCAAAACTTAGAGAGTGTTGAGGAAGGAAGGGAGAATTGATAAGATTATCAAGCAAGCTAATATAGAAGGAGAGAAAAAGGCTCAGAGCGGAATTTTAATGGATACCTATGTTTCCTGGGCAGCACCTAGATGAAGACCCTCCCAAAAAGAGACTGAGAAACAGTCAGACAGGTAAGGAGAGAGTTGGGAGAAGGAAGAGGTTGATTGAGTGTCTAAGGCTACAGAGAGGAGAGGAATGAAGGCTGAGAAAAGTCCATCAGGTTGGCATTTAAGAGAACTTGGGTAACTTCGAAGAGAGCAATTTCACTTGGATACAAATCTCGGAAGCCAGATGGCTGGCTTAAAGTGGAGAAATGAGGGAGAGAAGTAGAGTCACCAACTAGAGATGGTCTTGTTATGGAGTGATGGATGGAGGAGACATACCAGAAGATACTCAACAGGCATGGACGCTGCAAATAAGATGAGAGAGATGGGGACATGTCCAGTAAACAAGGAGAGAATAAAGATTAGTGAGAGGGGGGGAGGAATGACATCAAGGAAAATCTGCTAGAGAGACCAGGGTGCCATCTTGGGAGCAAGGTCTAATCGGGAAGTGTCCTGAATACCTTTTGCTAGATCTGGCTTCTGCCCCAGCTAGGCTCAAGGATGCAGGGCAAGTTCGGGAGGAGGGATGTCCGTGGTGTGGTTCTGTAGCATTTCTCAGTATTGTCCCAGCTCAGGAGAGCCTTGAACAGCCTAGTTCAGTTCAAACTTCTTTATTCCTCAGCCTTCCTCCTGAACTGTGTAGAATTCATTCAAGGTGTAGGAAGAAGTGGAAAAGAAAATAGGCAAAGCAGAATCCTCCTTTGTGTACTTGTACAGCTCTAGGACTGAGACTGGACCCACTCACCTCTAGCCCAATTCCAATTTGCTTCCCTAGAATACCCATGGAACCAACTTCTCAGATTCAGTCTGGTCAAATTCAGGACTATGAGCTAGGGACTTTCTTTGGGTAGTTTCCTATAAATTACTACGCTAGCCCATACATAGCCCTATTTTGTTTTTTGCTGCTACCTGGGACAACATTAGAAGAAAGGAGGCTATTAAGAGAAGTAAAAGAGAAGATAAGGAAGAAATAGATTAGCTGGATATTTAAATGGAACAAGCTAAGAGCAATTATGAAGTAATGAAAAATTCAGGGAGAGGTTTTTTCAGAGCCCTAGAGAAACATTGCTAAGAGATCTGAGACCTGTTTATTTCAAATTATATTTACATTTGTGCATGTGAGGTACCTTAGGTCATTTCAAAACCCCATTCCAGAATCCATACCCAAAAATCTCCATTACTTTGAAGTTCCCCTCTCTTAAAATCTACCTAATAATCTGGACCATTCAAAATTTCTATTACTTGATCTTTGAAAAGATGAACACACAGTCTATACTTGCCACTTCAAATCCCTCTCAAGTCATTAAGCTCATAGTTCATTTTAAGAAACCCTGGAATGGATTTACCAAATTTTTATAGTTGACTTCCCTGTTGTACTTCTCTCTCCTTACAACAAGAAGAAGGAAAGGGTATTATTGGTTTAGTTGAAGAGCTTAGGCTAAGTCAATAGAGTGCAAAAATCCAGATGGGGTACAGAAATCAGAATGAATTTCAGAAATCCAGAATAAGATACAGAAGTCCAGAATAGGCTACGGAAATCCAGACTAGAGTACAGAAATCCAGTATTGGACTGCACTGTAATTTTGTTCCAAAGGCATAATTGAAAACTGAAACTAATATAGCATGGTAAATAGTAGATAAAGGTACCAGAGACACACCTACTGAGAATACACTGGACAATGGCCCAGAGCCCTTTACAAATAATGCACCAGATAAATTAGAATCAGTAAGGCTCTACTTATTATAATTCTACCACACATCACTTATGAAAAATAGAAAATTCAAGGGAGCACATAATAGATTAATCAAACAGTGTAGTAAAGTGGAAATAGCTCTGGTTTGGAATCAGAGGACCTGGCTTGGAATCTCAGTGCTGCTATTTAAGGGTAGGAAGTGGAACCTTTCTAAAAAATAAATTTACCTTTATGTTCTATTTTTCTGTTTAGAAAAAAATCTTACTCCCAAGAGACCTATGAAATAATACAAGTATTATTCTCATCCCCATTTTATAGATGAGGAAACTGAAGCTCAGATTAAATTAATTTCTTAAATTCAATTAAATGGCAGAGCCAAGAATATGAAACCTAGAGATTTGCAAAAGGATTATGCGCCATGATAAAATCTCATTTTAATAACTGGAAAACATTCAGAACAAAATACTTTCAATAGGAAAGTAACAGTATTTTTATGTAAATGAGACTCAGCATGATTCTCCAGCCTAAAGTTGGAATCAGAAAATCTAGATGTGTGATTCAGCTTTGCCTCTTATTAGTTGTTTGATCTTAGTCAGATCACATGCCCTCTTCGACATTTAGTTTCCTTATAATAAGAATAATATCTGCCCTGACTACCTCATAAGGTTATGGGGAAAATCAAATGATATAATGGATGTGAAAATGTTTGTTAAACTGCATGGTACTGTATAAACATAAGTGGCATATTGTCCAAATGGAATATTCACATCATTGGCAGTAGATTTGCTTTGAATAGCAGCAGTGAAATCCTAGTGTTCATGACCCAAATTATTTAATAATATGTTCCTTAATAAGCTATAATCCTGTAAGTGAAGAAAATGAATAAACTTTGAAAAAAGTTGATAAAAAATGATACAAAATGAAGGTGAATACACAGAAATGGGTTTAGAGGGTGGTGGGTGGTGGCGAGAGACCCACAACCTTTTCAGACCAGAATTAATCTACATTTTCTGTGAGTAGTCATTTTTCAGAGTACTGTCTCCATCTTGTGGCGTTTCCAAAAACTGCTTCTAAAATTCTTTCTAACAATGTTGGGAAAACTTTATTTACACATTTAAATATTAGTTGCTAGAGGAGAAAATACAATGACAATATTTTTAATACACACATACACACATATGCACGCATACTTACACACACCTGACTCTAGATAGGCCTTTCGTTATTTGTTTCATAGCTTTTTAAAGGTAGCTTGTTACCCTTAGTTTTTAAAAAGTTCCTATTTTTAATTTCCTCCAACCCATCACTAAGTATCTTGTTCCTCGATACTAAAAATGTTTCCTCTTAATTCAGTCCAAAAATGCTGACAACTTTTTTAAAAGTTGAGTGATTTCTGTGATGTCCAATTAAGTAATTCATCTGGACTTGCAACCAATTGTGACAAGCAATCAGAAGATAATCAGATTATAACTGTGACCTTCAGTATAAGTATTATTCAAACCAAATGCACTTATTAAATAACTACTCCGTATAAGACACATAAAAATCCTATAAAGACAAAATTAAAATTAATTCCTGCCTTTGAGAAATTTTCATTGTATTAGTAAATAGTTAAAAATGCAAAATCATTTGAGGGAAAGCTCAGTAGCTATGAAGGAAATTCAGTGGGATCTTGGAGTATTGGACTAGAGTCAGTGACATCTGAATTCAAATCTGTCCTCAGATGCTAACTAGTTATGTGACATTGTGCAAGTCACTTCACCTGTCTGCACCAAATATTAGCCTTGTTTTAATTTTCTTTCCATTTCACTTTTTCCTTCTTCATAATTTGCTCAATTTCTTTAATCTGAAAAGATCAAGAGGTCCCATAGCAGGTGCACATTAACTGATCTTCGCTTTTAAATTTGCTACAGATGAGAATGACCCAGATGATATTATCTAAAGCAGAATCTTTGTCAGTTGGATTGACAAATTAACCAATTTTTTTGCCTTTATTCTTTTAAAAACCAAAATATACCTACTTTTGCTAAGTTTATCAGTGATTTGAATTATATCTTACAAAAGTAAATGTTTCCCCTTCTTTTTTTGTTTTGTCTTCTTCATATATGTATGTATGTTTGTACATGTCGGTTCACAAACTAGAGACAGCAGTTGGGAACGGCTGTAGAAATGGAAATTGCCCAGATGCTTGAAGAGAACTCAGTGATTCTCAAGTTTGGTTACCAGTTTACAAAACAAGGTCCAAGAACCAGGGTAGCAGCTGCTATCACAAAGAATAACGATTTAGGTAAAATACCATAATTATAACAATGGTTATTGTGTTGCTTTTTAGATGCTTTGCATTTACTGGATGATAGGATGTTAAGAGCATGATGGTCAATTTTAAACAATTCCATCTTTACATTTCAGATATATAATTTAACGGATAACCATTTCTATTATCTTCAGATTCATCTAGTAACAATTCAAATTCATTTCTAATAGAATTATCCCAGTACTCAATGCTTATGATTCATCTAATTCAAGTGTTCTCATGAACTTGTGGTTTTTTCTAATATTTTGATTACCATTTTAATATTATTGTTTTCCCATGTAATTCAATGTAGTGTGTTATATGCATTTCAAAACATTATTTGGAGAAAGAATTTGTAAGCTTCCCTAAAGTGTCTAAAGGTTAAGAATTTCTAATTTAAACCATTCCATCAAAATGAGAATTTCATCTCCTTTTATCAAAAAGCCTTTGTTTTTTGTCTTAATTTATTTTTTAATTTCTTATTTAATTTTACCTCATAAATGTTTAGTAAATGTTTATTGAATCAATTTAAATAATCATTAACATTTTTACATAATCCTTTGCTATCTGTGTCAAAAGAGAGGAATAGGAAGTTATAAAAAATTTTGACTTTTATTATTCATATTTGTATTGCATTTGAATATAGCTATGTCTAATCTGGGGAATTCACAGATTACCAAACAAAACTATAAAGTCACATGAAGACTCAATTTAGAAGTATCTAAAACGTTAGTAAGATCTTCCAAGCAGTCTCCTGTTCTCCATTTAATGCTGGAGATGTATAGTACAACTTTGATGCTAATGAGCACTGAAATATTTCTACTCTCTTTTTTCCTTTAATCTTGTTGAGTATCTGAAATATATCTTATATAAAATTGGTAAGGTTAATCAGTTTTTGTTTAAAAAGTTAGGTCTTATCTCTTGATGTTCTGTGATGTGTAATTAGAATAGATTAGCAATCAAAATAGTTTTTTAAAACAGTGTGTAATGTCATAAGGAAGTAAAAAGGAAAGCATAGTATAAACCATGGTAAAGAAAAAGAAGAGTTCATTGGGTTATAACTTTTGTTCCTGATCCATGAAGTTTTAGAGAATCAAAAAGCTGCTAACATTAAAGTCAATTTTAGATCAACTATAAGATCCAGAATTCCCCGCATTCTCACTGATAATTTTTTTAAGGTAATAACAGGAATTTGCAAACATGTTTGAATTTTAACTTCATAGTCCCTGATGTGTTTACATGAAAATATAAAAGGGAAAGGAAAGGGAAGTAATACCTACTATGAACCAGGTACTTTGCTAATTAATTTTACAAATATTATCTCACTTTATCTTTACAACTCTGTGAAGTAGATACTTTTATTATTCCCATTTTACAATTAAGGAAACTGAGGCAGACAGTAAGTAACTTGCTCAGGATTATACAGTTAACAACTATCCAATGCTGGATTGAAACTCAAGTCTTCCTGATGCAAACCCAACACTCTAGCTACTGAACTAGCTACTGACTTGAATAAATTCGGAACAATTCTTCTTCTTGGTACATAAATGTATTCATCAGAGTTCATCATTCTCTCAAGGGGACAAGACTTCTAGGTCCACTGAAGTCAAAACTCTGCCAATTTTTTTTTTTTGCATCTTGATAAAGATACTCAGATTTTACAATCTTACAGGCTCAAACTTCTTTTGACAATGGTTTTAGTATCGCTTTGAATTTCATCAGCCTTTTCTCAATTTTTATTCTCCAGTCTTGCCTGTGAGCATTTTTTGTTTATAAAACTTAGGGACTGGATTTTTCTGACTAGTCTTTGTTTTTTCCTCTTCCAACTTCAAGAAGCCTATACAACACAATAGATGAATCTGTAATAGCCCCTGCAATTGCCAGGTTTCTCTGAAAGTCCTTATTTTCTAAGGGTTATTTGACTAGGTTTTTTTTTTAACAATATTTTGTTAGCTCTTGGTGGTGTTCTTCATTTTAGAGTGCACTTTCCTTTGTCCTGTGTAAATGATCCTGTTTTTTGGTGGACTTGAAATGATCTTTGAAATGTTTGACTTTCACACCAACAGTTGCTGCAATGACTCTAGCAGTCAGTGAAGTGTGTTCTTTAAGAACTGTAACTTTTCCATTTTTCCTTGGACTAATATCTATTTTTTAAAGCCACAGAATCAGTTCAAGCATGTTTCATGTGGCCAAGACCATAGTTCTGAGTCAGCCTACTTTCGTAACAACACACATGCATGACCATTACAGTTACAAAATGAAACCATAAAAATCTTGCTTGTTCCAAGTCACTTGTCCATCATTATCAGCTCATCTGTAGCTTTGCTATCTGTTCAAAAATCTCCATGGCCACCTTGATGAAGGCACCAAAAGGGAGCAGTCAGGTTCTTGTAAACAATATTCTAGAGTAGACTATATCTCTACAGTCATAGAGTTGTCTGAATAGTGTAAAGAAGACAAGGAAGCCCCATTTAACTCTAAAGTTGCGTTTGTTATGCTAGAATAAAAATATTGCCTTAAATACATCTTGCACTCCTTTGGAAGTACTACAAGATTCCTTCACACAATCACAGAATTGGAAGTTGAATGAGATCACCAGTGATCACCTAGTCCAAATAATATCTGAAGAGCATCCCCAGTATAATACCCCTAGCAAATAGTGAGGCAGCTTGGGGACGCCATAGTGCACAGAGCCTCCAGGAATCAAGAAGACTCATGTTGTGAGTTCAAATCCAGCCTTAGACACTTACTAGCTGTGTGACCCTAAGCAAGTCTCTTAACCCTATTTTCTCAGTTTCCTCATCTATAAAATGAGCTAGAGAAAGGAAATACAAATGACTTCATTATGTCTGCCAATATTGTAAAGAGGGTCATGAATAATCAGATGTGACTAAAATGACTGAACAATAATAACAAATGGTCATCTGACTTCTATTTGAAACCCTTAGTGAAGGGTAACCCTCTCTCACAAGTCAGATCATTTTTAAGCCACTCTAATTATTAGGACTTTTTCCTTTTTTTATTAAAGTTTTTTTTCAAAAATATGCAAGTATAACATTTCAACATTGATTCTTGCAAGATCTTGTGTTCCAAATTTTCCACCCTTCCCTTTATCCCCTCCCCTAGATGGCAAGTAATCCAATATATGTTAAACATAGTAAAAATATATGTTAAATCCAATAAAAAGCATATGTTAAATATAAATATTTATACAATTAACTATAAATTGTTAAATATAAATATTTATACAATTATCTTGCTGCACAAGAAAAATTAGATCAAAAGGGAAAAAAGGAGAAAGAAAACAAAATGCAAGTTAACAACAACAAAAAATGAAAATTCCTTTTTGTGATCCACCCTCAGTTTCCTTTCTTCATCACAAGATCATCTGACTGGCCTCAATCATCTCATTGTTAAAAAGAACCATAGGACATTTTTCCTCAGCTTAAGACTAAAGATACCTTACTGCTTCCACTCATATCTTTTGGTTCTGTCTTTTGGAACCAAACAGAATAAACCTCATTCCTCTTTATTGTAGAAGCCCTCTAATTGTTGAAGATAACTATCATGCTTTCCTTCTGTCAATGCTCTCTTCTCCAGGTTAAACATCCCCAGTGACTTCAACCAGTCCTCAAATGAAAGACTTTTCACCATATTGATTGCCCTCCTCTGGACCCTACCAAAGTCCTTACAGCCTAGAAGTGCACACAGTATTCTATATGTGGCCTTGCCAGGATAGAAGATAGAAGTACTCTCACCTCCTCATTCCTGGAATAATTCAACTCAGAATCACTTTAGATTTTTGACTGCTGTGTTATACTGTTTGCAGTCCATTAAAAAAACCAGAACTTTTTTCAGACAAATTGCTGTCTAACCATGCTTCTTCCATTCTATATTTAGGAAACTGATTTTTTTTGAACCCGAGTATAAAACTTTATATTTATTGCTACTGAGTTTTATCTTATTAGATTCAGCCTAATAATCTGGTTTGTCAAGACTTTTTTGGATCCTGATCCTGTCATGTAGTGTGTTAGCTATCCCTCCTAACTTTGTGTCATTTGCAAATCTGATGAGAAAATTATATATGTACATATGTATATATGCAGATATACACATATGTACATAAACATAAATATACTCACACACATATATAATTACCTCCCTCTAAGTCATTGATAGAAATGTTAAGCAACACAGGATTAAGCACAGATCTCTGGAGAAATCCCCTGGAGACCTTCTAGATTATCATTGAACCACTAACAACTGTTCTTTGGAATCTGGTTATTCCATAATTCTGTAGGAAGAGTAACTGATAGATAACTGACATGCTCCATGGGGGAAAGGGAAAGATAAGCATTTATATAGTGCCTATTATATGCTAGTTACTATGCGAAATGCTTTACAAATATTATCTTCGTTTGATTTGGTAGGTAATGAAAGGTAGATGCTGTTAATATCTGCACTTTATAGTTGGGCCCTCACAAAAAAACAAAACAAACAAACAAAAAAAAACCTTATTTGCCAAGTGTGCACTAAACTTACTGATTGAAAGCAAAAGATTGTTGATTAGCCATTCTCTTCTTCTTTTAATCTGTATTAATTGAAGCCTGAGGCAAAAATTTACATGTAAGGCATTTTGAAACCTAGCCTCTCTCTAAGTAGATGAAGTTTTATAGCTACAGTTGGTTTCAAAGAGTGAAACAGTATGTCTCTTTAAACCTCACAATAAGTAATTTTGACTAGAGTTAGTTGTTTGTTCCACATTTTCAAAATCCTTGAATAAAGTTGGCCGACTACAATTTAAAGAGAAAAAGAAAAGTTGAGGCAAATTTGAATAGCAGGTTTCTCAAAAGACACGGAAGGATGGCACTTAGGATTCTAAATTTTTTACTTAATTTTTAGTGTCCTGCCCTTTATCACAAGCAATAGAAGAAATGGCTCCCTTGGTGTGGTCTAACTCTGGCTCCCTTAAAGGAGACAGCCTGCTAGAGTAGAAAGTGTTGGTCTGGAACCAGAGGATCCAGCTTGAAATTATGGCTGGTCTACTTTATTTTGGGGACCTGGACAAGTCATTTTAACCTTAAGCTTTAGACCTCAGTTTTTAACAATAAAATGAGCAAGGCTGTATTTGGATTCTTAAAGGTCCTTTTAAGAATCCTACGTCTATGATAGAAGCTGAAAAATTGGTATGAATGGAAATGACATTCCATAATGTAACCCAGGTCAGACTAGTCTTAGCTTCAAACCTAGCTTGTGTTTCCTCCCTGCAAGGGACATATTAATTTGTTTAATCAGTAATAGACCAAAGATGTAGCAATTTTCTCTTACCAAAAGATATAACCCTACCTTGAAGATTGTTGAATGTAATGTACCCAGCATACACAGAATTTGTCGATCCTAAATCTTAAAAACCAGATAACATATAGGTTTGTTATCTACTCTGCATGGATCTGCCTCTCCAAAATTTTATTATTATGAATTATTTGAGTGGATAGAGCACCAGCCCTGAGGTCAGGAGACCTGAGTTGAAATCTGATCTCAGATACTTTCTAGCTGTGTGACCTTGGGCAAGTCACTTAATCCCAATTGTCTCATCCAAAAAAAAAAAAAAGAATTATTTAAGAGTTCTACTATTTTTCCCCAGAAAAGTAGATGATGAACTTACTGAGACAAGTGGCTCTACAAAAAGTAAGCAGTCTGAATTTGCAGGTTATCTACAATCTGAAATTACTAGGGACTATATACATCAGATAGAGGTTTCAGTAGAAAAGAAAGAAAGCTCTTTATGCCTTTAGTAAAATCACAGCAACTTGGGGTCTTTAAAAGTACCATGCAGTTTTACAAACACCATGCAGTCCTTCCCTTATTCAGTCAATCCTAGTCCAGGTTATGATTAATCTTTAGGATCTATCCAAGATATATGTCCTGATTTCCAAATTCAATGAATTGTCAATACATCTGCTTGCAATGGTATAAACAGTGTATTACATCCTTGCTTTTTCCTTGGGAATTACTAGGCTCATCTCTTCTGAACAGCTGCAGATTTCACTGAGAAAATCACATAGTGTTCCAAAGTTAAATGCAATCAACCGATGTTATCTGAAAGGAGGATCATCTGCTGGACTTCAGCATCAAAGAAATCTTTGTTTCTTTTGTACATTGGGTACCAAAAAACCCTCTACAAGAGAGGGGTCAACCTCAGGCCTGACCTAACTCCAAGTTCCACCAAACCAGATTAAAATATAATTGGTCAATGAGTAACAACATAAAAATATAACACAACATAGATAATATTAATTTCTGATTTCCTAAGTCACTTTGCTCCCCCATCTATTTCTATTTGAATTTGACACCATAGGCAGAACAGACTTATTAGATGCCCTGGTTTTTTTTTTTACTTTATTTAATACACATAATCAGTGAATAATTAAACTAAATTATCTCTGTGATTATGTCCCTTAAGTAAACCTTTGTATGATGGTTACACATATATACAAAACACTTTATTGTAAGAAAGTCTTTTAAACTATATTTTGTTTTGTTGATTCAAATGTTTTTTTAATCAAGCTTAATTTTCAGAAGATCACTAATAAATATTCAGTGACCCTATGACAGTAATTTATTATGTAACTGTCAAAATTGGTGCCTGGTGACAAGTCCACTAGGTAATTACAGTAAGGGAAAGAGTTGTTAATATCATCCTAGTTTCTCTTTTATAATTTCCACTCCAAGCACTCATAATGATAATTGTGTAAGATTTGCATCTAGATCAGATATTTGTAACCTTTTTTTTTTTTTTTTTTTTTTTTTGGTGTCATGATGGACCCCTTTGGTAGCCTGATGAAGCCCTCACATGGACCTCTTCTCAAAACAATGTCTTTAAATACATAGAATAACAAAGAAAATCTATTATATTTAATTAGTTCATAGACCCCTGGTCTATGGGTCTAAGAACCTTGTTCTAACACTTAGCAAAGTGCCTGGGATATAGTAGGTGCTTAATAAATGTTTATTGACTTGACTTGATATTTAAATATTCTGATGTCATAAGCATGAAACTTAAGACAAGCTACTTTTATTGATATCGTGTTGAGTAAAAGACAGTTATACAGTTTAGCAATAGTATATAGTATAGTAAAATTATGTTTTAGCCTTGATCTGTGGTCTTGGGGCTGAATCACTTTGTTTACAACTCTTTAGTTGACATAATGAGTCATAGCCCAGTAAAAGTTAGGAGAATGGTGGGAATACTTATTAGGAAAAGACTTTAAAACACACATTTGATTTGATTTGACTTGTTTTTTATTACTTTGCTTGGACAAAACATTTAACTTCGCTTAGCTTAGCTTAGTTTAGCTTAGTTCTCATAGTCTCAGAAATATGCCATCCCTTTACATATATATATATATATATATATATATATATATATATATATATATATATCTTCTCTATGTTGAAGTGGGAAGCAAAACGAAATTGAGTTGAGAGCAGTTTAGCGAGAATATAGAGAAGCTAGCCCTTTCTTCTGGCTCCTGCTGAATGGAAATGTAGTAAGAAGCATTCTGCATTACCAGAATTCAAGAATAAATGCCAAAATGTATCCCAAGACCATTTTTTTTAAATGTTCAGATGATGCTATTCCCATCCATAGATGCAGATGATTGAGAGTTTTGATCACTATGTTCTAAATATATGTAGGATATATATGGAACTACTTTCTTGCGTGTGAGCATTTAAAGTCTGAAATGTTTTGTCAATAGTAAATTTATTCTTCTTAATCTTATTTTTTATTTATTTATTTTAATTTCTCTTTGGCCAGTTCGCAAGAAACGAGTAGAAGGTGACCGGCGATAACGCAGCCATCGGAGAAGTGCCGCTCTGCCTTAAGGCAGCTAGCTGTTAAGATTGCAACCTTAAACTCTTGCCCCAGCGAGACCATTTTTACAAAGGTCGTTCATTTCCGTTAATTGCTCCCTCTTTATTCACACCACTAATACTGTTAACTTTATTTTGTTTGTGTGTGATATCATTTCCCTCTGATGAATAATGTGCACATATTTTTATTTTCATCATGTGTGATTCTGGCATGCACAGTGAACAATGGATTGATATAGATTTTAGTTGAGTGGCAACCATCAGGAATGACATTAACTGCCTTCATGTAGAGATTTCTTGCCCAGTTTATTCAGCGTAAACAAGCTGTGTTTTACTTCCCACAGAAGATCATTTTTATCCACAAAGAGGATTTTAGTACATCAGGTAATGTTTTTAGGTATAGTTGTTTTTATCAAGCCCTAGCTCTGTTTACATACACTGCTTTGAGTTAGGCTAATTGTCACAGAGACATTCTGCTGACATAGCAAAAGAAATGTGCCAGTATTGCCAACCCTCTATTGGGTGACAGTATAGATGGATTCCGTGGGACTGGAAAATTATTGGAAGAACACACCCTACTTATGGCGGGCCAGTAGTATTATCATCACATATGGAAGAGCATCACCTTTTCTAACAGCCTTAGGAAAATAACTACAAAGTATTTACCAGCCCAAAATATAATATTAACTAGCTAAGAGATCAACAGGTAGTGAAATTAATTAAAGCTCCTTTCACTACTTGTCCAGCATAAATTGTTTCTTACTATCAAGCAATGATAACCATTTGAAAGGCTGTTTTTAGCATTTTTCAAACATCGTTTTTAACATTTTAACAAAAAGGTAAGAGATTTTTGGAGTTCTGAATTCATTTTAAATTCACCATACTACTGTTCATCAAGATTTTCTTTTAATTGCACTTTTGAAATGCATTGTTTGAACTAATTTTAAACCTCTGTGGCTTTGTCTACATAGTGCCAAAATAAGAATGAAAAGTGAAAAAATCAGATCAGTTCTGTATACCTGTTTTGTCTCCCCACTACAGAAGGTCTCCTCATTTGCAAACCAGTTCAGACTGGATTTTTCACTTGTCATCAAATGTTTCTCATAGTGCAAACATAGCCTATGAGAATACAAGTGACTTAACTGGATATTGAATCTGCACAAGTTTTTAACCTAATCATTCAGTACTAAAAGAAAGAAAAAAGCATGCTACAGCAACAACAGTAGGCAGCCTTGGGCATTGGTGCTACCTAGTGGTATCTGAGATATTCTGCAACTCCTCTCTATATGCATATTTCTTTTTTTTTTTTCTTCTAATATTTTCCTGTCTCCCATTTCTCCTATTTTTCTCCTTAACTTTATTTTTCTTTTCATTCCTTCCTTCCTTTCTTCCTAATTTTTCCTTATTTCCCAACTAAGCTTGAAGTATACCAGCTGGCACACACAGAGACCAAATTCAGAAGTTAAATTCTATGGCCAATTATCTCTGCTATGTAGACCCAATTTTTCTCAGCAGCATTAAAATAAGTTAATGAGAAAATGAATATATGTTGTGTTACAGCTCTTAATTTGTAGACTACTAGACCAACATTTAGTACAGTCTTTGTTTAAAAAATGAAGTATTTCTAATTACTATGTCTTGTGTTGTTATCCTTACCTACATTTGGATCTTCAGAACAGCCTAAATTATTTTTTCTAGAATATTTATACATTGACGGTTATGGTTGGCATATGTGCTGAAATCTATAGACACTATAGGCAGTTGTATTTCAATTCTTTAAGGTGAGGTGAATAAACCTTAAAAGCATTGTATCCCTTTCAATTCCTATGGATCACATATCATATGCTGTCACCTTGTTCTACCCTCATACAAAAATCAAAACAAATAACAACAAAAATCAATCTTCACTCAGACCAACTTTTCATCAATGAAGAATTGAGAAAGACACACTTATTCCCTAGGCAGCCCTGAAACAAGTTATAATCAATGAGCTAATGCATTTTTAGCAAGATGATCTTATTTAAAAATTCAGATTAACAGTCTGAATTCCAGGGGGCAGCTAGGTGGCGCAGTGGATAGAGCACCAGCCTTGAATTCAGGAGGACTCGAGTTCAAATTTGGTCTCAGACACTTAATACTTCCTAGCTGTGTGACCCTGGGCAAGTCATAACCCCAGCCTCAAAAAAAAAAAAACAAAAAAAAAAAACAGTCTGAATTCCTATGTTCTAAGCATTGTCAGAAATACACAGCATCACCCCCAAGTAACTTGCAATTTAGTCTTAAAAGAACTTGTGGATTTCTTTGTAAGTCTTTCGGATGTAGAAATGGGGGATATATGAAATGGGGACTTGTTGAAACACTTTAGAACGACCAGACTGAGAGCAGGGATTGTGCCTTACCTACACTCTGTATTGTTCCCACCATAATGCAACTGATTTTTAATGTCTCCTTTTTGCATTTATTTTAGTTGAAATTTAGCTATATTCTTGATACCCAGCAGGTATTGCTATAGATGATAGTTTAGCTGTGGACTACTCTTCCCAACCACACCTATCTTCACCCAGGCACTGACTCAGATTGTGACCTTGACTTAAGATCCTTGGCTCTCTCCTGTGTGTGGAGGAGCAGAGGGTGGGGAGAGAAGTTGTGATAGAAAAGCCCAAAGGCCCCTTGTTCAATTAGTTCATGGGGGGGGGGGGGTAGCCTATGATAAGCCATATATAGCTTTTTTTCTCTGCAAAGTTAAAAAGGTTAAAGATACAAATTATTCATAAAATTCATAAAGCTCTGGGCCTCCAGGAAATCCTCCAATTGCCTATCTGAAAGTGGGGTGTTTAAATTAATTGAATTTTATATTGTCGATTATCCTCAGACTTCCCCTCTACTCCTTATCACACTCTATAGCAAAATATCAACTCAGGATATAATTAAAATGATCTTTACCTAGAAAACCATCATGAAAAATATAAATAACCAGTAAGCAAAAAAAGTTGAACATGGCAAAGAAATACTTAATAATAACTATGCCATCCATTTTACATAACAATAAACAGGAGAAAATAATCAAAATTCTGTAGAATTTCTGGTCTCTTAGCAAATCTTCCTGCTTTAGATATTCCAGTTGCTTCCTCCTAAACAAACAAAACAAAAACAAAAACACCTAAGTTCGTAAGATGCCAGATGTGGAAAAACAATGGTGTGTCATTTCCAAAGGAAGTTTACCAAAACTTGATAAGGAGATGTAGGAACCCAATTCTTAACAAAAGTTAGGCCTCCTGCTAGTGAATTGGCAAGTCTCTAAAGACATGTTTTGAATCCATTCGCAGGAGATAAAAGGTGTTAGCTACCACTCCCACCCCCATTCCTTTCCTTTTCTTCAACCTTGAACCTCTTTATTTTTGTGCTTTGTATATTTAAAAAACTGATTGGGGGTATTTGAAGGGAAGGAGGAGGAACTGAAGGTTAATTGCCTAATGGCAAAACTTAATAGCAGTTCAACTCCACTCCCCACTGAGCTATTTCCTGCCTGCTGTACAAACAGTTATTATTGCACCATCAGTGAAAAAGGGACTAAGAACAGCAAACTTTAGATTTGCAACCTGATCTCGAGCATTTCTCCTTCAAAAATATGCAAAAGGCTCCTTTTTCTCATTTTCACTCATTGGCACTGAAAAAAAGGAAAAACTGAATCCCAACATCGTTTCATTTTGAGCCCAAACACTGTGAATTACTTATCGAGCATGGTTGACCTGAATAAGTGAGAGTAGAGGGAACTGGTATGATTTATTTAAAGAAACTGGGAATATTTAAGACTTGGAAGGTGGAAGGAAGAGGGCATAGCAAGATAATTGGGTTCAAATATCTGAAACATTGTCACATGGAAGAAGAATTAGACTCGGCTCCTAAACACAGACTTTGCTATGGGTGGGAATTTGCAAAGGAGGCTGATTTCAATTCAGACATAAGGAAACACTTTCCAACATTTTCCAACAATTAAAGTTGTCCAAAATCAGAATCAGCTGCCACAATGAATTCCCCATCATGGTAGGTCTCAAAAGTGGGAACTGAATGTTCAATCTTTGGGAATGCAGATTAAATTTATGATGTGAATAAGGAATGAATCAGATAATCTCTGAGATCTTGTCAGGCTCTTAACTCTCTTATCTTATTCTACAACTTGTGGGGCCTCTTCCTAATCTCTGAATTTGTCCATTTTTGAGGCTAAATAAAGTCAAGATAGATGAGGATAAATTCATCTGAGGTCAAGATTTTGTTTGGTAAGTTGAAATTGGTAACTTTAGTCATTTAACATTAAGCCTATAAGTAGATCCTATTGTTTTTCTAGGGGGAGAAGTCTTTTAAGACATATATACAGTAATGTGTTTTATTATAAATAAAATAAAAATAAAACATATTTTGTGAGGTTTTAAAATAATTATTTGTGTCACTTTGAATAGAGAAGGCCTACATGTGATTGTACACCTGATCCTCCTGTCAGCCTTGTCTACTCCTCCCAAGTGTGATTGGTTTCTAGGAGTGAATAGGGTAAGGAGATATTCACTTCCTCCATTTCTTCCTTTTTCTATCCTTGATCTGGTTTTGTTTTCCATATGGTATTAAAATCAATCTGCCTAGAATGAACCCCATTCTAATAGATGAAGGAAGAAAACTGCCATAACAGGAATTTGGCTCCGGGGGCCCAGGGTTAGGGAGAAGAACAGAAAGGGCCTGAGGAGAAGGGAGAATCATAAAATAGTCTGTAATGTGGTACTATTACCCTCCTTTTGTTATCAAGCTCCTAGGGAGTTCTCCTTACCCAGCAGCCTCATTACAGGTGCTAGTTCTGGTGCTAAAGGGA
Source organism: Sminthopsis crassicaudata (assembly GCF_048593235.1). NCBI lineage: Eukaryota > Metazoa > Chordata > Mammalia > Dasyuromorphia > Dasyuridae > Sminthopsis > Sminthopsis crassicaudata. The sequence goes on from NC_133618.1 coordinate 523,440,804, forward strand.
AAATTTTAACTATTTTATATCAGATTAGGTTTTCACTTATCATAGCAGCCATTTCATTATCACCAGCAGGCAAGCATTGGTTGTGATAGTATTCTACCACCATCAAGATTATCAGGAACCTTTATGACCCAAAGCCCTCTCCTAAGAGCTGTATTCCATCACCAGTCTATGAAAAAGAAGGGAAAATAGTGATTATTTGCAAGTCAGAAAACAAAGTTACTTCTAAGTTGGGGTTCAAATCATCAGTGCAATCAATAATAAAAGGATGAAGCTTTCATACTTACTGTTTCCTGCATATATAATTAACTATTCACACTAATAGGGGAGAAGCAGTGGCATGGATAACAAAATATAAAATAATGCAAATATTCTTTCCATACTTATAAAAGGAAGATAATAGTGCTTACATTACTTGGCTTGTATAGTTATTTCAAAGATGTCTAATTTCCTAATCACCTTATTTATTCACACAATTCCCCTTTTAAATAGATATTTTATCACTAAATAATGTGAAAATGCTTTTAAAAATAATGCTATACAAATGCAAGGTGGCATGGTATTTAGTTAAGATGCATTATATTTTTGTAACAAATCTACCTTTCTCACTAACATGTTTATTTGCATAGGTCCTCTTATTCCTTTCCTAGCAGAAATAAATGTTTGTTACTATATGAGAGGATTAATAATTAAGGTGGCACAAATTCTAATCCTAGTATTACCACATTTCAGCCTATTGCCTGGGTCTCAGTTTCCCTTACCTGTTAAATGAACTAAAATAGAATTTAAATTCTTTCCAGCTTTTATTTGATTATTTCTAATTATTTGCTTTGCTTCTCTGGAAAGAAGGGAATCTAGGAGAACCTGATCCATTAATACAGCATCATTTCCCTCTTAGTAGGAACTCTGAAAGTTTGATAAGAAAACAAAATTTTAAAAGTGGCCAAGAGACATTCTTTCAATGAAAATGGATCTTTTAACCCTCTACTATGACTTTTACCAAGTCTTTGAAGGGATTTTTAACAAGCACATTGCCAAGAGGGAAATCATGTGCATGGGGAAAAAAAAAAAAAAAGTAATTTTTCTCCAAGTTAGAAGATAGTATGGCAGTATGAAAAGATTTAAAACTGTGTAAGAAGAAAAATTTCCATTACAATTAAACATATTCTATAATCTCTCTTCCATATCAATTATGTTACAAGTCCTGAGCACACATTGACTATGGTAGGGTTATGGGATGGTGGGCAGGGAATAAGGAAGAAAGCCTAGATAAACTATATAGTGAAAATGGTATGTGTATGAAACATACTTATAAGGAATCTTTGTTTTCAAACCAAATATTGCTAGTGACAATCTTTAATTTTAAATATATATATTTATTCCAACTTCAAATAATTGTTTTCTTCAGCATGAATTTCTTTAAAATCTGTAACACTATTCCTGAAATTATTTTTAATCAAGCCTTCGGTCCTATTTCATTTGCTTCATCAGAACAAGAGAAACATGTGACACATCTTAAGCCATCAATATATGCATGCTGTTCTGTAATAGTATAATCAGTTTGGTTGCTTTGTGATATATGGCAATGTAAATCTATTATTTTTTTGACCAGAACAAAGGAATGGTACTGTGGTGAACTGTCTGGCGTTACATAAGTAATGATGTGTGATTGTATTCTTGTTGGGCTGGCTCACTCTTGGAAAATCCATGGGATCTCACTTTCCTTAATTCAGTTATAATATTGTCCCATCTTACATAAACAACTGATTTTGGTCATTAATGAGTTAAAGGCCATTTTTCCATTAGTCCTGAAACTAAACAAAGGTTAGAGAACAAATGTATGATGTAAAAAGAATGAAATAAATCATTGGTTTGAACTGTGGAGGGTTTATGAAAGACAGTAGATGAGAACCACACAAGAGGCATGGAGAAAGTGCCTATACTACTGAAATAACTGATCCATAAATCAAATCAATTATCTTAAAAAGAAAAATTCTAATTAATTATAACAGGTTAACACTTTTATAACTCATTAGGGCATTAACCAAGGGCAATGCTAAACAGAATATGAATACTGATTGATCCAAGTCTTTCTACAATCAAAAGTTTAATATTGTATTTATTTGTTCCAAATAAAAACTAAAAGAAAATTTGGAGTTACTAACATCCTTTAAAAATAAAACAAAAGTTCAGGTGTGTCTCAATAATCTTTGTATATATCATTTCATGTTATTTCTTCTTTTTTCCCAAATAAAATGCCCATATGAGAATAAAGGCTTATCTTTGTATTTGTATATAACAAAATGTGAAATGGTATGTTAATTAATTGTCCATATAAGTTCCTTGAGGGCAGGAATGATTTCTGTGTAGAAAGGACTGGAACTAGAGATCAGAATCCTATTACATACTAGTTGGATGACTTTGTATCATTTTCTTTCACTGAACTTCAGTTTTCTTATTTGAATAATAAGTATGTGGGGTACAAGAAGGTGGAAATGGAATTCTCTGCCTTTACTAGCTTACAAGACCTAAATAGGATCATAGCTTTCAGTTGTAAGGAACCTCAAAGGGCATGTTTTGCATTCATTTTACAGATGAAACCCAGAGAGGTTAAGTAGTTTGCCCAAAGTTAAACAGATGGTAAACAGTAGACATCAAGTTGGCATCTGAATTCAATTCAATAAACATTTATTAAGTACTTAATATGTATCTGTAGTTGAAAATAACAAAAAAAGGAAAAAGACAATCCCTGTTCTCAAAGAGACAATCTAAAGGGAGAGACAGCATGTAAATCTATACAAAGCAAGCCTTATACGGGACAAATAGGAAATAATTAACAGAAAGAAGGTTTCCTGCGGAAAAATGAGATTTAAGTTGGGAATTAAAGGAAGCTGAGAAAGAGCATTGCAGGCTGACTCCAGAGAGTCATTGCCTATTTTCCCCTATTGTATCACATCTTCCTTAAGCAAACATTGTTGGATTCAGAGTCCCAAGGGATACCATGGCACTTCCATACAATTAACACAAAAGTACTTTGTATATTGTAAAGTGTTATATAAATGAAAGGTATTTTTGTTTTTATATCTACCTTACCCAATTCACACTTCCTTAAATAAGACATACCACATATGTGATTTTCTAGCCTTTGCCTGAAATTCACCAAAAAAGGGGAATATACTATCTTCTGAGGAAATTGTTTGCAATTTAGGGGGGAAACTTTATTCATAAATACTCTGTATCTCAGATATTTCTGTCAGAGAAATGTAAGACAAAGTCTTAGGTCGTAATCAGCATTTTCCTTTCTTATCCTACCTACATTTACTTTGTACAAAAGTTTTTATGTCTTATGATTATTGCCTGATTAGTTGACAATGCTTCACTTATCAATAATTATAAAATACAATTCTTTCTACTTTTCTCTGATTTTTTTTATGATATGAATTTTTATATTTAGGTTGAATATCCATTTTATTCCTTGCTCTTGACATCAACTAGTTCATTTCTTTTTCTGGTTACATATCTTTTGTATATCTTTCCATCTACTTTTAACATGTGAGTCACCATTGGTAATATGCTGCAGCAAATTTATTTTCATTATACAATCTTTTATCATCTTGTGGATGACTCAAAATTTTGATTTTTCAGAGATCATTGTTCTGTCCCACGCTTCACAGACAAATAGTATGACTTAGAACAATGTTTTTCTTTTAGGGAAAAACTTGGAGTCATTTAAAGTACATCACAATTTTCCAAATGAAATTTAGCCAGGTCTATTCTTTCTGTTCAATTCTGAATCAAGGGTAATGAACCATCCATCCAACTACATATTATTCAGTTCTCAGCAACAATAATCCAAGACACTCTGAAGGACTTATAATGAAAAATGCTATCCATTCCCAGAGAAAGGATTGATGATGTCTTCATACAGAATGAAGTTTACTTTTTTAAATTTTGTTTTTCTTATGGTCTGTTTTTTTGGTCTATGTTTTCCTTCACAGCACTACTATTATGCCTGACTACCTATGTATAACCTGTGTTAAATTGTCTTCTTAATGAGGTGGGTTAGGAAAGGAGACAATCTGGAACCCAGAGTTTTCAAAAGGAATATTAAAAATTGTTTTTGCATGTAAATAAGGGAAAGTAAAAAAGAGTTCGGACTTAGAGACTTCATGGAGTAAATGAGCAATTAACTTATAATTTGGCTTCCCTCTGTGGAGAATTTATGAAATTACCTTTAAGTATGTTACAAAACTTCTACTGGGCTCCTTTCAGAGCCTTAAAACTGCCTTTCTATATTGCATCTGTTCTGTTGTTGGCTCCTGATGCAGACATTGCTGCAGGCCACAACTGCCCCAGGACTGATGATGCTGGATCTGACAGAAAGGTGGGAAGTACCAATTCCCCCATGCCATTCGACGCTGGTAGGGTTCTCCTTTAACCAAGATGGTGGAAGGAGGCCAAGGCTAAGATTTCTCTTCTATTCAAAAAGATCTTTCTCAGAGGTTTGGTCAAAGCTGCTTTTTCCTGGCTGTTTACTGCTCATTCAAATCTCCAGTGCCAACTAGCTTTGTGGTTTCCTAAAGGCCCCAAATAGCATGACCACATTGTCATTGTTCATTGTTCAACCATTTCAAATTCTTCATGACCCCATGAACCACAAAATGCCAGACCTTTCTATTCTCCTTTATCTCTTGAAAACTATCCAAGTTCATATTCACTGTTTCCATGATATTATCTATCCATCTCATCCCCTACTATTTTCTTTTCTTTTTGCTTTCAATCTTTCCCACCATCAGGGGCTTTTCCACTGAGTTCCATCTTTTTATGCTGCCAAAGTATTTAAGCTTCAGCTCCAGTTTTTGACTTTTCAGTGAATAGCTTGAATTACCTTTTTTTAAGATTTTAACTTCTTGCTGTCCAAGGGACTCTCAAAAGTTTCCTCCAGCACCACAAATTCAAGAATATTGACTCTGGAGTGCTCAAATTTCCTTATAGTACAGCTCTCATAGTTATACAATGCTACTGGAAAGATCATAACTTTAACTAATCTGGACCTTTGTTGTGGAGGGAATCTCTATTTCTTAGTATATTCTCATTCTGAAGTAACTGCATGCACTACCCTTTGAGCCCAAGAATATAAACTCTGATACTGAGCTTTTTTCTTCCTCTATTTGCTAGGAAGTGATGGGCAAAATTGCCAAAATCTTACACTCTCCCTTTTCACCCTCATTAAGAGGCTTCTAATTTTTCACTTTCTGCTATCAGAGTGGTTTTATCTGTATATCTGAGATTATTGCTATTTCTCTCAGCAACCTTAATTCAGCTTTTGATTCATACAGCATTTTGCATGATCTATTCTGCATGTAAGTTCTATAAAGTGATGAGATATAGCCTTATTGTACTCCTTTTCCAATCAGTTTGGTTCTTGGTTCTTTGTTCTTGGCCTGTCTACAGGTTCTCCAGGAGACAAAATGATCCACTCCCATCTCTTTGAGGACATTCCTCTCCACCACAATAAGGCAGAGATCCAGGTGGAGACCAATTTCTCACTCAATCCAAATCAAGTTCCTGTTGCCCTTAGGGTGTCCAGGTCCTATTCATTTGTAGATTATAGATGTAGATTTGTTTGTTGCCTGATAAATGTATCTGGGCTAGGTGGGATAGGGTAATCTTTGTACTTTTTCCCGGACAAAACTCCTTTTTTTTTTTTTTTTTTTTTTTTTTGCTTAGGCAATTGGGGTTAAGTAACTTGCCCAGGGTCACATAGCTAGGAGGGGTTAAGTGTCTGAAATCATATTGGAACTCAGGTCCTCCCGACTTCAGGGCTGGTGCTCTATCCACTGAATCACCTAGCTGCTCCAGGGTAAATTATTCTTGGTGATAAATCTGTGTATTGCTGATGGCAAGGTAGATAGAGCACCCGGTCTGGAGTTAGGAAGAACTGAGTCTTTTGTGGGGTTTGTTCACTGTGATTATTCCCTGTTCGTGGCTAGACTTTGTCCCCATGTCCGCAGATCTTTCTGCCCCCTAGGCTTACTTGGGCTAAAGAAATGACTCACTGTGTGTGAATGTTAACTCAAGGCATTCACTACATTTGTGAACACCCTTGTTCCACTCTGCATTCACTCCTGCCAGTCTCTCCTAATTCCCAGCCCTCAGAGAGATCTCTGCTCACAGTCTTTTGCAGTGCTCAAACCAGTTTTACCAAGCTTACCTCTGTCTGAGGTTTTCAGAGATCTCTGGCCACCATTTCATAGAATGATGGTTTAAATGCACTGTAGAGCACTAGAGAACACCCATGTGCAAGCCCAAGATCTTTTATTCACATGTTCACATCCTGCCTAACTAACCTCCTGCTGACTCCCAAATGAACACCAGGTCAAAGAGGACCTGCTTCCTCATCCCACAGCTGAAATAGCGTCTATGAGGTCACACACAGCCAATCGGAGAAGGAGAAATCTCCCCTTAACGATATGAAATCAATATGACCAGAGTTCTGGCCCACAAGGTGCTCCCTGTTTATTCACAGAACTCACTTCCAGGGGTCTCAAGCTTGATTGCTTGTTTACTTCTTGGTTAACTAAACATAGCCTGACCCTTACAACTATGATTTTTTTTTCCCCCCTTAGATTTCTAAATTAAGATTTAATCTGGTTTTCCATATCTTTGTGGAATACTTGTAAGAGGAGAATTCATGTGTATCTCTTCCTGCTACTGTGCCATCTTTGCTGGTCACCACACTTCTTTCTATATCAATGGAATCATGGTATTATTGAAGTATCATAATAATAACAGATACTTGGCATTAATTTATAGACCTTTATAAAAATAATTATAAATCTATTAAGATAAAATGAAAAGTAAGCTATTAAACCAAAGCTTTTACACAGGGAGACAGCAAATATAGTAAAAATGGCCTGATATTCCAAATTGTTTTAAAAATTTGATGCAATGTCAGTCGAAATACTATTGAGCTTCTTTATGCACCTGGTTAAAAGACTAAAATTTATAAAAACAAGCAAGAATATCAAGAGATATTCTGGGGGGGGGGAAATAATGTGAAAAACTAATGAAAAGGTACTTACTCTGGCAAACATTCAAGCACCTTTATAAACCAGTAATTATCAAAACTGTAGTGCTAGTTTCCTAAACCCCAGAAAAAGAGACCAATGTAATTGAAACTCTTGTGTCCTGATATGAAGACCCAGGTGCACTTGGAGGGCCTCTCATTTCTCTCTGGCTCATTGCCCACATCAGATTATCTTGGAACTTTAGTAAGTGGCCCTCCTCCAAGTTTAGTCCAATTACAATCACTCAGACTAGAACATGAATAGTTTCATTTATAAATTAATAGAAACTGATAGAATTCAATTGAGCTGATAAAAAGTAATAATTCTCATCACTGAGTAACATTTTCTCTAAAGAACTTTACAACTTACAACATAAGTTCCCATCCCTGGATAGGGAAGGGGGAAGATCAGGATTTGCTCCCTTAAACTGGTATTAGCCCTAGCCTCACCCTAGCTTTGCAGGGACTAGAATAACATGGTGCATATTACAAGCCGCTGTTTGTCTCTATGTAGGCTCACAGTGACATTGTTTTTATTTTCTTTATCCTCCAGCATCTGGACAGTGCATCTCCTCCACAAATCTATACTTCACACTGGGTTTCAGAAGCATACCACTTGGCACCCTAGTTTCCCCTGGGCTAGGCGAACCAGCTTATTCAAGCTCAAAAGGGAGGTGAAATGTCACTGGCTCCTTCGGATACAGGCCCCCCTGCCAGGAAAAGTGAGGTTTACATAGTCCCTGGAAAGTAATAGAAGGTTAGTGAGGGTAGCCTTTGTGTCAGGGGCTTTCATGTGACACGTAGGACCTGGGCACACTGAAAGGTTTCTCAGATCTCTGGCTCATTGCTTCTACTGAGAACACCAGGGAATTTCACTAAATGATACCACATAGCATAAACTATCATCAAACCCCTTTGGAAGCACACATTTTATAAAGTTCAAAGAAAAAAGGGGTTCTTTAAAAATCAAAGAAAATAGAACTCATAGAAAATAGTGTAAGACTTCCCTGAAGATCTGTATAACTTTACTACTGACTTATAAGAAATAGTTAAAGTCATTTGGTGTTCAATTTTTGTTAATTTGCAAAAAAAAAAAAAAAAATCTAAAGTGTTTATTTTTTTAAATATTAGTTTGTTATACTAAATGTAAAAGTAAAATTGGGCAGGAGAAGATAAAGCATATTGGGAAGAAGCCAAAAAGAGCCTGGAAGAGAAAGAGTTAACAAATATTCTAAGTCCATATCCTTGGCAACCAGTGGAAACACCACACCCAAGCAGTGTTTTCCTACCAGGTTTAAGCCTTGTTTAGATCTTCATTTTTTTTTATGAGTAACTTTTTGCACGTATTTTCATAAGAAGTTTAAAATAGTTGACATCATTCCCTGGCAGCAGCAACGGAGCCATAACAAGCCTTGACTATGAAAAGTACTCTAGAGATTTCAGCCTCCTCTCTAAGGTCAGGGGGAAGTTGAAGACAAAGTAGAAGCATTTTTTATTACTGATTGTGTTTAAAAAAAAAAAAAAAAAAAAAAAAAAAAGGTTTTAGGACAGAAAAGTAATTTCCATTGAGTAAATGTTTTTCTTTCATCTTTATTGGGTGTTAAGGTGTGTATGCACGCTTTGTTTTTTTCCAGTAGAATGTGAGCTCCTTGAGGACAGTTTGTTATCCTTTCCTCTTTTTTCACCTAGTGCCAATCAAACACGAGTATCGGACACGTAGGCATTTCACATTTGTTGATTGATAATATATGTAGGATGCCCTGTGAAGTGTAAAGTGCCGTGTTATCCACAATGTTATCCACAAATCAAATGTTATCCACAAAGAACTGTAATGAACTCCTGAGGAATGTAAGTCCTTCCTTGAGATTGGGAACTCCTTTTTTTGTCTTTTGATCCCAGGTGATGCCTCACTTATGGGCTGTGTGACCCTGAGCAAGTCACGAAACCCTGCGTGCCTCAGTTTCCTCATCTGTAAAATGAGCTAGAGAAAAAAATGACAAGTCACTCTAGTGTCTCTGCCAAGAAAGCCCAAATGGGGTCACTAAGAAAAATGCATCGCCCTGGTTCCGAGGGATTGTTGTTGTCACTGAGAATTGTTGTTCAGTTGGATTTTCTCGGCGGAGATATTAGAGGGGTTCGCCAGTTCCTTCTTCTGCTTATTTTACAGGTGAGGAAACTGAGGCAGCAGGGTTAAGTGCTCGGGTCACACCGTAATTTTCAGAAGAACTCTAATCCTCCTGATTCCGGGTCTATCACTCTCTCCACTTCACCAACGAGGGGCCCTAGCAAAATTCTTAATTGATGTTTGTTGAATTTAATTGAAACCGGACTCTGTAACCCTTCTCTGGGTTTTATCATTCTTGTGCTTCTTACCTCGAAATTGTGAGGGAAGCTCTTTGTCAAGTTTAAAATGGCATCTAGACACGTTCTAAACTACCTTTTAGGAAGCAGTGGCTTGGATCAAATTAGGGTAAGAAGACACGCCGGGAGTCCCGCCTTGGACTCTTACTGCCCAGGGGACCCGAGGCTTGGTTATTTCGGTAACGTGGGGGGAGGGGTTTGGACTCCATGTTCTCTAAATTCTAAACTTCTCCAGTTTTCTGAACTTCGGATCGCGGGCTGGTTGTGTGCTCTCTGACAAGTCATTAACTTCGCTGGGCCTCAGTTTCCTCATCTAGAAAATGGAGGGGCGCTGGGGACTCCTTGGCTCTGCCGTTCCTTCTACATCTAAACTTCGGATGGCAGAAACAGGTCCCGCCTGCTTTTGAAGGGACTACAATTCCCATGAGGCCGCGCAATAGAAAAGCACGTAAGCGCACGCGCTCGCGGGACGGCGGGAGGGGGCTGGAGCCCTAGCGAGCAGCCGAGGCAGACTAGATCTAGCTGCTGACGAGTGGCTCAGGCCGCGGGGTCCGCGCGGAGCGTCTGGGACTGGAGACCCAGGAAGTGGGCGGCGGCGGCGGCGGGGACTGGCAGCCCTCGCGGGCGTCAGGTAAGCCCCTCTGCAGGACTTTCCGGGAAGTCAGTGTGCCCGGAGAATGGGCCGGCTTGTCGAACCGGCCATTGTGGCTGAGGAGGGAGCGGCTCCAGCCTCCCCTCGTTTTGGCCCCGGCTTTCTCCTCTCCTCGTGGGCTCCTCCGCGCCGTCTGAGAGGAGCAGCTCTGGTTTTAGGGGGCGCATCCGGCGGCCCCGAGAGGAAGTGGGGCGGGCTGGGCGTTGCCCGCGCGCCCCGGAGTGGTGCGCTGGGAGCCCCGGGGGTGCTCGGGATGCCGCCGCTCGGAGCCGCGGCTGCGGCTGTGAGTCGGAGGCAGGGCCCTGAGACCCCTCGGGGCTGCGGCCGCGGCTCTCTGCGCTCCTGCCCGGGGCCCGGCGCGCCCACCTCTGGCAGTCCGGGCAAGCCTGGCCTTTCCGGAGGCTCTGCAGAGCTGTCCCGACAGTCAGCTGTGGTCGCGGAAGGCTTTTCAGAGGGGATCTGCAATTGCACTTTAAGTATCCCAGTGTGTTCCAGTGAAAGGAAATTCCTTATTCCCTAATGACCCGAGTGGACGTGCACGGAGCAGCCCCGCGTCCAGGTAGCTGGAGGGCAGGGTTACGTCACGGGGCGTTTGCCGCAGCTAAGTTGGAGTTCTCTTTTTTAAAACAATCCTGTTTTACGGGTAGCGCACAACACTGCACGTTTGTTATTTTATTAAGTGTAACTTTCCCAACTTCAGTCTTTGATAGTGAAATCTACGTTAAAACGAATTCCCAAAGATCATGGCTTCTACAGGAAACAGGCGTGCAGATAGACTGATGCGGAGACCTGACTGTTGGGATAGCGTGGTGACTACGGAGCCTATCCCCCTTTTGCTCCAGTTAATATCTGGCTTGGGAAAAGCCGCTTCGCAGTCGCTGTTAGTGACACCTTACTTTATAACTGCACTAAGACGTAGAATGTCCTTCCCAGTAGGCTGACAGCCGGAGCAAAGCCTCTACGCGCCCCAAAGTCTCCTCTAGTTTTCTGTCTGGACTTGTTTTCTTCTTCCTGTAGAATGAATGTAAGCTGCTTGAGGACAGGAAACGCTTTTCATCTTTATCCTTATTCTCCGAGTGCCTCCGGTGCGCTGTTAATCACCCGAGTTACAAAGAAAGGCCAAGCCAGCGAGCCAAAGCAGTACGAGTGCACTGCCTGCCGTAATAAATTCGTGTTGGATTGAATTGTAAAATAGGGAGAAGACCGGCCTAAGGTCCCTTACGGCTTTCCTTTATAACAGATCACGCTAATACTGGGTGTGTCCCTAAAAGCTCAGTGCCGTTTCCAGCCTTTAGGTTAAAAACTGCACTAAGACTTCTATATAGTGTAATACTCTGGCATTTACAATTTGCCTTCCACAGGATGATTCTGAGGTGCTTAGTGCGGTAAGAACTATTAACCACATTTTACAGATGGGAAAACTGAGCTTTGAAAGGTGAAATGATTGCTCACATTCACCAAGACTAACAGTTCCTGCCTTCTGACTCCACATCCACGGCTTTTTCCACTCTCCCATGCTCCCTTTCCCTTCCTGATTTCCATTAGTTTTATGTTATTGTTCAGTCGAGTATCTTCCCTCTTGTTTTTCTACTTATTCTGAAAGTAGCTTGTTTATTCATATTTGTATACATTAAATTGTGAGCTCCTTAAAGGCAGTGATTCTCATTTGCCTTTTTTTTTTTTTGTATCCCCAGAATTTAGCACAGTTCCTAGCATGTAGTAGGTGTTTAATAAATGCTTGTTGACTAAGTGGGTATAATGGAAAGAATGGTGCAAAAAAGTGACTTTAAATGTCACATTTAGAAATCCACATTTGTTTATTAGTTGTGTGCAATGAGCAAGATTTTTCTCTAAGCCTGTTACCCTATATAGAAAAATAATAACTATAGTAACTACTTCACAGGGTTTCCATGAATATCAACTGAGATATTACACTTCTAAAACATTTATAAACCTAATTAGGTAAATGTTAGCCATGATTTAGGAAACAAGCTAGGGAAGAAGAGATTGAAAGACAACAGGAGGGAGCTAGGTGGCGCAGTGGATAGAGCACCATCCTTGAATTGAGAAGGACCAGAGTTCAAATGTGGTCTCAGACACTTAACATTTCCTAGCTGTGTGACCCTGGGCAAGTCACTTAACCCCAGCCTCAGAAAAAGAAAAAAAAGACAACAGGAGATAGAATGAAAGTGAGAGCATGGACAACAAAAGGCTTCTTAGGTTCAGAAATGAGTATTTCTGAATAGTAAAAAAAAACTGACAGAATTTTCCTTATAATTTCTTGATTTATCTCTTCTCTCTTCAGTTCTGCTTAACTGTTTTTCAATTCAGATTCCTTACACCAAGAATATAAGGCAGAATGAAAGAGAAATATGAGAGCTGTTAAGAAGCTTTTTTGAGCCACTAATGTTTCACTAGACAGCATGACAAACAACATATTAGGAAAACATTAAGAATTAAAATTTTCTCTTAATAAAAAATAATTTTTTTGTGTGTAGCTCTTTAGCATTTGAAAAACTCTATTTTTACTGTCACTCTCACCATATGAGAGAGATACTATTGGTACTAATATCCTCATTTTACAGATGAGAAAACTGAGGTTACAGAAAGTAGCCTATGGACAGCCAATGTTTAAAGCAGGTTTCAAATCAAGGTCCTCCTGACTCTAAGGCCAGAACTGTGCCCCCAAATAACATTTTATGAAATAATTTATCTGTAATCAATTTGATTCCTTATTATAATGTAGAGGAATAGAAGAATTACAGACGATTCCTAAATCATATCTGAAAACATTTAGAGTTCTGAAAACTTACTTTAAACAACAACAAAAAATGAAGCCTTATTAAAAAATACAGTTAGAGCGTTGCATGGTAGTTGTAATCTAGACAATACTTAATTATTTTTACTAGATTGTAAATTCTTTCCGAACCCCTATTCCACCTTAAATATTTTGAAAACTGGTCACATGTGATTCAGACGTCTTTGAGAAATTAATATAATACTTAAATATTAAATATTATCAGAGCTTAGTATCTCCTCAAAGCCTATGACATCAATTTGATTCTATGTAACTGGCTTCACCTTATTTGGTGTCCTCTGCGCATTCCAACTTCAAATTATTGGTATTGAAATAATTTATATTTATCCACTAGAAGAAATGCTTAAACTTCTAGAAATTCTGTTCCCCTGAGAGAAAAAATGAACGAAAATCTATTTGCCCCTTTCATCTGTCCTAGTATCATAGGCATTTCTACCCTACTTATTATTATCTTATTCCCATGCCTAATCTTTACAATGCCTAAGTGTTGACTCCCAAACCTAATACAAATCCTACAAATTTGACTTATCCGCCTTATCACTCGAGCAAATAATATTAATACATAATAAACTTGGTCAATCATGAACCCTTATACTTATATCCCTGATTCTATTTATTGCAACAACGAATCTTCTAGGTCTCCTTCCCTACTCATTCACTCCTACTACACAGCTCTCAATAAATATTAGCATGGCCATCCCTTTGAAGAAGAACAGTTAAAAATAGACTGAGATTGATCAAAAAAAATTTCTTCTAGAAAAGGGATGGCAAATAATTATTTGTATTTCAAAGGGCTTTTAAAAAATATTTGAAAAGACTTGAGGACTCTGATGAATATAATCAAACATGATTCCAAAAGGATTGCTAATGAAGCATGCTACCAATCCCTGACAAAGTGTAATTGACTTAAGGTGCATCTTGCTGAGACTCATGTTTTCAGACCTGGCCATTATAGGGACCCTTTTTGCTTGGTTAAATACATATTTGTTAAAAGTGTGGGTTTTTTTTTTTAATTGCTTTTTTTTTGGTGGAGAGAGGAGGGGTTTAGAGAGAGAAAGGAAAGACTAGGGAGAAAGTTATCAAAAAAAAAAAAAAAAAAAAGATTGTTAAAGCATTTTTTAAAAATTCACAAAAAAGAATCCAGAAAGAAACAAAGACAAGCAAAGAACTTTGAAAGTCACATGTTGATCTTATATATACTTAAAGGGAAATAGTCTGCTTTTCCCTTTAAGTATATATAAGATCAATTGATAGTCATAGTTTTATAAATACGGTCCTCTTTCTCTTTGAGTTTGTAAATGGAAATGCTTGTTTTGTTTGGTGTCTAGTATGTGTATGTGTGTGTATACATATGTAAATAAAAGACTTTTCTAAATGTTTAAATAGAGAAAGTTAAAATCTCAATAATGCAAGTTTTTAATTAGAATAATTGCTGCCAATAACCTGAATAGCAAGATTCTCGTACACAATCTTGCATGAACAGTACCTAAGGAGTTTCTTTTGCTTCCTGATAATAGGATAAGTTTGTTTTCCTCCACCTTGTCCGTCACAGAGTCCTATTTCAAGTGAATCTTTGAAGAAAGGGTGGTTGTAGTAGGTGATGGTAGTATTTCAGATGGAGCCCTCCCAAAGGAAGAACCCTCTCCATTTCTCAAATGTTTCTTAGGGTTTTTTCAATACTATATTGTGATCCACACTTAATTCCCACAGTCCTCTCTCTGGGTGCAGATAACTCTCCATCACAAGATCATTGGAACTGGCCTGAATCATCTCAGTGTTGAAAAGAGCCACATTCATCAGAATTGATCTTCATATAATCTAGCTGCTATGTACAATGTTTTTTGGCAAATCATTTCTTGTAACAGAGAAAGAAAAACAGTTGAGCAAAACCAGTCACTGTGTCTGACAACATATATGATATTTTACAGGTAGGTCCACCTACCTCTACTAAACAGAGGGAAGCATTTTTCATTATTAGTTTTCAGAGATTAATTAATAATCAATTATTTATATCCCTTTGGTATTGATAACATCTAGGTTGAAAGCTCTTTGAAGAAAGATCAACTAGGCTAGAAATGAGAAAAAGATAATCAATGGGAAGTTCTTGAAAAATATAAAGTAGCTTTTAGATAGGGTCACCTTTTAATCAAAACTACCAGAGAAGACAAGTTAAGAATATTAAAATAGCTTTTATGACTATGTTTGGGAATCCCTGAATAGCATAGGCCTGACCATATCATCACCCCTACTTAGTGAGTTTCAGAGGCTCGATGTTATCTCCAGTTTCATATAAAATCCCTTTCTTTGCTATTTTCAAGCTCTTCATAATCTTACTCCTCTCTGCCTTTTCAGTCTTATACTTTACTTCCCTCTGCAATCCCAACTAATGTTTATGAAAACTCTTCCAGGGAACACAAGTTAACAATACTTGGTTTTGTAGTTGTTATTTTTTTAGGTAGCACAGGCTTACTTAGGGTATCTGGAACAGAATGCTCCTTCTCCAAATTTTTGCATTAACCCTCATAAGTGAAATGCTTTGTTGTCTTATTTATTCTGGTTTACTTCAAAACTTCCTTCTGCAGTAGTCCTTTTATGATCTGCCCAGATGCTAAGGACTTCCCCCTTCAGATTTACCTTCATATACTCTGATTATATCTTCTTGTACCTAGTTATTTTTTGTCTTTGTATCCCCTTGGAGGAAGGGAAAGGAAAGGGAACAAATATAAAGTATCTATATACCTGGCACTATGTTAAATGATTTATAAATATCATTTCATTTGCCTTACAATTTTTTAATGTTGTTATTCCCATTTTACAGTTGAGAAAATGGGCAAACAGAAGTTAAATATCTTAGAAGTATGAGACCATATTTGAATTTAGATCCTCCTGAGTCTAAGACCTATTTTCTATAGCTATATTATCTAGCTGCACAGTGCCTAGGTGCACATAAATGCTTAATAAATTCTTGTTAACTGTGGTTAACATTTTTATTGGTGTTTTCATGACATGCATTTCTGAATATATCCTTCCTATCCCCTTCCCAGCAAGTCATCTCTTATAACATTTAAAAAGAAGAAAAAAAATACAGTGTAGCAACATTAACACATCAACCACATCTGATAGCATATACAATATCCCCTTCTATAGTCCCCCACCTCTGCAGTGAAAACAACGAGGTAGCTAAAATACTTGTGTTTTCACATATTCTTATCCAGGTGAAGGCTGGAGTCTTGGCTTTTTCCTATACATTTTGGCTCAGTTCTCCAGTTTGTCCTCTCAGTTCCAAGAGATTTGACCAAAAAACTTCTTGCTTTTCTGCCACTCCTATCAATTACCATTTCTATAGCTGAATGGTTACCTGAAAAAATCTCTTGAATTGTAAGTCCTCCTTCCAAGAAAATGACAAATAATAAAAGATCCAAAGACAAAATAAAGGTCCTATTTACATAATTTTTTGAGGTTGACATAGGATTTTCTTTACAATGATCTTTGTCTGAATAGCCTAGAAAATTGATGCTAATATTACTTGCCTAGAGCACACAACTAGTAAATGTCTGAGCTAAAACTCAAACCCAGATCTTCTGAGTCTATGCTTATATCCTTCTCTATGCCTAGTAGTGATTTTTTTTCTTCATTAGATATGTTTACATAGAGTTTGGATGACCATGATAGGTGCGTTGTGATGCAACATTCCAGTTCAGTTTCCTTATGTTTAAGTTGGGGTTGTTGTGAAGACAAAGAGTAGTTTCAAATTCAAATCAATAAATCAAGGATTTATGATTTCATCTGTATGGAAAATCTGTCTTTAGAATCCACCAAAAATTTGTGTTTTTTTAAAAGATATCTGAATGATTTGGGACAGAAGTCTTTCTGACTTTCAGTCTAGCATTCTATTCATATGCCAGCTTCAAATTAGATGTAGATTAGTGTCACCTAGGGTTTGCAGAAGGACCATTCCCCTCCCTTTATTTCCTTTCTTCCCATTACCTTTCTTGTTATGTCTACCCTTTAGATCCAATGCTAGAGTAAGCCGAGAAGAGAAGTGCTTTGGACTTATTTTCCTGTTATTATGCTAAAGTAATGAGAATGGCTTAAATATCCATGAATTTAAAGAATGAAGTATTATGTAATTCAAGATAAAGTTTCAATCATAACACTTAGGTGCTATAAACATTGTCCCAGGATTTTTGAATGCCATATGCTTAATTTAGTATTTTTTGACTTAGGGTGAGGTGCATGTCAATATGCAATTGAAATGCCAGGCAATATATGATTTACAAAGTGGTGTATATAGCTATTAGTATATACAACATAATTACAAAATAATTTGGTATTTGAGATACTAATATCCAGAGGAATCAGGTGAGGTTCATGTAGGAAATCAATTGGGTTTTAAAGGAAGTTAGGGATTCCAAGAGGTGAAAGTTAAAGAATTTCTTCTTTCTTCTAACATTGAAGGCATAAGGAATGGTCTATTCAAAGGCATGGAAATGGGAGATTGTTGTGTATGGGGAATGGGAAGTAGGCTCCTTTGATTGGAATATAGAGTATGTAAGGTGGAGTTTTATGATTTTCAAGAAAAATAAGTTGGATTCAGATTGTGAAAGACTTTAGATGTCAAACACAGAATTTGTCTTTTATCTTAGAGGTAATTGGGAACCTCTACTGGAGTTTTTTTGAGCAGTGGAGTAATGTCATACATGTGGAACATCACTTTGGCAGCTATGTCGATGATAGATAGGAGGAGAAACTTAAAGAATTGAAATTAATTAGGAGGCTATTACAATAGTCTAGGTGAGAAGGAAAAACGGCTGAATTAGGGTTGTGTTCATGTGAGTAGGAGGGTGCAGAAAGATGTGAGACATGGAGGATAAAAAAAAAAGAAAGAATCAAGAGAATAATCTAGAGGTCATGAATCTTGATAAGTGGAAGGATGCTGATCCCCTTAACAGAAATAAGGTTTTTAAGATTTATGTTTGAGGTAGAGAAAATAAGTTTTGTTTTGAACAAGCTGAATTTGAGACAATTGGTACATCTGGAAGGAGATATTCAGTAGATATTTGGTCATATAAGAATAAAATTTAGGAGAGAAATGAGGATGTATGGATCTTGGTTTAGTCTTCATAGAGATGATGATTGAATCCATGACAATAATGGTATCACCATAGAAAGGAGAGAAGACAACCAAGGACAGATCTCTAAGGTACTTCCACATATCGAGAAAAAGAAATGGATGGCAATGCAGCCAAAGAGACTGGGAAGGAATGGTGAGAAGTAGGAGAGCCGAGTATGAAAGGAGGGATGGGAATGTATTCAAGAAGAAGGGCTGGGGTGGTCAACTACACATAGGTCAGTAAGGATAAGGATTAAGCAAAAGCCATCAAATTTAGTAATTAAAAGAAAACTTTATAGAGAGCAGTTTATATTGAATTGTAAAATTGAAAGTCAGTTTTCAAGCAAATAAATGGTAAGTAATGAGGGGAACCTGCATAGATGACGTTTTTATTTTTCTTTTTTCATACATGGCTTTTTTTAGGAGTCTGGTTGTAAAAGGGAAGGAAAGATATAGAATGATAGCTTTGGGAATGGCAGGTTCCAGCGAAAGTGTTTTTTTGTTATTGTTTGTTTTTTGTTTATTTTTAAGATAGAGAACTGGGCAAAGAGTAGGAGCCAAAATTAAAACCTGGAACAGTAAATATAAGCTGACTTTAATATAATCTTCATGTTTTATCCCAAAGGTCCCAATATTTTCTCAGTTTCTGAATTTCCAAAGGTTTTGTCTCATTTTCCAATTTTTATATTGTCTTTCCATTAAACTCTGCCATTCCATTACCCCCTTTTATCTGAAATCATTTGGAAACAGCTCTGGTGAGGAGAGATGGAATTTCTAGAGTAAATATCAAGACAAACAACTATATAGTTATATAACTATTTTAAAAATAACTAATTTTGTAATACATAAAGTATTAAAACATCTTTTTTGTAATACATAAAGTATTAAAACATCTTTTCGGTATCTTCAGTTTGCATCAGGATTTCTATGTCCATTTTCATTCTCTTTTCCTCTTGTCATCATAGTGTATAATCTTGTCGGGTTTTGACTTTTTTTAAAGTGAGCATTATTTAAATTAAAACTTTATTTTGTAACAGTATTTTAAAGGGGTAGGGAGGGAGCAATTCAGCAAAACTAATCAAAATATTGGCTTTATCCAATAACATGTGCATGCAGTCTTTAGAGCATATCCCTAATGACAAAATTATTAGGTCCAAGAATATGAATATATTTTAATTTGTATTGCATGCTGAGAGAAATTCTGCAAGTTTGCAGTACCACCAGCAGAGAACAAGTGTACCTGTTTTGATATAATCTTGCCATCACAGAATTTCATTACCTTTTATATTTGCCAGTTTGATGGGTGTGAGGTGGTATTTTTGATTTTTATCTCTTTGCCTATTGGTGAAGTTGAGCTTTTTTCAAGTGGTTGTTAACATTATGCATTTCTTTTTTTGAAAATTGCTTTTCATATCCTTTAATCATTGTGAATCAGTATTCTAGTGTGGCTTTTTAATGGTTCCTTTTTTATTATCGATGTCCTGTTTGCCAGTAAATCGTTTTCATTATAACTTGTACATTGGTATAAGGAATTGCTGGTAAGAGAATTTCAAATATTTTGTACCAGTATTGCAAATGGTGACTGTTTTGTAGCTTATAGCCTTAAACAGTTGGTGGGGCATTGAGTTATGGGGTCACATAGTTATTAATGTGTGTCAGATGCTGAATTGAATTTAGGTCTTCCTGATACCTAATCTAGATTTCTTCACTATACCGTCATCTCATTAGCTGAAATACCTAAGTTAATTATGTGTTTTATCTCTTCAGGCCTCATTTTCCTCGTTTGTGAAATTACAGAATTAGACTAGATAAAGTTTTTATCCTGGGATCCATGAATAGATTTCAGGGACTATGTAAGCTTGGAACCTATGTGATTTTATTTTATACATTTAAAAACATTTTTCTGAGAAGGGTTCCATAGGCCTCTCCAGATTGCCAAAAGACACAGCAGGAAAACAGCCACAACGTGGATGAGATGGTGTTGAAGATGATAGTGTTGCATTGAACTATTCTGTGAGGCTGGAGGCACAGATTCCCAGAAGTCTGGGGTTGGTTGGTTCAGCACTGACTATATTTATAGCACATGGGGGTCAGTCAGTCAACAAGTATTGAGTGCTTACTGTGAACTAGGCACCATGCTTAATACTGGGGAAAGAGGATACTAAAATGAAAGTGGAGTTCCTTCTCTTCAGTCTGCAATCTGGTTGGGAAGACAAAGATCCCGGAATAGTTAAAGGTTTTTCATATAAGTGGGCCTTGAGCTAAGTAATAATTTGGTTAGAAAGGCAAGAGCACAGAAAAGAGAGATGAAATGATCATAGTGCATTTATGAGAAGTTCAGCCCAACTGAAGTGGGAAGTAATGGGAAATAAAGTTTGCTAGGGTAAAATGGATATGGATTATATAAAGCTTTGAAAAACCGGAATCAGCAAAGAGCTTAAAATTTGATGTGATAGGGAATTATTAAACTTTTTTTTTAGCATTATATGTTAAAAGCTCTGTTTTCAAGATATGTCTATATCTATAAAATATCTACATTTTCAAGATATGTCTATTTATATCTGTAGTATAAATGGAATTTAAGACTTTAGGAGGCATGCTTATATTGTTTAAAAGAAAAATCACTTAGCCACCTGTAGTTCTTCCCACTTCTTCCAGCTGTAGAGGTCTCATATCCTGAGATCTTTCTTTTTTAGATTGGATTTAGATTAGATTCTGGAGACAGAAATACAGTACTTTAAAGAATGACCTCTACAGTGTTAAAGTAGTTTCTTCAGATCCTTCCTCAAAAAAGATTCTGGCATTGTGCTTGATCCATCTTTCTATTTGCAAGATTTAGTTAAAGTGGCTTTGTTTAAAGCTGTTCAGAAATGGAAAATTGTTATCGTATAACTAAAAAGTAGTTTTTCTGTTAGTTTTTTTTTGGGGGAAAGTTCAGAAATCTTTCTCAAAGACTTGTGTGCCAAACTATCTCTTCCTAAAATCATCATTTATTGTTATAGTTTATTGGCCATGTGATCCAGGTCACAAAATGAATTATTAAAAAAGATATGTTAATAAGTTAGATTTACAAGACATAATAGTCAATGACTAGAGTAATTTAGTGTTTGATAAACTCGAAGACCCCAGCTTCTGGGACAAGAACTCACTCCATTTGACAAAAATTTCTGGGAAAATTGGGAATTAGTATGGCAGAAACTAGGCATTATTCCTATCACCTATATCAACATCTTATATCAAGATAAGGTTTAAATGGGTTCATGATTTAGACATAAAGAGTGATACAATAAACACATTAGAAGAACAAAATATGATCTACCTCTCAGATTTGTGGAGAAGTAAGGAATTTGTGGCCAAAGAAGAACTAGAGTACTTTATGGAATGCAAAATGGATAATTTTAATTATATTAAGTTAAAGAGTTTTTGTACAAACAAAACCAATGCAGACAAGATTAGAAGGGAAGCAGTAAACTGGGGGAAAAATTTTATATCCAAGAGTTCTGATAAAGGCCTCATTTTTAAAATATATATAGAATTAACTCAAGTTTATAAGAAGACAAGCCATTCTTCAATTGATAAGTGGTCAAAGGATATGAACAGAGAATTTTCTGATGAGGAGATTAAAGGCATCTCTAATTATATGGAAAAAAATTGATCAGAGATACGCAAATTAAGAAAATTCTGAGATACCACCACATACTTAACAGATTGGCTAAGATGACAGAAAAAGATAATGATGAATATTGGAGGGGATGTGGGAAAACTGGGACACTGATACATTGTTGGGGGAGTTATGAATTGATCCAACTATTTTGGAGAGCAGTATGAATTATGCTCAAAGGGCTATCAAACTATGCATGCCCTTTGATCCAGCAGAGATCTTTGGGATACAAGGAGAGAAAGGAACCCACATGTGCAAAAAATGTTTGTGGCAGCCCTTTTTGTAATGGCTAGGAACTGGAAATTAAGAGGATGGCTGAATAAGTTATGATAATATGAATGTGATAGAATATACTGTTCTGTAAGAAACGACCAGCAGAATGATTTCAGAAAGACTTACGTGAGCTGATGCTAAGCAGTAGAGCATTGTACACAGCAACAACAAAATTATGCAATGATCAGTTCTGATGGACATGGATGGCTCTTTTCAACAGCAAGGTGATTCGGGCGAGTTCTAGTGGTCTTGTGATAAAGAAAATCCTTTGCATCCAGAGAGAAGACTATGAATCACAACATAGTTATTTTCACCTTTTTTGTTGTTTGCTTGCAGTTTATTTTCTTTTTCATTTTTTTCCTTTTTGATCTGATTTTTCTTGTGAAGTCTTATAATTGTGGAAATATGTATAGAATTGTACATATATTCGATTACTTGCCACCTAGGGGAAGAGGTGGAGAGATGGGGGGGACAAAAAAAATTTGGAAGGGTGAATGTTGAAAATAAAAAGCTCTAATTTTTAAAATGTTAACATTAAAACAAAGTGAAAAGATTGTTTCTGAAATGAAGAGATGGAAAGAAGTGATAAAAATAAAGAATTGGTGAGTTCAGATTATAGAAAGTATGGTTAGCTATGCAATATAATCCCTTCTAAAGTTACTCTTCAGAACATTCTTTATATGTTAAAACTATTCAAAAACTTATCTGTCAAAATCCTTTCTGATTTCAAGATTCTGACATTCTTTTACATTGTTTATTCTAAATCTCAAAAATCTCTCCTATCTTTGAGAGTCTTAATAACAGTTTTTGAAATGTTAAAATGAGGGAGAGACATTAAACCCTTAGTATCTTTTAATTTTTAAGCAACTGGAAGAAATCAATCAATAAGTAAATTAATTAAGTACCTAGTAATGTGTAAGGCACTGTGCCTAAGTACTAGCAATACAAAGACAAAGATGAAACAGGCCATTTCCTTGAGGAACTTACTTTCTTTTGGGGGGGGAGATAAAATGTGAGTATGCCAAAATATACAAAATAAATGCAAACTAATTTTTTAATGAGGGAGAACATTAGCAGCTGGTGTCTTTAGGAAAAGCTGCATGTAGAAGGTGGTACTTAAGCTGTGTTTTGAAGAAAATGAGAGATTCTAAGAGATGGAAATGATAAAGTACAATCCAGATATGGGAGACTGCCAGTGCAAAGGCACATAAATGGGAATATGTATGTGTGTAAAATAGCAAAAAGGACCTTTTCACTGAATCAGAATGTGGACAGGAAAGTAATGTATAGCAAGGTGGGAAACTTAGATTAGCACCAGGAAGGGCTTTACAGATATATTTGATATTTACAGATATATTTGATCCTAGACTAGAAGGAGCCAGTGTATAGGAAATAACATCATTTTGATAGTCTTGTGGATTGGAAAGGAGAAAGATTTGAGGCAAGACCTCAAATTTGAAAGATGTTGCAGTAAATTCATATGAGAGTGATGAGGACTTGAACTAAATTGATGTAACATATGGGACATCTATAGGACATCAGTAGAAGATTGAAGAAGAACTAATAATAATGCTAATTCACATTTGTTATCGCTGTTTTGTAGATAGAGGAAATAGAGGTTCACAGAAGTTAAGCCAAGGAAAATATTTATTAGTAGAATTAAATAAATATTTATTAGAAGCTTACTTAAGTGAAAAGCATAGTACTAAACTGTAGAGATACAAAGGCAGAGGTGAAACAGCCCCTGCTTTTGAGAATGTTATAGTTTATTAGGTAGAGCTATAACTATGACTTGAGGAAGAAGAGTATTGAGAGGCAGGAAGAGCAGCAAGGCATCATGAAAGAGGTAGCATTAGAGCTATGTGTTGAGGGAAGTTGGGGATTGTAAGAGATAAGAGGCAGGGTTGGGGTGCATTCTAGACATAGAATCTCAACTGGCCTAATACTTGGAGGTGGAAGGTGGAACTCATTAAGTTAGGGAATTCATCAGGTGGCAGGCCAGTTTGGTAGGAATGTCAAGTTTCTGAATAGAGTATAGAAAGGTAGTTTGGAGATAGATTATAGAGGGTTTTACATACCAGTCTGAGGAGTTTGTATTTTATTTTAAATGCTTGAGATTTTTTAGCAGGGAGTGACAAGGTCTGACTTGTGCCTTGAAGAATATTATTTTGGCAACCCTGTGGAGAATGGATTAGAAAGAGCAGAGTTTGGACACAGGAATTTAGAGCTTGAAGAGACCTTAGAAGTCACGTAGTTTACTCTTCTCATTCTAAAGATGAGAAAACTGAGATCCAGAGAAATGAAGATTTGTCTCAGGTCACATAAAATAAGTGACATTTGCAGAGTTGCTAATTACTGTGATCACAAATCAAGTGCTCTTTCCATTTTACTGTCTCATTACAGCAGTCCAGATATGGTTTATCCTTGAATCATGTTTTAAGTTGTAAGTGTAGAAAAGGGGACATATAAGAAATATGCTGTGGGGATAGACTTAATAAGACTTGGCTAATAATTGGTTATGGGGGAGGAGAGGAATGATAGAAAGGGAAAGATCAATAAATGACTCCAAAATTTGTGTATCCGGGTGACTAGCATGCTGGTACACCTGACAAATTGGGAAATTTGGAGGAGGATTTAGGAAAATGATAATAAATTACATTTTGAACATGTTGAGTTAAGAGATGCCTGTGGAGCGTCTAGGAGGTACTGTTTAGTTCCAGAGAGAAAGAGTAAGACTGCATATAAAAATCATTTGTAGAGATAATTGAAGCTATGGAAACATTGAACAAGTATATGGAGAGAAAAAGGCAGAGGACCTTGGGGATCACATTTGGAGGGCAGAAGAATGAATAATCATTTGGCAAAGGAAACTGAGGAGTTGTTAGAGAAGTAGAAAGAGAACCAAGTTAGAAGAGAGAGGAAAGTGTGTCTAAGAAGAGGCAGTTTATCAATGTTATGCTATAGGACGTCTGAGGACTGAGAAAAGAACATTGAATAATTGAGCTAGGAATTAGCTTATGAAAGGGAGAAAAAATTCAGGACAATAGCTTGAGAGCATAAGGATAAAGGTCATGAAGACTTTTTAGGCTGCAGGGGAAGAAAGTGGGTGCTTTAGAGATGAAAGAAAGAGGCAAGCTCCTGGAGTGGGAGGGGGGGCACATTTCACATTGAGAACAGAAGCCAAAGGTTTGGCTTAGTCTAGAACTACCTCTTCCTCAGAGCCTGACAAATGAAAAAGGATAACCTAGAGCTTTTGAGGTAGTGAGTAGGGGAGAAGGAGAAGATTGGATAGATGGCCTTCCCCCTCTCCCCCCAGTAAATTAGAAGGTAGTATACTCTACTGAAAAGAGAGATGGAGGAAGGTGGTCTTATAAAGGGGCTAGTTCAGAGCATGATAACATCAATCACAGAAGAATGAAAGTGGGGAAGTGCAGTTAGGAGTGGATAACGAAAAGCTGAGTTAGTATTTCAATTACTATAACCAGCACACACTAAGTGGTTCTGTGGGTGAACCATCTCTTTGATCCATTGTGGCCCACTCCATTTAACTCCTGTTTGGAAAGTAGTGATGTAGGACTATTATTATGAAGTGAAGTAGGACTATTATTCTAATGTATTCTAATGTAACATATAGGAAGAAAGCCCCAGAATTTTTTCTGGGGTATAGTGATGGAGTATAGCTAGTTGTTCAAAAATGAAACTAAATCTTGTGGTACAGTACAAGTAACGAGTCAGTGAATGTTTTTTGATCTTAAAAAGTAAAAGGGAAGCAAAGAAAAGGTGTTCGTTGCTCTTCTCTTTATAATAGAGACAGCCTACTTATCCCGGCATGATTTCTTTTAGGTTTGAAGTATTTTGTTTTTGTATCTTTGCCAATAGCTCAATATTTATTGACTTGGAAAATTAAGAAAATTCTTGTAAGGGGAATGAGTCATTATTATACTTCCTGTTTGGGGAAAAAAGTCTCAGATTAGTTTCTAATATGCATTTGGAATAGATCCAATTTTGATTTGTTGGTGGAACATTAGTAATTTTTTCATACAAAATTGCCCTCCCCACATTTGGATTTATTTACAATTCTTATTGGTGAAAAGCTCTCAATTTAAAAAAAGATAATTCGGGAGTCACCTTAGCCCCAAAGTTTTTGTCACTTCTAAGGTATTTTAAATATCTTGTTCTTTGTGTTCCTCTAAGTAGTTGACTTATTTTACTAATCTGTCTTCATCTGACTAAATCAGTTATTTAAGCAAAATTCTAGAAAAAGAGCTTATCGAAAGAGATAATATGTCCATGGTATGATCCCTGTGGCATTTACCACAAACATCTAGGAATGGGTTAGGTAATGACTACTAAGGCTGTCTTCTTTTGCATCTCTATGTATAAGGTGAAGGGTGGAGACAAACAGGAAACAGCCTGGCTGTTAGCCTGGCTGTTGAGCTAAGAAAGAAAGCAGAATCCAATTGCTGTAGTTTGTATTTCATCCTCATTCCTAATCCTGCTCCCCCAACACACACCCTACCACTCCCTATACATAAACATCCTTAAAAGACTAGGATTTTTATGTATTTTCATAGAGATCCTTGTAAATGATTTGATATAACCTCCTCCCAAGTAAACTTTTTTCTTTCTTACCTTCTAGAAATCTTTTTCAGATTTATAGGAATAAATGGGGCAAAATATTTGAGAGAAAGGGGAAGTAAATTATTTTAAGGTTGTTTTGGCAATGTTCATTCTATATATTGACTTGAGTTTTTTCTGATTTTTGAGGTGATGACAGCTATGAGGTATTTACCCATTGTATTTCCTTATTTATGTCTTAAGTAGGGCAGAAAAGGAAGTTAAGATGATTATATGGTTATTTGGGTGCAGCACTTAAAGCCAGACATATAGTCAGAATGCTTCCTGATTGGCTGAGAATAGTGGTATAATTATTCAGGTGGGAAAAATCCCCACCTCATCTTGGTGATAGCCTAGAAGAGGCCATTGTCATCTGGGAATTTAAGGGAGCTGCATGCTGCAGTTTAGGATTCCAGATCAGAATAAAGACATGGGCCAAACTAGGCCCTTGACTTTAGGTAAGGATTTAAGGTAGAGGTGATTTACCCAATTTGAGACTGTTGGCTTTCTTTATGCCTAATTTTTACCATGTTTCCCTGGTATATTATTTGTGAATTTGTATAGACTTTTCTTCCTCCTGTAAATAATCTTTATAAAAGGGTTTCTTGTGGTCTGGAATAGAAAGGAAAGAGAATAGTTTAAAGGGGTAAAAGAGAAAGAAAAGAAGCTGGTAGAACTGAATACCAAGAAAAGAATGCAGCAGCCTTTTGAACGCAAGGTTCCGTATCCTGGAAGTTCCATGAATTTTAAATACCTCTAGTGGGATTTCCATCAATCAAGGAATTTAAGAAAAAATAGAGGTTGCCTATCTCAAGTCTAAGCTCCGCTTAAAAGTTAGTTTACTTCAGTGAAGGTTCATGTAATATTCTTGGTTGTTTTCTGGAGGTCTTGGAAGCAGCCTTCGTTTCAAAGAATAGGCAGGCGTTAAAGTCCAAAGTCTAAATTGTCTCCTTTGTCTGGTGTTCAACTAACTTTCTCGTAGCCTTCAGAGAGTACTTGTTTTCAGTGGAGAAAATGCAGGAGGACAGGCCATCACGGTGGTGTGAGATGAAGTGAATCTGAGTCCAAGGATTTGTGCTTCAGCCTCCAGCCACCACAAAGGTGGACTATGGAATGAATCTGTGTTCCTTGGCTGAGTTTGTCTCAGTTTATATGCTCTACACCAATCATTATATCACTAGGAAACTATTATTTGTTGTAAGATTAAATCAATCATACTGAACTTAAAGAGCTATTAATCACCATGCTAAACTAGATAACCATTGTATTATCAATTCCACTGACTTAACACCTTGTAAGAATCCTTGTTTTAAGTACAAGAGTTCTGGCCCATAACAGGTTCAGACTCGGATCTTTCTCAGGGAGAAACTAGCAAATCAGATCTGATATAATTTAATAAGATTTGTGTGTAGGTGTGTATTTCACTTCCTTTTTATTCTTATGCTTTCAATTAACTAGATTTATTCCAGGTTGTGGTAGCAATTACAGCAGAAACAACAAGCTATAGTTAGTGAATTGGAACAGTAACATCACTCGTGAACATTTCTATCATCTCTTCTCTCTATATTAAACATCTTATTCAGATATCCTTGCATTTGGACCAGCTTTCTCATCCTAGCTACTCCATTTTGATAGTCATTGCTTGGGAAAAGTTATATTTAAGGAATCTTTATGAAAGTAGGTACACAACTTTATAAAAGATTAGATTTGATTTTGAATGTTAGTCGGAAAGTCCTTTAACCAGTATTTTTTTCTTACCAAAAAAAATTTGATCTTGGGGCAGCTAGGTGGTACAGTGGATAGAGCACCAATCCTGAAATCAGGAGAAGCTGAATTCAAATGTGACCTCAGACATTAACATTAATATTTTCTAGCTGTGTGACCCTGGACAAGTCACTTAACCCAATTGCCTCAGCCCCCCCAAAAAAATCATTTTGTAATAATTATGGATAAATACAGGTTTCATTTTAAAAAGGTACTTTGTGCTATTTTAATATTATTGACATGTACACAATACATTCTTTTAGTCTGCAATCAATATTTCTTATTTTATTATGCAATCTTTAGTTACTTTGTAATAACAGTCTTCAAGAGGAATTCATGAATCCTGTTTTGTGCTATTTATTAATAATTTTTCAGGTAAATTTTGCAGCCATGAAAAAATTGATGATATGGTTATCTTTTTACCAAATTGAAGTTTTATGAAGTCATTGGAAGGTGAAAGGATCGTTTCCATTTCAACAGATACTGGAGCTTCTGTAGTTCAGTAGATTGTTCACAAATATTTCAGCTACTCTATCTGTTCCTAGTGTGTCCACATTTCAATTATATAATTTAACAAGATGAAGAATATAGGATTTTAGAACCAAACTATACCTCAGAGTTTCATCCATTGCGATCTAGTGCTTAAGTTAATGAGAATGAATTTCTTTAAAATTTTATTAACAAATTCATTTATTGAATAGCTTACCATACAGTGATAACTGTTGGATATTCATGTTAGAACTAACATATTAATAATTACAGATTGATTTTTGGTATTGAATACTAGAGTATTCTAGGAAGAAAAAATTAGAGATAGTAATTGTTACTTTTTTACTGTCTTGTAAATTAAATGTTCGTACATTTTTCTTCTTAAAGTCTTAGTTTTTTCTGAATTTTGGTATTACCATTAAAAAACATTTGTTCTTTAAGACTTTAAAAATATCCTTTTAGTGTTTTTTGTTTTTATGGTTTTTAATTGGCCCCAACAAGACCAGTTTTTAGTATTTAGTATCAGTTCCATTAATGATGAATTCTAGTAACATATTTAACAAAAACAGAATTTTTGCCCCAAGTTAAACTGTATCAGGATAGGTAGGTGTCAGTAAATAGATCACCAGGCTTAAAATCAGGAAGATTCATCTTTGAATTCAGATCCAACCTAAAATACTTATTGGTTGTGTGATCCTGGGCAACTCCCTTAACTCTTGCCTCAGCTTCACATCTGTAAAATGAGCTGAATCAAGAATGGCAAGCTATTCCAGTATTTTTGCTAAGAAAATCCCAAATGGGGTCACAAAGAATCGAACATAACTGAAACAACTCGACAACAGAACAACAGAAGCTATATGTAGGAAATGAAGAAGGATGAATCAGAGATGACTACACAGTTTCAGAGTTGTGTCAATTGAGAAGATGGTAGTATCCGAAAGAAGGAAGTTAGGAAGAGACATGTGAAAAAATATTATGCATTTATTTTTTAAGAACAAAACCAAATACATTAATAGTTGTTTATTCTTAGTACGGTATGCCCATAACAGCTTATTTTTTTTCTCCTTCCATTCCTTCCTTCCTCATCCCTATATATTTATATGTGTAGAAATTTTTTGTTATTGGGGTTTTTTTTCTTCTTTACCAGAAAACCTTTCTGAAACATACCATTCTTAGAAAGCTGAACTACAAATCAATAGAATTGGATTCTAAATTTGATTCTTAACTTGTTTTATTTATTTTATCATTGTTATCAGAAGTAGACCTACTATCATGGAGACCTCTTCCAGGATGGCAGAAAAATAAGCTTATTGTTCAAAAATATAAATAAAATAATATCAGTCCTACTTGAAAACATTAACCTGAAAGTATTGGCCCATATATGACATTAGCCTGCATTAATTAGAAGTATGTTCTGTGATGAAGAGGATCAAAGTTCCATTGTACTCTTCTCTGTTTACACCACATCAACAGTATTGTGTTAAATTCAAAGCATATATTTAAGGCAGGATATTGACAAACTAGAATTATTCAGAAGAGGGTAGACCATGAGGGTGAGAGGAATGGGAAACATGCCATTTGGTATCAAGGAACTAGACCTGTTTAACTTGGAGAAGAGGACAGAAAAGGAAAATGACAAATGTTGGAGGTGTAGAAAAAATATGACGTTAATGAATTGTTGATGGAGTTGTATACTGATTTAACTGTTTTGTAGAACAATTTGGAACTCTGCCCAAAAGGGATATAAAGTCATGCATACCTTTTAATCTAAAAATATTACTATTAGATTTTTTAAATAACTTATCAATAAAAAGAACATATGCATGGGTAAATTTTCAACATTAACCCTTGCAGTCACTTCTGTTCCAACTTTTTCCTTCCTTCCTTCTACCTCCTCCCCAGATGGCAGGCACTCTCATACATGTTAAACATGTTAAAGTATATCTTAAATACAATATATGTGTATATATTCATACAGTTCTCTTGTTGCACAAGAAAAATCTGATTTAGAAAGGTAAAAATAACTTGGGAAGAAAAACAAATGCAAGCAGTCCGCACTCATTTCTCAGTGTTCTTTCACTGGGTGTAGCTGGTTCTGTTTATCACTGATCAATTGGAACTGATTTGGATCTTCTCATTGTTGAAGATAGCCACTTCCATCAGAATTGATCCTCATATAGAATTATTGTTGCGGTGTATTATGATCTCCTAATTCGTCTCATTTCACTTAGGATCAGTTCATGTAAGTCTCTCCAGGCCTCTCTGTATTCATCCTGCTGGTCATTTCTTACAGAATAATAATATTCTATAACATTCATATACCATAATTTACTCAGTCATTCTCCAATTGATGGGCATCCATTCAATTTCCAGTTTCTAGCCTCTATGAAAAGGGCTGCCACAAACATTTTTTGCATATACAGATCTCTTTCCCTTCTTTAATATCTCTTTGGGATATAAGCCCAGTAAAACACTGCTGGATCAAAGGGTATGCACATTTTGATAACTTTTGGGGCATAATTCCAGATTGCTCTCCAGAATGGTTGGATTCTTTCATAACTCCAACAATGCATCAATGTCCCAATTTTCCCACTGCCCCTCCAATATTCATCATTATTTTTTCCTCTCATCTTAGCCAATCTGACAAGTGTGTAGTGGTATCTCAGAGTTGTCTTAATTTGCATTTCTCTGATCAATAGTGATTTGGAACATTCTTTCATATGAGTGGAAATAGTTTCAATTTCATCATCTGAAAATTATCTATTCATATCCTTTGACCGTTTATCAATTGGAGAATGGCTTGATTTCTTATAAATTAGAGTCAGTTCTCTATATATTTCGGAAATGAGATCTTTATCAGAACCTTTAACTGTAAAAATGTTTTCCCAGTTTATTACTTCCCTTCTAATCTTGCCTGCATTAGTTTTGTTTGTATAAAAGCTTTTTAACTTGATATAATCAAACTTTTCTATTTTGTAATCAATAATGATCTCTAGTTCTTCTTTGGTCACAATTTCCTTCTTCCTTCACAAGTCTGAGAGGTAAATGATCCTATATTCTTCTAATTTATTTATAATCTCATTCTTTATGCCTAAATCATGAATCCATTTTGATCTTATCTTGGTGTACGGTGTTGAGTATGGGTCCATGCTTAGTTTCTTCCATACTGATTTCCAGTTTTCTCAACAGTTTTTGTCAAATAGTGAATTGTTATTCCAAAAGTTGGGGTGTTTGGGTTTGTCAAACACTAAATTGCTATAGATGGTTCACTATTTTGTCCTGTGAACCTAACCTATTCCACTGATCAACTAGTCTATTTCTTAGCCAATACCAAATGATTTTGGTGACTGTTGCTTTATAATATAATTTTAGATCAGGTACAGCTAGGCCGCCTTCATTTGATCCAAAGAGATTTTTAAAAGGATCTATGAGGACAAAAATAATTATAGCAGCTCTTTTCTCGGGACAAAAAATTGGAAATCAAGGAGATGTCCACCAATTAAGGAATGACTGAACAAATTGTGTTATGTGACAATAATAATATACTATTGTGTTATACGAAAAACCTGGAAATGCTTCCATGAGCTCATGCAAAGTGAAATGATCAGCTGTGAATAACATAACTTTTCTCAGCAATACAACAATGCAAAAACAACTCTGAAGGACTTAAAATGGAAAAATGCTATCCATCCCCAAAGAAAGAACAGATGGTGGCTGAAGACAGATTGAAGCAAATTTTAAAAACTTTATTTTTCTTGAGGATTTTTTTGTCTGTTTTCTTTCACAACACGATTATTATGGAAATGTTTTGCATGACTACACAAATATAATCTTTTATCAAAATGCTAGCTTTCTCAATGAAGAGATAGATGAAAAGGACAAAAGAAAAGAATTCAGAACTCAGTTTTAAAAATGAATGTTTAAAAAATTGTATAGTAATTGAAGAAAAATAAAATATTAAATAAATGTAATAGAAGAAATGAATTGTTAGGGAAAAAAAGAGGAGATGATAAAATATAGAGAGAGATAAATAAATATAGATGATGTTAGAGGAGATAAATTAGGAGTCAAATGATGAAGAAATGAAGACAAAAGTTGCCCATCACATAAAAAAACAGATTGGATGAAGAAGCCACTGAAATTTAAGTTAAATTTAGCTTTAAAAAACTAACCCTATATTCTGTTTGTATTACTCAGAGGAAATGCTGCCCTGATGCCTTAAAGGGGAAAAAATAGCAACTTCAACTGTTTTTCAAATAAATAATTAAAATAGTGTAACAATATTTTCTTTCTTTTTATGTCCAGTAATAAGTAGATAATTACAAGGAATAAATTTTGATCTTGACATCAGGGTCCCCTTTGTATTGTTTGCTGGACTTGTAATTTTTACTTTTTGAGAGAAACAGACCAATGCTATAATAGACCTAATTTATAACATTTTAGTGTGTTCACTTTCTGTTATAAAGAAACTATTTAGGGACAGCTAAGAGGCGTAGAGTATAGAGTACCATCCCTGAAGTCCGAAGGACCTGAGTTCAAATTTGACCTCAGATACTTAACACTTCCTAGCTGTGTGACCTGGGGCAAGTTGCTTAACCCCAATTGCCTCAGGAAAAAAAAAAAAAGAAGAAAAAGAAACTATTTAGGTATGATGACACAAATATAGAAACACTCTATTAATCTTATGATTATTGTTGGATATTAGCTGGTTACTAGACAGTTGTGAGGAGCTATGTTGCAGTATTTAAAATAGACTGATATAAGATTGAATTTCTAAAAAGGACATTTCTTATTTATCTTTATATTTTCCAAAGTTTAATACCCTGTACTTCATATTGCATGTGTTTAAATGAAGTTTTTATCATCTAGTTGATATTTGTTTTGATAGAAAATTACAACCATGATCTTCCAAAATTAATTCATGTCTAAATTATGACCATTCACTAGAGCAGTGGTCCTTAAACTTTTTAAATAGGGGGCCAGTTCACTGTCCCTCAGACTGTGGGAGGGCCGGACTATAATAAAAACAAAAACTCATACTCTGTCTCCACCCCTCAGCCCATTTGCCATAACCCGGAGGGCTACATCTGGCCCACGGGCAGTAGTTTGAGAACCCCTGCACTAGAGCATTTGGAATGAAAATTCCCTGAATTTAAATTATTCAGAAATTAAGAGAATTGATTTATTTTTCCTACACATTTCTATTTGTTAATTTAGCAGAAAATGCCTCTTTTAATCTAAGCAGGATCACTAGGTAGCAGAAAAGGAAACCCATGCACAAAACTTTTGTATCCAAAGAAAATTTAATAAAGGTAATTCTTTATATTTGACTTGGATTTAGGAATGGGATTTTTCATATCTCCACATCTGTGTCCAGATTGGGGTGATTAATATGGTAGTTCCCAAGGTAGGGATGGTGTCAGCTTCAGAAACAGCTTCCCAACTTTCTCCTTTTGTATAGAAAAATTTCATCTCTGACCTATGTTAAAGATGGTTTTTTCCTTTTTAAAGATTCCAGGATGGTGACTGGTGAGGAACAGGGTGTTAGCTGCTACCTCTGTTTCCAAATCTACATTTTGGGATCTTTGGGTAGAGAAACTGGTTGAGAGGGATGCAAGTATGGAATTGGAATGTTTCCTAATTTACCCAACATTATCTAACAAAAGTGATATGGAGAATCTTATCTATAATGGTAGCTGCTATGAGTCCATCTGAGTCCAGCTAGTCTCTTACATATGATGCTATTATTAACAGTATTGCATAGTAAATAGAGAGCTGAACTCTGAGTCAAAAAGACCTGGTTTCAAGTTCTGATTTGGACATGAACTATAAGTTTCAGAAAAGGGTCTGGACCGCATTTGTAAGAATTTCCTCATCTATATACCAAAGTCGTCGCAGATTTAGTCTCTTTCCCTTATTTTTGGGAAAACAAGAGCCTCTGCTGGTTTTAAGAATGAAAGCAAAAAACAAAGGATAAGGAACACTTATAGGATTCATGCTAATTATCTGTCAAGTACTGGGAAAATGGCCTTGGATTTTCCTCAAGTTAGGAATTAAAGGCTTTATAAAATTCCTTATGGTTCCCACCACCCTCCCCCTTTGGAATTCTATATTTGAACTATAAACTCATGGCAGATGGCAAAGATCTAGCAGGGGGAGAAGGGGGAAGTCTTATTTATTCTTATGACTATAAATATATGACTGCATGTATCTATTCTGTAACAAACATTATTGATTTGTTTTCCTTTCTTGTAAGAAGGATAACATTCACAGTTACAAGATTCAAGAAGCAAAACCACATACAAATACAAGAAAAGGTATAAGGTTACAAGGAATCAAGCTTTAGAAATTCCTACTTGTACTGTTTCTGTTGTACTTTAGAATGAATAACAAAATTGTAGAATTTTAGACCTAGAAGAGAGCATAAAGATTATGTAGCCATTTTCTTTTTTTGGTGAGAAATCTAAGGGAATCTATAAGAAGTGACTTATTTATATAAATGTTAGCAGAGCTGGGGCTAAAATCCATGTCTTTTGACTTACCAGGTTGATACCTGTTCCATATTTCTTCCTATTATAGAAACCATAATGATACAAATGAGAACTGGAGAAAAACTGCTAGTGCTTTTACTTATACTATTCATGTAACATTTTAAATATTTTTAATGCCTTGTCAGAAATTTATGTTTTAATTTAAACATGGAATTAAACAAAAAACAGTTACTATTTAGTGTGCCTTGGGACCAAATGTTTCTTCCATACAACTCTTATTTCATAAGGAAAGTAGAAAAGGTCTTTACTTAGGCACAGAAATATACTTTAAGGGAAATTTTGATGAAATTTATCTGTTTTGCCAAGTAAGGAATTTCTCTTGCAACAATCAAACTTGCTAGATTGTACATTGTTCGAGTGAAAGAAACTTGTCTTATTTTTCTCCAGGATCTTGTCCTCTGTTACATATAGTATGAGCTTATATGAAATCTATTTTATTCTATAATATTTTGTTCTCCAAAACTATTAGAACATTTAAAATGTAGCTAAATTAACTAACATGTTTGATTTTCCTTTCTCTGCTTTTGTTTGAAATTTAAAATCTCAAAGTTATATGGCAGAAGAGCAGATAATAAATCAGAAAATAAAGCAGATACAAAGAACTTTGATAATACACAAAAAAGATAATTAGGTGTTAAATAATTGATATCTACTACAAAAACAGGGAAGCTTTTGGGTTCATAATAGATTTTATGTATTTTTAACCTGAAGCTGAAGATAGATATACGTATATATGTATGTTTAAGAAATATTACTCTCAAGCCTCTAAAAATGTTTTTTAGATTTTGTTAAGATTTAATCAGAGGCTGTTTAATAACACTTACTTTTTCCCACAACTTAGCAGGACAAAGAATCACATCTGATTTATAAACGTGTGGTGAAAGTTGAGTGACATTCTACTCTACAAATCATGGCACTCCCCTTCCGAAAGGACTTGGAGAAGTACAAGGATCTTGATGAGGATGAACTCCTTGGTAAACTTTCAGAGACTGAACTAAAACAGTTGGAAACTGTTCTTGATGACCTTGATCCTGAGGTGGGTAATACTAAGAAGATAAAAAGTTGCTTGTCTTCATCCAAATATATTTTTAGTTCTTTCTTCCTTTCCAGCTTTTTCCTCTTCTAAATAGAAATCTTTGTATTTTCACTGTCTCCTACTACAGACTTTATTCCTGCCTTTATTGACAATAGGTACTTATATCCAAAATGATCTCCCCAAATTCCTCTCTTCAGAGCCTCTTGAAATGCCATGTCTTCTATGAAGTGTTTGTTGCCTAAACAAGAAGGTTGGGTGTATGTGGAATGTAATGAGATGAAAATGTACAAAAGCTATTTTTCTGTCCAGTTCTTAAAAGTTATTTTCCATCCAGAATTATTGCCTCTGAGAGAAACTTTACCAGGTTCTTCTTGGTTCTACACTAAGATATCTATTGTTTGAACAATGCTGGACAGAATGATTAATTTTTTTTTTTTTAATGGGCCTCAAGTAGCCTTAGAATTCCAAATGAACTACACCCTCAACAATGCCCAAAGTTCAGTGTAGAGCAGACCGAAATCTATAGTTTGACTTCAAGCTGGCTGAGTCTCCATAGGTTTCTGTGGGTTAAAAGTGAACTGTGGCTAAAGTAAAAACCACTGTGTCAACCTTGATTTAGACTTATACTCTTTAGGACTTCCTTAAAGTAGAATGATGTACTTGGGGAAATGGCTATTGGCTAAGTTATATCCTCTTCCATTCTAATTTGCTTCACTTTGCTGAATATTACTGAATGGATAACTCTGCATGCTGAAATATTAATTTTAAGCCCTATTTAGGGGGGCAGCTAGGTGGCACAGTGGATAGAGCACCAGCTTTGAATTCAGGAGGACCCGAGTTCAAATCTGGTCTCAGACACTTAATACTTCCTTATCTGTGTGACCCTGGGCAAGTCACTTAACCCCAGCTGGGGGTAGGGGTGGGGGTGGAAAGTCCTATTTAGGATAAATTTTGGCTTTTGCTTAGTAAAGCTTTCTTTGGCATTAAAAGTAATCTATTGTCAGCACTACATATGTAATTCTTTTGGATAGAGCTTCTTTTATTGTTTTTTTTACAAGATCGACTCTTTGTTTTTCAATACTCATGTAATCTCTTTCTATAATAAGTAAAATTCTTCCCAAATTAATTCTGTAACAAATAAAAATTCATAATAACAGAACTATATTATAGTTTGGAGGATTACCCTGTGGTAATAATGTTGTGTTCATTTTGTTGCCTTGATATTTTATATTTGGAATCATCCAGGAATCTGTCATCTTAATGTAATATAGTAGAAAGAGTGCTGCATCAGAGGACCTGGGTTTACTCCCTGACTGTCATTACCTGTGTGACCTTTGGCAAATTTTGTTAACCTCTCTAGACTTCAGTTCCTTATCTATCAAATCCCTTCCCATTTTATTTCAACAAGCCTATTTATATTTAATAGTCACACATTGCAGTAGAACAAATGTAAGCCTTATTTGCTAAGATTTTTTACTTTTACTTCCCAGATAAAAAGACTAGACTTCCAAGTTCTCTACATAGCATATTTTCAGACTTCCCTACCCCACTCTCAGATGTTACTTGTTGAACCTTTGAAAAGTGTGATTTGTTACATGACACTTAGCAAAGACATTTAGCTGTGCCATTTTATAAGTTAGGGCGGATTCCCCTTTGCCCTCTCTCTGTCCCCATCTTCACTTCAGTGGGAATTGGATTCTAAAGTTATTAACTGGCATTGTCATGTGAAAGTTAAACAGGAAAAGGAATGCCAGATTCTTGTGACATATTTGTTTTGTTCATAGGGAGAGACATTTTAAAGCAATTCAGTGTTCCTAAGTAGAGTAATAGCATACCCAGTTATGTTGGCCAGAAAAACATATTAAAGTTCTCACCAACTCTGCTTTCCCTGTGTGACAGGAATCCAGAAGGTAGGGAAAGAAAATGGAAGGTGGCAGGTGGGGTGAGAAACCTTGTTCAAACCTTGTTCTTTGTAACATGGGAGTTTCTCTTCCTCTTCCCTACCATCTTCAGTGTACTAATTTAATGCCCATTTCAGAATAGTTATACCACAAAGCACAGACTGTTTGGACATCAACTTATGAGTCATAACTAACAATAACAAAAGAAAAATTGGATTCCCAGGAATTCCATCTTAATGAGAGTTAACCTGCTTATTAATTTTTGTTTATGATTAGATTGGTTAATTAGAGCATGTAGCTCAGGGTTCATATCCTATGAAAACCAGTTAGCTTTGATTTTGATTCCTTTCATGATTCAGCTCACAAAGGTAAGCTAGAATCCTAACCAGCCATTTCACAAATGTGTCTCACAAGAGGAACCAAACCCAGCAAGAAAATACTGATGACATCCATGCAAGTATATTGGTAGTGCTGCAAGCACTACATATCCTTCTGTCTTTATATTACACATTTTGGTGATTTACTTTGAAAGCACTCCAAAATCTTTGTCATATGCATAGTTGTATGTCTCGAGTTAATGTTATTTAAATATAAGGACAGTGGTCTTTTCTTGTTTTTCAAAATTCTGGTGGAAAATTAGAGTTAGGAAAAAAAATTCTTAATACAG
This sequence comes from Sminthopsis crassicaudata, assembly GCF_048593235.1. Classification (NCBI taxonomy): domain Eukaryota; kingdom Metazoa; phylum Chordata; class Mammalia; order Dasyuromorphia; family Dasyuridae; genus Sminthopsis; species Sminthopsis crassicaudata. Next base: position 523,479,773 of record NC_133618.1, read on the forward strand.
TATCAGGAACTGACTTTAAAAACTTTTTTTTCCTATAAATGAATCAAATAACATAAATGACTCCATTGAAACTGCAGTATTCTCAACAGTAAGTTATCCAGTATGATAAATGTTTTCTTTGCTCAATCATTTTCTTTAAAAAGTAACTTTTTAAAAAAAAAAAAAATTTTACTACCTGATAGGATCCATGGAGCCATTATCATTGAGGTATATGCATCATTAGTGCATAGTATCATTAGTTTTGTTCTTTGCTTTTTGAATGGATTCTATTTCTCATTTCTTCTAATACAGTACAAGAATGCTTAGAAATAGGGAGACAATCACATCTTTGACCTTTGCTTTTCTAAAAGGAATATATAGTAATACCTGTCCCCATGATATTCTGCTATGATCAATCCTAGAAAAAGTTTATTCAGTTGTCATTTGAAAACCAAATTCATAATGCTTAACATTTATGACTATTCTTGGGCTATACTGGTGAAAACATACTGTGAGGAAAGCAGATGGCAATTCTCAAACTATTGTCTCCTGCCCTTTTTTCCTTGCCCTCAGTAATTCCATTCCCTTCAGGCAGTTATAGCATTACACTATCATGTATGGAACCTGATAAGTAGCCCTATTATGGGCTCCTTAGGAGAGTTCTAATGTATTCAACTGACAGGAATTAATTCAGGCACTGTCAGTCTACCTCTAGAATCTACAATCAGTAATAATCATAGAAACATAGTGGTCATCTGGTCCAAAGTGTGACTATCCTTTATAATAAGTAATTAATAGCAACTAGCATTTATTTAGTCACATTTGACTTTTCCATGACCCTATTTGGAGTTTTCTTGACAAAGATACTGAATTTGATACTTCTTTCTCCAACTTACTTTACTGATGAGGAAACTGATGCAAAGAAGTGTAAGCTACTTATCCAGAATCCCACAACTAGTGTCTGATATTAAATTTGAACTAGACTGCCTAATTTCAGGACTGGCATGCTAGCCACTGTGCCAGCTACTTGCCCCAAAACTAAAGTGTTGTTTTGTTTTGTTTTTTTAAATTTTGTTTTTATACATGTTATCTCATTTGGCCTTCATAATAACCTGGTAGTGCTATTTTATATTATCCTCATGTTATAGAAGCAAAAACTGAAACAGAGAGATTAAGTTAAAAGAATTAAGTGCCTTGATAAAATTACTAAGCCTCCAAGGCTAGGTTTAGACTTCCTGACTACCAATCTAATGCTCTGCCCACTGTGCCTGTTCCCAACAAATGTAGTCATTTAGCCTTTGTTTGAACATCTGAATATGAGACAGTCCGTTCCATTTTCAGATAGTTCTAAATGTTAGGAAGTATTGTTTTACAATAAACTTTGCTAAATAACTTCCACTTTCTCTTTCCACTAAACATGTGTAGAATGTGACTAAATACTTTTCTACATGACAGCCTTTCAAACATTGGGAGATAGCTGTCATGTTCCCTTCCAGCCACCTTGTCTCCAAGCTTACCTAGCCAAAGCCTTTGATATTTCCGTAGTATCACATGCATCTTGGTCTTTCTCCTCTGAATGTATTTCAATCTTTCAATTTCATTGTGGTGGCCAAAATAAATTCAAAAGTGGTCTGACCAGTGCAGTGACATTGTTACTTGTCTTGTTCTAGAGCTCTCTAAATTATAGTGTAAAATTACAATAGCTTTATTGGAAATCAAAACCACACTGCTGGCACACATTGAAGGTGGAGACAGCTTCTCATTCTCATTTTGGTGTGGTTGATTTTTTTTTTTTAACTTTAAATGTAGGAATCCACATTTGTCTGCATTAAAACATCCACTGTTCCTACTTGTTGAGATCTTTTTGGACATTGTCATCCAGTACAACAATACATTTACTGAAAACAAAAATAAATGGTTTGATTTATCATTTAAGTACTTTTTTTTTTTTTTTTTTGGTAACAGAATCCTGTGCCATCCTTTGCAATGAAAACAAAGTTCTTCTTGACAGGAATTTTGCATATACTGTGACATTGGTTTTGTACATATTAAAAAATCTAAGTACTATAAGACTTTCCTTCAATACTTCATCATGGAGTAGAGATGAATCTTGGGTACTTCAAAACTTTCAATGAAAGTTAACCTCTCCCCAAAGGGCTATCACGTGTGCATATCCTTTGACCCAGCAGGGTCTCTTCTGGGTTTATATCCCAAAGAGATCATAATGGAAGGAAAGGGACCCATGTGTGCAAAAATGTTTGTGGCAGCCCTTTTTGTAATGGCAAGAAACTGGAAACTGAGTGGATGTCCATTAGTTAGAAAATACTGAAAATGCAGTTATGGTATATGAATGTTATGGAACATTATTGTTCTATAAGAAATGATCAGCAGGATGATTTCAGAAGGACCTGGAGAGACTTACATGAATGATGCTAAGTGAAGTGAGTAGAACCAATGCGTTGATCAATTCTGATGAACATAGCTTTTTTTTTTTTTTTTTTTTTTTAAACAATGAGGTGATTCAGAGCAATTCCAATGGACTTGTGATCAAGAGAGCCATCTGCATCCAGAGAGAGGACTGAGGGGACTGAATGTGTATCATAATATAGTGCTCTTACTTTTTTCTTGTTTGCTTGATTTTTGTTTTTATTTCTCATTTTTTCTTTTTTTGATCTGATTTCTCTTGTGCATTATGATAATTATGGCTATATATAGAAAAATTGCACATGTTTGAATATATATTGGATTGCTTTCTGCCTAAGGGAGGGGATGGGGGAACGAGGGAGAAAAAATTTGGAACACAAGGTTTTACAAGAGAATGTTGAAAACTATCTTTGCATATATTTTGAAAATAAAAGCTATTGTTTAAAAAAAAAGAAACAAAAAAGAAAGTCAAGCTGTGGAAACTTCTTGAAGTTATAAAGATGTTAGATATGATATACAATAGGTATGGATTCTGCCTGTCATCTAAGGACTAGCCTAGCTAAGTTTGGAGAGGTTCATTACCACATCAACTGCAGAATAGTCAACTTTTACAATCATTCCTGTTCTTAAAGACTTAACTAAAGTTAACTTATTCATTAAGCATAGAAGTACCTACATTGAGGAAATAATAAATCCTTGAAATCTTTAAAGTATTCTTTGAAGTAATTGTAGATATCAAGAAAATTCCTTTTCATTAACATCACAAGGATGTGAAATTAAAGTCTGATATTTTATGTCACTAAAGCATGCGTCTAATAAAATAAATTCTTTGTAGCTAAACTTTTTATAGTTTTAATTGAAGAACTTTAAAATTTGTTCTCATGGATACTATGATATTGTTATGTATTGTTATGTTATCATATACTATGATATATTATGTATCAGCTGCTACGTGGGCTCAAGTATATTCATTCTGCAAATGTACTGCACAGAGATCTCAAACCAGCTAATCTTTTCATTAATGCTGAAGACATGAGGGTCATCTTTCTGAAGGATTGGTTACTAAATGGTACAGATCTCCATGACTTTTACTTTCTCCTAATAACTATACTAAAGCCATTGGCATGTGGGCTGCAGGATACATCTTTGCTGAAATGCTGACTGGGAAAACCCTCTTTGCAGGTGTACATGAACTTGAACAAATGCAGCTGATATTAGAATCTATTCCTGTTTTACATGAGGAAGATCTTCAGGAGCTTCTCAGTGTAATCCCGGTTTACATAAAAAATGATATGACTGAGCCACACAAACCCTTAATTCAGCTATATAGATATATGATATAGAACACTTAATGTTGATAACTGTGATATTGTTGTGTTGTATATTCTGTTTCTACTTAAGTGATAAATTCATTTAAATTTATAAAGTCATTGACCTCATATAATAGCTTTATAGTAAAAGATATTTTCACATAAACAAAATAATCCAATTTATGTGTGATCTAAATATAAATTACCATTGTAATGGTTTTTTTTTTTTTTTTTTTTTTTTTTTTTTTTTTTTCTATTTTGGGGGGTAGAATGCACTTTTACCTGCAGGCTTCCGGCAAAAAAATCAGACTACTAAGAATGCCACAGGACCTTTTGACAGAGAACATCTGCTTTCATACTTGGAGAAGGAAGCGTTGGAACATAAAGATAGGGAAGACTTCGTACCCTTCACTGGAGAAAAAAAAGGTAAATCCAGGGTATTCGAATTATCACTTTACTGAACTTTTTTTTTTTTCTTTTTAGTAAAAATAGAAGAATTCAGACTTTAGAGTTAAATTAATTGCTTTAAAGATTTTAAGTTTTTATAATTGTTATGAAAATTCATTGGAATATTTTGACCCAGTGAAAGATTTCTCACCAATTTGATAAATTAGTAATATTGATTGGCTTCCTGGTTTTGTGAGTCATTACAGTATAAGGGAAAGAGAACTTGATCTTGAAAACCTGGGTTCAAATGGTAACTCTTCACATAATAACTGTGTGACTTTTAAGGGGTCACTTAAGTTTATTGAGCTTCACTTTTCTCAAACTATAAAACAGGGACAATAATACTTACACTACCTATTTATCCCACAGGAATGTGACACAAAATACATAAATTCTTAGTGGAAAATAGCATGGTATCTGGAATTTAAAGGATCTGAGTTTACATGCTAGTTTTGCCTTTTTAGTACCTAAATAAAATTGGACATGCATTGTTAGACTAGCTGAGTGTTAAATTCTTTCTAGCTCTGTATGCTGTGATTTGTCTACCAGTGTTACTATATGCAGATCATTGTGTTGGGGGAGAGAATTTAGATAAGACACAATCCCTACCCTAAGGCTGTTACAAACTATGATTATGATAACATTCTTTATAACGGTTGTAATCATAATTCACCTAACATTTGTTATGAGGACAGCTGAGTGGCACAGTGGATAGGACACCAGGCCTGGAATAAGAATGACCTAAGTTCAAATCCAGCCTCAGATACTTACTAGCTGTGTGACCCTGGGCAAATCACTTAATCCTTTTTGCCTTAATTTCCTCATCTATAAATTGACCTGGAGAAGGAAATGGGCAACCACTTCAATATCTCTGCCAAGAAAACCTGAAATGGGGACATGATTGAAATGACTAATAATCACCATCATTAAACATTTTTATAGTGCTTTGTAGTTAGAGTCCTTTATGTGATTTTATATTGGTATAGATATGTATGTATATACAAATACATACACACATGAATATGTAAAATTTGATTCTCACAACTATGTAAGATAAAAGTTAAGGTATCATCATCATCTGTTCTTGGTTTTCTGCTTTTAGCAGCAATTTCTTATCTATGTCAAATCAGATTTACAAATTGATAAAAGTATCTTGGGATGTAAAAGACTTTACTTTTAGATCCAGTCCTAATACAAAGACATTTCAAAGTATTGTTTGTTTGGGTTTTGTTGTTATTGTTGTTAGACTTCCTGAAAGGAGATGTCTCAACTTTCTAGGTGAACTAGTTTCTCATTTGATGATAATCATTTCAGGAGGTTCTTCTCTGAATCCCATAAGTTATAGTTTGTATCCATTTCATTTTGTTTTGCCCTTATAGGAAATGGAGAATAAATGCTTTTTATCTTTCACATGATAATTATTCTTCTACATGAAGTCAACTAAGACTTTCAGTTTCTAGCTTTCTTTAAATTTTTCTTTTGGGTCTTAGCTCTCTGGCTTTTCAGGTACCATAATCAGTTTTCATTCAAATCTTTTGAAGTGACAAACTGAATTGCCTATCTTTGTATCTTTGTATGAAGCATTTAAGCAGTTGTTAAAATCTCTGAATCTTACCAGTCTACCTTATTGTATTTCTTGATCTTAATGTCACATTATATAGAAGATAATATAACGTTGCAGTAACAATTGTAAAAGTAGAACATAGCTCCTGTTGCTTTCCTTGTTGGTTCACTAAATCCCAAAATCTGATCCTTGTCAGTAACATTCAATAATCTCTTCATACAACCTGGTAAAGCTTTGTGTGGTTGGGAAGCCATAAAATCAGCTTGGCATTCTACAGCCAGAGTTGGTATGACATTTTTAAAAAAATGCCTCCATACAGAGGCCGAGTTTTAAATAATGATGTAGTCATACACCACAAAGAACCAGTTTTTGTGTATTTGGTCTAGAAAAAATGGTTCATTCTGTATTAATTTGGACCGTTAGATCCAGAGCAGAGCAAGAATGATTAATCACCTTCCACATCATCTTTATCTACAAAAGATATAATAATTAACCTGTTCTATGGCTTGTGTTACAGGTATATTTCAAAAGGGATAAAGTTTTAAAAAGAGAAGGTGAGATGTTGAAAAGAAGAGGTACAAAGGAAAGAGAGAATTTGAAAAATATTTTATACATCAGGAAGCAGGTTATATAAAGAAAAACCTTAATGCATTAAAATTACTCCTTTGTTTTTGGGGTAGAAAAAAATAATAATTGACTTGGCAGGGAGAAGTTTGGATAGAGTATACAAGAAATTAAAAAAAAATAAAAAAATTTGTCAAAATAGTTCAGTAGTGTTTATACAACTATAAAATAACAGCCAGTAGAAGCAGCCAGGATTGTTGTTTGTATAATAGTTCATTTAAATGTATGGTAAAAATCCAAACCTATATTTGTGCCAAAGAGTAAATTCAATGTGACAAGATTCTTACTATTTTTTCAAAATCACTATCTGATGTGAACCAGGTTAACAATTTTTGACCCAAGTACCTTTGAATCATAGAATGATAAGCATTTAGAATTGGAAGAGACCTTAAAGATCATTTAGTCTAACTCACTTCATGGATGAAGAAACAAGGACCTAGAGTAGTTAAGCAGCTGTTTTTCTTCATTGTCACATCTCATTGTGCTAATACAAGTTTGTTACTACCACAGATGTTCATCATTGAGTGATACTCAAAATTCCCTTTCCTTTTCATAGCATATAGAATCTAAGTTGTAAACTAGCCAAATTAATGGGAAAAATTTTTTTGGATTATTTTTAGTTGTTTCAATTTTGTACTGGCAAAAACCTCTTCTAATAGGATTCTAATTTAATACTACACCAGGAAAAGAGTTAGGAGGCGATGTCTTCCAAAAAGAAGTCTGCAAAAATAGCATTCTGCCTATGGGTATTATAGTAGCGAGGTTAAAAAATAATAATAATGATAATAAATATAGCTTTGTGAGTCAGTGAGTTCTCAACATTGTTTTATGCTGAGATGTAATCATCATTAAATGCTCACTGTCTCTTTTTTTATATCTCTTCCTGGGATGTCCCCAAATTATAAAACATTAGCCCAAGGCTAACTGACATAATTGAATTCTGTCATCATTAAGTAGCACAGTGGATAGAATGCTTGGCCTGGAGTTGGGAAAAATCATCTTTTTAAGTCCAAATCTGACCTGAGACAGTTACTAAATGTAGGACCCTGGACAAGTCACCCCTGTTTGTCTCATTTTCCTCATCCATAAAATGAGCTAAAGAAATAATTGGCAAACTACTCCAGTATCTTTGTTAAGAAAACCTCAAAAGGGATCACCAAGAATAAGACAATAACTGAAAAACTATTAAATAACAAAAAGAGGTTTTTAATATTTATACATATATAAGTTTAACTTTGACTAAGATGAGTGATTACTAGCCATATTTTTTTTTCCTAATAAATTCTACTTCTTATCCTTGTTGTTGTGTTTGTATATCTTTTTTTTTTTCTTTTTTTTCCCCCTTATCCCTGCTAACTCTTCTACTTTAATTCTGCTCCTTAATTTGCCTTGCTGTTACTTAACCTCTCCCCACCCATGGATCCCTCCCTTGTTTTCTTTTCTTTTTTTCTTCTCTTTCTTTCTTTCTTTCTTTTTTTTTTTTTTTTTTTGACAGAATATAGTGGGGGGAAGGGATTTAAGTAAGAGAGGGCTTTGCAAAGCCACCTCCCTCACTTTTCCTTCAGAGCCACCTGGGTCCAATCCTTTGTCTTCTTTTCTTGCCTTTATTTCTCCCTTTATTTCTTCCCCCTTATTTTGGAGGGTGCTTATACCTTTCATGGTATATATGTAGCGTTGTCTATTTAACCCATTTCTAATGTGGGTAGATTTTCAAAACTATGAGCCCTCCTTTCTCCTTCTAATGCTTCCATGTCTATTCTCCCTCTGTACCTCATTTGTATAATTATTTTTACCTTTTCTAAACACTTGCTTTTTAGAGTTGGAGCATACTCAGTTCTGCCCCAATCTTTTTTTTGAGCTACCCAATTACCTATATCAATCACATGGAATATATTTCCATGTAAAAAACATAAAAACTTTGTCCATGTTAATTCTGTGAAATGAATCTTTAATATTGGCAACTTTTCTATTGAGTTCAGGTTTGATTGAAAGTCCTGAAAATATACAAGTTCATTGAATATTCAATGAATTTTTTTGCATTCAACATTATGTATAATTTTGTTGGATATGATATTTTTGGCGGTGGGCCTAGTTCTTTGATTGCTGGTATATGTAATTTCAGGATCTGTGTTTTTTTTATTGTGTCTGCTGATAGGTCCTGTACGCTTCTAATTGTAGTTCTAGCATGTTTGAATGTTTTTCTTGTTTCTTGCAAAATTTTCTAGTTGATCTGGGGATTTTTTAATTTGGCAATAGTATTCCTAAGTGTTTTCCACAAAGGGTCTCTTGGAAGTGGTGATTAGTGGATTTTTTCTATTTCTACTTTCCCCTCATGTTGTATCATTCTATTATAATTTTCTTGGATTATTTCTTACATTATTGTATCATGGTTTTTTTGTTGGTCACAACTTTTAAGTAGTCCAGTTATTCTTATATTTTCTCTTCTTGATCTATTCTCCAGCTCAGTTGTTTTTCTTATAAGATGTTTTGCATTCTTTCCTGTTTTTTTCATTCTTTATATTGTTTTGATATTTCTTGGTCTCTTACAGCTTCACTGGCATTCCCTTAACCAATTCTAATTTTCAAAGACTATATCTCTTTTTATAGTTGGATAACTTTTTTCCCCCCATACTTTTCTTGTTTTTCTTGGATGGTTTTTATTTATTTATTTTGGTTTTTCCTCAATGTCTCATTTTATTTTTAAAATCTTTTTTGAGTTCTTCTATAATTTCTCTCTGGGCAGGGGCTCTTTGACATTACTCTTTGGAGCAGAAGAAGCTTTTTTTACTTCATTGCCCTCTGAAGATGAACCATGAACTTTCCTATTCCCACAGATTTCTATAGTCAGAGTATTTCTTTCTCTTTCTTTCTTTCTTTCTTTCTTTCTTTCTTTCTTTCTTTCTTTCTTTCTTTCTTTCTTTCTTTCTTTCTTTCTTTCTTTCTTTCTTTCTTTCTTTCTTTCTTTCTTTCTTTCTTTCTTTCTTTCTTTCTTTCTTTCTTTTCTTTTCTTTCTTTCTTTCTTTTCTTTCTTTTCTTTCTTTCTTGTAGTGTAAACACTTTTTTTAATCATGGGATGGGGGGAGTGTCTCTGCCTTCTCTTCAGCTCTCTTCTCTGGCCTGGAACCCCAAACCAAGTGCTCTCCTCTCCTGTAAGCGCCTGCAGCCAGGAACACTCTTCCACCTCTGCCCCTGCATTCTCCAAGGGCTGCCTCCTTCTCACCCAAGGCTATATCCCTGCAGCACATCAGGGCCTAGTGTTCCTAATCAGCAGAGGGTCCCTCAAGTCTTCCCAGCCTCAGGCCTTCAACTCCATCAGCTGTCCCAAACAGCTTCTGAGATTCGTTCAGAGGCTCCTGCCCAAACCCCCTGCCAAACCCAGCTCACCCCTGGACTCCTCACTTGGCATTTCTATGGAGCTAGCTTCAGGAGGATCCCGTTCTGCCCTAAGTCCCTGCTCACCCCAAAGCCCAAATATGTTCTATTTTGGGGAGAGATTTGGAGAGCTTGAAATGTATTTGACCTACTCTGTCATCTTTCCAATCATCCCCTAAGAGCTTCCAAGATCTGAAGAAGACTAGAAATGTATAGGGCTCCAGATATTTTCAAGGTAGAAACTCAACCAAAAATTAGAGTGATATTCAAAGGAAAACTTCTTCATCTAAAATAATACAAAATTTCAATCAAAGTAGTACGATTTTAGGACAGAATACAAAGATCACATAGATTCATTCATTTTAATAGAGTAGAAAGTTTTAGGTGGCTTGCTTAAAGTTACACAGCTAATCCTTTTTAAAAAATCACTAAGGGGGGCAGCTAGGTGGCACAGGTGGAGCACGAGCCTTGAATTCAGGAGGATCTGAGTTTAAATCTGTTCTCAGACACTTAACACTTCCTAGCTGTGTGACCCTGGGCAAGTCACTTAACCCCAGCCTCAGGGGGGAAAAAAATATATATATATATATATATATATTATTCGTACTTCTCCAAATTCATCAGTGCTACTGTGATTAAAAATCAACAAAAAGTTGGTGTGTTTTTTTTTATATTTAGTATTTATTTTCCCTTCTTCTAATTTCTCCCCCAGTTAAAAGAAAAGCAAACCCTTGTAACAAAGATGCATAGTCAAGCAAAAACATCATGTAGTTGGTTCATAGATCAGTAGAAAAAACAACAATTTATTTTCTAAACATTTTAGTATCATATTTGTTGAAGAATTTAGAGTCAAAAAGAATATTACTCTACAGATTAGGAAACTGAGGCACAAAGAAAGAAAATTACTTGCCCAAACAAATTTATATAGACATTGCTTTTCCATACAAATTGTACACTATTCCACACAGTCATTGAATATAGATTCACAGGTTCACAAAGATTTTTTAAAAATCATATTTTTAACAGATAAAAACTAAGTGAGAGAAACTTTAATATGAAGTATTCTATAAAAATAAACACTGTACAACTGTGTATGCAAAATAAATTTTTGTTCCTCAATAACTTATCTACTTGAATTTGTGTCTCATCACCCAAGCAGGAAATGAGATAAAACTTTAAAAAGACACAAAAGGAAATAGAAAAAAAACCTTGTTAAAATAGTATTTCTTTATCCCTTTTTTTTACTTTTCTCTCTGCCATTATTTTTGCATCTCCTTTTCTTGGTGTTGGCTCATGTTTCTTGACGATTATTCCCTTTTCTCCCCATTCCCTCTATTCTTCTAATACTCTCTATTTAACAACTAAAGGTAAGCCATATATTATCTTAATCTTATTATGGTAAAGTAGAAAATTTTGGATTGGAATATGTGGGGTTCAAATCCTGGCTTTCCCTCTTATAGTTGCTGATCTTAACTTTAACAAAACTTTGCTATATCTCAGTTTCTTAATAGGTAAAATAGAACTAATAATAGCTGTACCAACTATGCTATAGGTTTATGAGAAAAGAACATTACAGATGTTCTTGAATGTAATCTTTGACAACACTTTGACTTATTTGTATGTTATAAGTTGTTTATTTGTATGTTATAAGTTGTATACCTGTTATGATAATATAATATTATAAATGTATTCTATATAATTACATGTTTATGTGTAAAATACCATATACTATGACTATATAATTGTTGTGTGGGTTAGAAATAGGACATTTATATATTATAAATAATTGTAGCCATAAAAATCTAGAAAACATATTTTTGTATGTGTGTGCATATATATGTATATACACATACACACACATATATATACATCCCTTAAGGAAGCAGTTTGGTATAGTGGAAAGAGCACTGACCTTACAATGATAGAACTAGAGCTTGAATTCTGTCATTTAATTCTGTAAAATTAGGAGATTTGGACTAGATTACCTCTAACTTTCCTTAGAACTCTAAATCTATGATCCTACGATTCTACGATCTGATGATGATATGAGCTTTTTTAAAAGATACCAATAGAGTTACATGATAAAATAACTGGAAAATATCAGAATATTAGTTAACTTTTTGAGAGGCATGAATTGATTGTGCATGTGTCCAAATTCACCTAATAATAATAGTGATATTTATATAATATTTACTTTGTGCCAGGCATTGTACTAAGTGTTTTCCAATTATCTCATTTGATTTTCTCAGCTGCTCTGGGAGATAAGTGCCAATATTATCCCCATTTTCAGTTAATATAGCTGTAATAACAAGTGTTTAAAAGTAGTTTTGTATATCATAGTTTTCTTGGCTCTGACTTCATAAAATATAGTATACTTAATAAATTCAAGAAGCATTTATTAAAATTATTTTTTAAAGAAGCATTTCTTTGGAGTAAACTTTGTTTATCTATCTCAGTTGCACAAAAAATTAGCCAGTAGCCCATGGGCAATATAAAGAGCCAGAAAAAAATTAACCTGTATAGGTAAAAAATATGCAAGTTTCTCTAAGTACAACTAGAGATGCCTGCAATACTCTTTATCTAAGTTTAACAAATCTCACAAGAAAGCCTCAGTATGGTCATAAAACTAGATCGTAGATCTTGGAAGCAAATAGGATTGTCAGTGACTTGTGTGGGTAGGACAGAGCCCAAGCCCAAGGAATTTCAAAATTTATATTGCTTTTTCCTGATAAACCATCTTCTATTCTGAAGAGCCATCATTTTGAACTTCTCTAAAAATCTTCCACGTTTCTAGGGCAGATACACCCTGAGAGGTTGAAGTTGATGCAAGAACCCAAATAACTAAGGCTGAGACCAAGTAGAGTCAACAACTCCATTCAGAAATGCAGCTGAGAGAGGGACTTGGATCTGTCACAAAGCCCCAATTCAGGAACTGATGCTAATCAATAAGCAAGATACTACTGTAAAGAATTCCATATCCAGAGATAACTAAAAATCTATCCTAGAAAATGGGTTACAGAGACTCAAAAAAAAAAAAAAAATGTGGATATTTATAAGAACAACATGAATACCCAGAAGAAATTAAGAGAAGAAAAATGAAATAAAAGCTTTGGGGGAAAGAATTGGAAGGAGAATAAATTATTTGGAGCAGTGTCAAACCTTATCTAAGGAACAAACTTTCCTAAAATCACAATAGACCTAATAGAAATCAGTTTCCTGGTTCCCGGCCCAGCACTTTATCCATTGTGCCACCTAGCTGCTCCAAATAAAAATAAAGCATGCAAAAGATGTAGCAAAAAAAAGTACTTATAATAAGACTTGGCACCTGATGGAATATGTAGGTGAAAAAGCCAAGGATACTACTGATATTAAACCTGGGTCCCTCAACAGCAATTAAGGAGCTAAAAAAAAATCTAGCAATCATCTGCATGGGAATAACTGATGAAAGAGGGTATTAGAGAAATAGAAGGAGAGAGGAGAAAAGAGAATAGTAGTCAGGAAACATTCACAAGTGTTTGTTCCACTTCTGTGTTTGAGAGCTCTGCATCTCCTTCATCTGCTCATAATAGTTTATTTTTCCAGCTTCCTGATCAGACCTCACTCCTCTTCACTGTGTGAAACTGAGGAGAGAAACTGAGGCGAATACAGACTGGTTTAATTTTAAAATGGAGAGTTTAATAAGCCAGCTGACTGCATGGGAATGTGCTCCAAAGCACACGGTCCCAGAGACACTGTAGGTTGTAGCTGACTAGGGTTTGCAAGCAGAAGCTGAGTGTGCAGTTAGCCTAACATCTTGCAGCTGCTGTTATCTTTGGGGAAATACTTCAAAGTCAGAACAGGGAAACAAAGGCATATGAGGGAGGCAAGGACACTGGGAGGATAGGAGCCATAATTTCAGGGAAGGACAAGCCTGTCAAGATAGGAGAACATAACTTAAACCTTGAGAGGATAGGAGGCAAGATAGGAAAGTATCTTGTCAAGGACAGGGGACAGTGAGGTGTGGGACAATACTCAAAATCCTGAGGGAGGAAGGGGTCATCCTAGTGAGGGTAGAGATAGGGAAGCGGGCACCTGGACGATGTTTTTGTTTGTTTGTTTTTGCTATCCTTCGTTGTTGCACAGTAGTATGTAAAAAGGCGCGTCGGAATCTCAAGATTTAGGGTTCTCTTCTCAATTTTCCCAAACCATTGCAAAAAGGGAGTGGGGGGGGAACTGTGGTCTGTTATGCAGGGCTCAACTGTAATGTTTATGCTCCCTCCCTCCCTCAGTATTCTCCCAAATTATTGCTACTGCTAGACCTACACTTTCCTGCCATGGACGGGACTCTTGTATTGATTCCGATTCATACTGTTCTCCTCTATACTATTCTTTGTTGCCAGATCACACTTCGCAAAACCTCAACTCTGGATTAACCCTAACAATGGTCTTCTTTTCATTTGGACTGCTGAAGGGGACTGGATAAAATAATGAAACTTTCCTGGGTCTACAGTAGTTTTATGCTAGCTAGTCTCATTGGATCCTCACTATAGCAAGCAGTCATTCTACTGCTTCTAAGAGATTTGCTATCTCATTCACCTCAATCGCTGTTCTAAACTTCTTTCTTCAAGTCACTTGAGCCATTCCTTCCTCCACTAAGGTCTTCAACTCATACTTCATCTAAAAAAAAAACCAAAAACACGAACCCATTTGCTGAGAATACCCTTTTCTCCTTCCTCCTTCATATTTCATATCCCTCTAAACATTTCCTCCTACACTCCACTTTCAGATGATAAAGAGGCCCTTCTTCCTGCCAAGGCCAATCCACACACACACACACACACATACATATATATATCTCCTTAATTCCATCTCATGTCATCTTCTCTACTAGATTGCTGCCATCATCATTCTCACTTTTTCTCTAATTGCCAGTTTCTCTTTGTTCTAGTCTATTGACACTTTCTCTCCTCCCTATAAGCAAACCAGATTTCCTCATTCTTAAAAAACTCTCACTAGCTCCTACCATGTCACCCAGCTATCTTTCTAATCTTTTTCTCTTTCTCAGCCAAATTTCCTGAAAAAGTATGTATAGTGGATGTCTCCACTTTTTCTCCACTTCATTCAATTGAAAGTGCACACACCAAAGTGAACAATGAACTCTGTCTGAATTGCCAAATCTATTGAACTTTTCTTAGTCATCATCCTTTTCTATTTCTCTGCAACATTTGACAGTTTACTACCTTCCTCTAGAAGCTCTTTTCTTTGGATTATGTGATTCTGTTCTCTCTTGATTTGATTTGCCTTTTATTCAGTCTCTTTTGCTATATCTTCCTTCATGTCATAATTTTGAATGCTCCCCAAGGCTGTATCCTAGGCCTTTTTCTCTTTTCTCTCTATATTGTCTCACTTGTTGATCACATCAATTGTCATGGATTGTTATCCCCATGCAAATGATTGCTGGATCTTTTTTTTTTTTTTTTTTTTTTTGAACTTTAATTGATGTTGAGGGGATCACCTTCCCTCTAGATTATCCAGTTTTGAAATCTCAGTGTCATCTTTGGCTCCTCTTTCTTGTTCATCTGCATATTCCATCACTTGTCAAATCTTACTCCTCTTCTTCCCCATCCCCCTTTCTCCTTCCTCCTCTTCCTCTTTCTTCTCCAGCTAGGTAGGTAGCACAATGGACAAAGTTCTGTGCCTGAAACCCAGGGAAATATCTTTCTGTGTTCAAATTTGGCCTCACAAGCCTACTATTGGACAAGTAACTTGACCCTGTTTGCCTCAGTTCCTTAATCTGTAAAATGAACTAGAGAAGGAAATCCGCTTGAATATCTTTGTCTAAAAAACCCTAATTAGGATCAGAAAAAGACACAACTGAAAATGATTCAACAATTATATTTATGTTCACACAGTTATTATTGTAGTTCAGGCCCTCATCACACTATTCCAGTAACTTTCTAACCATTCCAACACATCTGCCGGTGAATTTTCTAAAGCAAAGTTCTTCTTATAATTCTTCCAATAAAGTCTAATGAATGCTTTCTATTAATTACCACCAGAATCAAATATAAAGTCCTTTTCATTTAAAGCTCTTCACAACTTAGCTTCTTCTTTTTTCTAATTATCTTACATTTTATTCTAACCTATCCACCTATGTACTCTGTAGTTCAACCATACATTTTTAGTTGATATCCCTTTAACACAACACTCCATTTTTGTCTCATTCACTGACTTTGGACTGGCTGTTCACAATGCATGAATTCTCAGCCTTCAAGTGTTAGAATCCTTGGCTTTTTAAAGACTCAACTAAAAGTGCTACCTCCTCCAGAATCTTTCCCCAGTGCTAGTACCTTCTGCTTTAAAGTTACTTTCCCCTGTGATTTTTTTATTGTTCTGAATTAGCTCTTTTCCATAAGAATGTAAACTCCTTGAGGGTAGGAACTGTTTCAGTTTTCCCTGCAGACTGCTTAGTGCACAGTAAGCATTTAATAGATATAGATATATTTGTTTTTGTTTCACAAAATGAAAAACATTAGAAAAAATCAAAAGATTGAAAAATAGACCATAATATACATTATATGTTACCTAAAACAATTAAATTAAGAATCCTCAAGCTCCCTGACAACATGATTTTTTAAAATCTGTACACTATATTCTACAAAATTGCAAATTAAAGCTGCCTTGATTTGTAAGGACCAGAGAGCAAAGTAAAAATAGACTCCACTAAAAGACCAAAATAGAAAATATTTCTTTTAAAAAATACCAAAAGGAAATATTTCAAAAGTGTTTTGTTCAAAATCCAGAGCTGCGAGGTCACAAAAATAATCTTATTTGAGTACAGAGGAATGACCATCAAGATTCCACAAGATCTGGTAATTTTTTTTTAAATTGGGGGATATACCACCCTGAAAGACAAAAAAATATAGATTTGTAGCCAAGAAGAATTTATCCTGCAAAGCTCAGTTTAATTCTACACAAGAAAATAAAATAGATATTTAATAGAATAGGGAACTTTCAAACATTCCTGATAAAAAAACATTAGAATGTGTATCAACTGAAGTGAAAACACAGAGGATTGGATGTGGGCACACACCCTTTCCCTTTCCCCCCTCTCCATTTATACACAAAGAGTTAAGTATAAAGATAAATCAGATCCAATTGGGAAATAAAATAAATTTTAGAGGGAGGATAATACTGACGAGGTATTAGTCATAAGCAAAACAACTTGGACTTCTAAGGGCAAAATAATTTCAGAAAATCCTGGAAGTATTTGTATATACTGAAGCAGAATGAAGTGAATAAAAGCCAGGAGAATAGTTTATACAAAGATGATAATGTAAAAAAAAAAAAAAAAATCTTCTTATTAAAGAAATGACATTGTATCTCCAATAGACTTCTTGACTGAGAAGTAATGGATTCAAGGTGGAGAAAGAATCACATTTTTAAATATAGTTACTATGTGAATTTGTTTTGCTTAACTAAGTTTATTTGTTATTAAGGTTTTTTGTTTTTTTTTTTTTACTTTATATTTGGGGGTTGGGGGTGTTGGTGAGAAAGGAACTAACAACAAACAAGAAAAAGGCCATTGAAGCATTCATGGTTACGACGTTCATAACGGGGAAAACAATGAAGTTACAGGAAAGTTCTACTCAAAATAGGACATTTTGAATAGAGTTTAGGGAAGACTACATGTGAGAGACAGTTTCTAATCTGTGTCTTGAAGGAAGAGGAAGGATTCTGAAAGGCAAAGATGAGGAAACAAGGCATCCCAATATGGGGAACAGACATTGCATATACACAGAGGCAGAAATGTTGGATTTGAGAAATAACTAGTCATAGGATAGTTTGGCTAGATATCATATTATTAAAAAAGGAAAAAAGGAAGTAATGTGAAATAAGGCTTGAAGGGTAAGTTGGAACCATTAAGAGGAACCCATAAAAGATTTATATTTTGTTCTAAAAGAATTGTGAAATCTTAGAATTGGAAGAGAGAGTCATCCTTTTACTGTGGAAGAACTCACTACTTCCCAAAGTAGCTCATTCTACTTTTGGAAAGTTGTCATTATTAGGAAGAGTCTTCTCTCTTCTCATTAAACTTTAATTGTTCTTAGTCCTGCCCTCTGGGGTAAAGCAGAAGTTTTCTTTTATGGGAGATGGTATCTTCTCTCCCTTTCCCTCCTTACCCTCAGGTCTTCCCCAGGCTAAATAATCTTTTTCTCAGCCTTTTCATATAGTGAAATTGACTTTTCTGGTTGTTTCTTTTCTGAATATGTTCCAATTTATGTGTTTTTCCTAAAATTTTGGTCCCAGAACTGAATGTAACACTTGGTGCAGAATTGTCTGATCAGAGCATTTTGGACACTATAGCTTTTTTAATGAAACTTAAACTTATGTCAGTTTTCTTATATGCTACAAACTCATCTTTTTTTAAATGAATTTAGTATAATCCTAGCATGAGTATTAAATGAGGAGCAACATAACAAACAAAGTTAATTTACATGGATCTCTGTATTTGTAGTTATATGTGTATATAGTACAGGTATATATCCATACGAAGTACTTTTTTTCCCCTGAGGCAATTAGGGTTAAGTGACTTGCCTAGGGTCACAGCTAGAAAGTGTTAAGTATCTGGGGTCACATTTGAACTCTAATCCTCTGAACTCTGGTGACTTAAGGGCTGCTGCTCTATCCATTGAGCCACCTAGCTGCCCCCATATACAGTACTTTTAATCCTCATACTTGTTTTTAAAATACTAAACTTAAATAATTTTAATTATTTTATTTCTTTATTTCTCCCTTCTCCCATTAGCCCAGTTGTTACTTCATTATTACTCTGATAGATTTGCATCTCATTAATGTAGTCATTTTCTCCAATTGTGTAGATCAAACTCATACATACTTTTTAATCTCATGTAGCTTTTTTTCTTTGTTCTGCTATAAATCCTTTATGAGGGATCTTCCTAATGTCCTGGGAGTCCTTCTCTAGGTCTCTTAACATCATATAAATACTTTTGAAGCACCTGATATATTCACATTTACCATATCCCTCTTCTTTTAGGTGTAGGTCAGTACTTGGAATTTTGAGTCTTTGGAGATAGTAGTTTCATTATTCCAGTAATATAATACTATCAGATTATTATGTTAGAAAATGGGGGTTTTATTTTTGTTTACAGGAGAACCCTGGAGTCATAAAAGCACTGTTATATCTCCCGAAAGTTCTTTTTTCTTTTTTTACTTTTAGCATTTTTAAAATTTTGAGTTCTAAATTCTTTCTCCCTCTCCCATTCCCTCCCCCCATAAGAAATCAAGCAATATGATATTAACTCATATGTGAAATCATAACATTTCCATATTAGCAAGAAAAATAAAGTGAGAAAATTGTATTTAAGTTTACACTCAGAGTTTATCTAGTTCTCTCCAGAGGTAGATAGCATTTTTTCATCATCAATCCTTTGGAATTATCTTTGATTATTGTATTGATCAGACTAACCAAATCTTTCACAGCTGATCATCAGTACAGCGTTTGCTGTTACTATGCACAATCATCTCTTTATTCTTCTCTTTTCATTTTGCATTAGTTTATATAGGTCTTGCCATATTTTTTCTGAAGCTGCCCTTCCTTGTCATTTTTTATGGGCAAAATAATACTCCCTTATTGCAACACTCCATCACAGTCACATGCCACAATTTATTCATCCATTCCCTAACTGAGGAACATCCCCACAGTTTATAATTTTTTGCAACCACAAAAAGAGCTACTATAAATATTTTTATACATATAGGTCTATTTCATTTTTCTTTGATTTCTTTGAGATACAGACCCAATGGTAGTATCGTTGGGTCAATGAGTATACATAATTTTGTAGTCCTTTGGACCTAGTTGCAAATTGTTCATCATAATGTGAATTACTAGTTCACTACTCCACTGATGATTCATTATTTACCTATTTTCCCCTGTCTTCTCCAGCATTTGTAATTTCTCATAGGTAGTTCTTTTAATTTGCCTTTCTTTAATCAATAATGATTTAGAGCATTTTTTCCCCATAAGACTATAGATAGTTTTGATTTCTTCTGAAGACAGCTTCTCTTTTATCCTCTGATCATTTATCAAATGGAGAATGATTCTTATTTCTAGAAATTTGGCTCAGTACTATCCACAGTATATATTTGAGAATGGAAGTCTTTATCAGAGAAACTTGCTGTAAATTTTCATATTACTTCATTATTTATGGTATCTTTTAGAAAAATATCTCTTTTCTGCTTATCTTTTTAATTAATTAAAGTAAATTTTAATTAAATTTAATTTTTTCCATTTTGTATTAGACTATGATTGCAACCCCTGTCTTTTTATTTTTATTTATTTTTTTTAAACTTTAGCTGAAATATATTAGATTCTGCTCCAGTCCTTTAACTCTTTTTCAGTTTCAAGGGTGTCTCTTGTAAACAACATATTGTCAGATTCTGGTTTCTAATCTGTTCTGTTATCCACTTCTGTTTTATGGCTGAGCTCATCCCATTCACATTTATATTTATTGCATATTTTCCACCATTCCATTTTATCTCATTCCTCCTTAAAAGTTTATTTTGCTTCTAACCAGTGCTTTCCTTAATCTGCCCTCTCTTTTTTAATCCTCCCCTTCTTTTAATCTACTCTCTCCCCTGTTTCCATATTGGATAAGTTAAGATGTCTATACACAACTGAGTGTCTATATATTCTTCCCTCTTTGAACCAATTCTGATAAGAGTAAGATTCAAGCATTGCCATGTTTCCTGTTTCCACTATAAAATTGCTTGCATGTTTCTTTTTTGTGAGAAAAAATTTCTTACTCTGCCTCTTCTTCTCCCAGTGCATCCTTCTTCCTTATTCTTCATTTTTTTGGGGAACTTTTTCCAATGTAATTGACTCACACCCATGCTCTCTGTCTATGTAAACTCTAATTTCCATAATAATGATGAAGTTCTTAGGAGTTATATGAATCATCTTCCTTTGTAGAAATAGAAATGGTTTTAACCTATTGAGTTCCTTATGATTTTTCTTTCTTGAGTCCTCTATCATAATGTTACATTTTCTATTCATCTCTGGTCTTTTTATCAGAAATGCTTGAAAGTACATTCTTTTATTAAATATCCATTTTCCCCTATAAAAGATTATATTTTTACAAGTAGGTTATTCTTTATTGTAATCCTAACTCTTTTGCCTTCCAGAACATATAAATGATTTCCAGCACTTAGCACAGTGTCTGGCACATAGAAGACATTTAATAAATGTTTATTGATGAATTGAATCTTTCCAGCTGCAGTCCTATATCCTGTTTATTCAACATAGAAAATTGATGTCCTACGGGACATCATCACCATCAATGGTGTATACAGAAAAGACAAGACAGAGACTTTGGCTGTAGTGGGGATAGGGATAGATGGGAATGTTTGGGGGGGGGGGTGATGACACAGATACATATGGGCATATGACACAGATGATTATTCAGGAAAGGAGATTGAGAAGGAGGAGATAGGTAGGAGGAGAACTGTTAGGATTACTAGGTGCTAACTCGGACTTTTGAGGGTCTGAGGCTCAAGTCCCTGTTTGGGCACCAAAATGTAAAGTCCGGGCTAGCTCCCTGAAGGGCTCAGAATCATCCAGAATCGGATAAGCAAAAGTCCTTGCCCCACATTGGACACCAAAATGTAATATTCTGTTGTCTCTAGATTGTGATCATTCTCTGGGGTCAGATCTCTTGGGAAGCTTTTGGGGAGACAGCCTTGGCTTTAGTTTCAGTTCAATAATCCTGTCAGAACGTCTCCAGCCAGCTTCAGTCTCTAGCTCCCTCTGAATCCAAAGCTTCCAGCCAGCAAGAAG
Source organism: Sminthopsis crassicaudata (assembly GCF_048593235.1). Classification (NCBI taxonomy): domain Eukaryota; kingdom Metazoa; phylum Chordata; class Mammalia; order Dasyuromorphia; family Dasyuridae; genus Sminthopsis; species Sminthopsis crassicaudata. The sequence continues at coordinate 523,501,329 of NC_133618.1, forward strand.
GTAGACGTGGGAATCAATCTTGACTCTGAATCTCCTAGAGTGTGGGAATCAGATTCTTCCTCCTAGAGTGGGGATTGTGGGTTTTCCAGAACTCAGTCCTACATGTGAATCTCCCAGAAGTCCATGAGCAGGCTTTTCCTTTAGACTTGTGAATCTGCTGAACTTTAGACTTGCAAATCCACTGAATCCTCCTCCAGCTTCCCTGAAGTTCTTCTGGGAAGTCTTGTCCTTGACCCTTCCAGACTGCCTTCTTCCAGACTGACTTCTAGACTCAACGTTGGCTCCTTTTATCCTCCCAAAGAATGGGCTTGTGGGTACTCTCATGGGCTTGTGGGGACTTTTTACAGACCAATGAGCAAGCTCCTTTTAATGGTGTCAACTAAAGGTGTGAACTCTGAGCTAGAGAATTGTTAAGTACAATACTAAATTAGACAACCAAATTAGCACCTAGTAATCCTAACAGAGAATCGGGAGAGAGAAATGAGCAGAAATTTCAGTGGAGAAAAGTATCCAGATGGAGAGCATGGGCAATAGTGTCAGATACTACAGAGATCAAAAGAATACAGATTGTGGAGAGGCCATTAGATTTGACAATTTGGGTTAAATGATGAAATCAGAAACCAGATTATTTAGACTTTAGAAGAAAACAAAAGGGGAAGATTTGTAGACAGCTGCACAGAAAGCTTTTTAAAGAATAGGATGATAGGAATAGTATGATTAATGAGTTTTTCCAGGTCAAGTATCTCTGTAGTGCTGGTGGACTTCTGGGCAAGCTGGACAATGTCTCCTATGTGAATTTCTGCCAGCACTGTAACCTAGTGATAAGAAGAATCAAAAGAAATTAATGAGGAAAAGCAGGAGTGTTGGAAACCTTAACTTTTATATGACCAAGAAACAGATTTATGAACAATGGTAAAAGTGATGACATAAAGAAAATCATAAATGGTCAAAGGATATGAACAATTTTCAGATGAAGAAATGGAAACTATTTCTAGCCAAAGATGTTCCAAATCACTATTGATCAAAGAAATGCAAACTTAAGAAAACACTGAGTTATCACTGCATAACTATCAGATTGGCTAAGATGACAGGAAATGATAATGATGAATGTTGGAGGGGATGTGGGAAAACTGGGACACCAATACATTGTTGGTGGAATTGTAAATTGGTCAGCAATGTTTCTCCTGGGCCCATATCCCAAAGAGATCATAAAGAGGAAAAGGGACCCGGATGTGCAAAAAATTTTTTGGTGGCAAGAAACTGGAAACTGAGTGGATGCCCATTGACTGAGGAATGGCTGAATAAGTTATGGTATATGAATGTCTTGAAATATTATTGTTCCGATTAGATACAAAGGACAAAAAAGGGTACATCTATAGCAATCTAATCTTTGACAAGCCCAAAGATACCAACATTAGGGACAAAAATTCATTATTCGGAAGAAACTGTTGGGAAAACTGGAAATTAGTATGGCAGAAATTAGATATGGATCCACACTTAACACCATATACCAAGATAAGATCAAAATGGGTCCATGATTTAGGCATAAAGAATGAGATCATAAATAGATTAGAGGAACAGAGAATAGTCTACCTATCAGACCTGTGGAGGAGGAAGGAATTTATGACCAGAGGAGAATTAGAGATCATTATTGATCACAAAATAGAAGATTTTGATTACATCAAACTAAAAAGTTTCTGTACAAACAATACTAATGCAAACAAGATTAGAAGGGAAGTAACAAATTGGGAAACTATTTTTAAAAGTAAAGGTTCTGACAAAGGATTCATTTCCAAAATATATAGAGAACTGACCCTGATTTATAGGAAACCAAACCATTCTCCAATTGATAAATGGTCAAGGGATATGAACAGACAATTCTCAGATGATGAAATTGAAACTATTTCCACTCATATGAAAGAGTGTTCCAAATCACTACTGATCAGAGAAATGCAAATTAAGACAACTCTGAGATACCACTACACACCTGTCAGATTGGCTAAGATGACAGGAACAAATAATGATGAATGTTGGAGGGGATGTGGGAAAACTGGGGCACTGATACATTGTTGGTGGAGTTGTGAAAGAATCCAGCCATTCTGGAGAGCAATTTGGAACTATGCCCCAAAAAGTTGTCAAACAGTGCATACCCTTTGACCCAGCATTGCTATTATTGGGATTATATCCCAAAGAAATACTAAAGAGTGGAAAAGGACCTGTATGTGCCAAAATGTTTGTGGCAGCTCTTTTTGTTGTAGCTAGAAACTGGAAGTTGAATGGATGTCCATCAATTGGAGAATGGTTGGGTAAATTGTGGTATATGAAGGTTATGGAATATTATTGCTCTGTAAGAAATGATCAGCAGGAGGAATACAGAGAGGCTTGGAGAGACTTAAATCAACTGTTGCTGAGTGAAATGAGCAGAACCAGAAGATCACTATACACTTCAACAACAATACTGTATGAGGATGTATTCTGATGGAAGTGGAAATCTTCAACATAAAGAAGATCCAACTCACTTCCAGTTGATCAGTGATGGACAGAAATAACTATACCCAGAGAAGGAACACTGGAAAGCTAATGTAAATTGTTAGCACTACTCTCTATCTACCCAGGTTACTTATACCTTCAGAAGCTAATAATTAATGTGCAACAAGAAAATGGTATTTACACACATATATTGTATCTAGGTTATATTGTAACACATGTAAAATGTATGGGATTACCTGCCATCGGGGGGAGGGAGTGGAGGGAGGGAGGGGATAATTTGGAAAAATGAATAAAAAAATTAAAAAAAAAAAAAAGAAATATTATTGTTCTGTAAGAAATAATCGGCAGGATAATTTCAGAGAAGCCTGAAGAGACTTACATGAACTAATGCTAAGTGAAATGAGCATAACCAAGAGATTATTATATACGGCAACAACAAAATTATAAGATGATCATATGTTTAACTTATTGGATTACTTGTTGTTTGGGGGAGGGGAGGGAAATTAAGGTTTTGCAAGTTGAAAATTATTTTGCATATATTTTGAAAATAAAAAACTATTATTTTTTTTAAATAAAGAAAATCATAATGGGCCTGGACAAAATGAGGAAAATAATACATAGATTCTGTTTTCTTGATTACTTTTCCAAAACAGATGCTGAAAATGCCATGTAATACATTAATGGAATTTGCCTACATCATTGAATCATTCACATAGAATGAAATGCAGATTTTTAAAACGGGAAGACAATATGGATAGGAAAAATCTAGGAGCCAAGTACAAAATGAATATTTTAAAAAGACTATGATGCTAGGAGAGGAAGCAATGGAAAAATGTGCAAAATCAATGAGTGATAAAAGCTTGTTTTAAAAACAGACTACTTTGGTTGGTTGCCAGAACCAACACTGAAGTTCTGAAAACAATTTACTTCTAACAGGTTCTAATATATTTCTGTCCCTCTACTTGACTTTCACTGAAAATCATTAAATGTTAACAACTTAAAGAGTGACTTTGGACCTAATGTTGAGAGCCTTGAAGTCTTATCAACTTGACAATATAATTCCTTTCACTCAAGGGAACAGCTAGTAACGGAGCATATCTAATAGTAGACCTTAACCTAGTAGAACATACTTTTTCTTTAAACAAGATTAGAAAAGTCTTATGATCATGTTACTGTTCATGATATCAGGAGTTGTAATGATCATTTAGAAAAATAGTACGAACATAATTTGTAAGAAATTAGTTTGATGATTCAAATTTTTATCAATTTAGGGCTGTTTTATTTCTGAGCTTTTGGAAAATGTTCCATTTGTCCAAGGTGATTTCTAACCCATAAAATTACAAAGTCGCTAGGGAATTCAAGAGTGGAGTCTTAAGCATATTTGTAAGCGAAAGGGAAGAGGACAATAGGTAGAGGCTAAAGATTTTTTAAATACTAAAATTACTAAACAAATTTTAAAGATAGTTTGAATCTTTTGGACACATACTAACTGAGCATAGAGGGAAGTGCCTCAGAAAAGTGTTAGGGGTATAAATAAACAGACAGGGATTAAAATTTTGCATTTTTATAATAATTTATAAATTTATGTGTATAGAATTAAAAATTGATTGTTCATGAGGCCTAAATATACATTTTATGTTCTTTCAAATCACCCATTCCAGACTTTTCCACTATCTTCTAATCACTAAACCCATTGTTTCTGAGCTCAAAGTTTTGTGATCGTTTTTGTCTTTTTTCCTGGCCACTTCCATCACCAAATCTTGTTGATTCTTTCTCAACAATTAGTTTTGTTGTTGTTAGGCACATCTTTTCATTTTTCCAAGCTGTAAGGTATATAGCCCATACTAAACCCTTGAAGGTTTATTTTGCCTTCATTCAAGGAAACTTTGGGAACTTGATAATCTGGCTCTTTGTTCCCCACCCCTGCTTGTCCTCTAGGTTTACAAAAGTATTTAAATATGAGGGAATTTATTAAAAGGTTTGTAAAGAACAACAACAAAAATTAACTTTTCAAACTAGTTAATAAGGGAGCAGTTATGGACATTAAAAAAAATATTTCCAATAGTTACTCAAATCCCCACTTAATATGCTGCTTCACAGATTACTATCAGCTACCCTTCTTCTCTTTGAGGTCTTGAACTCTTATGCTCATCACCTTCTGCACATTGGCTGACTTTTGGCTTCTGCCACCATCTCTCATTGTAGCCCCATCATTATCTTGTTTCTCTCACTCTCTGGTGCTTTCCTGGCTCAGGTCTCTAGTCCTGATGTCCCCATCTCTCCAGCTTCTGGATCCTGTGCCACATAACTGTGTGACCACACAATTTGGAAGGCTCTTCCTTCTCATGTAGCTCAGGCCTAAGTCATCATGGATAATGGCTGCAGGTTCTTCAACCTCCAGTTTGTGACAGTTTCTTTGGCAGTCCCTGAGTACTGCCTCGAGGATTTGGGTATAGTGTGCAGGATTCATTGTCATGGAAGAGCCATCACATTGCATAGAGCATAGGTTTGGTACAGAGGGTATCAAGTACCTAAGCCATATACAATGACTATCTTACATCCCATGGTACAGAAGGTACTTAATCACTGTCAGGGCTGCATATGGCAGACCTTCCATATGCAGGCCTTGGGGGCAGCTAGGTGGCACAGTGGATAGAGCACCAGCCTTGATTCAGGAGGACCGGAGTTCAAATCTGGTCTCAGACACTTAACACTTCCTAGCTGTGTGACCCTGGGCAAGTCACTTAACCCCAGTCTCAGGAGAAAAAAAAGAATGTAAACCATATGCAGGCCTTTCTTGCAAGCAGTGTGTGGGACCAGACTAGTGATCATCACCATGCCGCGTGGAAAGAAGCCTCACCCATCAACCCTGGGATTTTATAGCTAGCTTTGTTCACTAGTCAGATAATCCAGCATTTCTGTGAGCTATCTGGTAACTCATTCTTCCTATCCTAGTGGCAAAGTTAGGGGGAAGGGTACAGCAATTAGGCATTCTTAGGTCTTTTAATCTGTGTCCAGGGTTTCATCCCAGGGATGGTCTAAAATAAATGTTAATCTCTCTAGTCTCCAAGGGACCCAGCTATGCTCTCCCAAGTGGCCTGTGTTCTCTACAACCTCCACAGTTGCAGTGTTTGAAAGCAAAGAAATGGCTTCCAGATTTATTTCCTATCTCTTTACAAATAGAAGGCTACTGCAAGCTGTGACAGTCTCTAATGACCTATATATAAGCCTCTTATTTCTGGATCACATTATATAATTGGATCATAATATTAGTCTTTAATCAGTCATTATTACTAATGTTTTATCAAATTACTGGTTATAAACTCGAAATGATTAAGAGTATGTTGATTCATTTTCCTATAAAAGTTGAGACCTGTGCTTATTATTGATAGGCAGCTTTTAAAAGATGAACTTGTTAAGATGGAGGTTCTACTGACACAGACACTGAGACCAAATAGATGAATCTTGATCATAACATGATCAGTGATCAGATATTTTACCATAGATTCCTTAATATTTAGAACTTTTTGAAATTAGGACTTTGTGATCCTAGACTACTGTGATCTTAGTCAAGTCTAAAAAGATACCAGCCATATTTGTTATTTGGGGATGATAGTTTAAAAAATAATTTTTAACATCATATTGCTGAACCATTTAAAGTTAGATTAACATATTCCTAAAAGAAGTATATACTCCAAAGAAAATGTAATTTGGTATCTACTGAAGGTCTATTTTTGCATATCTAAGGATCAAATTAGATTATTAGAGATACTTATCTATTTTGAAAGGTTTTTTAAATTGCTTTGATATTTCCTTCTTTAGCTATATTTATATGTAGGTAAATATGATAGAAGCTCTATGATGGCAATTCAAGAGGATTAATAGGTTGTTTTTTTTTACAGGGAAAATATTCATCCCTAAACAAAAACCCATACAATCTTATACAGAAGAAAAAATATCCCTTGATCCAGAATTAGAAGAGGCTTTGACAAGTGCTTCTGATACAGAATTGTGTGACCTTGCAGGTAAGGATCTCTTTTAAAGTCTAGTAGAGAGGGTGGGGGTGTGTGGGGGTGGGGGGATGGGGGTGGGTGTTTCACAAGACTTGGCACCTCCCAGGAGATACCATATCCTTAGCTATTCTTTCCAGTGTCCATGCTGCATTTTTTCCTTATAACCCATAATATTGGTCCTTTGTGAGGGGAATCAGAGTATACTTTATCCTCACTGCTACTCCCAGACTCTCCCTTTACCACACTCAACATCATCTCCTCCTTTGAGAGTCATACTACTCAAATAGTGGCAGTTATCTTTTGGCTGTCATGTCAGATTCATTAACCTCCCTCCTTTCTCAAGGAGCTAACTGGCTTATAGTCTTCCTCTCCACCTCCGCCTTTTACTTGGATACTATTATACTCACCACCGCTCTTTTATCCTAATTTTTTGGCTCCTAAGACTTAGTTTTCTACCTCCCTTATACATAGGAAAGTTTATGGCGTTAATTTCATCACCAAAAACAAGAACATTACTCCCACAATCAAAAATTATAAAATTACTTTATCAAAATTGCTCCTTCCTCTTTCCATCTCTCCATGTCAAAACCCTTTGATATTATTCCCAGATATCGCATTTTACTCAAGTCTCTGTTTAAGAGGTGACCTTCCTCCTTGCTAAGGCAATTTCTTTACATGTATGTATGCCCTGTATTTTGTTGTTGTTATGGATTTTTTGTTTTGTACATTTGCACCAGAGAAACAAAATCAATTACATACAGTATCCTGATTTATATTTTCTCTCCTATACCCATTATATAAATACCCCACAGAGATTTGTTAAATAATGTTAGCGAAAAAAAATACTGAAAAATCTTTCTGAACCTTAATAAGATGAAGAGAAAAATACTCTTTATTGTCTGTTAAGCACCCAGAAAGAACTGAGTTCTTTGGAGAGCATATAGCTAAGCAAATCCAACTCAAATACCTTGTATTCTCTAAACAGTTGCTCCCAAAATGATCCCTGCCTCCAGACTTCAATTCCTCCATGTCCCACTGTTTTCTTCCCAGTTTCCCAAAAAATGTACCCAAGTTTCGCTTATCTTTAATAAACCTTCAGTATTTCCTAAATCTATTCAAGCTATTATCAAGATATCAAGAATACACTCATTGCCTCCACTTCTTCACTTCTTAGTGTTTGGAGTTTGACTTCTTACCTAGTCACTTAAACAAAATAACTGGCTCCCAAAATTTCTAGTGATCTTTTAATTTCCAAATCTAAAGGCCTTTCTGTATTCTCATTTTCTTGTTATATTTGACACTAATCATACGCTATTCTTTTCTCTGTTGCTTTTCTTAATATTTATTGTGCTCCTTCTCCTTTTTCTCTCTCCCCCCTCCTCCTTTCTGTCTCTTTTCTCTCTTCTGTATCTCTCTCTCTCTCTCTCTCTCTCTCTCTCTCTCTCTCTCTCTCTCTCTCTCTCTCTCTCTCTCTCTCTCTCTCTCCCCTTCCCTCCCTCATTTCTATCTGTGTCACGAACCCTAAATATGGATGGCACCCAGGCCCTGTCTTGGAATTTTATCTTCTTTTTATATTTTTGGTAACTGGCAACCTCATGAACTCCCATAGATTAAATTAACACCTCTTTTAGATGATTCCTAATTCTCTACACCAATCTACCTCCTCTAATGATACATTATCTCCTGTCTCCATTCCTTTGCACTGGCTGTCTCCAATGCATGGAATGTGTTCCTTTCATATCTTTTCCTAGTTGAGTCTTTGCTTTAATTCAAAATTAAGCTCCTAACACAAACTCCTACAAAAAGCTTTTTTTGATTTTCCCATCTGCTAGTCCCTTTCCTTCCCAAAATTATTTTATATGATTTTGGTATGCGTTTTACATACAGGATTTCCCAAAAATCTCAGTGCAGTTTTAAACTTTTGGCACAGCATGGTGCTAGTATTAGTATATACTTAATGAAGCTTATGGAGTGATTGATTGTTTAGGAGTTTAGTTGCTAGTAAGAGACCACTTAAAGAAGCCCCTTAAGAAAGCTGAAGTCCAGAGAGGTTATATGTATTTGCAAATAGATATACCCTCTTACCTCAGTAAAAGATTAACTATTATCTCCTTGGTATTCTGAAAATGTTTGATTTTTATCTTTTGCACTGCCAATCTCAGAAAAGATTTCTATCAAATCTCACAGTGCGATTTTTATATTAATCCCAAGCTCTGACAGTTGCAGCGCGCGTGTGTGTGTGTGTGTGTGTGTGTGTGTGTGTGTGTGTGTGTGTGTGTGTGTGTGTGTGTTGTGTGTGTGTGTTTAGAGAGAGAGAAATTGGTAGGAAGGAGCTTGGTATCACCCAAATATTTGGAGCCTTTTTTTTTTTTTTAAATCAGTGCTAGATTTTGCTTTATACTATGATTCCGGTAGCCAGGCAGTATGACTGGCAGGTAGCAGAAAGGTTGCTGTTGCTTGGTCATATTTATTATCTTGCTTATTTTGCAGGATGGTCAGGAGAAGAGCCAGAGTGTGCACTACTGCTGTCAAATGGGCCACTCTCCTGGGCTAAGCACAGAGCATAAGCTTCTGTAATACCCAGATCTCTTTCTCTTTCCCTTTCCCTGGATAGAAAAGGTGAACAGTAGTCTTCAGAGAAAAAAAAAAAGATAAGGAAAGACCTAACAAATAGGGACATAGTTAGAGTTGATTCCTTATTAGTCAGATGGACAGTCATGACTGATCCCTATATTTACCTGTTTTGAGTATGTATTTGATATGTACAGCAAATGGTGATATGCAAACCTGCCAATAAGATGAAAAACATTCCATTAAAAACATTAAATGATAGATGCATCAGAATGGAATGTGCCCAAAAAACATTTTACATACTTGGAGGCTAAGTTTTGTAAAAGATGATGAAATAAATTTTCTTTCCAAAGTGCAATTATAATTTAAATATTCTGTCTATCTACCTAATAGCAAGTCAGATATTTATTCATGATGATGGTGAAGTTGAACAATCTAAAATAAAAAATGAGGAACAAATTAAGAATAGAAAATTCTGTGATATACAATCAGTTCTTGCTTTTCGCTTCATTTTAATCCTAAAAATAGGGTTTAAGTATGTAGATTGCTTAGACACCCGTATATATTTGGAGAGAATTGTTATATTGATTTGTATATCTGTAGTTGTATTAATATGCAGATACTTTAAGTGAGCTGGCTTTACATTACCAAATATATCCTCTAAGGATTCTTTTGACCAGAGATAACTCCTTTTGAAAAATAAGATTTTTTTTTTCAAATTTCTTTTTTCAAGAATATTCCAATTCCAACCCTCAAGGAATTTGCAAAAGCTCTAGAAAATAACACAAATGTGACATGTTTCAGTCTTGCAGCCACCAATATAGAATTCAACATATTAAAAATTTTAGTCTCATAACCAAGACTGTAGGGAGTCTTGCTAGAACTGTTATAATAGAAAAGAGGTCTCACAGGAAGACTTGGGTTCAAATTCAGATTGGCCTCAGTCAGGAAGACTTGTGTTGAGTCTTGCACCTGATGCTGAGTAGTCAGTCAACCCCTCAATGCCCCAAATTAACTATTTAATATTATAGTTGGTAGAACAGTTGCTGGTTGATAGTTTGGGAGATAGAATTTCCTCCCCAGGAATTCTTTAGTCTAATGACCAAACTCTGAAAAATAGATGAACTTGTAGTTACCTTTTTTGCCTGAAGAGGGTGATAATATTTTGGGTGACTCAAAAAATGGTATAAATAGGAAAACAGATGAATAGACAGATTATGGTAGGGAGGGAATTTAGTGATTTTAAAGCTCAGCAAAATTTGAAGGTTGAAAAGTGAGGATTTAACTATGTTTCAAATTAATAAGAAATTATTTTAAATTGTTTACTTTGGGAGGATTGAAAAAATTATTTTTTCTAAAGATATAAAAATAACTAATTTTTCCCTTTTTTTATGTTTATAGCTATCCTTGGAATGCATAATTTGATAACCAACACCCAACTCTGTGATATAGTAGGAAGTAATAATAGTGTGGGCAAAGATGATTTTTCAAGTAAGTATTGCATATTCAAACCTTTTTTAATGTGTATTGTAAATGCATTAATTTTTATCACTTCTACTCAATTTCATTTTGAGAATGAACATGAAATTTACTGATAATAATGTATGAAGCCTATGAATATGCAACATTAAATATTTAATTGCTTATCTAAAAGGGGTAAAAAACACTATGGCCATGACAAATATACAAATTTTTGTATCAATATATTATTCTGGATTCATAGAATCAAAAACTTTAGAATTTAGAGACCATGTAATTTATCCTACTACTCTTAGTAAACCCTTCCACACCATTCTACACAATTAGCTTTCAACTCCTGTGTAAAGCTCCTACAGTAGGGGAGCTAGCTCCCTGTCCTCCATTAAAACCTATGTAGACCTGTGTCTTCCTCTTTGTAATTCCCTTTTCTCACTCTCATTGGTCCTTTTGGGGCAACACAGAACAAAATCTGTTTGCTCATGTGATACCACTGAAACTAGCAATCTTGCTTCCTTTTATCTTCCTTTTACAGATAACTCAGTTTTCCTTCTTCAGATAGCTCAGTTTTTTGATCTGTTCTTTGAACATATTACAGTTTGTCAGTTTCCTTCAATATGTAGCCTGACATTAAAACTATTATGCATCATGAATTAGTCCCACTTCACAGGATTGTACTATTTTAAGCTATAGTTCATCTTAATCTTGTCATCAACCAGAAATACTTTTCCCCACCTTGCCTCCACTCCAATCTTTTTCATTATTACTTTTTGTTCCCCAAACCTAGACTGCACTGTCAAGCCTTTATCTTGATTCATACTGTCCCTGATGTTAAGAATGCCCTCATTTCTTCTTCTTTGGTTTGTGAAATTTTTGCCTTTTCTTTAGAAATACTACCTTATCCACTGAACTGGCTGTACTTGCTATTTCAAATCTTAGATAATATCTTTTTATTCAACTGTCTAAAAATGTTCAGCCATGTTAAAGTTTAAAATATGTGAATAATTATGAGGATCAAAATCTTCTAATAAGTCTATAACTCTAATAAGACTAATAAGTCATTTTAACTGTGATTCTGTATCTATTAAAAAAAAAGCATGTAAATGTTCTTGATTCATTTATGTTATAGATGTGGTAAAAGGTGAAAAAATCCTGCCAGTGTTTGATGAGCCCCCAAATCCTACAAATGTTGAGGAGAGTTTACGGAGGATTAAGAAAAATGATTCTCGTCTTATTGAAGTAAATTTGAATAATATAAAGGTAAGTTCTTAACAATTAATAAGGCTATATTATATTGCTTTTGTCCAGTTGAATCTAAGAAGGATCTAAATTTGAATGCATCAACATCTACATTTTCTGTACATTCACCTATCATAAGAGTAGAAAACTGTCATCAGTTTTACATAAATATATAGATAGGTTTTTAAGAATTTAGGATGACTTTCTTCAATTGACAATAAATGATTCCTTTTGAAAAGTAAGAACATTTATTTATTTATTTATTTTTGGATTCCTTCTTTCAAGAATATTCCAATTCCAACCCTCAAGGAATTTGCAAAAGCTTTGGAAAACAATACACATGTGACATGTTTCAGTCTTGCAGCCACCCGGAGCAATGACCCTGTTGCTGTTGTAAGTAAGCTTAAGTTGGTAATATATTAAGCTGGGATGGGGTGAGATGGGGAGAGCAGCTCTAAACCACAGCCTTTAAATCACATTTACTGGCCTCTTCTCTAATTGTTTATACTACTCAATTTAGCTCTTTGAAAGATTCTCTCTTTATCACTAAGTATTTCTTTGTTGTATATCTCTTGTCTCCCCACCTGGATTGTAATATTCCTCTGCTTTGTACCACTTTTGTAACCTTAGCACTTAGTGCAGGGCCAACCTGAGGAGCCAAGTGGATGCTTGTCTTGTGATTTATTTTGTATTCCATCAAAATGCAGCTTGTATAATCATGCATTTTAGGCAGTTGGGTAACTCAGTGGAGAACACTAAGTTTGTTTGCTGTGTGACCCTGGGCAAATCAAAACCTGCTGTCTGCCTCTGTTTTACTGCCTCCTTGGGGGGTGGGGGGAGGGGATTGTGAGGGACCAGATGAGACATTTGTAAAGTGCTTTGTCTAGAGCCTAGGACATCGGAAGTACCACCTAAATGTTAGCTGTCATTTTGGAATTACAAAGCCTCAGGGTGCCTCACCCCATTGGGCTTCTTCACACCCTAGCTTAAGATCCTGGTGCTCCGACATGGTAGATGGCAAGACCAAGGCCCAGGACTTGGTTTGGCTTCCTTCCTCCAGGGCTCATTGCTCTCTCATTGACTGTACTGTTGTGCTGTACCAGATGTGAGAAGACTCGGCAAAATCTGATGTGGAGTTACTAGTTTTGGAATATTGTTGGCTATGAAGATGCCACAGCGTAATGGAGAGAGTGAGCAAGAACCGCAGGGGGAGGTTCCTTATCGCCATAAGCAATAGTTGTACAGATTACCAGGAAGCCCTTAGGCTTCATGCTGCCCCAGATGATCCTGGGAATTAACTTGAGGCCTAAGAGAAAAGAGAGCTTTCTGTGTGTGCTAAAGGGGAGAACACGGGGCCAAGGGTCTCCTGTGTGTCTTTGAGGATGGATGAGCTAACTCCTGGGGCTCGAGTGAAATATCCCTTTTCCTTTAAGGATCCCAAGTTAGGCGAGTGCTAGTGTAAATGTTGGGAGGTACTTCAGTGCCTGCTTAGTCTTGTGCTCTGCATCCTTGCAATGAACTCAACTTCTCCCTAGCTGGGCCCGTTCTCTGTCTGACCCTTTCAAATAAGGATTTAGTCCCACTCAAGTCATAGCATGGAATCTTCTGACCCTGGATTCTTATTTCTGGAGACAATCTCCTCCCCATTTTAGTCACTGAACAATTATTCCCTAAGGGCAGTGACTGAACAAAAGTGGCTCATAGGAGGTGGAACCCTAAGATTAGCGTGACTGAGAACACATAGCTATTCTCATAAGTTCAGGTAACCAGACTCAGATTCCCACAGTACTACTTTGACTTCTGAAGGAGTTTATTGGCAAAATTCTAGAATATTTTTCGAGGAATAAAGTGAATATCTAGAAAAGAAAATGGCCACAAAGAGCCATCATAGCTTCATTAATGAAAAGATATATCAAATTAACTTTATTTCTTTAAAAAAAAAAAAAAGATTAACATACTGATAGATTAGAAAATGTTACAGATTTAGTATATCTAGATTTTAGCAAAGCATTTGATAAAATCTTTCACATCTTTTGAGAAGATAGAACGATGTAGTAGCCTAGGCTGTAGCATAATTTATGTGGACTAAAAACTGTTCAAATTACTGGATCTTCAAAATAATCATTAATTTAGCTTGGCAGGTTGACAGAAGAGCTCCAGAGAAATGCTTAGGGATGCTTTACCCTGTGCTCTTTAACATTTTGATCATTGACTTAGATAAAGTAATAGATATGATTATCAGATTTGCTAGTGATATAGAGCTGAAAAGAATAAATAATATACTAGCTAAAAAAGTTTTTAGTAATCTAGAATGTCGAGCCAAATCTAATGTAATTACACTTATAGGAATAAAGGTAAAAATCTTAAACACTTGAATTTAAGAAAATAATTTTACAAGTATAAAATGGAGAAAGGATAGTTAAATAAAAAACAGTTCATCTGAAAGATATATTGGGATTTCAGGAAAGTATAAACTCAGTATGAGTCAGTAGTTGTGATATAGCAGTCAAAAAAGCTCTAATGTAATCTTAGGCTGCCTTTGAAAGATAAAAGTGTTCAGAATGAAAGGGTGAAAGTTCTGCATATACTGTGTTTTATGAAAGATACTGATAAACTGAAGAGCAGCCAGAGGAAAGTGACCAGGATAATAAAAGATTGATTTCAAGATCATGCCATTTAAGAATAGAAAAGAAATATGTTTTAAAAGTTTGCACATATTTAACCTATATCAGATTGCTTGCTGTCTTGGGGAGGAAAAAATTTTAGAACACAAAGTATTACAAAAATGAAGGTTGAAAACTCTGTTTACATGTATTTGGAAAAATAAAGTACTATTGGGGGAAAAAAGTGTGGAGAAGAGCCTGAAGAAAAAAAAGATTTAGTGATGGGCAAGATCTTTAAATTTCTGAAGTTTGTCAGTGATTATAAATTAGGGTTAGTCATAGCCCCTACTTCCCAAGATAGTTGTGAGGCTTAAATAAGATGGTGTTAATAAAGTGTGTTGTAAACCATCAAGTTCTATATAAATGTCATCTATGATGATGTTGCAAAAGATGCCAACATGCAACAGGAGAGAGAATTTCCTAGTTCCCTAAATCAGTGAAATCACAGGTCCAGTCCCTATCCTAAAAATAAAGGCCTCTAGCTTTAGCTAGATATGGTACATTAAATATGTGAATGTTTTAATATATTGGGCAATTAGCAACTTAAAAATGTCTATGAAGATTCCATGACCAATAGCTGTTGACTTTCTGAGAGTATCATATGCGTATTTATAAAAGAGTAAATCTGTTCTAGGAGGTCAAGGGAATTAAAAAATTCACATGTCCAAATTATGCCAGAATGAAGATTAGGGGATTAAACTATATATAGGTAGAATAGAGCTAAGATGACAAAAATGTTTAAAAAAAAGAAAGAAACATTGTTTAGTTTAATAAGAATTATCAAATAAAAATATTAATGAATCTAAATATATTTTAAAGTATTAACAATATCTTGCATTTTTAAAATCTAGCCTATGAAATCTTAATTTTGATTTTTGTTTTCATTTTTAGGCATTTGCAGACATGCTGAAAGTGAATAAAACATTGAAGAGCTTAAATTTGGAGTCCAATTTTATTACAGGAGCTGGTATTCAAGCACTGATTGATGCCTTAAAAGAAAATGAAACCCTGGCTGAAATCAAGATTGATAACCAGGTTAATTAAATGCAGTAATAATAATAGAATCTAATTATAGTCCAAAGCAATTCCTGCAGTGCTTTGGAGGTCAAAAAAAGGAAGGGTCAGAGTCTGTAGGATCCATGGGAAAGGTTCTCTGGGTAGTTAGTTGGCTTACTAAAATTTTCATTAAGCCTTTGTATAATTGGGATGTTGTCAAGGGTATAGATGTATTATTAATCTAAACTAAGCAGTCTAATACAGGACTTAAAAATATTTGAATTGCTTTTGCTTCTAAAGCCAATTTCTGTTTTTTCACGAACAATAAATAAAGGATTTTTCAGTCACCATAGCATACTATGCAGGTAACAGCTCAGCTTTTCATTTTCATTCCACAGCAAATTAAGACTGTTATTGCTTTTCTTTAAGCTGGGTCTATCCTTATCACCTAATACATTCAAGTACCCTCAGTGTTCATTCTAGTCAGAGGTAAAGAAATAGGAATCTATGTGAGGGCATGCCAGCCAATCTATTATGAAATTTTGTAGTTTGATAGTTTCTGTTTTTCCTGAATAAATAGATACAGGACAGCATAGTACATAATCCTTTCTTCCCAGTGTTCCCAAGAAAAGTACTAATTATAGAAGTCATATGGAACCAAAAGCCTGTGGAGTGGCCCTAGGAAAGAGTGTAAGCAGTTGACTTAATCCCTGATAATCCAAAAAAATTTTTTAATTTCTAATTAGAAAAATGAATTTAATCAATTTAATAAGTGTGTTTTTATGATCAAAGTTCACAAAAAAAGACATTTAGAGTAATGAACTATCATTTCTAACTTCAGCACTATCTGGAATAACTAATTACTATGCCAGAGTTTAACTAGCCCTTGGAGAAGCTAACATGTTGACTTTTGAATGACCTAAATGGAAATAACCCTTAACAATTTAGAACCCTAGCTTAGATTTCATAGCCATCAATTGCTCAGGCATATCCTCATTGAAGAATACAGTGCCCACTTTAGAAGGGGTTTGATGGCCTTTTTCACTCAATTGTAAAGCTAGATTGCACCTGGAGAGGATTTTTATTTTCAAGTCTGGAGATAGAGTCGCTCAAGAACTTATGTGTACAGATTATCAGATTTCACTAGTGGTATCAAGCCTAGTGATGGCTCACATATAATTTATCCTCTCTATAGAGCTTCAGTCAAGTAATTATTGAAAATCAATAATTTGGTTTTTAGCCTTTATCATTTCTCATTTAGGTATTGTTAAACAGTTAAGAGATAAACATGGTTATGGCTGGCTTCCTAAAAATAAGAAAAGATTTAAAAAAAAAAAAGGGAAAAGCCTTAGAAAGCATGCCTGAGGCCATTTAAGTAAATGAAAAAATTGTTCAGCTTATCCCCTCAGTCCACCACAGCGTAACAATTGATGTTCAGACCCTAAGTTATTAAGAAGAGTTTAAATTGTGCCCAGTACACTGTAAGATAAAAATATATTTTAAAACAATCCCCATTCAAAAAGGGTAAAATAAAAAGTTTTAGCACTTTGAGGAAAACCTCGATTATCTTAAGAATTCACTATAGAAGGACAAGATATTTTTTCCCATAATAAATGAGGTATTAATTGTATATGATTTTTGAAGGCTTGTTACTGTTCCAACAAAATAAATGCCGTTGCATATTCAGGAGAATTTGATCTCTGTCATTTCTTCAGAGGTAACAAATTCAGAGCATATTACCTAGAAAAGTCATCTTTATACACAAAAATGAAAGATTTGACCTTCAAAGACATTTAACACAAATTCATAATTTAAACTACAGCTACTTCATTTCATATCTTTTAAAGAACTAAACTTTTGAAACTTTTTCATTTTTCTTATGTATTTTCAGATAAATTTGAAGAGAAAAATACAAAAGAACACACATTCTTGTGTTCCTGACTATTTGTACTAGACATGGCTTTCTGTAAGAAGTATTTTATTCAAGTTTGTTATTATTCTGTTTGTAATTACATTCTAGAGGCAGCAATTGGGGACAGCTGTTGAATTGGAAATGGCCAGGATGCTTGAGGAAAACACGAAGATTCTTAAATTTGGATATCAGTTTACACAACAGGGACCAAGAACCAGAGCAGCCAATGCTATAACAAAAAACAATGATTTAGGTAAGATATGTCTTAGGAAAAAGGATTGCTTTACCCCAAATGTGATGTCCAATAATCTAGCTTTATTTAAAGTTTTTTAATGCATTAATGATGGAAGATATTTTAGAAAAAAAAAATATTCTTTAAAGGAAGAGCAATCTTTTCTCAAAGGGGGTAAAATTCTTTTAAAGTTTTATTAATTATCATTTTCAATTTTGAGGGTGTTTGGAGCAGGAAAATGAGAATTCTATCAGAAGTGGGTCAAAAATATGTACCTCTGTCTTAACAGTAATCTTGCAAGCTGAAGGTAGAGGAATTTGCCATTTTAATATTTAAAAAAGAGATTGTAGCAACTCTTAGGTTGAATTAACTAACATTCTAATTGTCTTAGTGCTATTTTACTAGCTTCTTTCTTGCCTCCTCCTGGTGCTCTTTGCTTTCTATATCATCCCAAGTAGAATACAAAACAGTTACCACTTCTATATGTTAGTGATTAATTATATATTTATATTATATCTGTATCTAAGAAACCCTATGTATAAATTTATGGCATTAAGTGGTATATCCTCTTATGCCCACATTAAATTAGAAAAGCTAATAGGGAATCCTCAGATATTCCTATTATTCTACAATAACTGAAATTAAATTTATATTTTGGGGAAATCAGGATGCAGGATCTTATTTAAAAATCTCTTTTTTTCCCTAGATACACTAGACCTAACTGCTATCCTTTTTCCCCATCCCTGCCAAAAAAAAAGCAAACAGAAAAAAAGCCCCATATCAGAATTTCTGAGCTCTAGGAATTTGCTTATTTATGCTTCAGAGACAGTAACTACTTTACTGTAATGGACCTTTCAACCACAACTGGGTGTTTAACATCTCATTCATTGTTCTGTAATGTGGATAGAGATTTCAAAATGTGATCTCAGCTATAAACATAAATACCTGCAACTTAATCTTAAAGAAACCTCAGATTCATCCTGACCCTCCCAATCACACACACACTCTCATTCTCTCCTCTTTCTGCCATCTTTCCATCTTAACTTTTCCCAAATTTCTGGCTGCACATTTATAGCTTAGACATCTCAGCAAGTTGACAGTCTGTGATGAAGAAGAAAATGATGGTAGAAGATTGGAAGAGCCAGTCAGTGGAAGGCCTTGAAGTCAGATCATAGAATTCTAGATGTTGAAATGGAAGGAAACTTCAGGGTCGTCAAGATGAGGAGACTATAACTTAGGGAGGTGAAGTGATTTTTCTTGTCATTCTGGTAAGACAACTGAGAGCTAGAATTTTGAACCAGGATTGCTTTACCCCAAATTCAACTCCTTTTTTACCATGCTGCCTGATTAGGGATCTTTTTTAAGGCAGAGGAGAGTCATTCTGAAGTGGAAAAAGGGTGCAAGTCAGCAAAATAATGCTTATGCATTAAGATAATTCAAAGGAATAATGGAGCTGACTAGAAGAGAATTAAAATAAACAATGAGAACTTGGACCAAAAAAAAGGTCACAAAAGGAATAAAGAGTAGGTCCAAGCAGGATGGTAAAGGAAAACCTTATAGAATTTGGTGATTTGATTAGCTTGCCAGTAAAGGAGCAAGTGAGAGCCAAATCCATAACAAGGTAGAAGAAGAATTACGATTAGTTTTTTCTGCCTAATTCTTGTCTTTTCCTCAGCATCAATAAGATTTTACCTTCAGTTTTTAGTTCTGATCCCATTTTCATACTCTCATTTTTCCCTAGAGATCACAAGGTGGAGGAATAGGATTTTTGTATTTTGAACAAAAATTCTAAGAATTTTTAATTTATTCTAAATTATTCTAATTTTATTCTAAATTTAATTTATTCTAAGAATAGCCACGAATTAAACAGCTTATAATTGACCTGGTGTACAAAACTTTTTAGAAACTTTAATTTTTAATTGTCAAATTTGTTTTATACTTGAGCTTCAAATCTGAAAAATGGGGGAATGTCTTTTTCAGTTACCTGATTTTGATTATGTCTTTTTTTTTTCTCCCAGTTTCTTAGTCTGAAGTACTCAGAAATATTCCTGCATATTTTTTCCATCTCTCCAGCCAAGACGTTTCAGGGCTTCAGCAACAAGAAGGTTATGGAGTTCACCCAAATAGCCTCTGAGCTCTGGCTTTCATGTTTCTGTCTTTATACTCACTTTTTGATCTACTGTCTTTGTCATCAGTTTCTCACATTTTGCTTTGCTGCACTTTATTTCTGTCTCTCACCTTTACCTGCTTACAGGTATCTTGACCATATGTTTTAAAATACAGGATTAGATTGGAATGCTCCTACCACTACACCTGGACCAATTCCTCAATTTTATTTCATTATAGAAATAGAACTCTAAAATGAGATAATTAACCTGTAGTTTGCTTTTTAGATATTTTTGTACTTCTCTAAGATAATATATAAATGAAGTTATTTTTTATTTTGAGCATTCTAAAATTTTTTTTCTATAATAGCCCAATTATTTTACATATCTAATTTGTAGTATTCAGTATAATTAAGAAATTAGAACCAGGTTCTGCACACATGTATCTAGGATATACTATAACACATTTAACATGTGTGGGACTGCCTGTCATCTAGGGGAGGGGGTAGAGGGAAGGAGGGGAAAATTCAGAATACAAGTGAGTACAAGAGATAATGTTGTAAAAAAATTACCCATGCATATGCACTGTCAAAAAATATATATAATTATAAAATTAATTTTAAAAGAGAGAGAGGACCCCCCCCCAAAAAAAAACAATTAATTAATTAGTCGCTTTTTCTTCCATCTAAAGATGAAAAGGGGAGAAAGGATGAGAAAAAATTTGGTGCTCAAAAACTTGTAAAAATGAATGCTAAAAATGTTCTTGACTTATTGTAATTGTAGTAAAAGTTAAAAAAAAAAAAATAGAACCCAGGAACAGAAATCAATTTTTTTCTTTTTTTCATTAAAAGCAAAGAGGTTTTTTTTATCATTCTCCAATAGTAATTATTTATTGAATCCTCATTGAATACAAGGAATTAGGGGAGGGAGGGAGTCTTCTAATTTTTATTTTCCTAGTTGATAGTTTTATAATGCCTTTGGAAATATTAGAATTACCTGATTTCATTCCTAAACCCAACAATATAAGAAAGCATTACTTCATGTGACATTAAGTAGGAAACACAGAACTAAATATATTGGCTTTCTTTTATCCTCAGAAAAACCATTGAAGAAAAGCTAATGTGGCATAAAAAAGAAACCATTTACTCTCTTTACTTTCCTTATGTGAGCAAGATAGGTCATACCTTGGATCTATCTGTAAATAGTCTGTGCTTCCATTTGGAGGAAAGAGTGAAAAGTTAAGGACAAAAGATGACAGGCTAGTTCAACAAAGAATCTGCTCATTTAAGAATGAAAAGAAAACCCTTAAAATACAAAACAATTTGATAAGTGAATCTTTTAACATAAAGTGTTACTGACTAGGAGGTTATTAGGGCCTTTCTTTGCCTTTTACAGAAATATATAGAATTTTGCCTTGAATATCTAATATAAACCCTTCATTTTACAGATGAAAAAAGTCCCAGAGAAGTTGAACAACTGTTTTATTTCTGTTATATCCATTCCTAGTGTCTTTCAGAGTGTCTTAGAGGCACTTCATAAATGCTTGCTGTGATTTTTTTTTCTCCCAACCAAAATCATTCAGCCAGTTTGAAAATAACCCAACCCCAGGGTTCTTTATCAGTCAGACCTTTCTGGCTCCACCACCTGAACTGGTTTGTAGAGTCCAGTTGATAGAACAAAAATCATGGCAGCCAAAAGTGACCTTGAAATCTCAAAAAGTCCATAAACTAGAAAGAGATTTAAATTATTTTAGCTATTTTGTAATTAATTTTAAACTAGTTCATTTTATATGAGAGACAGGGTGAAGAAAATAGAGAAATTGATGACAAATTGTATCTAGAAAGATAAAATGTGCATCTTTGGTGTGTTCCTGTCTTAGATTAATTAAATTCATTGTACTTTGTAATCAAAAGAGCATGTTACTACTCTTTCTTGTCTGCTGAAGTGTCATCTTTTACTTGATTGTTTTAAGATAGTTACTTATCCACCAGCAAGCAAAATTTTTAAGATGGTTAGGAATTCTTTAAGTTTATGTTGCATGTTTAACAAATATTTAGAATTCAAAACTTTGATAGTAAAAGCAAAGTGGGAAACAAACTTATAGATTTATACATATTAGCTTAAAAATTATCAACTGATTTGATTTTTAGATTACTAAAATTTCTTTAATGAACATATACACATTAGAGCAAATAAAATATAATAATGATTTTTTTTTTGGATATTCTCGATTCAGTGTGTAAATTAGAAAGGTAGGTTATATAAAAACAGATTTTAGTGCAAATATTTGGAATGAAAAATATTTTAAAATAAATTGTAGTATAATGCTAATACTTAATAGTAACTTATTTTCAAAAAGGTTAACTTTATGAACATTATGAAAAAATTAATTTCTAAAATACATTTTTTAATTATTCTTACAGTTCGCAAGAGACGAGTTGAAGGAGACCATCAATAAATTTACCAGGATACCAACTTTGGAAGACTTCAAAAGGTCACCAAGGCCTTCATGTTGATTTTGGATTTAAAATTTGCCTAGGTAGAAGGGAAAAGACTGGAAACTTCATTCCTTTTTTTATACATATACTGTATACATAATTTTTTCACCTTATGAGATGTTAGCAGCATCAAATTCTGTAAAATCAATAATAGATAATCTTTTTTATATTTTGGAACCTGTTTTCTGCTTTTTGCTCAAATCAATTTTAGTTTAGTTTAAAAGTGCTTGCTTGTAAGGAATCATTGGATAAAGAGGAATCCAATTGAACTGTTACCCAAAGGAGAGAGAGAATTGGACAAGTCATTAAGTGGAAAGGTTAATTCTTTTTTTAGAATACTTTTTTTTTTTTTTTTTTTTTTACTGAAAAGGGATACTGCAGACATTTGCAATTATTACAGTTGCCGTTACTTTTTGAGATACCTGGCACTTAAGCTTTCATATGATTAATCTTAAAATGTTTTCATTTTTAGAATGTGTGCCTGCAATAAGCTGGTACTCTCTTTCAAGAGAGAGAATGCGGGGCAGCTAGGTGGCGCAGTGGATAGAGCACCAGCTCTGAATTTAGGAGGACCCAAGTTCAAATCTGGTCTCAGACACTTAACACTTCCTAGCTGTGTGATCCTGGGCAAGTCACTTAACCCCAGCCTCAGAGAAAAAAAGAGAGAGAGAGAGAATTGCCAGAATTTAGAAGCACAATACTTAAAATATACCCTTTTAAAAGCAAAATCTTCTAGGAGAGGGAAAAATATGCTTTTGATACATTCCAGAGTATAAGTAACTCTCTGATCTGAGATGTCTTAAACAATACATGTTCAAATATATTTCAAACAAGCCTGTCAGCCTTTTCATGTTGCATAACTTCAAAAGGTAAATCCAAGTTAATTGTAGATTTTCTTCCAGATAGAGTGCAGTGGACATATTTTCTGTAAAGACACTTCCTTCCCTCAGTGAATGAATGCTAGCTTCTTTAAGAAACATATCCAACTTATTAACTTATTTTTGTTTATTCAGAACAAAGGAATTCCTTATTTTTTAGTACCTCCAAATTGCAAATAAGACCTATTAATGTTTCCATGTCATCTAATGGTAAAATGTTAGTAAATTTGAAAGAGTCATTTTTGTGAATTATTTTAGAAATTGTATGGTATAGTAGGAAATGTCAGGCTAGACATATATAACCGTGCAAACAGTATTTACTCAACACTATAACTTTGCCAGTCAGTAAGAAAAATTACTTTTCTCTTTGGTAATTGTATTTATTTTTCTCTTCTTATTCTGTATTCATACTTTGTAAAATTAACTCCACAAATGAAAGTAAGTTTTCCAGTTATTATAAAAGCAACCCAAAAGAAGAAGCCACTTGGTTAGATTATCTGATTGATGAGAGACTCAAGAATCAAGATCCACATAAAAGAATTTGCTTTTGGTTCACTTATCTCTGGGCTGTCCTTGAAATGATAAAATGGCCAAATACATAGACAATTGAAAGAAATGAGTTTAGGGAAATCCCTAATTCATAATTGAGGGTAATGGCATTTTTAGGGAGAATTTCTAAAGGAGAACATTGAATTTTTACTGTTTTGTCTTTTTAAACTTTTTTGTTTATTATATCATTTGCTTTTTGTATTGGTTCTGGACTACCTAATAAGCCAGAAATAATCCTTTTAATTTATGGACTAAGGCTTCTCTCATCATAATTTTGATGTTTACCTTTGTCCAGGGTTTATAGAATCTAGAATAGTGGATAATAGTCAGTTTGGCTATTAGTTATTTATAGCCCTTTTAATTATTTTTTAGATTAGCCAGGCTATTCTTTAAATCACTAGTCATATTTTTTAATTGCACTATTTAAAAGACTGCACAATTCCAGCAAGATTGGAAGTCAGGCAAGGAATAGAATAATACTGCACTGAAAGATATTGATGGCTTATGCCTAATGCCATTTTAGCAAGCCTTCCTCGTTTATGTTCACACACACACACACACACACACACACAATACATATGTACGTGTGTATGTCACTAAAGCAACTTTTGAATGTATAGATTCTCCCTCCATACCCCACTTTGACTAAGGTTTAAAACATTTATAGGTAGATGGTATACATTGACCTTACCTGGATTTTTGTATCATATTTACAGAAATATCTTTTTTTACATTTTCTATTTATTAAGAGTATTACTATGTTGAACATTTTGTTAGTACTGTTCCAGTGCCATACTGTAATTCAAATTTTAATTTGGGGGGGAAAAAAAAAACAAACCCTGTTTCTCTTGAATTCTCATCAGAGATAAATGGATATCTGTTTAAATGTAGACTATTTCCATAAAAGGACGAATGACCATTTTAAAGGAAGGAACTGCTTTCTTTGCTAAAGATCAGCATCTCTTTAGCAATGATTCTCTCATGCTCTGAAATTTACAATGGCTTTATTGACTAGATACTTTATTGCTACACCAAAGACATTTTTCTCTAAGACTTTAAGTTTTGTAGTCCAACCAAAAACTTCAGTGTGGTCATCTTTTTTGTCTTTGGGTTAGTTTTTTAGAGCTTTTATTAAAGCCTTAAAAAAATAATGAACAGATAACCTTTATCAACCTAAATTAACTTTCCAATATTTTAAAACCCACCAATAGCAGCTAGTATGTGTATTAAAATGGATGTTGGTGCTATAAAAATGTGTCCAAAGTTTGATTTAGTTGT
Source organism: Sminthopsis crassicaudata (assembly GCF_048593235.1). Taxonomy (NCBI): domain Eukaryota; kingdom Metazoa; phylum Chordata; class Mammalia; order Dasyuromorphia; family Dasyuridae; genus Sminthopsis; species Sminthopsis crassicaudata. Next base: position 523,526,229 of record NC_133618.1, read on the forward strand.
TGTATAAAGTTAACTAAAAAAAAAATTCATGTTTATTGAGTGCCTGTCATTTAAAAGACCAAATAACAAGAATTTTTGAGAAACATTATCTTTCTGTCATGAAAAGATTTGTAAATTCTTATAATCTAAATTCAATCTGAAATTATACATTGTCTTATAGGTGCATTTTTGGAAAAGCTGCATGTTAATGTTTATTTTTGTAAATCAAATTATATTTTCCCATGGGTTTAATACTTGAATTTTGGTCATGTGTTCCAACAAAAAAAAGGGGGGGGGGTAGATGGAGGGGCTACATATTTTTAAAAAGTTCACCTAAATGTGAAAAAAAGATTTTCTGATAATAATGCCATAATCTTATGTAAATTTTCTGCTATTTTACTGTATAAACTGCAGGGTGAAACAATTCAAAAAACTCCAGAAAACTTTTCATTTTGGGCTTTGGTTATTTTGAAATCTGCCTTATCTTTTGAAGTGAAAATAACATCACTTCAAAGTAGCTACAAGTGGCATCTTTTCCTTTGGGTTTTATGGCCTTATCTATTCCTTGTAGATTCAGAACTACCAGGATTTTGCTTTGAAACTTAAAATTAGAAAGGTGTATTTTTTGATCCTTTCTAGTGCCCCTTTTTTGAGTCCTCCATCAATGTTAACTCCCAACATAGGGGCAGCCACAATAGGAGAGAACAGTGAAATGTCAGAAACAACTCTTGTTAATTCTCTAGTGTTTATTTTGAGTGCTAAAGTTTAAGAATTCACCTTAACTTTGTTTCCTCCAGCATCTATCAAGTAGATACAAATCACTAATTTGTTTTTTCTGATTTGTCAGAACAATCAGAGCTCTGTTAACAGACCCCTAATGAGAAAGTTAAATGAACCTTCTGAATTTTTTTTCTATAGTATTTTTTAAAAAATCTTTTTGTACTGTGAATAATTGCATTATGTTAGATTTTGTATGCTGGAGATTTAGAGTTACATTCTAATCCAAAACTTTCCTATGCTAGAAAGATTTCCTGTGTTTGTTAAATTAAATAATATAAAAACCTTTCTAATTCAATTAAAATTAGAAAACTTGGGGGCTTATAATAAAAGTTTCTATGAAATCTCATTCATTTGGATTTCACTTGATGGGGACTTGTGGCAACATAGGTGACAGCTTAGTCCTCATTGGAGAAAAGTTTTGATAAACATTTGATAAATCTGAGGAAGATTGGAAAGGGAAACATTTAAGCTAAAATACTAATGATATTCAAATATGATGACATATTACTTTTAAGACATTACCTAATATTGCACTTCTCTAGCATTAGATCATCCTATATATTAGCCTACTTACCAAATGTTTGAAAATGACTCTCCAAAAATCTTATTTCTTGAAAAACTTCTATAGTTCAGTATAGTTCTATACTTCCATTTTTAATCCTAATAGGATTTTATAAAATCAAAAGGTCTCAAAGTGGGAAGGAGGAGGTCTCCATATACCACTTAGCAGAAACTCCTTTTATAACATTATTAAAATGTAATGTTTTCTTCTTGAAGACTCACAGTAATTGGTGAACTATTTCTGAGACAACATGATATATATAAAATAGCTTTTAATTTCTCAAAATATATGGAGGTAGCTTTCACCATTCACCCTTGCAAAACCTTGCGTTCCAGATTTTTCTCCTGCCCTCCCTTCACCCCCCTCCCCTAGACAGCAAGTAATCCAGTATAGGTTAAACTTGTATGGCTCTAAAGTATTTCCACATTTATCATTATGCCATATTTTTTGGAGAGCTCTAATTGTTAGAACATTTTTTACCTTATGCCAAATATGCATTTCTACTTCTTATGCTCTTTATGCCTAGTTTTGCCCTCTGGGACTAATCAGAGGAAATCCAATTCCTCTTTGATCGGAGCAGTTTTTAAGGGACAGAAGGCCTGTCTTCTCTGTGCTATAGTAGAAAGAGTATTGGTCTTCTAGCCAGCTGGATTCATATCATGGCTGTGTTCCCCCATGGGCTGTTAGTGAATAGCCTCTCATGACCTCAGTTTCTTCCTCTGTGGTCTTGCAGCCTTTCTCTCTTCAGGCTCACATGGTTTCCGGTCCCCTGATCTTCCTTGCTCTCTTTAGTTTGTCAGTCCCCGTAGTATTTGTAGGGGATCTCACCACTATAAAGTGAAGTAAACCACTACCCATCTCCCTACTGCTTTGCACTGTACTAAAACTGCATTGGGTTATTTGGCTGCCATATTGAGACCGTGGACTTCAAAGTCTTTCCAAAGAAATTATGTCTTACATTTAAGTAAATTATTTTTTTAACCCAAGTTTGGTCATAATATTTATCTTTGTCATTCTTAGTAAACCTCACCTGTTTTTCTAGCCTGCCAAGAACTTTGTGATTCCTTATGCATATATACCCTGTAGCTATAATCAGGTCATTGATTAAAATCTTAAACTCTATGTACTTCTCAATCAGTCTGATGTGATGTTTCCTAACTGACCCTGAATTTCCTTCTCATAGAGAACTATCAACTCCTCTAAGGACATGCCAACAGGACAGTGTATAAAAGCTTATATTGTAGCTGCTTGTTCAGTACATATGGCCAGCAACTGTTATGAGCTTTAAAATTCACTTCAACATTTAATGTGAAAAGAAAAATAATTCTTAATTCCTTAACTTCACTCTGAAATGAAGAGCTTAGAACTTGGAATGTAAAGGAGTCCACCTGAGCTTATCACTAATAAATTTTTTTAAAGCCCAGCTTGTGCTTTTGCAGTCTGCAATAATTCATTTATAAGAAGGACATACTTACGTATGGATTTTTTTTTTTAACACTTGGGTCTGTCACATAAATGCAAATGGGTACAAAATAAAGAGTTTCAAGTCCAAAATGAAAATTATTCTACTTCTGAAAAGAAGAGTGTGAATGGGCTTCACAATATTGAAACTTGAGTATTATAAATTTAGGAATCTCAGATCAGTTAAATTTGAGGAAACGTAATAAGTACTGCAAGTATTTGGAACAATTGTATTAATATGTTTTTTAAAGGAATTCAATAAAGTTTGTAAAAATGTTTCTTTGGGTTCTGAATTCTTTAAAAAGCAATCTTATTCTTTTTGCACATTAAAAATTGGTATAAAAATTATTCATAGCAGCTTTCAGAGCAAAAACATAATTAGAAATTGAGGGAATGCCCATCAGTTGGGAAATGGCTCAAAAACTGTGGTGTGTGTTTGTGATGGAATATGGGAAATAATAAACAGAATGCTCTCAGTAAAAAAAAAAAAAAAAAAGTCCTCCATAACTCTAGAAAAGTGAAATATACTATATACAAAGTAATAACAATGTTCTGGGATGACCAGTTGTGAATAACTTTGCTACTCCCAGTGTAATGCTGGAGAAACTGAGGCAAGGTAGAGATTAGAGAGTATTTAATAATTTATTTAAATGGGAGAGACTTACTGGGACCAATTGGATCCATGGTTTAGTCCAGGGCTGAATGAGACTATCGTCTCCAAGAATCCAGCAAACAATGTGATTTCTCAATGACATATTTACATATGTGGCTCAGACTGAGTTAGACTGAGGCAGGGGCGGAGTTAGGGTGTTGAGAGCAGGAATGGACTCTTGACAGGGTGGGGTGAGCCTCTGGAGAGGGATGACATAATGGGGGGAAGCATTTTGATAAGACCATATCTGACATTCTGATAGCTTGGGATGGGGAGAGGCATTCTGATAATCTAAAACATGAGATCTTTTATCCTTACCAAATATTCTGATAAAGAGGGAGGGTAGGTTTTGTAGGACAATTATAAACTGAGGCAGAACACTTAGAGAAACTGAGTCAGGACTGGGTCAGGATAATTAGAGAGACTGAGTCAGGACAGTAAAAGAATTGTAGCACGACATTCTAAGCTCTCTTCTGAATATTCAAATTGAATTATCTTCCTTTAGAAGGTCTTAGCACCATGATTTTGACCAACCCTATATAAAGCTAAACTAGAAAACTAAAACTAGATAAATGCAAGGACAAATCTCTCCCTGATAACCCCAGAGTTAGTAGTATGAAACAGCATTCCTCATTTAGAGATATACAGGCCTCTCTGTTGCAGAAATAGCAGGTCCTCTGCAGTTGGGGCATCTCAGCCAAAGAATCCATTTTGAGATGGACAGTTCACTGAGTTAGGTCTATGGTCATTTGTGCATTTAACTCCGCCTCTGTTGAGTAACAGCTCAATATAGCCCTGCTGCCCTAAGTGGGCACCCCAAGTCTGTCAGGGACTCCAAAAGAGGGAAAAAGTGGGGCCTGGAGTAGCTCCACCTGTCCCCCCCCTTTTTTTTTTATTAATTTTATAATTATAACTTTTTTTTTGACAGTCCATATGCATGGGTAATTTTTTTACAACATTATCCCTTGCATCCCTTCTGTTCCGAATTTTCCCCTCCTTCCCTCCACCCCCTCCCTTAGATGGCCAGCATTCCCATACATGTTAAATATGTTATAGTATATCCTAGATACAATATATGTGTGCAGAACCAAATTTTTTTGGTTGCACAGGAAGAATTGAATTCAGAAGGTAAAAAAAACCTGGGAAGAAAAACAAAAATGCAAATAGTTTACACATTTCCCAGTGTTTCTTCTCTGGGTATAGCTCATTCTGTCCGTCATTGATCAATTGGATCTGAATTAGCTCTTCTCTTTATTGAAGATATCCACTTCCATCAGAATACATCTCATACAGTATTGTTGTTGAAGTGTATAATGATCTCCTGGTTCTGCTCATTTCACTCAACATCAGTTCATGTAAGTCTCTCCAAGCCTCTCTGTATTCATCCTGCTGGTCATTTCTTTACAGAATAATAATATTCTAAAACATTCATATACCATAATTTACCCAACCATTCTCCAATTGATGAGCATCCATTCATTTTCCAGTTTCTAGCTACTACAAAAAGAGCTGCCACAAACATTTTGGCACATACAGCTCCCTTTCCCTTCTTTAGTATTTCTCCGGGATATAAGCCCAGTAGTAACACTGCTGGATCAAAGGGTATGCACAGTTTGATAACTTTTTGGGCATAATTCCAGATTGCTCTCCAGAATGGTTGGATTCTTTCACAACTCCACCAACAATGCATCAGTGTCCCAGTTTTCCCACATCCCCTCCAACATTCATCATTATTTGTTCCTGTCATCTTAGCCAATCTGACAGGTGTGTAGTGGTATCTCAAAGTTGTCTTAATTTGCATTTCTCTGATCAATACTGATTTGGAACACTCATGAGAGTGTTCCAAAATTGATGAGTGGAAACAGTTTCAAGTTCATGATCTGAAAATTGTCTGTTCATATCCTTTGACCATTTATCAATTGGAGAATGGCTTGATTTCTTATAAATTAGAGTCAGTTCTCTATATGTTTTGGAGATGAGGCCTTTATCAGAACCTTTAATTGTAAAAATGTTTTCCCAGTTTGTTACTTTTAATCTTGTTTGCATTAGTTTTGTTTGTACAAAAGCTTTTTAATTTGATGTAATCAAAATTTTCTATTTTGTGATCAATAATGATCTCTAGTTCTCCTTTGGTCACAAATTCCTTCCTCCTCCACAAGTCTGAGAGGTAAACTATCCTATGTTCCTCATATTTATGATCTCATTCTTTATGCCTAAATCTTGGACCCATTTTGATCATATCTTAGTATGTGGTGTTAAATATGGGTCCATGCCTAGTTTCTGCCATACTAATTTCCAGTTTTCCCAGCAGTTTTTGTCAAATAATGAATTCTTAACCCAAAAGTTGGGATCTTTGGGTTTGTCAAACACTAGATTGCTATAGTTGTACACAATTTTGTCCTGTGAACCTAACCTATTCCACTTATCAACTAGTCTATTTCTTATCCAATACCAAATGGTTTTGGTGGCTGCTGCTTTATAATATAGTTTTAGATCAGTACAGCTAGACCACCTTCATTTGATTTTTTTTTTCATTAATTCCCTTGAAATTCTCGATCTTTTGTTCTTCCATATGAATTTTGTTATTTTTTCTAGGTCATTAAAATAGTTTCTTGGGAGTCTGATTGGTATAGCACTAAATAAATACATTAGTTTAGGGATTATTGTCATCTTTATTATATTCGCTCGGCCTATTCAAGAGCACTTAGTATTTTTCCAATTATTTAAATCTGACTTTATTTTTGTGGCAAGTGTTTTATAATTCTGCTCATATAATTCCTGACTTTTCTTTGGTAGATATATTCCCAAATATTTTATACTGTCGACAGTTAACTTTGAATGGAATTTCTCTTTGTATTTCTTGCTGTTGGATTGTGTTGGTAATGTATAAAAATGCTAAGGATTTACGTGGATTTATTTTGTATCCTGCAACTTTGCTAAAATTCTGAATTATTTCTAATAGCTTTTTAGCAGAGTCTTTGGGGTTCTCTAAGTATACCATCATGTCATCTGCAAAGAGTGATAATTTAATTTCCTCATTACCTACTCTAAATCCTTTAATCTCTTTCTTAACACATTGTCGAGGCTAGCATTTCTGATACAGTATTGAATAGTAATGGTGATAGTGGGCAACCTTCTTTAACTCCTACTGGGAAAAAGCTTCCAGTTTATCCCCATTACATATTATGATTACTGACGGTTTTAAATATATGTTCCTGACTATTTTAAAGAAAAGTCCATTTATTCCTATATTCTCAAGTGTTTTTAGTAGGAATAGATGTTGGATTTATCAGATGCTTTTTCTTCATCTATTGAGATGATCATATGGTTTTTGTTAATTTGGTTATTGATATAGTTGATTATGCTAATAGTTTTCCTAATATTGAACCAGCCCTGCATTCCTGGTATAAATCTCACTTGGTCATAGTTTATTTTCCTGGGGATGATTTTCTATAGTCTTTTTGCTAATATTTTATTTAATATTTTAACATCAAGATTCATTAGGGAGATTGGTCTATAATTTTCTTTCTCTGTTTTCAACCTACCTGGTTTAGGTATCAGTACTATGTCTGTGTTATAAAAGGAATTTGGTAGGACTCCTTCAATCCCTCTTTTTTCAAATAGTTTATTGTTAACTTTGGAATTAATTGTTCTTTAAATGTTTGGTAGAATTCACTTGTAAATCCATCTGGTCCTGGGGATTTTTTCTTAGGGAGTTGATTAATAGCTTGTTCTATTTCTTTTTCTGAAATGGGACCATTTAGACTATTTACATCTTCCTCTGTTAATCTGGGCAAGCTATATTTTTGAAGGTATTCTTCCATTTCATTTAAGTTATCGAATTTATTGGCATAAAACTGGGCAAAGTAACTCCTAATTATTGTTGTAATTTCCTCTTCATTAGTGGCGAATTTTTAAGACTAACAATTTGATTTTCCTCTTTCCTTTTTTTAATCAGATTTACTAAGGGTTTGTCTATTTTGTTGGTTTTTTCATAGAACCAACTCTTAGTTTTATTAATTCAATAGTTTTTTTACTTTCAATTTTATTAATCTCTCCTTTTATTTTTAGAATGTCAAGTTTCATGTTTGGGGGTTTTTAATTTGTTCCTTTTCTAGCATTTTTAGTTGTAAGCCCAATTCATTGACCTTCTCTTTCAATATTTTATGCAAGTAGGCCTCTAGATGTATAAAATTTCCTCTTATTACTGCTTTGGCTGTATCCCACACTTTTTGGTATGATGTCTCATTATTATCATTTTCTTGGGTAAAGTTATTAATTATGTCTATGATTTGCTGTTTCACCCAATCATTCTTTAGTATGAGATTATTTAGTTTCCAATTATTTTTTAGTTTATTTTCCCTGGCTTTTTATTGAATGTAATTTTCATTGCATCGTGATCTGAAAAGGATGCATTTACTATTTCTGCCTTACTGCATTTGATTTTGAGGTTTTTATGTCCTAGTATATGGTCAATTTTTGTATAGGTTCCATGAACTGCTGAGAAGAAAGTATACTCCTTTCTGTCTCCATTTAGTTTTCTCCAAAGATCTATCATAGCAAACTTTTCTAGTATTCTATTTACCTCTTTGACTTCTTTCTTATTTATTTAGTGGTTTGATTTATCTAATTCTGAGAGATCAAGGTTGAAATCTCCTACTATTATGCTTTTGCTGAATATTTCTCCTTGCAGCTCTCTTAATTTCTCTTTTAAGAATTTAGATGCTGCACCACTTGGTGTGTATATGTTTAATATTGATACTGCTTCATTATCTACACTACTCTTTAGCAAGATATAGTGCATTTCCTTATCTCTTTTAAATTAGATAAATTTTTACTTTTGCTTGATCTGAGATGAGGATGGCTACCCCTGTTTTGTTTTTTTTTTTTAATAGTTTTTATTTACCAGATATATGCATGGGTAATTTTACAACATTGACAATTGCCAAAACTTTTGTTCTAATTTTTCCCTTCCTTCCCCCTCCCCCCACCCATGTAATGTTCTGTTGTCTCCAGAAACTTCAGATCTCTCTCTGGGAGGAGATCTGCTGCCTCAACTCAATCCCAGACTCGACCCTTCTTCCTGTAGAGAACTGTCCCAACTCTGTCCCAGATTAGACTCACTCCAGGCTCAATGTTGTCTTCTTTTATCCTCCCAGAGGATGGGCGTGTGAGAACTAAAAATTACTTCAACCAATGAACTTGCTCCTTTTAAAAGTTGTATAAACTCCTTTTCATATGTAAACTCCTCCTCAGAAGTTCAAAGGGGTAAACTCCCCTTAAAGGCCCAGAACCAAAGGTGTGTTAAGTACCCACTTAGCACTTATTAAGAACCAAACACACCCAGATGGCAGGTTGACCAATACATGTTAAATATGTTAAAGTATAAATTAAATACAATATATGTATACATGTCCAAACAGTTGTTTTTGCTGTACAAAAAGAATCGGACTTTGAAATAATGTACAATTAGCCTATGAAGGAAATCCAAAATGCAGGCGGACAAAAGTAGAGGGATTGGGAATTCTATGTAGTGGTTCATAGTTATCTCCCAGCGCTGGGTGTAGCTGGTTCAGTTCATTACTGCTCTATTGGAACTGATGTGGTTCATCTCATTGTTGAAAATGGCCACATCCATCAGAATTGATCATCGTATAGTATTGTTGTTGAAGTATATAATGATCTCCTGGTCCTGCTCATTTCACTCAGCATCAGTTCATGTAAGTCTCTCCAGGCCTTTCTGAAGTCATCCTGTTGGTCATTTCTTACAGAACAATAATATTCCATAACATTCATATACCACAATTTATTCAGCCAGTCTCCAATTGATGGGCATCCACTCAGTTTCCAGTTTCTGGCCACCACAAAGAGGGCTGCCACAAACATTCTTGCACATACAGGTCCCTTTCCCTTCTTTAATATCTCTTTGGGATACAAACCCAGTAGAAACACTGCTGGATCACAGGGTATGCACAGTTTGATGAATTTTTGAGCATAGTTCCAAATTGCTCCCCAGAATGGCTGGATGTATTCACAGTTCCACCAATAATGTATCAGTGTCCCTGTTTTCCCACATCCCCTCCAACATTGTGCATTATCTTTCCCTGTCATTCTAGCCAATCTGACAGGTGTGTATCTCAGAGTTGTCTTAATTTGCATTTCTCTGACAAATCCCCAGTTTTAACAAATCTTAAACGCAGTAATACAGTTAACAATAATCCAACCACTTTCCCATCCCCAATATCAGTCCACATTACATCAGAAGCAGTGATCTTCTCAAAAACTGCTTCATGTTGAGGATGGTCCCAGATGCTCAGTCCAGGGAGGGGATGGGTATGGCCGTGCAGCCTGCTACCAAAGCTTCAGATGGGCTGATCCATGTCTCAGAAACAAGTCAATATGTGTAATTTGACCAAAATCTAGAACAAAAAATACAAATCTAACAAGTAAAGGTTAGAGCAGACTGTTACAAAATGTAAAGAGGTCAGTATGAATTGGCCAGCAGCTTCCAAATAGATAAAACAGCAGTTAAGTTTTTGCTCTCTCATTATTTAGAAACCTTTAAAAACCTGAATATCCACAGACACAAACATTCAGTATCAGAAAGATGATCATGGTAAATACTCATTTGCCAACTATTCAGGATATAATGATTACATATAACCAGATTGGAAATAGCAAGGTACAACATAATTGAATTGCATTAACAGTTTCTTATTGACCATTGCTCTGATCATAGAAATCAGTCACAGGAAGAATGCAGGGACACAACCATAACATAAGCAGTTAAAACTTAACTTTCAGCAAAACAGGATAAAATAGCTTTAATTCATTTTTACTCCAATGAATTGTCCCACTAACTGTGCAGCTTTAAAACTCACAAATAGCATTAATTATAAGCCCAAGGAATTTTACTTCTAATAACATATTCTATTAACCAAAGTTTCAGATAAATCTTAAAACAGATATTTACCATAACCTTATATTTATAACAGTAAGAATTTGTTTCAGTAAGTTCACTTCATATATATCTAAGGAGATGTTTCCATAAGTGAACATTATACATACAAATCAGTTTGCTTTTAAAAATACCCAATACATAGACAAATATTCCAAATGAGATATTCTCCATAACAGAAATATTTTCAAAAGGATAAAAAAAAAATAATATTTTCAGAGGCTCTTTAAATGACCTCAGGATGACCTAATACAACCAATTAAAACTTAAAATATCCTATACAGAATATCCTACTATCACATAAAAGAATCCAAGAGGTTCTTAAAACTATTAAACTTTTAGAAATGCCATAATCTCTTGGACAGTTTTCTGTATCTTCTTTTCTAGTTGATTAACTTTTTTTCATAATCTTATTTTCTTGGATGGTTTTTATTTTTTAGTTTTTCCTCAATGTATCTCATTTGATTTGTGAACTCTTTTTTGAGTTTTTCTATAAATTTCTTCTGGGCAGGGAGTCATTTCACATTACTCTTGAGAGTAGAAGCTTTTTTTACTTTAGTGTCCTCTGAAAATGAACCCTGATCTTCCTTGTTCCTATGGTAAGTTTCTATAGTGGGTTTGTTTGTTTGTTTGTTTAATAACAGGCATTATTATACGGTGCCTCTAGCTTCACTTGAGCTCTTCTCTCTGACTTGATACCTTACACTAAAAGCTCCCCCATCCTGTAAGTACCCACAGCCAGCAGTGTCCCTGCCCCTCTGCCCTTGCATTTACCTTGGCTGGCTTCTTCTTGCCCAGGGCCGAGTCCTAATCAGCAGAGAGTTCCTCTGGCTTCCAGGACTCAGACTGGACTCCACACATTGTTGGGAGGAAAAAGTCTCCCTGGCTCCTGAGGCTCAGCCACACCCAGCTCACCACAGGGCTCCCAAGCTTTGTTTCTGTGGAGCTAGCTTGGAGGCATTTGTACTTAGCAAGGGTTAATCCCCAGCATGGGGTCTTTCTATAGGTATTCTCAGGTTGTTTTGCCCCAAGTCACCATAATTTTTCTAGATTGGCCCTGAGGTACAAAGTTCTTTTATTTGTGGGGAAATCTAGAGGGCTTGAAATTTATCAACCTACCCTGCCATGTTTCCAGAATCCTCTAAGAAGTGTATTCTTTCAGTTACTTTGCACTATAGTTCTAAGACATCTGGGCAAGTTTTTTGAATTAAGTTGCCTAGGCCCTTTTTTTTTTTTTTTTTTTTTTTTTTTTTTTTTTTTTTTTTGAGGTGGCTTTCACATGCAATGAAATCTTTTCCTAATGATTTTTAAATTCTCCTTAATCTGATTTCCAGATGAGTTGTTTTTGCTAGAAGATACCTTACATTTTCCTCTGTTCCCCCACCCCACCCCAGTCCTTTGGGTTTTTTATATTGTCTTATATTTTTAAGTCTTTCCCCCAGTCCTTGAGTAAGTTTTTTTGCTTGTGCCAGTATGCTAGTTTTGTGTTCAATTCTTTCTTCCACAGCTTTCATATATTTGCCCAATTTCCCCCTATTATTTTCATTTATTTTTTGTCTGAAATTAGAATTTTTATTTTCCCCAGTTACATGTAAAAATAACTTTTTCTTGGTAATATATGCACATTCATTTTTTAACATATTTCTTTATGAATCGTGTTGGAAAAGAAAAATCAGAATAAAAGGAAAAAACCATGAGGGGAAAAAAGAAAAACAGAAGAAAAGGGGGGAAAAAAGTAAATATAGCATATGTTGATTTACATTCAATCTCCATAGTTCTCTCTGAATGCAGATGGTTTTTTTCATCCAAAATTTATGAGGAACTGTTTTGGATCTCTGAACCATTGAGAATTGTCTGTCATAGTTCATCATTGCTCAATCTTGCTGTTGTTGTATGCATTGTTTTCCTGGTTCTGCTTGTTTCACTCAGCATCAGTTCATGTAAATCTTTCCGTATTTTTCTAAAATCAACCTGTTCTTCATTGTTTTTTTCCTGAGGCAATTGGGGTTAAGTGACATGCCCAGGGTCACACAGCTAGGAACTGTTTAGTGTCTGAGACCAGATTTGAACTCAGGTTCTTCTGACTTTAGAACCAGTGCTCTATCCACTGAACCACTTAGTTGCCCTCATTATTTTTTTAATAGAACAATAATATTCCATTGCTTTCATACACTGAACTAATTCAGCCATTCCCCAATTGATTGATATCTACCCAGTTTCCAATTCTTTGCCATCACAAAAAAAATTGCTGCTACATTTTTGTACATGTGGAGTCTTTTCCCTCTTTTATAATTTTTTTGGGGGTACAATCCCAGTAGAGACACTGCTGGATCAGAGGGTATGCACAGTTTGATAAGCTCTTTGAGCATAGTTACAGATTGCTCTCCAGAATGGTTGGATCATTTCAAAACTGCACCAACAATGTATCAGTGTCCCAGTTTTCCCACATCCCCTCCAACATTCATCATTATCTTTTTCTGTCATCTTAGCCAATCTGACAGGTGTATAGTGGAACCTCAGAGTTTTAATTTGCATTTTTCTAATCAATAGTTATTTAGAGCATTTTTTATGATCATAGTTGGCTTTAATTTCTTCATTTGAAGATTGTCTATTCCTATCTTTTGACCATTTATCAACTCGGAGTGACTTGTATTCTTATGAATTTAACTCGGTTCTTTATATATATTTAAAATGAGGCCTTTAGCCTCATCTCCAAAATATACAGAGAATTGACTTTAATTTATAAGAAATCAAGCCATTCTCCAATTGATAAATGGTCAAAGGATATGAACAGACAATTTTCAGATGATGAAATTAAAACTATTTCCACTCATATGAAAGAGTGTTCCAAATCACTATTGATCAGAGAAATGCAAATTAAGACAACTCTGAGATACCACTACACACCTGTCAGATTGGCTAAGATGACAGGAACAAATAACGATGAATGTTGGGAAAACTGGGACACTGGTGCATTGTTGGTGGAGTTGTGAAAGAATCCAACCATTCTGGAGAGCAATCTGGAATTATGCCCAAAAAGTTATCAAAATGTGCATACCCTTTGACCCAGCAGTGCTACTACTGGGCTTATATCCCAAGGAAATACTAAAGAAGGGAAAGGGACCTGTATGTGCCAAAATGTTTGTGGCAGCCCTTTTTGTTGTAGCTAGAAACTGGAAAATGAACGGATGTCCATCAATTGGAGAATGGTTGGGTAAATTATGGTATATGAATGTTATGGAATATTATTGTTCTGTAAGAAATGACCAGCAGGAGAAATACAGAGAGGCTTGGAGAGACTTACATCAACTGATGCTGAGTGAAACGAGCAGAACCAGAAGATCGCTGTACACTTCAACAACAATACTGTATGAGGATGTATTCTGATGGAAGTGGAAATCTTCAACATAGAGAAGAGCTAATCCAATTCCAATTGATTAATGATGGACAGAATCAGCTACATCCAGAAAAGGAACTCTGGGAAATGAGTGTAAACTGTTATTTTTACCTTCTGAATGCAATTCTTCCTGTGCAACAAGAAATTCGGTTCTACACACATATATTGTATCTAGAATATACTGTAATACATTTAACATATATAAGACTGCTTGCCATCTGGGGGAGGGGGTTGGGGGAGGAAGGGAAAAAATCTGAATAGAAGTAAGTGCAAGGGATAATGTTGTAAAAAAATTACCCATGCATATGTACTGTCAAAAAATGTTATAATTATAAAATAAAATTAAAATTAAAAAACAAAATTAAATTAAATAAATAACAAAAAAATGAGGCCTTTATCAGAAACACTGGCTGTAAAAAAGTTTTTTCTCAGCTTTCATTTGTGCAAACACTTCTTAATTGAATATAACCAAAGTTTTCCATTTTGCATTTCATAGTTCTCTAGTTCCTTCTTTGGCCATAAATTCCTTCATTCTCCAAAAATCTGATAGGTAAAATATCCTTTGCTTTTCTAATTTGCTTATAGTATCACCCTTTACACCTAAATCATGTACCCATTTTGACCTTATTTTGTTATGGGGTGTGAGATGTAGATTTATGCCAAGTTTCTGAAATTATTTTAGAGTTTTCCCAGAAATTTTTGTGAAATAGTGAGTTTTCACCCCCCAAACCAGAGTTTTGATGTTTATCAAATACTAGATTACTGTAGTCATTGATTATTGTGTCATGTATATGTATCTAACTTATTCCATTGATCCACCACTCTGTTTCTTAGCCAGTACCATATGGTATTGATGACTACTACTTTATAATAGTTTTAGGTCTGGTACTTGGAGGTCAACATCCTTTATATTTTTTTTTCATTAGTCTTGACCTTTTGGTTCTTCCACATGAATTTTGCTATTATTCTAACTCTATAAATTAATTTTTTGGCAATTTGGTTGGTGTGGCACTGAACAAGTAGAATAATTTAGGGGAGAATTGTTGTTTTTATTTGATTAGCTCAGCCTACCCATGAGCAATTGTTATTTTTCCAGTTGTTTAGATCTGACTTTATTTGTGTGAAAGGTGTTTTGTAATTGTGTGTTCCTGGATTTGTCTTGACAGAAAGACATCCAAATATACTATTTTGTCTACAGTTATTTTAAATGGAATTTCTCTTTCTATCTCTTGCTTCTGAACTTTGTAACATATAAAGATGATGATTTGTGTGAGTTTGTTTTATATTCTGTAACTTTCCTAAAGCTGTCAATTATTTCTAGTAGGTTTTTGGATTTTGTAGGATTCCCTAAATATATTATCATATCATCTGCAAAGAGTGATAGTTTTAACTCTTCATTGTCTACTCTAATTCCTTTCGATTCTTTTTTCTTTTCTTATTGCTAAAGCAAGTATTTTTAGTACAATATTGAATAATAGTGATGATAATGGGCATCCTTATTTCAGCCCTGATCTTAATAGGAATGCATTCTCCCCATTACAAATAATGCTTGCTGACAGATGCTGCTTATCATAGGAATAAGGAAAACTCCTTATTCCTATGAATAAGTTCCTAAAAATAAAGGAAAACTCGCTTTATTCCTATGCTCTCTAGTGTTTTTAATAGGAATGGGTGCTGTATTTTGTCAATAGCTTTTTATGCATCTATTATCATATGATTTGTTAGTTTTATTGTTAATATGGTCAATTATGCCAATAGTTTTTCTTATAATGCATCAGACCTACATTCCTGGTATAAATCCCACTTGATCATAGTGCATTATCTTGCTGATAAGTTAAGTTATAATCTCTTTGCTACTTTTTATTTAAAACTCTTTGCATCAATATCCATTAGGGAGATTGGTCTAAATAATTTTCTTTCTCTGTTTTGGCTCTTCTTGGTTTAGGTATCAATACCATATTTGTGTCATAGAAGGAATTTGGCAGGATTCCTTTGCCTGTTTTTCCCAAATAATTTACATAGTATCAGAATTAATTGTTCTTTAAATATTTGGTAGAATTCACTAGTAAAATTCCTCTAGCCCTGGAGACTTTTTCTTAGGGAGTTCATTGATGGCTTGCTCAATTTCTTTTAATAAAATGGGGTTAAGTAATTTATTTTCTTTTCTGAGCAGTTTGTATTTTTGTAAATATTCACCCATTTCATTTACATTGTCAGATTTCTTGGCACACAATTGAGCAAAATAGCTCCTAATTATAACATTGAGTTCTTTATTGATGACAAGTTCACCTTTTCATTTTTGATGCTGGTAATTTGGGTTTTTTCCTATCCTTTTTCTAATCAAATTAATCAAAGGCTTGTCTATTGTCCTTGGTTTGTTGGTTTGTTTGTTTTTAATGAACTCTAAATTTTATTAATTAGTTCACTAATTTTTTTTCCAATTATCTCTGCTTTGATTTTCAGAATTTCTAATTTGGTATTTAATTGGGAGTTTTTAATTTGTTCTTTTATTCAGTTATGATTACCAGTTATCTATTTCCCTCCATCCTATTTTTTCCCCTGTATATACTTTTGTTCTCTTTCCACCATCCCTCCTAAGTAGGATTTTGTTTCTGACCCACCCCATTCTCTATCTGCTCTATCTACTATTACCCTTCTCCAGAAATCCCAGAAACAGAGGGTTTCTGCCCTCTTGTCTATCCAGCCCCTCCCTTTTCTTTCCCTTTCTCCTATTTTTTTTATAGCATTCCCAACTGAGGGATTAAGGTATTCCCACTTTGAGCCAAACCTGATAAATCTTCAGACAGTACTCGTCCCCCTCTCCCATTTCTTTCCCGCTGTTGTAATCGGTCTTTTGTGTCTCTTCATATGATCTAATGTACTCCATTTTATCTCCCTTTTCCTCTTCTCCCAGTACACTATTTTTCCCCCACTCCTTAATGTCTTTTACTTTGATATCACACCAGAGTTGGACACCCTCCGTCTTTGTATGCTCTCCCTTCCCCTTTCTAAATTGCCCTAATAAAAGACAGTTCTCAAGAGTTACAAGTATCATTTTTCCATCTAGGGATATAAACAGTTTGACCTTTAAATTAGTTTTTTTTTTTTCTTCCCCCTATCTATCTTTCTATGCTTCTCTTGAGTCCTGTATTTGAAGATCAGATTTTCTGTACAATTCCAATCTTTTCCAAAGAAATAATTAAAGTCTCTTACTTCACTGAAAAATCCATCTCCTCCCCTGATAGATGATGCTCAGTTACTCTGGGTAGTTGATTCTTGGTTGTAATCCCAGGTTCTTTGTCTTCTGGAATATGGTCCTCTATTGTAGATGCTGCCAGGTCCTGGTACTTAATATTTAATCCTCAATATTTAAATATTTTTTCCCTCCCTGGCAACTTGCAGTACTTTTTTCCTTGAGATTATAGTTGTGAAGTTTTGCAACAATTTTTGGGGGGGTTTTCCTTGTAGGATCTCTTTCTAACGTTGATCAATGGATTCTTTCAATGAGTATTTTGCCCTCTGGTTCTAGTATTTCAGGGCAGTTTTCCTTGATGATCCTTTGAAGAATAATATCCAGGCCTTTTTGTTGTTGTTGTTGTTGTGACCTTCAGATAGACCAGTAATCTTTAAATTCTCTTTCCTGGATCTGTTTTCCTGGTTGGCTGTTTTCCCAGTGACGTATTACATTTTCTTCCATTTTATCATTCTTTTTAGTTTGATTCTTGATATCTCATAGAGGCATTAGCTTCTATTTGCCCAGTTCTAGCTTTTAATGTATGATTTTCTTCAGTTAGCTTTTGTATCGTTTTTTGCCATTTGATCAATTCTACTTTTCAAGATATTGTTTTCCTCAGTGGATTTTTTTTTTTTTTTTTGATTTGGCCAATTTGATTTTTTAAGGAATTGTTTTCTTCAGTCAATAGTTTCCCTTCCTTTTCCAAGATGTTGATTTTCTCTTGCATATTTTTTTCCAAATTTTTCTTCTACCTCTCTCACTTGTCTTTTAAAATCCTTTATGAGCTAAATCACCAAGATGGCGGCGTGGAGGCAGACAGCTGCTTGAGCTCCTCATTTTCTCTCAGAACTTACTTCATGACAAGCCTCAGATTTAATGCTTGACCCAGAAAGAAATCCACAAATAATCACCAAGAGAAGACATCCTTGAAAGTCGCCAGAAAAGGTCTGTGTTTGCTGGGGGAGGGTCAATCAGACTGGGCGCAGACTGAGGGCAGGCAAGCCAGAGGGAGACAGGCATCTCACACAGCTCTGACCGGAGGGGGAGGGGTACGATCTCTGACTTTTCTGCAAAAAGGCTTTTACCCCAGTGTGGATACTCCATCTTGGCAGCAAGCCAGGAGCAGCGGAGAAGGTGTAAACACCAGAGGTGAAGATTAAAACACCGGAAAGCTAGTGTCTCTCAGAACCCGGCCACCCCCAACCCCCACCTGGACTGACTCGGTGCGTTCTCAGAGCCTCAGAGCGCAGACTCAGTACAGTCATTGCTGTTCTGTTAGTGGCTCTCTGCTGCCCTACCCCCAGTCTGTAGAGGAAGCCCATTAATACCATCCAGCCCCATCCCCCGCAAAACAGACCAATTGTTTCTCTTGTCAGTTTGTTTTCTTCGATTCCTACTCTGACAAAATGAACAAAAAATTCAAAAGGGCTCTAACCATTGACAGCTTTTGTATGGAGAGAGAGCAGACTTCAAACACTGAGGAGACTAAAAACAGACTGTTCCCCAGAGGAATCCCCTAAGGAAGATATGATCTGCTCCTCAATACACAAAATTCTCATAGAGGAAATCAAAAAGGCTCTCACAAGAGAGCTAGAAGAGAAATGGGAAAAGGAAAGGGAAGCTTGGCAAGAGAGCCTGGAGAAGTCATCCCATGCATTCAAAGACAGAGTGGATAAAGAAATCAAATCATTGAGAAACAAGATTAGTGAGCTGGAAAAGGTAAACAACGCCAAGGAAAAACAGGATTAGTGAGCAGGAAAAAGAAAACAGTTCTCTAAAAAATAAAATGGAAAAAAATTCCATAGAAGATAAAAACTCAATTGGACAATTACAGAGATATAAAAAAAGTGAGTGAAGAAAATACATCATTGAAAATTAGACTGGAACAAGTAGAAATGAATGACTCAAGGAGAAACCAAGAGGGAGTCAAGCAAAACCAAAGAAATGAAACAATTGAAAAGAACGTCAAGTACCTTACTGGAAAGACAACAGACCTGGAAAACAGATCCAGGAGAACAATTTGAGAATAATCGGACTCCCTGAAAAATGTGAGGAAAAAAAGAGCTTGGACACCATTTTCGAGGAAATTATCAAAGAGAACTGCCCAGACGTTTTGGAAACAGAGGGTAAAATAGACATTGAAAAAATTCATCGATCACCTACTGAAAGGGACCCTAAAATCAAAACGCCAAGAAATATAGTGGCCAAGTTCAAGAACCATCAGACAAAGGAAAAGATATTGGAAGCTGCTAGAAAAAAGCAATTCAGATATGGAGGATCCACAATAAGGATAACCCAGGATCTAGCAGCGTCCACATTAAAAGAACGCAGGGCCTGGAACATGATATTCCGAAAGGCCTTTAAGGAACTTGGTATGCAGCCAAGAATAACTTACCCAGCAAGAATGAGCATCGTTTTCCAGGGAAGAAGATGGACATTTAACGAAATAAATGAATTCCATCTATTTTTGATGAAAAAACCAGACCTACATAAAAGGTTTGATCTTCAAATACAGAACTCAAGAGATTTCTAAAAAGGTAAAAAGAAATCTTGAGAACTATATTTCTGCCATAAAGTTATGTAAAGAACATATGTATAATTTGTCCTAGAAACTAGAAGTGGAAAGGAAATTATATCATTAAAAAGTGTAAAGTGGTGGTACTACATCTCATGAAGAGCCAAAGGTAACTTATTATATCTGAGAGAAAGAAAGGAGGGAGATGAACATAGTGTGTATCAATAGACATATTCGATTTATGGTGAAACTTCTTCTACTTCATTGAAAAGTGAAAGGGAAGGAGTAAGCTAAGGGGAAGGGAATACAAAAATTTCCAGGAAAAGGGGTAAAATAAGGGAAGGATCTTTAAGGTGGGAGAGGGATCCTAAAAAGGGAGGGCTGTGAAAAGCAAGTGGTGTTCACCAGTTTAATACTGGGTAGGGAGGTAAGAGGGAAGGAAAGGGGAAAAGCATAAGCAGGGGTTAATAGGATGGCAAGCAATATAGAATTAGTCCTTCTAACCATAAATGTGAATGGGGCAAACTGCCTCATAAAGAGAAAGCAGTTAGCAGACTGGATTAAAAGTCAGAATCCTACTATATGTTGTTTACAGGAAACACACCTGAAACAGGGTGAGACATTCAAACTAAAAGTAAAAGGGTGGAGCAGAATCTACTATGCTTCAGGCAAAACCAAAAAAGCAGGAGTAGCCATCCTCATCTCAGATCAAGCAAAAACAAAAATTGATCTAATTAAAAGAGATAAGGAAGGGCATTATATCCTGCTAAAGGGCAGCATCAATAATGAAGCAGTATCAATATTAAACACATATGCACCAAGTGGTGCAGCATCTAAATTTTTAAAAGAGAAATTAAGAGAGCTGCAAGGAGAAATAGATAACAAAACTATAATAGTGGGAGATCTCAACCTTGCACTCTCAGAATTAGATAAATCAAACCACAAAATAAATAAGAAAGAAGTCAAAGAGGTAAATAGAATACTAGAAAAGTTTGATATGATAGATCTTTGGCGAAAGCTAAATGGAGACAGAAAGGAATATACTTTCTTCTCAGCAGTTCATGGAACCTATACAAAAATTGATCATATACTAGGGCATAAAAACCTCAAAATCAAATGCAGTAAGGCAGAAATAGTAAATGCATCCTTTTCAGACCATAATGCAATGAAAATTACATTTAATAAAAAGCCAGGGGAAAATAGACCAAAAAATAATTGGAAACTAAATAATCTTATACTAAAGAATGATTGGGTAAAACAGCAAATCATAGACATAATTAATAACTTCACCCAAGAAAATGACAATAATGAGACATCATACCAAAATGTGTGGGATACAGCCAAAGCAGTAATAAGGGGAAGTTTTATATATCTACAGGCCTACTTGCATAAAATAGAGAAAGAGAGGGCCAACGAATTGGGCTTACAACTAAAATTGCTAGAAAAGGAACAAATTAAAAACCCCCAGACAAACACAAAACTTGAAATTCAAAAAATAAAAGGTGAGATTAACAAAATTGAAAGTAAAAAAACTATTGAATTAATTAATAAAACTAAGAGTTGGTTCTATGAAAAAAGCAACAAAATAGACAAACCTTTAGTAAACCTGATTAAAAAAAGGAAAGAGAAAAAGCAAATTGTTAGTTTTGAAAATGAAAAGGGTGAACTCACCACTAATGAAGAGGAAATTAGAACAATAGTTAGGAGCTACTTTGCTCAACTTTATGCCGATAAATTCGATAACTTAAATGAAATGGAAGAATACCTTCAAAAATATAGCTTGCCCAGATTAACAGAGGAAGAAGTAAGTAGTCTAAATAGTCCCATCTCAGAAAAAGAAATAGTCCAAGCTATTAACCAACTTCCTAAGAAAAAGTCCCCAGGACCAGATGGATTTACATGTGAATTCTACCAGACATTTAAAGAACAACTAACTCCAATGCTATGTAAACTATTTGAAAAAATAGGGATTGAAGGAGTCCTACCAAATTCCTTCTATGACACAGACATGATACTGATACCTAAACCAGGTAGATCGAAAATTGAGAAAGAAAACTATAGACCAATTTCCTTAATGAATATTGATGCTAAAATCTTAAATAAGATATTAGCAAATAGACTTCAGAAAATCATCCCCAGGATAATACACTATGACCAAGTGAGATTTATACCAGGAATGCAGGGCTGGTTCAATATTAGGAAAACTATTAGCATAATCAACTATATCAATAACCAAATTAACAAAAACCATATGATCATCTCAATAGATGAAGAAAAAGCATCTGATAAATCCAACACCTATTCCTACTAAAAACACTTGAGCGTATAGGAATAAATGGACTATTCCTTAAAATAATAAGGAGCATATATTTAAAACCTTCAGTAAACATCATATGTAATGGCGATAAACTAGAACCTTTCCCTGTAAGATCAGGAGTGAAACAAGGTTGCCCACTATCATCATTACTATTCAATATAGTACTAGAAACGCTAGCCTCGGCAATAAGAGCCGAGAAAGAGATTCAAGGAATTAGAGTAGGAAATAAGGAAATCAAATTATCACTTTTTGCAGATGACATGATGGTATACTTAGAGAACCCCAAAGACTCTGCTAAAAAGCTATTAGAAATAGTTCAGAATTTTAGCAAAGTTTCAGAATACAAAATAAATCCACATAAATCCTCAGGATTTTTATACATTACCAACACAATCCAACAGCAAGAAATACAAAGAGAAATTCCATCAAAGTAACTGTCGACAGTATAAAATATTTGGGAATATATCTACCAAAGAAAAATCAGGAATTATATGAGCAAAATTATAAAACACTTGCCACAAAAATAAAGTCAGATTTAAATAATTGGAAAGACATTCAGTGCTCTTGGATAGGCTGAGCGAATATAATATAATACTCCCTAAACTAGTCTATTTATTTAGTGCTATACCAATCAGACTTCCAAGAAACTATTTAAATAACCTAGAAAAAATAACAACAGAATTCATATGGAACAACAAAAGGTCGAGAATTTCAAGGGAAGTAATGAAAAAAAAATTAAGTGAAGGTGGTCTAGCTGTACCTAATCTAGAACTATATTATAAAGCAACAGTCACCAAAACCATTTTGTATTGGCTAAGAAATAGACTAGTTGATCAGTGGCATAGGTTAGGTTCACAGGGCAAGATAGTGAATAAAAATAGCAATCTAGTGTTTGACAAACCCAAAGATCCCAAATTTGGGGATAAGAATTTATTATTTGACAAAAACTGCTGGGAAAACTGAAATTAGTATGGCAGAAACTAGGCATGGACCCACATTTAACACCACATACTAAGGTAAGATCAAAATGGGTCCAAGATTTAGGCATAAAGAACGAAATTCATAAATAAATTGGAGGAACATAGGATGTTTTACCTCTCAGACTTGTGGAAGAGGAAGGAGTTTGTGTCCAAGGGAGAACTAGAGACCATTATTGATCACAAAATAGAACATTTTGATTACATCAAATTAAAAAGTTTCTGCACAAACAAAACTAATGCAAACAAGATTATAAGGGAAGTAACAAACTGGGAAAACATTTTTACAGTTATAAGAAATCAAGCCATTCTCCAATTGATAAATGGTCAAAGGATATGAACAGACAATTTTCAGATGATGAAATTAAAACTATTTCCACTCATATGAGTGTTCCAAATCACTATTGATCAGAGAAATGCAAATTAAAACAACTCTGAGGTATCATTACACACCTGTCAGATTGGCTAAGATGACAGGAACAAATAACGATGAATGTTGGAGGGGCTGTGGGAAAACTGGGACACTGATGCATTGTTGGTGGAGTTGTGAAAGAATCCAACCATTCTGGAGAGCAATCTGGAATTATGTCCAAAAAGTTATCAAAATGTGCATACCCTTTGACCCAGCCATACTACTACTGGGCTTATACCCCAAGGAACTACTAAAGAAGGGAAAGGGACCTGTATGTGCCAGAATGTTTGTGGCAGCTCTTTTCATAGTGGCTAGAAGCTGGAAGATGAATGGATGTCCATCAATTGGAGAATGGTTGGGTAAACTATGGTATATGAATGTTATGGAATATTATTGCTCTGTAAGAAATGACCAACAGGAGGAATACAGAGAGGCTTGGAGAGACTTACATCAACTGATGCTGAGTGAAACGAGCAGAACCAGAAGATCATTATACACTTCAACAATGATACTGTACGAGGATGTATGCTGATGGAAGTGGATTTCTTCAACATAGAGAAGAGCTAATCCAATTCCAATTGATTAATGATGGACAGAATCAGCTACATCCAGAAAAGGAACTCTGGGAAATGAGTGTAAACTGTTATTTTTACCTTCTGAATCCAATTCTTCCTGTGCAACAAGAAATTCTGTTCTACACACATATATTGTACTTAGAATATACTGTAATATATTTAACATGTATAAGACTGCCTGCCATCTGGGGGAGGGGGTTGGGGGAGGAAGGGAAAAAATCTGAACAGAAGTAAGTGCAAGGGATAATGTTGTAAAAAATTACCCATGCATATGTACTGTCCAAAAAAAAAGTTATAATAATAAAATAAAATAAAAATTAAATTAAAAAATAAATAAAAAATAAAATCCTTTATGAGCACTTCCAAGAAGCCCCTTTGAGTTTGATACCAATTCATATCACTTTTGGAGACTTCCCCTGTCACCCTAGCTGCTTTCTATGGTTAGGGTTTTCTCTTGCTCATTGTCTTTCTTTTCCCCTATTTTGTAACTTTTAAGGTCAAGCTCTGCTCTCCAGGTGCAGGGGCCACTGTCCCAAGCTTCCTGTGCAGCTCTGAGCACAGTGCCCCCTTGTGTTGGGTGTCTTGCTAACGTCAGGGGTAGCCCTGCCTGCTCTCTGCAGGCCCCATCCTGGTTTCCCAGGCTGTCACTTTACCTTCTGCTCTGGGTCTGGAAGCTGCTCTCTCTCCCCTCCCCCTTCCCCTCCTTCACTAACTTGGCTCCACCCCCAGAATTCTCACTTCATTTATAAAAGTGCTTTTGGCTCTTTAAGCGCCCCTCACCACCACCTCTTGCTCCCTCTTTCCCGGGATTCCGGTCAAAGTGATACAAAACTACCTTTTCTTCTGCTTCAGGTGCTTTGGTCACCCTTCCTACCTTGTGACATGCCCCCAGCCCGAAGCTCAGTCTATTCTGAATCTGCGGTTACTGAGGGGCTGCTGAGGGGCCTGTTACGTAGCCAGGCCTTCTCTGTGGGCCAGGTATCCGGCCTTGCCCCGTGTGTGTGGCCCAGCCTTTCCTGATTAGCACTCCTCCCTATCCTTGTCTGTCCCCATACTGACCAGGCCTGGAAAATAAGTCTAAGGAGCTTTAGGTCATGGCTTTGAGATCTGCCATCTTGGCTTTTCCCAGAGGCTTGACTTTAAATGAATTAGCTGCCTGTTTGGTTAATTTTATACACCAAATATTTCTATACTGCCAATTAATTATCCTTATTCAAAATGAGCATGAGCACACCCTAGTATAAAACAGGAAACAATTTTAGATTCAACATAAGACCACAATTAAGACATTTAAATTTGAAACTATATCTACTTTCAAAGCTCACCGCTCACAATAATTTTTCATAATCCAAGAGCTTTAAAATTTGACCCACACTCAACTTTATCTTTAAGAAGGTCTGACAGCAAGAGATAAAAAGAGAAATTCCATTTAAAATAACTGTACATAATGTTAAATAGTTGGGAGTCTACCTGCCTAGGCAAAGTCAGGAACGATATGAACACAATTACAAAACACTTTTTAAACATATAAACAAACTGGAAGAATATCAATTGCTCATGGGTAGGCTGAGCTATTATAAAAAATGACAGTTCTACCCAAATTAATCTACTTATTCAAAGTCATTTCAATCTACCAAGAAATCACAGAGCTAGAAAAAATAATAAAGTTCATCTGGAAAAACAAAAGATCAAGAATTTTAACAGAATTATTGATAAAAAATGCAAATGAAGATAGCCTAACTGTACCAGACCTAAAACTGTATTATAAAGCAGCGGTCATCAGAACCATTTGTTATTGGCTAAGAAATAGTCTAGTTGATCAGTGGAATATGTTAGTTTCTCAGGACAAAACAATTAATGACTATAGTAGTCTAGTGTTTGACAAACCCAAAGATCCCAGCTTTTGGGATAAGAACTCACCATTTGACAAAAACTGCTGGGAAAATTGGAAACTAGTATGGCAGAAACTAGGCATTGACCAACATATAACACCCTATACCAAGATAAAAGTCAAAATGGGGCCATGATTTAGACATACAGGGTGATCTATAAGCAAATTAAAATATAGGATAGTCTATTTCTCAGATCTGTGGAGGAAGGAAGGAATTTATAGCCAAAGAAGAGCTAGAGATCATTATGGAATACAAAATGGTTAATTTTGATTATATTAAAGTTTCTGTACAAGCAAAATCAGTGCAGACAAGATTAGAAGGGATGTAGAAAACTGGGGAAAAATTTTTATATCCAAGGGTTAATAAATGTGTCATTTCTAAAATATATAGAAAATTTACACAAATTTATAAAAAATACAAGCTATTCTCTGATTGATAGTCAAAGGATATGAACATACAATTTTCAAATGAAGAAATTAAAATATTTTCTAGTCTATGAAAAAATGCTTTAAATCACTAGATTAGAGAAATGCAAATTAAGATAACTCAGATACCACTACATACTTCTCAAACTGGCTAAGATGACAGGAAAAGATAATGATGAATGTTGAAGGGGATGTGGGAAAACTGGGACACTGATACATTGTTGGAATTGTGAATAGATTTAGCCATTCTGGAGAGCAATTTGGAACTATGCTCAAAAAGTTATCAAACTGTGCATACCCTTTGATCCAGCAGTGCTACTACTGGGCTTATTATATCCCAAACAAATATTAAAGGAGGGAAAGGGACCCACATGTGCAAAAATGTTTGTGGCAGCCTTTTTTGTAGTGGCAAGAAACGGGAAGTTGAATGGATGCCCATCAATTGGAGAATTGGCTGAATAAATTATAGTGTATGAATGTTATGGAATATTATTGTTCTGTAAGAAATGACCAGCAGGATGAATACAGAGAGGCTTACATGAACTGATCAGCTGAGTGAAATGAGCAGAACCAGATCACTGTACACTTCAACAACGATATTGTATGAAGATGTATTCTGATGGAAGTGGATATCTTCAACATAAAGAAGATCCAATTCACTTCCAGTTGATCAATGATGGACAGAAACAGCTACACCCAGAGAAGGAACACTAAGAATTGAGTATAAAATGTTTGCTCTATCGTCTTCCTACCCAGGTTACTTATATCTTCGGAATCCAATTCTTACCGTGCAACAAGAAATTTGGTTTTACACACATATATTGTATCTAGGTTATACTGCAACACATGTAAAATCTATGGGATTGCCTGTCATCTAGGGGAGGGGGTAGAGGGAGGGAGGGGAAAATTTGGAAAAGTGAATACAAGGGATAATGTAAAAAAAAAAAAAAATTACCCATGCATATGTACTGTCATATATATATATATAATTATAAAATTAATTTTTAAAAAAATGACCAGCAGGATGATTTCAGAGAGGCCTGAAGAAATCCACATGAACTGATGCTAAATGAAATGAGCAGAACCAGGAGATTATACATGGAAACAAGACTACTATACAATGATCAATTCTGATTGACATGGTTCAACAATGAGATGATTGAGGCCAGTTCCAATGATCTTGTGATGATGAGAACCATCTATACCCCAAGAGAGGACTGTGAGAACTGAATGTGGTTTACAACATAGCATTTTCACCTTTTTTCTTGTTTGCTTTCATTTGTCTTTTTTCTCCCTTTTTGATACAATTTTTCTTGTGCAGCATAATTGTGGAAATATGTATAAAAGAAATGTACATGTTTAACATATATCGGATTACTTGCTGCTATGGGGAGTGGATAGTGGAAGGGAGGGAAAAAAAATTTGGAAAGTTTTTACAAGCCTGAATGTTGAAAACTATCTTTGATATATTTTGAAAAAAACTATTAAAAAAAAAAAAGTCTGACTTCTCAAATCACTTCTTATAGTGCCCCAGTGACTGTTGAGATCGAGATCCCAAAATACTTTGGATAAAATGGCTAAAACTAGAATCTTAAAGGTGAAAAGGATTTTCCAACCCCTGCTGTTGAGCCATCTGCCTGATTCAAGTTGCTTCCCACTCTAATCCAATGTCCTCAACCATCAAACTGAGCCTCTCATATACCCCTCACTCTTTCCCTTTCTCTTCTCCTATCTTTCCTACCTTCTTACATCTTACTTCCTGATACATACTCTGAGCCAGACACTCCCTCATTCAACTCTGGATATTCTCTGGCTATATCCTCTGTACCTGGAATGCTGTTCTTTCTCATCTCCATCTGCTGGCTTCTATGAATTCCTTTAAGGCCCAATTAATTAAAATACTATTTTCCATAGGAAATCTTTCCCTCTCAATTATTTCCTATTTTCCCACAATATTGCTTATTTTTATGTATTTGTTTACTTATTTCCCCCATTAGATTGTGAGCTCGTTAAGAGCAGGGATTGCATCTTTTCATATCCCCACTTGTCATCTAGCCTCTATCTATCTGAATTCTTCTAATAACAACTCATTAAATTATGATCCATTCCATTTTTCAGTTAAATTCAACAAAATAAGTATGACATTCAAAAGCATAGTTCTAACTTACCAGGGACACAAGGGTGAAAAATACCATAAATTCATTGGGAGTAGGGACAATTCAATAGCAGAACACATACACAACTATGGTCAAGAGCAAAACGTGATAAGAGCCAAGGAGAGAACCAGAAAAATTACTGAAAGAACATTTGAAAAGATAAAGGTCATTTTCAAGTAAGGCATTCTAAGAACAATGGCAACTGATCCATCAGGCCTTAAATGAAAATGTTTTTGATTAATAGGCAAAAAGACCATGTTAAATTTCTGTGTAGGCAGCCCTAGCAGTCAAATGAAATGACTACATGTTCATTTATTAAGTCAGAGAATTTGCTTTAACAAATTTTATTCACACTAAAATTACACAAAAAGCATATCAATTCATTTTAATCAAAATAACTTCATCATGTTACATCTGTTATAAAATAACTGTACAATCCATAGAAAATGCATTTCTATTTTATGAAATTCAGTCATCATCTTCCTCTTCTTCATCACTAATCACATACTTCTTGTGTTTTTTATTAGCTTTATCATCATCCTCTGCTTTCCGTTTTCCGGAAGTCTCACCCTCCTAAAAGGACACAAGTAAAATAAATTTAAAGTTCAATTATGGACTGAGTTATTTCTAGTGAATGCCCTTTTACTGTTTTGGCCCAGAACTAAGATTTCATTAGTTTGAGGAACTCCCCTGTATGAAGCCACCCTCCACCAATGCAGCTTAAAAACTCATCCATGGATTATAACTTTCATAGTTTTCTGGCACATGAAGAGATTAAGTGACTTGGTCTTCTGGGAGTAAGGTGACAGTGGGGCATCTTAAAACCTTTTCTACTTGCAATTCCTTTTTACCCATCCTCATGTATATAAGTATAGAAATCAAAACATTTACTAACAACAAATCACAAAATATATTATTTTAACACAATTCTTTGGCACATTTATTAAAGATGAAAACAAATTTGCATACTAATGAGATGGATATGCTTGTTTGTTTTTACATAAAGAATTAAATTCTGGTAGAATATTTAATAACTTTTACTGTTGCCAAATTTTTAAAAACCCCACATTCAGCTACATTATCTCATATGGGGTTGTGACCTACAATTTAAGAAGCTTGACAGGATGCCACTTCTTCTCCCTTTGCATACTGAATTGAAATAAATTTGTTTATATATATTTTACAAAGGCATGCATACTCTATGAATTTTAATGACTAAGTGTGGCTCCAAAGAATAGATAAAGGGGGAGGGTATGGAACTCTGCAAACTTTACACCCTTTTTTATTAGTTCTGGTGAACAATGATTTTTCTTCTTTTTAAAAAAATATAAAGAGAAATAGCCAATTTCTGGAAATTTAAGTAACATGAGAACAATATATATCGATTACAATTTTTTAACGGACATATCAGTCCCCCTGGTCACTAAAAAATGAAAAAGGTTGATAACAATTTGGAAATTTTTCAAGTATAAAATAAGCAAAAGTACTTTTGAGAATTAATTTTGAATTAAAAGGTCCCAAACACAAATAGAGAACTACCAGATTAAAAATCTGCTGTCTATGTTTAATGTTTTTTAAAATAAAGAGATTTCAAAGTCTCTATAATAAGTATTTAATTTTCAGAATATTTTAAAGGATTTCTGAATATATTGATAAATGGTTTCTTTGCATGGGTTTTTCCAATTATAAACTGCAGCATGCTTGAGGAAATGCTATGTGCTATCTTATTAATTGCTATTAGATATCTGTAAAAATTAGTTTATTCTTACATATCCATATCATTATTTTAATATTTCACAAGGAACTCAGAGAATTTCCATTGAGTAATGAATACTTTCCAATTACAGAGAGAAACTATTATAACACAAAAACAGAAAGGAAAAACTACATGAGGGACAAATCCATGTCAGATAATGTTTAAATTAGAGTCAAATCTAGAACAGGAGTGTACAGTCCTGGGTCTAACTTGGTGCCAATTCTGTTCCACTTCTAAGCTCAATTTTTTAAATCAATAGACTTCTATCACCCATGTATAAAAGCATTATGCTAAGCCCTGGAATGACCAATATGAAATCATTCATTCATTCAAACAAAGTGAAAAGCCTTAAATACAAGCTGTTCTTGTGCCCATCCCTACAGAAGATGGAGCCCACTCCTTTACAAGGCAATGGCAGCTAGACATGTTCGGATCAGCGGTTTTATCTTGCCACAGTTTTAAGTCTAAGCTACAATGTTAAATGAACCCTTCAAAGTCCCAGAACTATGTCCTAAGAAAACGAATGTCACTCAGTGACCCTCCTCTCTTATTTCCAACAGAAATCTTGATGCACCACCTTTCTAAGCTCTACAAATGAGCAGAGACACCTGGAGGCAGTGGGGTGCAGTAAGGGGAGCCCTTTGTTCACCCCTAACCCCGAGTGGCCGCAGATTAATCAGGCCACAAATTCTCTGAGCCCCTCTGTAAAATGAGGACACTGCCATTCTGGCCTCTATGGACTGCCAAGGATCAAACAAGGAGGCAGCGTTTGTGAGCTCTTGACCACTCGACCCAACACTTAGGCCAGAGGCAGGAATAGCATGGTGCTGAGATGAACAGGGCCAAACTTCTGCCTTCAGTTCTGCCTGTTATATAAGAAAGAATCTGGCCTAGATTCTCTCTAAATGTATTTTCCAACTCAAAATTCATAGGTATTCACCATATGCAAGATAGAATTCTAAGAGATAATCACAGTACTAATCCAATTCACAGACTAAAATGTTATAAGGAAGAAATATTTTTTATCATCTATTTACAATTACATACAGATATTAGCCCTTCTCCAATCTAAAATCCTTGAGTGTACCCCCCCAAATAGAAGAGAAACAAGTTTACAAGAGACAGTTAAAATCATATTAGTAATGTAAATTTTAAAAGAGAGTTACTTTCTTGGGTCAAAATTCCAACAATACATAATTAAGAGATACAAAGAGCTCTTCTTTTCAGCTCTGTTTCCCCACTTCCAAAGATTCTTCACACACACACACACACACACACACACACACACACACACACACACACACACACACAAATGGAGAAAACAACCCTCCATAAATTCCTTTTTTGTGAGAGGGGAAAGGAGAGAATAATATTTTTGCCATTCAGGTATATTTCCTAAGCCTGCCACCATTCTAGCCAAGTAAGAGATGGCCTAAAATATGTCCAACAATTTTCAGATTAGATCCCCTACTTTCTACCAGTAAGAGTACTTGCCACCATTTTGAATTACCATATAGCAAGGGTTCAAGTGACTGTTTTACATAATTAAACATATGTAATCTACATCAAATTGCTTACTATTTCAGGGAGGGGATAGATAATAAAGATAGAGAGAAAATTTGGAACTCAATTTTTCTTTTTTAAAATTGTACAATATTACATATTCAAATAAAAGCATAAGTTCTAAAGGAGTGGAAAGTCATGAACAAGTCCCAGTCTTCTATTCCTGCCTTATGTGCACAGAATGAATGAGGAGCCTTAGTTCTACCACAAATACTTGTCCTTTACGGTTCTGCTAAGTGTTCCTGGCTATTTACCACCAAGTATGAGGCAAGCAGAGCCAAAAACAAGGTTTTATCTGAATCCCAGCCTGGACAAATGTTCCACACTGCGTGTAGAGGGGACTTACCTCATTTTGGCAACAATCACTGTTTAAAAGTAAGAATTTTTGTTGTTCAGAATTCAACCGTATAAATCTACATAAAGGATTCTACATTATCCTTGTATTCCATGAATCCTCACTCTGTTGTTTGCCCAGAAGAAGCAGGAATTCTTCAAAGAACCCCAGGGACAGCAGCTACAGGGTCTCTAGGGGCACACTTACGCTTCTGCCAGGAGAATGATCCAGCTAGATATCTAGGCAGCTAGATGGAACAACAAATAGAGTAACACATCTGGATTCAGGAGTTTCCATCCTACCTGCAAATATTTATTAGCTGTGTGGTACTAGGCAAGTCACTCTACATCTGTTAAGTTTTTTTCATTTGTAAAGAGGGAATAACAGCACCTATCTCCTAAGATTATGATGTGTATCAAATGAGCTATTTGTAAAGAGCTTTGAAAACCTTCAAAATACACACACACACACACACACACACACACACACACACAGAGTTGGAACAATAACACATCTTGTATAAGTATTGATATTTGAGTTTTCCTGATTGGATCCTCCTCATAGTATATAAAATGAAGTGAAGGCTTGAGAATAAGCTGTTCATATAGTCCACCAACAGTTCTAAATACCTAAGGCAAGAACTCACCTGAGTCCCAGTGAGGTTTATTTGAGTCATGCTAGGTTCTTTCCACTGCCCCAACTAAAAATACAAGCGCTGCTTAGGCATTTTAGGCAAGAAGGAAGTAGGCTGAAATTGTGTCACTAGAATTGTGAGGCAAACTCAGATCAACTGTTTCCACCTTTTTCCACCTTAAGACTACTTCTCCTTTCCTAAGCATCTCCAGAGGAAAATTCCTTTCAACATTTCCTCATCCCTTTTCTATCTCCTACTCTTGAGATACCACAACCCTAAATTACTATCTCAAAGCTGTAAGCTTTTTTACAATATCCCTTACCAAAATAACTATCAACCAGATAAAAAGTAACCAGGTGTCAAAATATTTTAGAGATTTCCCAGAGCTAAGGCCCAGCAAGCAGTCTGTGTCCTGAGCTTAAGAGTAACAACAATCCTCTGCACTCTTGCTGATCTCACTGCCCAGCAAAGTGCATTGCTCTGATCAGCACCAGGTGTTCACTAAGGGATGTCATGCTCCCTATTTCCCAGGAACCTGGGAGCCAATGTGCTGCAGCCTAAAGCTGTCTATCACCTCTCTTGACATGCTCACAATCCTTGCTCCTTGTAATTGCCAAATGAACCAAACCAGGTACTGCACTTCTGTTTGTGCTGGTTCTGTACTGTGCTGGCTGGGAGACATTCAACTTGAAGACCATTTCCACAGGATCCAGAATGCTATGTATGAATCTGCCATGGGAACAGCAACCAAGACCCCAAAATGATCATGCCATGGTCCAGCCCACTTGTGATTTTATTTTTATGAATTCTGCCTTTCTCCCAGCAAGATAAGCCTATCCTCTTGGCGGGGAGGGGAGGAGATGGACTTCTGCTTACTTTCCTCATTTTGTGATGAATTAAACTTGTGTTTCTGTCCTGACTCTCCTGTCTCTATCCTGCTCTATTTGACTCCAGTCATTGCTAGGTCAGAGGCTGATTCCAGTCCAATTGACTCAGAACTTCTGTAGACAGAGGTTATGTTTAACTCTGGTGAACTAGGTTTCAGGTATTGCTGAAGAACAGTTTAAGTTTCAACCTGCAGACAAAGTGCGAGTCTATAGGACTGAAGAAAATAGCTTTTCCTTCTACTATTACAGAATAGAAAGTAAAGGTGAGATATCAGAGTGATACATATCCAGAGAGATCTATAAATCAGCTTGTTCCCCAAGATTCTCAATATAATCAAATACTTCCATTTTTATGTCTGATTATTTGTACAGTAGACACTGTAAGGAAAGGGAACATCAAAGGAAGGTAAAGATGAAAAGTCATGAATCTTGGGGTCCAATCACTAAAAAAAGAAATTTTCCCTAATCTTCCAGATAGTGGCAGTAGAAAGCTACTGAAGAGAATCCTGCCAGGTGGCTTTCTGTTTCTGTACTGGCTTGGATGATGCAGGTTGGAGGGATAGGAGAGGAGTTTGCTGGCAATGAGTGTAGCTATGTGACTCATTTCCCACCTGCCATTGTTTCCTCCTGACCTGGGACAAGTACCATCTTTAAACTATTACAACATTTGTTTAAATTTTTTTTGTTTAATTTTGGATGAAATTTAAATATTTTCCAAAATCTTGTATTCTTTAAATACTCAAATTTAAATTCAAAAGCTTTGAAATGTTAAAATGCAGATATTCCTTACAGCATTAAAATTCCCTCAAAACTCTAAATAGCACATGTAACCTTAAATGAAGAGACTTGGCAAGTTATTTTGAAAGAATGCCAGTCTCTGGACTAAGTACAACCTGTTCTAAAAACATCATAGGTACAAGAGCAGAATCTAGGAGGCACTCAAGTTTACATGGATGCTGTTTATACAGAAGTTAACCCTGGAAAGCCCAGCAATAACCAATCCTGAAACTTCTGTTCTGAGCAAGACTGGGCTCTGGTAGTTTATCCCAAACAGGACTGATTCCACACTGCTCACAACTCCCTAAACCTGACAGCAAGAGCCATATGAAGCTAAACTGCCCAATGACAAACCCTTCTTACCAGTGGGTTTCCATTAAGCTTTCTTTTCTGGTGACTCCAAGTTGTTCTCCAAAGGAACTCTTTCAAGAGACTTTTCCCTCCTACCTTATAGAATTTGAGTTGTGAAAATTTGCTGGAAGGTTATCTATTCTATATATTATTGGATACTTAAATATACTAATTAAATTCACTTAAGTAGCACTTTATTATATTACTTTAATATAAAGTATTAAAGTAAAACTGAAAGTAAAGTTGCTGAGGTAAACATGAACTTATTAAAGAAAATATGGCTACAAAATGTACTTATCTACAAAATATAGACACATATCTGAATAGAAAAAGAATGACTTAATGCTTAAGCTGTTTCCCCTAAATTCTTATTTTGTATTACCAAAAAACTATAGCAAAATGACCAAGGTGATTTCCAATGCCCTACAAATAAGGCAGCTTGGCTGTAAATTACCTTTCAATTTTAATTCATAGTCTTTGCCTGCCATCAACCAAAGAGCATCTGTCTAGATGATGAGTGCCCTGTTTGCCAACTGTTCAGTATACTGTAAATATGCCATTAGGATATTTCCTCATCCTGATGAAAAACAAATCTGTTCTAAGCCAATCCATCAATTTCTGCCAACATGTCACTTCTCAGTTTTTTGGAAACATTAAATTTTACAATTCATAACCTAAAAATAGGCAGACTGTGGAAATTCTATAACACATGGGAAATTTCTCAAAACACATTTAACTAAGGGCTAAGCTATTCACATTTTATAATGTACACAAACCAGAAAAACTAAATAGACACATTTCATATATGTGAATTAGAACAGTATCCACATATATACTGTAGGAAAAAAAAATAGATGCTTACATTAATCATTGCATCTTTATACTTTTAAAAGCATTTTCAAATACATTATCTCATTTGATTCTTATGATAATCTCATGTGGTTGAAATACCAAGTTGCTATTATCCCCACTTTACAGATGAGTATACAGATCAAAATGATGAACTGATTTGTGCCTTGAAACGAAAACCTTCAACTCCTAATTTAGTGCTCTTTCTATCCTACTATACCACCTGCCTCTACACCTGTCTTAGCTCAAATGAGATAAGATTGGTTAAAAAAAAAAAAGGGGAGGCGAGGCTTAGCATAGTAGCCTGGCACATAGTAGATATAATATACAAATGCTTATTTCCTTTCTTTCCCTTCCTGTATCAACTATGGCCCATGTGTATGAAGACATTCAACTAGAATTGTAGTATTATGTAGATATGGATAAACAAACACTAATAATGACAGAGGAAATATGTCTGGAAATTATTTAAAATTCGTGAGAAAATAACCTCAAGACATTCAGAAGGGCCCAAAATGCAACATAAGGAATTTAGGAAATAAAGGAACACCAAGATTTGAAATATTTCATTAATAGTCACATTATAATAACATGTTATGCTTTTTTATGATATATGAGTGATAGATGCATTATCTAAAGCTCTTATCTGCTGTGCATATTATCTCATGGTAGCTTTAGTCTATTAGCCTTAATTAAAAAAAATTTATCACATTTTGAAAGAGGACTATGAGGCAAAGAGGGAGAACTGACTAAGTATATACATCCTATTCTGTGTCAGACATAGTGAGAAACACTTAACAAATGCTTTCATTTGAAACTAACAACCCTGATAGGTTGTCCCCTTCTTACAGTTGAAAAACAGAGTCCAGCAGAGATCTGTGTGACTTTCCTGGGGTTACAGAGATATTAAAATGTCTGAGGCAGGTTTAAACCTCAGGCCCAGCGTTCCACCTACTGGGCTGCCTATCTGCCTAGTCACCACAGTGTGCTGCCTCTCTTTTCTAACATTCATTAAGAATAAATCCTCAGCCAGCACTGTCTGCAAATGAACAAGGTGATCCCGTGTCTTACCTCATCACTGGTCAGTTTTTTGGCTTTAAGTAATCGTTGTGCTCTGTCATCATCTGACCCCTCATCACTATCAGAAGAATAGATCCTAGCTCGTTCCTCTGAAAACAAAAATGAAGTCATTTAAAACATAAGATTTCTCTTGTAAGGGAAAGCTAGAAATGGTGTTCCTCTGAGGAACACCAGGAGGTTTTGGTGGATGCCAAGCACAATGAGTCCATGATGTGATATGACATCCAAAAAACACTCGAGAATACTGGACCGCGCCCTAGAGCAGAGCTCCGGGAATAAGAAGGAATTTACTGCTAGGTGCATTGGCTTGGCCAGAATCACATCCGTAATGTGGCAAACCATCTTAGGAAAGACAATCATGAAACTGGTAAGCACGCAGAGGAAGAGAGTGACAGCCATGGTGGTTCAGCAAGGAATACAGGTATCCATGAAGAATATACCCTGAAGAAAAGAATTAAGTAGGACATGGTAGCTTTCCAATTGAAGAAATGTTACATAGAAGGAATATTAAAATTATCCAGCTTTTGAGTGCAAACTGAA
Source organism: Sminthopsis crassicaudata (assembly GCF_048593235.1). Taxonomy (NCBI): domain Eukaryota; kingdom Metazoa; phylum Chordata; class Mammalia; order Dasyuromorphia; family Dasyuridae; genus Sminthopsis; species Sminthopsis crassicaudata. Next base: position 523,563,293 of record NC_133618.1, read on the forward strand.
CATGTCAGAACTGCTCTATGTAGGCAAGGAAAAATAAATGGATATAAACAGTAATTCTGTAGAAAGAAAGGGGAACCACAAGTAACAAAGGAGTAAAAAGGAAGTACAAAAAGTCATTACTTTTTTTTTAAAAAGAGTCACTATTTTTAACTTGTGCAACATGACAAATATAGAAATGTGTTGAAAAATTGCACATGTTTAACCCATATTGGACTGCTTCCTGTTTTAGGGGAGAAGGGAAGAAAAGTTTGGAATACAAGGTTTTGCAAAGATGATTGTTGAAAACTGTCCTTTTATTTGGAAAAATGAAATACTATTTTAAAAAATTTTACTTTTAAAAATCACTTAGAATCTGATTAATTCAGCTACCTTTACTTCTGAAATAAAGATGGAATAAAAATTAAAAATTATTCCTTTTCAAAATAAAACAGTAGAAGGGAACATATTTTGGCTTCCCATTGTACTTAGCACAGGGTATATCAAGAACGGCAAAAAGGAGTCCTTGTCCTCAAGCACCTCACAGTCTAATGGTGGAGGCAATATACAAACAACTTTGTTCAAGCAAGAGACAGAGAGGATCAAGTGAAGATCACCTAATGAAAGCCTTCTTACATGGGGTGTGATTTTAGCAGCTATGAAGTAAGACAGGTGAAGGTAAGGGAAACCATTCCAGGCATGGACAGCCTGTTGGGATGCCTTGCTTAAGGCCTAACAAGAATGCTAGGGTCACTGGATCACAGAATAAATTCTAAAAATACTAGAAACATAGAAAAGGCTTTATTACATTATATTACATTACAAAAGGCTTTAAAAGCAGCATCTTATAATGATTCTGGAGCTAATGAGGGACCACTAAGAGTTTACTGAATAGGAGAGTGACATGGTCAGACCAGTGCTTTAGGAAGATCACTTTGACAGCTGCTGAATGAAAGGTGAACTGGAGTGTGGGGAGGCTTGAGATGGAGACCCATCAGAAGATGGAGACTGGGTATAAGGACCCTCATCAACTCTCATAGGGACGATATTAGAACAGAGGAATTTACGTTAGGAAAGAATAAGCAAGACTTGGCAACTGATTGAATAAGAGAATGAGAAAAAGGAGTTGAAGATAATATCTAAGTTGGAAGCCTAGATCACTGGGAGGATGAGGGTTTTGACAAGGAAGAGTGGAATGTGGAAAGATTTGGGAGGGAAAATGAGTTCACAGTTTTGTACATGTCAAGTTTAAAATGTGGATAGGACATTTGGTTCAAGATGTCCATAGGCAATAAGGAATACAACATTGGAGGTCAAGAGAGACATTAGGGCAAAGAGATCTAAGAATCATCCTCAAAATACAACTGAATCCCTAGCTGGTGAATCTCTCCCACTCCTCGCAAAAATACTTTGCATTTACTTAACAATGGATATGTTACTTCCTCCAAAAGAATGAAAAACTTCTTAAGCACAGGAATTCTTCATTTAGTATTTGTATTCCCAGGCCTAGCATATTGCCTGGCATTTGGCCAACTTAATAGATACTTGTTGAGTAAATAGTGAGAGAAGGTGCTGCCATTTAAAACAAAAACAAACAAAATAAACCAACTCAATTATACCACTTGACTGTGGTTTGTTCTCTACAGAACTTTTTGGGCCTCAAGACAAACTGCTTATTAATTCTATATTAATTAATATTAACAATTCTTAATATTAATTAATATTAACAATCCTTAATATTAATTAATCCTTAAAAAATTATGGTTAGCAGAAGATCACTATACACTTCAACAACAATACTGTATGAAGATGTATTCTGATGGAAGTGGATATCTTCAACATAAAGAAGATCCAACTCACTTTCAGCTGATCAATGATGGACAGAAACAACTACACCCAGAGAAGGAACACTGGGAATTGAATGTAAAATATTAGCACTACTGTCTATCTACCCAGGTTACTTATACCTTCGGAATCCAATACTTAATGTGCAACAAGAAAATTGGATTTACACACATATATTGTATCTAGGTTATACTGTAACACATGTAAAATGTATGAGATTGCCTGTCATCTAGGGGAGGGAGTAGAGGGAGGGAGGGGAAAATCTGGAAAAATGAATACAAGGGATAATGTTATAAAAAAATTACTCATGCATATATACTGTCAAAAAATGCATAATTATAAAATTAATAAAAAAAATATATGGTTAGATACAGCTTAGTGACACAGTGGATAGAATACTGCTCCTGGAGTCCAAAAGACTTGAGTTCAAATCTAGCCTCATACACATGACATCTAATAGCTGTATGATGAGGGAGGGAGAGAGGAAGGAGGGAGAGAAGAAGGAAAGGAGAGAAGAAGGAAAGGAGGAGGGAAGGAAAAGATTCTATAATGTGCAAGTTAAATGTCAAAATTTAATTTCAATTAAAAATTTAAAATTTAAGTCCATTTAGTTTCATCTAAAAATAAAAACTTATCCAATGATCTTGTGATATTGAGAGCCATCTGCTCCTACATAGAGGACTGTGGGAACTGAGTGTGGATCACAACATAGCATTTTCACTTCTTTTGTTGTTTGCTTCAATTTTACTTTTTTTTTTCCTTTTTGATCCGATTCTTTTTTTGTGCATCAGTATGCTTATACTGGATTTACATATATTTTTACCATGTTTAGCATATATTGGATTACTTGCTATCTAGGAGAAAGGATGGAGGGAAGGGGGAGAAATTATCCTTGCATATGTTTTGAAAATAAAAAACTTCAATAAAAAATAAATAACAAAATTTAAAAATAAATACAAAAACTTACCTCTTATTCCACCTTTATATCTATTTTTAATAGCTGCCAGGCTAATTGATTCTTCCCCCTCATCTTCTTCATCATAACGATCTGGTTCTAAATAGTTTGCACTAAGTCCTCGCTGATGTTGTTTCTCTCGCATTCTTCGCTGCTGAGACTCTCTACGAATGGAAGCTCTTAACCGTTCCTCCTCTTTCTGTCAAGGAAATCAGACATCATTAGCTGACTCAACACATTACAAATAATTAGCTTCATTTAATCTGAGTTCTTAAAAGTTTTTTTTTGATTACAAAGCCTTTATAATGTTGATTAAGCTAAAACTAAGATTATTGTTTTTTTAGTTATAGAAGGGAAAAGGAAAGAGGTAAGGTGAACTATATCTATTGTCAAGACCTGAAAGAACATACAGAGTATTCTATTTTGGAATTCTTTAGCAGGTAGAGATTCCATTGGAGTTTCTAATTGTATCCCAAGTTATGACTATAAATCCTGAAGATACCCACACAGAAAAGATTCCCTAAGCTTTCTCCTTGAAGCAGGAAAGGCCATTTTTGGACACTCTGGAGCACCTAATATTCTCATATTTATGTATCTAGAAACTACACATTGATCACAAATCTCAGGAAAATTATGTCTACATCCTTTAAGTCACAGACCTTATTAGAGCTAAGGCGCACTGGCAAGGGGAAACATAGGTAGGTATAAACCACAATATGGAACCTTATTTTCACTTTATTAATAGTTGCAGTAGTTGAATTCCTGAAAACTAAGAGAAAGTCAATTGTGTTGGTTTCTCCTTGGCATTTCCTTTCCTTTTCCACCTCAGAGTTAGACATTTTACATAAATACAACTTCATAATATTAAAATCTTTCCTTTTTTTAAATTTAATAAAATTTAGTTGTACCTAAAAGTACTTTTAAAAAAAAAGATTATATTCCAACTTTAAGAGCCAGGAACTGACTATCCAAGGCCAATTAAATGATAAAAATCTCCATTCAAACTACTCTGAAAAATAAAGAAACTCTTAAAATAAAATACTTTTAGGGAGATCCCTACTGGACTTTTCCATCATTCTTGCCCTCCTTTCAGGAAATTACTGGATTTTGTAATCCCAGATAAAAAAAACTACAAATTCATGTGTTGCTACTAGTGATACTATAAAAATATCTAGCTTGCTGAACCTGCTTCTGAGGACAAGAAAGCAAAATTTCAGAAGATAATATGACTTGCTTGGCAGAAACAGATTCAACAAGCAAACTAAGCTTGACAGCAAGACTGGAGGCAGAATGCCATAGTGCCTAGCTGATAGGATCCTCCCTCTTCTTCCTCCTGTAATACCCTTTCCCAAAAAGGGGAAAGAAGTTATCCAGGAAACATGGCTCAGAAATGAATGATAAACATATTGGTCAGAGGCAAAGAATAAGAAACATGAATGTCTGTAACACTGTATTCTATTTATCAGGAAAGATAAGCTAGTAGCAGAGTACCACCTGACTCTCTTGGAAGTAACTTCCAGACAATCTGTGCCCTCCTTTATGAATTCCATAAACTTGAAATTCTGAGAAGTATACTATCATAAATACACATTCCAATTACCAACATGTAAGTCCAATTCTGATCCTTATATAAGTATCATTCTACTTGTAGTTTCAATTCTATCTCATCCTGTACTAATGTGATTCTCTACCATCTTTTATTTTATTAGTAATCTTTTGATTTGATATCACCATTTCCAAATACATGCTGTCTGTCTGTCTCACTCTCCCCCCTCCCCAGCCCCAGGTATACCTAATCACAAAGAAATAAAAAAATATTTTTTAAAAGCAGTTCAGCAAAACCAATAAATAGCAACAAGGTGATATTATATAACATTCCACACCCAGAAGACCCCATCTCAACAAGAATACACAATATTTCAAATCTAAAGTCTTCCTTCTGCAAAGAAAAGAACATTTTCTCAATTCTTTTCCAAAAATACCTATCATTTCAATCCAACTTTACAATCTAAATGGTAACCATAACTAAAAACAAGCAAGTAAATTACTGATGAAATACCTAGGCAAAAATCTGAATCAAATTTTTTAAAATGTACCTTGAGTTCTCCTTTATTACCATCAACAGTGCTGTCACTATTATCACCCTTTTGTCTCATCCCATGTTTAGGGATTTCTGCTTATATGAGTAGGCAATAATCACAACATCAGCTAACTAAAGAGTAGGTAAATAAAAATATTACTATTAGTGAATAGAATCATAGGAAAAACTTAAGACAAAAAAAATCACCTTAATCATTTCTGTGCGCTGGCATTCTGGATCACGGCCAGCCATGGGCAAGATTCTAATTTTCTGTGTCTTTGAACATCTATCAGCAAGTGACAGGGTCATCTTCCTGTGTGTGGCACTGTCTGTAGAGTGTGGTCTGTCAAGAAATGAGGGGGGAAAAAAGAGCAAAACTGTATTACTGATTAATAAATACTTTTGAAATAAATAAATAATGAATGCCTGTGAAAGCTGATCATATGGTGATTCAGGCCAGTTCCAATGATCCAATGATCTTGTGATCGAGCCATCTGCAGTCAGAGAGGACTGTGGGGACTAAGTGTGGGACTACAAAATAGCATTTTATTTTTTATTGCTATTGTTTGCTTGTATTTTTTGTTTTCGTTCTAATTTTTTTTCTTTTTGACCTGATTTTTTTTGTGCAGCATTGATAATTATAGAAATACATATAGAAGAATTGCACATGTTTAACATGAGGGAGAAAAAAAATCGAAACACAAGGTTTTATAAAGGTAAATGTTGAAAACTATCTCTGCATGTGTTTTGAAAATAAAAAGCTTTTTAAAAAAAGAGATAACTGGATAAAACTAAAAAGAACTAATCACATTTTGATATAAAGATATATTTAGATATTTATAAAATTAATAAGTAATAATACACTACATCCTATAAGTTGGATTAAGTTTCTAAGCCTTTTTTATTGCCTAATATATCCATAATAAATCCATTTTGGCCCTCCAAGATGAGGGGAGAAAGAGAGGACTTTTGTTCTATATTAACTGTTAATTGGAGGAAGTAAAGTAGAAGAATTTGTGGAAAGGAAAGAACTTAGATTTTTTACAAAATGTATGCAACTATGATAATCAAGATGGAAAAAAAGAGTCAAAAATAACAAAGATGGCTCAGGACTGAGATGACTTTCATTGCAATGTAAATTAATTAATATATTTCAGAAGTCCTAAAAAATTAGTTGTAAAGTTCACAGGATGAAGGTCTTGTTAGACAGCATGACAGAAGAAGAACATGAAATCAGAAACCTCATTTGGAATCACAACTGTACACTAATATCGTGTGACAACCATGGATAACTCAATTCCCTTCTGATAGGGACAGTATAGGAATCTAGTATAGAAGACTTAAAAAAAAAAAAAAAGGCAAATCCAACCATCAAGAATATATTCATAAGACTTGACAATTTATTAGATGAAAGGAGTAAGGGAGAAAAAAAGTAAAAGATGAAGCTAAGGTTTTAACCTTAATGATTAGTAGAATATCATTATCAACATCCTAGTAATAACAAGATAATAATGATAATATTAACCACTAGGTAGGATGAACAGAGAGCTAATTTTTACAACTAAGAAGATCTAGGTTTTAGTTTCTTCTCTGAAACAAAATGGTTACATGAAAAAAATAAATTGTAGAAAAGTTGTCCATCTGTCCTGATAGAGGAAGTTTCTTAACTAGGAATTAACTATACTAATACAGCTGTGGATTAAATAAATCAATAACAATAATAAGAGCTGATATTTAGATAGCATTTTAATGTTTTTAGAATGCTTAACACATGATATTCTTTGATCCTAATGCCAAACTTGAGATAGATACAATACATACTATCCCAGTTTAATGAGGACACAGCCTCAGAGAAGACTAGTTGGCTTGCCTATGATTACACACAATTTTAATAATTTAGAAGAAGGGGCCACTTTGGGAGTCAAGATGTAAATTCAGTTTGTGGTTTAGTCTGGAGTTCAAATTATCAATAGAACATCAATAAACATGGAGATGTCCAAAAAGACATCCAGGAGACACAGAACTAGACTTCAGGTATAGAAACTAAGGATGAATTTCAGGATTAAAATGAATGGTAAGACTTGGGAGTCAACTTCATAGAGGTGAGAACTGAAACCATGATAACAGATAAGATCAGCAAAAGAGAGAACAGAAGAAAGCCCAGGAAAGCACTTTCAGAAATAGAAAACAATAATCTAGTGAAAGAAATGAGATAAATAAAAGAAAACCCAGTAAAAAATGAGTACATAAAAGATGATATAAATTAGGGAAGCATAAAATAGTATACCTATCAGATCTATGGATGAAAGAAGAATTTATGACTATGGAACGTAAAATGGATAATTTTGATCACATTAAATAAAAAGGACTTTGCACAAACAAATCCAATGCAGCCAAGATTAAAAGAAGAACGGAAAACTGGGGGGAAAATTTTATACCAAATTTCCCCAATAAAAGTCTCACTATTTAAACATATAGAGAATTGAGTCAAATTTATCAGAATTTAAAAGTTATTTTCCAATTAATAAATGGTCAAAGGCTGCAAACAGGCAGTTTTCAGGTGAAGTAATAAAAGCCATTTTTATATTCATATAAAAAAATGCTCCAAATCACTATTGATTAGAGAAATACAAATTAAAACAGCTCTGAGGCAGAATTACCCCATACCTATCAGACTGGCTAATGTGACACAAAAAGTAAATGACAAATGTTGGAAGCAATATGGGAAAACTGAGTTACTAATATACTGCTGGTAGAGTTATGAACTGACTGAAATATTCTGGAGAGCAATTTAGATTTGTGACCAAAGGGTTATAAAACCATGCTTACCTTCTAACCCATTATTTGTTCTGTATCCCAATGAGATAAAAAACAAAAAGGAAAACAACATTTGTACAAAAACAAATGTGGTGACAAAGATTTGGAAATAGAGGGAATGCCCATCATTTGGGGAATGGTTGAATAAGTTGTGGTATTTGCTTATGATGAAACATTACTGCACTATAAAAAATGATGAGCAAGATGCTCTCAGAAAAACCTTGATTTATATGAACTGAAGCAAAGTGAAATAAACAGAACCAAGAGAATACTGTACACAATAAGAACAATAATGATCAAATACAAATGACTTAACTATTCTTCGCAATACAAAGATCTAAGAGAGTTCTGAAGAATTTTTCATGAAAAATGCTATCCATCTCTAGAGAGAGAATTGATGGAGTATGAATGTAGACTGAAGCATATTTTTTTTACTTTATTTTTATTGCTGTATGTGTGTGTTCTTTTACATCCTAATATGGAATTATGTTTTGCATTACTGCACTTGTATTACCAATATCAAACTGTTTGCCTTCTGGAGCGGCAGATAACAAGAAACGAGGGAGAGAGAGAATTTGGAACTTAAAATTTTAAAAACTAATGTTTACAATTGTTTTTACATGTAATTAGGGAAAAACAAAAACAAAAACAAAAACCTTTACATGTAATTAGAAAAAATGGACCAAAAAAAGGAAAAAAAAAAATGAGAAAAATTCAAGAGCTGTATCAAATGATACAGCTGAAATGTTCAATAGTGTCATCAAAAGCTATAGAAATGTTAAAGAGGATGAAGCCTAAGACAGGATCCTTGCATTTGGAAAATAGGTCATAAGGGACCTTGAATAGAATTCTTTCAATAATGAGATTTAAATCCAGAAAAAAAGCAATTTAAGACAAAGAGAATAAGATAGCATAAAACAAAGATATCAAACTTAAATTGAAAAATGTTTAACCAAAAAAAAAAAAAAATACAACTCAGAAAAATGTTGATTTGACATTTTCTAAGTCAATATGGGCCAGCAGGAATCCATTTCTATTTGAATTTGACACCACTGACATAGATTATTTCTAGAAGTTTAGAAATAATGGAGAAAGATATAAGACAATACTTTGAATGGATGAAAGAGGAAATAGTTAAAAGTATAAAAAATATCTGAGAGTATGTTTGTAAGGAGTGGATAGAAGATCAAAAGGATAAACTCCCATAGAAGAAAGAATATAAAACAGGAAAACTGGACTACATCACATCTATCAGATTTGACATTCTATCATCTATCATACTATTTTATGACCTAGGCAAACTTGTTTGCCAATATAAACAAGTATGGTCTTCGTATTATATGTAAATAATATGATGCATAGGAAATATAATCCCAAGTATTACATTCTCCTTTTATGAACATCAAACAAGAATCTACATGCCTTAAAATGCTATATAATAAATGTTAATTATTAATGCCACAATAAACTCTTTTTTTCTCAATGTATTTTACCATTTTGCAATTCTGTCAAGCAACTGATACCACAACTAACATAAATGAACATTAAGAATAAGGGATAACTACACACCTGTCAGATTGGTTAGAATGACAAGGAAAGATAATGCAGAATGTTGGAGGGGATGTGGGAAAGCAGATACATTGTTGGTAGAATTGTGAATACATCCAGCCATTCTGGAGAGCAATTTGGAACTATGCTCAAAAAGTTATCAAACTGTGCATACCCTTTGATCTAGCAGTGTTACTACTGGGCTTATATTCCAAAGAGATCTTGGGAAAGGGACCTGTATGTTCAAGAATGTTTGTGGCAGCCCTCTTTGGAGTGGCCAGAAACTGGAAACTGAGTGAATGCCCATCAATTGGAGAATGGCTGAATAAATTGTGGTATATGAATGTTATGGAATATTATTGTTCTGTAAGAAATGACCAGCAGGAGGATTTCAGAAAGGCCAGGAGAGATTTACATGATCTGGTGCTGAGTGAAATGAGCAGGACCAGGAGATCATTATATACTTCAACAACAATACTAAATGATGATTAATTCTGATGGGCGTGGTCCTTTGCAACAATGAGATGAATCAAATCAGTTCCAATGGAGCAGTAATGAATTGAACCAGCTACACCCAGTGAAAGAACTCTGGGAGATGACTATGAACCACTACATAGGATTCCCAATCCTGCATTTTTTATTTCCTTCACAGGCTAATTGTACACTATTCTAATTCTGATTCTTTTTGTACAGCAAAATAACTGTTTGAACAAGTATACATATATTGTATTTAATTTATTCTTTAACATATGTAACATGTATTGGGTCAACCTGCCATCTGGGGGAGGGAGGTAGGGGAAAGAGGGGAAAAATTGGAACAAAAGGCTTGGCAACTGTCAGTGCTGTAAATTACCCATGCATATATTTGGTAAATAAAAAGCTATTAAAAAAATAATAAGGGCTAAAAGCCTTTTGACTTAACAATAGCACTTGGCATGTATCTCAAAAAAAAAAAAAAAATTTTACTGACCTAGAAAAAATAACAACAAAAAAATTCACCTGGAAGAACAAAAGGTCAAGAATTTCAAGGGAACTAAGGGAAAAAAATTCAAATGAAGGTGGCCTAGTTGTATCAGATCTAAAACTATATTATAAACAGCAGTTACCAAAATCATTGGGGTGGTGGGGGGAAGAACATCATAGGATAGTTTACCTCTCAGGCCTGTGGAGGAGGAACAAATTCGTGGGCAAAGAAGAACTAGAGATCATTATTGATCACAAAATAGATAATTTAAAAGTTTTTATACAAACAAAACTAATGAGACAAGAGTAGAAGGGAAGCAACAAACTGGGAAAAAAAATTTATATTCAAAGATTCTGATAAAGTCCTCATTTCCAAAATATATAGAGAATTGACTCAAATTTATAAAAAATCAAGCCACTCTCCAATTGATAAATGGTCAAAGGATATGAACAGACAATTTGCAGATAAAGAAATTGAAACTATTTCTAGTCATATAAAAAGGGAGCTCCAAATCACTATTGAACAGAGAAATTAAGACAATTCTGAGATACCACTACACACCTCTCAGATTGGCTAAGATGGCAGGAAAATATAATGACGAATGTTGGAGGAGATGTGGGAAAACTGGGACACTGATACATTATTGGTGGAATTGTGAACAGATCCAACCATTCTGGTGGAATTGTGAACAGATCCAACTATTCTGGAGAGCAATTTGGAACTGTGCCCAAAAAGTTATCAAACTGTGCATACCCTTTGATCCAGCACTGTTACTACTAGGCTTATATCCCAAAAAGTTCTTAAAGGAAAGGGACCCACATGTGCAAAAATATTCGTGGCAGCCCTTTTTGTAGTGGCTAGTAACTGGAAATTGAATGGATGCCCATAAATTAGAGAGAGGCTGAATAAATTATGGTATATGAATGTTATGGAATATTATTTTTCTGTAAGAAACGATCAGCAGGATGATTTCAGAAAGGCCTGGAGAGACTCATGAATTGATGCTAAGTGAAATGAGCAGAATCAGGAGATCATTATACATAGCAACAACAAAATTATATGATGATCATAACGAGATAATTCAAACCAGTTTCAACTGTTCAGTAATGACTAGAGTCAGCTACACCCAGAGTGAGAACTATGGGAAATGAGTGTGGACCAAAAAAGAGCATTTCCACTCTTTCTGTTATTCTTTGCTTGCTTGCATTTTTGTTTTCCTTCTCAGGTTTTTTTCTTTCTTTCTAGATCCGATTTTTCTTGTGCAGCAAGATAACTGTATAAATATGTATACATATATTGGATTTAACAAATACTTTAACATTTAAGATGTATTGGACAACCTGCCATCTAGGGGAGGGGGTGGGGGGGAAGGAGGGGAAAAGTTGGAACAGAAGGTTTTGCAAGGGTCAATGTTGGAAAATTACCCATGCATATATTTTGTAAACAAAAAGGTATAATAATAAATTTTTTTTTTTAAAAAGGTTCTGAAATCAAAAAATTGGAAATTGAAATGCCCATCAACTGGGGAATAGCTACATAAACTGTGGTATATGATGATTATATGCTATTGTGCCTTCAGAGATGAGCAGCTATTGGGTCTGTATGTCAAATAGATCATAAAAAAAAGGGGGGGAAAGGACCCACATGTGCAAAAATGTTTGCAGTAGCACTTTTTGTAGTGGTAAGGAACTGGAAACTGAGTGGATGCCCATCAGTTGGACCATGATTGAATAAGTTATGGTATATAAAAATAATGGAGTATTATTTTTCTATAAGAAACTATTAGGATTTTCAAAAAGACTGAAAAGACTTACAATGAACTGATGCTGAGTGAAGTGAGCAGAACTGAGAGAACATTATATTCAGCAACAACAAGATAATATGAAGCTCAACTGTGATGGACTTGGCTCTTTTCAATGAATGAAGTGGTTCAGGCCAATTCCAATAATCTTGTGATGGGAAGAGCCATCTATATGCAGAGAGAAGACCATGGGGACTGAGTGTGGATCACAACAATGTATTTTGTTGAAAGTTTTTGAAAAGTACTGTCTACAAATAAACAGATGTAAGATGATTGAATGACTTTGCTATTCTCAGAATTACAGTAATCCAGGATAGCTTCAAAGAACTTATTATGAAAAATGTTCTCCATATCTAGAGAAAGAACTGATAGTGTCTGAATTCAGATTGAAGCATACTTTTTAAAAAAAAAACCTTTATTTTGGGGATTTTTTATGTTTTCTTTCACAACATGATTTTCATGGAAATATTTTGCATAATTTCATATGCACCTTCTCAGTAAGGGAGATTGGAGGTGGGGAAAGGAAGGGAGGGAATTTGGAACTCAAGTGTTTTAAAAACAAATATTAAAAATCTTTTTACACATAACTGGGGGAAAAATAAAATAATGAATAAGAATTGGGAATGGATTTAAAACTTCAATTGAGTTTGGCATCACTGGCTTAGAGCACTAAGAAATTAAGGGTCCCACCCAATCATGTATCAGAAGTAGGGCTTGAACCAGGACCTTCTCAATTTGGTGGATGACACACTCTCTATCCAAAAAGAGATTACACTGTTTCTCAAATGAACAGGATGATCTTTAGGAATTCAATATTCAATAATTTCTTATCTGCAGGAGCAGGGAACAAGAACTTATCATTCTTTATTGAACCAACCAAAAAAAGAACATGGCTAATGGGGAAAGGGGACCCTTCCATGCATGATGAGGCTGAGGGGGCATGGCTGGCAGCTGCACACGATTCAAGTCCACATAAGGACTAGGGATGGAGAAGCAAGAGCAGTAGGAGGGGCCAAGGCCAGGGCCAGGCATCTGGTTGGGGGGTAGGGTAGGCTCTGAGGAGCTGGAGACAGACAGAGACAAATCCAGAGATGTGCAGGGGCTGAGAGGATGGATAGAAGGCAGACACACCAGAGCTAGGCATGCAGAAGAGGGACGGGACAGGGCAAGGTCTCCTCAGTCTGTGTAAGATCTAGTCAAGCCCCGATGCTCTCTCTATTGGAACAATTTTTTTTTTTTTTTTTTTTTTTTTTTGGTTGAGAGAGGCCAAAGACTTAAAGCAAGGGAAAAGGAGCAGGGTCACACAGACAGCACAGAAAAGTTAACTTTTTTTTTTTTAGGAAAAAAATTTTTCCCCCCAGAATTCCTTCTGTAAAGTTGAATTTGCATAATGAAAATTTACATAAAGCAAAAACTATATGTACATGTAAATAATGTCTCTCTTAAGTTTATATCAGTTTGATAGAGTTACTGGCCAAAAAAAATCTAACTATATTCCAAAAATATTCAGGTTTATGGAAAAAAAAATTTGGCTGATTCATAGATCATCATTAACGCTTATTTTAGTCAGTCAGTGGACACAATTTATACATAATCAATGCACATATTTTTGTAAAAGTACTTCGTCTATCTGACCAGGAACTGATAAATGACTAGAAATATGTAGAAAAAGATCTGCAATGCAAAGAGAAAGGATATATGTGCATGGCGACTCTAATACCCTGAATATGCTTTCATGAACCAAGTCTACTAGGGAATATACAACACAATCCTGTGTCCTGTGGTCCAAATTCTCTGGGTTTCATGACCAGAGACCACAAATAGGTGGTCTTGAAATGCACAGTAACAGAAGAGAAGAAGCCATGAATAGTGGCAGGAAAAGATATACATATTCAAAAGAAAAGTATGATCTAGTATTCTTGTTTCTATGACCAAATACTAGCCAACCACTATTCCCTTCATGTTAGTAACCAAATGTCTTACCAAATGTCCCTTCTGCTCCTGAGCACTGCTAGAAATGAAACCATGCAGTGTCTACTGTACATTCAGACTTTCTAAAATAATTGGTTCCTGGCTAATCTAGAATCATTTTATTCATCTATAATTGACTCTCTAACTATATTCACTGACTGACTATTCAAAACTTTTCTCAAGAACACATTAAGAAAGCAATGGCCCTTTCTCAGAATATGATGTTGCTTTCTATTTTATTAAGGATCCAGGCCATCTATAGAGAGTTTCCTTATCTTTCATCTTCTACATCTCAGTATTTCCCTGTCCTCACCTATTTTATCAGCTTTTGTTCTGATTTCAGAGGCTTTCCCCCTATTAAATGTTCTTGAACTTATTCTTCTCCATTACTTCAGAAGAAAGCTGAACAAGGTTTTTTCTCTTATCTTCAATTTATCATTAGATCTGGTTCCTGGATTAGATTTTCTCTATCCTATAAAAACAGGTCTAACAATCCCAAAATTATTGTCCTATAACCTCTTGCAAGAGTAATCTATAGTACCTACTTCACCCATTGAATTATCAGCTTCTTTGAATATGGTTTCAAACCACACTCAACTAAAACTGCTCTGTCCAAGATAATTGATAGCATTTTTTAAAAATTTATTTTTATTTAAGTATTTTTTAATTACATTTAAAAATTTTAATATTTTTTTTGAAATTTTGAGTTCCAAATTCTCCCCTTTCATCCTACTCCTGCTTTCTTCCTTGAGAAGATAAAAAATTGATATACTGATATTTTAATTACCAAAACCAAAGACCTTTTCTTATTCTTTATATTCCTTGGCATCTTGGTAGTTTTTGACCACTCTTAATTACCCCTTTGATATCCTTTTTCCTCTCTTGATTTCTGTGCCACTTAGCTCCCTTGATTCTCCTTTTTTTAATGGCAGTTTCTTAGGAAACTTTCACTAGGTTATTTTCCTCTTCTTGCCATGTGGTTTATGTTCTATAATCTTGCTCTTGGCCCCCTTCACATTCTTTCCCTAGATTCTCGCCTACATTTATCCCATGTACCCTCAAATTTTCTTAAAACATTTACCTGGAGCTTTCCTTTGCCCTCCTGATATTTTATCTTGCTTTATACTTATACAACAGATACATTCCCAAATTAAAATGTTGATTCTTTGAGTGCAAAGCCATTTGTGTCCAAGCATCTAAACAGTGTTTTTTACTCAATAGTCACATATTAAAGCTTTCTTGAATGGAGTTGTTGAAGTAAAAAGAGAAAAGCCACTAGTTATCCTCCATATTTCTCCAGGAACAGTGCTAGGTATTGAGAAAAACCTCACGAAGATTATATTCTATCAAGAGACACAACATGTACATATATGCAAAATACATACAAGATAAATAAGGTCGGAATGATCATAGAAGTCTTTTTCAAAGTGACACTTTAATTGAGTTCTGAAGGAAGCTAACAAATCTAAAAGCTAGAAGTGAGAAAGGTATGAAGAATAAAGGCAATGAAGAATAAACTGTGCAAAGGCACAGAGATAGAAGAGAGTGTTGAGTAGGAGGAATAATATGAGGGTCAGGTTGGCTAGATTTGAAAGTGCCTCAAAAGTAGGCTGGGGACAAATTCTGAAGTCTTTTATTTCAGAGAATCTGTTTTTGACCCTATTAAGCAGGAGAGTGACAAGGTTACTCACACCCATGCTTTAAGAACATCCCTGTTGCAGCTTTATGGAAAATGGACTGGAATGACCAATTAAAAATAGAGAAAAATCCAGACCACAGGTACTGATCATGTGAGTAGAAAGAAGAGATTATTTTGAAGGAAAAAGACAAAGAAAAGTTTTGAGTTACAAACCCAAATAACTGCAAGAATGGTGGTACCCCTGCACAGACAGAACAAAGTATGGGAAAGGGTGAGTATGGTTTTGGAGACATTTTGTTTGAGATGACTACAGGATAATGTCCAACAATATAGTGATTAGTGATATATTAGAACTCAGATGGAGACATTACAACTAGATAGATCTATGAGTCATCTTCAGAGAGATAATAATTGAAGTTATGAGGGCCAATAAAGACAACAAGGGAGAGAAAGTACAGAAAGATAAAAAAGGTTCAGGACAGAGCCTTGTGGCACATCCAAAGTAAAGATAAATGTCTAAATGTCTATGATGATCTGGCAAAAGGAAAAAAAAGAAGTGGTCAAATAGATAGGGGGAAAACTAAGAAAAGAGAATCAAGAAACCTCAGAAAGGAAACAGTATCCAACAGAAGATGATCAAGAGTGTCAAGTGTTACTAAAAGGTGAGAAGGATAAAGATTGAGAAATGGCACTAGATCACTGATATGTAAAAAAACCTAGATGATTTGGACTGATTGCCAACTCAACTTCAGGGGTATAAGTATACAAAATAAGAGAATTACTTCTCACTCTAGTTTAAGAGAACTACTTATAATATTCTATTATATTTCATACTTTTTCCATAATCTAACTGGAAGACTCTGTTCTACTTGGGGGCAGGGGGAAAGGGAGGGAGAGAGGTATGGAAAATGTCATACTGAAGACAGCTGAAGAAAATGATGATGTTTAGTTTAAAAAAGAGAAGACTTAAGAGGAATACAACATTGACTTCAAAAACCTGTAGGATTATATCAAGGAGTATGTATTATTACAGAACTTCCCAAAAGTAAAGCCAAGATGGCAGATAAAAGACAGCAATTCAGCTGAACTCAACATTCCCCTCTCTAAACAAGTTTAAAGTAATTTCTCAAATTAAATTTTGGAAAGGCAAAGTCAACAGGGTAAGATACTGTTTTCAGGTCTGAGAAAAATCAAGAGTTCTGCAGAAGAAAAACTTTCTAGAGCACTAATTGGTGACTACAACTGAATATCTAGATCTGTGAGTCATCTTCATAGAGATAATAATTCAAGCTATGAGAGAAGGTCAACAAGGGAGAGAAAACACAGAAAGAGAAAAAGGCTTGTGACAGAGCCTTGTGGCACACCCAAAGTAAAAAAGCTAAATGTATATGATGGTCAATTAGTGGAATTAGTGAATTCTTGCATAAACTGTGGCATACAATTGTGATTGGAACATTATTGTACTATAAGAAATTATGAGTAGCATGTTTTTTCAGAAACCTGGGAAGTGAACCTGCCAAGTAAAATGAGTAGGAACAGAATACTGTATATTGTTAACAGTAATATTATATGATGATCAGTTATAAATCCTTAGCTATTCTCAGCAACACATGATTCATCGAAGACAATTTGCAAGGGCTTAATGATGAAAAAATGCTAACCTATCTACAGAAAAAGAATTAATGGAATCTGAATACAGAATGAAACATATTCCTTAAATGTTTTGATTATTCTTGGGTTTTTTTTGGTCTGGCTACATGGCTAATATGAAAATGTTTTTGCATGACTGCACATGTACAATCTATATCAAATTGCTTACCTTCTCAAGGAGTGAGGAGAAAAGGAAGGAAGGGAATGAATATGAAACTCAAAATTTTTTAAAAAAAGAATGTTAAAAATTTTTTCTTTACATACAATTGAGGAAAAAAAATAAAAATTACATGAAAAAGAAAGAAATGACATAGGTAATGGTTTCAGAAAGATGGCAAAACCTATATGAACTGATGCAAAGTAAAATGAGAAAAACCACTGAGCCTTGTGGCACACCCAAATTAAAGAAGCTAAATGTCTAAGATTATCTGGCAAAGGGAAAAAAAAGAAGGGTTATCATTGTGCATGATAACAGCAATGCTGTAATGATAATCAACTGGCTACTATGATAAATATGATGACTAAGATAATTCCAAAGACTCATAATTTTGAAAAAAGATATCTACCTCCAAAGAAAGAGGAACTCTGTGAGATGAACTCTAATGAACTCTGTGTACAAACCGAAGTGTCATTTTCCCACTTGTTTGCTTTTTTTTACATTTACAAATCATATATTGCTTGCTTTCTCAGTAGGGATAGAGGGGAAAGAACAAGGACATTTAGAATTCAAAATTTAAAAAGAAAAGCATGTTTAAAATGGTAAAATAGCATCATAAAATTTTTCAAGTAATTACATATAGTTGAGAACAATTTAAATTAGGAACAATGGATGAAAGGGAGGCAAAGTTTGGTTAAATATAATCAAATCAATCAACATGTCTAAATGCCTGCTATATTCTAGATACCATGCTAGGCACTGGAGATTATAATAAGTAAAATTACCTGTATGCTTAAATGGGGAAATGGGACGTGAGGAAGCATATATACATAAATATATACAGACAAAAAAGCATATAAGTATATATAGACAAAAATGTATATACTGCATATACCTAAGTATATATACACATATATTCACACATAAATATAGAACAAATCTGAAGGAAAACTTAGTATAACGTAATTAAATAAAAGTTAGTTGGAGAGGAAAAACAGTAGCAGTTGGAGGACTAGTATATAGAAGACAGTCCTTGAGCTGCCTTTTGAAGGAAAAGAAGAGTTCTAAAAAGAGAGGTATGGAGGGAGTATATTCTTGGTATGGGGGATGGCCAGTACAAAGAAGTGAATGTCAACAGTAAAAGAGTCAGGATGGGGTGGTCACACATTGTGGGAGAGAGAGCAAAATCCAGGAAGGTTGGAAAGATATTTTAAGGCCAGGTTTTGAAGAGATTTAAAACTAAACAGAAGCACTGATATTTGTTGCTGGAGGCAATATGGAGCCACTGTAGTTAACTGAGTAGAGGGGGTCACACAGTCACATGGGAGCAAAATCACTTTGGCAGCTATACACAATGGTTGGGATGGGAAGAACTTTGAGGCAGGAGACCAATTAGAAATGTATAGAGATAATCAAGGTAAGATGTTACTGAGCCTTTAAGGTGGGAGCTACATGAAGAGGTAGGAGTGAGGTTACAGAGATGTTAGAGAGAGGGAAATTGACTAAGGTTAGGGGGAATGAAGAGTGAAGGAAATTCCCAAGGTTACACAGGTTATTGTATTAGTAATCTGGATATTCAATGAGTGAGGCAACATTCTTCCTTCCCAGAGGAAGAAGGCTAGTGTCCCTTCATCAAAAATAGGGAAGCCTGGAAGAAAAGAGTGTTGAGGGGGAAAAGTAATGAGCTCAGTTTGAATTTGAGATATCTCTGGGACATTCAAGTCTGAAATGTTCAACAGACAATTAGTGATGAAGTACTGAAATGCAAAAGAGAGAATAGGACTAGACATATGCATCTATGAATCATCTACATAAAAACAGAGTTAATCTCCTGGGAGCTGAAAAGTTACAAAACATAGAAATAGAAAAGAGCCTGGGAAAACACTGGGGAACACCCACAGTTGGGGGGGGGGGAATAATTTGGATAATGAGCTAGCAAGAGAGAGACTGCTCAAGCAGGTAGGAGAAAATAGTGTCATGACAACTCAGAAGGGAAAGAGCAACCAGGAAAGAGTGATCAACAGTGTCGCATGTGGCAGCTATATTGGTCAGGAAGTAAAATTGAGAAAAGATCACCTAATATGGCACCTGGTAATTTATTAATATTTACCTGAAGGTTAGTTTGGTCTTGAAAACAGCTTGTCCCTGAAGACCAGTGCCTTGTCTTATAAACAGATGATTATGATCCCCTTGTAATGGTGCTTTGTAGACATCAAAAACTTCATTGCCTAGATGAAGTGACATGCTTTAAGAAGAAAAAGAAAACACAGCATCTTAGTAAAGTGGATATTTTATGGGCCATAAAGCTTTCTTCCCTGCCTCATCTGTTCATTTAAAACAAAAGTAACTGGTGCTAGAGAAAATTAAAGTTTCTTCATTTTATAGGTAGGAAATTACTAAGTACATGGAGTACTGAATATTCTGTCAGTTGCTGTGTTGGTTGTATAAAGCTAAAATAAAATCTATACTTTCAATTAAATTACAATTGATCTGAAATTTTTCTAAGACTGTTAATAAATCAAATACCAATAGTTTCTAAAAATAAAAAGCTTCAATTAGTGTTATATAACAGTAGGTGATCAACTTGTTTCATCCTCTATTTTTATCTGCTGTAGCCAATAGGAAAAGTGACATTTTATTGCCATCTTTATTAGAAATGTATCACAAACTTAGCCTCTTCTTCATTTATTTATTTATTTATTCATTTATTCATTCATTCATTCATTCATTCATTCATTCATTCATTATTTAGTTTTTAGTTCATTTTTCAAATTATCCCCTCCCTCCCCCCGATGGCAGGTAATCCTATACATTTTACATGTGTTACAATATAGCCTAGATACAATATATGTGTGTAAATACCATTTTCTTGTTGCACATTAATTATTAGCTTCCGTTCTTCATTTATTTTTACGATGTCCTATGAAAAACTGCAACTCAGGTGATGAACAATTTCTTGGTTATATTTGGTAAAAGACCCCATTCAAAGGTTCTAATCCATCTAATATTTCAGTCCACTCAATCACAATCCTGCATATTTCAAAATTTTTCTTTCATTTTATAATTACAATGTTAATCTCTACTAACCTTCCATCTGACCACTTGACAATTCGAGCATTACTTTCACGAATATCATTTCCTTCTTCATCCCTCCTCATTCGCCATCGTATAGTGTTCTCAACCTGTTAAAAATATGTGTGTATAGAAAATTATTAAAAAGTAAAATTGTTTAAAATTATTTTATTTATTTTCCTTGTCCCACCACCTACCAAAAAAAAGCATAATCACAAAGCAAGATTGGAAAATTATGTGGTCTAATATGAAGAGCATATGGGTCTTTGTTTCAGGAGACACACTTCTGTCACATACTAATTATAGCTGAGTAATGTGAATAGGGCAGTTAGTCCCTCTTTGCCTTACATGCCTCCTCCCCAAAAGATAATAATAGCATGATCTATTGCAGAGATTTACTGTGGAAGAAAGCTTTCTGTAAACCTTAAGTAGATATATAAATGTGTTACTTAATAGATATATAAATCATACTGATAGAAAATATTAAATTCTCATTGACTTTGTCAATTAGCAAGTGGTAAATAACTCCTCCCGTAGAGGAGGCAAAACCAGTTTCTCTAATGCTGTCATCAATTTAAAACCGATCACTAATATCAATAACCTAAAAAGCTTCCAATATCCAATATAGTAAAGACTGCTATGTGTAAAACAGGTGTGCCTATCCACCATGCAGATATAATATAGCAGCCTCTCTGGAACTCTTCTGTTTAACTTGTTTTAACAATTCACATCCTACCAGCTTTTCTCATAGACACTCCTCCCTTTTTTTCTCCTTCCCTCAAAAATCACTGCAGCCAGATAATCAAGAACATTTTTTTTTTTCATACAGGTCATTAATCTTATCTTTCTTCCCCATATAAAAAACTAGGCATATATACATATGACAGTACAAATGAAAAAAAAAACGATATATTACTTAGTGCCCACTATGTGAAAAACACTTTACTCTGGAATTACAAAATGAATTAGGTGTTGCCTTTCACATTCAAAAATGATGCAACTCAATCACTAGCAGCAAAATGTGTTGAATTCTTTTTTCATTAAAGGTACCAGATCTGTATGTGCTTCCACTTGAAGACAAAGATGTCCCCTTTTAAATATGTATGCATACATGCCATCAAGTTACAATTTATTGCTGAAGCTGTTCCTATTAACTGTTCAATTCAGGACATGTACACATTATAATAAGGATTCATTCACCAGGAAACTATTACCACAGATAATATCTGAGTTCTTATGTAAACCTAAATTTAACTGAACTATTTTTTAATATCACAGAAAAAATATCAAAGTATCTTTTTCATGACATACTGACATTCTAAAGTTCTAAAAATTCTGAGTTACATAAAGATGCTCCAGATTAAAGAAGGTACTAAGATTTGGGATAAAAAAAATGGAGGGAAAATTTTTTCAAATTCAAAAATAAATGTTTCTAAGGCTCTATGTCAAAAAAGCTAAAACCAAAGAACTAAGAAATGAAAAGTAGGAAAAGGAAACAGTAAAAGTGAGGAGACAAGGCAAACTTACTATAAACCTATTATAGCAGATTGAAGACAATCAAAAAAAAAGGGAGAGTGGCTATGAAAAATGTGAAGAATTGGTGAAAAAAGGGGTGGGAGAGAATTAGTAAAGAGAATCAACACATGAACAAAATCATTAACATTATGTAAATCAGAAAATTAACATTATAGCCAGATATAAAAATATTCAGTGCTAACAGGAACATATATATTCTCAAGGGAAAAACACTAGGTCAAAAGTTAAGAAAGAATTTAAACAACGTCAGCTCATAATTGTTAAGTCTTGGGTAAAAAAAATCACTTAGCCCTTTTTGATCTCCCATTTTTTTTATCTGAAAAATAAGTGTTGCTTTATGATCTTATAAATCATAATAACAATAATAATAATAATAATACACAGAGAACTCATTATTATGTTATCCTTCAGCTTTGAGGCCCTTTCAAACAAAATCTTTATAATTTTTGAGTATTAAACCCACTTGAGCAAGATTCATTGCATCAATTAGGCTTTTTTGACTTTCAGTCACGTGGCTTCATCTAGCCTTTCTGAATTAATACACAGGTCTCCCCTTCACATACTCTACAATGCAGCCAAACTGAACTACAAATTATTCCCTGGAACTCAACTATGTATTTTTGCAATCTGTCCCCAAAGCAAACTAAATGGAATTGATCTCTTACTCCAATTTACCCTTCAAATAGTTGCCAAAATGATTTTCCTAAAATATGGTAGTCTTTTGCTCAATAAATTCCAGCAGTTTCTTATTATTACCTCTGAGGTAAAATACTAATTCCTTTATTTGGTTTTTAAAAGTGTTCCCAGCCTAGCCACCACCTACCTTTCCAGCCTTAATATACATGATTTCCCTTTCTACACACTATAATCATTACTCAAACTAGTTTTCCTGCTGTTTCACACATATAGTGCTTTCCGACACATTACACTACCTCCCATGTGAAAATGTCCAGTGTCCACACTTCTACCTTAGAGACTACTCCCTCACTTCCTTCAAAAGTGTGAAACTTTTCCTAATCCTCCCCTCTAGGGGGAGTCAGTATCTTCCCTTCCTAAACTACCTTGCAGTTATTTTCTATTTGTGCAATGTCTATATATTTAGGTCCATGTTGTCTTCCTTGATAGAATGGAATGCCTTAATAGCAGGGATTACTTCCCTTTTGTCATTCTCTACCTCTCGGAACCTTTCTCTAACTCTCAGGCTTGGCTCAGCAGCTACCTCTCCTCTGTGGAGAGCCCTGATCTCACTTGTTAATGATTCCTCACTGTAGAGGGCCGGAACTCTGGAGAAATATACTTGAAACAAAGATACTTACAAGGTGTTAACTCAGTGGAACTGATGAGATAATGGTTCTCTAGTTCATATATATATATATATATCTAGTTTGATATAATGATATAATCATTCTAGTTGGCATATACTCAGTATGCTGAAATGATGTAATTGTAATAGGGTATTTAAGGGTTGAGAGAACTGGGAACAAAGTCAATCAGAGTGAACAAACTGTGAAGAGACAATAAAGACTTTAGACTTTATTCCTGACCATCTTCGTGATAACTATTCTGCTGAGACCAAGACTCGTCCAGAGGACCTCCAGAAAGCTACCTTAGTAGACATTACACCTCACTTCTTAAACTATTTTTATTTACTTATATTTTTATTCATTATTTATTATATTTATATCATACACATATATATTTACATGTATTTGCTATATTATATATTATATAATTATATATAATAATAATATATAATATAATGTTATATTATATATTATATAATAATATAATCTTGGGGTCATATGTTATAACCCCAAGACTCTGCACGAAGTAGAAAAAAAGAACCTTTTTTTTAATTAATTTTATAATTATATATATATATATATATATATATATATATATATATATATATATATATATATATATTTTTTTTTTTTTTTAAAAGAACCTTAAAGACAATCTAGTACAATTCCTTTATTTTACAATTAAGGAAAATAAGGTCCAAGAAAGATTAAATAATTTATTCAAGATCTCAACTAGTAATTAACAGGGCCAGGATTCAAACTCAATTTCTCTTGACTATATCTAGTCCCCTTTCCACTAATTGCACTCCAGAATTCAAACTGAAACCTCAAGTGTTAAACTGTTATAGGTTCATATTCCGGCTTATTAATTTCCAAAAATGCTGAGTCTGAGTATATATAAGAAATATTACAGATTTCTGTACAAATGGTACAGTTTCAAATATCTGAGGTCTAAACTGCTAACCTATCATTAGTTTAGATATCTCCTGCTACTTAATGCCATGCCAGCAATACAAATTAAATGTCAGAAGCAGTCTTCTATATAACAATACTAATTGGCATTTTTTAGTTAAAGATTACACAAACTATACAGGATGTCTCAAGTCTTAGTATAGTTTTAAGCTCTATAGTTTTAACTTAATCTTAAACTTATGGAGCTCTATACTTAAAAAGACTAAGACTTCTGAGATACTCTGTATGATATATAAACATGGTAACTACCAAAGTACTGTGTATTGAGAGAAATGTGTCTTTTAACATAACTAGGTATTATCCAAAGAATCAAATTCAATCTAGTTGCAAACACTAAGTATCTGTGTAAAAGTGTACTAAATGCTGTAAGACAACCCAAAATTTACCTATTTTAGGTAGAGAGCTAGCATACATTTCCTTGGAATAGGTACTGAAGGAAAAGGTCTATCAATTAATCTACAAGAGAAGTAAAGAAATTATTACAGCAAATAAGTACAATGACTATGATATTTTTCTATCAAAAGAAACATTCTGAAAAAGGCAAACAATTATTGATTCTATTCTGATTTGCCTGCTCATAGAAGATGAAACAGAAGCTCAATTTAAAAAGAAAACCTCCACTTATTCATGTCCTACTTAATGAAAGGGATTCAAAAACTATAAAAGGGGACTCTGTAGTGATACCTTAAGTTTTAACCTGGTTCTGCCTTCTTCATCAAGCATCTCTTCATCTTCAAATTCATCCTCATAATACTGAGGATCAAAAGGTCTGCAAATGCACAAAAATATAATTCAATTTTAGTCATTTGGTATGTGATCAGTATTACAGAAGAATTCTTCAGTAAAATTATAGGCTTTCTCTCTTTTCCATCTTTTCAGATTCTAGTATACAATAATCTAAGTCTTTCTCTTGTTTGTTTTTAATATTAATGGACTATCCAAGCTGTCCAACCACCGGATCTTATTAAACTATGTACACCTTCTTTTCTGTTTGTACATTTCTGGGTAATGATAGTTATGCCGGTTCTTATATATGGATTGCTAAAATTTGGACATGTCCACCAAATTTCTTTACATCTGATACCTTTGAGTTATTTATAAGTTTAATTCTTCTGGCATTAAGCTATTCTAAATTTGTAACTAAACAGCATCATCAAAGGTAGAATAATATTAAATTATTACTCATGTAGCTTTTGTAGTAAAATGAAGTCTGAGATCACTGAAAGTACTATGCAATTTTCAAAAAGTAATACAGCTCCTCCTCCTCCAATCCTGGGTTCTTTATTCAAGACATATATATGGAAGAACTAACCAGTCTACATTCTAACTACAAGTCAAAAGTCTAAGTAAGATGCAATTTTCATTTATTTTGTTTTGATAAAATGAAATAGTAGGATAATGCATCTTTTCCTTAGTCCTATGAATTGCATTGAGGAGACTGACATACTATAAAATAAAGTCATGAACAGTTGTAACATTTGGAAAAGCTCATGATTATCAGCCAATTTTTGTTTTGAACTTTAAGTAAGGTATCTTCCATAACAAAAGCAAACATCTCATGTGATCATCTATCTCCCTATTAAAAACTTTCATTGATTAAATCTTGGACAATCAAATGAAGTGAAGAAAGAAAACAAAAGTACTTAATTTTATTTGGTTTTTTCAAACTAAAAGAAACTTTTGAAGACAAAAACAGGGATACTTTGAAACTCCCATGAACTAGAACCTCCAATATAAAAGGCTGAGAAATACTCAGTTTTAGAACTATTATTTAACTACCATTTCAACCATATTAAAAGATAAAATTAAATGATTTCTGAGCTACTGCTAAAACAGTCTTCTCAACAGTCACTTATCTGACAAAAGAAATGGACAACTCAAAACAACTTTTATGTAATCATCACTGATAAGATATTTCCCCCAACTGTATAGTCCTACTCTTGTTTCTCTTAGCTAAAAGCATGATGATTTAAGAGAAAACTTCAATGGAATATGGCAAAGGATATACTAGTCCACCAATTAGCATTCCTGGCAATAAGAGATTACAAAACTCATTTGAGGATTTGAGGGAAAACTACTTGGAATAGCTCAAATAACAGGTGAAAAATCATACTTGCAACAAAGGAAAGTGCAAATATGCAAACTAGTAAATAGTAAATGTAACTTTACTTCATTCTTACCTAATAAATGATATAGTTTCATAATAAAATTTTCTAAATAAAGTTTTAGAAGAATGTCATATTCTAATTATAACAATATGGTGAGTTTTTTAAAAAATATATTTAATTATATACAACACAAAAACATACTGCTCCTACTCTAAAAGGTTTGTTCTGAAAGTAACACTTTAAAAGGGAACTCACAAATATACTCTTATCTCACTTCCTCCTATCTTGTTTTGAATGATGTCACTTTCATTCATTCAAGTTTAAATGGAAAAATAACTCATTTCCTCTTTCTTTTACAACTTCATCATTCAGTCTAAACTATTTCAAGATGATTGCTGAAATAATTTTGAAATAATTCATTTGAGCTACATCTTTACTAAGAGGAAAGATTAAAATTAAAACCAAAAACCAAATTTAAAGTACTAATCCTTGTCAAAAAGATAACCTTGCCACAGTTTCCCTGAAAAGCTTTGAAAAAGATTTCCTTTTTGTCCTTGTCCCATCCTGCTATTCACCCCTTTCCCAATCCCGTTCTGCCTGGCTGATTAGTTCAGACAGTTAGAACAGGGTTAAAGCAGGCTACTCACGAGGGGAAACACAAAGAGGTTATGAATAAATTGCTAAAAAGAACTAAGGAAAAATTCTAAAAAAGAATCTCTCAGTAATTAAATCATATCATATATCTTCAAATACAAAGGATAATATGCTTTTAAAAGTCACTCAACAAACATTTAATGAGGAGCTACTATGTGCCAGGCACCATGGGGCTACTGAGGTATGTAGCTCACACCCTACTGGGGAAAGGGGGAAGACAACATGCAAACACAAGCAAGCTCTGTAAAGGACAAACTGGAAATTATCAAAATAGGGAACATATCAAAATTAAGAGGGACTGAAAAAGGATTCCTGTGGAAGGTAGGACTTAAAGGTAGTGAGGAAAACCAGGAAGTAAAACTAGGGAAGGAGCATGGGGGGACGACAGCAAAAAAAAAAAAAAAAAAAAAATGCTTTATTCAAGTAAACAACAAGATATGGGTCATTGGATAATTAATTGTGGTAAAAATGCTGCAATTCATTATTGATCAGAGAAATGAAAATCAAGACAACCCTGAGATATCACTACATACATACCTTTCAGATTGGCTAAGATGACAGGAAAAGACAGGATTGAATGTTGTAGGGGATGTGGGAAAACTGGGATACTGATACATTGTTGATGGAGTTGTGAACAGATCCAACCATTCTGGAGAGCAGTTTGGAACTATGCTCAAAGAGTTATCAAATTGTGCAAACTCTTTGACCCAGCAGTGTTTCTACTGGGCTTATATTCCAAAGAAATATTAAAGAAGGGAAAGGGACCCACATGTGCAAAAATGTTTGTGGCAGCCCTTTTTGTAGTGGCAAGAAATTGGAAACTAAGTGGATGCCCATCAATTAGAGAAGGGCTGAATAAGTTACGGCATATGAATGTTATGGAATATTATTGTTCTGTAAGAAACGAACAACAGGATGATTTCAGAGAGTCCTGGAGAGACTTACAGGAACTGATGCTAAGTGAAATGAGCAGAACCAGGAAATCATTGTACACGACAACAATAAGATTATACAATGATCAATTCTGATGGACATGGCTCTTTTCAACAATGAGATGATTGATGTCAGTTCCAATGATCTTATGATGGAAAGAGTCATCTGTACTCAGAGAGAAGACTGGGGACTGAGGGTGGATCACAACATAGTATTTTCACTTTTTTGTTGTTGGTCTTGGTTGCCTACATTTTGTTTTCTTTCTTTTTTGATCTGATTTTTCTTGTGCAGCATTATAATTGTGGAAATATGTATAGAAGAATTGCATAATTTAACATATATGTTACTTGCTATCTAGGGAAGAATGGGAGAAAGGTAGGGAGAAAAAAAATTAGAATACAATGTTTTGCATGAGGGAATGTGAAAATGATCTATGCATGTGTTTTGAAAATAAAGATATATATAAAAGAAGAATTGCACATGTTTAACCCATATTGGATTACCTACTGTCTAAGTGAGAGAAGGGGTGGGAAGGGAGGGAGAAAAATTTGGAATGCAAAGATTTTGCAAGGGTTTATGTTGAAAACTATCTTTGCATGTATTTTGAAAAAGGAAAAGCTATTATCACAAAAATAAATAAAATACTGAATCACAAACACAAAAATCATATGGTAGAATGTAAGACAGATAACATGGGAAGTTTGAGGAGAAAAGGGGGAAAGAGGCAAGTTTCAAAAAGCTCTGAGTTTATTGAGTAGAATGGGTAACACAGTCAGACCTATGCTTTAGGAAGACCAATCTGAAAACTAGGTGGAGGGTAGAATGGAGTGAGGGGAGACTTGTGGTAGGCTATAAGAATGGTCCAGGTATGAGGTGACAAGAATATGCACCATGGTTGTAGCAGTATGAGAGAAGGGTATATATGAGAGAGATGTTACAAAGTCAGAATTGACAGGATATGGGGATGTCAAAGTCAGGAAATGAGGATGACATCGAGATTATGAGCCTAAGTGACTGGAATTCCTAAAATCTCTTGCAAATAGTCAAGACTTCTAAATTATATATTATTTTTACAAATGTGGCAAAGCAATTTAATCACTAGCTTCTATATAATAGAAATTCCCCTGCAAAATATAAAATGAGAAAAAAAACAAAAACCCAGCATTTCAAAAGTACAGTTCCATTATTAGAAAATCTGTAAATGGGGACATTACCTGGGTTCCACACTGAGAAAGTTGGGCAGTTTGACAAAATACAAGTCATTTCCTAAATCAGTGTTTACTTTGGGTATTTCCACTTCTATTCTGGTCTCCGGAATTGGTTCTTCTTCCTGTTGCTCCTGAGGCAACCCATTTTCATCCTAGTAAATAAATTACAGAACTGAAGGACTAAAAGGGATATGAAAGATCATCTAGTCCAACATTACTTTTCTTCGGTGTACATCAAGAAAAGAGAAAATATACCCTTTAGGGATGGTGCAATACAAAGAATCCGCCGAGAGTACTAATTTTTTGGTGCCTTATTTGTCAGACATGAATGATATAGACTCCCTAGCCTTGAGCCATAGAAGCAGCCTATCTATGGTAGAAACTGGAAAAAAAACTCTCCTTGGTTGTTTCTTTACTTCTCTTAGAATTCACTCCACTTAGCAATGGCGTACAATACTTTTAATAAAGTTTTGCCCCTCAACTAAGAGATGGGTTCAATCCTGTAAATTCTTTTGAGACACTTTATAATACTGGTCTGGGACTTTTGGGGTTCCCCTCCCCAATCTCAACAGTACCATTTGCCACATACTTGGTAAGAAGGCCAGAACCATCTAACATCTGAGAATATTCAACAAAGTCCTGAAAGCCAGGCATTGGTTCCATATAATCATAAGAAAGAGAAGACTCTGGGCCTTAACCATAACCTTTTCTTTTAAAAACAGTTCCAGTTCAGGATAGGTATTTACTCACAATGGGCTGTCCTGGAGTAGGTGGTTTGTCTTCACCATCACTCCCTGAAGAAATATCATCTGCACCTCCAAATAAATCCATGGCTTCACTATTATCTTCAATGAATGAAAAAAAAAACAAAAACAAACAAAACCATCACTTTCCTGTAACTAAAGTTATATGGAACACAGCTCATATGAACATATATGTGTATGCCATAAAATACCCCCAGATATGCACAAATCACATGAAGGATCCCCTAAATATTTACAAAAGTTGTCGTGGAGTCAGCTCACTAATGCTGGTTTGTACAGTCAGGTCAAATATCCATTAAGCACCTACTCTATGCCACGCACTGTAATAATATGTGGGGGTGCAAAGAAAAGAAATGGTGCCTATTCTCAAGAAGTTGACATTCTAATGGGGAAGAGGTAAGAGGCAAACAATTACATACAACCAAGATCTATCCAGTACTCTAGGGGCATTGTCCTAATACTAGGGCATTATCTAGGGACCTAACAAGAGTGAAAAGATAATTATATTTAGCTTCACTAAAGAGAAGAAAGGCCAGGCAGGTGGGAAACAAAAACTGCAAAGTAATAATAATAGCCAATATTGTAGAGGGCTTTGAAGTTAACAAAACAATTCACAATAATCCTACAGTAGATAATATTAGTATTAATTCCACAATTTACAGATGAAAAACTAAGGCTCAGTGAAGTTATGATTTACCTATACTCACCTATATGACCACATTTATCATCTCATGTAGTCTTTACAACAACTCTTTGAGTTGGAAATGGCAGATATCATTCCTAGTTTTCAAAAGAAGTAACAAGACTAGTAAGTGGGGGAACCAATACTCTTAGCAAAGTCTTGGGACCCTTTGTCCCAAATTCTTTCCATTTATAGCGTGCTATATGCTGCCAGATCCATTCCTCATTAAGGGCTATAAGTTCATAGTAGCATTGCATGCTAACAGATATGCCTCATACTCCTTCAATTGGCAATGCCAAAGAGCAGTTGAACTTTCAGTTAATCAATCAATAAGGATTTAAGGGTCTACTATGTGTCAAGCACTAGCTTAAGTGGCAGGGACACAAGTGAAGCAATTCCTTCCCCCAAGCGACTTATGTTCTAAGGAGGGAGACATAATCACACTTTACACACATATAAAGAATCTATAAAATTAATACAAGGTAGTTTTGGGAAAACATCAGAATAAGCCTAGCTTCTCAAATTATGCCAATTAATGTATTAATCAAAATTCTTTGGTGTTAATTTGACATCCTGAGTAAATTACAATTTTTAAAACGATTACCTTTTTGTCCTTCTTCATTATCACTATCCGCTTCTGAATCTGAGGCTATTGCTTTCTTTCGCTTCATCCGTAAAACTTCATCCTCACTATCACTGCCTCTTGCAGATTCTACAGAAAGTACAATTAGGAATTAATCATAAAAATAACCTCTCAGTTTTAAGATAAGTAATTTAAAAAACAACTTAGATTAGCATTTTAATCAAGATAAGATTCAAAGAAAGAAAAGTAATGACTATTCCTATTTAGAAGCCAATTGATAAAAGAGGTTAATTTCATTCTAATCATACTTTCCCAGAGCTATTATTTATCCAAAGTACTTTTATACTTCAAACAATATGTGATTCAATGTATACATTTCAACCAATGAAGATAATAACCTTTCATAAGCTATAGAGGGGCAAATTTCAGATGAAGAGTTCCTCTAATCATAGCAAGGCTGAAAGATGGCTTTATCAGCACAAACAAAGCTTTGTTTTTGTTGGATCTGTCAGATCTTGTGATTTGGTGACAAAAACTTTTGAAAAATCAGGTTCACCTTGACCCCAAAATACCAACCCCAATCTCCTAAGAGTAAGACATTAGAAAGAGCATTTCACTTATTTTGTCATTTCCGATGGGAAAAGTGTGCTAGCAAATGTTTGCTATAAGTAAGTCAATTTTAATGCCAGGAAAGATCAGAATTTAAGAATATTTCAAAGGACCATACTGTGTTAATGTGCTTAGTGTTAGTATTCATAAAGTAAATAAAACCAAAATAGTAGGATTTTTTTTTTAATTTCAAAAGAAAAATTATACTATATGGGTCAACTGACATCTGGTCTTTCTAGAGCTAAAATGTTTTATTTGCATAAAATTTGTGATGAAAAAGTTTAGGGCAAATAACTTAACACTAAAACACACCTTTTCTTTTTAGTTACTTTATAATAAATACGAATTGTCTGCTCAACCCACCCAAGGAAACAAATGAGAAAAATACCTTCAAATAAATCCAAGTATTTATAGCAGCACTTTCATAATGGCAAAGAAATGGAAACAAAGTATAAAACCATCAATTAGGAAAATGATTAAACAAAGTTGTAGCATGGGAATGTGATGGAACATCACTGAATGATTATTTTTTTTTTAATTTTAATTTTTTTTTTTTTTGCTGAGGCAATTGGGGTTAAGTGATTTGCCCAGGATCACACAGCTAGGAAGTGTTAAGTGTCTGAGACCAAATTTGAATTCAGGTCCTCCTGACTTCAAGGTTGGTGCTTTATCTACTGCGCCACCTAGCTGACTGTACTATTAAAATATACATAAATATGATAAATGAAGTAGAACAGAAAAAGATGCATAAACTGATAGAAAGTAAACAAAACCATGAAAATAATATACATAAAGACTACATACTATAAATAAAAGGAACAACAAAATAATCAAAATTGAATGCTCTAAAATTATGATTAAGTTTGGCCCCAAGAAAGGTGCATTTACCCATGAGAATGCACCCACACCTCTAGTATTCCTAGGCAGGAAATTATAAATGCAGATCATTATATATAATGTTGGACTCAGTTTTGCTGAATTTTTTTCTTTAAAAAAAGTTTCTTTTATTTTTTTAGGGCTCTAGGGAAGGAAGGGAAAGAACTAGAGAAATGTTGATATAAAAACATAAAAATAAAAATTTTCAAAGATATGTATTCCTTTCTTTTCAGATCTGTTCATGTTTATATACAACTATTAAGTATTTGCACTAGATAAAAAGCACTGTTATAGTAAAATAATGCTTATAGCAGAATGAATTTATTATTATAAATCAAATTCTCAATCTGTAGATTTTATTTCTAAAACAGAGGCTTCAAAGCTTAGCACATATGAAGAAGTATCTTGGACATAAAGATAAAAGTCAATTGGTATTAGAGAATATACTACTCTTCTCCTTCCCCTCAACTTCTAAATCTTTTCACAGTGGAAATTTTGGTGGATAATTGGGAGTTTCCTAGTGGCAAACTTGAGGTATTTAAGAGTAACTGCTGCCTGACTGTCAGACAAAGAATTGTAAATAACTCAATTAAGTCTTCTTATTTAAAAATGCAAATAGCACAAAATCAGATATCCTTATTTAAAAAAACAAAACACTATTCTTTGAACAAGAAAAAGAAAGTCCTTTTCATTAAAGTTTATTCACTATAGTTACAAGACACTTGTCAAGAGCACTAAAATGTAGCTAGGTGACAATGGATACAACAATGGACTTGTAATTAGGAAAATCTGAGTTCAAATCCAGGCCCAGTTGCTCACTAGTTGTATGACTGGTAAAGTTGTATAACCTGTTTGCCTCAGCTTTCTCACAGCTAAAAGGGTAAAAATAATGGCACCTATTTCAAAGTCCGATTCTTTTTGTACAGCAAAATAACTGTTTGGACATGTATACATATATTGTATTTAATTTCTACTTTAACATATTTAACATGTACTGGTCAACCTGCCATCTGGGGGAGAGAGTGGGGGGAAGGAGGGGAAAAATTGGAACAAAAGGTTTGGTAATTGTCAATGCTGTAAAATTACCCATGCATATATCTGATAAATAAAAACTATAATTAAAATAAATAAATAAATAAAGTGATGGTGCCTACTTCTCAGGGAAGTGGTGAAGATAACATGACATATCAGTTATAAAGCACTGAGCACAGTGCCTGGCACATAATAAACACTTAATTCTGTCTCGATATCATATAACAAGAGTGTTTAAAATGGGCCATAGCTTACAAAGTATATCCACAATCAACAAATATTATTGAATATAAAGAAAATATCAATTAACTTCAAGTATTTTCCTTCAGTTATTTTCACTTTCAGATCAATAAGGTAGCACATTTCAGTGATGTTAATCATGACATTACTCAACTTTCCCTAGAACACATTTAGTTAGTATTTACTAAGCAAGCATTTTCTTCAAGGGACATTACTAACCAACTTAGATTTATGATCTTCTCTTTAAACTCCATCTTATTACAATCTTATATACTAAACTACTGAAATGAACAAATGCCTCTTTATAACTTTCCTATTAAAAATCTCTTTTCAACATCTATTAATTTTAAAGACATCGTTCTACTATATCAGATCATTCACTAACAAATGGGAAAAAAAAACAATAAAATATTAAAAAGTACAATAAGAAAGCTAGATTAGAGAGAAGGTGAAGGTAAAGAATTTTGAGAAGAAAAGCCAGACCACAATGTACATTATTATATTTCTAATTAACATTTCACATATAACAAAAAGTACACACCTGACTTATGGTCTTGTTCCTCTTCATCATCTGACCGTCTGTGCTCTTCATCAGAGACCTGGGGCCTTTCATCATCAGAATTTTGCATTTTTTCCTCATCAGAGGCCTGTGGTCTTTCTTCATCATCAGAATTCTGTAGCTTCTCGTCATCATTGTCAGAGGCTGCTGGTCGTTCATCATCAGAATTGGCCATCTTTTCTTCTTCAGAGAGCTGTAATCTCTCATCATCTGAAATCTGAGGCCTCTCATCATCATCTGTGTTCTGCATTTTCTCATCATCATCAGAATTCTGCAGTTTATCTTCATCAGAAATTTGTGGCCTCTCATCATCAGAGTTTTGTATTTTCTCATCATCTGACTGATCACTTTTATCTTCTCTCTCCCATTTTTCATCATCTGAATGTCCTTTTTCAGAACCTTCAGCCTCTGATTGATGGCTCCCTCCATCTGACCTATGGTCTCCATCTTCATCCTCATGAGGAGCTTCTGATCCACTATGTTGATCAATATCTGACTGGTCATTTTCTTCATGATCAGAATGCTCAGAAATCTCCGATCGATTGTCTGATCTTTCAGAGTGATTATCACTCACACTGTGATGAGAAAGTCCGTCATCTTCACTGTCATCCCCAAACAATTCCTTGTTACTCGGCTTTACCGAATCTTCTCTGTCATCCCCCTCACTGTCACTTCCAGAGGGATTACTACCAGAGGCAGCATTCTCATGATCAGAATCAGATCCAGATTCAGAATCAGAATCTAACAAAGAAATTACATACACATTATTATGCCATCAAACGTAAGCAAACCTAAATACCAATATTCATTCAAATACCTTTTCTTCTTTTTATGAGTACCAAAACCATGAGTTTTTCACCAGAGCAAACTAAAATAGCAGGAGAAAAAAAGGCATAGTAAGCTCCATTTCATCTCCAAATAAAATTTCTCCAAACAGATTTAGAAAATATACTAAAAAGAAAAGATTCTGAGAAGATGGTGGAATGGGTCAGAAAATTCTAAGCTTTCCAGGTTTTCCCCACAAACAAGACAAAATTACACCTCAGGGAAAACATAGAGCAGCTAAAAGCAAATAGGAGTTGAAGCAGAAGAGTGGTCCTTTCATGTGCAATGAAAAATATCCTAAGAAAGATACTATAAAGAAAGGTTTGGCTCCAGAAAAGTTTAAACACCCCAGGCTACTTCCTCTGAAACAACAAGCAGTGACCCTTGGCCCCACTTGCAGGGGCCTGAGTGAGTGCAAAAGCAATGGGGCAAAAATGCTGCACAGCAGAACACTGCCCATTTTACAAGGACTTAGAGCTCTTAACTTAGTTCCCAACCAGAGAGGAGAACTGAAGTAAGACCCGAGCCAGGGACACCCCTGCCCCCACACTAGAAGTAACTATAATAACAAGCTCTTTATCAGAGAGACAAAGAGGAGTGGGGGGAGGGAGAGAATGCAAAGCAGAAAGAACCCAGTTTTAGAGTCACTATGTGAATAGGGAAGACTAGAGTTCAATCTTCAGAGGAAGATATTGAAGTTAAAAAAAATTAAATCTTTCCTATTCCCAAAGAGTAATGTTAAATGGTTACCTTCCCAGGAAGAATTCATAGAAGAACTCAAAAAAGTTTAAAAAAAAATTTTAAATAAATGAAATGAGAACACTAGAAGGAAAAGAAATGAGCTATGAAATAAAGAATTAGAAATAGGATTAGCAGAGCTCAACAGGAGATGTACAAAACCTAGCCCAAGCAACTTACTCTCTGAAAATTAGAAGAAACAAACATAAGCTAATGACTCTATGAGACAATGAAAATTATTATGGAAAAAGTCCAAAGACTGAAAAAAAATAAAAGAAAATGTAAGATACAGTCAATCCTCAGCATTTCCATGGTTAATTTTTGTGAGAGCAGGCATCTGGCATGATTTTATTAGCAATCTCATTTTCATTTTAGTGTTGGCTATATATAGTAGAGCCACCCCCCCCAAAAAAAATAAGAGGCTCAATGAACAAGTTTGTGAAGCAAGTTGGTCACCTTACCATTGTAAAGAGCTCCCCAGGCATTCTCTGCATATTTTCATTGTTTGCTGATCCCAAACTAAACTTCCATATTCCAAGACCCTTAAGAAACTCAAATGGCTCAAAAAGCAGATGCAAAGATGGATCTTTTCAAGCTAGTACATCTTCCACAATCTCCAACACCAGCCAGGAAGGACAATGTCAGAGGTGATGTCAAAAGCACCTTCCAAGTCCACTAAAATCCCAGCAAATTCTCCCTTCGCTTTCAGAGGAAAACCAAAGTAGAAAGGTTTATAGTAATATAATATAGAGTAAAATGACTTCACACTGCCATCTGACACAGGTACCTTACCTGAAGGTAAGATTCAGGTTATAAAATGTTTTAGTTTTAAGAATTTTATGTGCTATACAATATTTATGGTACTATAAATTTCAGATGGAAATGCGAAAAATATTAAGTGAATATACTCTGAAATCTTTTTTTAAAATTGTGATGTTACCCACACACACACACACACACACTAATCACAGAATTCAAGGAAATTACTAACAAGAAAAATGTTTTGCACATTGCCAATTTTATTTTATGTATTGAATTTTATGGGTTATTTCAGATTACTGTGTAAGGAAAAGAGCGTTTTATCAGAATTAATGGTTTACTATTAAGAATTGCATGCAGATACCACTACACACCTGTCAGATTGGCTAAGATGACAGGAACAAATAATGATGAATGTTGGAAGGGATGTGGGAAAACTGGGACACTAATACATTGCTGGTGGAGTTGTGAAAGAATCCAGCCATTCTGGAGAGCAATTTGGAACTATGCCCAAAAAGTTATCAAACTGTGCATACCCTTTGACCCAGCAGTACTACTACTGGGCTTATATCCCAAAGAAATACTAAAGAGCGGAAAGAGACCTGTATGTGCCAAAATGTTTGTGGCAGCTCTTTTTGTTGTAGCTAGAAATTGGAAGATGAATGGATGTCCATCAGTTGGAGAATGGTTGGGTAAATTATGGTATATGAAGGTTATGGAATATTATTGCTCTGTAAGAAATGACCAACAGGAGGAATACAGAGAGGCTTGGAGAGACTTACATCAACTGATGCTGAGTGAAATGAGCAGAACCAGAAGATCACTATACACTTCAACAACAATACTGTATGAAGATATATTCTGATGGAAGTGGAAATCTTCAACATAAAGAAGAGCCAACTCACTTCCAGTTGATCAATGATGGACAGAGATAGCTACACCCAGAGAAGGAACACTGGGAAGTGAATGTAAATTGTTAGCACTAATATCTGTCTGCCCAGGTTACATGTACCTTCGGAATCTAATGCTTATTGTGCAACAAGAAAATGGTATTTACACACATGTATTGTATCTAGGTTATATTGTAACACATGTAAAATGTATGGGATTGCCTGTCATCGGGGGGAGGGAGCAGAGGGAGGAGGGGGATAATTTGGAAAAATGAATACAAGGAATAATATTATAAAAAAATATATAATAAAAATAAAAAAAATTAAAAAAAAGAATTGCATGCAACATCCTTTGATCCAGCAGTGTCACTATTAGTTCTATTTCCTCAGTGAAATCATAAAAGGAAAAGGACCCACATGTGTAAAAATATTTGTAGCAGCTCATTTTGTAGTGGCAAGGAATTGGAAATTGAGTGGATGCCCATCAGTAGGGGAATGGCTGAATAAGTTATGATAATATTGTGAGAAATGCTGAAAAGTTGGGTTTCCACAGATGTCACAAGCTTTCAAGTAATACAGGACAGTGACCAAGAACTTTTCAGAATGTGGGAGGTTAAGGAAGGTTAGGATTCACAGAACAACCAAATGATCAATAGAAGCCTTAGGCAAACAAGGAATTGGGGAGCTAGGAAAGCACAGATAGAGAGATAGCCAACCCAACCCAAACTAGTTGGGGTCAATGACTTGACTTGACCAAATTACAATTGCGCCTGCTTAATAGGCTAATTGAATATTAAATAATACATATTAAATAACATGATGAGGTAGGGGGAACATGTTTAATATATTTAGGGGGAAACATGTAGTGGGCTTATTAGAAAGATTATAACCAGGAAAGAATGGACCAATCTGTTCTCTGAAGGGGCTGCACCAAACTAACAAGTGCTCCCCTTCTAGAAGAGGAGTAGGGTCCGCTTCCGGCTGGAAATGTCAAAATGATTCCTTAAAATTTTTCTTTAATAAATTTTCCCTGATATCTGATTTTCAATGTCAAGAGTGTATTTCTAATAATATGAATGTAATGGAATATTATTGTTCTTTAAGAAATAAGGAGCAGCTTGACTTAAAAAGAGAGAGAGGGAGGTAGGGAGGGAGGGAGGAAAGAAGGGAGGAAAGGAGATAGGAAGGAAAAAAGAAAGAAATGTCCAAAAGGTAGGAGGTGATATAATACTGAAGCTCAAGGATGAGGCTGGGGCTTCTATAGAGATCTATGGCTATTTGCATAGAGAAAATTAAACTCATAGGAGCTAATAAGGTCATCAAGTTAGAGAATATAGAGATGAGAACCTTGGAGAACACCCAAAGTTAAGGGGCATGATACGAATGATAAATGAGAGCAAGACAAGTAAGGAAAGAACCAAGCAAAAGAACCAGCCTCATGAAAACTGAGTGAGGAGAGCATCCAGAAGGTAATTATCAGTATCAAATACATCAGAGAAGTACTCTAGAGAGATGAGGAGTTATAAAAGACAATCAAACATGAAAACTTCAGTTGAGTGATGGGATCCAAAGCTACACTGCAAAGGGTTGAGGAATGAATAAGAGAGAAATTGGGAGGAAATAAATGTTGACAGCCTATTCTAGAAGCTATTTCTAGTTAGTTAGTTAGAATAAATGAATAAAGTATTTAAGCACTTACTAAGAAGCACTGTCCTAAGGGCTAGGGATACCAAACTGAAAAGACAAACTGGGCTCTCAAAGAGCTTACATTTATTGGGGGAACAACATACATGGAAGGTTTTGGCTGCAAGTCAGCTGGAAAGGCCCTTACGGGTCAGTAGCAAAGCACATGGTAATTAATATCTCTGCTTTAATATCATTTCAGTTGATGAGAATCTCCATTTCTGCTGTTGGACCATTTGACAGTAATAAAGGCTTTGGGGATAAGATCTTTATTTGAGGGATAAATACATCTGGGTGCAGCATCTGCAGGAGCAGTTACCAGGCTGTTTTCTCAACAGTAAAACAATTACACATACTGACTTAGAAGCATTGCTATCTCAAAGGCTCTTAAGTTCAGTTTTTATGTCTTCTCAGAGTCTGAGGGTAGAGATGCTGATCAAGGTGGTGGTGGTGGTGGTTTAATTTGTCTGGATGAAAAAGGAAGGCGAAATAAAAGACAATAATAGCTTGAGTAATGAGACAGTCTAATGAAATTTTTCTTAAAAATGAGAAAGAGTTGGGCATATTTAAAGGCACTATGAAAGGAACCAGTATGTAGGGGTTAAAAATTAAAATGAGGGGATCATTAAGTTGTCAAGTTGCAAAACAAAAGGGAAGTGATAGGACTAAAGGTAAACAGAGAGATGCTGCCCTTGGTGAAGAAAAGGGCCAACTCATTAACAAAAATTCATATCAAGAGAAATTGAGTCTAAATTTGCTCAGTACGGAAGAAACTCAGCTGAGAGAGTGGGCATAGGGAAAGGTGTGAGAGGATTAAGAAGAAAAGATTATTTTAATCTTCTTAAAGCAGAGAGAAAAAGACTTCTTTGTAGCAATAAGGGCCCAAAGTTATTTACATAATACAGTTGTATAATTTGTTATGTACCCAAAAAACTTGATTGTGTGACCTCCTTCAGCTTCATTCATGAGCCCATAATTAGGAATGGAGGAGGAAAATGATGGGAGAAATCCTAAACTATGGTGTGACAACACAAGGGATGAGCAGCAATAGGGCAAGGAATTATAGAGAACAGAGCAGTGTAAAGCTGAATTGGCTAATGAGAGGGTTGAAACTGGGACGAGAAAGAAGTGGACACTGGTATACACAAATATTGGTTACTTCAATTTGAAAGTATAAAGAGGAATAAACAGCAAAAATAACAATAGAAAATGTGGTTTAATTTATTAAGCCTAAATGATCAGAAAATTTATAGATTACTCAAAAACCTAATTATTTTATAACATTAATATTTTCCTCAAGAAGCGAGTTGGAGGATGTTAAGCAGTATCACAAAAAATGAAAACGACTTCATTTTGCCAGAAAGTGATTGATAATTCATGTGGGAGATATTTCTGAATCAGTTATATGCAGTTGAAATCCAGTAGTTTGGTATTCGTTTTTGCTTTGCTCAGAGGAAGGATAAAAATGAAAAAATTATATCCTAAGGGCAATTACAATTCCAAAATGACTTAATGAACAGTTCTATCAGGCTTTAAAAAATAATAATACAAAATGAATAAGAGTAACTTATTTAACAATAAGAGTATTATTATCACTTCTTCTGGAAATTAAATCAGCTCAAAATAATCATCACAGAAACCAGTCCAAAAGACCTTAGAAAACTGCTTCATCTAGTAAATAACTCTACTCTCTTTATTCTCCTTTTCTCTAAATTTAATCAGAAACAAAGTTTCATTGATTTCACCTCCTCTTAATCATTTCTCTCTTCATTCACAAAGTCATCATCTTAGGCTTCAGGTTTTCATTAGAGCTTGCCTGAACTATTGAACCATCATTTGCTTATTTGTAAAAAGATCTGGAGAATGAAATGGGAAACTACTTCAGTATCTTTGCCAAGAAAATCTCAAATGGGGTCATGAAAAATTGGACACAATTGAAAACGACTGAATAATATTTCAATTCCTTGCTTAAGAAATTTCATTGGTTCCCTATAGAATACCTTTAAACTCCTCTTTTTAGAATTTAAAGCCCTTCCCCATTTGGCTCCAATCCATTTTTATAAACATATTGCTCTTCATCATATGTTTCAACTCTCCTATGATCCAACTAAATTAGTCTAGGTGGTTCCCAAATACAACCAGATACCTGCTGTTTCTATACTTTTCCATGATTCTGCTCCCACTCTTGGAATGATTTCCCTGCTTTTCTCTGCCTCTTGAGTCAATTCAAGTAATACTTCCTGCAAAATGCTTTTCCTAATTCTTGTGACAATGTTCCTTTGCCCACAACAAGATGTTAATTTTTATTTATTCCTATGTGTGATTTATATGGATTTGTGTAAATATTGTCTCCTTTCTCTCAAAAGAATATAAGCTTGAGACAATCTAAGGATTATTGGACTGCCTGAAAACCATGATGAAAAAAAAAAAAAAAAAAAGAGCCTAGACATTATTTTTTCAGGAAATTATCAAAGAGAACTGCTTGGATGTCATAGAATCGATTAGAAGGATTTGAAAGAATTCACCAAACACCTGAAAGAGACTCCAAGTGACTAAATTTCAGAACTATCGGACCAAGGGAAAAAATATTACAAGCAGACAGAAACAAACAATTCAAATACCCAGGAACCACAATAAGGATCACCCAGGCCCTAGCAACTTCTACTTTAAAGGATCCATATTCCAAAAGGAGAAGGAACTTGGAATGCAGCCAAGAATAAATTACCCCACTAAACTGAGAATTTTTCTTCCAGGGAAAAAGATGGACATTCAATGAAATAGATGAATTCCATTTATTTCTGATGAAGAGACCAGAGCTAAACAAAAAATCTGATCTCCAAATATAAAACTGAAGAGAAGCATAAAAAATAAAAAGAAAAGTCTTGAGAACTGTATTTCTGTTATGGGTATACATAGAGAATACATGTATAATCTGATTTTACTGTTATAATATAAAAGGGAAACTAGAGGTAGAAAGGGGAATGTATCAGAAAAAAGGAGAAAGTGGAGATAAAATGAGGGAAATTACATCTCAGGAAGAGCCAAAGAAAACCTATTATAACTAAAGAAAAGAAGGGAAGATGATGAACATTGTGTGAATCTTACTTTCATCAGATTTGGCTCAAAGAAAGAATATTAGACATATTTGGTTTTCCTGAGAAACTTCTCTCACTTTATAGAAAAGTGGGAGGGGAAAAGGGAAAAAGGAAGGGATAGGCTAAATAGAAGGGAAAAGATAAATAGTAGGGGAAAGGTATAAGAAATGGGGAGGCTCTCTAAAGGGGGAGGGCTACTTGAGGCAAGTAGTGCTCATAAATGAAATACTAGGGAGAGGAAAAGGGGGAAAAAGAAAGAGAAAAGTATAATTTGGACTTAATAAGATGGTAGGAAATACAGAATTAGTAGTTTTAACTGTAAATGTGAATGGGGTGAATTCTCCCATAAAGCGGAGACAAACAGCAGACTGGAATAAAAGCCAGAATCCTACAATAGCTTGTTTACAAGAAATACATTTAAAGCAGCGTGATACAGAGTAAAGGTAAAAGGCTGGAGAGCAGAATCTATTATGCTTCAGGTGAAGTAAAAAAAAGCAGGGGTCCTGATCTCAGATCAAACAAAAACAAAAATTAATCCAATTAAAAGAGATAATGAAGGAAATTACAGCTTGTTAAAGGGTACCGGGGATAATGAAGCAATATCAATTTTTTTTTTTTTGAGGTTGGGGTTAAGTGACTTGCCCAGGGTCACACAGCTAAGAAGTGTTAAGAGTCTGAGATCACATTTGAACTCCGGTCCTCCTGAATTCAAGGCTGGTGCTTTATCCACTGTGTCACCTAGCTGCAATATCAATATTAAACATATACGCACCAAGTGGTATAGCATCTAAATTCCTAAAGAAGTTGAGAGTTACAAGAAGAAATAGACAACAAAACTATAATAGTGAGAGACCTCAACTTTGCTCTCTGAGAACTAAATAGATCAAACCACAAAATAAATAAGAAAGAAGTTAAAGAGATAAACAGAATACTAGAAAAACTAGATATGATAGATCTTTGGAGAAAATTGAATGGAGATAGAAAGGAGTACACTTTCTTCTTGGCAGTTCCAGGAACCTACACAAAAATTGACCATATATTAAAACATAAAGATCTCAAAATCAAAAGCAGAAATAATAAATGCATTTTTTTCAGATCACGATGTAGTCAGGGAAAAATTGGTTTAAAGGGTAATTGAGAACTAAATAATCTCATCCTAAAGAATGAGTGAAACAGCAAATCATAGACACAATCAATAATTTCACCCAAGAGAATGATAATAATGAGACAACATAAAATTTGTAGAATGCTGCCAAAGCAGTAATAAAGGGAAATTTTATATCTCTAGATGCTTACTTGCATAAAATAGAGAAAGAGAAGATCAATGAATTGGCCTTGCAATTAAAAATACTAGAAAAAGAACAAATTAAAAACCCCCAAATACCAAACTTGAAATTCTAAAAATTAAAAGGAGACATTAGAATACAAGCTCCTTGAAATCAGGAACTATTTCACTTTTCTCTTTGTATCTTCAGTTGTGTGGCACAGTGCCCAGTTCAAGGTGAGCGTTTAATAAATATTCATTAACTGACTGACTACCCTGAACATTTGCTAAACCACACAAGGACAAAATGGCATTAAAATACCAGCTCACTCACAAAACATTACTCAGAAGAATGATAGAAAGCCCAAATACCTCACAGAAAAATGAAAATTAGTCAACAGGGTTAAGTAATCTAAAGAAAAACTTGCATGAAACTAAAGATTATCACAAGATCATTTATAGATGAACTTGGAAGAAGAAACAGATTCAAAATGGAAAAGTTTTACCAATTTTTATAGCACTCCATTCTTATCTTCAATCTAATGGCTCAATTCCTATGTGTAATATGAGGAAATAGAAATGGCAACTCAAATGTACTCAGAAGAAATTTGTGCCGACCAAATGTTTAAAAGGTACTCAAGGATATATTTTCAAGATCTAAAAGAGGAAAACATTTCAAAAGAATGAAAAAGGTAATGGATGGAACTACAACCAATCAATACACATTTATTGAGTGCTTACTATGAACTGGAGAGTATAATTACAAATGTGGGAAAGCTTCTGTCATCAGGGAGCTCATTTTCTACTAGAAAAAATAATGAGGACAAAATATGTTCATCATGATGTATGCTGAAAATATATACAACATATTGTATTTAACATATACTTTAACATATTTAACATGTATGGGACTACCTGCCATCTAGGGGAGGGGTTGGGGGAAAGTTGGAATAGAAGGTTTTGCAAGGGTCGATGCTGAAAATTTATCTATGCATATGTTTTGTCAATGAAAAGCTATAATTTAAAAAAAAGAAAAGAAAATATATACAAAGTGATTTCGTTAGTGGGCGTAATTAACAACTAAGGGCATCAGGAAAAGCCTTCTGAAGGAGGTGACACTGCAGCTGAGCCCTGAAGAGAGCCATGAGTACCAAAAGGCAGAGACAAGGAAAGAAAGC
Source organism: Sminthopsis crassicaudata (assembly GCF_048593235.1). Lineage (NCBI taxonomy): Eukaryota > Metazoa > Chordata > Mammalia > Dasyuromorphia > Dasyuridae > Sminthopsis > Sminthopsis crassicaudata. The sequence continues at coordinate 523,608,260 of NC_133618.1, forward strand.
ATTGCAAGCATGAGAAATAGCCTATCCAAAGCTAGCAAATTAAATGCTCTAGGCAAACAATAATAAGCAGGCTGGTGTAGCTGGAGCACTGAATATGTGAGGAATCTCATGTAAAGAATATTAAAAAACAGGTTGATCAGACTATGAAAGGTTTTAAATTCTAGACACAGAAATTTGTATATTATCCTACAGGCAACTTGGGGTCACTGAAATTTCCTGAACAAAGAGTGACACAATCATATCTACTTTAAGAATATCAATTTAGCAGTTCTATGGAGATGGACTGAAAACAGAAAAAAAAACAGATGCAAGGACATAAATTAGGAAATAATTGCATTCATGCAGGCAAAAGATGATAAGAACTCGAAGTGGGTGGTGGGTATGCACTGGAAGCTCAATTATCAAGTAATAATGCCTACTCTAGGGTAATTGTGGAATGAGAAGGAAATGTGGGATGAGTGCAAGAGATACTGAAGAGATAGAATCAATTTTTTAAAAAGTGACTGAGAAAATAATATATTGTATCTATTTTCCAAATTAATGAATATTAATCATGAGGTTATTAATATGTGGGGGGAAAAGGTTGAAGGAAATATTAACTACTATTGATCAGTTGAGTTTAAAGTATAGATAAGCCATCTAAGTAAGAATGGCATCAGATAGCTGGGAAAAAGTTTAAAAAACAGAAATTATTAATGTTCGGGGGAAAGGAAGAACTATCTATCTAAAGAGACAGATAATATTTTAAATAAACTTAGGTTTTTAAAAAAAATGTGTAGGAAATGAAAATAAGAACAAGTTGCTAAAGATAAATACAAAGAATAGTAGCAGAAATGCTAATGCTCCAAGAGCTGAAATTCCTAGGGATGCTAAGGACAACAAAAAAAAAGATTGTTTTTTAAAAAACTACACTGAAATATGGAAAATGAAGTTACCAAAGTTAAGAAAACAATATATACAATGACTATAACAATGTAAATGGAAAGCCATATAACAAAACAATAAAAAGTAGATGTAGCAAAACTATAAAGACCAAGCAAATTTTCAAAGAAATAAGAGGTCACCGCCAATCAGCACCTTCAAAGAGATGGGAAGACCACAGGTGTTGCACATTGAGCCTTTTCTGAATTTTCCAATGCACTGATCGATATTACTGATTTTTTTCTTCATTTTTTTTTGTCTTTAAAAAATGCTATTTGAAAAAAAAAATGCTATTTGTTATATGGAATGATTGTCTGGGAGAAGCAGAAGAATTACTGGAGGGAAATGATGACCAAAAAAAAAGACATTACTAAAAACTTATTTTTTTAAAAAGTTGCATTAGGAAAAAATACTGGAGAAACTTACAAGAACTGATGTAAGGAAATCAATGTACACAGCAACAGCAAGATTATCTGATGATCTATTCTGATGGACATGGCTCTTCTCAACAATGTGATGATTCAGGCTAGTTTCAATGATCTTGTGATGAAGAGAGCCATCTCCACCTTGAGAGAGGACTGTGGGGACTGAGTGTGGATTACAACATAGTATTTTTAGTTCTTTTGTTGTTGTTTGTTAGAAGTTTATTTTTTCTCATTTTTTCCCCTTTTAGACTGATTTTTCTTATGCAGCAAGATAATTATATAAATATGTATGCCTATATTGGATTTACATATTTTTTTACCATGTTTAACATATTGGATTACTTGCCATGGGGGGGAGGGGGAGAGAAGTGGGGAAAAATTGATACTGCAAGGGAAAAATTGAGTTGAAAAATTATCCCTGCATGTTTTAAAAATAAAAAGCTTCAATTTAAAAAAATAAAGAAAAAGGGCAATTTTAAGAAGGGCTACACTATTCTCAGAGGATGGAATGATAAAAAACAGTAACAGAGAAGGTGGAACTACTTGGCTCTGACTTACTTTGTTTCTCTTTTCTCATTGGTGTACTCATAGCTTCAGTATCATTGATGACCCATGGCTTTGACTGTGAGGTAGGGGTTGTAAATCTCATCTATCATATATAAGATGCGCAGAGATGGGAGGGCAATTAGGACAAGGATGACTGCAGGTATAATTGTTTAAATAGTTTCGACCTCTTGGGCATCTATGATGCTGGTATGGGTTAGTTTTGTTGTAAGCATGAGAATAAGAACATATAATACTAATGAGCTGATTAAGAAGACAATTATTAAAGTATCGTCATGAAAATATATGAGCATCTTGAAAGCCCAGCTGTATAGGATAAGGCATAATAAGATATACAGGGCTTAAACCTGTGATTTAACTATGGCAAAGTTATGTAATGGTTGTTACTAATATCTTCTTGAGAAAGTAATAAAGGTAATAGGGTTGACTTGAAATCAATTTTGGGGGGATTCGATTCCTTCCTTTCTCATTTTAGGATTTAATGAATACAGGTTGCTCAAATGTGTGGTATGGGGGAGGGCAACCATAAAGTCATTCAATATTGGTAGTAGTCAATTCTAGCGAAAGCTTCTCAGATAATGAAGATTATTAAGATAACAACTGTTAAAGAAATAAAGGAACCAATAGAAAACAGAACAACCAAGGAGAATGACCTTTGGACTAAAAAAAAAAAAAAAAAAAAAAAAAAAAAGGAACAAAAATAGCCAATAAGTAGTCAATATCCAAGACAAGAAGACACACACTAAAAGATTATCCAGCTCCCCTTGATAAGTTTATGTGAGATGAACTATAACCAAGGATACTAAAAAGGGATTGTTAAAAATCCTGCAGAACGATCGTGAAAGACTGGAAAAAAGAAGTGCTAAAAGACTAGAAAAGATAAATTGTCCCAATAGTCAAAAAGGTGAAAATGGAATTTTAAACTATCAACTAATAAGCTTGATTTTGACTCTGGACAAAATCCTAAAATGTTGATATGGATCAAAAACTAGAAAGTGAAGTGGTGAGCACATCGAAAACAGATTCTACAAAATTACTGTGTTTAATTGGTCTTCCCACTTAAAAAGCAGTTATAATTTTGCAGACAAAGATTCATATAGTTAAAATTACTGTTTTTCCAGTAGCAATATATGGTTGTGACAATTGGACTATAAGGAAAATTCAGTGCCACAACAGAAATAATGCTTTTGAATTGTAGTTCTGCAGAAAACTTTTTTTAAATAGCTTTTTATTTTTCAAAATACAAGCAAAATAGTTTTCAACATATGCCCTTACAAAAACCCTGTGTGCCAAATTTTTCTCCCTTCTTCCCCTAGATAGCAAGTAATCCAATATAAGTTACAGATGCACAATTCTTCTAAACATATTCTGAAGAAAACTTTTGAGAATCCCTTGGACAGCAAGATCAAATCAGTCAATGCTTAAAGAAATTAATCCAGGTTATTCACTAGAAAGTCAAACACTATGTGCAAGAATGTTTGTGGCAGCCCTCTTTGTGGTGGCCAGAAACTGGAAACTGAGTGGATGGCCATCAATTGGAGAATGGCTGAATAAATTGTGGTATATGAATATTATGGAATATTAGTGTTCTGTAAGAAATGACCAACAGGATGATTTCAGAAAGGCCTGGAGAGACTTACATGAACTGATGCTAAGTGAAATGAGCAGGAGCAGGAGATCATTGTATACTTTAACAATACTATATGAGGATCAATTCTGATGGACATGGCCATTTTCAACAATGAGATGAACCACATCAGTTCCAACAGAGCAACAGAGTAATGAACTGAACCAGCCACACCCAGCGAAAAGAACTCTGGGAGATGACTATGAACCACTACATATCATTCCCAATCCCTCTGTTTTTGTCTGCCTGCATTTTGGATTTCCTTCACAGGCTAATTGTACACTATTTCAAAGTCCGATTCTTTTTATACAGCAAAACAACTATTTGGACATGTATACATATATTGTATTTAATTTATACTTTAACATATTTAACATGTATTGGTCAACCTGCCATCGAGAGGGGGGGAGGGGAAGGAGGGGAAAAATTAGAACAAAAGGTTTGGCAATTGTCAATGTTGTAAAATTGCCCATGCATGTATCTGGTAAATAAAAACTATTAAAATAAAATTAAAAAAAAAAAAAAAAAAGAAAAGAAAAGAAAAAAAGAAAGAAAGTCAAATGCTGAAGCTGAAGTTTAAATATTCTGGCCACATAACGAGAAGACGGGGAACATAGGGAAAGACTAAACCCAAAAGAAAAGGGGGATAGAAGAGGATGTGATGGATAGATAATATCATGAAACAATAAGCATGAACTTGAACAGACTTTAAGATATAGTGGATGATAGAAGGTCCTAGTGTGCTATGGTCTATAGATTCACAAAGAGTCAGACATGACTGAACAATAACAAAAAGGAATAGTTCCCTGCTCAGGGGAGCAGGGAGGTGCTATAAAGACAAAAAGTAAAAAACAAAAAAAATTATTCCTAAAAAATGACATCATGTCATGTTAATTTCATTATATTTTTGGACAAGATTAGTTAGACTAGCAAAATACCTTTTTTGACAAGATTAGAGTAATAGAACAAGGGAATACTAAAAGATAAGCTTTGCCAAGATTTTGACATGCTATTCTTGTGGCTAAATTATTAAGTTTGGGGATAAATAATAATATAATTAAGCAGTTCCAGAAGGCTTTGAATGGTCTAATCCAAAGCAGTCACTAAATAGTTCAATGTCAACTTGGAAGTCTAGTACATTGACTATGAGAACTTGTGCTTGGCCCAGTGTTATTTAATATTTTTATCAATTACTTGGATAAAAGTACTAATGACATGTTTGTCAAATTTGCAAATGTCCAAAAGCTGTTAGAGCTTACACAATGGAAGACAATCAAGATCCAAAAGAATGATAGTAATGCTAAGAGGCTAGAACACTGAACAAAAAAGAATAGGACAAAATTTCATAGGAATAAATGTATCAGCTTCACATGTATAAGATGAGAAAGGTATGGCTATTTAGCAGCACTTTCTAGAAAATATCTAGAAGCTTTATTGAATTGCAAGCTTAAAATTAGCAAACAAAGTAATGTCACTGAAAAAAAAATAATGCAACATCCAGGTAATAAAAAAGTAATAATCCCACTGTGCCCCTGCCTTCTCCTTATTAAATTATGTTTATTGTGTTCACTTCTAGGCCCCATATTTTTAGAAGAGACATTAACCAAATGAAAGACACTCAAAGAAAGATACTCAAAAGCCAAAGATAATGCCATGAAGATGAATTGACCAAGGAACTAAAGATGTTTAGCCTCAAGAAAAAAAAAAAAAAAAACCTTTGAGGGGGGAAGAGCTTTCCCTTGGAATAAGAATTAGAATTTATTTGCTTTACCCCAAAAGGAAAAACCAGAACAATTTACTAAGAGACAGGTGTAAGGACAAGCTTTCTAATCATTGGGGCTATCCCTAGATGGCCTTAGGAAGTAGCTTCACTCTCACTATAGATCTTCAAGTAGAGATCTAGATAACCTAGATAATCTAGATAGAGCTGAATACACTATAAAGGGAGAGTTGGTACATGATTTTTTTTATTTGCATTTGATTCTGTATCCACTGAAGCTGAGATGCAACAAAGCTGAGATGCAGATCAATGTTCTGTTGCTTTTGCTAACTTAGGCCTAAAGCTAACATGAGGTTCTCTACCAGAAAACAGGTTCTCCACAGTCAGCATCACACTAACCACAGGTAGAATCATCAATTACAGAAAAGTTCACTTATCTTGGCAGTATATTTTCCAAGGACATGAATAAAGATGATGAGGTTGATATACACACTGCCAAAGTTAAACGTCTAGGGGGTTCAGAAGGAAAGGGCAAGAGAAGAGCGGTATTAGGCTGAATGTCTACAGAACTGTTGTGCTGACCCCACTGCTATACACCTGTGAAACCTGGCCAGTATATCTGCACCATGCCAGGAAACTGAATTGTTTTAGGAATATTCTGAAGATAGTCTGGTGAGGTATGGTATCAATACTGAGGACCCCCGTGTCTTGGCCAAGCATTCAAATTCTACTACAAAGAACAACTCCAATAGACTAGACATATTGTTCAAATGCCAAATGTTCATATATCTAAAAGACATGGAGAACTCAGATGAGGCAAATGCTCACATAGAGACCAGGACATTCTCAAGATTTCTGAACTTCAAATCAATTGTATAACATAGGAGACACTGGGCAAAGGACACTGGGCATAGTGTCTTGCCCTCATCAAAGAAGGTGTTGAAGCAGGATTACAGTAGCTAAAAAAAAACAGTGAAATGTACGAATTTAGAGATATTTCTATTCTAGGTGTTCATGAGGAATATATGTGCTTGAAATGTGGTAGAGTACTCCAAATTCACAGTGGTCTGATGAGTCACTGTTGGAGACCCTATACCTTGACTCCCACATAGTGATGTCATTTTGGTTCACTGAGAACAAAGGACAACAATAAATAAAGGATTCTTGTTCAGATATGTGTTAGATTAGACAGCTTCTAGGATATTATGATGTGCTAAAGATTTGGATGTCATTTGAATAAAGAATATAAATGAAGCCAAAAGAGTTTAATTACGGTCACCAAAGTAGTGGAGAAAAAAATCAGAAGAGCATAGAAGTCAGTATTGTAAGGTATCTGAGTGCCATGAATAAGCAAATGAACCAGCAAGAGATAAGAGAAGGAAAAGTCAAACAAGTAGAGTAAGAACCAAGAATCAAGTCATAGAAGCCAAATGTGACAGAAAGGGAGAAATCTTTAGAAGGAAGGAATAGTCAAGAGTTTCAAATGCCACAGAAAGAACAAGGAGAATAAGGACCAAGAACAGATCACCTCACAAGAGCAGCTCCATCCTACGTACTTTTATCCATGCTGAAATTACAACATATATTCAATATACCCTTTATTCTATCAACTACTTATTCTCCTTCCACCTAAGCAGAGCTCTTTCAAATGAAAGTTTCCTGATACAGACTCCATTGACACAATCACCATTTATTAAGCACTTTTGTATCAGGAAACATGCTACAGACCACAAAAACCGTATCATCTTTGATTTCAAAGCAGCTATATATTTAATCAAGTAACAACATGCACACATCTAAATAAATGCAAAATAAGTGAAATGTAATGGGGACTGGATAGACATTAGCAACTCCTATTATGAAGTATATCCTGTAAATGCAACTTGAGCTGAGTTTTGAAGGAATATGGGAATTTTATGAAGCTTAGATAAAGAGGGAGTAAATTCCAGGTTTGGGAAATGGGAAGCACAGAAATGGAAAGTGGTACATCATGTTTGAAGAACAAGGAAGTCAGGTGAGCTAGACCAGGGACATCATGAAAGGGAGAAACTAGAATGATTCAATTGAAACTGCAATTCCAAGAACACCTCTATATCATAATGAATAGTCAGAAAAAGACTTCTGCCACAGTTTTACATCTCCAATTCTCTATCCCAGTAAAATTTAAGTCTCAGTAAAAAGTCTCAGCCCTTTTCCTGAAAGTTGAGACTTTTAAAAGCTCAAGTGTTTGCCTTCCCAAGTGCTTAGTAGCTACTTAATATATGCTCACTGAATAAAAGAAAAAGAAAAAGCTAGGATGGGACCAAACTGTTTAGGGCTTAAAATGTCAAAACAAATTAATATTTTATTCCATAGTAGGCAATCAGGAGGCCCTGGAGCTTTTTAAGCAGAGCTTCCTCTTGTTTGTCCTTCATTCTAGAACAGGATCATGAAATCAGGGAAATGATGCCATGAATGGGATGTAAGTGAGGGAGGCTGGACAAGGTCACCTCTCTCATTCCACTCCAGAGCCATCTGGGGCCGGTGGCCAGACACAGACCAGGGCGACTGGAGACGGCTCTGGATAGAGTGGGAGACTTTGGTCTTTTCAGCTAAGATCTTTAACGTGTCAGTTTGACAGAAACTACACATGTCACCCCTCCACTTATTTGAATAATTTATTTATATACATTTTTGAACTGGCTGAAAGACCATTCTTTAAGTCTTGGCCAAATCCACGCTTTAGGAATGCGAGCAAGAAGCTACTTGGAGGACTGAGTGGAGAAGGAAGCGAGTAGACAGAAAAGGACCAACTAGGAAGTTCCTTCAATAGTCTCAGGGAGAAGTAATGAGGTCCTGGACTCAAGAACAAACAGGATGCTGTAACTTTCCTACACATGCCCTTAAACCTCAAATATTCTCTAGATGTGTCCCTTCCCTCCTCCCACAATCACAAATCTCGGGTCTGCATGCATCCCTTCTCTCACAAATCTCCTGCCTCCATCCCTTCCCTTCTCCCACGTACCCTGTCTCCATCCTTCCCCTGTCTTTCTCCCTATCTCAGTCTCTATATCTTCTATCCGTATTCCGCACACAGCCCAACATCAAACAGCTTCCATCCCGATTCCCTCATCATCTGGCCCTGGCGAGAAAGCCCCTCACCCATTTCCGCTATGTAGTCCCCCAACAGTTTGGGGAACCCAACCCCCGCTCCTTCAAGTGCCGCCCCCCCCACAGCAGCTGACCTGACTACAGTCGTTGTGAGCTGCGTCGAGTCCGCATCTATGCCCCCCACATTCTCCCCTCTCTCCCCACCGTTAGGAGCTGATCAGGGCCGCTGGGGGGCGGGGGAGGGCCCGGCCGGACCAAAAAGCCTTCACCTCCGGCCTCAGCGACTCGGGCTGCGCCCCTGCCACCGGCGATCGCTGGAGGGCTCTGGCCGGGGGCTCCAGAGAAGGAGTATTAGAGGAATAGGCCCCGACAGCCTAAAGGCTCTCCCCCTTTCCCACACCGTGCTGGCGCTCAAGTCCTCCCGGCCTATCCCCACCTTCCTCAAACATTTAAGCCGCAGTCCCAGACCAACCTTTGCGGTCGATGTCGCTTTCCACGTCGCTCCCGAACAGATCCTCCATGTCCGCCATCCCTAAGCCTCAGCAGCCGGTGCCTAACTTTCTTTATGGCAAGAAACCGGCGCGCCTCACGACACTGTCGCAAGAAACATAGCTAAGCAAATAGAGAATTTCTTCTCCTCCCCCCCTTGACCCGCCTTCCGCGCCAGCCCCGCCCCAAGTCTCCAAGAATGGAAGGAGAGGCATAAGTGGGAGGGACTGGCGTGTGTGGGAGGGGCTTCTCCGGTGGGAGGAGCTATGCGGAATGGACTGCCCTAGTTGGCTAGAGTTGGGGGAATAAACGAGGTCACCGTGATGCAATGCCAAGTTGAAAATCCTTTGTTTCTACTTTTACTAAGTTTTCTTTTCCTCTTAGAAAAAACTTGGTATTGCTGCGATATACCAATACGTTTCTGATTAGGACATTAATAACTAGTGACTCTTTTTATAAAAGTTAATTTAAAAGAAATTATTTAAAACTTTTAGCGCATTGGATTAGGTCAGGGAGCAGTTAAGGTCAAGGATGGGCGAGGTAGCCTGCATATGCAGTTCCGCTCTCGCCAGCCTTAGATGTGGGGCAAATTACAGTGTGGAAAAGGAGGAGTCTAGGGCTGACCGGCCCTTTCGGACTGTTCAAAAAAATACAAAATGACTATTTTCCTAACGGTTCTCGCTCAAGTGAGCTGACTGGACTGTCGAAGAGGTTCTGCGCCGTCCCGGGGCCTTGGACGCTTGTCCCTAACGATAACCAGATGGCTTCCTGCGGTCACGAGGATTTGGTTAAGAGAAGTTAAAATTGACTATCACAGGCTGAGAGAAAATGCCTGTTTTATGGCATTCCAGAAAGACTCTCATCTGTAAGAGGAGCGTTTCATGGGTTCTTAGGCTGGAGCCTCTGTTTTTCAACTACGTACAGATAGGGAAATTAAGGCACCAAGGGATTAAATGAGTAGCCCTCAGTCACACTGCACACCCACAAGTCAGCCAGTCATCAAGCATTTATTAAAGTAGTACCCACTGAGCCAGACGCGGCGAACCACAGGTAACGAAGGCAGGCAAGAGAGCCAGGTCCGTTGCGTCCTAAACCACTTGTCCCCTCCGGGGTTCAGGCTCTCCTAGAGAGACCCTTGTAAAAAACAGGGCATCTAACATCCGGTCTGCCCCGAGAATCTCGAGGTGCTCTGATCTGTTCAGCAGCCAAAGGAAAGAAACAAAGAAACTCAAAATTCCGATATTAAGATCCACTACTAATTGTAGACTAGTCAGAGATACGGATAAACAATTTCTGAACTATAATACAATCAGCGGGAAAACAATTTAGCGTTTGATTCTATGTACTTCACAAGCAAACAGGAGACATGCAAGTGAAAAGGACATTATGGTTCAGTGAAAAGATGGCGGATTTTGGAGCCTCTGAATCCTAATGAAAAGACATAGGGAAAGCCCCCAACTTTTTTTTTTTTTTTTTAAAGCTCACATCTTAAAGGAAGGTCTTAATAAATCCTTTTATAAGGTGAAATATAATGTTCTAAATATGTACATTATAATATGTAATTAGTCACAGCATCTTTTGGGGAAATTTCTAAAAAAGCAAATAAGTATATATACATATATATATACTTTAACACCCAATATTATTGTGCTAATAAGTTTCAACTGAAAATTGGCCAATGAGTAAGTTCATCCTTCCCTCTATTCTGACTAGAAAGCATAATGGTTGACCCTCTATTACAATTTTTAAATTTCACTTATTTCTGTATCTTTTTGGATACTACTGGATAGATGATATGCTAGTAAAATGTAAATGTATTTATTTTCAACTCCTCTTTCCCTCTCACTCCACACTCCAATCTCCCTAATCCACCAAGCCGCCTTATTGCTATATTCTCAATACATCCCCCATATCCCCTATTCTCTCTACTCAAAACAGCCACCACCTTGGTACAAACTCAATACTCTCACTATGTATCAAATTAGATTTCTAATTTGCATACTGTCTCATTTGAGCTTCTTGAGATGAAGAACAACAGTTTTGCCTTGCTTTGTAACCTTAGTATTTAGCACAACATATAATCATTTATTACTTGATTTATCCTTGTTGAATGTCTAAAATAAAATTTACTATTTAAAATTCCTATAGAATTTTTTTTCATTCACTAAATAAGACTTTGGAGATAGGCCTGGAAGCAAACACATAAACTCTGCTTTTAGGGTTCCTCTATGTATGAAGTGTTAAGAAACGTGTGAGAAGGGGCAGCTAGGTGGCGCAGTGGATAGAGCACCAGCCTTAAATTCAGGAGAACCCGAGTTCAAATTCAATCTCACACACTTAGCACTTCCTAGCTGTGTGACCCTGGGCAAGTCACTTAACCTAACCCCAGCCTCAGGGGAAAAAAAAAAGAAAAGAAATGTGTAAGAAATGAAGAATTACTTAGGTTTTTAAAATAACTTATTAGGAAAATTAAAATTTTAAAAATATTTTAAAATTTTAATATTATTTAAAATTATAATATTAAAAGATGTAGCATTATAAGAATGCCTTGAAAATGTCTATTCTATGTAACTGTGGCCATGTCATTTAATATTTCTGATCTTCTTTCTCAAGGGGATTTTATATTTAGAGCTAAAATTAGACCCTTTTTAAAACTTAGAGCCTTTTTCTTTATCTAATACAATCCTATCATCAATAGTCTCCTTTCAACCTCAGTTTGTCATCTGCAAAATAATGTTTATAGGATATACAAGGAACTTTACTAATACCTCATTTGATCCTTACAATACTCAGAGAAATAGATGACTATATTTGAGAAAATTGAGGTTGAAAGGTCAAGTAACTTGTTGATGAGGCAGTGTTGAACTGAGGTTTCCTGACTCCAGGTCCTTCGGTAACTCCATGCCTGAAATTGGAGATTATGTTTACATGGTTCATATATATATAACTGACATCATATTATTTACCTTCTCAAATGGTGGGGGGAAGGCTAAAGGGAGGGGAAGAATTTCAAACTCAAAACATTTTTAAATGAACATTCCAAACAAAATTTTAAAACAGCTTTTTAGGAAATGGAGATAAAAGTACTTATCTCACAGAGTTGTTGTGAGGATCAAGTGAGAATAAGTACATGTATATAAATATACTATTTATATATAATTATAAATATAAAAGTTGATTATATATAATATTTATAATAGCATACGCACATATACATAACTGGACATTGTATAGGTATGTCAAATAGTGGCCATGACTTTTTATATGTGTTTATATATGTAAACATATACATGTATATATTTGGTTGCATGCATGATAGTGAACAGAAATGGTCTTATATGTGAATGCATTTGGAAGTGTGGTTTTTATTTTGTTTTGGATGTTATGTGTCTAAATATAACTACATGTAATTGGGCATGTGTATAAATAACTATGGAATGTGTTTATATACATATATTTGTATGTATACATAGATGGGCTTAATATATAAACCAGTATAAATTTGCTTTACATGTTATATATGTATAAACATACATATCCTATTGGGACATATTATATAGGTACATATGTGTATGGAGTAATAAATATAAATTTTGATTTTTTATATGCACATGTTTGTATAAAAATACATACATCTGTACTGGGGCATATACTGTGTATCTAAACGCAGCAGCCAAACCTACGGAAGAGACAGCTTGTACCCAAGCCACACACCTGACGCAGACTCACAGGAGCCTGACTCATCTGGCCACTGGGATGGGCCGGGCTGCACAGGTCAGTTGGCAGCTACTTTAGGCTGTGGGTGTGCCAGTCACGGAGCCTGGACTCTCCCCAGCAGGCAATGTCTCTGCTGGCCCCCCCTGACCGCCCCAGGCTCACCCCTGGATGCACAGCTGCAGACCTTGCCTGCTCTTCATTCATGCCCCAGTGCTCTTTCTGCTAGGAGGATGACCCTTACCCCTGGATTGGCAGGAGACTCTCCTCTTTAACTCCTTCAGAACTTCAGAGGTTTGTCACCTCCAAGAAGGAAGTGGGGGAGAAGTCCGTTCTAGTTCTGAAGCCCACAGTGAGAGGTCCCAATTCTTGGACATCTCATGCAGGTGGACAGCTGGAAGGAAAAGGAGCTAATGCAGCCTATTTCCTAGAGGTAAGTCATTGCCCTTGCTTGCCCCTTCATAGGCAGTTGAGCTATTAAAAGTCTGTGAAATGTTTATTTGGAGTCCAAAGGACTCACCTTGATAGTCCATTATCTTTTTTTGCCCCTTTGGACTTTTCTCTTTGCTAAAACTCAATAGGGTAGACTATTGAGCAGATTTTTAAAAACTGTAATATAACAAGCTTATTTTAAGGAATATCAAAAATCTGATTAAATAATATTCAAAATAAGTAACATAATAAGACTACAAATAAGCAATAGTGGGGGGTTTTGCAATTTTTTCAGAACTTAAGAGTTTTAAAGGAAAATAATAATTTTGTTAACTATATAACTAAAATTTCACTCAACTTCTATTAAACTCTATTCCTGAAACAAGGCCTGGTCTAGCTCTCCCCCTCAAAGTTCTCCCATTTCTTGGGCATCAATAACTAAAGCAACGGCCAGGGACTGACAACCTATCTGCTCTTCCCAGTGATAGCTCCTCAGCCTCCAGCTCCCTGACTCGGGTCGTTTATCCTTCTTCTTCCTACTAGTTAAAAGGAAACAGCCCAGAATTCCTCTGGGAGTTGAAGAAGAGACTGCTGGAAATTCTCCAGCATGGATGCCCTTGGCTATGCCTGCAGGGAGCATGATCAAGATTTCAACAATAGGGAGTTACTTAGATGGTACAGTGGATATATATCAAATGTATACTGGTCCTGGAGTCAAAAGGACCTGAGTTCAAAACCAGCTTCTGATACTTGATGAATAGTAGTTGCTTGACCCTGAACAAGTCACTTAACCCTGATTACCTCACAAAACAAACAAACCAAAAAAAAACCTCCCAAAGATCTCAAAAATTCCAGTTAAGCATTTGTTTCATTGACCTGATGAATGAATACCTTTATTTACAGTTACAAAGATCTTCAATGATATGACAACAATAAACATACATTTTCCTAAAATACCTTTGGGTCATACTCTTTCTGATGAAGTCGACTCAATACTTATCTCAGTTTTTTTCATAATTTTGGTCCGCTAATAGGACCAACTAAGTAATAGGACTGCTGAATGAGTTTGTTTCTATCCTATAGCTGAGTGTGGTCCTGAAGGTCATTCCCCAAAGTCTAAGCATTAATGTTATTGTTATTGTTGTTTTGTTGTTGTTCTGTGTTCACATCTGACTCTTCTTCACTCCATTGGAGGCTTTCTCAGCAAAGATACTGAAATGATTTGCTATTTCCTTCTCAAGCTCATATTACAGAGGAGGCAGGTAGGGTTAAGTGACTTGCCCAGGGTCACACAGCTTAGGAAGTGTCTGAGGCCCGATTTGAATTCAGGAAGATGAGTCTTCTTGATTACAGTTCAGTATAATAATGTATGCTGACTCCCAAAACTTGGAATATTTCCAGGAGAGGTACAATCTCTTCCTTTAGTAATAAAGTTAAAAAAAAAAAAAAAAAAAAAAGAACAATATCAATATGAAGCATTGGGAAGCCATTCCCTAACACCCTCACCTGGAGATGCTACCTGAGGTATTCTGGGTCTGCATAAGGCCCTCATTATGAAAGGACTAAAGTAAAAAAAGAACAACATCAATATGAAGCACTGGGAGAAGCCATTCCCTAACACCCTCACCTGGAGATGCTACCTGAGGTATTCTGGGTCTGCATAAGGCCCTCATTATGAAAGGACTAAAGTAAAAAAAGAACAATATCAATATGAAGCTAGGTAATTTAGTAAAGGTTTCTTGGAAAAGATGGCTCTAACTGCATAAATTAAGTAATTCAGGAACATATGGATGGAAACATTCCATAAATGAATAGAACAATATAGATTCCATTCTTGGGGGGAGTAGAACAAAAGTTACCAGTCTTACCAGTTCCATGTGACTTCAGACTAGCCATGTAGAATTTGCATGGATGGCACTTTGAATGATGAAAATATAAAGGAATTTCCTTGCTGCGATTTCTCAGAGATCTTTTGTATTTTTGCAAAGTTGTACTACTAGGATGATTTGCAACAACCCAGGCCAGTGATGCGGTGTATGTAGGAGTTAGAAGGAACTTCCAGACAACAACTCAAACTAGACTTAGATAGAAGTCGATAAAATGCTGATCTTGGAGTTAGAAAGACCTGGCTTCAGATCTCATTGCTTATAAGCTTTCTAGCTTCAAGATTATAAGTCTCTTCAAACCCTCCTACCTTAGACAACCAGAATTTAATGGAATAAGTCAAAGATGATCTGCAATCCGAACTGGCAAAGGATTTCAATTCAACAAACATCGATAAATGCCTACTTTATGCCAGGCACTGTTAAGTGCTGGGAATACAAATAAGAAAAAGAAAAGCCCTGCCCCTAAGGACTCTACCTTTGTAATGGAGAAGACAATACATAAAAGCAAGCAGGAAAGGGGTAGGGAACACGTGGACAGGTTGGAGGGACCATCTTGTTCCGTGGAGTTGAAACCAAGCAGAGTTGTGGATGGAAAGTGAGGGAGCTGAACATTCAGTTTCTATCCTCAATGAAGGAAGTTCTCTAATCAGAACAGAAATGTGTTCTCCCAGTGCCAACAAAAGCACAGATCCTTCAAACGTTCAATTCAATAAAATAAGAGTTGGAGCTGAAGACATCAGAGAGGTTCAGTTCATCCCTAAGGGATCCTTGAGCTGGCTGATTAGAATAGTATGTGGGGCTATGAGTTTAGGGTCGTGACAAGACTTCAGCCCTAGCCAGAGCTAGACCAAATCCTATTTCCATTCTATTCTGAGAAACAGATCATTTCAGTAGCCCCACCCTCATGGCATCAGAGATAGTCACCCGGCCTGAAGAGATAACGGGAAGGAAAGGAAATGTGGATTCCCAGAAAGAGGTCTCTGAAGTGAAGCTCCTTCCTGGCTACTACAGGAAGAGTGGGATTACGTAGTGGAGTATCTCAGTCTAGAGAAGATAAAAGAGCTCCGGGACATCCTTCCTGGCTGTAAGTGTGGGGTCTGATGGAGACCCCGTGGGCTAGAAGAGAACCATCACTGCCTTCCTGAAAAACCACAGGCAGAACATTGCCCCACAGAACTGCGGACTCATGTAACGGGCAGCAATAAGCGTGCCTGACATCTGCAGAGAGGTGCTGCCAAGTATAAGAAAGGCGATCCCCTACCGAAGAGCCTCATTGGAGGCAAATCCAGGGGGGAGTCTACGCAAGAATGAAAGGTGCTGTATGGCTCTGGGGAGAGGTGGAGAGGGGAAGAATTTCCCACAATCAATTAATCAATTATCTTTATTTTCCACTAGATCTGCAGAACAACTATTGTTTCCTTTGACTTATAAATAAACCTATTCATTCCCCAGGCTTTGTGAACGTTCTGAAGAATTGGTGAAGAATTTTCTTAGCCATAGGACCTTCAGGCAGAGCCAAGGAGATCAGAGATGCTGGAGAATGATATTTGGGGGCATTATTTGGGCAGAAATTTCCCAGCATTCTCTTCTTTGATCCCCTGAGGAATTTTGGCTCTTTAACTTTGAATTTCTGGAAGCTAAAAGTAGAAGGGACAGGAGCCAGGAAGCCAGAAGCTAAGGGGCAGTCGTCCTGAAGAGCAGACAATGGGCACAGGGACTCCCGAGCCCGTGTGATGTGGACATTTAAGAACCCTGTTAAGGAAAATCCTATATCAGGAAACTCGACTGAAAACTGAGATCAGTAACTTTTCATTTTCCTCACCTCTTTCCCTTTTTCTCCCAGTAGGGACGTCATGCTTCCTCATAGGATCAGAGAGGCATTTGCCTTTGTTTTATCACTCCAACAAATGTGAGAAAGTTACTGATCCAAGGAACGGCTTGTCTCTCTGCGATTGTTTCCTTATGGCATTGAGGGAAATAATTTGGAACACCTGTCAGGGAGAAAGATTTAAAACTGCCATATCTGCCAGTGCCAGATTTCTGGCTGGGGATCTGTACTCACAAAAGAGAGAATATCATCTTAATAGGTTTACTTTAATGACTTTCCAGGGTAGGGGAAAATACATTCACCACAGTTTCTCAGAGCACTAAAATGAGTGGGCCTGTAGGAAGCTAACTGGCTGCCATTGAGTCAGGCATTCACCATTACCTATGGCCTAGCTGAGAAGAAAACCATTCTCCCAAAGGAGAGAAGACTATGGAATTTTTAAAAAGTCGAGTCTCAATGAAGGAATAGCCTGACCCCAATAAAGTTGGTATGCTGCCACTAAACTGATTTTCCTAAAATACAAATCTGATCATAGCACCCTTTCCTACTCAATAAACTCCACTGGTTTCCTATTGCTTCCAAGAGAAAATACAAATGGCTCTTTGCCTTTCAAAGATAGCCTTATAACCCCCTGTCTTTACATGTACTCTTCCATTCTGTGACACTGGCCTGAGTTATCCAATTAACAAGATACTTCATCTCTTCTCTCTGACTGCCTGTCATGGCTGGAACTCTCTCCCTTTTCCACTCCTAATATTGACCTTTTTGGCTTCCTTTAAATCCCAATAAAATAAAATCCCACCTCCTAAATAATGCTTTTCCCAATCCTTCATTAATTCCTGTGCCCTCTCAATGTCAATTATTTTCCTATTTTCTTTGTATTTATTTCTTGGTATATTGTTTCTCTCATTAGATTATAAGCTCCTTAAGCACGGGAACTGTCTTTTATCTCTTTTGTATCTAGCCCTTATCACAGTGCCATTTAGTATGTATTTAATAAATGTTTATTGAATTTAATTTAATGGGGAGGGGGGGACAGGACTAAAGGGAAAACAGGATAGTACATTGATTAACATCGGCTGTCCACTTACCAACCTAGCAACAAGAATATATGAGGGATAAATATAAAGCTATAATAATTTAAAAAAAAAAAAAAGAATTTGCAGGCTTGAACCTATATCTAAGTCAAGAGGCAAAATTTATTGTAATTAAAACCCCAATTGAAGCAGGCAAAATTCCAACTGAATTTAGCCAAGCACTGGAAGCAAGGAGATACATTTATCTAGTTCTTCATATCACTGATAGGCTAATTTTATGGCCTAGAGGTAGATCTGAGGAGTAATTTCAGGAATTTGGTTATTACTGACCAGCAGACCTAGGATTATCCTAAAACCAGAAGACTTTATAATCAGAAAGTCAAAACGATAGAGAGTCTCAGGATCACTAATATATATTCCTTAAAGTTTAAGGGGAGAAATATTATATTCCTAGGCCAGAAGGTTTTTATAATCATTGACAGAACTTTAGCATTCTTGGATCAGAGGACCTCTCAGTTTCAATGATCTTGTGATGAAGAGAGCCATCTACACCCAGAGAGAGGGCTATGGGCCAGAGTGTGTTCACAGCATCGCAGTCTCACTATTTTTGTTGTTGTTCGTTTGCATTTTGTTTTCTTATACATTTTCTTTCCTTTTTGATGTGATTTTTCTTGTGCAGCAAAATAACTGTACAAATATGTTTATATATGTTGGATTTAACTTATATTTTAACATGTATAACATATATTGGATTACTTGCCATCTAGGAGAGGGTGTAGGGGGAAGATGGGGAAAATTTGGTACACAAGGTTAGCACACTAGGATCAGTGTTGAAAAATTATACCTGCATATGTTTTGAAAATAAAAAGTTTTAATAAAAATAAATAAATAAAATTAATTCCCCAAAAGAGAGCAGAAGGAAGCTTAGAAAAGGACACAGACAAGGAGGGCCTTTTGTTACTGTTATATTGTATTTAATGTATAGTTTAACAATTTTTGTTCATAGAAGTTATAGTTTACACATATAATCCCCTAGGTCTATTCTTTGTACAATGAAATGTTTATTTTTGTTGATGTCATTAAAGTCACAATTAAAATATTTAACTGTATAAAAAAAAAAAAATCAGAGGGGCTCAGGATCACATCTTCCAAAGCCGGAAGATTTAAAATCACTGACAGTTGTTAAAACGAAAACACCCTTAGGTCAGGGGACCTTAAAATTATTGCTGTCCCCCCTAGAAGATATATTCCATCAATGTCACATGAGAACTCTGACACAAGGATTACAAATTGTGTTCTAATTGCTATATAAACAATTCTGGGGGGCAGTGAGGTGGTGCAGTGGATAGAGCACCAGCCCTGAATTCAGGTGGATCCGAGTTCAAATCCTGTCTCAGACACTTAACACTCCCTAGCTGTGTGACCCTGGGCAAGTCATTTAACCCCAGCCTCAGGGGAAAAAAAAAAAGAAAAAAAAATGAGAAGGGAAATAAAATATTTGTATTTAAAAAAAAAACCAATTCTGGAATATACAATATATGCCAAAAATTCAATTCACTTCATTAAAACTTCTAGAAAAAAAAATGAGTTTGGGAATTTCTAAGAAGAGAATTGATGTCTCTCAGTTCTTAAGAAAATGAAATCCAAATTCCTAGCAGATAGATTGGAGAAATGACTTTGTATAATTTTTTTCAAGTTCTTTTTATACACATAATAATAGCTAGCATTTGTATAGCACTTACTATGTGCTGGGCACTGTGCTATACACACATGTATTATTTGTATGATACATGCAACATGTAAATACATATAATAGTATGTGTATAATATATAGGTTTAGCACATGTGTCTGTTATGGCTACATTTATATACATATATGCTTGTATTTACAATATATGTATATTCTTATATTTTTTTCTTTTTCTCTTAAAATTTTTATAATAGCTTTTTGTTTTTTCAAATACATACAAAGATAGTTTTCAACATTCACCTTTGCAAAATCTTGTGCTCCAAATTTTTTAATTTAATATAATCAAAATCATCCATTTTACACTTCATAATGTTCTCTTGTTCTTCTTTGGCTATAAATTCCTCTCTTCTCCACAGATCCAAGAGATAAACAATGCTTTGTTTTCCTATTTGCTCATAGTAATACCCTTTATGTCTAAATCATGAATCCATTTTTACCTTCTCTTGGTATAGAGTGTTAAGTGTTGATCAATGCCTAATTTCTGCTATACTATTTTCCAGCTTTCCCAGCAGTTTTTGTCAAACAATGAGTTCTTATCCCAGAAGCTAGAGTCTTTGGGTTTATCAAACACCAAATTACAATAGTCATTGATTATTGTGTCTTATGAACCTTGATCTGATTGAATCAGTGAACCACTGATCAATCACTTTATTTCTTAGCCAGCACCAAATGGTTTGATGATCACTCCTCTTATAAAACAGTTTTAGGTCTGGTACAGCTAGACCACCTTCATTTGCATTTTTTTCATTAATTCCCTTGATAGTCTTGACCTTTTCTTCTTCCAAATGAATTTTGTTATTATTTTTTCTAGCTCTATAAGTAAATTCTTGGCAGTTTGATTAAAATAAGTAGATTAATTTAGGCAGAATTGTCATTTTTAATTATATTAGCCCAGCCTACCCATGAGCACTTGGTATTCTTCCAATTGATTAGATCTAACTTTACTTTTGTGAAAAGTGTTTTGTAATTGTGTTCATATAGTTCCTGGCTTTGTTTTGTCCGGTAGACTCCCAAATATTTTTTTATTATGTACAGTTATTTTAAATGAAATTTCTATTTCTTATTGCTAGACTTTGTTGATAACATCTAGAAATGTTGATAATTTATGTGGGTTCATTTTATATCCTGCAACTTTGCTAAAGTTAATTGTTTAGGTTTTTAGTTGAATCTCTAGGATTCACTGGGTATAACAGCATGTCATCTACAAAGAATGATAATGTTGTTTCTTCATTACCTACCTAACTTTTTCAATTTATTTTATTCTCTTATTGCTAAAGCCAACATTTCTAGTACAATATTGATATTTTCATATTGTATAATATATGCATATATGTAATGTAATGTAATCTCAGTCTGGAATCAGTCTGAGCTCAAGCTCAAACATACACTCCCCAGCCCTCTTAGCTCTTAAATAACTTAGTACAATTACATCACTACAGCACTCTGAGCATGTGCCAACTATAGAATCATTACATCATCATATCACACTAAGTACAAAGTATATGTGAACTAGAGAACCCTTATCTCATCAATCACGCTGAGAAAAACCCTGTAAAAGTATCTTTGCTTCAAGTATACTTTTCTCAGAGTTCAGGCCCTCTACACACATATATATTACATGATTTATGCATAATATATACTCAAATATTTACATATATTTAACAGGACATAACATTAGATTAGAATAACATTTTAAAGATAAAATATTTTAGAAAATATAAAATATGCAATATTTAACCTAAATGTTTCTATTTGCCATTACTTTAAAAAAATCATCATATTAATAAGAGGATAATACCACTTTGATGAGATATAAGTAAGGAATATTAAAAGTATATTTTTGATTCATACTAGAAATACATTTGTTCAGAGAATATTAAATGCCTACTGTGGGCAGTTTCATATTAATCACTGGAGATATGAGAATAATTTTGATACAACTACTCAATTTGATCAATATTTTTTCAGTTCATTATGTTTTACTAAGTATCAATGATTGATTTAGTTGGGTAGGACAGAATTGAATCTGAATTAGTTAACACTTAGAATAGGAGTTATGTTATGTTAGAATTAATTCACTATGTATTGGTGATTATATTATTTCTATATGATTTACAGGGTAGATTTATATTTTCTTAGTTATAGATTTATACTTTAGTTAAGCCTATATTGACTGTGATAGAGATCTATTGTATTAAGATTACCCTTTCACTTCTTTGAATGTCCTATGAGAGGTGTGCTCCAAAAAAATCTCAGTTTCATTGCTTGTGAAAAATCCCAGAGCCCTGTGGACTAAAATCTTTTTTTTTTTTTTTTTTTTTTTGCTTGCACATACATGTTCATTAAATGTTAAACTGAATTAAGAAAGAGCTTGTTGTAGTAGGAAATTTTGCTCCTTATATTCTTTCTCTTTTTTGCACACATATGCATGATATTAGCCTATATAAAGGATATGAATATTTTTCTTTTTTTTTAAATAACACTTTTTTTATTTTCAAAGCATATGCACGGATAATTTGATAACATTGACCCTTGCATATAGCCTCTTTCCTCCCACCCCCTCCCCTAGATGGTAGGCAATTCAATATGTTAAACATGTTAAAATATAATATGTTAAATCCAGTATTATAAACATAACTATACAATTCTCTTGCTGCACGAGACATCAGATCAAAAAAAGAAAGTAAATGAGTAAGAAAACAAAATGCAAGCAAACAATAACAAAAAGAGTTAGGATGTTACACTGTGATCCTGGATTAAAATCTTGAGGAAACACTGCTGTTGGACATCTCTTTTAGCCAATTATAAGATTCCCCTCCCTCCTTCCTGGGAACTGACCAATGATGAATTATATTACCTCATTCTATTTTGAGCAATCTCTCAATTTCAATAAAAAAGGGCTGGAGTCAAAATGGGGGGTCCTGGATTACGAAGGGGAGTCTTGAATCCATCTCCCTAATAAATCGAACAGTGCTGGGAGCTCCACCCTGGTTGACTTTGTTGCATCTTGGATTTTGTGGGGACTCCAGTGGTAATAGGAAATGCATATGCACTGCCCCTGAGCATAGGGATCTTGCATTCTTGTGGGGGATAAGACATAACTGCAGAGGGCCATAATAATTTCCTGAGAGCAAAACTGGAAGTAATATTTAAATGTTTCAAAAAAAATTCATCTAAATATAAGGGAAAATGCCCCTATAATTGGAGCTACTTAAGAGCAGAATGGGCTGCCTTGGAAGGTAGTGGGTTTCTACCAAAGACTGGAAACAACTCTTATTAAAAAACCAATTGTTAAATTTTCAATGTGGGCATTTTGTCTAGACTTAAGAATGATACAGATTAAACTTAAAATGTATTGTGTGTATATTTCCCTCCGGGGGAGGGGACTGTTACATATTTATCAGTCCCACTTATTAGACAGGAATGGTATGACCGCTTACTGGGTATATTGTTAAAGGGATCTCATTTCAATACAAATTAAACTAGATGTTCTCTAAGATCACTCATCACTTCTAGCTCTAAGATCCTGTGATTCTGTATCACATAATATCACGTAGTAAGCACAAAAGGGAATTACAAAATAAAATGCTGGGTGAATCTGAGGAGCAAAGTTATGATAATAAGATGGAGGAAGACTACACAAAAGAGATGGCATTTGAGTTGGAGATAAAAGCATGGCGTGAATAAAACGGGTGAAGAGAAAGGTCCAGAGAATGGGGAGCAACATGAGAAAAGGCAAGAAGGCAAGACAAGGGCTGTATTTGGAACAGTTCCATTTGGAAGGAGTGTAGAGTATATAATGGGGTTGGGAGGTGTTGTTTGGGAGTAAAAACTGAGCCTGGGAGCAAAGTAAGAGCAGGGCCATCAGAAATGTAGAACTCTGTGTAGACCAGGCTGAGGAGGTGGAAGGTTACCCAAGAGATAAGAGTGGAACAAAACAATTTTTGGATGAGAATGACACGGACAGCTCTATAGCTACATGACAGATAGATTGCAGGAGAGATTGAAGCAAGAAGATCAATAAGAAACAATTTAATAATATAGGAGAGAGGTGAAGAGGATCTGAGCTTTGATACTGGCTACCTGATGGAGAAAAAGGATAAGATACAAAAAGTAGAGTAAAGTTAGAATCACAAAACTTAGCTACTAATTGGCTGGGTCAGGAGAAATAAAGAGAAAAGTGGAACTTGGGTGACCCAGAGGATGATAAGCAGGCAGGGGAAAGCATAGTTAACTTCATTTGAGTCCTGGAGTCTTAGGGAGGGAGAGGAATGAGAGAGTCCGCACTTGAGATGTAATAGAGAGCTAGAACTTCTGTATCATCCAAGAAGATGGACATTTTCTCTGAACCCTACAAATTTACAAACCTCTCCAAAATAGAAATTTAAGCTGCCTCCGTGATCTTGGAAACCAAAAATTTTGATGAGGCGAAAAATCCAGTGAACTAATAATAGAAAAGGCTAATCCCTAAATCCTAACATGTTCATTCATGCTCAGTCCCCAAGAGTAGACTCTTAAAAGATCACTGAATCACAGTTGGAGCTTTCTGAAAGATTCAAAAGAGAAATAAGAATTGTGTAAGCAAAATTTATGACCTGCAGAGCATAAGTAATTGGCAGAATAGAAAAACTTTTACTCTCTGTGACAAGTCTCACCAAAGAAACAAAAGAGATTAACTTTTTGGGAATACAAATAAACAGAAGAAAAAAGAAATAACAATGAAAGAGAATATGATCTCTCATACAAGTAAAATATATTGATCTTGAAGATAGGATGTATAGAGACGATTTAAGGATTATAAGTTCTCCAGAAGAATACAAGTAAAAGAAAAATGAACACTATAATTCAAGAAATAATAATAATAAACCCAGAACTTTTGAACACAGAAAACAAAGTACCCATCAAAAGAATACACATATCACCTCCAGAAAAGAAAAACAAAATAAAATACCTCATACTGCAAACTCCAGGACTAATATTAACTACATCAAACAATCCCAATGACAACAAATTCTATAAACAACCAGGAGAAAGATTCAAATATAAGGAAATTTGAATAACAAAACTTGTGCAATCACTAGAGATATTGCAAGATGGAATGGAATAATATGTTTTGAAGAGCAAAGGAGCTCTAAATAGAGTCCAAGGGGACCTATCCATGCCAACCTGAGCCCAACCATGAATTTAAAAAGCTGAATGTTCAACAAAAAAGAGGCATTTATTTGAAGCATTCCCAGAAACAAAACTTATATTTGAAAAAATTATTTGCTTTTCAAAAAAAATCAACAGAGATACATGGAAGGCAAGCAAATAGAATAACCAAGAAAAAAAAACCCAAAAAATTAAAAAATTTCTTTCTAAAAAGTACACAGAAACAAAAATGAAAATTGAAGAAATAATGATGATGAAGTGACAAATATTCCTAAACCATCATAATAACATCCTACCTCCAAATATCAATGGACTAAACTTCATAAAACCCTATTTACAGATTAATCAATGTTTTTGTGGGAGTAAATTAAAGAATAGGAGGGCATATAAAAGGAGAGTAGGGAGTAAGAAGAAAGAAAATATGTGTTATATCCAGTCAAATCAAACATTAACAATGAGGAGAAAATAACCCCTGTAGTCTCTTAGGAAGAAGAGAATCTACAAGTAGAGAGTGAGCCAGGAGGCAAAGGGATAAAAGGTTATGTCTTATTTAAATGATGAAAGGGAGTACCACTGATGGATGCTTCCATGGGGGAAGAGAAATATTCCATAAAGGGAGTTTAAGAGACTTTACAGTGGGTATCATCCCAATATATCAAATTAATTACACTAGTACTTTTTGCAAAAAACTGGAAACAAAGTAGATGCTCATTGATTGGAGAATGGCTAATCAAATTGGAGCACATGAATATAGCAAAATATTACTGTCTTATAAGAAATTATGAATGTGATAAATGCAGAGAAACTTGGAAAGATCTATATGAACTGATGCAGAGTAATTCAGAAGAGCCAAGAAAACAATTTACACAGTGATAACAACATTGTAAATGGAAAGAATCTTATGCAAAAATAAAAAATGTAAGTTGTCAAATTATAAAGAAAAAATATCATTTAAAAGAAGAAATGTGAGAGGATACTCAATCCCTTTACAGATATGGGAGGTCCACAAGTATTGTACATTGCCCAAAATTTTTTTTCCATGTATTGATCACTTATGTTGATTTTTTCCTCCTTTCTCATGGCAGAAGTGTGTCTTGTACTGTTTGCTATATGGGTTGACTCTCTGAAAGGGGGAAGGAAAGGAATTCTATTCTGAGGTAAATTATGGTTATTAAGGGACAGAACTTGAAACAAGGTGCTAATGCTTATGTACTTAGTTCACATCTTTTAAAGGAGTTCACACATTAGACTTCACACCTTTAGAGAGCATATATAAGAAGAAGCCCATAATCCTACTCTCAGAGGTGGAGAAGATTCATTCCAACTTCCACCTTTGTGCAGGCTGGAGACATTTGGAGAGAGCTCTCAGAACCAAGGAGAGATATAGGCCTCTAAGAAAGCTAACAGGGTCCAGGAAAAGAGACAAGACTTTGACGGAGAAAATAAAGGATCTGGACTTTAACTCCTGGCTGCATTTGGGGGGATTACACTGAATTGAAACGAAGGCTGCCTCCAGAAGCCCCTCAAGAAACCTGCTCCCAGAGAACATTAAATTTTAAAGAAGAATATTACAATGGTGATGTAAAAGAGTAGTGATTATGGTGATATTATTTGGTGACAGTATGGTGATGTAAAAAGAGATAACGAGAAAACTTATTTAGAAAAAAAAAGAAAGAAAAAGAACTAGATAAGAAAATTGTATTCAAATCCCTGCTCTTCTACTTTTTTTTTTTTTTTTTTTCTCAACCCTTCTCAGACAAATGCCTCTAAATCTTCTTTAGGAAGTTACTTTGAGCCAGGAGTCTGAAATCTGGTCTGCATAGTGCAGCAACTTCTACTTACTTCTTAAACAAATCTGTTAACCTTTCTGAACCTCAGTTTCTTCATCTATAAAATGAACGGATTCAACTAAATGGTTCCTAGGGTCCTTCAAGTTCTATATTTATAATCCTATGATCAATTTAAAATCCTGAGCAACTTGATCAGATGCCCCTATGCCTTAGGGTATAAAACAATAAACACAGACTTCTGAGCAATTCTTTGGGGACTGAGTATTCATGAGTAAGGTATGCTCTAGATGTGCTTCATGTCCTGACATTGTGTAAGAAGTCTATTTAGCATCCAACATGTTCAGTCCAACCTCAGGGTCCTAGGTGCCATAGTTTATCATCTGCTATCTCAAACACTTCAGAATCATAAAAGATTGCAAATCTCAGGGAATTAGAACTAGCAGAAGACCTGTACTGAGAAGGACTCACATCTAGATAGGTCCTTCACAAAGGCTTTTTGCCATGCAAGATGTTGAGGCTACATAATAAGAATTAGGACAGGAAGAAGTCAGAGTTTGCTAGACATAAAATGGGTTTGGAGACAGGGAGAATACCAGCTAATTAAGGCACCTAAACAGCTACCTAAACCTGTTTTCTCTTATATGGAACTTGGGAATTGAAGTAGCAGATCAAGTCAGACTTCTGAATCAATAAATATACTGAGTCAGGTCTCCAGGACCCTGAATGAATTTCTATTCAATTTCTCAAAATGACACAAATACCCTCAGAAGATACTGCACAAATCTAGAACACCTTGAATTTCTGGTTGGACCTCATTTCTAAGGCTGTAGTCCTGGATGAGACTGTTCTGTGAGTTGCCTGGTGCCTGGGCAGAAAATACTAGAAAGAATGCTGAATTTTGGGTCAGAAGTACTACATCTGAAGCCCATTTCAATTTACCACTTATGTGAGACTGGACAAATCATTTCACTTCTCTGGATCTAGAAGATAAATAGGTTGTAATAAATGGCATCTCCCATCCTATTTAGTTGTAAAAGTATGGGGAAATCAAGAAAGAATTAGAGAGGAAGTTGAACTCTCCTCCCAAAAAAGGCAAGAAAGAGCCTAAGTTTCAGACCAAGGCCTGATCCAGGAGCAGTCCATGAGAAACCCTAGCCAGCCCTGAAGACCCAAGAGTAGCTGCATCCTGAAAAAGGTCCTCAGTTGGAAGCAGATTGTCATCCCTGAGATCAAGACTCTTCAAGGCACTCATTTGAGACTTATGTGGGATTGGAAAGTTACAGTAAATCGTTTTGGGGGGTTTTTCTTTGTCTTTTCCATATTATTATGCTTCTGATATATTTGTGGTTAGCATGCTTGCAAGGGTGGAGTTGAGCTATTCATAGTATACAGATTTTTCCAGGATTCTGGGTAGGCTCAGGACAGAGAACTATCCAAGTAATCCAAGCAACAAAAAGTTTAAAAGAACAAATGGGGATTCAAGATCCTATTCCAGCACACTTCATCTAAGTGTTTGTAGTTATACATAACAAAAAGACAGAGGAAAGCAAGCAAATCAAAAACCATTTTTTGGGAAAAAACTATCCTTGAGATTATACATATATACACATATATGTGTGTGTGTGTGTATTCATACACACCTATGAATTAATTTCCCAAAATTAATGCTTCTCAGTTAGCTTCTTGAAGTTTAGGAGTTACATGTAATCTCTCCCCTTCAGGAAGCTTCAGTAGGCTTGGCTAAACTACTAATTCTATTTAAAGGAGGCAAAGACAAACAACTCCTGAGAAAATTGGAAGAACCAAAGAAAGCTGTGTTTGTGGGTGTGGCTGTGGCTATTAGGAAAGAGTTGGCTGACTGGATAAAGCATCACTTCATTCCTAGTTTAGAATGGAAAATGAAGGGGTTAGAGCAGAAGCCTTCTAAAATCACATTCTAAGAATTGATGATTCTATGAACTGCAGATAGCAAGGAAAGAAAAGAAATCAAGCAGAAAGTAAGGAAGAAAAGGGAAAAAAAAGTAAAGACAATCAAAACAAAAGAGGTAAATAAGAAAAGAAAGTACTGGAGAAAGAGCTTAACCAATGCTGGTCAATTATAGAAAAAAATATGAAAAGGAAGGCAAAAAAGGCCAATGCCAATCAAAAATTATATAGGGAGAAGTTGCAACACAAAATTAAAACAATACTTTGTCATTATATCAACAAGGCAGAGTGGAAGAGTGGAAGTTTGATCCAAGAAATATTCAGATTTTCTCATCCACTAAAACAGGAAGAATGGCCTATTAGACGGATTTTAAAAAGAATGATTCCACCTTCTGGATCTGAGTTTCCTCCATTGTAGAACATGTGACTGGAAGCTCTCAGCTCAGAGGTGTGGGTAGTACAGAATATACACCTCTCAGCTTCTGGCCTCTGCTCTGACTTGCTTCCTTGGTCTGGACAAAAAAATGAGAGTGATTACAACAGTCAAATATTTTACTTCTGGGAAGAAATGACAGGATTTGTTATTGTCATTCAGTTGTTTTCAACTCTTCAAGATCCCATTAAGCAAAGATATTGGAGTGGTTGGCCGGTTCCTTCTCCATCTCATTTTACAGCAATGTTGCCTCAAGGGAGACAAACAGAATTCACTAACTCCAATAGATATCGGGTTCTCTAGAGGTTTGATCACAAAGAGAAAGGGGGAAAAACAAAACTTGAACCCCAAGAGACAACATTTATAGCCTTGTGGGCATAGAATTTTAGGGTCATGAAAACAGCAAGAACATTTGTAATAGCCCAGGGAAAGAAGATGTTGGTTAGGGAAATTAAGCAATCTAGAGGAATTAATTAGTTGGAGGTATTCATTGAACATCTACTGGGTACAAAATACTGGGCTAGGGCTGAGGGAAGGAATAATATGACTTATTATAGAATAATAGAATAGAATAATATGACTTATTCCTGACTGAAGGACTTTACAGTCAAGTGAGCCCTCTGTTTCACTAGAGAGAAAAGTTGAGAAAAGCATGACAAAATGGCCTAGATTTCTGATAATGCCCTACTTTGGAAAATAAAATAAAATAATGAGAACTAGGCACTAAAGACCAGGAATATATGAAATCATTTCCACCTCTGCTGTTCAAATTTCTGTGCAAAAAAAAAAAAAAAATTAGGACATACCTATATGAAGCGTAGGTGGCAATAATCTTAATGGAGAATATCACAGAAATGACAGCATGGAAAGTAAGGGAGGTGTTTTACAGGACAACATATTTACATACCATATGTGTGTATATATTGGATATATCTTATATGAGGATAAATAATCTTCATGCTTTGCAAGGCTTATCTTTTTTTTTTTCTTTTTTTTTTAATGGCATTCTATTACATTCATATACCACAATTTGTTCAGCCATTGCTTAACTGGCTAAAAAGAAACTGAAGGTGATAAGGTTTAGATTTAGGGAACCAAAATGAGATAAGGGTTTCTGGTGGTCAGGGAGTTCAATGATAAGGTCTAGTGGCAGGTTCGGGGCTCAGGGAACCAAAAGGAGAGGTTTAGCTCCCCTGCAACCCTTTGGGATTCAGCACAAGGGTAGGGAGTTTTGGGGACTCCCTTCTGGCGGTGCAGAGATTCTCTGTAAAAGAATTTACAGACCCAAAAATAGATTGATAAAAGAGGTTTATTGTGGCGTTTGGAAGTAAGATTAGAAGTCCTGACAGAAAGGCATAAAGTCTAGTTAGGGGAATAGGTGAGGGTAAAGAGAGGGTGGCACTGGAAAGAATATTCCAGTGGACAGAGGCCCTTGGCATCCCAAGCTTGGAGCTGGTATGTTTGGAACCTCTGCAAAGAGAGGATTTTAGTTTGGTTCTTTCATATTGAATTTTATATAGAAGTTGGCTATGAGCTGGGGGTTGCTCCTGATGGGGCTAGGTATAGCTTGAGTAGAATAGAAGATCTACATTTGAATAGGGTTGGAATTCTTCTGCTTAAGACTCAACCAGCCCCACCTAGGTAAACCACTTTATCTGATTCCCTGGGGTGGTCTCTCACTGAGGCAGGGTTGGAGGAGATTTTCTCCTTCAAGGATTTTTAGAGTTTTGGGGTCCCCTTTTCAAAGGTATGCTCTTAGATTTAAAAATCTTTTCCCTCTTTCAATTCTCCCCTTTAGTATCAAGAAATTCATTTTGCTTGTAGCTATTCCTTCTCTAGCATTATTTTCCCTCTTGGCATCCTTCGTATTCTGTTTTTTTCCCAATTGAGTTTAATGTATTTCTATACTAAACTTTTGCATGAATATTTGCATATTATATATGTATTAAACTTTCATTTGTCCACTTCACTAAGTAGGGTTCATCTGATACCTACTTCCTACACTCCTTCCATGTTTGTATATTATTCTTGTATACTCCATTCATGAAAACTAGCAAGTTCTTTTTTTCCATAATAGTGTATTCATTCTACAAATCCTAAGAACAGAATCCACCTATGTTTCCTTATTCACTTCCTTCAATAATTTTTGAAAACATTAAAGCTTTGAAAAAACATTTTGATGAGAACTAGATAAGGAGTATCTAAATTAAATTAGGTTTAACTGAGGTCTAGTGGCAGGTTCAGGGTACAGGAAACCCCTTTGGATTAGGCGCAAGGAGGTGTAGTAGCGGCGCAAGAGTCCCCTGTAAAGGAATTTATAGACTAAAAACCTAGATTGATAAAAGAGGTTTATTGTGGGGTTTGGAAGTAGAGTTAAAGGGCCAAGACTGGCACTGGTGGGCAGAAACCCTTGATATGGCCGGGGTAAGGATGCCATGTTTGGGGACTTCTGCAAAGAATGGACTCCAGTGTTCCCCCTTTTATAATGGGGGGCTTTTGGTAATCTAAAGGGGCGTGGGTGGAGTTCCAGATTGGCTCCTGGCTGGGTTTCAGCCAGGGTTAGAATTCAATGGGTTTTTAGATAAGGAACTGTTTGTACTTAGGGTAGGGGTTGGGAAACCTGAGCAGATCTTTAGAGTGGGGGCTGGGACAGCCCAAGTTGGCTCAGATCTGATGGGGGCAGGGAGAGCCTGATATCTCCCATTGGAATTCAGCCATGGGGGTTGGGAATCAAAAAGGAATCTTAACCCACATCAATTTGTTTCTTCATCTTCCAATACATTAACACTGTAGCATCATAGAGTTCTGTCCAACTGCTCACATAAATTTACCTTTCCTTTGCTGGATTATATTTCAAAGTTCCTACTTAGCTCTGGCCTTAATTATAAATGTTTTGAAGTCCTCTATTTCATGAAGGATCCATTCCCCACTCAACTTCCCCCAAACTGGTCTATACTTAACTTTTCAGGGTAAGTTATTCTTGCCTGTTAAATATGCATCTTTTGTCTTTTGGAATATTATATTCTATAATTTCTCATTTGTAGTACAAGATGCCAAATCTTATATGATCCTGACTGTGCTTCCTTGGTGACTGAACTCTTCATATGTTTCTAGAATTTTTTCTTTATAAAGGAGCTCTGGTTTTGGTTATGAAATTTCTGGGACTTTCCCTTTTGGAGTACCTATCAGGAAGTAATATAGGCTCTTTATATATTTATTTTGTTCTCTGGTTCTAATCTAGCTAATTTTCATTTATGATCTTTTGAAATATACTGTCTAAACTTTATTTTTTAATCACAGTTTTCAGGAAGTTTATTCTTATATTATTAATTCTTGATCTGTTTTCCAGGTCAGTTTTTTAAAATGTTATTTTCATTTTTTTTCCTTTTTAAAATCTTCTAATTTAAATATTTCTTGTTCTCTCAGAATCTTTAATACCTGTACGGTCTATACTAATTTTCAGGGAGTGCTTGCTTTGGTAAATTTCTCTTGAAAATTATTTATTCTCCCTTATTAGCTTTTATTTCATGTTTTAGCTCTTGCTTTGTTTCTTCTTAGGTATTCTTAGCTTAGTTTGTTAAAAAAAATCCATTTCTTTTTAAAGTTTGTGCTTGAAATATGTCTCATATTTCACCACCCCCACATATATGCACATATATGTATGTAAACAGAGACTCAGAAGTCCCTGTTGTACTGTTTTTAGAAGCTAGTAAAGATCCTGAAAATTCAATATTCTGAACTAGATCCAGTGGGGCCTAGCCCTGAGAAGTGGCTATCAGCTCAGAAATCAGTCACCCAGAACAAAACCAAGACCAGTGACTCTAAGCAAAGCTAAACCCTAACTAAAATTAGTAGGGGGCTGAGCCTAAGACTGATGCAAAGCTTCGATGTGAGTAAATTAAAAAAACAAGTTTGAAAAATTATTCCAAATGTAAAGATACTTCAAAAAAAATATTACTCTTCATATTACTCTTACGCTTCTTGTTCATCACTTGAAGAGTTTGGGATGAAGTTACTTACTATAATTTCTCATTGGTTTTCTTGGCTATTATTTGGCAAGGTGGGAACTTCAGGGTTTTGCTGGAGTAGGTATGTGGGAGCTGGGTGATTCACTTAGGCAGTTATCTTGGCTGAAATACATGTTGTGACAGCCCTGATAGAAGTATTTTCTGATACTTCTGAGGGCTTTTTTTTCTTTTTGTAATGACAGTTGAATTGGCCTAGAGGGATAACCCAAGAAATGTGTACCCAGGCTCCCCTGGAAACTTAGGGAGATTTCAGAGACATAGTGACTCAGTGCTTGGGCCCTTTGGGGATAACAAACTTCTTGGCTTACTTCTACCAAACGGTAGCTCTATAATCCTAGCTAAGAGTGGGGACTTGGGATGACGAAGCCCTTCTTGGTTACTGAGCAGGAAGAACAGATGACTCATTGGGTATTTTATGAGTGGCCCCACCCTCAATTCCAATCTTCCCTTTTGGCTTCAGATTCTGTCTGTCAGGGCTGTTTCAAAGTCATTTGTGGAGGAGGGGCAATTTGCCCTATTTCCCACTGTGGCTGCCATGAAGATATGGCAGATAAAATGTTTTTGTCTAGGAGAGACCGAGACTGGGTGTGAGTTGAGTATTTGGGGCTTGTTTTCTTCCTGAACAAGCATATACCCGAAAATCAATATGTCTAGGCTTGGAGGTAATCTTGGGGATTCCAGAGCCTGGAGGTCCTAGGTCTTTTGGGTTGGAGTTGAGAATAAAGAAAGACTCCATAGCAACTACTCCAATGGTCTTGGAAAAGACCAACAAGCAAGTGGCCCCCAATCCTTGCTTCTCTTGGTAGAAGATAAGTACTTTGAAAGATAGCAGAGCCAAGACACAATGTAAAATTGTACATATCATATATTGAGTCCCCCAGCCTCTAATGATAGTGGGGCCATGCCCAGAGGGGCTTGGCATAAAGTGACTGGAAGAGGAGAAAGAGCACTGGGACTTTACTGTCCTAGAAATACACTTTGGTTACATGTTCCCTAATTGGGTCTTAATACTAGTGGACTCTATGATAATTCCTACCTTTCCCACAGATACCACGTGTACACACACAGTAGCAGTGTGTCCCAGATTTATGGGGGGGTAATGTTTTATACTTTTGTTTCTGTCATCTTAATGAATTCCTTTTCTTTGAGCTGTGACTATTGGCTGATAATTAAAAGCTCACTGGTGGGAGTTTTCTACAATAATGTTTAGTAGTGTAGCTCCAAAGAATGTTATTTTAACCATAAATAGTTGCTCCCTGGTGTCTCAACCTGTAAATCTATGAGTGATAATTGAGGAGCTATAATTTTAATCAAAAACCCATACAGTGAAGGATGACTTGATGGCAGATAGCTGAAGCTCAGAAAGTTGTACAGGGCAGGGATAGATATAGTACTAAGGAGCAGTTAGGTATAGAGAACAGAGAGCTGGGGCTGGAGTCAAGAAGAGGAATTCAAATTTAGTTTCAGACATTTAGTAAGCAATGTAACCTTGGGCAAGCCATTTAATCCTATTGTCTCAGTTTTCTCATCTGTGAAAAGAACAGGAGAAAGAAATGGTAAACAATTGCAAAGAAAGCTTAAATGGGGTCATGAAAAGTCAAGACACAACCAAGGACTACACAGAGAACTAAAGATTAGATGGACAAAAATAGAATGAAGTGCCATAAAAGTGGAGGAACCAACCTGAATCTTGACTTTCTGTAATACTGAGTCATGCCCACTGTTCAGGTAAAATGGGGGAGAGGAAGTTGACTCTCTCATACCCTGAGTCACACTAGGCAGTATTATTATGTTGAAGGACTGTGTAAGTTCCTTATGAGAAATGGAAATTTTTTGGATTAGAATTTTTAGGTTTGGATGAGCCTTTTCTTTTTGTTACAGTAAAAAACTGTTTGGTTATGTAACACAGCCCGCTCATATCATGTGCTTTTCCATTGTCCTCTGTGTGACACTCATTTTTGGTTCTTCAGAGGCACTGGTGTTCCATTTCTCATTGCCAAAGAGAAACACAGGCAAATATCAGTATTGGAAAGGTAGACCATTAGAAAGAATCAAATGTAAGTAGCACAATTTTAAAGTTACAGGTTTGTTACATTTAAAAGAAAAGCAAGTTATACATAACACATATCCAGTTTTATGTTCAATGCTATTCTTAAGTTATATTATTTATGTGGAAATGTCTATTTGGTGTTGAAGTTGAGCGTAAAAATTAAAATAAAAAAATTAGTCTTTGCTTTCATGAGATATTTAAGGTTGGGGTGAGTTTAGAAATTTCCCTAAAGCTAGTTATTCTGTTCTTCTCCTTCACTGGGCCTGGCTAATTGTCCATATGTGTTCTGTGTCCCAGATATGCATACTGCTGGACACGCTTTATAGAGCGTTCTTCAAAATGCATGTTGAAATCTGGGCAATTGACATTTTTCCCTCCCACGTGGGAATAGATGTTTGGGACTCCTGTGTGGGTAGATGGGCTAAATTTCCTTGAATGATTATAAATCCCTTCTAGGAGATTTCTGTAAATGTAGGCCATCCACAAACAAAAGCACTGTACCACCTATCCTTCCTCAACCAAGATAATTCACTGAATTCTCCTCTATCAAGTATCTTTGGCAAGCAGACATCTCCCTTTTTCATACTTTGCCTGATGTTTATTATCACAGCGTTACTAATCAGGGTAATCTTTGTTGTAACATGCTGCTAAGAATCCTGTATAAACTTGGTGTTTTGATGAGAGACAGCTTTCTACAAAAGAGCTTATGTGTTGATTATTTTACTGAATCAGATACTTTTTTCCATAATAAACAATAAATACAACTGGTTATTATATCTTCTGCAACTTTTAATTAATTGAGGTGGCAAAGATATGATACACTGTTTAATGTCAATTGTGAAAATCTACTTGCTCACTTCCTAATAATATCATCAAAGATATATTTTTTAAAATTACACGAAAAATTACAATGATATAGTTTTCAACATTTTTTATAAGATTTTGAGTTCAAAAAATTTTTTTCATCTAAATCAGTTAACATTTTTTTAAAAAGTCAGCAATAGTCAACAAGCATTTATTAAGTTTATTTTGTGTTAGGTGATGGGCTAAGTGCTGGGCTAAACTTTAAGAAGCATATATTTAATTGGGGGAGAGGGGGAAGAGTAAAGATAGCACATAAAAGTGAGCTGAAAAGATTGGGGGAAGATGACAGAATTCCTGAGATGAGTCAGTGGTGCAGCCTGAAGAGAAATGGAGCCTCCATGGATGGGGTGGTCTTAAATTGGTGTCTCTATGAGTCTTGGGGACTCTCATTTCTTATTGCTGATTTATACTGTATCAGAAGTTTCTCCCCATGCTCACTTGTCAGACATTTGAATAAAAGCATTAGTGATTGAAATGTAATTAAATAATTACCCTGTGCCAAGTGCTAGTGATACAAATCCAAAAGCCAACTGAATTCTGATACCCCACCAGTACACATAGGGGAGTGGTGGCCAGTGGGGAGGGACTTTGGTTCTAAAAGGTAGATTATGAAAAGTGAGACCAAAGTTGAGACTGACAGAAGTGTATCTAGGAACGATGAACTTGATTTGATTATAAATTTCAGAACTGGAGAAGGGAGTTAAGGAATATGGAAAGTAGAGAGGAAAGAGCAAGGCACAGAAGAAATAAACAAAGAGTAAGGGATGTTTTGAAATAGTGAGCCAGGAAAGGCAATCACTTTGAGCTTTGCATTAAAGTCATCAAGTAATAAAATGTTAATCAGATCTGGAAGGTCTTATCAAGTTCTTCTTAGTTTTTCTTAACCAGTTCATCCTCAGCAAAGTGTTGGTATATAATGCTGCAAGTATTTTCTTGGTTCTCTTTCTGCAAACATTTACCATTAGTATTGCAATACATGATTACCAAATGTCCCGTGAAATAATTCTAGTAGCTTGGGCTACATGATTAATCCACTTTACTCTTTTCATTGCTTCTCCAGAAATACCTGAGTCATCCTTTCATTTAGCCACAACTTCTTTCTTCTGGTTGTAACAAGAATGTTAAGATCTATAACAGGGGTTCTCAAACTACAGCCTGCGGGCCACATGCAGCCCGCCAGGTTATGGCAAATGGGCTGAGGGGCGGAGACAGAGTGTGAGTTTTTGTTTTTACTATAGTCCGGCCCTCCCACAGTCTGAGGGACAGTGAACTGGCCCGTTATTTAAAAAGTTTGAGGACCACTGATCTATACTTTAATTCAATCCCTCTAACAGTATATGTAGTTGTTGGTCACTGGATGAGGAACTCAGATTTAGAATACCATCAGTACAAATAAAGTTCATTAACAGTCTAAAAATTAAAATAAAATTCTAAGAGTCTTCAGTCCTCTTTCCCTTCACTGTTACTGAAACAAAGGGCCACATGACTGAAGACCATTAAAATTTTTATTTTGTTTCATGGGTTGCCATAACCAAACAAAAATCTGCCACTGAGTAGCCAGACTAGCACTCTGTAACAATCTAGAAAATAAGCTTGCTTTGCTTCCAGGGTCATATTCGAAGTCTTTCTGGCCTAGAAGGACCTTCTGGAACTTGCACCCTAATGGTAACCTATAGTAGCACAAAGTCATCCACGGTATTGTTGGTCACCCTGTCTTTTGTTCTGTCACTGGATTTTGAGGACTCTGAAAGGGAAGAGTGAGAATGATGATTTTGGGCAATTCTGTCTCACTTAAATCCAATTCATGCTCAGAACATTGCCCCATGATATCACTGGTCTTCTTGGAAAGCAAAGGATGAACAACAATCATCTCCATGCCATGAAGAGGCATCAGAGAAGGACTTGAGATACGACCAGATTAAGGAATTCTTTATCCTGACATGCAACAAAGGTTGAAAAATATATAACAAATAAGTTCAAGAAAATTTCAGATAAATAGTTTAGGGTTTGGTTTTTTTTTTTTTTTTTGGAGAGGGTAGAATTTACTTATTTGTTTTTCAATGGTATGAAGAACTTCAGGTAAGAAAATTCCTTCTACCTCCCAGAAAGGTAACTCCTCTGTAATTTATAGTCTTCAAGTTGTCAGTGGGCACTGAGAGGATATAACTTGCTCATGGTAAATCAGCTACTACACAGCAATCAGAACTTGAATCTATCTTCCTGACTTCTAAGCTATTCCTCCATTTATTAAACATTTATGTCTCAAAGAGATGTTAGACGTTTAAGTAAATAAGCTTCATTAAAGGAGTAAGAGAGTTGATTCAACAGTATTTCAAAGCGGTTTATATTCCAAAGAAATCTTGAAGAGAGAAAGGTACCCACATGTGCAAAAGTTTGTGGCAGCCCTTCTTGTAGTGGCAAGAAACCAGAAACTGAATGGGATGATCATAGTTGGGAAAGGCTGAATAAGTTATAGTATAGGAATGTTATGGAATATTATTGTTCTATAAGAAATGATAAGGAGGATGATTTCAGAGAGGCCTGGAAAGACTGACATGAACTGATGCTAAGTGAAGTTAGTAGAACCAGGAGATCATTGCATACAGCAACATCAATATTATACAATGATCAATTCTGATGGATGTGGCTCTCTTCAACAGTGACATGATTCAGACCAGTTCCAATGATCTTGTGATGAAGAGAGCCATCTGCACCCAGAGAGAGGGCTGTGGGGACTGAGTGTGGATCACAACATAGTATCGTTCACTCCTTTTGTTGTCTGCTTGTATTTTGTTTTCTTTCTCATTTTTTCCCTTTTTGATCTGATTTTTCTTGTGCAGCAAGATAATTGTATAAATATGTATGCATGCATTGGATTTAACATATATTTTTACCATGTTTAATATATATTGGATTACTTGCCATTTAGGGGAGGGGATGGGGGAAGAATTGGAACACAAGGTTTTGCAAAGATAAACGTTGAAAAATTATCCATGCATATGTCTTGAAAATAAAACTAATTAGAGAGAGAATAAGGGAGGTTTGGAATAAATCCTTAAAATTCTCAGTTTATCAAAACAAAGTCAGCTTTGCTATTCAATAAAATATCCCTTAGTATCATTGCTACACAATGAAAAACCGGATATATATATGTATTACTGGTTTGAAATACTTTGATATTTATATTCCTAGTAATTTTTCATTATGGCATATAATACAAGCCTCAAGTGAAGTGTTTGTTTTTTTTCCTAGTGACTCCTAGAGAATAATCAACTCTTATGGAATTGGCCACCAATTAACTGACTGTAGGGCTAAAGAACTGGAGAAGTAACCTCCTCCAGACCATCAGGGATTGTTGAAGAGAAACAACTGCTATGAATAAACTGTCCTTTATCTTATGAAATAGCTGTTTATCTAGGTCCTACCCACTGGATCCTCTTTGCTACAGAAGCAATCCTGCTAGGAAAGTTTATTGTTTCTAAATCTTTATATTCTTAATGCTTACTGAGCTGTTTGTCCTGACTTCCCTGAAGTAAGTGTGTAGACTTGCACACTGAAGTATTGTGAGCAGAGCAAAAAACTTTAATTACCAAATTTCCTTTTGTCTTCAAGTTTAAAATACTTTTATCTCACTGGTCATGATCATGACTGTGTGCTTTTCTAGGATCGCTCATTGCTGTGAAGACCTCAAGGTTAAAACATAAGTACTGTGTCCAGAAATTGGGTACATCTGTTCTTCCTACGCTAGCAGAGCTGTCAAGATAGCACTACAAATCAGGGCAGTTTGCCAAAGCAAGAGGCA
The DNA here is from genome assembly GCF_048593235.1 of Sminthopsis crassicaudata. NCBI lineage: Eukaryota > Metazoa > Chordata > Mammalia > Dasyuromorphia > Dasyuridae > Sminthopsis > Sminthopsis crassicaudata. Next base: position 523,647,787 of record NC_133618.1, read on the forward strand.
AAACCTGAACTGAATTTCCCTGAAGCCATGAGACTTTTATCCTTGTTAAAAAGATAAAAATGACTCCTTTAACAACAGCTTCAATTATTCATTTAAATCTACTCATCTTCAAATTTATCGCATATTAAGAAAATATTATTTATAAAAGCAAATAAATCAGGAGTGATTGTATTACATTTTGGATTTTAAAATGTTTCGAATAGGCATTCTTCTAGTTCAGCTGTCTATTTTACATGATAACTCAAAAAGTTTATAAAATGTTTTTCAGAAACTTATTTTAATATCACAAGTAAACATATTGCTCTTTTTGTCTCTTATACTTAAGAATCCCTCATTTCTGCCTTGAGGGCAGAGGCACAAGGGAACTTGATTTTGGGCTTTTCCAGTATACAGGTGGGTCTCCATTTATTATTTCACCTATTAAAAATATTACTTTTGTAAGGTAAAAACACTTTTTGATTGACCTACCATTGTATGAGAGGGCTGGGCCATGTATGAAGGAATGTATAGTAGAAGAGATAGTCTGGAAGCATAGAGACTGGAACAATTGGGCTATGAGTTGAAACTGTTCTTTCCTAGTTCTTCTACCTGTGTACTACAACTCAGTCCCCTTTGCCGGTCTTCATTCCATGACACATCCAGCTAAACCATGGGTAGCCCCCAGGTTCTGACCTAAGCCTTTTTTTTTTCCTCTTCTCTTTCCACACTATTTCACTTGGAGATTTTACCTGATCTCATGGATTCAAATGTCATTTCTATGCAGATGATTCTCATATCTACTTATCCAGGCCGAACCTCTTTCAGCCCTTTATTTTGAATTTCCAAATGCTTATTGGACATTTCAAAGGCATCTTAAACTAAACAGACCCAAAATTGTTGAGAAATCTATCATTACCCTCTTTATAACTTCATTAAAGCTGAATGGGCACAACTATCCTCTTAGCTTTAATAGCTTAAAACTGCAATAAAGTATTATCTCATTGAATCCTCATTATCCCCATTTTGCAGATGAGGAAACTGAGTCAGACAAGAGTAAGTGATTTGCCCAGGATCACACAGATAGTAAGGAGTATTTGTTCCAGGCTGGATTTTGAACTACTGTCTCCTGACTCCAGGTCTAGTACATTCCCTACTGCCTATACAATGGTCTCCATATTATTTCTCCCATTAGACCATGATAGAGCACCTTGAAAGCTGAGATTGTTTCTTGCTTTTCCTTGTTCTCCCAGCACTTAGCAGTGTGCTTGACAGTATTTAATAACTGCTTATTGCTTGGATGGGACTTGGTGTTCCAGTATACCTCTGATAGAAAAAAGGATTAATTGTTCTATAGGTATCTCAAAGCCAAAGACAAGGGCTGAAGGAACAAGTTCCAGGAAAAGGTCACCTCTTTCCCCAGCTTCCTGTTCTGGTGGTTGTCTATCCACAGAAACCATAATAGCTGTTGTTTCATTACCTTAACATTTCCAGTAAATTGAATTTTGCCTCAACCACAGAGACCAGATTGAGAGAAAGATATAAATATCCTTAGGCAGAGAGCCCAACCTCTGCTAAATGTTAAACATTTTTGTAACTGGGGTCTTGACTTAATTGTGACTGAATTCAAAGCTTTTTGTCTAAAAGAAATTCCCTGAAGCTGAAAGGGAACCTGATTCTCCCTGCCAGGTCTTAAGAGATGGCAACAGCTAGGGAAGTAGCAGATTATCCAGAGGACCAAAAGAAGGTAATTCTGAGCTCCCCTCTTGGGCAAGCACATTGGCTTCTAGCACATTCGTGTGGTTTTTTTTTTTTTGTTTTTTTTTTTTTAAATAAGGGACTTTGATGTTTGACCACTGCCCTTGATGCTGCTATTTCATGGGCTGTTAAAGTCTATTTTCTGGACTCCACTCACTTCCAATTTCCTCAAGGTTGGCTGAAAAAAACTACGGGCAAATTCACTACACTACTATCTGCTGAGCTTCAAAGGAAGATGGGGTGGGGAGAGGGGTTTGATTTCATTTCAAAAAGTCCTCTTAACTTCATTAAATTAATGATTGTCAACCTTCATTCCCCTTTAAACTATTCCAGGAGGCTGCATTCCAACAAAACCCAAAGGTCTGAGGGCCCTTAGCTTCAGTCAAGTCCCACAAGGGCTTCAGGGTTAGTCAAAGGAATAAACTGGTAAAACTAAAAAGGTAGTAAAGCTCCGAGAAAGCAACATCTTTCACCTCAAATTCTTTGTTCCAGGTCCCTGCCTTTCTCACACAAAACTGCTAGGCCACAAATAGGAAGTCTTTAAGTCTTAGAGCTATTCTACTTTAAAATACTTTGGGTACTCACAGCTCTGTAGGGTCTTTCATATAGTGGTATAAAGTATGAGAAAAAGATGTCTTTTTGTGGAGAAAAAGCCCAACATCTGGAGAAAATGACTTATCCAAGGTCACACAGATAGTAAAGGGTGGAGCTGGGGTTTGCCATCAGGCCTCCCATTCAAAATGTAGTGCTTTACTACAAAAAACATGACACCCCACTCCATTGTGGGTCCACTTTAATTAAAAGAACAATTTTCATATGGAACCAAAACTGGCCTCCATCTACAATTCATACACATTGTTCTGAATTTGGTTCTGAGAGCAAAATAAGCTTTTCCTTCTTCCGCTTACTCATCTTTCCCACATTTTGTAACATTTTATTTAGTGGTATAAGTTATGGGAAAAATGTTAATTTACAGAAGAAGACTTTGGCCAAGGTTACCAATGTAGCAAATAGAGCTGGGGTTTGAAATATCATAATAGTTAAACTAGTGTAGCTTTCGGTCCCTTCTCTGAATGTTTCTGAATGCAAATAATACTTCCAGAATTACACTAGAAAGCAAGGATATTGAAATGCATTTGTCGAAATATTAAAAGCTCAAGGACTCCAGATTAAGACCCTCTAACCTGAGAGTCCTTGGAACTTCGGCCAGAATCTTCTCCCTCTCATCTCCACCTCCTTCACTGCTCTGGCCCCCTTCAAGTGCCCCTGAAATCCTGCTTTCTGCGGGAAGCCTTGGCTCAGCCCTCGCTCTGGGGCTGGCTTCCGCTTTACCCCGAGCACCGCTTATTTGCACACAATTGTTTACGCGGTGACACCTCCAGGGACTAAGAGCCGTGTCTGGAGTAGCTTGCTGAGCTTGCTGCGCCCTCAGCCCGGCCCCTGGATCACAGTACTGACTGATAGACCTGGAAGTAACGGCAGTCCTGGCGACCCTGCTCGGAAGGACGCGTCCCGCCCACGCCTGTTTCGAGTCCTCCAGTCTCTGCCTAAATGGGTTGTTAAAAAAGCGCCGTTGCCATCCTCTAACTTCTAAAGCCCCTCTCGGACTCAGATTCCCCGGACAGCGCCCGGGCCCCTGGGCTGAAGTCTGCGGTCATGTGCAGAACAGTAACACTTTTTTCACTCGATGTGTTTCTGCCGGAGCGTGAGGGCCCAGGGAGCCAGCAGAGCACAAGTGGTTCGCTAACTACCCCGCCGCACCCGGCACAGCGTGAGCACCACGAGGTGCACGGCCCCTCGGCCTTCGCTGCTCTCCCCCATCCGCGCGCCAAGGCTCCAGTCCCCGGCATTTGAAATTCCTGCGCGAGTCAGTGGCAAGCAGCCAACAGGAAAAAGGGAAGCGGGCCTGAGAGTGGGGTGTGTGTAGGGTGGAGGGCCCTGGGCTGGGAACCCTGCTCGGGAGCCTGTGACGTATTCCTGGGGGGGCGTAGCCCGCGGAGGCCCCTCCCCTAGACCTCCTCCTCCCCCTCCCCCCTCCCTCCCTCGCCCTCTCTCTCGGGTCGGGGTTACATGGCGGCGACTGCGGCAAAGCGAGAGCCTTGGAGACGCCGCTGCCGCCAACACCGCCGGAGACCGGAGCCGACCTTAGGGGCTATCTGCGGGCCCTGCACTGCCTCGATGAGTCGGAGAAGTCCCGTGAGTGTGTTCGGTGGGGCGGTGGGGGCCGAGGGCCGCTGGGAAGGTGGGGTAGGGACAGGCGGCTGGCGAGAGGCGGGGGAACAAGACACCGAATCCAGGAGGGCCCGGTGGTGGCGGCGGCGGCGGCGGCGGCCGCGAGGCCGGTTCAGCTCTCTTTTCCCCGTCCCTCCTCCTCCTCCATTGTGTGTGACCCTCCCTCCGGCGGCGGCGGCGGCGGCGGTAGCGGCCGCCGCCGCCGCTTAACAAAGGCGCTTTTGTTTCGTCTCTTTCCCGCCGCCCCTCCTCCAGCTCCCTCCTGTGCCCTGCCCAGCCTGGCCTCTTTAGCCGAGCCATGTCCTTTCCTCCCCCGGAGCCGGACCGGCCTGGACCGGCCTGGGTCGAGGGGGGGGACATCCGCGTGCTGCTGCCCGGTTTCGCCCTCCTCCGCCCCGCCCCCCACCTCGCCTCCTGCGGGGCTGGGGAAACTGATACCGCGGCGTGGGGCGCGCCGCCCGCTCCTCCCACTGCTGGGGTGGGGGGGACCGGGATAGGGGGCGGCGTTCACCCCTCGCTCCCTTTTTCCCGGCTTCGGGGGTCCCCGACTCCTCTCTTTGGTGACCCCGAGCCACCTTGGCGGGGGGCGGTCCCAGGACTGGTCCCCGCCGTCCTGGGACTTACATTCTTCCAGTGCCCCGGGACCTTATGGCCCTCCCCTGCTCTTCGGACTTAGAGAGCCCTTCTCTACGTGGGAACTAGGTTCTCCTCCCAGTCCCGGGGGCTTAAAGTCTTCCCCAGCGCCCTTCTGGCCTGGAAAACTTGATCTCCCCTGTCGCGGGGATTTAGAGCCCCCTCTAATGTGGAAAATTATTCTCTTACTGCTCCAGGAACTCCCCCTTTTGCCTCAGGAACTTGGGGTTTACTCCCACTGGCCCGGCAACTTATAGACCCTTTCTGCGCCAGGAGTTCTCCAGTCCCACGGATTGATTGAAGAACTCCCCTCCTCCCCCACTCCCAGGATTTAGGGTCTCCTCTACTGACTCTGGGCCGGGGCGCCGCCCCCAATCCCTTCTTTCTCCCGGGAAACTTGGCTTTTCTGTCACTCTTGCTGTTAGAGAGGTGGGCGTTCGACTTCTCACCCCTCTTCTTAAGGGCGGAGATTTGAATAGTTTGGGGTTTGTAGGTGGCCCCCCGGAGGGGAAATCCCAGGGGCGGTTAGTGGTGCTGGGTGAAACAGTGTGATAAGGGCCCCTCACGCCTTCCTGGCATTTTGCTGGTCGAAATAGTTTCCCGGATCTCCTCTCTCCCCACCCCCCGGTGACTCTGCCTCAGCTGACTCCTACGAGGCTAAGGCACCCGAGGATTTGATAAACTACGTAGCAGTTGCTACATAAAAAGTTGTCTGAAATCTTCTCAAGTTACTAATCTAGGCTACTCTGGGGTACAGTGAAGGCGATTTTGTATTTGTTTTCAAATTTCCTTGTATGTTCCAAGACACTTACTTTCTTTTCTGTGTAGAGTGGTAGTTTGTAGAGAGACCAGAATTTTTAAAAATCTACTTTTGTCAATTCTGTGAAATTCAATCGAGTTAGTGTACCCTCATCATCTTATTTTTGACCCATGACTTCCCTGAGATGCACTGAAAAATACTGGCGTTCTGACTTAATTTAAGGATTGTTTAGGTTAAATAAAAATATTTTTTTTTTCTTTTGTGCACTCTTTGGAAAAGATTTGGTGAGGGGAAATAGTAAACTATAATTAGGAATACGGTAATGGTGGAGTGGTGTGGAAGTGCTGAAATGATTGTTTTAAAAGGTCATTTTCAGCTTTGGTGTTATCTATTAGTAGTTTTTGGAAGGGAAAAGTTAATGGGGAATGGAGTAGCATCAAACTTTTAACTAAACTGCAATGTCAAATAACTTATCAAATTGACCAGTCTTTCTATCCTGTTTATTTTAAACAAATTCTGAATTGATTCATTTCCCTTTTTTTTTTTTTTTTTTTTGAGTTTGTTAATCAGAAGCATAATTTTCACTATGGGATTCTTTGATAGTATTGTTTGACTAGAAGATTGAAGGATTCAGAGCAGAGCACTTGAAGGAAACTTCTTAGACTTGTGCTTTTCTTTCTTTCCTTCCTCAATCTGAATAAAGGCTTAAAACTTATTTGTTTTAGTAAGAAGTTAATAAGAAAACAAAACAAAACAAAAAAACCTTTCAGATCAAAATATGCAATACTATATTTCTTGTTCTGCTTTTCTAAATACACTTTTTTTCACTGGCTGGTCTTAAAATAAGCTAGATTTGATATGCCAGATTTGAAAATGCTAGGTTTTGCCCTCTGTATATTAATGTAAGGAGAAACTTTAGAAAATGGAAATCTGTAAGTAAAATACATTTGTTGATTTCAGATGTTAAACCCTTGCAGAAGACTAGAATTTATTTCAATTTCAATTGAATAGCCATTTGTTAATTACAAACTATATGCAAAACTCTGTCCCTTGAAAGATAATAGACAAATAAAGACAGTAATAAGAAACATAATTTCCTTTCTCTCCTGGGAATTTAACAATCCCCCCCCCCCACCTTCTTCAAAACTGAAATAGATCGACTTCTTCCTTTGATGTTATTAAAACCTTTACCAAAAGAATAAAGCTGTCTCTCTTCTCTCCCCAAATCTCTATAAACAATCCAATCCAACCACTAAGAAATTTTCTTTCTGAGTGGAAGTAATGTTGATTTTTATTTTATGAATTTAACAGCCTTTAAAAGTTTTTCATTGTTTTTACATATGCATTAATTCTGACAATTTTCATAGGCTGGAAAAATAGCATTTGCTGATTCAGTGCACATTTTTTATTATGAGAGGGAGTTTAGAAGAACAGCAAGTTTTATGAGTTCCATGATGACTCAGCCTGACTGCTGACTGCAACGTGGCTCTTTTTTTCCCTCCCCTTTCCAAGTATACTCTTGTATTTAATGAGGCTAAAATTGTCCAAAATGCATAATATTTCTGGTGCTATTCTAAAGAGAGTTACCATTTTGTCCATGAAGTGATTTTGTAGTTGGTTCGATTTAACGTTTTATAATATGAAATGGGTTTTTTAATCTTTGTTACCTTAAAATAAGTCAGTGTAGTTTTGTTTCTAAGTACTAGATGCTCAAATGTGGAATTTTGAATCATTTTTAAAAGAGATTTTCTAAAGGTTTCCTGGTGAGGTTAATTGGTTTAGCCAGTAGTATTTTGAGAGATTTGTTAGTTTATTAAACTGACTTCATTTGTTTTTACCGTTTAGATATCTTTTGTAATAACATACCTAGAAATAATCATTTTAAGGGTTTCAAGAATGAATCAGAAATATAATTGTAAAGATTAGTTTTCAGTTTTAATTAAGTCTACTAGAGTAACCTATATTGGATTACTTGCTGTCTAGGGGGGAGAGGGAGGGAGAAAAATTTGTAACACAAGGTTTTACAAGGATGGTTGTTGAAAACTCTGCATGTATTTTGAAAAATAAAACTATTAGAACAGTGGCAAATTTGACAAATATTTGTCAGCCTTATTTTCTTATATAATGAAGAGTATTTTAAATAGATCAGCATGATAGCCACTTTTTCATCTCAGTATTTCATGATAGGCTGTTTAGCATACTGTTCCAAAATTAGGGCTTAGATTGGAGTTAGGTAACAAGATACAGCTTTGACTGACTTGAAAACTCAGTGTTTAGTATGTTGGCTTAAAATAAGATTAGCAATAAGATTTAAGGCAGATGATTTTATTTTGTCTCCTCCCCTTTTGTTTTATATATTAAAGGATTTTAAAAATTGATTTATTGTCATTAAAATAATTGTACTAGGAATTACTGGACTTTATTTTGGGTCTAATTTTTTAAAATATAATTTGGCAGATAGACTTTTAAAAATTTGAATGAAATTTTTATATGTAAAACCTGTATTAATACATAGGGGTTTTGCTTTTGAAGTTTTTGTATCACCTATATTAAGCCTAAATATTTAAGGTGAATTTACACAATATAGGAGTAATCAGCATATGTATAGTGGGGGAACTCTGGGTAAGGGTATAAGACCCTTCAGCCCAAAGGGAATCTGATGACCATGTCTAGTTTGCTGCTCCCCATCTCCCTTTGGGAGGGTCTTACCCTTCCTGAGAAATCAAGGAGGGCAGGACCACCTGTGTTCTACTTGAAGCTAGGGATACTTACTATAAGATGCATTTGCTTATCAATAGCAGGGTGCTTATAGTTAGCACTTGCTCAGTGTGATGTGATGATATAGTCATACTGAGGTATTTAAGGGCTGAGAGGACTGGAAATAAGGATCGTTCTCCTGGGTCTCTTGCCTTCACTCCTCCATTTAGACAAAGGACTCAGCTGGTCTTAGCTGGTCCCGAGGTCCTCCAGAGAGCTAGTCCAGACTGTATATTTTGGCACCCCAATTTGGGGGCTCTAGAAAGCACACTACATTTTGGCGTTAGAACAGGGACTTCCAGAAGGACACTAGACTCTGGTATATGTAAATTTATGTAAAAGTACAATGAATAGCAGTGAAATATGTACAATCCCCTTTTTATTCAATAATTGCCAAACATCTGTTTTGTTCAGGACTTTAGCCTCTTTATTGTTTATCCTTTTGTTAAATTTGTCTAGGTTTAATGGGCCACACTGAAGTGTTCAACTGTTATAGTTTTGTTATCTATTTCTTCATGTTAGTGAATTAATTTTTAAAGTAGCTAGATTCTATGCCATGGAGGGGGAAGTGTATGTGTATATGTTTGTGGATAGATTGCCAATCCTGGAGTCCAGAAGATGTCTATTCCTGAGTGTAAATCTGGCCTCATATAAATAAGGAACTGAGGTTAAAAAAGGGTTAAATGACCTGGACAAGTCATTTAACCCTTTTTAAATCTCAGTTCCTTATCTGTAATGGCAAACCACTCTGATATCTTTGCCAAGAAAACCCTATATGGAATCATAAAGAGACTGAAAAGATTGAAACACCTGAACAACAGCAATCTCTTACAGAGATATACTTCTAAAATTATATTGTAACTCAACTGAATTTTAAAAATTTTATATTTTACTTCCCCCCTCTTCATCGTTCTATCACTCCACCCCACCTTACCTCAACCCCTTTCCTGTAAACATGCTGTGTCATACTTTTGCTTAGATTGTTCTCTCTGCCTGGAATAATTTTTTTTTTTTAATTTCACTTTTTTTTTTTTTTTTTTAAGCTGAATTTGTGTTTTGATACATATAGAGAAATCCTTCCATTAATTCAGATCAGAACCTGCTTTGCAGTTGTGTTTAAGTGATTTTATCATGCTAGGCCCAGCTTTGGTTCTATTTATCTTTGAACTTTTCCTGCCTATTTCAGCTCTGTGATCCTCCCCATTTTTCAGAATTTTTATGACTAGTCCAGTCTTCTATAGCACTTTATAGTCTGTGTCACAAAATTTAGTGTTTCATTGTGCTCTGAGTTGTACTAGTTCATGTTGTTTCACATGAGTCTTGCTTCCTACTTTTGCTAAAAGCTGGATATTATGATTTAGTCTCTTGTGAATCAAGAATAAAGTAGCTTTGGACAATTACATTTATCCCTGACTTGAATACTTGAGAAAACCATGGGATTTTCAAGGAATTTGAAAAGCTATACATTGGCAATACGCCAGCTGTGATGAAATCAATAATACCTTACACATATATGTATTATTTTTCAGATATAGATAGATGTGATTAAGAAAAACTGAATTTATTAATGATTTAAATGAATTCATATCTTAATAGTTATGGATGCCAGTTTACAGAAATAGTTTCGAGGGGTCATTGATTTAGAGCCAATAGGGGTCTCAGAAGCCATTATTATCCAATCCTTTCATTTTATAGAAGTGGAAACATTCACCACTTGCCAAATGTCTCACAACTAGTAAACCTCTGAGGTAGGATTCAAAAGTCTTTACACTCTGAAGTCCAAAGTTCCATGCCATTTAGATTTCCTGTAAACTGTAATTTTTTCTCTACTACCTCCTCTTTCTTTTTCTACTTTTGTATTCTCTTCTTCCCTCTTTCTCCTCCTCCCCTTCCATCTTTTTTGTCTTCTTTATACCTAAAATATTTACATTATCTTGTCTAGTTCCATCATTTTGCCTAGGAAGAAATTGAGACCCAAAGATATTAAAGAATTTACCCAAGATCAAGAAGCTCATAAGTAGTAGTACCTTTGCTTTAAAAAATTCATGATTTGCTCTTACCTCTGAAATTTATTATATTGTAATTATAAAGAGGAATTTGTTTGATATTTTTGAACATGTATGTATTATATCTAAATATAATTTGTGTATATATATTCTCTTAAATACTAAAAAATAGGTTGTAATTTCTATTCTGTAATGTCATTTAGCTCCAATATCTTAAAGTAGTTATTGACAGTTTTAATTTCCTTACTCCTAAAAATCAAATATTCAGTAATCTATTAATTTCTCGAATGTATGGACTTTTTTTTTTTTTTTTTTTTTTTAATTCTTGGAGCCTCAGTTTAATTGATTGTTAAATAAGATTTATAGTCAGCCACTATATGTGATTTTAGGAAATTATTGTTAACTTAAACACTAAATAAAAGCATTTCTATATACCACATAGAACAGGAGAAGATTGTGTGCAAAACTGAATCTATTATATACAACTTGGTTTTCCTTTTAAGTATATAATGGAGACTTAACATGTAGTTTTGAAAGTTGAATGCTTGGGTTTCCTTCTGGCTTTCTTAACTCTGTTCTCTTATGTTCATTTTAAAAAATGCTTCACACTGATTCTCCCCCCTTTTTTGGGAGGGGTGTTGCAACCGAATTATTCTCTCCCCTACAAACCTTTGCAATTAATATCTATTTAAGCAAAATAAATTCATATAGTGGCCATGTCCAAAAATGTCTTTTTCTGCATCTTGAATACATACCTCTTTCAGAAGGTGAATATCATGTTTCATCATTGGGCTTCTGGAATAATGTTGATTGTTGACAATTTTTAAATCTTTAAAAGTTATTCTTTAGAATATTTTTATTCTATGTATTGTTTTCCTGGTTTTGATCACTTTATTCTGCATTAGTTCATATAAGTCTTCTCAGCTTTCTCTGAAAGCTTCCCTTATGATATTTCACCAAATATTTATTCGTCTGTTCTCCAGTTGATGGGCATAAGCCTATTAAGGATATCACTAAGTCAAAAAGGCATATGCATAAATAAGTAATTTTTAACTCATAGTTCCAAATTGCTTTGCAGAATTCACATTTCAGTCTGTACTATATTAATATACCTGTTGAAAACTCATGTATCCATTTAATTAAAAATATACTCTAAGTTGGCTGCCAATTCCTAGGGAATTCTCCTTGATTATATAGGATTTGAATGTGATGTACCTGTGTTTGATTTTTCAGGGAACCTTACTACTTACTGAGCTGTATCTCATCATACCATTAATTCATTAATAACATGGATCATGTATTTAATATACACTATGGAGTGATAATAGTTTTGTTTTAAACATTTTCCCTTAAGAAAACTTCCCCCAAAAAAATCAAACTTTATTCTAACTCAGAAGAATGTATTTCTTCACAAATCACTAAAAATGCCTAGGGTTTTACAGTACTTTCTCTTGCTTTAAACTGAGGTGCTTGGAAGCTATTTGGTCACCAAGTGTCCTAGTTTAATAGTATGTGTAGCATATGGGAGAATTTGAAATCTAAAGGAATTTGGTCATGTAATTGTTTTATCTAAGAGGAAGATTTATTTTCTTTTCCAGGGGATTTAGGTGTGGACGTTGATACCAAAGCCCTCCTGATTCTTTCATTACTCTTTTGGACGAAAGATCATAGTCTGTGTTTTATCCCTTGAATACCCCTTCTCCTTTCCTCCTCTCATCTCTAGACAGCCTACCCATCCCTTTAATGCCCAGAAGCCTTCCTTGTTTTCTTGGCCCCTCCTTCATTTGGAAGAGAGATTATAAAATCATAATTGTGGAGTTGGAAGGCACCTTAGAAAGAATTAGACTAACCTCATTTCTGTATGAGGAAATTGATGCATAGAGAGAAGTAAGGTGACTTGTTCGAGGTCAAGATTAAAACTTGGGTCTTTTGTTTATGAATCTAGGTGGACTACTCCACTTGATTTTATAGCAGTTTGGTCTGTTTAAAAGGAGTGAATACTCAAATCACAGTGCCCAAATGCCCTACTGTTTTGTATTTCACTACACTTTGCTACATTTAAATTGGTGAATTTGAATTTCATTTCTTTCAATGATACAACTCTTTGTCAAGTATCAAAATGGGGAGAAATTATGTATATGTAATCACCTAAATTTTTGTGGATTAATTATTTAACACACTTTTCAAAAACCATAATTATTGCAGTGTTTTTTCTCTTTCTCCCATGTGGGTAAAGCCTTTGTTGCTTTTAATAGTGAAATTATGATATTGTTGAATTAAGCTTCTCCCTAATTTTATGTTACTAACAGTGGGCATTTAGGAACTTAGAAAGAAGGGGAACATGAACTGATTGATAAACATTGTTAGTATGATTTATCTTTGGTAGTTATTCCATCTTCTTTTCTTTCTCATGCTTATTTTATTATGTATTTAGCAAGATATATATGCTGAGAAGAAGCAGCTTTAGTCTGTCTTGGTCCCAGTTAGAACCTATGCTGTACTAGGACCTGTTGAGTAAGAGTCTAGAGATGCTGTTCTGTATAGACTTGCTTAGCATGACTTTGCTGTCCCTCTCACCTTGTATAACTCAGGAAACTAATGCAATTATGTAAGCTTTGATGTTTAAGCTTGAAAATCATGCAGGTTGCACAAACTATTACACTATTATGACAAGTTGTTGATAGTAGTGATAGAAAGGTCTTGGTAGCTCTGTAACTTTTAAACTTGCACAATCTTGATTTTTGAACTCACTAATATGACCTTTCAGAATGTTGTGTTATATAATTTTCTTAATATCACTCTTTCATTCATAATACAGTGTATCTGATTGTCCATCACATTGGATATTGCCAGCCACACTCACATTCAAGGCAAAGCCAAGTTACTCTTTGATCTTAAAACATTCTGAGCTGAGGTTTTTTAGGATTTCTAGGAAAGAAAAGAGAGTGATACATAATTACCTGAAGAAATTTTTATCGATATCCTTTATTGGATCCATTGTCTCTTTATGGTCAAGTGAGGGAAAAAGAAACAATTCTGCAAAATTTAAGCAACACATGAAAAAAGTGTGACAAATGTTAACACACTCATAGTACCTCAGTACTCCAAAGTTTGAAATAGAGAGATGCTTTCTCATAATTTCTTTGGAGTCAAATTTGACTACTATGATTTTCCAGAATTGTGTTGATTTGTTGTCTTTTCTCTTTACATTGTCATTATGTGTGATGTTTTCCTTATTATGCCTATTTCACTTTGCATTATTTAATGTTTCTCTCTTTTTTTTTTTTTTTTTTTTTGGTCATATTACATATTTTTACAGCACAGCAATATTCTTAATTCATATATCACAACTTTGCTTAGCGACTCTCCACTTAATAATCCTCTGCTTTGTTCTCAATTGTTTGCTACTAGATAAAAGGTTAATATAAATATCTGTTGTATGTGGGGCTTTAAAAAAATTTCATTGACCTTTTTGGAATATAAGTCTAGCAGTGGAAACTTTGGATCAAAAGAGGTTGGATATTTTAATCTTTTCATAATTCGAAATTGCTTTCCCCATTTCACAAGCAATTTCACCCAACTTTCCATAATGCATCCAACATTGACTATTCCCATCTTTTTCTGTCTTTACTAATTTGGGGGTGAGGGGAAACTTCAAGGTTCTTTTATTTCCTCTTAGTGATTTGGAATAGTGTTTCATATAATTATTAATAATTTGTGATTTTTAAAAAAAATAACTTTGTTCATAACTTATAATAATTTAATTATTGGGAAATGGTTTTTATATATAATATATATTTTGCTAGTTGCTAGCAGTTTTATTGTGCCTTTCTAATGATGGGTGAAGAGTATAAGCAGCTTAAGAGCAGGTTCTGTGTCTTCTCTGATATTCTCTCTTTTGTTATTCATAAATGTTACCTAAACTTCCCGAATAGCAGAGCTACCATTAGAAAAAGAGGAAAAATAATACCTTAAATGAATAGGGTAGGATATGAGAGAAATGAGCAAATGTATTGGAGGGCAGAGATAGTGAAGTTCAGTGTGATGCTACAAGAGGGAGATTAGAAATGAAGTATTAGAAAAACTCTTAGGTATGAATGGGAAAAAGAAGAATCAGTTTATAGACTAGCTTTATTCCTAGAGATGATATGCAGTAGAGATTCGGAAAGGAAACTGCTATGTGTCCTTTATTTTCCTGTCTCTTGGATTTAAATTTAAATTTAGGTGAGGCATGCTTAGAAATGAGGGATTAGTTGATAAGTACCAGAAATTGAGTGATCAAGAGAAAAACATCTCTGACTATGTGCTTTCATATGGTATCCAGTGATTTGTCAACTCTTGTGCTGATTCTTCACCCACATTATTTCTCTTCAATCTCCTCTCCAGTTCCTGTCCCAACTGCTCTAGTTTCAGCTCTCATTACATCTCACCTGGATTACTACTATAATCTGCTAACTGTGGACTCTGTTCTTTCTACTTTTCCATCTATCTTCCATACAGCTGCCATTGAAATTCCTAAAGCAGTAATCTGACCATCTCACTTCCCTGTTCAAGAAGTTCCAGTAAAACTAGTTACCTCTAGGATCAGTCCATCAATCAGGCATGTATTAAACATTTACTGGGTTTTAAATATTGAGACTATATATACAGAAGACAGTCTCTGTTATGAGGAAACTTTCAGTAAAATGCAAAATCTTCTGTTTATCTCCATCTACTTTCCAAAATTATTTCACTTTACTTTTTAAGGTGTTTTTTGGGCCCTATATACATCATTTCTTCTCTCTTGTTCCTGCCTTTGTACAGACTGTCATACCTGAAAGTACTCCTTGCTTCTGTCTAGTCTTCCTAGCTGCCTTCAAAGTTTAGCTAAAGTGCCACCTCTTAAACAAGGCCTATTCCAATCTCCACTTTCCTTCTCTCTAATTTCTCCCATCCTTGTCCCTTGCCAGTGTACCCCAAGACTCTGAACATAGCACTCTTCTTTTTTTCCCTCTATGCTGTTATTTTATTAACTCCTCTGCAGTTCAATTATCATTCCAGATGACCCCCCCCAATATATGAGCTCTTGTCATTCATCATCATTCCCTATGCCTATCCTTTTAATAGGCATTCCCACACATAAAGACAGAACTCGTGTACTCACTTAAAACCACTTCTCTTACAAAGCAAGAGATTGCCGCTTTCTAGTTATCTACATTTGCAGCCTAGTACCTTTTTGATTTCTCAATCTCAACCTCCCTCCACCTCCATGTACAATCCATTGTTTATATCTCTGCAACATCTTTCACAGATGTCCTACCACCTTGGTTCAGGCCTTCATTAATTTTCACCTGGACTATAGAAAAAGCTTCCTAATTGCATTTGTCTCCCCCATTCCTATCCATTTTTCATACTGTTACCAAAGTGTAGGTCTGGCCATCTTATATCCACTACACCAGTGGTCCTCAAACTTTTTAAATAGGGGGCCAGTTTACTATCCCACAGACTGTTGGAGGGCCAGACTATAGTAAAAACAAAAGTTTACACTCTGTCTCCACCCCTTAGTGGTCCTCAGCGGCTGCATCTGGCCTGTAGTTTGAGAACCCCTGCACTACACAATTAATTCCAGTGGTTTTCTATTACCTCTAGGATTAAATAGAAGGTCTTGGCTAATGAATTGGCTTTTTAGCACTTTGAACAGCCCTACTTGCTGTTCCTCACACAAAGGGCCTTGTGCTATAGTCTGTACCAATGTCTCCCTTCCTGTTAGAATGTAAGCTCTGTCATTGCATCCTTATAGCTTAGTATACAATGCTTGTAAGTAGTAGGTTCTAAAGAAATGCTTATTGTTTAATCTATATTTTGTATTATCTTTGTGTTCTTGTCCTCTTTCCTTCCCCCTCTTCTCATGCAAACTTCTTAATAGGAAGGACTTTCTTTTTTTTTTCTTTGCATCCCCATGGCCTAGCCCAGTGTATGACAATCAGAGTAGCTGTTTAATGAATTTTTTTGAATGGATGAATTCTCTAGCATGTAGCTGCCATTAACATTAAATAAAAAAATATTAATAAGCATGCTATTTAACAAGATTATCTAGTCAATCCTTAATTCTTACATTTAAGATGGATATGAATTCAGAATAACTGGATACTTAGTAATAGGCTCACTAAATGTTTTTATGTATTGTAGATGACAAATATACCTAACATTTACAAAAACATTTCGATAATAATGTTCCTGCAGAGATTGGGGTGGGGGAGATGTAGGAAAAAATTTAGGCATTATCTGCATCTGAGAGGCAATTTCCAATATAGTGAAAAGAGCAGAACAATGGTACACACTAGCTATTACTATGAGCAGGGTACTAAATCTCTCATCTAGTAAGTAGAGATAATGATACTTGTCTCACTGGGTTGTTTTGAGAGTCAAATGAGATAACACATCTCCTGTAAATCACTATTTAATGGCAGCTGTAGTCATAATGATGTTCCTGAGCACCATTTGGGCATCACCTGATGAGCTCACATGTTCTTCAGTCTACTCACTAGGTTGAATTAGGCAATTGTTGATTCTGAGACTTAAGACTAGTTCATTATCTCTAGGGCATTGCACAATAGAAACCTTCTTAGCTTTTGAAACCTAGCTTTGATGGCTTCTGCTTTGGAGACTGACCAGTTTCAATCAGAGTTTTCTGTGTAGCTCTGAGGGACTAATAAGTGTCTTTCAGAACTATCACATAGTTTTAGGTACTCAGGGCATTGAGGTGAGATGCTGTGGTGTGTGAATAGATACACCCAATAACCAGGATATATACAGTTATAATCTAGTCCTTATCTTCAAATGTAATGCATTCTTGTTAATTTCTCTAGTCCCTATCAGTGCTTATCATGGGAAGAGAAGTTTGCTGGATTTGTTTGCTTCTTTATACTCTTTATATATTTGTCAATGGGATGACCAGGTGGGGGTGAGGTTATTGTAGAGGGAGGACTAAATATAAAACCATTTTTCTAAGTGAGCTCAGATGACAAGTATTAATACAATACAGCTGAATGAATCAGTGGAAAAGAGTGGAAAATGGAGAATCAGTGGAAAAGAAAAGTGAAAATTCCACTAATGTAAATAGCAAGCTATATAAGCTTCTTACCCAGACCGTGTTAATTGAAGCTATACTTTTATTTCTTGACTAAAGATCTGAGATAAATGATTTCTCAGGTTGTTGGGGGTTGGGAAATCTAGTTCCTTTGGAATAAGCAAATTGGGTTGTTTTTGTGTTTGTTTGTCTTTTCATTTCTGCCCTAGCACAACTTTGGATAACCTATTGGGCTTTTATAAAGAGTCCCCAGTTAGACTGATGCAGAGCACTTTGCTTAGGTGGTAGGAGGGGGTCTGGGTGATGGTAGGAGAAGCAACCAACTCAATCAAGCCAACTCAATTCTTGAAATTATCTCTTTTTGATCTAGTCTTTATCTTCAAATCTCCCCCAAATTATCATTGTAGGCTTTGGCTATGTGCGCGTGTAATCATTTTTGTGCAAAGAATTATCAAGTGTGTAGAGTTAGGGGAGAATACCAATTGATTTCAAGCTAATTTTTGCTTTTCCTTGCCTCTTTTGGGAGACACAAATGAGTGAAGGAATTATGGGCTGTAAGTTCTTAAGGACCTTGTCATAATAAGTTCTCAGATTTAGATATAGATGATTATATAATAAGGGAATCGTGGAGATGGCTGGTGTGAGTAGAAGACATGTGAAGTAATGCTTTCTTGTTCAAGACCTCTGACTGAAGCTCAGTCATCACCATGTTCTCCTGATGGTGTCATTTGCCTTACTTAGATGAGCTTATCAGCCTGAAAGGAGGCTACTTAGTCGTCTTTGTGATGAGTAAACATCTGGAAGGTGACTGACACAAGAATAATGATGAAATGGTGGGCTGTATTTGAACTTTAGTCTTAATCTGGTAGACAGGGTCAAAAGTACCCACCACCATACAGAGACTGCCAGAAGCAGCATTAAAGATGTGCCCACCACATTACGCTGTGACCTTGTTGGTAAGGCAAACTTCTGTGAGCACCTAATTGTTTGAAAATTAACCTTTTATAGAAAATTTTTTTTCCAGTTTTAAGTGTATATAGTTTTGGTAAGGGTATTCTGTAGTTGAAGTAGAAGGGAAGCAATATAGTCGGCAGTATAATTTTACTGATTTCTTTTCTTTTTCTTTTTTTTTCCCCCTTTCTTTCCAGGTTGTCACAGAATAAGATGGATGGTAGCTTTGATTGTGATTGTGGTGAGCTGGAGCCACCTGATCACTAACAAAAGACATCTTCTGTAAACCAACAGCTGCCAGAGCTTCCTAGTCAAATAAACAGTAAACAAACAAAGGAGGAAAAGAAACAAAACTAACGTAGTGCTTACTGGCACCCTAGAAATGATGCTGCTCAGGACCAGTCCAACACTGAATGTATCTGCACTGTGAGGAGAATGTTCAGAGAAGCCTATTGTGTGCATATTTATTCACTTTTTTGTTAAATGTTAACTCGTTTAGCACAGTAAAGCTGAGTGCATAGTATGTCATTTCATTCCGTTTGAGTTTCTTGAGTGTTTTCTTTAAATGTTTGCAGAGTTGCTGCCCCTATCTTGAGCTATGGATACTGCAATCTTTCTAATTCTCAGTATGAGTTAGAGCTTACAAGCTGTAAATTTGAAGGGAACTCACCAGGCCTGGTTGGCACATGCGATGAGTATCAAGAAACCATCTTGCAGTGGAAGCAGAATTATTTTTCTCCCTTTTTGAAAGATCTTTCTTTTTGATGCCAGTTTCCTTCCGTGTTTACACAAGTTCATCAGTTTGAAAGGAAAAATACTAAGTGTCTCAAAATGGCAGAAAAGTTTGAAAGTCTCATGAACATTCATGGTTTTGATCTGGGCTCTCGATATATGGACTTAAAACCGCTGGGTTGTGGTGGCAATGGCTTAGTTTTTTCTGCTGTCGATAATGACTGTGACAAAAGAGTGGCTGTCAAGAAAATTGTTCTTACAGATCCCCAGAGTGTTAAACATGCTTTACGAGAAATCAAAATTATTAGAAGACTCGACCACGATAACATTGTGAAAGTATTTGAAATTCTTGGTCCCAGTGGAAGTCAGTTAACAGATGATGTGGGCTCTCTGACAGAGCTGAACAGTGTTTACATTGTTCAGGAGTACATGGAGACAGACTTGGCTAATCTGCTAGAGCAGGGCCCTTTACTGGAGGAGCATGCCAGGCTTTTCATGTATCAGCTGCTACGTGGGCTCAAGTATATTCATTCTGCAAATGTACTGCACAGAGATCTCAAACCAGCTAATCTTTTCATTAATACTGAAGACTTGGTGCTGAAGATAGGTGACTTTGGTCTTGCCCGGATTATGGATCCCCATTATTCACATAAGGTATGTAAAAGAAAAGGATCATAGTAACACACGTGCACCTGTGCAATAATCCATAAAAAAAGTTGAGGTGAGAATCTTCATTTTCTTTGTAGCACTCTTTCCTATTTCCTAACATGATACAACCCTGTTGGGTAAGTTAGCTGAGAAGGTATCCTAATGTTTTAGTTAGAGAAATAGAAATGAAGACTCTGTACGTTGGAAATTGTATTGTAAGTTTTACAGACTCAAAGTAATTTTTGATTTTATCCCAGGTGTAGTTAGGGAGTTTACCTTGACCTTTTGCTTCCATTTAAATATTGGCATTTTAGTAATTTTATTCATTGTTTCAGTAGCTTCACTAAAAGATGAAAAGAGGAAATTAAATAAATAGGAATTCCTATTATCCATTATTTTATTCATTTTGTTGTGATGAAGAAGATTATAAAAATTAGATTTGGGCCCTTATATTTGTGTGTGATAATCCCCATTTCTTGTTACATTGATATAAGTTTCCGGATGCATCTTTGCTGAAATACTGAGTGGGAAAACCCTTTTTTGCAGGTTTGAATTTCTTTTTACATACACACATGCATACACAAAATTTAAAAATGAATTATATTTTTCACTTATTGAGGACAATTGAGAATGAATGGTTAGCAATTACATTTTCTAATTGTATAAGTGACACAAATTTAAATCTGTTAGATTTCATTGCTATAGAAAACTAGTAAGGAATTACTTTTGCCAACACAGATCAACATCTGCTAGCCTTAAAATTTTTTTTTCCTAAATTACATGTAAAAATAATTTTTAATATTATTTTTGTAAACTTTTGAGTTCCAAAGTCTCTTCTTTCTCCCTTCTTTGAGAAGGCAAGGAATTTGCTATACATTATCCATGTTCAGTCATCTAAAACATTTCTGTATTAACTGTATAATTGCTAGTCTTCTCCGCCTCCCCATTTATATGTAAACATTTTTTAACATTTTCTTAAACATGTTGGGAGACAAAAATCAGAACAAAGGGGGAAAAACTAACAAGAAAAACTGCTAGTCTTAAAGAGTTGCCTGGGGCACTGAGAACATTAAGTGACTTGCTCAGAATCATATAGCCAGGCTTATCTATGACAAGACTTCAACCCAGTTCTTTTAGATTGGAAGGCCTTCTCTCTTTCCACTATACCACCATTACCCTTCAATACAGAATCACAGGATTTAGAAAAATCTCAAGTAATATCAAGCCTAGTACCCTCTATTTAAAGACATATGAAAATGATCTAGGTCATAAAGTTTTATATGCTTGAATGGCTTCAACTCAAGAGACGTCCTGGAATCCTGTAGTAGCCTAATTTTTTTCAGTGTTTATCATTCTGATGATCAAGAACTTCTTTCTATCCAACTGATGTACTTTCTTTAAAGCCAGATTTCTTCATATCTATAGAGACATAAACACAATAGCATTATTCCTTTCATTAAAAGACTGGTTTCACCTATTTGTAAGACCTGTTTTTACATATTTTGGGCTTTGATTTGGGTCATTTATGTTAAATGAGTAAAAAATAATTTAATAGTGGGGGAATCTCTTCCCCCCACCCCTGGGGTTAAGTGACTTGTCCAGGGTCACACAGCTAGGAAGTGTTAAATGTCTGAGACAAGATTTGAACTCAGGTCCTCCTGAATTCAAGGCTGGTGCTCTATCCACTGCGCCACCTAGGTGTGCCCCAATAGTGGGGGAATATTAATGATAAGTGTGGGTTTACCTTAAGGCATAGAATGATTGATTAGCTACTTGAAAGTTTATGGTATTTTCTTGGTAATTCTTTAACATACTCAACCTTGCTTTTGCATGATATAATGTGAAATATTAATTTGTACAGAACTTAAATTATAAGTCCAGATTTCCCATTTGCATTTTAAATGCTTCAATTCCAGTGCAAATGACTTTGGACACATAATTGATTAATAAAGTGAGTTATACTTGTGTGTATAACTATAAATATGTGAAGGACAATATCTTAACCATTTTGAATATATAATAGAGCCATATTTAAGCATAGTAGTAAGAAATTACATTTATTAATTACATCATATCCTTTTGTTTCTAAAAACAGATCAAAATTCTGTGATGTGAATTTTTCTCTAAGGCTTTGAGGATTTAACCATTTTTGTATTATTGGCTTAGTAGTACTTCTGATTTCTATAGCATTTTTGACCTATAAGTGTTAAATGAAATCTGCATTTTTGCATGCATGTTGTAGTGGGAAGTCTATTCTGCTATGAAAATGGAATTTAAACGAGATCTCCTTAAGGGAATTGGTACCCAGAATAGCCATTGTCCTTCAAAAAGGAATAATTTAAAAATTCCACATTAGTTTTTTTAGATTAAGATTTTTTTTAGGTCAGATTTATGTATTTGCTGCAAATATGTATTTGTTATGCATTTGTTAAAATAACATTGTGAAAGTAAGTTTTTCCATTTTTTTTTTTTAGGGTCATCTTTCTGAAGGATTGGTTACTAAATGGTACAGATCTCCACGACTTTTACTTTCTCCTAATAACTATACTAAAGCCATTGACATGTGGGCTGCAGGATGCATCTTTGCTGAAATGCTGACTGGGAAAACCCTCTTTGCAGGTTTGAATTTCTTTTCATATATATGTATACATACCACACACATATACACATAACACACACAAAATGTAGAAATTAATGTCATTCAGAAGCAAGTTTTCATTTATTTAGGGGATATATATATATCAAGTAATTTACTGTGGAATAAAGAATTCTAAAACCTAAAAATGAATATTGGGTTTTAAAAATATATTTCATGCAAACCCTCTGTTTACTTGTACTTAGTTAACTCTATGATGTTCTTTTATGTAATTATTCTGCTGATTGTTTACTAAAAATTTCAGTTTTGTATTTGAGGTCAGTAAGGGCCTATGTTATTAAGTGCTGTCTGTCACTTAATGCTATGTAGTTTTATCACTTTTGGTCTTTGGTGCTATTGCTGCAACTGCTGGAAATTCTGGCTGTTTTTTTCTTTGACCTTCCAAAGTCTTTCCCACCACAATTTAGTGGCTTTTGTAATCTTATAAAATTAAAAAAAATATTTTAAAGCAAATACCTATTGAGTGCTTGCTATATTCTGGCATTATGTTTGGTGGGAATTTCTGGCAAAAATGATGATTTCAAAGATTATAATCAAGCCAGTTTACCTGTAAGATATTTATGGTAGGTCCTAGATAGAGAAGTATAATATGGTCTAGTTTTTGTCAACAAATTGCTTGTGAAGATAAAGCTAATGTAATAAACATCAGATTCCCCCAGCACAGAATATATAATTAAGGGTACTATGTTTCAGTTTTAATGCAAACCTAAGTACAATTAGGTTATTCTTAGGAAGATTAGTGAGGGCTGGGTAGTCAGAAAAGGCTTTTTATGAATGGCAAGACTAGAGCTTGGGCCTGTATAATTGGGTGGGATTTAAATAGATAAGGGTAGAAAAAAAGTAGAACAAGTAGTGTAACAATCAGAAAAACATGCAGATTAGAGCTTTAGAATTCATGTTGGACATTAATGAAAATCAAAATTTGGATAGAATGGGCAAAATTAAGAAGGGTGTTGGAATATGCTGGAGTAGTGGGACTCTAAAGTTCCTTCCAGCTCTAACTTAAGAAACTGTCTTAAAGAAGGAAGCTATACACATCTGTAATATAAACAGTAAAATTTTGCTTCAAATCCTACAGAATAGATGTAAAGAACTGTATATGTTACATGACGCTGATACTGGCTATAATAAACATTTTTTCACATTTTATAGGGGCTTTATTAGTATGATCTTTTTGATCCAGTTTACTTTGGAAAAATATTTCTGGGGAAGTGTGACCTTGATGTTTTTTTTCTCTCTTCCCATAGCAAACTTGAGATGTTCACAAAAATTCCTTTGAATTGAGTTCAGAGAATCTATTTTTACAAAAACTCATTGTTACCTTCTTTTCCGGTTAGATGCCACTCCAGTGCATCAGTAAACTATCCAAAAAGATGATAGAAGTTGACATATATTGGATATTTGGCAGTCTTGAATGGAATGTGAAAACATCACAAGTAAACATAAGTTGGTGTCTGCCAATTATAGCTTTCATTTGTAGGTTTTATTAGATTACAATAAGCTTTCACATCTGTTATCTCTTAGGTTTATATAAAGCTATTTAGAAAAACTGAGAAATCATTTGGTCTAATTCTTTCTTTTATAAATGTGAAGCTCAGATTGTTGAGAATGTGATTTGCCTTGGTCATTCAGTTAATAAGAATACTTAGTATCTGGAAGCTGAAAATTATGTTTAGTTTTATGGTCTTTAACTAACATTTTAATGAATAGTTACGTTCTAATGTTTAATGCAGTGCTGTGTTAAGAACTATATCAGAAAATAGAATGATGGGAATACTCTTTTTAAAAAAAGCTAGTGCATAGGACTCAACTCTTGTTTTTTCCCATTAGAAGCATTGAGGTTTAGAAACAGAATTTTAGAACTAAGAAGAGACCTTGAATTGGAGATTACCAAAATTGATTTTTTTTTTTTATCATTTTGTTTATGTAGAAACTGTGGTTCAGTGATGCTAATTGGTTGAAAGTTTACAGCTGCTTAGTAGCTATGCAAGGATTAGATTATGACTATGGTCTCAATTTCAGTTTTATTATTTATATTATACAATGTTGTTTTGACATGGTATCCCAGCTAATGAATTAAACTAAGATAAGGTATGAGCAAAAAAAAATAATCTCCTGGGTGGCAAAAAAGTAGAAACTGTCTGTAAATCTAATAAAATGTACATTTCGGCTAAATAAGTGTTATTTGGTACATTACAAAATATAATGGGAATTATTTTGGGTAATGTAATATGTGTTCAATTAAATATTTTTCAAGGGTATAATATGTATAAGAGAGTCTGCTGAGTTCTGGGGTACAAAAGCAAAAAACTGCGGAGAAGACAGTATGGTATAGTAGAGCCTGGCATCTGGAATGTGAGTTTTAGTTTGAATTCTGACTGTTAATTGGTGTGTATATGACCGAGCCAATTACTTAATCTCTTTATTTTTCATTTTTGGATGCGGAGTGTTGGGAGAAGGAGTTAGATTTGATGGTGATCCTTCCAGTTCTAAATCTATTTTTCTTTGACAGTCCCTGACTCCCAAGGAGCTATCATTCCATTGAAACTTAAATAAGTGTACAGATAAAACATAAGTAATTTGAATGAAGAGATCATAATCTTTTGGCTTTTTTTTTTGGTGCTCTTTGGGTTATTGTTTTTATATGTTTCATTTGATATTTCTTATTCAGGTGCACATGAACTTGAACAAATGCAGCTGATATTAGAATCTATTCCTGTTGTACATGAGGAAGATCGTCAGGAGCTTCTCAGTGTAATCCCGGTTTACATAAAAAATGATATGACTGAGCCACATAAACCCTTAATTCAGCTGCTTCCAGGAATTAGTCGTGAAGGTAATCTGGAATAAGATGAACTATGTTATTTTCTCTACATTTCTTAGTCAAACTAAGGAAAGCTTAATCTTACCAAGGAAATTTTTTTTCCTTATGCATATGCATATTTTTTTCAATATCTAAAGGCATTACTCTTGTTAATATTCTTCAGTTCTTCATATTTCACTTGTCTTTTGTCACTTTTTGCCTGTCTGAGATCACTTTCTGGCTCTAACCCTATTTCTTCTCTAGCTTCTCTATTCTTTGGGTGCCATTGGTGATAAAAGGGGAAAGATGGCTATTGTCTTTAAGTATCCTGGTTTGTAAGAAGTCATACCAAGGGTAGGGTGACTATTTGCATAAGTATGAAGGTGTGGTTGTGAAAAGATATAAAAGAGAAAGAGAATTAAGTCAGCAGCATGGAGTGAGACTGCAGGGCAGGGAGATATTCTAAGACTTACCAGGCAGGGCGAGATGGTAAAGATGGAGGGTAAGAAGACTTTTGAGTAGAATTAATGAGTATGAAGGCATATAAAGAATGTGTAAATGTTGAGTAATAGTTATATGTGTCAGATACTAATTCTTACAAAGTATGACTGAAAACCATATGTTTTCGAAAACACTGAGAGAAAAAAGTATGTCTCTTATCTTTTTAGATGGGTGCTAATGTAAACAAAATACAAAGGATTTTAACTATTAGTAATCATTCAACATTAATTGTTGACATTTTTATAAGAGGCAAATATTAATAAAGTTATTTTTGAACTATTTCTTAAAATTTTTGTCATTTTATCATGTGGCCTGTTCATTCTAGTGTTCAGTCTTGACAGTGGCACAAAATGTTTTCATTTTTAGAGTTGTCATTTTCTAAGACAGTTTGGGAAGTTAGAGATATCCACTATCTCCTTCCCCTCTTCCTGCCCCCCCAAAAAAGAAAACAAATTCCAGCTTCTCTTTACTAGTTTATCTCCATTTCAGTAAAGTTCTGGAAGTTAAATGAAGATGAATAGTATGTATGTGGGTCAGGAAAACAGTATGTTTTACCATCTTAATGTTAACATAATACATATCCCAAGAAAACATTGTGTGGCAAGATGAAAATGAATGTTGAAATTATCCTTTTTTTTTTTTAGGATATTCAAATTGATTTGGTCAGCCAAAAAAGAATGAAGCTGTTTTGTTTTATTGATGCAGGATTTGCATAGATAGATTTTTAGTTTTTGCATAATAGCCAAGAACTTTTTTTATGAGATATAATTATATCTGAATGAAAAAGTATTAATTTTAGTGTCTGGGCTTGGATAATGAAGCTCTTTGGTCACTCTTTTGTACCATAGGAGAGCAGAAGGGGAAGAATAGGCTCCCATTGACAAGTGATTGTAAATAGTGTATGCCTCACCTGAGTCTCCTGCAAGAATAACAAATAGACAGATGTTGATTGAAAGATCCCCGGTGGGGAAAGGTCAAGGCATGAAAATGATAGCTATGTGCAGATCGAGGCAACAAGTAGTCCAATGGTTAAAGTACTTGGCCTGGAGTCAGAAAGATACGAGTTCAAAATTTTGCCTCAAAAACTTACTGTTTGTATGTCTTTGAACAGTCACTTAACCTCTGTTTTCTTCAAGTTTCCTCAATTGTAAAATGGGGAATAATATTTCTTAGCTCCCAGGGTTGCTGTGAGGACCAAATGACAATATTTATAAGGCTCTTAGACCATTGCCTGGTACATTGTAAATGCTGCTGATGAAGGAAGATTCATAAGAGGCCTGTTTTTCTCCCTTGTGCAGGGACTTGTCAAGATGGAATAAGGAAAATTCTTGTACCTGTCAATAGATAAATCCCCTTAAGACAACTGAATGAAAGTTTTCATTCCTGTGTAGAATGCTTGGAACTTGAGATATGATTTAATCTAGAATCAAGGATTGTAGAAATCAGGACCTATAAAGAAGCCAAAGGTGTAAGTACTCTGACAGAAGCTGCTGATTTTGTAGTCGTGTATATTTTTAAATTTAAATGTAGGGTGTGCTTGTTCTCATCAAAATGGCCATTTTCCAGAGTCTTTAGAAATTACAAATATTAGATGTTTAAAAGGAAACTATTCTTATGGTAGTACCAAAAAAATGCTGGGAATAAAAGGATGCTAAATTTAGCATAGAAGATGTGAGAAGCACTGGTAGTTTTGGCTTATTTGAAAGTTCCATAGCTTTGGCCTTCTCCAAAACATTAAGATGGCAGGAATATCCATTTGTATCTTATCAGAAATTTCTATTAATTAAGCTATGATTTACAAAGCTACTAATTAAATTTTTTTTTTGCTCCACAATTTATAGTCTTTTTTTTTTTTTTTTTTAATTGAAGCCTTTTATTTTCAAAACATGCAAGGATAATTTTTCAACATTGACCCTTGCAAAACCTTGTATTCAATTCCCCCCTCCCCCCCCAATTTCCTCCCCTAGATATCTGGCAAGTAATCTAATATATGTTAAACATGGTAAAAATATATGTAAATCCAATGTAGGCATTCATATTTATACAATTGCTGCACCAAAAAAAAAAAAATCCTATCAAAAAGAAAACAAAATACAAGCAAATGCCACCAACACCAAAAAAGTGAAAGTACTATTTTGTGATCCACACTTAGTCTCCACAGTCTCCCTCTGGGTGCAGATGGTTCTCTCCATCACAAGATCATTAGAAATGGCTTGAATCATCTCATTGTTTAAAAGCCATGCTCATCAGAATTGATCATCACATAATCTTGTTGTTGCTGTGTATAAGATCTCCTGGTTCTGCCCATTTCATTTATTATCAGTTCATGTAAGTCTCTCCAGGGCTCTCTGAAATCAGCCTGCTGATAATTTCTTACAGAACAATAATATTCCATAATATTCATATACCACAATTTATTCAGCCATTCCCCCACTGATGGGCATCCACTCATTTTCCAGTTTCTTTCCATTACAAAAAGGGCTGCCACAAGCATTTCTGCACATGGATCCCTTTCCCTCATTTTAGATCTTTTTGGGATACAAGCCTAGTAGAAAAAGAACTGCTGGGTCAACGGGTATGCACAGTTTGATAACTTTTTGAGCATCTTGCTAATCAGTTTTCATTTCAGAATCTATAGCTTTACATCTGAAGATGTCAAGGTCAACTGTATGAGTGGTAGGGGAGGAGGATTCTAGGAAGATAGAGGAGTAGCTTAGTAAATTTCAGGATCTACATATTTCCTCCACAAACAACAAATTTGTGCCTCAGAGAGCAAACATAGACTGATAAAAGATTAAGAAGACTTGGGGCAGAATGGGAGTTCTGATACAACCCAAGATCTGGAGAAAGACCCCAGGCCTGGGATTAATCAGTATGAAATACAAATAATCTCCTGGCTAGCTCCACAGAAATACCAAGTGAGAGGACCTTTGGGGCAAGCTGGGTTTGGCAGAAACTCAGCCAGAACCACAGAAACTTTCACTCTCCCCCCTCCCCCCCCCAGATAACTTGAAGAGTTGAGAGGTTCTGAGTCCCTAACTCAGCTGATTGAATGCCTGGCCCAGCTGTGCTGTAGAGACACAGTCCTAGGCTGGAAGAAACCAGCATATCTGGTGAGTGCAGAGGCAGTATTGTAGGGATGCTGCTGGCTGTGGGCATTTGTAGGCAGGTGGAGCTTTTGGTTTGGAGTTCCAGGTCATAGGGGAGAGCTGAAGTGAGGCACCACTTCACAAGTTAAACTCCCCACCCCACAAGTAGCTGTATTTACAATAATACTTCTCATTTTAAAAGGAAAAAAAAAATGAATTGACAAAAAAACCTCCTAACTATGGAACTAACTATGGGAGTAGGGAAGACCAAAGTTCATCTTCAGTGGAGGAGACTGAAGTAAAGAAGCTACTTTTACCCCAAAGAATAACATTAAATGGCTCACTGCCAGAGAGAATTTAACCCCCAAAAAGAATTTAAAAATAAAATAATATATTGAGGAAAAAAAAAAAACAACCATCAAAGAAAAACAAGAAAATTATGAAAAAAAGTTAACCAGTTTAAAAAAGGATATTAAATTTTAAAAGTCTAAAATTAAAATTAAAATTGGGCAAGGGGAAGCCAGGGAAGTTTTGAGACCAAGAAATAACAAAACCATATAAAGAACGGAGAAAAAAGAACAGAATGTGAAACATCTTGTAAGAAAAACAACAGATCTGGAGAACAGATCAAAAAGATAAAATATAAGAATAATTGGACTATCCGATAGCTTTGAGTCCCCCCCAAAAAGTCTTGACACAGTAATGCAAGAAATAATCCAAGAAAATTGTCCTGGAGTGATGGAATTTGAGGGGAAAGTGGAAATAGGAAAAAATCACCACCTCAAAGAGATGGCTTTGTGGAAAATATTATTATTAAATTTCAGTCCCCGAGATCAAAGAGAAAATTTTGCAAGGAAAAAACAATTCAAATACTCTGGAGCTACAATTAAAATTGCATAGGACTTAGCAGCCACAATAAAAGACTGCAGATCCTGGAATCATATCTACTGACAATCAAAAGAACTAGGCCTGTGGCCAAAAATATCATATCCAACAAAATTATCCAAAATATTCAATGGAAAAACCCCCAGAAATTAAAAAAAAAAACAAAAACAAAAAACTTGCAGATTTTCAGAACTTTACACTAAATCTAAACTCAATAATGAATAGAAGAGTCAATATGAAAGATCAGTTTCGAGGAACTTAACATGGACAAATTTTTATGTTTTTCACATGGAAATGTGTACCATATGTTGACATCAACAATAGGATGGCTCACAAAATAATTAGGGTAGGATTGAGTATAATCTGATTCTGAAAAGCAGAACCATCTGGGAAAATGTAAAAATAGTAATTATGTTTTACAAATGAGGTTCAGAGGAAGAATAGACACAATTATTAGTAGAGGGAGGAGGGCTTATAGTTCTGAAAACCTCACATTGGTTATGATTAAATATGCATTATTAATAAGCAACTTCCAGCATCTATATAAAGAGATAAAGAGAGGAGAAGTGGCTAGAAGGGGAAGCAAAGGTTTGAGGAAGATGACAAGGGAGGGATCCATGAGAGAGAGAGAGAGAGTGTGTGTGTGTGTGTGTGTGTGTGTGTGTGTGTGTGTGTGTGTGTGTGTGTGTGTGTGTGTGGTGGGGGGGGTGGGGGGAGGAGAGGTTAAGTAATAGCAAGGCAAGTTAAGGAGAGTTAGTTTAATAGCAAGGCAAGTTAAGGAGAGTTAGTAGGCATAGGAAAGAAAATAATTACACAAACACTACAAGGATCAGGAATATAATTTATTAGGGGAAAAAAGGTACAGCTAGTAATCATTGATCTTAGACAAAAACAAACTTTAAGATTCAATCAAGAGAACTCTACATTTTATGTCAGCCATACTAATATTGTTTTAGATGCATGTTTACATGTGGGCGCGTGTGTGTGTGTGTGTGTATATGTAGATGTGTATGTATTTACATAGGTATATGTGTGTGGCTCTGGATGGGTGTGAGTATATGTATGTGGGTTAGGTGTGTATGTATATATCTGTATTTATACACACACAACTCTCAGAAATATATCCTTTCTTGAACTGGCAATTTATTGTGTATTTTGAATCCTCCTTGATGTTTTGCATTATGACAATGTTCTGTTCTGTTTTGTTTTCTTTCATTTTATTTTCCTTTTCTGTTTCTTTTTTTAAATGAGAAAATTTTTTTTAAAAGAAAGAAAAGTAATTAAAATTAGTTAAAAAAAAAAAAGAATAATATCCAATTGTATTAAGCCTGGGTTCCCTTTTCCATTTTCATCCATTAACATCAAAGAAGTATACACATCTATGGTTCATTTGGTGTAAAACAGACTAGACTTTGGTATCCTTTAGATATAATGTACCTATTTTCATTTCAAGTAATTTATCCTACAGCATTACCACACTAAATGAATTTTCCCTTTTGAGAGAAATTGATTTTGCCAGGAAACTATTCCAGTGGGTTTATTTCAGGCTTTGTATTATATTATCATAGAAAAGTTTCTGGAAATAAGATAATAGGATTTGTGTACATACGGATGCTAAAAAAATAAACTTTTTTTTTTTAATGCCTTTATTTCTGCTTGTAGCAAAAAAAAATAAATAAAATAAAAGGAAAACCTAAGTTTTTTTTTCTTTAAAAATTTTTTTATTTATGTAGTTTGACATTCCCTTTATTTTTGTATTTTCTGGTCAGCTAGAGAAGGAAAAAAGGGAGAAGAAATAGTAAATAAATCAACACAGTAATTGAGCCTAATATTTGTAGTTTTCCCCTCTCATAGTCTGCTATCTCTGAAATGGGTCCCCCGTTCCTCCTCCCATGCCAACTTGCTTGTTATGATTACAGATTGTTTTTGTTGGTTTTTATTTATATTGTCATTGGATGTATTGTTTTCCTGGTTCTTCCCTGAATCAGTTCATATACATCTTCTTTTGCTTCTCTATAATTATATTTTTTCTTACATTTCATTAATATTCTTTCACATTCATATGCCACAATTTGTTTAGCCATTCCATAATTTTTGAGTGTCAAATTTGGTTCTATAAACAGCATTATTATGAATATTTTGGTGTATGTGGACCTTATTTTCTGTTTTTTGACCCCCTTGGGATATCTGTCCAATGATAATTTGTTATAGTCTTACCATTATTATACTAAGTGCTTGAATAGTATCTTTTTATACTTGTCATTGAGGTCCTGAGACATATAAGATTTCTTTTTGGAGCTTTTCTTAGTTGATGGAGGATTGGATATCATCTGGAAAATAGAGTTGGGATCCCTAAAAATAGACTTCTTTTTAAACTTCAATTGATTAAAGGTCATATACTAGTCTTTTGGCTCTAATTCAAAGGATAGTGTAATATAAGAAGCCCTAGAACAGTGACTGGAAGCTCTGGAATCTGACTCATGGTTGGGAGACATATTTTCTTTTCTTTTCTTTTCTTTTTTTAAATTAGAGAGGAAGACAAGAGGTGATGTGATATAGAGGTGTGGTACTATGAGTCAGAAAGACCTGAGTTAAAATCTTCCCCTGAGACACTAGATAAGAGCCCTGGACAAGTCACTTAACCTCTTCAGGACTTAGTTTTCTCATCTATAAAATGGATCATAAAGATTTTTAAGCTCCCATCCAGCTCTAAATGCATGGCACTTTGATTCTGTGACCTTATAATTCATGGCTGTGGATATACTAGGTAACTTGTACAAGTCCTAAAGAGCTATTTTTGGTTTCATAATTTGTGATCCATCCATCCTTAAAATCAGTTTGCTGATTCAAAACTACATGGTTCCAGAAGTCTTTTAAGTAGTTGTTTGTGCATAATGTAGTGATCTGATCTAGAGAAAATTGTCTTTTCTTTTTTTTTTTTTTTTCCCCATGGAGGTGTTCATTTATCTTATCTAGTCAGTTATGGACCCTTTGTCAGGTTATCTCTTTGCAGGCTTTTAAGGGGAGAACAACATGGTTACTCTTCGTTCTAAAAAATATGGAGGACCTTTATTAAGACTAACAAGAGCAATTGAGTTCAAAAGCCAGTCATGTGTATACTCCATTCTTCAATGAAAGGAAAAAGGTATCAGTTATTAATGGTCTGCTGAAGACTATTTGTCAAGGGTTAATTTTGTTTGTGGTGTTTTATGACAGGCATAAAACATGATACTGCACCTTTCAAGGGTATCTCAAGAGAATGAATCTGTCTTAAATTGTCTAGCTAAAGCAATTAACTATAGACTTTGCCTAAGAAATCACCCAGATATGGACAATCAAGTTAAAGGTTATTCATTTAATATTTAGCTGTGTAATGGGGTTTCTTGTTATTCTCATGGGTCAACAAAAGTGGGCACATGGAATTAGTGCAGTAAGCAGTGAATCACTCTTTCAGAGCTAAGTGTATAAATGCCATTCCCAAGGTGTGCCTGCCATTCAGTGTCTTGAGCTAGCAAAAATTATTTTTTCATGGCCCATATTTGTGGAAGAACTATTCAGTTTATAATGCCTGGGCTTCTTTTATAAGGATGAGCTTGCTAGCAAGCCCAGCAGAATACTTGTGGTCAGAAAACCTTTATATGTAATTTGTGAAGTGCAGGGAGTTGAGGAAGTTTCATCAGTTGAGGATATTTGGGCAGAAGAGTTTTCAGAAACAATATGAGAAGGTTGAGCAGCTTTAGTTAACTGATGTTTATGATTCTTCATCTTGTAAAAAAGTGGCTATTGATTTTACTGAGAGATTTTTGAAGGCAAAAGAACCATTTAGTATTAGTGGGCCCAAATAGAGCCCACACAAGGGGACAAGAATGAGAATGAGCAGAGGTTTAGCATGGGGGTGAGATATGTAAGTAATACTTTTTAATATTAAAATATTTTAAAGAGGGTGATAGAGTTCACTTCCTGTAGACAGCAAGAACAATAAGAAAATGGGAAAAATTTATTACTTATAGCAAATATGAATGGATCAATAATAAAATCCATCAATGTGTTGCTTGTGGGAAAATACATTGGGGGTGGGGAAGAACCAGTTTAAAATCAAGATAAAATATGTAATAAAAGTTAAAAAAGGCAGATGTATTAGAAGATTTGGGAAGTGGAAACTTAAAGAAGTTTATTGGAAGCAGGAGATCAGAAGTAATCTCATTTCTGTTTTCTCTACCATTTGGTATCAGATGTTTCTAAATGTCTAATTTTTATAGTAAGGCATTGACCTTGCCAAAAAGATATATGATGATCCATAATATATGTTAAGTCATGCTTATTGGAATTAAATTTTGAAGTGTATTATAGGCTCTTTTTCTTATCCTGAGATACAAAACCAAAAGTGCTGATTGAGGCCTCCAGAAACTTCGAGATAGTATATATTCTTCAAGACCTACGTAGTCACTGATAATTTCACTGTTATACACTTCTGGGAGGCAGTTCTAGGAAGGAAGACAAGTGTAAGGATTGCTTCTGACACTCCCTTATGTACTAGAGAAACCCCATTTCTTCTAAGTTAGCTCTGACATTTCTAATAGTTCTTTTTAGATCTTTTCTGATCTCCCTTTCAATGTTTCTGGTATTTTATTTGGCAGGGAGACAAATTTTTATATGTTATTCCCCTTCCTAAATTTCTCCTTGGAGATATTTAAAGAGATTGCCTGGCCCAAAGCCAGGAGGAAGGGAGAATTCTCTAGTTCAGAGGTGTCAGAAATGTATGATCCACAGCACCTCCAAAGTGTGGCCTAAACCAGATTAAAATGTAATTTGGAAATATTTAACAAAAAATATGTAAAAATGTAATGAAACAGATAATTTACATTTAAAATTTTTTCCCCCCTTTTTCCTGAGGCTGGGGTTAAGTGACTTGCCCAGGGTCACACAGCTAAGACGCATTAAGTGTCTGAGACCCGATTTGAACTCAGGTCCTCCTGAATTCAGGGCTGGTGCTCTATCCACTGCGCCACCTAGCTGCAACTTACTGGAATCCTTATGTACAGTTTAATGACCACTAGTGATCACCATTGTTCCAAATGATTACCTCTGAATTGGATTTGTTATTGTTGAAGAGTGGAAAGATTTTTAGAAAAGTAAGCAAAACTTACTTATACATAAGCTCTGGACCAAACTATTATTAGAATATAATTAACAAAAGGAGAGAAGTAGAGTAGCAATATGTAAATGTACATTAGATTTTATTAAAGGCTTTTTCTACATCTGTTATACTTAGGTTCTGCATATATATTTATACTTCTATTATTTAAATATAAATGTATATAAATATATAATAAAATATTTCCTAGTTTGTATATTTTGTAAGGAAACCATTGTTCTATTTCAGTGCTCTTTAGTAATGTATATTTGGAAACAGTTTCATCTTTAAGTTAGAGGTGGGGGGGCAGCTAGGTGGCACAGTGGATAAAGCACTAGTCCTGAAGTCAGGAGGACCTGAGTTCAAATCTGGTCTCAGACACTTTATATCTGTTTAAAAAAACAAAACAAAACACTTTTATTGTGTTGAACAACAGATAATGGAAAGAGAAGCATTGGAGGGAAGGGGAGAAAGGGGAAGAAATCCCTTTTCAAAACCTTGTGAACACTAACACAAATTAATTTAATTAGGTCAGAGATTCATAACTTAAAAAGAGGCAGAAAGAATATATGCACAAATCTTCCTGAAAACAATCTGTCAAATAGTGATTGAGATAAATCAGAAAAATAACAATATTTAAAAGATAATTATCAATGACATGTTATAATATATGGAATGTAGTCAATGCTTTACTTAGAAGCCAATTTATATTACTAAGTGTTTAAGAAAAAAGGAGAAAATAAATCAACTTAAACCTAAAGGAATTATAAAAGAAACAAAAGTTATTCAAAGGAAAGTTCAGCACATTTTTTAAAAGGAGGTAGGAACAAATTAGTAGAATAGAAAAACAGCAATCATCCCTTTGGACATTTGTTATTTTGCTTCTTTTTTTTTTTCCCCTGAGGCTGGGATTAAATGACTTGCCCAGGGTCACACAGCTAGGAAGTGTTAAGTGTCTGAGACCAGATTTGAACTCAGGTCCTCCTGAATTTAAGGCTGATGCTCTATCCACTGTGCCACCTAGCTGCCCCATATTTTGCTTCTTTTCATTTAATCTCTTTTGTTCTGATTGCAGAGGCAACAGTGTTATATGTTTGGGCTGTTCAGTAATAAAAATGATGCTATCCAAATTATTTTATACATTTGGTGCTATATTAAGCTGTTAAGAGGATATTTTAAAGACATCGACAAAACAAATTTCATTTAGAGGAACAAAAGATCTAGGATCTCAAGGGAAATCATAAAATGAATAAAGGGGAAAAAAAGCATATCTAGACCTGGAATTCTACCATAAAACAATAATTATAAACATTATTTGGTACTGATTTTAAAAATTGGAAAGTAGAACAACAGAGTAAGCTAGATAAGGACAAAAATTACTTGGGGAAGAACTCCTATCTTTAGCAAGGATTGTTAGCATAACTAGAAAGTCATTTTGTAGAAATTAGGATTAGACTAATATCTTATACCATAAACCATAATAAGCTCCAAATAAACCTGAACTTGAAAGATCATGCCATTATTTAAAAAAAAAAGAAGAGGATTGGGTCAGGTACCTTTTTCAGTTATGATTCCAGGCAGAATTTTTAACTAAAGAATGAATAGAAATGAACTTAAGATATTGAAGTAGGAATTTTGATTACACTTTTAAAAAATCTTTTTTAGCCCTGAAGTCAGAAGGACTTGAGTTCAGATCTTGCTTTAGATACTTAACAACTAGCAGTGTGACTCTGGGTAAGTCACTTAATCCCAATTGCCTGGGGAAGCTTTGACTAAGAGGTCAATTGGGGAGCAGTGGGGAAAGATTTTGAATCATATCTCTGATAAAGGCCTCTTATATCCATGGGGAACAAAAAAACCCCATGAACTCCGCCCCCCACAAATTCTAAGATGAATAAATGGTTGAAGGATATGAACATATCTCAAAAGAATTGCCAACTACTAACAAAAACTCATGAAAGTATGCATAGCAAATGATTAGAGAAATGCCCATTAAAACAACAACCCAACAAAATGGTATAAGATAGCAAAAGAAAAAATTTATCACTGTTGATGGGATTGTGGAAAGACAGGCAATTGAACTTATCATTAGTTGATCTATGACTTGATGCCACCAAACTATTGGAGAAATTTGAAATTATGCAAAGAAAATAACTAAAGTAAATGGTACCATACCCATTGACCCAGAAATTCTGCTATTAGGCATATACTCCAGTGCCCTTTATACACAGTAAATATATATAAGTACTTTTGATAGTAGCAAAGAACTGAAAACAAAAAGTTAAATGCCCATCATTTGGGGATTGGCTAAGCAAGTTGTAGTATGTGAATGTAAAGTAATGTTACTGTACTCACAAGTCATAATGACTATGAAACCAAGATAAATTTTTTAAAGTCAATAAATAGGTAACTCAAACCCCAAAACCCTATTATAGAGAAACATTCAAAGACTTAAATGAACTAATTTTTCAGGAGAACAGTATACATAGTAACTATAATGGTATGTAAATGAAATAACACTAGCAAAACTAGAACCTGAAGCCTGACCCCCAAAGAAGAAATATGACAAGGTATCACTCTTCATATTCCTTTTAAAAGACTTTGGAAATATGGAATATTGCGTGTTGTTTGGGGCCAGATCTCTGAACTTGAAACAAGGATTCTTACTAGGTGCTAATTCAGTGGAATTGATGAGACAATGGTTATCTAGTTTAGCATGGTGCTTAATAGTTCTCTAAGTTCAGTATGATTGATTTAATCTTATAACAAATAATGATTTCCTAGTGATATAATGATTGGTTTATATTCAGTGTGGAGCATATAAGCAGGGTCTGAAAGTCACAGAGGACAAGGGCACTAGGAGCTCCCTGAGCCTAGGAGAGAGAGCAAGAGAGAGATTCAATTCCATCTTCTTTCAGGCTCCTGGTGGCTGGCCTGGCCTCCTGCAGGAAGGCCTCTAAGAAAGCTAGCTGAAGCCCCAGGCAAGGAGACAAGACTTTGAAAGAGACAATAAAGGATTTGAACTTTAACACCTGGCTATTCTTGTGGTGATTACTGAACTGAAACTAAGGCTGCCCCAGAGATCACCAGAAAACCAAATCAAGAACACTGCTCCAAAGACCTCCAGGAACTAAAGAACATTACAGCATGTAATAAAAATAGCTACCATTTAAGTAACATTTTAAGGTTTAGAAAACATTTTACATATTTTATCTCTTTCAATCCTGATAAAATAACTGTGAGGTAGGTGCCCCTATTTGAAGATGGAGAAAACAAAACTGAAAAAAGTTAAATGACTTTCCAAGGTCACCCAGCTAGCTTAGTAAACAAATAAATAGTCTCACCCGAATTTTTAGATATGTTGATTCCTTGTATTGGACTTTATTTTTCCTCTTCACTTTTGTTTTTTATTATCAGAGTTGACTCTTTGAGAATGGGAGAGAAAAGGGTAGATGGGGAAGCAAGTGATGCCAAAGCAAAAAATATTAATAAAAAGTTATTTTAAAAAATAGATACAAATCAAAGATACATGTTTTTATTTGACATTCTTTTGGAAATTCTGGCAACTGTAGTAAGACTCAAAAAGTTTAAGAGGCATTAACGGTAGAAATGAAGAGGTAAAATGCAGATCTAGAGATAACTAGAAAATCTACCTCAGAAAAAATAATGGAAACAGTAAATTAGTTTTAAGTGAGAATGTATATACCATAAAATTATCCACAGTCAAGATGATAAGCAATAAACATTAAGGAAATAAAAAAACCTTATTACTATGAATTGTTCCTCTAATAAATAACATTTGCTTATAGCTGTATGGTTTATAACACTTACCCCACAACTCTGAGAGGCATTCTCACCTCTGTTTTGCAGATGAAAAGATTGAAATTCAGGCAGATTAAATGGCTTGCTCAAGGTAAGGGGGTAGCACAACTGAAGGGACATCTTTTGATGTGTATGGAAACTAACTAATTTTGTGGCATTTTTATAGCCCATCAGAAAAATGACTGTCAATCCACAAAAATTTTAATCCTCTAAATTGATTTTCAAATATATACATGCAAGATACATTGTTTAAGAATGGGATTGTTTTTTCTGTGATGAGAAGGCACTACTTTAATAAAGCATTCTTTGTTTCTTGCTATTTTACAGCAGGATGGAAAACTAGTGTTAAGGCTAAAGCTTTTAAAAACTTTGAGCAAGCCCAGAAATCAAATCATTCCAATGTTTTAAAGCTAAGAGAAATAATATGTATGTTCTTGGAAAAATCTTGGACATACCCAA
Organism: Sminthopsis crassicaudata; assembly: GCF_048593235.1. Lineage (NCBI taxonomy): Eukaryota > Metazoa > Chordata > Mammalia > Dasyuromorphia > Dasyuridae > Sminthopsis > Sminthopsis crassicaudata. The sequence continues at coordinate 523,686,658 of NC_133618.1, forward strand.
CTAAATTCAGGCAAATCTTGAAATATTCATTGGTAGAATATGTGGGAGGATTAGACTGGAGGTATTTTAACCTTTGTTCAAGAACCATATACTAGGGCTAGGAATGTCTACCATCTCTAAAAGGCTATTTGTCAGTTTGAGAAGTTGTGGACATTCGTCATGGGCATCCCTTACTGTCTCTGCAATCATTTGATGATTCATTGATGTCTGTAGGGAGATCGTTAGAATCTGTTCAAAACTAGATGTGCAGTACTAAATATTTTTTGATTTTCCCAATTTTAGCTTAGCAAATTAGAATATTATATCTAGACAAATATAGTTTCTTATTTTTTTTAAATTATAGCTTTTTTTAATTGACAGAACATACACATGGGTAATTTTTTACAACATTGTTTCTTGCACTCACTTCTGTTCCAACTTTTCTCTTCCTTCCCTGCACCCTCTTCCCTAGATGGCAGGCAGTCTTATACATGTTAAACATATTAAGGTATATCCTAGATATAGTGTATATGTGCAGATCTGTACGGTTCTCTTGTTGCACAAGAAGAATTGGATTCAGAAGGTAAAAATAACCTAGGAAGAAAAAACAAATGCAAGTAGTCCACATTCATTTCCCAGTGTTCTTTCTATGGGTATAGCTGATTCTGTCCATCATTGATCAATTGGAACTGAATTAGATCTCTTTGTCAAAGATAATCCACTTTCATCAGAATACATCCTCATGCAGTATTGTTGTTGAAATGTATAATGATCTCCTGGCTGTGCTCATTTCACTCGGCATCAGTTCATGTAAGTCTCTCCAAGCCTCTCTGTCAAATATAGTTTCTTTAAAAATTGTCTTTATATTGGGCTTAAAAAGGTCCAACATAAAGATAGTTGAAATTTATCTATACAAAATCATGGAGTTGGAAAGGTTGATAATTTAGATAAGAGATGGTAAGTCCTCTTAACTAAGATGATAGCTGTATGAGATATGAAGGGTTATTTATTTTTTTAAAATATAGCTTTTTATTGACAACATATGCATGGGTAATTTTTTAGCATTGTCTCTTGCAATCACTTTTGTTCCAACTTTTACCTTCCTTCCCTTCACCCCCTCTCCTAGATGGCAGGCAGTCTCATACATGTTAAACATGTTAAAGTATATCCTCAGTACAATATATGTGAACATATTTATATAGTTCTCTTGTTGCACAAGAACAATCGGATCTGGAAAGAAGAAAAACAAAAATGCAATAGTCCACATTCATTTCCCAATGTCCTTTTGCTGGATGTGTAGCTGGTTCTGTTCATTACTGATCAATTGGAACCGAATTGGATCCTCTCATTGCTGATGAAGGTTTAAACTTGAGAGATCTTTTGGAGATAGAAATGGCATGATCACAAAATGATTGGATATGAAGTGAAGAAGAGTAAAGGGTCAATAACAATTCCAAGATTACAAATCTGAAAGGATGGTGATAATTTTTTTTTTTCAGCTTTTTGTGGTTTATGTATAACTATAAGGAACACAAGAGTTACAGTGATAGAGATAGAATATATTTTGACCTTATGGATTGAAGATTGTAACCTAAAACACAATCTTCTTTTTATATATATATATATATATATTTTTTTTTTTTTTTTTTTAATAATATTATCCCTTGTATTCATTTTTCCAAATTATCCCCTCCTCCCTCTACTCCCTCCCCCCGATGACAGGCAATCCCATACATTTTACATGTGTTACAATATAACATAGATACAATACATGTGTGTAAATACCATTTTCTTGTTGCATAATAAGCATTAGATTCCGAAGGTACATGTAACCTGGGCAGACAGACATTAGTGCTAACAATTTACATTCACTTCCCAGTGTTCCTTCTCTGGGTGCAGCTACCTCTGTCCATCATTGATCAACTGGAAGTGAGTTGGCTCCTCTTTATGTTGAAGATATCCACTTCCATCAGAATATATCCTCATACAGTATTGTTGTTGAAGTGTATAGTGATCTTCTGGTTCTGCTCATTTCACTCAGCATCAGTTGATGTAAGTCTCTCCAGGCCTCTCTGTATTCCTCCTGCTGGTCATTTCTTACCAAGCAATAATATTCCATAACCTTCATATACCACAATTTACCCAACCATTCTCCAACTGATGGACATCCATTCATATTCCAGTTTCTAGCTACAACAAAAAGAGCTGCCACAAACATTTTGGCACATACAGGTCCCTTTCCGCTCTTTAGTATTTCTTTGGGATATAAGCCCAATAGCAGCAATGCTGGGTCAAAGGGTATGCACAGTTTGATAACTTTTTGGGCATAGTTCCAAATTGCTCTCCAGAATGGTTGGATTCTTTCACAACTCCACCAACAATGTATCAGTGTCCCAGTTTTCCCACATCCCCTCCAACATTCAGGATGGTGATAATTTTAACAGAAATAGGGTATGTTAGAAGAGGGGAATGAGATCAGTTCATTTTTGGACATGTTGATTTTGAGATGTCTACTACATCCAATTTGAAATATCTTGATACTGAAGATCATGGAGAGAAAGTGGGATTGTATATTGTGAATCATTCACATTAGAGGTGATAATTAAATCTATGGGAAGCTGGTGAGTTATTGAGAATATACTATAGAAAGTGAATTAACAAAGGAAATTTTAAAAGGAGTATAGAGGAGGAGAGAACCAGGAGAGAGAGAGAGAGCAATATGACAAAATCCTAAAAAGCAAGAGTATCCAAAGAGAAAAAGATGATTGATAGTATCCATTGCAGCAGAAAAATTGAGAAAAGACTATCAGGTTTGGCAATAAGAGATTGTTTGGTAACTAAAGAGAGCAGTAACAATTAAGTGGTAAGGTCAGGAGCCAGATTATAAAGCATTGAGGAAGGAGTAAGAAGAAAGCAAAGTGGGAAGTAGAAGTGGCAAGTATAAAACACTTTGAGGAGTTTGGAGGGAAAAAGAGAAAAGATAGAACGTGATGGTTTGAGAAGGGAGAGTGGTAGTCTAGAGGAAGGTATTTTTTTAAGGATGGGGAGAGACTTCATTATGTCTGAAAGTTGTAGGAAAATAATCAGTAGATAGGGAGGAGTGAGTGGGACAGGGCTGATAAATGAGAATGCAGTGTGATTGGAAGGGGATGGGCTCAGTGTATTGTCCTTGGCAGATAGGATCAGTATATTACTGTCAGTTTGGGAAAAGGAGAGAGTGGGAAGGAATGTTCAAAGGATTTTGAGATGAAGAAAATAGGGACGAGGATAAAATATTATAACCAGTACGCATGCTGTTTTTATTGCTCCCATGGATCTTTGGCCTCATTTGATGTCAGTACATCACAGCATCCTTGTCTTCCGATAAAGATGGTCTTTCTTTTCATAACACTAATCGGCTAGCTGGGTGGGATTGCCTATTTTTCATTTCCCTCATCCCAGACTCACATCTCAGCCTATCAGGATTCACCTTGATAGTTGATTTTGGTGTTCTTTCTAACAATCCTTTCTTTCTAACACCTAACTAAGGCTTTTACTATCATAAAGTGGAAAGGAAAGGCAGCTAATCCAACTCTTTCATTTTAGATTTGAGGAAACTGAGTTCTAGAGAAGCTAAGTAATTTACTTTTACAAAATTGTCATGTAGATAATAAATAGCAGACTCAGAATTTGAAATTGTATTTTTATTCCAAAGCCAATGTTCTTTCCACTGTACCAAAAATTACATGATTTCCATTATCTTAAATCAGGAAGATTCAAAAGCATATAATCCCCCAGAATTAACCGGCACTATAACTTTATATGTATTATTTCTTTTCTTTTATATTTTGTGCTATTCTTTGAAAGTCCTGAAAAAAAAAATTAGTGGGAGAAGGTAATTCCCAAGGGAAAAAGGAGGGAAAAATAGTAAAGAAAAATTATTCAGAAGAGGTTATTAAAGTAGCCAAATAATTCATATGACTATTCCCTATTAGGCATATGGGTTATTAGTTATCAGAATATTCTGTCACTTCATGTTTTTGGTAATGGTAGTCATAAGATCGGAAATACTTTTGGTATCTTCTCCTTTTTCAGATGTTGAGAATGAATACCTCAACATCCACAAACTTATGTCACTTCTAGCATGGACCACCTATATATATGCTTGGATGAGTCCAGCCTTTTTCTCTTTTTGTTTTCGTATGTACTATTTCCATTTCCTCAGGAAGCACACTCAGAACTCTGTGATGTTAGAGTCTAAATGTAGTGACTTCACTATCTTTAATGGTGAAAATAATTAGATGTACAGATCTTTGTAGCTCTTTCATTTTTCATGCTTATTTTCCTTTCAGTTTCATCTGTAAATGCTCTTAGGATGATCTGACTTAATTGGGTCTTTGAACCAGCTTTCTGTAGACTTGTTTTTCTTTCCATTGCTTCCTACTGTTTTATGAGGTGATATTGCTCAAAATCTTCCACTGTTGTCCTCAGTGAGATCTTATAAGGTTAAAGTCTGAATCAGTATTTTTGGCTGCCATTTCTCCCTGGCAAGAAGATCAAGTGGTTTTCTGGCAGAGAAAGCATCTGGGTTCTTTTGGGCTCCTTATTATGGCAATTGATTTACATCGATCCAGTTTTCTTTGGAAATGGTTATATCTGTTAATACCTTTTCCATTTTTTAGCATGTAACAACTTGTTTATACATGTCAGGTTTAAGTTGCCTCAAATATACCACATCTTATTTTTATTATTTATTACTGACTTTATGTTTGCTTTAATAAAAGTTGATAGTTTAACCTTAATTATATAAGACAGTTGATTGAAAATGAACTCAAAAGATTAAAAATTACTTTAAACCAGTTATTTTCCATTAGGATATAATTAATTTTCTTTTTAAAAAATGTTAATTGATATTCACTATGTCCACTTCTAAATCTTAAAGTATATGTGATATTTAAACGTGTAACTTGTGTATAATCTAAGCCCTTAGCTCTCTCATTTTGTACTTTTTTTTTTTTTAACAACATATTTCACTGTTTTTCCCTGTTCCTATTTTTGCATTGAAGTCAACAAGTATATGTTGATTTAATTTTGAGCTTTTCATTGAGATTTTCTTAAAATTTGTCTACCTCCTAATCTGAAACAGATTAGCACATAAGCTACAGTTTTCTTCCCAGTTGTCTTTTTTTTTTTTCTTGTAATTTCATTTTGACTGTTAAAAGATGGCAGCCTTGGATCACAAACCAAAACCAATTCTGCCAGCCCTTTCATTTGCCTTTCCTAAGGGAAGAACCTGGGGAACAAGTCTTCCATTTAGCTACAACTTCCCTTTTTTTTTTTTTTTTTTTTTTTTAAATCATTTCTCTAAGGGCAATTAGATAACACAGTGGATAGAGCCATGGCAGGCCCTGAGTTCAAATCCAGAAGTAGACACAGTTGCTTTGACCCTTGCTGTGTGACCCAGGGCAAGTTACCTAACCCTGTTTTTCTCAGTTTCCTCATCTGTATAATGATCTGGAAAAGAGAAGGGCAAACCACTCCAGTATCTGCCAAAAAAACCCATAAGGGGTCACAGAGTCAGACATGACTACAATAACTAAATTTTTCTATGTAGTAAGAATGTAATGAAATGAATACCTCCCTAATTATGTCTCCTGAAGAGACATAGGAAAATTTCACATTTAAAATGTCAACTATGCGTCTTAAAACTCTGACTGTTTCAGCTACCCTGCTCCTGCTGTGAGTGCAGGGATCTGGACTGAAGACTATTTTATATTGTTGTTTTTTATAGTTGTCATTGCCAAACACTTCATCATCAAGTGGCCCACCCTACTGTTGTGGAGTCTCTCTCTACTCAGCTATGTTTATCCTTAGAAATCAGATAGTTGAGACCATACTCAAATCCTTTCCAAAGTGGCAGAACCTGCTGTGGTTTACAGACTGCTGATAAAGTATTTGAGAATTTGGGGATTGCCTTTGTGCCTTGGTGAAGCATTGGAGCATGATTCCCTGAATCTTTATGTATCATAGATCAGATTGTGTTTTCATTTGTTTTTGCTATTACCAAATTAGGCTCATGGATACTTGAGCTTTTTTGTCATGTTTGGCAGTCTGCTGATAACCTCAAAAAACTAGAGGAAATGTTAATGTCCAGAAATAATTGGCCGTGAAAAATCAGGTAAAAAAAAACAGAACAGTAGTTTTAAAGGAAAACAAATTGAAGCAAAGGTTTTTTAAAGTGTAGGGGACTTCTGAAAAAATAGTTAAAAAGCTTGATGAGAGAAAAGAATGAATGAAAATAATAACTCTTTAGGAGCTGAGAAAGAAACGAACTCTAGGGTACTGGTAGATTGATTTGCTTTACACAGGAATAACATTTTCTGTTCCCAAATAAGGAAAGAATGAGAAGTTGAATTTAGAGACAAATTTAAGTTGTATGGATGAGGGAAAATGTGGGAATTTGCACTAGATAGTAATAAATTTTCCAGTAAAATGCATTTCAGATTTGTAGATCAGGACTTTTTGTACAAGGATAGTACTTCATTATCACATATTTTATATGATAATATAAATGTGTTTTAATTACATTTCTATTTAACTTTTAAACAGAGCACTGCCTATACAAGATGTATAGCCCAAAGCAATTAAAAAAATTTATTAAGCTTGGCTCAGTAATTGAAATGATACAATATCCATTTGTCATGATCCAGTTCTTCATTATTATTTTTCTGTAGTTATATTGCATGACTTAAGAACAGAGAAAGCAAATGGTGAGTTTGGCAGTCAGTCATAGTAGAAGATCAAATGGGTAAGAGGAACTAGGATAGTGGGGTGGGGAGGGAAGTATTTTTTTTTTTTTTTCATTGTAAACTTTTTTTATTTAGTTAGTATTTTATTTTTCCCCAGTAAAAAATGTAAAAACAATTTTTAACATATGTTTTTAAAACTTTGAATTCCAGATTCTCTTCCTTCCTCCCTCCCTACCCCACATCCATTGAGAAGGCAAGCAATTCAATATAGGTAATACATGTATAGTCATGCAAAACATTTCCATAATATAGTCATGTAAGACATTTCCATAGTCATTTGTGAAAGAAAAAAAAAGACCAAAAAACCCCCCCCTAAAATGGGAGGGGTAGTAAGATGACTAAGTACATAGTCTATTCCAAGTAGGGATTCTAGCATAACCATTAGACAGCTAATGAATTAGTTAAAAACCATTCAGTGATTGGAATGGGAGAAATGATAGAAAAGGAAAGTGGTGCCATTTAGAGAAGAATTGACCTATGATTTTGTTGAATTACTAATTTGATTAATTGATGAGAAAAGGGCTCCTTTTTTCTTTCTCCCATTACTGCTTTTCTTTCTTAATTGACTGTAATGTAGAACTGAAGTATTTTAAAGTATTTTTTTAATTGAATAAACTTCTGTATCATTAAAAAAATTAAAAATCAGGTAAGTTGTTCTTTTTTTTTTTTTTGAGAGAGAAAATACTGAAAGTTCTAGACAAAAGTATATTAACTTTATTTTTATATGATATGGCACCCTTGTTTGCTTTTGCCTATAATTTGATGTCCTTGGTATGCAAGGGGATTCCCCCATTCCTGTTGTGTAACATGAAATAATAAAGATTATCACAGCTGTCATCACACACAGGTATATACTCTGGTATGAAAGAATCTTTTCTCTTCTTTGAAAATTTGGATTAGGTGTCACCTTCCCTAATCCCTGAATTGAATTTTTTTTTTTTTCCCCCTCAAATGTACATAGAAAATTTTGTTTGGATCTCTTCTTTCCTTCTTTCCTTGTGATACATGTCATATCTTTCTAGTTTCTTCCTATACCCAGAAAAAATAAGAATTTCTTGAGGTTAGGGATTGTAATTTAAAAAAAAAAATCTTTGTAGCATCATGTCTTATACATAGTAAATGCTTAATAATCATGTTTGATGTATCATTGAGTTTTTCTTTTAGAAAAGTATTTCTCTTAACACTTTTCTATTTTATGTCTGTAGCACTGGACTTCCTGGAGCAAATTTTGACATTTAGTCCCATGGATCGATTGACAGCAGAAGAAGCTCTGTCCCATCCTTATATGAGCATTTATTCCTTTCCAATGGATGAACCAATTTCAAGCCATCCTTTTCACATTGAAGATGAAGTTGATGATATTTTGCTCATGGATGAAACTCATAGTCACATTTATAATTGGGAGAGGTAAAGTTGATTTTATATTCAGCTAATAATTGACTATATTTCTATCAACCCACAACATATGGTGGGTTTGTTTGGTTTTGATGTGTCATTGCAAAAGTTGTATGAGTAAAAATACCATGTTTTTAATCTGTGTTTCTTAATTTTACTCTCCTGGTAAATTATTTCTCTTTACACATATTGTGTATGTATGCATGTGCATGCTACTTATAAACCATTTAAAATGTTTAAGAAAATATTTTTCCTGAAACTAATTTGTAGAATGAAAAAAATATGCCGTTTTGGTACTTTATCAAAAAATTTTCATGTTAACAGTCCTTTGAATGGTTTTGTTGTTGCCCTTTTAAAGTGAAAAATTAGTTTGGGGGGGATCAGAGGATATGAGGAGACGATATAAGACTCAAATAGTTTAAATATTACACAGTTCAGCAAATAATATATAATATAATGTTCCTTTTAAGTGAAGACAAATATCTGTATTAATAGTACAATCATCAGGCTGTCACATATGTAATTATGTTTTAGAGGATGTTATTTTTCCTATGGCATACACACACACACTTAATATTAGAATTCTACATGTTTAGAAATTTTTTTCTTCACTGCATTGCTCATATTTTTCCTAATTCTCTCTCTCTCTCTCTCTCTCTCTCTCTCTCTCTCTCTGTCTCTCTCTCTCTCTCTCTCTCTTTCTCTCTCTCTCTTTCTCTTTTTTTTTTTTTTTCCCCCCCTTGAGGCTGGGGTTAAGTGACTTGGCCAGGGTCACATAGCTAGGAAGTGTTAAATGTCTGAAACAGATTTGAACTCAGAACCTCCTGAATTCAAGGCTGGTGCTCTAACCACTGTGCCACTTAGTTGCCCCTTTTGCTCATATTTTTAATGCTAGACTCATTCGAGTTTATTATTAGGAGAATTTTCAGACAAATGGAAATGAGATTGTCTAAATCCCTTTTAAAGATTCTTATATTTATGGAATGGTTATGGCATAGTCCTGCCTAAAAAGGGAAATAGTGGTCAAAAAACCTTTAAAATTCCTTCCAGCCATTTGATTTTATATTTTTCCCTCAATCGTTAAGAAAGTCTAGTAATGTGCTCAAGTTAGGTCATTTAAAAAAAACCTTTTCAGTGCTTTGATTTATCATTAAGCTATAAGTATAGAGTTCTCTTTCTAGTTCTGCCATTAATTGTTTGACCTTGGAACAAATGACTTAACTTTCTGGAGTTCATTTTCCTTTTTCTATAAAATTATGGAATTGTGCTAAAATATCTCAAATCCCTCCTGTGTTTTACTTAGTCTCATTTGTGATAAGTAGCATACAAATTGATAAAAGTGTTTGTCTGAATTTGATCCACATTCTTTATCTAGTAGTTTTTGTGGTTTGCGAACAAAAGGAATTAGTTAAGGAGAGCCTCTCTTGAAATGATGAGTAATGGATAAAAAATATTGCTTAAAATGCAAATGTGCAAACCTCTAGTCAAAATAAGGCATCATTTGACATATATTGTCTTGTTTTTCTTTCTTTGTCGATAGGTCTTTTCTCCCCAACTAGACTGTAAATTCCTAGAGGACAGAAAATCCTATTTTTGTATCTGTTCTTCTAAAATGGAATTTTTTGGCATGTTATTATTTAATAATTACAATCTAAGACATGACTGATTGTGATATTAATTTATTTCAGGTACCATGATTGTCAATTTTCAGACCATGACTGGCCTATACACAACAATTTTGATATTGATGAAGTTCAGCGTGACCCAAGGGCTCTTTCTGATGTCACTGATGAAGAGGAAGTACAAGTAGATCCTCGAAAATATTTGGATGGAGATCGTGAAAAGTATCTGAAGGATCCTGCCTTTGATACCCATTTCTCTACTGAGCCTTGTTGGCAGTATCCAGATCATCATGAAAATAAGTATTGTGATCTGGAATGCAGCCACACTTGTAACTACAAAATGAGGTCATCATCATATTTAGATAATTTAGTTTGGAGAGAGAGTGAAGTTAACCATTACTATGAACCCAAACTTATTATAGATCTTTCTAATTGGAAAGAACAAAGCAAAGAAAAATCTGATAAGAAAGGCAAGTCAAAATGTGAAAGGAATGGATTGGTTAAAGCTCAAATAGCTCTTGAGGAAGCATCACAGCAACTGGTTGAAAAAGAAAGGGAGAAGAATCAAGGATTTGACTTTGATTCCTTTATTGCAGGAACTATTCAACTTAGTTCACAACATGAGTCTACTGATGTTGTTGATAAATTAAATGACTTGAATAGCTCAGTGTCCCAACTAGAAATGAAAACTTTGATATCAAAGTCAGTTAGCCGGGAAAAGCAAGAAAAAGGAATGGCAAATTTGGCACAGTTAGAAGCTTTGTATCAGTCTTCTTGGGAAAGCCAGTATGTAAGTGGTGGGGAGGAATGTTTTCTCATAGATCAGTTTTGTTGTGAAGTAAGAAAGGATGAGCAAATTGAGAAAGAAAACACGTACACCAGTTACTTGGACAAGTTCTTTAGCAGGAAGGAAGATACTGAAATGCTAGAAACTGAGCCAGTAGAGGATGGCAAGTTTGGGGAAAGAGAAAGTGAGGAGGGTTTTCTTAACAATAGTGGGGAGTTCCTCTTTAACAAGCAGCTTGAGTCGATAGGTATCCCACAGTTTCATAGTCCAGTTGGTTCACCACTTAAATCAATACAGGCCACATTAACACCTTCTGCTATGAAATCTTCTCCCCAGATTCCCCATAAAACATACAGCAGCATTCTGAAACATCTGAACTAAAACACTCAGCAGACAGTTCTTTTTGTATTCATGAAATGTGTTTTGTCTTTTTTATTACTAGTATAAGTCATTTTTTACTTGAATCAGACGGTGTCATTTTAGTATGGATTTCATTAGTTCTTGGTTTTTAAAAATCCAGAATTACTTTCTATACATGAAATAGTTTTCATTTTAAACTGGCATGTCGTTTGCACACAAAATTAAAGAATAGAGCAAAATAATGCAATGCAGGAGGAGACAAAAGAAATGCACTAAGCCAAGTAAAAACATTCTCTCAGTAAAACAGTTTTCTGTTTTACAGGAAAAAAAAAATCTTGCCTTGAAATTTACACAGTGAGACTGTACATAATTGCATGAAAATATCTATTTTTTTCCTAAGACATTTTTCATTCATGAGTATTTTTCAAGTTTTTCATACTGTACACATTTCTTAAAACACATGATACCAGCAGCAACTGAAAATGAATGCCGAATTTGGTACACATGTGTTATCTACCTCAAGGTAACAGAAGTATGTGGCAAAACATGTACCACCCATAGTGCTTCACAATATCACTTCTATTTAGCCAGCGTTATTATAGTAACTTCTTAATAAGAATCATTCACTGTTTATAAGTGTTCTGGTATGCATTCTTTATAGTGAAGTGTTAATACACCACATCTTATTTATTTTAGCAAATCAGTATATTTTCTGTATTTAATTATAGAAAGTTAACTTAGTTTTTTGAAATTTATTTGCAAATAAAGTTTTTCCATTTGGCACTATGGTTTGTTGCCTACCTAGCTGAATATTATAATGTCAGCTTGTTCTGAGGCTGTCCACGTACTCAATTACTTAAGTGTTCATTTTAAGTAAAGCGCTCACTGTGTATAGGAATTTGTATTTTGGAGGGCTTGATCTATCTACAAAGAAAAATTAGGAATTACTTTATTATAAAATGCTCCTAGAAGTCTTAATTGTGTTTATTTTTTAAAAAATTTGTAATGTTAGACTTGTGTGCATGGACGTAATTAAGGTACATCATTATTGTAGGTTAAAAGTTGTATATGGTAAGACATATTTTGTTTTTACTGTATGTTTTTACTGAATGATCTATTCCCCATCCCAAAGCAAGCATGAATAAAATTAGGTTAAATGTAGCATGTGACATCTCAGTCTCTTGAAAATTCACTTCACCTATTTTATTTTATTTTATTGAATACTGTCTGTATCTTTGGTTAACCTGTTTAAAGAAAAGGATGAATAAAACATGGCCATCAAAAAATGGTTCCTGTTTCACTACTTAAGTTGATTGACTGTTAAGTGAAATGTCTATTCCATTTTATAGGGCCAAAAATTATAGTCATGATTTTAAATTCTTTTGATTTGAAATATTTAAAGGAAAAAATGGTCTTATCTCACTCAAGTAGAAGTCCTATGTTGACTTAAGTCAATATGCCTTGTCACTTAAAAAACCAAAACAAAACACTGTTAAGCTTTGTTGAAATTGTAATTTAAACTAGGTCAAATGTACATGTTGCATAAAATATACATATAAAACTATTATAGATTGTACCTTTTCCATAAGCATATAGAGATGTGTTTGCTGTGCCCGAAAAGTTCATAATATTGCATATGAGGCTGGTTATGAGCCTCCCCAAATTTGTTCCAGGCTGATCCACACTCTTAAGTCTTTCTTTTCTTTCTTCTTTCTTTCTTTCTTTCTTTCTTTCTTCTTTCTTTCTTTCCTTTCTTTCTTTCTTTCTTTCTTCTTTCTTTCTTTCTTTCTTTCTCTTCTTTCTTTCTTTCTTCTCTTTCTTTCTTCTTCTTTCTTTCTTTCTTTCTTTCTTTCTTTCTTTCTTTCTTTCTTTCTTTCTTTCTTTCTTTCTTTCTTTTCTTTCTTCTTTCTTTCTTTCTTTCTTTCTTTCTTTCTTTCTTCTTTTCTTTCTTTCTTTCTTCCTTTCTTCTCCTTTCCTTTCTTTCTTTCTTCTTCTTCCTTTCTTCCTTTCCTTCTTTCTTTCTTCCTTTCCTTCCTTTCCTTCCTTCCCTTCCTTCCTTCCTTTCCTTCCTTCCTCTTTCCTTCCTTTCCCTTCCTTTCCTTCCTTTCCTTCCTTTCCTTCCTTTCCTTCCTTTCCTTCCTTTCCTTCCCTTTCCTTCCTTTCCTTCCTTTCCTTCCTTTCCTTCCTTTCCTTCCTTTCCTTCCTTTCCTTCCTTTCCTTCCTTTCCTTCCTTTCCTTCCTTTCCTTCCTTTCCTTCCTTTCCTTCCTTTCCTTCCTTTCCTTCCTTTCCTTCCTTTCCTTCCTTTCCTTCCTTTACTTCCTTTCCTTCCTTTCCTTCCTTTCCTTCCTTTCCTTCCTTTCCTTCCTTTCCTTCTTTCCTTCTTCCTTTCCTTCCTTTCCTTCCTTTCCTTCCTTTCCTTTCTTTCCTTCTTTCTTTCTTTCTTTCTTTCTTTCTTTCTCTTTCTTTCTTCTTTCTTTTTTTGCTGTATGAGGAGTTTTCACTCCTTACTGTTTTCCTGGGCTAAATTTTTTATCTCTGCTAGAATGTGTTAGTACATGCTGATACCTAATTCCTCCAAATACTTTCCTCCCTTGCTTGTTTTTAAGATTTAATGGATTTTTTTGACAACTGCTTTTTGAAAGCATCCTGTATTCCTTCTTGTTTTCCACTGTCTATTCGTAATCTTATTTTACTAAAAAAGATTCCATCATCTTGTCACAACTTGGTCTTCTGTTATTGCCTATCTTAATTATCCCAGCCAGGAGGGTCCCATTCCACTAGCTTGACCACAGAATCTCCAGAGGTAATCACTAATATGTGTACTTAGTGATATATGATTGAAGATAGACACTGTATGGCCCTGAGAGCTCCTATAATAAATCTCATTCAAATTTCTCCCTTCATGTTTGGAGACTGTTTTATTAAGAGGAATTTCTTTTTTTATTTTTTATTTTTTCACAAAATAAATGTAGTTCCTATGTTAGAGATGTTTCTTTCATGAAGGACTAAGTTATTTCTGAAATGCCATACCACTAAGGTCCAGAGCAAAGCCCAACCTCTTGATTATTTTGTTAGCTTGAAAGGAGAGTCTTAGGGAAGATTATGTCACCAGACTTATCTCCAAAGTGCTATCATCCATCCATAATTTTCTGTTGCCCAATATTTGTGGCAAGAGTGAGAAAAAAATTGGAGAAGATGGGACAATGAATTTCATTTGGACAATCAAGGAAATGGTCATTCAGTCTTTGCTTGAAGATCCCAAGTGAGAGGAAAACCAAATATTTCTCAGGAAACTAGTTTGACTTTTATTATCAATTTTTTTTATTTTTAGCAATTATACCTCCCTGTCGTGTCTCTCCCCCTTCTCAGAGAGACTTCATTTATAACAAAGAATAAAAGAGAAAATTAAAGTTTCATCCAGTTGAAGCCTGACATATGCAGTGTTCCATGTCTATCATCCCACAGCTCTTTAAAGAAAGGAAAAGGGAGAAGCCTTCTCACACCCCTTGTTTGGGACTAAACTTGGTCTTAATAATTTTGCAAGAATCAGTTTTCATTTTTTCATTGTGATTCTTTAAATTTTTATACTGATATAGAATATATACACACACATAAACAGTGTACATATTCATACACTTTGTGTGTGTGTATATATTCCTAGTTCATTAATTTCACTTGACATCAGTTTTTGTCTAACAAGGTTCCTCTATTCATCATACTCATTATTTCTTGCATCACAATAATTACAGTACATCTATGTATCCTAGTTTGTTTAGCCATTCCCCAGATGTTGGGCCTACTTTGTTTCAGATTCTTTGCACAAAAACTGTGTTTCAAATATTTGGTCCTGCTTATCAGAGATAATTTGATGCAAAAGTTTCTCTCTGCTCCACCCAATCCCCAAACCACTTCTCTTATCCCAGAGACATTAATTTGCTAATTAGAAAAGCTTTTCAAAATATTTGTAATCAAAATTACCTACTTGAACCTTCTGTAATCATCCCTGTTTTCTTCTTTAGTTCATAATTTTTTTCCTGGATGCATGATTGAGAAAGGTGCCTGACCCAATCTTCTAAATTTTTTTTAATGGTATCTTTTTTTTTTTTTTAATAGCTTTTTTTTTTTTCTGAATACATGCAAAGATCATTTTCGAATTTTACTTTTGTGATTTTAATAAAAATTTTTTTTTTGTTTTTTTTTTGAGGCAGTTGGGCTTAAATGATTTATTTGTCCACACGCTTGGAAATGTTAAGTATCTGAGGTCGTATTTGAGTTCTGATTTCAGAGCCTGTGCCCAACATTCCCCTTTGCAAAATCTTGTGTTCCAGATTTTTCTCCTTCCTTCTCTTCTATCCCTCCCATAAACAGTAAGTAATCCAATATAGGTTAAACATGTTCAGTTTTTATAAACATTTACATATTTATCATGCTACACAAGAGAAATAAGATCAAAAAGTGAAAGAAAAAAACACGAGAAAAAGCAACCCAACAACAACAAAAGGTGAAAATGTTATGTCTTGATCCCCATTCAGTCTCCACAGTTCTCTCTTGGTGCGGGCGGCACTTTCTATCCCAAATCTATTGGAATTAATTTGAATCACCTCATTGTTGAAAAGAGCCAAGTCCATCACAGTTGATCATGACACAATCTTGTGATGAACAATTTTTTATAGGTTCTGCTTACTTTACTTAGTATCAATTCATGTAATTCTTTACAGAATTTTCTGAAATCATCATGCTCATCATTTCTCATGAAATAACATTCCATAAGTTATACCATAACTTATTCAGCCATTCTCCATGATGGGCATCCCCTCAGTTTTCAGTTTCTGGCCACTACAAAAAGAGCTGCCACAAACATTTTTGCACATGTGTGTCCCTTTCCCTCCTTTAATATTTCTTTGGGGTATAAGCCCAGTAGTAACACTTCTGGATCAAAGGGTATGCACAGTTTGATAACTTTTTGGGTATAATTCCAGATTGCTCTCCAGAATGGCTGGATGTATTTACAATTCCACCAACAATGTATCAGTGTTCCAGTTTTCCCACAGCCCCTCCAACATTTATTATCTTTTCCTTTCATTGTAGCCAGTCTTGAGAGGTGTGAAATGGTACCTCAGAGTTGTCTTAATTTGCATTTCTCTAATTAATAATGATCTAGAGCATTTCTTCGTAGGATTAGAAATTAATTTCATTGTCTAAAAATTCTGTTCATATCCTTTTGACCATTTGTCAGTTGGACAATGGCATGTGTTATAAATTTAAATCAATTCTCTCTATATTTTAGAAATGAGGCCCTTATCAGAAACAATGGATGTAAGTAGCTTTTTCCCAGCTTTGTTTCCCTTCTAATGTTTGCATTGCTTTTGTTTGTACAAAAACTTTTTAATCTAATGTAATCAAAATTATCCATTTTTGCATTTCATAATGTTTTTTAGTTCTTTGGCCATAAATTCCTTCCTTCTCCACAACTCTGTTTATGTTTGAGCTTATTTTAGGGTGGTCAATGCCTTGTACCTGTCATACTATTTCCATTTTTTCCCAACAAATTTTGTCAAATAGTGAGTTCTTATTCCAAAATCATTGACAATTATGCCTAATGAACCTAACTTATTCCACTGATCTACTATTCTTTATTTCATAGCTAGAATGAAATGGATTTTTGATGATCACTGCTTCATAATATAGTTTTAGGTCTTGTACAGCTAGGCCACCTTCCTTTGCATTTTTTTTTTTTTTGTCATTGATTCCCTTGAAATTCTTGACCTTTTCATGTTAAACACTATCTACCTATCTATCTATCTATCTATCTATCTATCTATCTATCTATCTATCTATCTATCTATCTATACACACACATATACATAGTTATTTTGCTGCATAAGAAAAATCAGACTTAAAGTAGAAATAACCTGAAAAGGAAATAAAAAATGCAAGCGGACAAAAACATCAAGAGTGGAAATGCTATGTTGTGGTTACCACTCATTTCCCAGAATTCTTTCACTGGGTATAGCTAGTTCTTTTCATTATTGAACAAATGGAACTGATTTGTTCATCTCATTGTTGATGAGGGCCACATCCATCAGAATTGATCATCATATAGTATTGTTGAAGTATATAGTGATCTGGTCCTGCTCATTTCACTCAGCATCAGTTGATGTAAGTCTCTTCAAGCCTTTCTGAAATCATCCTGCTGGTTGCTTCTTACAGAACAATAATATTCCATAATATTCATATACCACAATTTATTCAGCCATTCTACAGTTGATGGGCATCCACTCAGTTTCCAGTTTCTGGCCACTACAAAGAGGGCTGCCACAAACATTCTTGCACATTCTTGCACTGCTGGATCAAAGGGTATGCACAGTTTGATAACTTTTTGAGCATAGTTCCAAATTGTTCTCCAGAATGGTTGGATGTGTTCACAACTCCACCAACAATGCATCAGTGTCTCAGTTTTCCCACATCCCCTCCAACATTCTGTATTATCTTTCCCTGTCATCCTAGGCAATCTGACAGGTATGTAGTGGTATCTTAGAGTTGTCTTAATTTGCAGTTCTCTGATAATGATTTGGAGCATCTTTTCATATGGCTAGAAATAGTTTCAATTTCATCATCTGAAAATTGTTCATATCCTTTGACCATTTATTGATTGGAGAGTGGCTTGATTTCTTAAAAATTCAAATCAATTTTCTTGGAAATGAGGCCTTTATCAGAACCTTTGACTTTAAAAATGTTTTCCCAGTTTATTGCTTCCCTTCTAATTTTGTCTGTATTGGTTTTATTTGTGTAAAAAAACTTTTTAATTTAATACAATCAAAATTTTCTATTTTGTGATCAGTAATGCTCTCTAGTTCTTTGGCCACAAATTCCTTTCTCCTCCACAAGTCTGAGAGGTAAACTATCCTATGTTCTTCTGATTTATTTACAATCTCATTCTTTATGCCTAAATCATGAACCCATTTTGATCTTAACTTGGTATATGGTGTTAGGTGTGGATCAATGCCTAGTTTCTAATGTTTCTAGTTTTCCCAGCAGTTATTGTCAAATAATGAATTATCTTATCCCAAAAGCTGGGGTCTTTGGGTTTGTCAAATACTAGATTGCTATAGTTATTGACTTATTTTGTCCTTTGAACCTAATCTATTCCACTGATCAACTTGTCTATTTCTTATCCAATACCAAATGGTTTTGGTGACTGCTGCTTTATAATATAGTTTTAGATCTGGTACAGGTAGGCCACCTTCATTTGATTTTTTTTTTTTTTTTTCATTAGTTCCCTTGAAAGTCTTGACCTTTTGTTCTTCCAGATGAATTTTGTTATTTTTTCTAGGTCATAAAATAGTTTCTTGGGAGTCTGATTGGTATAGCACTAAATAAATAGACTAGTTTAGGTAGTATTGTCATCTTTGTTATATTCGCAAAAAAATTTTTAAAATTAATTTTATAATTATAACTTTTTTTTGACAGTATATATGCATAGGTAATTTTTTACATTATCTCTTACACTTCCTTCTGTTCCTGAATTTTCCCCTCCTTCCCCCCACCCCCTCCCCTAGGTGGCAGGTATTCCCATACATATTAAATATATTATAGTATATCCTAGATACAGTATATGTGTCCCTGGTCATTTAACTTTTGCCTCTCTCAGTTTCCAGATCTGTAATATGGGAATAAAAATAACAGTACTTGCTCCTCAGGGTTGTAAGAATCAAATGAGATAATATTTGTAGAACATTTAATACCTGATATATAGTAGGTCATTATAAAAATGGTAGTTAATAATAACTTGGTCAGAGTAGATTATAGAAGAACAACCACCTATAAACTGCAAGCTCTGATTCTTAATGCAGTCTAAAATTTCATTAGCTTTCTCAGTTACTATATCACACTGTTGACTCATTGAGTTTGAAGGCTCAGAATTCCCAGATTATATTTCAGATAAACTATTGATTCACCATGTTTTTCCCTGACTTGTAATTGTAAGTTTGGTTGCTTTTTTTTTAAACTGAAGTATAAAACTCAAACTTTGTTTTATTGTTGTAGCCTAATAGTTTTCTCTTGATAGATCTTTTGTTCTATCATCCAGAATGTTAGCATCTGAATTTTCCATGAAGGGTCTCAGGTAACCATCTGGGAACAATATCCAGTAGTGCTAATTATACCTTTGCTAAGATCATCAAAGGCTATAAGAACATTGTGAACTATGGATCCATGGTAGAGAGTAGACAGATGGCAGTTGTGGTCTGATGTTGTGTGGTAGTCTCCCAGTTGTTCTATCAATCTCTCATAGACATTTCATCCTGGATCCCTACAGCAGCCCTTGGGAATGTTGAGTCTCTAAACAAATAATGGAAACAACCCTCTGCTTAGAATGCTCGTGTGTGGGCACCCATCTAGCCATACTATTGTAAGAGTCACTTCTTGTGCGGTCATTCAATCATGTCCAACTCTTCATGATGTCATGGATCATAGCACACCAATCTGTCTAGGGGGTTTTCTCAGCAAAGACACTGGGAGGGTTTGCCATTTCTCTCTCCAGTGAATTAAGGCAAACAGATTGACTTGCCTAGGCACTAGTAAGTATCCAAGGCTACATCTGAACCCAGGTTCTCTTGATTCTGGGCTTAGTGCTCCATAAATTGAGACATTTAGCTACCTCCAGAGCTATCTGGGCAGTTGTCAAAACAATTAGTGATTTGGAGCGACATATCTCAGGATATTCCCTCTCCCCTATTTTGTAATCATGCTTTTCTGGCTTTTCCCCCCATTTGTTTTCCTGCTGTCCCCTAGTTAAATTTTTTATTGTGTCTTGTCACTCTTATTTGAGTTTTATATGTGGCAATGGGAACAAATGAGTCACAGCAGAACCTGGCCAAAGTCCACCAAATCATCACTCCAGATTTGTATCATTTGCATCTTTTGTTAGCATGTTATCCATGCTTTTAAGTCACTAACAAAAATGTTAAGTAGTACAGGATCACGCTTATTTCTAAGGTTTTCTACTGAAGACCTCTCAAGGGGACATTAAACCACTGATTACTAGTTACTTCGCATTGTCCATGCTTGTTTCAATTCATTTCGAATTCATCTTGTTTAGTTGTTTTAAGTCTTTTTTGATTCTGTGTCCCGATTTGGGGTTTGTATTTTTTTTAAATATATATATATATATATATATATATATATATATATATATATATATATATATATATATATATGTTGAAGTGATTTATCATTCCCTATATTTTGAAAATAAAAAGCTATTAAAAAAAAAACTCAGTGTTAAGGTCCATGGTCATTCAGAAAGTGTCTGAGCCCAGAAAATGAGTCTTCCTGACTCCAGGGCAGGCACTCTATCCCCTACATCTCTAGATGCCTCTGAATTTATCTAGCCTACCTTTTTTCATTTGTTTATTTATTTTTTTTTACAAAAACAAAACAAAACAAAACCCCAAAACAACAACAAAAAAAGAAGCTTTATCAAATATTTTGCCAAAATCTAGGTAAACTATGAAAATACCCCCCTAATTTACCAGTTAGTTTTATTAACCACACAAAAAGGAAAATGGAGTTTATTTGTCATTACCTGTTATGTTCATGCTGATTCTCTGGCATCTCTGCTAATTTTGTTTCAGGCCAGAATTAGAAATCACAGCATAAACAACAATGCTACTCATGCTACTTCATATTGACACTTATTTATAAGTATATTCTGTATTAATATGATATAAAGTTAAATATCAATTAAATCCGTTAATTCTACTATTGTCAGAAGGAACTTTCTATATAAAAACAAATTTACATATGGGATTTTTCTATATCCAATCACTTCATAGAGTAGTACATATGCCCATATTTATATCCACAGGACTGTGCTCTTAAATTTTACACTGAAAAATATCTTTTAAAAAATAATCTGTCAATGATGCTGTATGAGCTCAAGTCATAGACTGCCAAGTTTTTTTTTTCTAGAAGGTGAAATTTTATTTTTATTTGTTTACAATAGCTTTTTATTTTTCTAAATACATATAAAGATAGTTTTCAACATTCATCTTTGCAAAACCTTGTGTTGCATTTTTTTCTCCCTCCCTCTCCATCACTCTCCTGTAGATAGCAAACAATCCACTATAGGATAAATATGCATTTCATCTGAACATATTTCCATATTCATCATGCTGTGCAAGAAAAATTAGATCAAAAAAATGAGAAAAACCAAACAAGCAAATAAACACCAACACCACTAAAAAAGCAAAAATACTATGTTTTAATCCATATTCAGTCTCCATAGTTCTCTCTCTGGATGTGTATGGCACTTTCCATCACAAGCTGGAACTGTCTTGAATCACTTCATTGTTGAAGTTCATCACAACTGATCATCACACAATCTTGTTGCTGTGTACAATAATCTAGTTCTGCTCACTTCCTTTAGCAACAGTTCATGCAAGTCTCTCCAGACCTTTCTGAAGTCATCCTGTTGGGTCGTTTCTTATAGAAACATATTTCATTACTTTCATATACCATAATTTATTCAGCCATTCTTTGGCTAATGGGCATCCATTCAGTTTCCAGTTTCTTGCCACTACAAAAAGGGATGCTACAAATATTTTTGCACACGTGGATCCCTTTCTCTCCTTTAAGATCTCTTTGGGATACAAGTTTAGTAGAGAAATTAGTGGATCAAAGAGTATGTATGCACAGTTTGATAGTTCTTTGAGCATAGTTCTAAACTGCTCTCCAGAAGGGCTAGATTTATTCACAACTCCACCAACAATGTATCAGTGTCCCAGTTTTCCCATATCCCCTCCAACATTTGTCATTATCTTTTCATGTCATCTGTCTGAGAGGTGTGAAATGGTACCTCAGAGTTGTTTTAATTTGCATTTTTCTAATCAATAGCTATTTAGAACATTTTTTCATAGGATTAGAAATTGCTTTAATTCCATTGTCTGAAAATTGTTCATATTCGTTGACCATTTATCAATTGGGTATTGACTGTGGAATGCCAAGTCTTTAAACAAATTAGAAGTCACCCCATGGGCAATAGGAATAATATAAGGATGGGTAAGAGTGAATTCTATATATTACTGACAAAAGTGTACAGAAACAGAATATAGTACATCATCAGAGAGATTGATTATTGGAAAAGATGATGTATATCTGTCATGTAATGAGAGAGAAGTAATCCTGTCTCTTCCATTGGGAGCCACACAATGTCGAGATCTAGAGAAAGGCCTCCAGAATATGCTAAGCTTTGGAAAGGCAGAAGAATATAGAAAAAAAAAAGCACTGGTGGGAGATGCTTGTGATCCACCACTCTTGGATGAAGGGCACAAATCAGATCCATTGATATCATGTATCAGTATATCATGATAAAGTCATGAGTAAAGCTAACAGCCTTTTTAAAGTCATGCCTTAAAAAGGTAATTACAGTTTGTGGGGATGACTGGTGTCAAAGATTTAATCCTTAAGTCTTTTAGAATCCATACTCCATTTTATAAGGGATGAGTAGACACTAGGGTACCCTGGAAAAACATGCCCATTGTGATCTACCTGTTTTCTTTTTAAGTATGCAGGAATTTTTCAAGCAAGGAGTTCTCCAAGGAGGTAAAATGCATCTGCATACAAACACAGAAAAACCCAAACAAAATGCAAGCAATAATTTTTTTTAATGTTCTCTAAGAATTAAGAATCTAGCACATTTCAGCATTAAATCTAAAATTCAGAATTATTAGAGTCCTATAATCTCAAGAGTTGGAAGAGAATTCAAAGATCACCAGTCCAGCTCATACTTGCATAGGAATTTCAGCTACCGTATATCTAGTTATTTGCCTTCTACTTGAAAACTTTCAGTAATGAGGAAATCGATACCTTCACAACACAAAACCTGTGGACTTTATCCATGACTTTATTTCATGATGATAAACACAAAGATCCAAGTTTGGTAGGCAGGAACTCACTATTTGAATAAATTATTGGAAAAGTGAAAAGCAATTTGGCAGAAACTAGGCATAGACCAACATTTTACACTGTATACTAAGATAAAATCAAAATAGGTACATGATTAAGCATAAAGACTGATATCATAAAACAAATTAGGGAAACATGGAAAACATTACTTGTCAGATGTATGACCAAGGGAAAATTTACAATTAAATAAGAAATAGTGTCAAGGGAAATATAGTGTATAATAGATTAAATTAGAAAGTTTTTGCACAAATAAAATTAATGCAGCCAAGATTAGGAGGAAAATAGGAAACCAAGAAACAATTTTTACAGCAAGTTTCTGATAGTCTCATTTCTCAAATATGTAGAGAATTCAGCCAAATTTGTAAAAATTCCTCAAAAATGGAGGAATAGAGCTATTTCTCAGTTGATAAATGGTCGATGGATATGTACATGTAGTTTTCAGAAGAAGAAATCAAAGTTATAACATATTTAAAAATTATCTAAATCACTATTGATTAGAGAGTTGCAAATTAAAACAATAACCTCTGAAAGAACCATCTCTCATCTCAGATTAGCTAATCTGACAAAAAGGAGAAATGACAAATATTGGAGGGGATGTCAAAAATTAGGACATTAATGCATTGTTGGAATTGTGAACTGGTACAAATATTCTGGAGAAGAATTTAAAATTATGCCCAAAGGCCTGTAAAACTGTACATACTCTTTGATCCAGCAATACCACCATTAAGTCTGTATCCCAAAGAGATCAAAGAAAAAGAAAAAGGAATTATATGTCTAAAAAAAATTTTTAGCAGCTCTTTTTGTGTTAGTAAAGAATTGGAAATTGAAGGGGGTGCCCATCATTTAGGGAATGCAAATGAGTTATAATGTACTAGGAATATACCTGTCAAGACAAACTCAGGAACTACATGAACATAATTATTAAATATATCTTATACAAATAGTCAAACTTAAAGAATTGGAAAAATATTAATTTTTCATGGGTGGACAGAGGCAATATAATAAAAATCATTCTACCTAAAATAATCTACTTAATCATTGTTATTTCCAATTAAATTACCAAAAGATTATTTTATTGAGCTAAAACAGTAGCAAAATTCATTTGGAAGAACAAAAGATCAAGAATATCAAAAGAATTAATGAAAAATGTAAAGAAGGGAACTTTAGCAATATCAGATCATAAACTATATTAAAAAGCAGTAATTATTAAAACTATTTGGTGCTGGAAAAGAAATAGAAAAGTGGATCAGTGGAAGAGTAGACACACAATACACGGGAAAATAATAATAGTAATATTGTATTTGACAAAGATTTAAGCTTTGGGGATAAGAATTTGGTATTTGATAAAAAAAAAAATTATTAGGAAACAATGAGGTGATTTAAGGCAATTCCAGCAGACTTGTAATGAAAAAAGCTACCTGCATCCAGATAGTTTTGGAGACTGAATGTGAATCAAAGCATAGTATTTTCACTTTTGTTGTTTTTTTTTGGTTTGTTTGCTTTTTTTTTTTTTTTCTTCCTCATGTTTTCCTCTTCTCCTGATCTGGTTCTTTATATACTAGTCAATATTGTTTCTCACCTCAAAGTCCAATATGGAAGTAAGAAGTATCATGTATAAAGTAGTAATGATTTTTCACAATGCCACTTCTGAATTGTGGCAATATCATGAAGGAAAGATCAAATGAAATACTTTAAAATAATCTACATAAAATAAATCTCCCTTGGGGATCCAATCCAGATTTTTTATAGTTTTTTTTAAAAAGAATAAAAGCACTTATTAAACACTTCCTACATGTAGAATACTATAATAAGTACTGAGGATATGAAATAGAAAAGCAAGACAATCCCTCTTCTCCAGGAGGTGATATTTTAATAGGGAGATAAGGGGAAGGTTTCAGTTGCAAATCAGATGGGGGAGATTCATGTTCCTTAGGATATGATGGTAAATCAGATGGTAATGTTTCTTCCTTAATGTCATTTCCATGGGAAAAAAATCTAATCACTTTCTGTTGTTGAACCATTTGACAGTATCAAGATTTGGGTGACAAAAACTTTCTTTTGGGATCTTCAATAGACATGACTGTAGCACTTGCAAGAACAGTTGCCAAGTTGCATCTCTAGGGGAGTTACCTCTCAGAATAATAACTGAAGACCCTGGTCTGGAAGCGTGGCTATTTCAATAACTCTTAGGTTCAGGGTCCTGGGATGTCTCCATCAGGATGGTCAAGACAGTGGAGGTCTACTTGCATTTGCTCATGACCTGTCTCTCCTTCCAGATGCCTTGCTGCTTCAGCTAGACTGGCTTGGTTGCCCAGTGAATCAGTTGGTAGCAATTCTTGGAGATGGCTGATCTCCTCAAAGCAAGCTTAGAAGCCTGGGCTGGAAGCAGGACTTGGGGCCTGAGGAGTGCTGCTTTTCATGTGAAAACTGGGAGTTGGTCATTATTGGTGACAAAGAAAGTAAACCCTTTCTCCATAATGATTTCTCTCTCAGTGGTGGCTACAGTTCCTTTTATAATTAACTTCAATGAGAATTAACTTTTTTCTTAATTTTTTACTTCTTTTCCCCAAATGCTTCCCTGCTATGTTTTAAATGTAGTTCTTTTACCCTGCTAGAATGTCACCAAGGTGACCTAAGATTTGAACGAGAATAACAATACTGACAAAGCACATTAGTATAAGTGATATGCAATGAGCTGTCAATGATTCAGGTATACATTAAATTTTCCAAGAAATAATTGCTTTAAAAATATTTTTTGAGAGGGAGGTAGGAATGACTAATTCTAACTTAGAGGAATATTCTAGGCATCGCCCAGCTGTCAGGTTTCTGGGATGATCTGTGCTGTTAGACTTGCCATGTCTATCAATTTGTTAATGAACCAACTATATTATGTAATAAAGAGTTTGGAGATGGGCTGAATCATAGATTTGTTGCTGAATTTGAAACCTAAATTTCTTCATCCATAAGTCACATTTGCCTCACTATTGTTCTCCTCCACTTATAACAAACATCTCTCAAAGTGAATAGCTTCCTGGGAGAATGGCCTGTAGTTCACCTCAAGAACCTCTCAAAGATGATGTTTGCTTGCTGAGGAGAATGATAGACAGCTATTCAACATTTCCTATTTCTTCAGAAAGAGCTACTGGAGAAAAGATCAAATCCATCATCATTTTCATTGTAGATTATTCATATTCAGAGTAGATTATTAGAGACAAGTCAAGAATCTGCACAAATTAATGGAAAACTCTTTTAAGAGAGTGGAAGAGGAATGATATAAGGATCTGAGATGCTACTGCATTTCTCCAAAAACTCAATATTGCTCTGTGACTCAGTAGTTCCATTATTGAGAATTGACCTCAAAAGATCCATTGTTTTATCATCATGGGGATTACCTCCACTAAAGCAGGTTGCAGCTCCTCATACCTTAGTATATAATTTCATGAAATGCTAGGACTGAAAAAAAAATCATTGCCTAGTATCCAAAGGACTGACCAACAAGAAAAAGGAGTTAAGTACTTATGACACATAGTAGGCATTTAGCTTCTGGTAGCAACAACTTATAGTGTTTGACAAATTCAAGAATGCCAACTATTTGGGAAGGATTCACTATTCAGGAACAACTGTTGGGAAACTGGAAAGAGGTCTGGCAAAAATTAGGTTTAAATCAATTTCTCACACCATAAACCACAATAAAAAACAAATGGACACATGACCTAAATATAAAGATTCCTATCATAGAGAAATTAAAGGAGAAGAGATGACAATTTTCACAAAAATAGACAGGGACAAGAGGGTAAGTATTTTTAATTAAAGAAGGGATAATGGTGATCATAAAAAGGTAAAATGAACAATTTTCATAATATAAAATTAAATCTTTTGCACAAAATCAAATTAGAAAGGAAATAGTTTAATGAAAAACATTTTGCAGCAAATATATTTGATACGAATCTGATATATAAAGGGAATTGATGCAAATATACAAGAATGACAGTAGTAAATAGTTGAAGTAATATAAACAGGTAGTTTTCAAAAGAAGACATACAAATCACCAACAATTATACAAAAATACTCCAAATTTATAAGAGAAATTCAAATTAAAACATCTTTGATATTCTACTTCACACCCATAGGATTGGCAAAAAAAGAAAAAGCCAATTGTGAGAATGGAAAGACACACTGATATACTGCTGACGCTGTTAAAATGGTTTAATTATTCTGGAAAGAATTTAGAATTAAATTTTAAACTTTGCATACCTTTTAATTTAATGACTAGGGATATGTCCCAGTGAAGTCAAAGATAGACTCAAAGGTTCTATATGTACAAAAATATTAATGATCAGGGAGAGCTTTTTACTTTGATAGGAAAAATTGGAAGATGATGAAGAAAAAAAAAAGAAAAAATCTAAATGAAACATTGTGAAAACACTCAAAAGAACAGAAGGAAGTTAAGAAGAGGACAGAAAAACGAGCAATATTGGTACAATTGTGTTAAATTTAACATATATTTTTTAAAAAAAAAACAAGCTGGATATACTCAACGTTCGTGCTTTCATCAACAGTCTTTTTATGTTCTTTATATAATAATCCCTTACCTCTGCCAAGAAGTGGAGGTAGAAATACATTCTCATCTCTCTTCTTTGGGGCTAAATTTGCTTGTTCTCATTTTAAAGCATTTAGTTTCTATTTTCTTGTAGGGGTTATTTTTCCATTTCTATAAATGTCCCGGTAAACACATTTGTTACATTATTTTCAGATTACAGGTTATTCTTGGAAGAGAGTATCAAAGAAAAAAAAAGTGTCTTTTCTCCATCATTAGTTACTGTCAATTCACCATGGTATTCTCCTTTGACATTGTAAATAGAACACTGGACTTGATTTTGGGAATATGAGTCTAAATCCTGCCTCAAATATCTACTAGCCATGTGATCCTGGACAAGTCACTTACCTTTGTCTCAGTTTCCTCAACTGTAAAATGGTGGAGATAATAGCATTTACTACACAAGGTTGTATATAAGGATTAAATATAAGAGGGATTTTATAAACTTTAAAGATGCATGGAAATGTTAACTATTTTAAGATATTTAAAAGAAACCCCCCCCCTTTTTTTTTTTTTTTTTTTTGGTTAGCCTTGTTTTTCTCACTAGCCTTTCTTCATTTAGAACTTTCTTCCTCCAGGCACACTTTTTTTTTAATTATAGTTTTTTATTTACAAGATATATGCATGGGTAATTTTTCAGCATTGACAACTGCAAAACCTTTTGTTCCAATTTTTCCCTTCCTTTCCCCCCACCCCCTCCCCCAGATGGCAGGTAGACCAATACATGTTAAATACATTAAAGTATATGTTAAATACAATATATGTACACATTTCCTTAGTTATTTTGCTGCACAAGAAGAATCAGACTTTGAAATAATGTACAATTAGCCTGTGAAGAAACTAAAAAATGCAGGCAGACAAAAACAGAGGGATTGGAAATTCCATGCAGTGGTTCACACTCATTTCCCAGAGTTCTTTCCCTGAATGTTGCTGGTTCTAGTTATTATTGAACAAATGGAACTGATTTGGTTCATCTCAATTTTGAAGAGGGCCACGTCCATCAGAATTGATCATCATATAGTATTGTTGTTGAAATATATAATGATCTCTTGGTCCTGCTCATTTCATTCTTCATCAGTTCATGTAAGCAGGCACTATTTTTATAGGCCTCAGTGTCATGTTTTTATATCTATCCATCCTTTTGCTTTTATCTTTTGTATATATTTTTAAACTTGCCAAGTGTTCTATGGTTTCACCTTGATCTTTAGAAAATTCTTTTTTTCCATCCTTTGTGTTATTTTTCTGTCATCAGAATTTTATTCACATGAATCTTTTGTCCCTCCCGGGCTTGTTCTCTTTGTAGCATTGTTAGGACATGGGATACTACCTATCCTGAAATATTCTCTCCCAGACTCTAGGGTGCATGTCAGATCATGCCTGGTATTTCTTTTGGAATTTATATAGATCATGATTGTAAGTGACTGAAACAATATAGATCTCAGGAAAAGGGTACACAAATATTCTTCCCTAGAGCTGGAAGATAATTTAGAAGAAATCTTGTAGCGTCCCTCTCTTCCCCTTTTTTTTAAACAGATAGGGGAACTGAGTCCAGGGTAAAATGATTTACTTAAGACTGACCATTATCAGGCTGATATTTTCCAAAAGTTCCATTATAAATTCTATTTATTTTATTTTACTAACAAGTTTTTTAAAAAGAACTTATAAACTTGTTAAATTGAATTATGAGTTTGCAAGGGGATCTGATAGTCATATATATAATAAACCACCCAGTTTTTTTGGACAGAAGCAACAAGTTAGAGAAATGAGAAATCCACATTCTACTCCATGTGTCTGGGTCTTTCACAGCCTTTAGATTAAATAACTGACTCAAGGTGATATAGTTCATACATGACAAAATTCTGGATTTAGTGGACTTTTTTTTTAAAACATGAATTTTCCCCTCATCTTCCCTCCTCTGTTTTGAATTTCATCTCCTTTTTTTCTAACAATATTCCATCTACCCTTCAAAAACCAGCTTAAGTCTATCCTCTCTGGTACAACGCACACTGATTTCCCCTCTTAAGTTCCCGAAGGACTTTTCCCTGTGGTTAGAAACGTAGATAGAAAACCTGGTTTAGAACTAGGAGGGCCTTGGTTTAGGCCCAAACTTTGACACATCCTGGCGGTATGACTGGAAAAGTCGCTTCATCTCATTACTACTCTAGAAAGTCTCTGAGACGTTAGAAATTACAGAGAAGGTGCCAGCCTGCATCAGTATGGTTTCTTTATTGAGGAGTTTCTTCTACAATAAAAGCCTAAGGGCCGACCCCATCTCCAACTACTGTTCTGTAATTGCCTCCTGCCTTTTTCTCCATCAGACTTTAGGCTTCCCGTGGTGAGCGAGCTCCCTAAGTTAGGCGCTCACAGAAGTTGTAGACTCTCCACAAATCTTGTGCTGTTGGTTACGTCCAACAATACTTTGTTGGCAGAAGTTCTTAGCTTGGGCTGTTTGGTAACTTTATAGTAGGGAGAAGGATATAGGCTGGCCAGGACACCGAAGGATAAACCAAACATTATAACTTCTCTTCAAAAACTGTAACATTGTTTCCATCAGACCTTGAGGAGAGGCTGCCCTCTTGTGGAATAGCTAAATATTGGCCATTTTATAAATGTTTCTGAGAAATTTCTTTGACATCATTGCAGTCAAAAACCTGTCCCAGATGTTTCTTCCTCTCTTTAAAAAAATTTTTTTTATTCTTCTTTTGGATTATCTTTGTCTAGCATCGCATGTGCTTTAAGCAGTCTATTTCAACAACTGAAATGTTAATGTAATTGTCAAGCAGTCCAAAGCAGCCTGAGTCTGGGTGATGAATTTTAGGTCCTAGCTGCCTCTAACAATTGCCACCCATGTGACTTTTGAGGTAAGCCACAACTTCATTCAGCCTCAGCTTTTCTCTGAGGTACTTTCAGGTCTAAATCTATGGTGATCCTAGTCCAAAGCTTCTTAAACTGTGGGTTGCAACCCCTTTTGGGATCATGTAACTGAATAATGAATGGGAGTTGTGAAAAATTTGGCCACAGTAAAAGGTATCAAATATTCTGCCAAGATGTAATTTAAAAAATAAAGAAGCACATTTATCTTATTAGTATCCAAATTTGCTTTCATATTTAATAAATAGTAAAATTATAACTATGCCAAAATTATTTTAAAATAAATTTATGTTTTATTATCAGTAAATGTTTAATTTGTAGAACTATTTTATATACCCATATCCCTGGGGTCATGTAAAAATTTCTCAAGCAAAAAGTGTTCATGAGTGGGAAAAGTTTAAGAAGCTGTGATCTAAATGAAGGTTTCCAGATATCTTGATTCTTGTTCAAAGAATGAACCCCAAATCCTTTAAAAACCATACTTTGGTGACATTCAGAGAATTTTCTGTTAGCCTTATAAAGGTCCATTTAGCCCTACAAAGGGGATTTTCCAACTTTTTCAACCAGTGACTCACTTTGGCAAGAACAAAAGATCCAAAAAACAAATTACTTGCAATTTGTGGCCTTTTTGGCCACCTTCAGGAAAACCTCCCCAGAATTAACATGAAGTCCCTTTTTGAAGAGACTACAATGGTCGAGTTCAATTCAGTAGTAAAAGCCCTACCTTCTGGCCTGCAATTCATTATCAGTTTCAAAGGATCCAGCTTCCACCTTTCTCACCAAAGTTGAGGATGTCTCCAGTTTTGTAAAAAGGGTATTGGGAGATCTATAAAGAAACAGTTCAAAAGAATTAGCTCAGGAGCCTGGTTAAGAATAAGAACTGTAGAAGAAAACAATCAGATGACCTCTCTGTTATTTGATCTTATTGCAGCCAGCTCCTCCCTCTCTATAGGAATTCCTATTTCCATCCTGACTCTTCAACTAGTAATTGGCTTGGAACTAATTCACAAAATAGTTCACATTTCTGAGGTCTCCTTTTAAAAAATAGAATAAGCTTCCTGCACTTCCCTAAACAAGGACTTCAAAATTGCCCATCCACAAAGATGAGTTTGAATATAGTGATAATAAAGGAACCTACTTCCTAGGGCTATTCTAATGATGCAATGAGATAATACAGGGGAAATATTTTGCAAATTTCAAAGCACTATTATTATTTTTAAGTCCTAACCTGGAAAAAAGGACCTGAACTTTTCAAAATCCATGCTAAAAGAATGTAAACACTACAATTTGGAACTATGCCCAAAAAGTTATCAAACTGTGCATACCCTTTGATCCAGCAGTGCTACTACTGGGCTTATATCCCAAGGAAATACTAAAGAAGGGGAAAGGGACCTGTATGTGCCAAAACGTTTGTGGCAGCCCTTTTTGTAGTGGCTAGAAACTGGAAAATGAATGGATGCCCATCAACTGGAGAATGGTTGGGTAAATTATAGTATATGAAGGTTATGGAATATTATTGTTCTGTAAGAAATGACCAACAGGAGGAATACAGAGAGGCCTGGAGAGACTTACATCAACTGATGCTGAGTGAAATGAGCAGGACCAGAAGATCGCTGTGCACTTCAACAACAATAGGAAGAAATATTCTGATGGAAGTGGAAATCTTCAACATAAAGAAGATCCAAATTCACTTCCAGTTGATCAATAATGGACAGAAACAACTACACCCAGAGAAATAACACTGGGAATTGAATGTAAACTGTTAGCACTACTGTCTATCTACCCAGGTTACTTATACCTTTGGAATCCAATTCTTAACGTGCAACAAGAAAATTGGATTTACACACATATATTGTATCTAGGTTATACTATAACACATGTAAAATGTATGGGATTGCCTGTCATCTAGGGGAGGGAGGGGGAAATTTGGAAAAATGAATACAAGGGATGTTATAAAAATAAAAAAAAAGAATGTAAGCTCTAGTCCTATCAAACTGGACAGTCTAGGATACTTGCCTGGGCTGAGGGGAGCTTAGCTTACTAGCTTACTTATTACTACTAGCCTACTTGACTAGACCGCTCCTCAGCCCGTCATGGTGGGAAGAATATTGGAATTCAGGTCACAGAGAACTGATCAGAATTCTATCTTTGGTTTTTTACTAGCCATGGCCAAGTCATTTAACTTCTGAGCCACTTCTTTGATCCCTGTAATGTGTTGTGCACATTCCTATAGCAGTTTTGTCTTAATGGATATTCAGGAATGTTTACAAAATCAGTAGTCCAGCATAAACATGGAAGCATACAAAGCAGTAAAATTACCCTCAAGGGGATGTACTTAGAATATGAGGGAACATTCTTAAAATATGAAGAGCAATCAATGAGAATAGTGGAAACAGTTTAAATTAGTTGGGCTTCCAAAATAGGACTGGGGCCTGAGAGGGAAGGGAGTATTTTGAACCTATAAAGTCCTATGTGTTTCTCTAGTTTTCTTAGCTGGATCTAGCAAGACCAGACATGGAGGAAGGGAGTGGGGAACCTGGACTTGGGGACTGATGCTGATTCATACTATTGGTGAGGGAAGGGATGAAATACTTCTGAGGGAATTAATTAGCAGCTAGTTGATATTTAAGCTACCCATAGGTGGAAAAAAATTTGAATTTCCCAGGGATTTCTTCAGGTTCAGAAGAAAGGGTCATTATAATTTGAAATGTATTACTTTAATCCTATTTGGGAGAGTGGTAAATGGGTAGACAAGGCCCACATTCTGGAAAAAAAAAAAAAAAAAAAAGCACTATTATTCCAAATTAGAAAACTGAATTCTTTCATCTACAGAGAGTTAATGAATGTCTTAAGTCAGACATTAGTGATTCCTTGTGCAGTCTGGTTCCTTCTTTCCCTTGGGAGAGTCCAGTAAGGAAGGACATGACCCATAGCTTCACACCTGACTTTGGGTTTGCAAGCAAAATTTCATTAGATGCTAATCCAGGAGTTTTACTTTTTTTTTTTTTTTTTTTTTTTTTAAATTAGGGGTTTTTTTTTTGGAATTTTACTTTTTAAAAGATAAACATTTGCTAAATATTTAATCAAAAAGGATATCTTTATCATACTAGAAAGTAAGAATTTAAAATATTTGGTATCATAAAATTATTTAACAATGATGACCACTGCTAGATGTACTTGTATCATTCGGGAAGTGGGGTGGGAGGGTGCTCTTCTCTTTCTTTTCCATTAAGGTACTCCTCTGCTCTGGATTCAAGAATTTGCCACTTAAATTCAGGCCTGAAAGAGCCTAATCACTTAACATAATGGTCAGGCTCTTTAGTTTTGCTGTTGGTTTCCTTACACATCTCCTAAAGTCCTGGGAAAATTACTAGAAGGCTAATTTTGGTCCCAAAAGAGCAGAGAGAAGTGGAAAGGTGTTCATTGTACAAAGTATATCACTCATAGTGTTGAGGCTCAGAAGGGACCCCAAAAGGTTGGGGTCACAGACCTGTGTCAGGAGGTGTCTCAAAAGAATTTGCAGGCTTGAACCCATATCCAAGTCAAGGGGCACAGTTTATTGGATTTGTAACCCTGACTGAAGTGGGCTAAGTGTCAAAAGAATCTAGCAAAGGACCAAGCTAAAGGAGACAAATTTTTCCAGTTCTTCATGTCACTGATATGCTAATTTTATGGCCTAGAGGTAGAAGTGAGGAGTGGTCTCAGGAATTTGGTTATCACTGACCAGCAGATTATGTATCTCTGACAGTCAGCAATGTTTGTAGGACTATCCCAAGGCCAGAACACTTTAGAATCATTGACATTGTTAGAACAGCACCACTCTAAGTTCAGAGGGCCTCAGCATCTCTGATACATCTTCCCTAAAGTCTAAGGAAGAAATATTATCTTCCTAGGTCAGAGAATTTTTACAATCATTGATGGACAGATTGTTAGAGCAATAGCACTCTAGGGTTGGGGGACCTCAGGGTCACAGAATCCAAAGCCTCAAGACTTTAGAATCACTGACAGATTGTTAGAACAGAAGCACCCCAAGGTCAGGGAGACCTCCCTACTGCTCTCTCCCTAGAAAATATATTCCATCAATAGGACACCTATTTATTTTCTCTCTACAAATATAAAAATATTTACATTATGCAACATGATATACTTTTCAAGACTTCTAAATAGGCATTTTACATTTCACCACAGCTCTGCACTGTCTAAATTCCCTCTATGTCCATATCTTCTGATAAGCCAGGCAAGGACTTGTGTTCACTCTCCTGTAAAAAGCTGTTTTTTTTTTCTCCAAGTTCTTGAGTAGATACAGAGGTAATACTGCCTACAGGCTGAGGACCCAGGATCTACAGACATCTTCAACTGAAAAGATGGCCTCCAGGGCTAGAGAAAAAGCTATCAAAGGACTGGTGCTTGCTTACCTATGGCCAGGCACAGCAAGCGAGCAAACCCAAGCCATAAAGCAGAAGTGGCAGCTGGGGCTCTGAGATCCAATCTCAGGCTTGTCTAAGTAGAACATATGCTTTGGCAGCCATATCCTCAAAGCTTCCATGCAGCCAGGTTGGGGTCAGGGCACAAGACTCCTTTTAAAGTGCTCTAAGGAAAGATTGAAGGAGAAAGAGAAGAAAGTGGATGAGGGTCAATCATTCTCTTTTAAAGAAGTACTAAGTCAATTATTCTTACTGTTCAATGTGCAAAAGAGGATTGGTTGGTCATCTCTATTTTTATTTTATCTTATTTATTTTTAATAATGGCTTTTTATTTTCAAAACACATACAAAGATAGTTTTCAACATTCACCCTTGCAAAACTTTGTGTTCCTTCCTCCCAGGACAGCAAGTAGTCCAATATAGCTTAAACATGTGCAACAATATAGGTTAAATATGTGCAATGGTCATTTCGAAACATCAGTCCTTCAGTATTGTGCCATTCTTGTCCATGAGTCTCTGAAAGTTCCTCGGGGAAGGTCAAATACAAGCTTACTGGAATAGCCACCATAGCTAATTCCTACATTAGAAGGCCAGGCTAACTCAAACCAGTTTGATAGTTCACAGTCAAAATTGAAATGAAACCAGACACACTCAGATATAAAAGTTTACAAAAGGATATTTACTTAGCCAGAACAGAGATAGGATATTTAGAGAGGATACCACAGTGATTGAATTGGGGATAGTTTCCCTGCCTTTGTGTTAGTCACGCTGGTTTTCCAGTCAAGAAGCCTGAGACTAGAGCTGGACATTCTTTATTCCCTGTTTTTTGGTGGTTTTTTTTTGTTTTGTTTTGTTTTGTTTGTATTTAATTCACCAGGAAGCTTTTTCAAGGGCCAAAGTCTTAGTTTCCTGAGCCAATTAAGTCTTGATGACAGTCTTGATCATTTTTAAAAGAAATACTGGCTCAGCAAATGTGTCAACACTCTCCTACTACAACCCCAACTCCAAGGGGTGCAATACTACATTACAATTTTTTAAAAGGCAAACTTTGCAAATCAAACTCTTCTTTTAATGTTAAAGTTCAAAATGTCATTTTCAGCCTTATTTTCTTTACTAAAAGGCAATATAATAATGTAATAAAATAAATAAAAATAAATATAACGTGGATGACATTGCATTTTAAAACTAAGTCAATATATGACCTGTGGGGATCTTTATGTATAGTGACACAGTACTGTTTCAGCACTGTACTAGACAACAAAATAATAAATCCTGATTCATCGTATTTTCTATTTATGAAGTGTAAATGCTTATACTAAAAATTTAACAGTTGGTTAGAGCTGGTTCCAGCATATTTCTGCCTTTAAGTGATTCACTTGTTATTGTTTGTCCTTTGTTTTTGAAGAGGAAATAACTGGATTTAAGTGAGGCAGATTTGCATCAAGTCATCAGCCTAATTCTCTCTTCCAGATTCATCAAAGTCTAGCTGAAAGCAAAAGTCAGGAAGACGGATGCAGTGGATGACCATGGTATCATCAGTGCTTGACCAAGCTTTAAGTACTCCCCAGTACTTGCTTCAGACAGTGCTTGGCACATAGTAGGTGCTACAGAAATTCTTATTCCCTTCTCTTCTCTGCCAAAGGGAAGATGATTCCAGAGGTGGAACTTGATGTTCCCTGGAGGAAGGAATGGAGGTTATGGTCCGAGTGAAGATGACAAATTATTTCTTGGGAAGCCTGGGACTAAACCCAATTTGGTCTAACAAAGCTCAGGGAAGTCCTGAGGGCAGAATTTAATTTTCTGGGGAGGAGTGATCGCAGGTAACGAGAAAAACTCCCCACAGTTAGAGCAGTTTAGAAGTACAATGGGCATCCTTGTGGATTAGTTCCTCCTCATCACTGCAGGTTTTCAGTTGAAGGCTGCATTAGCAACCATTCATTGTGGACACTTGGGATTTGACTGTTCCTACTATCTCTTGATGCTTCTGGATCCAGACCCTGCTAATGTGGGGAGAAAAGGTCTCTGATAGCATAAGAATGAATCAAGTGAATGCTGTTTCTCTTTTTTTCTTATTACTTGACTTCTAGGATGAAATACCTTAGGTTACCTGTTTCTGAGCGACTTCTTTCTCATTATTTTCCTGCATATTGCAAGCTCTTGCTAACTTGGACCAGTTCATGTATGACATGTGTGACACTTCAGTAAATTGATTTAAGTTTAGATTAATTTATGGAAAGAGCTTTGGATTTGAAATCAGAAACTCTGGACTTTAGTCTGACTTCAGTCCTGTTCTATTTATTGCCTGGTAACTTTGAGCAGACCTCTGCCTCTTTGTAGACCTCAGTTTACCACTCTATAAAAGAAAAGAAGTGGAATAGATTATCTCTGAAATCATTTCCAGCTCTGAATCCTATGACTTGGACTTTGCGCTCCTCCCCCAAGAAACTGATCTCTAATTTGAAAAATGGGATTCTGACTAGCAGCCTTCCTAAACTAGCTGCCAGATTTCTCACCAGATTAAATCTTTGTCTGTTTGTCTCTGCCTCTCTCTGTCTCCGCCTCTGTCTATATCTCTATCTCTGTCTCTATGTATCTCTTTCTTCTTCCTTCCCACCCTTTCCCCTCTTTCAGCCTCTCTGTCTCTGCCTCTGTCTATATATTTATCTGTGTCTTTCTCTGTCTTTCTGCCTCCTTCCCTCCCTCTCTCTCTCTTTTTTTCCTCCCTCTCTCTTTTCCCTCTCTCTTCCTCTCCCTTTTCCCTCCCCCTTTTCCCCTTCCTCTCTCTCTCCCTCCCTCTCCTCTTCCACCTCTCCCGCCCCTCTCTGGATTATGTTCTGGATCAGGACCTCAGCAGAGAAGGCAGGGGATGGCCTCTGTCTGTTTCTAATCTTGACTGCAGCACAATTTTTACTGGAAAGCTCACCACTGGCCCTTCCTGTTGAATGCTTAAATAGGTGTGGTTAAGACTGCGGTTAGAACTTGCAAGCTATGTTAAGCACTAATTCAAACCTTTGCTTCCAGCTGACTTATGAGAAATAATCCCCTCCCCCTAGAAACAGCTGATCTCCGTTTCACTTCCTGTGCTCGTAAGCAACTTAGTAGGTGCTTAATGAATGTTTCTCGATTGACATTTACGTTGAGGTCCTGGTTCTAATGGCCTCTGATCCAGAGCTGAGATCCTGTGCTATAGTGGTAACAGCCCTTTATGCATATGGTCTCATAGGCTCTTTATAACAATTCAGGGAGCTAAAAAGTACAAGTGTTGTATTCCCACATTGTAGACGAGAAAACCCAGATTCTAAATGTAAGCCATTTGTGCAAGGACACAGAGTAAATGACAAATCTGGAACTCAAGCCCGAATCTCCTGACTCCAAGTCTGGGCCTTTTACCATCCTGCCACTGTTTTTGCCCTAAATCAAGCCAGTTTTCTTCACTGTTTGTAATGGCCCTCCACTTCCTTTAGACTAGAGTTATTAACTTGCTCTTCTTCCCTAAATTATTTCCCACCTGATCACTTCCTAATCTTGTCTCCCACATCACCTACTCTGTAACCTGGAAGGTTAGATTTTGTAATTCCCACTGAACTGGAGAAGCTTGGGCCAACCCTGTTGAAGTGGTAGAATAGGGTATCTGTTCTCAGTGATCCAAGACATTGCTATAACTCTTCACTCTCCCACTTCCTTTTTTCTCTCCAAGAAGCTGGGGAAACAAAGCTTCCACCACTTCTCCTTGATAATTCTCAGCTGTGCTTCCTTAAAACCCATTCATTTCTTCCTTCCTTCTCCCCCAAGGCTCTAACATTCCATACCTGCACATATTGAAAGATGATATGGCTGGTAAGTGGAAAAGCTACAATTAACCATAAGTCTGACTCTAAAATCAGGGCTCCCTTTACAATAAAAAATGATAACTATTCTATAAATGATGGTGCATGATGAAATTGGACTTTTGGGGTGTTTCATGAAGCATCAGAGAGACTAGAGCAAACTGGGTCATAGGAGAGAGAGAGGGCTTGGCAACCCTTCCCACTCTTCCCTCTATGGGCTGGTTCATTTACCCAGCTTGCCCTCCTGCTGGCACATCAGGGGATCTCCAAAGGGGGTGTTATATTGCTACAACTCACTCTCAAGGCCGCAGAGGTAAGTGAGGGTTTGGGGGAGCCATGCTTTTGTTTCCAACTACTGTGGTTTGCACCAAAGTGCTCATTTAACAAATAAATTGAGATGACTCTTTTTTTTTTTTTAATTTTATTTTATAATTATAACATTTTTTTGACAGTACATATGCATGGGTAATTTTCTACAACATTATCCCTTGCACTTACTTCTATTCAGATTTTTTCCCTTCCTCCCCCAACCCCCTCCCCCAGATGGCAAGCAGTTTTATATATGTTAAATATATTACAGTATATTCTAGATACAATATATGTGTGTAGAACCGAATTTTTTGTTGCACAGGAAGAATTGGATTCAGAAGGTAAAAATAACAGTTTACACTCATTTCCCAGTGTTCCTTTTCTGGATGTAGCTGATTCTGTCCATCATTAATCAATTGGAATTGGATTAGCTCTTCTCTATGTTGAAGAAATCCACTTCCATCAGCATACATCCTCGTACAGTATCATTGTTGAAGTGTATAATGATCTTCTGGTTCTGCTCATTTCACTCAGCATCAGTTGATGTAAGTCTCTCCAAGCCTCTCTGTATTTCTCCTGTTGGTCATTTCTTATAGAACAATAATATTCCATAACATTCATATACCATAGTTTACCCAACCATTCTCCAATTGATGGACATCCATTCATCTTCC
Organism: Sminthopsis crassicaudata; assembly: GCF_048593235.1. NCBI lineage: Eukaryota > Metazoa > Chordata > Mammalia > Dasyuromorphia > Dasyuridae > Sminthopsis > Sminthopsis crassicaudata. Next base: position 523,726,258 of record NC_133618.1, read on the forward strand.
AGCTTCTAGCCACTATGAAAAGGGCTGCCACAAACATTTTGGCACATACAGGTCCCTTTCCCTTCTTTAGTAGTTCCTTGGGATATAAGCCCAGGAGTAGCACTGCTGGGTCAAAGGTTATGCACATTTTGATAACTTTTTGGGCATAATTCCAGATTGCTCTCCAGAATGGTTGGGTTCTTTCACAACTGCACCAACAATGCATCAGTGTCCCAGTTTTCCCACAGCCCCTCCAACATTCATCATTATTAGTTCCTGTCATCTTAGCCAATCTGACAGGTGTGTAATGATACCTCAGAGTTGTCTTAATTTGCATTTCTCTGATCAATAGTGATTTGGAACACTCTTTCATATGAGTGGAAATAGTTTTAATTTCATCATCTGAAAATTCTCTGTTCATATCCTTTGACCATTTATCAATTGGAGAATGGCTTGATTTCTTATAAATTAAAGTCAATTCTCTGTATATTTTGGAGATGAGGCCTTTTTCAGAACCTTTAACTGTAAAAATTTTTTCCCAATTTGTTACTTCCTTTCTAATCTTGTTTGCATTAGTTTTGTTTGTGCAGAAACTTTTTAATTTGGTGTAATCAAAATGTTCTATTTTGTGATCAATAATGGTCTCTAGTTCTCCCTTGGACACAAACTCCTTCCTCCTCCACAAGTCTGAGAGGTAAACCATCCCATGTTCCTCCAATTTATTTATGATTTCGTTCTTTGTGCCTAAATCTTGGACCCATTTTGATCTTATCTTAGTATGTGGTGTTAAATGTGGGTCCATTCCTAGTTTCTGCCATACTAATTTCCAGTTTTCCCAGCAGTTTTTGTCAAATAATGAATTCTTATCCCAAAATTTGGGATCTTTGGGTTTGTCAAACACTAGATTGCTATTTTTATTCACTATCTAACCCTGTGAACCTAACCTATGCCACTGATCAACTAGTCTATTTCTTAGCCAATACCAAATGGTTTTGGTGACTGTTGCTTTATAATATAGCTTTAAATCAGGTACACTTAGACCACCTTCCTCTGACTTTTTTTTCATTAGTTCCCTTGCAATTCTCGACCTTTTATTCTTCCATATGAATTTTGTTGTTATTTTTTCTAGGTCATTAAAATAGTTTCTTGGGAGTCTGATTGGTATAGCACTAAATAAATAGATTAGTTTGGGGAGTATTGTCATCTTTATTATATTCACTCGGCCTATCCAAGAACACTGAATGTCTTTCCAATTATTTAAATCTGACTTTATTTTTGTGGCAAGTGTTTTGTAATTTTGCTCATATAATTCCTGACTCTCCTTTGGTAGATAGATTCCCAAATATTTTATACTATCGACTGTTATTTTGAATGGAATTTCTCTTTGTATCTCTTGCTGTTGGATTGTGTTGGTAATGTATAAAAATCCTGAGGATTTATGTGGATTTATTTTGTATCCTGCGACTTTGCTAAAATTCTGAATTATTTCTAATAGCTTTTTAGCAGAGTCTTTGGGGTTCTCTAAGTATACCATCATGTCATCTGCGAAAAGTGACAATTTGATTTCTTCATTTCCTACTCTAATTCCTTGGATCTCTTTCTCGGCTCTTATTGCCAAGGCTAGAGTTTCTAGTACTATATTGAATAGTAATGGTGATAGTGGGCAAGAGATGACTCTTAATACTTAAGCAGAATATTACTAAACAGAAGGCAAGAGAATCACAATTATCACATGATATTCTAACCATTAACCTGGGAACTTTTGCACCCCTATGCAATGTCTGTGGGAGGAATGGTGAGCACAAGTTGATAGAAAATAGCAAAGAGACACCCAAGTGAGGATACACCTTTGCCCAGTGCAACAGACAGCTCCAGACTTCATGATTTTATGTTTTTTTGTCCCTTTGGGGGACAGCAATTCTTCACAGCAATTGACTGTGGGCAGGGCCCCTGCTCTGTAGCCTCTGACCCTTTGACTGTTTCTTTTCTGGGTTCTGGAGGCAGTGTTAGGTTCTTTCTGCCAAGCAGAAACTTTTAACCTGGAAAGGGCCAAGATTTCCCAGAGTGGCTCTTGCCGACTCGAAGGGATTTCCACTTCGCAGGCAGCAGGGGGCAGTGCTAGTTCTGAGGTCTGGGTCCACACCGGGCCAAAAGCCTCCTCTGAATTTCCCACATCACTTAGCTCCCTCTCAAAGCCCAGAGCTCCAGTCTGTTCAGGACTGGGCTGATCCTGAAGCTCCGTGTAGGCCTCGGGGCAGGGCACAAGCTTTTTTCTTTCTTTTTTCTTCAGAAAAGCAGATGGTCCATTCCTGGTCCAGTCTCTGGGGTACTCTGACTCTCTGCTAGGGAAGGAACTTGGCCAAATGGACCAGTGACCAACACTGAGTCTTGTGTACAATGACTTTTCTTTTTTCTTTTGGCTGAGGCAGTTGGAGTTAAGTGACTTGCCCAGGGTCACACAGCTACGCAGTGTTAAGTGTCTGAGGCCACATTTGAACTCAGGTCCTCCTGATTTCAGGCTAGGGTTCTACCCACTGAGCTACCTAGCTGCCCTGCAATGACTCACTTTCATCTTATAGTAAAAATCAAAAAATTCTAATTTCTTTTGTCCAAATCATAAGTAGGCAGTACGCATTTATTTTGTGGTGACCAAACTGTTCTAGGTCTCAGGAGTTCTCAGCTGTCACTTTCAAGTCCTTCCACTAGTTGTGTGCAATTAAACTGAAAACAGTATACTATATTTTGGCCATTTTTTTCTCTGAATGGATGTCACTTCTCTTTGTCAGCATTTCTCTTAAAATTTCCCTTACTTCTGTCTCTTGCTATCAATGAAATTGTCCAACTCAGAAAGGGTCACCACCACACATTTGCTCCTCTAAACCAGAAGCTTTGCTAAGTTCTGTATTCTTTGATGGTGTTTTGAATTCAACAATGTGGACATCCCTTTCAATGATGTGATATGGTCCATTTATATCTTCTTGTCCTTTATGATTTTCCTTCACTTCTTTCCACCAAAAAACCTATAGATGAGCTGCCCAACATGCCAGAGACCTTTTGATCTTTTAATATTTTGTAGATATTAGTGGATTGCTTCAACTATCTGTTTCTTAAAAAAATTATTATTTAGTATTTTATTTTTCCCTAGTTATGTATAAAAGCAATTAGAATTTGTTTTTAAAACTTTGAGTTTCTAATTCTCTTCTTTCTTCTCTCCTTACCCTTCCTCCCCCATTGAGAAGGCAAGTGATTCTATATAAGTCATACATGTGTAATAATGTAAAACATTTCCATATTAGTCATGTTGTGGAAAAGAATATAGAAAAAAAAACTCAATAAAAATAAAGTAAAAAAGAATATGTTTTAAATCCTGTATTCAGCCATTATCAGTTCTTTCTCTGGGGATGAACAACATTTTTCATCATGTCTTTCAGAGTTGTCTTGGATCATTATATTGCTAAGAATAGTAAAGTCATTCACAGCTGATCATCTAACAATTTTGTTGTTACTTTGGACACAGTATATTTTACTTTGCATCACTTCATGTAAGTTTTTCCAGTTTTTCTGAGAGCATCCTACTCATCATTTCTCATAGTACAATAGTATACCATTATAATCATATACCATAATTTGTTTAGCCATTTCCCATTCGATGAGAATCCCCTCAATTGGAAATTGACAAAGAATTTTGTCCCAAAAAAGAGTTGCTAAAATATAAATATAAATAAATTCTTTTCCATTTTGTTTTTTTATTTCTTTGGAATACAAACCTAGTGGTAGTATTGCTAAGTCTAAGGGTATATACACAGTTTTATAGACCTTTGGGCATAGCTCCAAATTGCTCTACAACAGAAGGTTGAATCAGTTTTCAGTCAGAACAGAATTCTACTAACAGTGTATTTAGTTCCCCATTTTCCTTACATTTCCACCATTTGTCATTTCCCTTTTCTTTTCTATTAGCCAGTCTAACAGGTATGAGATAGTACCTCAGAATTGTAGAATTGCATTTCTACAATTAGAGCATTTTAAAATATGGCTATAGATAGCTTTGGTTACTTCCATCTCTTGATCTTTTATCAATTGGGGAATGGCTCTTATTTTTATAAGTTTGATTGGTTATGTATATGTATGAGAAATGAGACCTTTATCAGAGAAACTTGCTTAATTTTTTTTCATAGTTACTATTACTATATTTCCTTCCATCCTATTCTACCCTCCTCCATTTATCTTCTCTCTCTTTTTAACCTGGCCCTCTTTAAAAGTGTTTTGCTTCTAATTGCCCCTTCCCTAAATCTTCCTTCCCTTCTAACACTGCTGCCCTTCTTATATCCCCTTCCCCTCCTATTTTCCTATAAGGTGAGATAGATTTTTATACCCAATTGTGTGTATATGTTATTCCTCGTTTGAGCCAATTCTGAGAGTAAGGTCTGCTCACTTCCCCTAACCTCTTGTTTCTCTCCCTCCACTGTAAAAGCTTTCTCTGGCTTCTCCCTTTCCCTTTGTCCCAGTACATTCCTATCTCACTCCAATATTTTATTTTTTTAGTTTTTATTTCTTCATATTTGCCTCACAGCTGTGTCCTCTGCCTGATAATGAGAAAATTCTTATGAATTAAAGTATGATCTTCTCATGTAGGAATAAAAAAATTAACTTTAAGTCCCTTTCAATTTCCCTTTCCCATTTACCTTTTTATGCTTCTCATTAGTCTTGTACTTGAACGTCAATTTTTGTATTCAGCTCTGGCCTTTTTTTATCAAGAATGTTTCAAAGTTCTCTATTTTGTTGAATATCCATTTTTTTCACCTGAAGGATTATACTCACTTTTGCTGGTAGTAATTCTAATTCCTTTGCCTTTCAGGATATCATATTCTAAACCCTCTAATCCTTTAATATAGAAGTTGCTAAGTCTTGTGTTATCCTGACTGTGGCTTATATTTCTGGCTGCTTGCAATATCTTTTCCTTGATTTGGGAGCTCTTAGAATTTGGTTATAATATTCCTGGGAGTTTTCATTTTGGGATCTCTTTCAGGAGGTAATTCTTTAAATTTCTATTTAACCTTAGGTTATAGAATATTAGGGCGGTTTCCTTAATAATTTCTTGAAAGATAATATCTAAACTCCTTTTTAAAATCATGCCTCTGAGGTAATCCAATAATTTTGAAATTATCTCTCCTAGATTTATTTTCCAGATTAGTGCTTTTTCCAATGATATATTTCATATTGTCTTCTATTTTTCATTTCTTTAGTTTTTGTTTTATTGTTTCTTGATTTCTTATAAAGTCATTAGTTTTCATTTATTCAATTCTAATTTTTAAGGAATTATTTTCTTCAGTGAGCTCTTATGCTTCCTTCTCCATTTGGACAATTTTACTTTTAAAGGGGTTTTTCCTTCAATGAATTTTTCCATTTGGCCAATTATGCTTTTCAGGGAATTTTCCTCATTTTTTTTTTTAAATACTTTTACTATTTGACCTAGTCTATTTATTAAGGTGTTATTTTCTTCATATTTTTTTTCAAACAAGTTGTTGATTTTTTTTCATAATTCTCTTACATGATTCTCATTTCTCTTCCCAATTTTCCCTCTACTTCTCTTATTTGATTTTCAAAATCCTTTTTGAGCTCTTCCATGGCCTAAGAGCAATTCATATTTTAGTTAGAGGCTTTGGATGTAGAAGCTTTGACCTTGTTTTCTGAGTGTTGTTTTGATCTTCTTGTTGCCATACTAACTTTCTATCTTCAGAATTTTTTTCTGTTGTTTCTTCACCATCTTGATTCCATTCCCATCCATCTATTTTAATCTCATTTTCATTTCATAACTGACCTGCCATCTTTTCCAGTGGTTCATGTCCCTTTTTATATCTTTAATCCTACTTTTTTTTTTTAATCAGAGCAATTTTATTTCTTTACTTTCTACAGTTCTCTTGAGTAGATATCTTTGTTGTTGGCAAACACATCCTATTCCATTTTCCCTCTTGTTACTTGTCCCTCTTTTTAAAAACTTTCATTGATAGCTTTTGCGTTTTACAGCACAAACATTTCCCAGTCATTCTCCTCTCTCTTCCTTCCCACTGCCCCATATAATACTTTCTATTTTTCTCACAAAGAAAAATCATTAAGCAAAACAAACTGAGCATATGTTTTTAGTGTCCATAGTATTAAACTTCTTTCTTTATAAAAAGAACCAGTTTGGGTCATTTTCTTTAATCTGAGTTTAACTGTTTTTTAATGTTTTCATTTACATGTTTTTTAGTAATTGTGTATTTTATTTCTTGATTTAAAAAAAATCTATATCTAGGTAAGATTCTCATAATATACACAATTTCTTATCCATAGAACTTGCTGTGTGAACTCAGGAAAGTCCATTAACCTCTCGGTGCCTTAAGTTTCCCCATCTCTCTAAATACTTAGGCTATTTCAATAGCTTTCTAATTGGTCTCCTGATCTTGTTTCTTCCCACTCTCCACTGATTATCTCCAATTTATCTTGTGAATAGCTTTCTTGCATATAGTTGTGTCTCTCTCATTAGATTGTAAACTCCTTGAGAGTGAGGACTTTTTTTTTTATTTTTATTTTTTTTATTTTACTATCTTTAGCACTTAGCAGGGTTGCTGGCACATGAAAAGGGGCTTAATAAATGCATTGAAGAAGAACCTTGCTGTCTATAGAGCATTCTTTGTGACAGCAGTAAAACACCAATGGCAAGAGATGGCAAGCATGTCTCCCTGTTTTGTGACTGGATAAATACTGATGTTTGAATGTAGTTATCAAGTTGTTTCAGCCCATCTCCTATGATCTTAACACAGATATGAAGCTTGTAGGTTAAACCATATATAGTTCTAATTGGAAATCTAATAAAGCTCTTGTGCTTAGACTAATAGTTAAAATTTATGTAAGTATTGAAAATTGTCATTTCTAGCACTTTCTGTCTCTTTGTCTCTATTGCCATTACTAGCAAGATACAGATGATTGAGGCCATTTTGCATTTTATCTATCTAATGGATAGTGATGGCCAAAGAATTCATCAGCTAGTGGCCAAGCTGCTAAGTTAAGAGCCTCTTGGTCCTTTGGCTGATTCTAACACAATCTGTTGTTGCTTGGTGGAACTTGCCAGAACATGTGATCTCTTCACATGAGCCTTTGAGAAACCAGGTCATTTTAAACCAGGATGAGACATCTGAACAGAACTTTTATGGAATAAGAATACAAACTAGGCTTTCTTTCAGTTGTCTTTACAAAGGACTAGCCATTAATGCTAGTTGCATCTTGTATCTAGATTTTGAAGTTTTCTTGAGGTTATTGATACTTATCCCAATAATTTGAGAACACTAATGAGACATAAAGCGTAAGGAGTAAGACATAAAGCATATCTGAGGCTATGGAATCATAAAATATTAGAGCTGCAAGGAACATGAGAAATCATTAAGTCAAACTTTATTTTACAGATGAAGAAATTGAGTCCCAGAGATTTGAAGATTTTCCAAAGGTCACATGGGGAGTTAGTGGAAAAGTTAGGTGACACAGTGGATAGAGGGTTGGGCTTGCCATTAGAAAGATCTCTTTCTAGTTAGTTGTAGGAACCTGGCAAGTCTTTTAACTTTTGCTTGCCTCAATTTCGTCAACTAAAAGGTGGGGATAATAGTATCTAACTCTTAGGGTTGTCATAAGAACAAAAAGAAGAATATTTATTAAACTTTTTGCAAATCTTAAAGCATTATAGAAATACTCTCTATCTTCAACATTATTATTATTGTCATTATTGCTCAGAGTGAGTAAATGATTGTAGAGAAGGAAAGAAGGGAAAGAAATAGCTGTTATTATTTGAGACAGCATAGGGAAAGGTTTTGGGTCAAAGGGTTTGACTTGGTCTCTCAAAGGTTGCTAAATCCTAAATTGACTAAGTGGCCAAAGGTCCCACTATGAAGAAATCTTCAGCAGAAAAAAGTGTCTTCCAACAAATTCAATACTTGGAAGAAAAAGAGAATGTACAAGTCAGAGACTTATTTGCTTAATGTGGACTTCCTTTTTAGCATTAAATGCCTCATGGGAAAATTAATATTGGAAGATTTCCTGCTCATCAGATGATTAGATCATAAGTTAGCATGTGACTTTGCTGAACACACACACACACACATCATTCAAAATAATTATTTTTTCAGCAGATGTTTAAAGGCAAGCAAAAAAGAAAACCTATTTTCTTTTGACTTCCAACATCAGCTTTTTGTCTGCGGGACAAGTCAACTTCCTGATTCATCACAATTTATCCTAATTAAAAACAAACTCTTAAGAAGTATACAATACTATTCAGACTTCTACTTTGCTTCAAAATTTTAACAACTTCAATATCTTTATCAGGGACCTAAGTTTTAATTTCTCACTCCCTCAAATTTTAGATTCACTTTCCTGTACTAACATCTCTCAAATCACAGTGCAATATGGTGGAAAGAACACTTACTACATTTGGAGCCTAAAAATCTGAATTCAAATTCCAACTCAGCTAACTACCACTCATGAAACCTTGGGCTTCTCTAAACCCATCTATAAAATGGGCGGATTCTATAAAATAATCTCTTAGTCCTCGTCAAGTTCTAACATTCAATGCTTCTAAGAAAGTATTAGTTCTATTGCTCAATGCCAGACAATAGATATGTGCACAAACTTAGAGGTGGAAGACTCTTCAAAATTCCAACTAGTCCAATCCCCTCTTTTTAAAGATGGGGAAAGTGAGGTCCAGAGATTCAGTAACTTACCCAGGGTCACATTAAGTGTTTGTGGTAGTTTTGAACTCAGGAAGATGAGTCTTGCAGGTCCTGAATCAACTGGCTGCCCTATATCAGGGGTGCTTTTTAATAGACACTCCAACTGATAGGAGCAGCAATATAAGTTAATATTTGTCAAGAAAAGAATATTTTTTAATGTATATTAGGAATCTGTATCCATAAATGCAGCCTTTTTATTGCTTTTCCTACTCTTTAAAAGAAATCCTTGTATCTGATAGCTTTCTACCCAACCATACTTCTGACCTTCTCTACTGTACTTCCCTCCTTCCTCCTGTTTCTAGACTTTGTAAACATGTTGCTAACACTAGCCCTGCAACCTTTCTTTTTTCCTTATCCACAGAAACAGAGGAACTTAGATAGTATTGAAGATAATATTTGTAAAATGCTTTGCAAACCTTAAAGTGCTATATATTTGTTGTTTAGTCATTTTCCAGTCATGTCCAACATTTCATGACCCCATTGGGATTTTCTTGGCACAGATACTGGTTTTGCCATTTCCTTCTCCAGCTCATTTTACAGATGAGGAAACTGAAGTAAACTTTAGGAAGTGACTTTCCCAGGGTCACATAGCTAGTAAGTATCTAAGGTCAGAGTAGAACTCAGGCGATGAGTCTTCCTGACTCCAGACTTAGCACTCTTTCCACTGTGACTCCTAGCTGCCCTATAATAATATTGGCTATTATTATTGCCCAGGATCCTCTGATCCTCTTATTTCTTCTTCTTTTCCCTCTCTTTGTCCTCTTTCCCCTTTTCTTCTTTACTCCCACTTAAAACCCAAAGCAATCCAACTAGCTGCAGCGCAGTCACAAATGGAAAACCACATCAGAAGAGTATGGTAGGGGTAATACCAATGCTGGCAGAAATTTCAAAAGAGAAATCATTCTCCTTGATAATAACCAGGAAATGGAGAAGTAGATGGGAGAAGGGCCAGTGACCTCGAGAATCATAGGATTATAGCTTTGAAGTCAGATGGGATACACTCATTTTTGTAGTTGTATTGTTGATGAGAGTTGGGTTGACTCTTCATGGCCCCGTTTGCAGTTTTCTTGGCAAATACACTAGAGTGGTTTGCTACTTCCTTCTGTAGCTTATTTTACACATGAGGAAACTGAGGCAAGCAGGGTGAAGTGACTTGCTCAGGATTGAAGGCTCCAACCCTAGTGCCCTGTGCACCATACCTAGCATGTTTTACTGACAAGACAACTGAGGCTTAAAGACTTGGTTACGTGACTTGTTCAAGGTCACACAGACCCGATAAGTGGTAGAGTCAGGGCCTCTGACTCCAAATTCAGTATTCCTGCCATTAATTGCACCAATGTCTTCATTTATGTGCCAGCTAAAATCCTACCTTCTACAGGAAGCTTTTGCCTGTCCCTCTGTTGTTTCCAATTTATTCTGTACATAGCTTGTTAATACACATTTCTCTACATATTGTCTCCATTATTAGATTGTGAATTCCCTGTGAGACTGTCTTTGGTCTTGCTTTGTATGCCCAGCACTTTGTACAATACCTAGCATGGAGCGGGTATTTAATATATATTTATTGTTTACCTGAATTTCAACTACATTTAAACATATAGTCAATATCCCCAGCAGGTGTTGCAAAGGTAGAAATTCATTTTCAACAACCCCATTCTATCTTGAGAAATATTAAGAAAGCATCTTCTCAGCATCTTAGCCCAAAGCTTTTGAATTCATCTGAACTAGATACCATAGTAGCCTTTCTTTAACCATCAATTCTAAAAAAAAAAACCCCAAAAAACCACTATACCAAATCCTTTCTCCACCTTCCTCACCAAAGTTCTAACCAATTTCTTTTGGAAAACTAAAATTAGGGAAGTTACCAGATACAGGTAAAAGCAGTGCCCTCTTTCTCCATGCCTTGACCCCATGCTTTGTGAACCCCTTCTCAGCCTGCCTTAGGTGCAGTTACAACAGATATTCTGATTCCACTGGAATATCCAAGTTTCAGTATGAGTGTCTCCAATCATACCATCATATAGATATGGACAGGTCAACTCATGAAATCTGAGAGAGAAATTGGGACAGCTCCAATGGCTACAAACATAGGTGTTCTGTGGACAATGGGAAATTACTGTGGACAGTGATGATGACATCTTTCCTATCTAAAGCTTTGGATATGGCTCTCAAGACAAAGGGTTAAAAAGAATATGATTGATCAGTCTGGAATGTCAGCCCTGAAAGACCTGAATTCAAATTTGAATTTAGACACTTATTTGTGTGTCTGAGGTCAAGTGTAAGAATTGGATAGGGATTTAGTTCCCCCAGAGTTATGAAAATTGAATTGGAGAAATGAAACTTAAATTAGAAAACTAAAACCTAAGAAATGGGAGGCTGGGATCCACAAGGAAATTTTTAAAAATGTAATGGGGTGGAGGTTTTAGATTTGGACAGGAACCTTCTGGACTTGGCCCTGATCCCTTTCTCTGGTTATCATCCCCCATAAGAATGTAAGCTCCTTGATGGCAGGGAGATGTAAGGAGTGGAAATTCACACTCTGTAACTTCTCTAACACGCAATTAATGGGCAATAAGACAGAGACCTGCACTCCAGAATAGGAAATGAAAGATTGACTTTGTGATTTCAAAAGATGCTTCCTAGCCTAGGCACTCAATCTTGCAAGAATGTAAAATAAAATTTTTCTGGTATTCATCAGTGAGTCAAAGGAGTTCTTGGTAAAGTATTTTGTTTCTTACACAAGGAACTAACCTCTGTCTACCTCAGTTTCTTGTTAGTAAAATGGAGATAATAATAGCATGTACTTCTCTGGGTCATTGTAAAGATGGAGTCAGATGATAATTATAAAGCACTTAGCACTGTGTCTGGGATATAGTAAGTACCATATAAATGTTAGCTATGATTATTGTTGGCTTGTGGGAGTGTTAGTAAAACTGTATCATGATGTCAAGATTGGAGCAGCAGTGTCCTTTTGCCCTGTCAAACTTAAAACATCCCCAAAGACATCACTTCACTTGATTGTTCTAAATCAGTCAAGTTTTTCAATGCAGACCCAAAATGAGTCTGCCTAGAATGAGGGCTCTTGAGTTCCCCCCAAGGCTCAGGCAATTTCTAACTAAAAGACTGAGAAAAGACTATTCACCAAAATGTTGATGTTTTTAGCAAGTTTCTGTTATAACAGGGAACCCTCAATGGGTTTGTAAGAATAATTTCCATTGAGGACCTTAGAGAAAAAACCACGGAAGGAAGAAGCAGCCCTGTTAAGGGGGAAGACCTTCTACTGGGTCACAAATATGGTAGTTAATTTTGAATTATGGGAATGGATATCATGAGCTCTTTAAAGTCAGCACCTGTAAGTACTTAGAGTAACTTATATATAGCTCATTGGGGTTAAGGTCAATGAAAGCACTTAGGATTGCTTTCATTTTTCCATGTAATTAGAATTAACCAATAATTGAGTCCCTTTGATGAAATCAGGTATTGAGTCTTTCAAAGTTGTTTATCTTTACAATGTTGCCATCCTTATATATTTTTTCTCCCAGTTTTATTCATCTTATTTCATGTTGATTCAAACTGCAAAAATTTCAGTTGCATCCTTTTGTCTTTTTACAGCATGGTACCTTTCCATTATATTCATGTACCAAATTTGTTTGGATATTTCTCAATAATCTTAGAGGCAATCTGAGGCATTTACTTAGAGTCTAACACCCCCCCCCCCCCCTTCCTTAAACCCTTTTTAATCCTCTCTTCATAATCAGGACTATTGTGGCTATTCCCAGTATTATTGCCCTGCTAACCTTTCCCTCCCAATCTTTGTTTCCTGGTTGAGTGTGATGTTTCTACCCCAGACTATATAGTGTGTGTGTGTGTGTGTGTGTGTGTGTGTGTGTGTGTGTGTGTGTGTGTGTGTGTGTGTGTGTTTTCAGCTCTCCTTTGTTTCAGATAAGTTAGTTTCATCTGACACCTACTCCCCCATTTTCTTCATTTTTGTATACTCTTCTCACACATCCCAATTATGAGAAATAGCAAGTTCCACCTCCTTCTTCCTCCTTTATCAGTATTGTTCTCTCTCTTCTTTACCCTCTTAATACCTGTAGAACAAAACCTGTACAAGCTTGAAACCTCTGCTTTTCTTATTTAATTCCCTTTGAAGATTAAAGTTATGAATTCTAATCCCAGTGTTTTGCCTCCGTTCCTCCTTCCAGTGAACCCCTGAAGGAACTAGGTTTCTTTCTTTCATTTCTCTCTCTCTCTCTTTCTCTCTCTCTCTTTCTCTCTCTCTCTCTCAACTATTCTATTTTTATTTATTTAATATTTTCTCCAATTACATTCAAAATAATTTTTTTATTTGGTTTTTAAGATTTTTGAGTTCTAGGTTCTCTTCCTTATCCCCACCCACAATTAAGAAACCACATGTGAAGTTATGTAAAACATTTTCATAAAAGTCAAGTTGTGAAAGAAAACATAGATCTCCTACCCTAATGAAAATAAAAACCCTCAAGAAAAATTAAGTTAAAAATAGAGAGATGGAGAGAGAAATAGAGAATGTTCCCAGTCTGAATACAGACTCCATCAGTTAGTTCCTTCCCTGGGAATGGACAGGATTTTTTTTTTTTTTTTTTTTTTTTTTTACCACAAATCCTCAGAGTAGTTGTGGACGATTGTATTACTGGGAATAACAAAGTAATTTACAGATGGTCATCCTAGAACATTGGTATTACTTTGTATACAGTCTATTTTCATTTTGATCGTAGAGGACTTTCCAGGTTTGTTCCCCCGCCCCCAAGAGCATCCTGCTCATCATTTTTCAGAGAACAATAATATTCCATTAGAGACACTTGCTTAAATTTTTTTTTACACTTACTATCGATAATTGTATTTCCCCCCATTTATTCTCTCTCTCCTTTCACCCTGTGCCTTCTCAAAAGTGTTTTTGCTACAAACCACTCCTTCTCCCAAAATGCCCTCTCTTTTATCACCTGAGCCAATTCTGATGAGGTCCACTCACTCACTCTCTCCTCCCCCTCTTCCCCTCTACTGTAAAAGCTTTTTCTTGCTCTTTTTTAATGATAGATTAATTTGCACCATTTTACTTCTCTCCTTCCCTTTCTCCCAGCACATTCCTCTTTCACTCCTTAATTTTATCATTTTATAAAAAAGAAGATATTATCCCTTCATATTCATCTCATACCAGTGCCCTCCTGCCATCTGTCTATATATATACTCCTTCTGTCATAATAAGGAGAAGAAGGAACTGGTTTTCTGATGGAAAATCAGTAAAAGGGGAAATCCAGAGGGTTAGGGTGCCTTGTGAATATTCCTAGTTTGTCAGCTTGTGGGGTGCATGGCTGGATTGTGAGACTCACACAGAGTCTCTATTTAGGCTTTTTTTTGACTCTTGCCTGGACTATTATAGTTTTCCCTTAATCAGCCTTTTTTCTTAAGTCTCTCCCTATTCCAATTCATTCTCTACAAAGCTGCCAAAGTAATTTTTCTTGAAATATAGGTCTGACTATGTTACTCCTCTAATTCAAAAAACTCTGGCACTCCTATTAACTCCAGGATCAAATATAAAATCCTTTGATTTGTCATTTAAAGGTCTTCACGATTCCATGGTTAGAACAATGTCTACCTAGTAAGGTTTTGGGTCACCCAAGGGTGGACTTGTGATATGAGGGAGATGAAAATGTCTTTATATAATTATGTAAAATGCAAATTTGGTTGGAAAAGAGGAAATCTCTCAGCTGACTTAGTGGCAATTTTGAGTCCCTGGATGAAGGTGAGGAAGAATCTTTAACCAAGCCCCACAGAAGAATAGGGTAAGTATTCAGAAGGAGTTTCCACAGGGGCAAGACTTTGGCTTTGAACCCTTTAGGGGCTTCCTTGTGGGCCAAAGAACATTGGAGAGTGGTGGTTGGGTGTGAATTTCAATACTGACTGAGTTTTATGAACAGGGTTGCATACATATGACTTCTTAGTTTGCTACCCATGACTTTGACCAATGACTGTTGACTACATCTTATGTTACTGTGACTCTGATGTGCCTCATGCCCCTCCTATTTAATCCTTAGGAGATTTTTGTAATGAGATTGTAAACTGTTCTAACCCCATCTTTCTGTCATCTCCCACCCCATCCTACTAAATGTACTTTTTAAAGGATTTTTATTCTGTGTGATGCACATAAATATTTTTTAATTTTTAAAATTTTTAAAAATTTGAATTCTTTCAGTGCTCCCTTAAGGAAGTATTTGTTTTAAATTGAGTTGATTGGTTTCCTTTTAAGAGGTCAAATCCTTAAGGATCAATCCTTAGCAGGCTCATTTATGCTTTCTTCATAAAAAGGATCTAATAGCAACAGCTAGTTAAATTTTCCTCTGAAGAGAGCTGATGGATGAGATACTTGAGTACTTTTATGTTTCTGTAATAAATTCTCAAAAAAAAGAGAATTCTTTTTTTCCTTTGCACAGGAAATGAAGAAGATGCAAAGGAATAATAGAAATCTTTTTTTAGAATCACATTTGGGAAAATTTAGACATGAGCTACATGGGAACTTTATTTTAGAGATTTCCTCTGGTAACAACAGATAGATATAATGAACCAAAGACAAAAAATGACATTAAGAGGTCAGCTCTCAGGTTTGAACTTGGTCTATGTGAGGCTAGAGTCTTGGGAGGGGGGTTTGGCTTAAATACAAAAATTGCAGATCCTTAAAGTACTGAAATATAATGGAAATATCAGGGTAATACCCTCTCCCACACACTGGCTCCTTGTTAATCCAGTGGGTCCTAACTGGTCCTCATATCCCTTTAGCATGAGACCACAGCATTTGAGATCCTTGGGAGGATGAGAGTATATGCTCAATTTTATGGATAGTGTACATCCAGCAGACCTAGTTATTGACTTGGTGACTGTTCTAAAGGAAGAGAATTCCCCTATTGCCCCAGTATTCTGTGCTCTTTTTATAAGTCTCTGAAAGACATACAAATTATAGACCAGAGGACAGAAAAGGATATGGGAAAGAGGATAAAATAAACAAGTCACTTGATTTTCATCTTTGGCGTCTTTCTGTTGTAGGGGCTGTCGTTCATGGGATGATTTTAAGGTTTATGAGATCTCATTTGAGCCTTGAAACAAGCCAGTGCTGTAAGTACTTTAGGTGTCCTCCCCATTTTCTGATAGCATTTTCAAAGGACGTTTGGAAATAAAGACATCAGAATGAACAAAACCAGCAAATTTTGTGCCATCAGAAGTATAGGAATAGCTCAGTGAGATGGAGCTCACTTTCCCTGGACAAATAACATGGGATAGTTCAGGCCCAAGGAGTTTTTGCTGGGAGGGAAATTTGGAGTATAGTTCTTTTCCAGGATCAGTGGGCCCTTCAACCTTGGTGAGAGGCACAGAAACTCTCCTAGAAACAGCCTTTATACACTAAAATAGAGAAGAATAATAAAAGAAAACAACAGTAAGTACCAGATGTTCAGATTAACAATCAACCATTCAGGGAAGTGGAAGGAGACTGGGTCAGAGCTATTCCCATGGGGTGGGAATGACAATTAATATGACATAATAGCTTTGGTTTATACAGTACTTCATGTCTAAAAAATCCTTATTATACCGTATATCATTTAGTCCTCATGACAACCATGAGAGGTAGGCAATGCATCTATAATAATCTCCATTTTACAAATAAGAAAGTTTGTATTTCTTTTGTGTGTAGGGTAGGGTGGAGAGTTGGGATGAAAAAGTTGAAAAGTGAAAAAAAAATCTGCTTAGAATACCTGTATCATGGGACTATTATTAAATCCAAATAATAGTGGGAATAAATCACTTATAAAATTTTAGAAGGTGCTACAAAATTTTTTACAAAGTCAAATTCATATATTTTACAGATGAGAAAAGTGAGTTACAGAAGAGTCCAATGAGTCACACAATTAGTACATAGCAGAGCCAGAATTCAAAAGTAAGGCCCTCTGATTCCCAAATCAGTGATCCTATTTTGAAATTAAATTTTATTTTCAATTCAAGGAATATACCTTCTCTCCCTTTTATGTTCCCTTCCCTAATTGTGAAAACAAGAAAAACAAAATTTCCTTTATAAATATGTTAAGTCAAACAAAGTAAATTCCTATATTGTCCATGTCCAAATACATACATATGTCAAGCAAAGCAAATCCCCACATTCTCCATGTCCAAATACATAATATATGTCAAGCAAAGTAAATTCCCATATTGTCCATGTCCAAATACATATGTATGTATGTATATATATATATCTTTACCTTAAATCTTACACTGAAGGTAAACAGCATATATCATTATAAGTCCTCTGAAATTATGGCAGGTCATTTTGTTGATCAGAGTGACTAAGTCTTTCAAAGTTATTTGCTTTGCCAATATAGCTGCTATTGTATAAATAAAATGCAACATATCTTATTCTGCATCAATTCATTTCCCCTGGAACTTTTTTTTTTTTTCTACTCTGGGATTACTTCTAAACTTCTTTCATTGTCCTAGACCAATAAATCTATTAATATTGCCATTTACTTTTGAAACTTTTATAAAAATATAATTCTTATTTTCTTTAAACAAATTTTACAGAATGCTATTCCAAAACTTACAAAGATATTTCAGTAGGGACTGAGTTCCTATAATTACCCCAAATAGCAGGAGTTCTGCTCTGGTCTTAAAATGATTAATCCAAACCTCTCAAATCTGCTAAAATATTTTTTTTTTTTACTAGTTCCACAGACTTTGATTATTTGACCTTATTTGTGAAATTCCAGCAAAATAAAAAGCTGAAATTTCAGGAAAAGGGTGTTCTGCAGATTTTTTTCTTATAATGGATTTTCTCCCATGAAAAGCCTAAAATGGAAATTAGTCTTCCTTACTGGAACAATTGTCTCAACTATGAAAGTTGATTAATCTTCCCTGGTGATACAAACTCTCTGGCTATAGCCCTTAGAAGTCTATCTTACTGACTGCATTTAAAATCTGTCAAAATAACAGAAATCCAGTTCGCAGCACAAACACAACACAGACATTTTACACTTTACAAAGATGTAGACAGAGACCAAACCACAAGATACATATAAACAGATAAAAATAGGTTTTGTTTTTTTTTAAACAAAATGTGTAATTATAATTCTAATTTAACAAAAGTACACAGTTACCAAGGTGTGCAGTTTAAAAACAGCAGAGGTACACAGTTGTAATTTTTTAGTTTAAAAATAGCAGAGGCATGCAGAGAGACCAATCCACAAAGATGTACAATTTAAGAAAAGGTATCCTTACCGGTGATCCAAGATGAACTGGGTAACCAGGGGGGTCCTGGAGTTTTCCCATGGCAAGAACTTGGAGGATTGGAGCAAGGACAAGGGCAGAGGACTCACCAGACAAGGTGGGGTCAGACTCTGGTGAAATAGATTCCTGGTACTGGACCCACTGACAATGGAGAGTCCAATAGTTTGGTTCTGTTTCCAGTTCTGCTTCTGATACCAATTATTGTCACCTGGACCAATCCAGCCTTTAATGTCCAGATGACCAGAGTTGAATAGAGTAAGTTAGAGAGAGGAGACTCAGGAATCAAACAAAAATGTAATTTCAAAGTTAGGGAAACAGCTTGCAAGCAAGGAGGCAGATTAATATATGTGCAGGGGACCTGCTTTAGTGTAGCCAAACCTCAGTACTAATACACATAGGAGCACTGACCATGAGGGATAAGAGCAATAAGGTGACAAGCTTTGTGACCAGATCACGGATACGGCAGGTGCTTGTTCAAGCTCAGAGAGCACCTGGTGCTGGTGAAAGCTGTGTGATAATTATGTGAAACAATTCTGGGATTTTGTTGTGGCTGAGATCATCCACAAAGTGAGGCAAAGGATTGTTGCTATACCAAACTTGGGGCAGTTTGCTTGCTGGGCCATAGCTCTGGAAAACAGGGTGTCTTCTAATATTTTGACACCTTTTCATATCTCAAGGGTTAGAAGCTCAATATATTTGAAATCTGGAAAAAAATTTATATAAAATTTTTTGGTCCTCCCTTTGTATCAGAGAAGTCTGATTTTTTTTCCTTTTCTTTTATGGGATGCTTACAGTATCTTATTGTAAAATTTGAGCTAAGTGTTTGGGTTAAAAATTTGGGATCTGTGTCATCTGTTAGTTTTCAAGTGTTGTCTGTGGCTTCTGCAAAACTCCCACAAAATTCCCATTTAATTTCTTACGCTGACCCAAGAGATATCAAAATTGCTATGATTAAGTTGAGATGTGGAAGGGATAATTTTATTAAATGCTTACTAGGTACATAATAAGTAAGTGCTGGGGATACTAAGATGGACATGAGCTATGCAGGAGACCAAGGGAAAAAAGAAAGATGGAAGGATGCTGTAGCCTTCAGCATCGGATATTTACTGGATATTTACTAATTTCAGCATTGGGGGAGATGCTTGCAGCTTCTGAAGGGTATAGCTGAGTTTGAGTCCTTGAACTGGGACTGGGAACTCTTCCATTTGGGGCAGGCCAATGAAAGGTTATGGGCTGCATGGGTTTAGGAAGAGTCCTGACTGGGTGGTCTACATTGCAATTGTTTTTACTTGACTTGATTTTACTTTTTTTGCTTTTTAGTTATAAGTAAAGGTTGTAGACCATACTTGTGTGGTCAACTCCATTATGCTAAAATCTGGTCATTTGGGTTCCTTAAAAAACAGAATAAAGAGAGAAGGGCAGTATTTTCTTTCTTTTTTTCTTTTTCCTGAGGCTGGGGTTAAGTGACTTGCCCAGGGTCACACAGCTAGGAAGTGTTAAGTGTCTCAGAGCAGATTTGAACTCCAGTCCTCCTGAATTCAGGGCTGGTGCTCTATCCACTGCGCCACCTAACAGCACTATTTTCTTGATAGCTTGGAGCATAAGGCATGAGACTGAGTGGATATATTCACCCAGAACAGAACTATAGAGAATGTGATGTTTTGTTGAGCATTCCCTGGCACAAATTAGGCGGGATTTATAACATCTAAAGGAGTGCAAGACAACTCAGTGCTAGGGGTCTTATTGCTAATTGGGAATTGGATGTTAGTCAGCAGTATCTTCTGGTGGGTTAAAAACACACCTGTGTAATCCGAGGCAAGTCTCTTTAGCTCTTTTTTTTTTCCTGATGCAATTGGGGTTAAGTGACTTTCCCATGGTCACACAGCCAGGAAGTGTTTAGGGCTTTGAATTCAGGGCTGCTACTCTAACCACTCTTTAGCTCTTTAAGTCTTGTTTCTTCATTAACTTAATAGGAATCAATTAATCAACAAGTATATATTAAGTACCTTACTTAAAGTAATTGCAGGTAGGTGGCAATGTGGATAGTATACACACACACTTATATTTATATATACATATATATGTATACACACATACATATATACTCCAGATTAAGAATGTGGGCTTTAAATGTCTTTCATTTCCTTTGTCACCTTAGCAGAGTTGTTTCAACATTAGCCACAACTATTCTTTTCCCTCTGAAATTCATTCAGAACACTTCAACTAGACCTTTTTGTTTTGATTCTGGAATTGTGTTTTCACTAAAATAGAAACTTCCAATCTAAATCAGCATCTTCTTTTCAATTTAGAATCTTAGATGTTACCTGGGAAATCATTTTTGTGCAAGACAGGGATCTTAAAGACTAGTTTGTATCATGGATAGAACATTAGGAAGGCCTGAGTTAAAATCCAGTCTCCAACACTAACTCATGACCTTGGGCAAATTGAAAAATGGAGAGCAATGACCTACCTCTCAGTACTGCTTTGAGTATAAAATGAGACAATATTTAGAAAATGCTTTGCCAATCTTAAAGCACTATATAAGTGTAAGAAGGAGGAGGAGGGGAAGGCATTGTACCAGGCACTAGGAAGACAAAGACCAAAATGAACACATCTCTGCCCACGAAAATCTCACTTTATATTGAGGAAACAACATATTCGTGGAAAAGTCAAATTAAATAGAGAGAGATGCAGACAAACAAAGACAGAGACAGAGATAACACTAATGCTAACCCCTAGGGGTTGTGGGGAAAGGAAAAGATGATGGGATTAGCAAAGGCCTCTGATAGATGCCGGCTTCTGAGCTGTGCTTTGAAGATAAGATGAAATGAGAACATTTATTCCCCAATACTCCTCTCTCACACTTTTTGCAAATTTGTTCTCCATTCCATGTAAGTGACCTGGCATTATTTTACCATCTGAAAAGGGTTCTTTGGCTGTTTTTAGTACATTCTATTTCAGACACTCCAACTTCACCTCATTTTGAATGGCATCTCCTAGAGTCAGAGGAAACCCAATAGGGACCATGTGGGTTTTGGGGACATTGTAATACAAAAGGTCAACAGACTGAAAACAAAAAGACAGGTGGGCCTGGAAAGGCCTGGGCCTGAGCCCATAACTCTTAGCTGAATGTTGATGTTATCAGGGGAGAGGAAGTACAGAAATAAGCACACAATCCTCAGGAATGTGAAGTGAATATTGCAACTTGGGTCTGGAAAATGAAAGCAAAGTCAAATTTAAAAAGTTATTTGACTTTAGCTGAGGAGGGACACATAAAATGAAACTCAGGCCTTTAAATTTTTTTTTTTTTTTAAATGAGATTCTTATATTGAATTCATAGATTAGCATATCTGGTCAGAGGCAGATTTAGACACAGGTGACAAGGTGGCAGTCTCAGACATTTATCTGAATTCTTAAAGGTTTCACCATGACAATAATACTATATTAGCTATTGGAATTTGAAGGTATAGTTTGCATTATCTCCCTGATTGTTGTAGTCCTCTTCTAGACTAAAGGTCCAACAAAAGTACCAAAGAGAAGGTCAGGGAATCTATGTGGATTAGTTGATCTGTGTATATAGGAATATCCTGTGTGCTTGTTTCTTCCTCCCTCTCCCTCTCCTTTCCTCCCTCTCCCTCTCCTTTCCTCTCTCTCCCTCTCCCTCTCCCTTCCTCTTTTTCCCTCTCCCTTTCCTTCTCCCTTCCTCCCTCTCCCTCTCCCATCCTTCCTCTCCCTCTCCCTCTCTCTCTCACTCTTCTCTGTCTGTCTGTCTCTCTTTGCATTCTTCCCTCACCTAGTCCATACCCTAGTTGGTCTCTTGCTTATAAGTTGGTCCAAAAGGAGCTCATTTTGAGAGTTTGATAAATTCAGGCCAGAAATCATCACTATTGAGGGAAAAAAAAATCAAAAGGCAAGCCTAACCAATGATAAGCTAGCAGTAATATTGTCTTAATGATAAAAAGGCTGACCCACTAAAAATAATTATCTCAATGAAGATCTTCAGTACTTCCCTTCTAACTAAGAGAAAAGCAATGGAATCATCTGCTCATTTATATTAGATTTGGTTCCAAAGTTGTATTTCACCTGCTAGTAGTTGAGATCAGTTACATTTATTTTGTCAAGCTTTAGCTCAATCTCATCACTCCCTTCCTCCAAATACACATATCAAAATAAAATCTTAAGATAGATCTCAAACCTTTTCCTTTTCTTTATTCCTGTTTCTTGTTGAATTCTACCTGAATGTTTCAGGATCCTACTTGTATAACCTGCTAACACTGTCACCTTAGGATGTACCTATATTCCATTTGTAGAAGCACTATCAGATTAGAGAACTTTCACTTGTCTCAGAAATAGATGTTGGTGAAATTGTTTCCTTCTTTCCATCCTTTAGGATGCTGGAAAATGTTATCCCAAAAAAGTCTTTAGATGTACCTGGAAAATGTCAGTAGCAGAAGACTAATTAGGAGAAGTAGAGATTTCCTGTATAGAAATTCTTGAAAGTTGATACTGATTTCATTTTTATAGTAAAGAATTTCAGGAAGTTGATATTTCAAACCCTGCCAAGAGTGACTTTGCTGTTCCATATCTCTAATCCTATACTTTTGTCAGTTTTAATACAATTTAACAAAATTTATTATGATCTAAAGAGTGTATAATTCTTTTGGGACATGCTAACTGAGAAGGGAGATCATAATCTCAGTGGGATGGAGGCTGAGCCATGAGAAGTTTTTGAGTTAGATGGGAATCTGTACTGAAGCTCTGAAAGAAAGACTTGAAACTGTGAAAGTTAAGGAGATTCCATCTGCACATGTGTGAAAGGAGGACTTAGAAGGACTAAGATCTGTTTGTACACAAAGTTATTTGAGCTGGTAGTTCAATCCCAGGAGTACCATCAGGTGACTTAGTTGGTGACCTAGGTAGCTCTTTTAGCAAATCTCCTAGCACTAGCCCCTTATTTTACATTTATTTTTAAAAATTGTAATTATACAACCATGTTACATGGGCAATATGATAAGGAAGCTGAGAGCAGGATCACATATTTAGATAAAATCTACAAGTTTATGATCTCTGTGTCTTATAGAAGTAAGGCCTAGATGAATGATTTGCCCAAGATGCCAGAAGTAGTAAGTAGTAGAGAGAGAATTCAAATCCAGGACTTCTGACTATGGATGTAGAATTTCTACCAGGTTCTGGTGTCTGGTTATGATCAATTCAATTCAATTCAAATGAAAAGTTAGTTTCACATCTGTCATATTGTCCTCAGATCAGGCATCCAGGTATAGATCACAGAATTTCACCCTTGGAAGGTACTAAGTATTCATCCAGTCCAAACCATTCCTGAAAAAGAATTCCTTCTACCCAATAAGTACTTATCCAGTCTCAGCTTGAAGACTCCCAGTAAAGGAGAACCTCCTATTTCTCAAGGAAGCCCATTCTGTTTTGGATAGCTGTAATTAATAAGTTTGTTCTTATATCAAGTCCAAATTTGCCTCTTTGCAGCCTTCACTCTTTGTTCCTAGTTCTGCTTTCTGGGGCCAAGTATATTAAATTAATTCAAATCCCTCTATTATTGGACAATTCTTCAATCTTTGAAAACAAGTATCTCCCCTCACCCAAGTCTTCTCTTTTGTAGGATAAAGCCTTAGCTCTACCATCTAATCATCATATGGTAGGAATCTACCATCTTGGTTGTTCCTCTAGATAGTTTCCATTTTATCAAAATACTGTGGCACTTGGAACACTCTACTAAATATGGCCTGGCCAGGATACTTGGAAACTCTGTAGGTAACTCTTGTTGAAAATATTCAAGGAAAGGCTAGATGAATATTGGTTGTGGATATGTTGGAAAGGGAATTTATTTTTAAATCTATAGGCCAAGATTTCATCGCTTTCTTGGTCATTAGGCCATACTCTTGATTCATATTGAATTTGTTATCCATTGGTACACAGTTTATTTTTATAATCACATAAAACTTACGCAAAATAATCTGTTAATCTAATTCCAACTTCATTTTAAAAGAGAGGAAACTGAGACCCAGAGAAGTGATATGACTTTTTTTTTTTATAATATGTTATAATATAACATTATTTACTAAAAGGGCACATTAACTAGGACAAGTAAATAATTTTAAAATTAGTTAAAATTGACCTCTTCAGTGAACCTTTACAACTTTTTAATGAATAAAAACCTTCAAATATGTAACATAAATTCTTTTTGCTACAATCACTTATTTCATGTATATATATAAGGTTAGAGATCCAGCATTCATCTGACAAAGAACTTAATCCAGTTTCATCTGGTCAGAGTCAGGCTAGTGTCCAAAGAAGCATACGTATATGACCATTGCTGTCACAAAAAGGAGATCATATTAAAATTACTGTTTACCTTAAGTAATTCAAATACTACTGCAAATAGCAGATATGGAATCTGAATCCAGATCCTCTGAGAGTAAGTTTAACATTTAGATAATTCTGTAAGGTTTTCAAGGATCTTTCCAAATATTATCTCAATTTTTACTCAGGATAACCTAGGAGATAGATGCTAATATTACTCCATTTTATAGATGAAGAAACTGAGGCAGCCAGAGGCTAAATGACATGCACAGGATCAAAAACTAAGTAAGTACCTGAGGCTGAATTTGAAAGTCTTCCCGACTTGGTTGGCCCAGGATTCTATCTACTCTGCCACACAGCTACCTCTGATTCTGAATTCAATTTCCTTTCTCTTGTATCAGGTGATGTTTGTTATTCAGTCATTTTCTGTCCTGTAGTTTTCTTGGCAAAGATTTTGGAGCAGTTTGCCATTTCCTTCTCCAGCTCATTTTACAGATGAGAAAACTGAGGCAAATGGGATTAACTGACTTGTCCAGGGTCACACAGCTATTAAGTATCTGAAGATAGATTTTTAACTTAGGTCTTCCTGACTCTAGACCTGACACTCTAGCTGCCCCATCAATTGATATGCACAATTGTTATTGTGCTGTATGACTATTAGAGCATGAATGGTAAATGGTTGATAGCTATTTTCATAATCAATATTGATCTTATGCTTCCAGATCAGATTTTTATTGCATATCTCTTCTTTTTATTCTCCCCCCATGAATCTCCATGAATAACATTTTCCTTGAGTTTCCCTTACTAATACTTATATTTCCAATCTTCATCACAACTGTTGAAAAACTACATTACAGGATCTCACCTTCCAAAGGGCCTTGGGTCTTTCTTGCTGAACATAATTATCTGTTAGCTTTGCACCCTGCTCCCTCTCCTGTTTCTATCTGTCCTGAAGACAGTATCCTGGATGTAGGGAAGTCTGGAAACAATGCAAACTGATATCCCCAGAAGGATCTAGAGCTAAGGTCTGATAGTAATTAGGAATGCTTATGGTTGACTGGTAGCTGGAGTCTTAGATTCTACCTCTCTGGGCCTCAGTTTCCTCATCTGTAAAATGAGAGGGTTGGAATAGATCGATCTTCAAGATCCTTTCCTGATTTAAATTCTATACTCGGTACCTCACCTTTATATGGTGCTTTAGAGATTTGTTAATAATAAGAATTAAAGTAAAAATTATACCTCCCCTTTATGTGGTATTTTAAAGAGTTACAAAGCTATTTGCTAGTTATTTTATTTGATTCTCACAAACTTGTGAAGCAGATGTTATTATAATCTTCATTTTATATATGAGAAAATTGAGCCTCAAAGGTTGCTTTGCCCCCAGAATCTTAGAGCTAGGAAATATCTGAGTTGGGATTTGAATTTTTGTCTATACTTTCAACTTCAACAAATCTGTGATCTCATCAGAAAACAGACTCGTCCTGTGAAAACTTTGGAATGGGCCAACACTAGCTGCCATAAATTGAGGGATTCCAGAGAGGTCATTGCCTCGCTGAAGTTCTTCCCTACAGGCATGAAGTCATTAATGAACTAAACAATCAAGGGGAGGAGGGGGTGCCCACAGGGCCAAATTTCAACCTTTCTTTTCAACTCATATAAACTTCTTTGGTATAGGTGTTAACATGCATGTCCTCCAGGGAGAAAACAAGAAAAACAAGAAAACATGTCTAGATCTTGATGGCATGATTTGTATAATTTAAGAATAATCTAAAGAAAAAGAGAAACTCTCTGGCTAATGACTAGCAAAGGAGCTGAATATTTTGTTAAAGTTAAAATTGTGTATGTTGTAATACTTTTAGATGTATTGTAATTTTTAAAGAGACCAGTTGTTTCTCTGATTCTGTCTCTATTTCTGTCTCTCTTTTTGTCTTCCTTTCTCTCTCTCTCTCTCTGTTTCTCTGTTTCTCTTTGTCTCTGTCTCTCTATATTTCTTTTTTTTGTCTCTGTATATTTCTCTTTTTCTGTCTCTTTCTTTATTTCTGTCTCTGTGTTTTTCTCTCTTTTTCTGTGTGTGTGTATATCTGTTTTTCTCTATCTCTCTCTTTCTGTCTGTTTCACTGTTTGTTTCACTGTCTCTGTCTCTCTCTCTGTCTGTCTCTGTCTCTCTGTTTCCCCATCATCCCTGCACTTCCTTCTCCCCTCCCTTTCTCTTCCTTTTTCTCGACCTCTCTGCAAAGCCCACTCCATAAATACCTCAGTTTTTTCAAGATGATGCGTAAGTACAGTCTTTTACACGAAGCTTTTCCAGATTCCTCTTCAATGATACCAGTGCTCCCTTCCAAACTATCTTGTAAAAATTGTATTCATTCTTTTTATATTTAACAGAATGTAAGCTCCTTTAGTATAGGAATTGTTTCATTCTTTGTATTTGTATCTCTAGCATGTAGCACAGTACCTGATATATGTGCTATCTGTATCTATAGACATGTGTATATACATATATTTTTGCTATTTAGTCTTTTCAGTCATGTCCAACTCTCTGTGATCCCATTTGGGGTTTTCTTGGCAAAGTGGCCATTTCCTTCTCCAGCTCACTTTACAGATGAGAAAACTTGATGCAAGCAGGGTTAAGTGACTTGTCCAGAGTCACTCACCTAATAAGTGTCTGACTCCAGATTTGGACTCAGGTCTTCCTGATTCAGGCCTGACACTATCCACCCCACCATCCAGCTTCTGCCTGACATAGTAGGTATTTAATAAATGTTTGTTGAATAAGTAATTGATTATTTATTGAACAGCTCTCTGCAGTTAAGATTTGGTTTTATGTCCTTTGAGCTTATATAGAATTGACACAAGAAATATTGAACTGTTTTTTGGTGGTGTCATATGTGAACTATTGCTCATGACTTAGCTCATTATGCTATCTAATGCTCCTTTTGGGAGTATGCAGGCAACAAATATCTTCTTGAATTCAGTGCCAGGAAAATATTTGCTCTGAAAATGAACTTGCATGTTTTCTTTTACCAGACTATAAAACCCTTACAATCGACTATTTCCATTTCCCTCTTAGCTTTCAGGAAATTCAGAG
This sequence comes from Sminthopsis crassicaudata, assembly GCF_048593235.1. Classification (NCBI taxonomy): domain Eukaryota; kingdom Metazoa; phylum Chordata; class Mammalia; order Dasyuromorphia; family Dasyuridae; genus Sminthopsis; species Sminthopsis crassicaudata. The sequence continues at coordinate 523,753,711 of NC_133618.1, forward strand.
CTAAATTCAGCCCTCAGCAACTATAATTAACTCATTTCAGATACTTGGTAATCTCTGTGCTTCTCTTCCTTTCATTGTTTTATTTGTTCTTTTTAATTTTGAGTTGTCTCTTTTGAACTATGTTTTATTTTATAAACCATCTTAATTCCTTTTTGGAAGCAGTTAGCTGCGAATGCTGAGTGAATAAATGCCTAATATCTTAGTTGCAGAGAGCTCATGTGTAGGAAACTCACTAATGAATCTCAAAACCTGTTAGTAATTTATAGTCTTAAAAAAGGTCCACAGGGTAATGAAAGAGTAAGCAGTCCTTGCTCACATAAGGCCTGGAGATGATAGAGATGTGGAACTAAACCGGGTTTTCTTTACTTCTAGAAACACCCTGTCCATTGCTAGGCTGTTTTGTTTGTTTGTTTGTTTGTTTGTTTGTTTTTACTTTAACCCATGTTGGTTTTAATGTGGAAATATTTATAAACATAATAAATAATGTAAATTTATAAGCAACATGTACAATTGTGCCTTTAGACACTGAAAAGGCTTTGAACAAAAATTAATACAAATTTATGTTTATTCTAGAAAACTTAAAAATAGATCTTTTAATATAGTAATTTGTATTTATTAACTCTGACAAGAAGAAGAAAATTTATATGTGAAAGAGAAAAGTTAGAGAATTTTCCACTAAATTCACTGTAAAACAAAGATGCCCATTATTAATAGGCAGATAGTGTCACAGTGGATAATCATTGAGTCTGACTTCAGGAAGACTTCAGTTCAATTCCATAGGCTGGGTTTTTTTTTTAAAGAACCTAGCTTCTTAAACTATAGTTCATGACTCTAATGGGGTTTTCTAAAGGAATGTGAGGGTTGCAAAATTATTAGTTATTCCCCAGTTTCTAGGATAAGAATTCACTATTTGAAAAAATTGCTGGGAAAACTAGAAATCAGTATGACAGAAACTAGGCACTGACCCACACCTAACCCCTCTACCAAAATAAGGTAGAAATAGGTTCATGATTTAGACATGAAGAGTGATATTATAAGCAAATTAGGAGAACAAAGGATAGCCTATCTCTCAGATCTGTGGAGAAGGAAGGAATTTGTGGCCAAAGAAGAACTAGAGTACCTTATGGAATGCAAAAGAGAGAATTCTGATTATAATGTTAAAAAGTTTTTGTACAAACAAAACCAATGCAGACAAGATTAAAAGGGAAGCAATAAATTGGGGGAAAAAATTAAATCCAAGGTTTCTGATAAAAACATCATTTCTAATATATAGAGAATTGATTAAAATTAATAATATTCAAACTATTCTCCAATTCATAAATGTTTAAAGGATATGAACAGTTTTCAGATGAAAAAATTAAAAACCATTTCCAGTCATATGAAAAAATGCTCTAAATTACTATTAATCAGAGAAATGCAAATTAAGATAACTCTGGTACCACTTACACTTGTCAGATTGGCTAAGATGACAGGAAAAGATAATGATGAATGTTGGAAGGGATGTCAAAAACTGGGACACCGATACATTGTTGGTGGAACTGTGAACAGATCAAACCATCCTGAATAGCACTTTGGAACTATGCCCAAAGGGCTATTAGACTGTGCATACCCTTTGATCCAGCAGTGTTTCTACTGGGTTTATATTCCAAAGAGATCTTAGAAAAGGGAAAGGGACCCACATGTGCAAAGTTTGTGGAAATCCTTTTTGTAGTGGCAAGGGACTGGGCAAGCTGGAACTTTGCCCATTAGTTGGATAATGGCTGAATAAGTTATGGTATTGTTCTATAGAATGTTATTGTTCTATAAGAAACAATCAACAGGATGATTTCAGAAAGACCTTGGAGAGACTTACATGAACTGATGCTGAGTGAAATGAGCAGAACTAAGAAATCATTGTACACGGCAACAGCAAGATTATACAATGATCAATTCTGATGGATGCGGCTCTTTCCAACAATGAGATGATTCAGATCAGTTCCAATGATCTTGTGTTGAAGAGAGTCATCTGCACCCAGAGAGAGGACTGTGGGAACTGAGGGTGGGTCACAACCTAGCATTTTCACTGTTTTTGTTGTCACCTGCTTGCATTTTGTTTTCTTTCTCATTTCTTTCCTTTTTTGACCTGATTTTTCTTGTGCAGCATAATTGTAGAAATATGTACAGAAGAATTGCACACGTTTAACATATGCTGGATTATTTCCCATCTAGGGGAAGGAGTGGAACACAAGGTTTTGCAAAGGTATTCACCTTTGATAATTTGAAAATTATCTATGCATATGCTTTGAAAATAAAAAAGCTTTAATAAAATTATTATCAGTAAATGTTTTACTTGTATACATACATATATATATATATATCTGAGGTCATATAAAATTTTTTTCAGATGAAAAGGACTGGAAAATAAAAAAAATTTAAGAAGCACTGCTCTACAACATATAAATCCCATATTAGAGGTAATATGTTCAAAAAGAAAATTTTAAAAAGCTTTTCAATGGTATTTCATTTTTCCAATTATATTTAAAGATAGTTTTCAGTATTTATTTTTGTAAGATTTTTGAGTCCTGATTTTTTTCTCCCTCCCTCTTCTCCCTTTCTCTTCTCTAAGAAAACAAGCAATCTGATATAGGTTATACATTTACAATCATTTAATACATATTTCCATATTAGGTATGTTGTGAGAGAAAAAAATCAGAACAAAAGTGAAAAACATGAGATCATGAGAAAAAAAAATCAAACAACAACCAAAAATGGTGAAAATAGTGTGCTTCGATCCCCATTCAGTATCCATAGTTCTCTTTTTGGATGTATTTTCCATCCCAAGTCTATTGCAATTACTTTGGATTACCGTATTGCTGAGAAGAACCAAGTACATCATAGTTGATCATCACATAAACTGTGCGCAATAATCTCTTGGTTCTGCTCACTTCATTCAGCATCAGTTTAAGTAAATCATTCTAGACTTTTCTGAAATCATCCTTATAGAATTTAATATTCTATATTAAAATAGAATGTAATATTCCATTATATTCATATACCATAACTTATTCAGCTGTTTCCCCTAAAAGAAATATCTTTTAAAAGACTACTGTGAACATGCACATTACTTGAGATGCTAAGTACTAAATTATATTCCATTATAATCTTTCTTTTAGCTTATTATACTATTTCAATTTCCCTTATGATCATTTGTCATTTACCTAATATTCTATCTTTAATGTAAGTCATTGAAAACATTCTATAATTTAATAAAAATGATTTTTAAAAAATATTTTATTTTCCCCAAAGTACATGTAAAAACAATTTTTAACATTCTTTTAAAAGAGTTTTTAGTTTCAAATTCTTTCTTTCCCTTCCTTTCCCCTCTCCCCAAGATAATCAATCTGATATAAATTATATATGTGCAGTCATCTAAAACATCTCCCTATTAGTCATTTTCTGGAAGAAAATTCAGAAAGAAAGGAAGTAAGAAAGGAAAAGAAAGAAAGAAAAAGGAAACAAAGTGAAAAATAATGTATTCAGATACCATTAGTTCTTTCTCTGAAGGTGGATAGCATTTTCATCATTTTCACTCTGGGAATATCTTGAGTCAGTCTTTGTGGGGAACAGCTACATCATTCACATTTGTTCATTTTGCAATATTGCTGTTACCGTGTACAATATTCTGGTTCTGCTCACTTAACATAGAAATTATTTTTAAAAAATAACTGCTGGTGTTTCTATTGGGGGCTTATATCCCAAAGAGATCTCAAAGAAAGGAAAGGGACCCACGTGTGCAAAGATGTTTGTGGCAGCCCTCTTTGTAGTGGCAAGAACCTGGAAACCGAGTTGGCTGCCCATCAGCTGGGGAATGGCTGAAAAAGTTATGGTATATGAATGTTATGGAATCTTATTGTTCTGTAAGAAACAATGAGCAGGATGATTTCAGAGAGACCTGGAGAGACATGCAGGAACTGATACTGAGTGAAATAAGCAGAACCAGGAGATCATTATACACAGCAACAACAAGACTATACGACGATCAATTCAGAAGGACCTGGCTCTCTTTAACGATGAGATGATTCAAATCAGTTCCAATGATCTTGTGATGAAGAGAGCCATCTACACCCAGAGAGGGAACCATGGGAGCTGAGTGTGGACCACAACATAGCGTTCTCATTCTTTTTGTTGTTGTTTACTTGCATTTTATTTTGCTCCTTTTTTTTCTTTTACTGGTTTGATTTGATTTTTCTTATGCAGCATGATAATTGTATGAATATGTAAGCATATACTGGATTTAACATATATTTATACTTTGTTTAATATATACTGGACTATTTGCCATTTAGGGGAGGGCATGGGGGAAAGGGAGGAAATTGGAATACAGGGTTTTGCAAGGATTAATGCTTTAGAATTGTCCATGCATATGTTTGAAAAATAAAAAGTTTTAATAAAAAAGTAATTGCTGTTTGGAATTATCTGAATGACTATAGTCTCTTTGTGTGGTTAATAGAGTTTTGACTATATTAGGAATGTTTTTGACTTTTAAAAGGTATACCTATAATATATAGTTCATGGGCAAGTAGATTTTAAGAATAGAACCTTTCTTTTGAATCCAATGACCATTTTTTCTAATGCAATAGACTTAGCCAACAATGGAAGCTGAGATTCCTTACTATACTGTATAAGAACACAGGCATTTATAATAGCATGCTTTAGATGCCCACCTCCCACTCCCAATTACCCCAGCAACGCCTTGTCTTGAAAAGATCTCATGCTGAGTAAATAGGATCTCTCCATAGAAATTGTTAAGTCATTTTACTGACCCAAAAGACCATACCTTCATGCTATTGGGCTGTTCAGGAAACCCCAAGTTTCCCCCCCAAGAAACCCCAGGAAAAATCACAGGTAAAGACAGTGATCACCATAAAGAGGCCCTTGGAAGAGTGCGTGTGAGGAGGCTGAAGTAGATAAGAGATGAGGATTTCCAAGAAGTACAGGAGTACAAGTCACCAGAGAGCTGGCAGACCCCTCTGCTGGGTTACAGGATTAGTGGATAACCAGAGGGTTTCACTAGGATTCTCTCCTGATGTTTGAAGAAACCGAGGAAGACTTCCAGTGGATGGACTTTCCCAGGAAAGTTTTTACGAGGATCATAGAGCTCAACAGGACTTCAAAAGCCATCTAGGGTAATCCTTTCTTCTCAAAAATGGATAGGAATTGTAGAGCCCAGGCGGCATGGAGGCTTTGAGGTCTGTATTTTTAAAGGAAACATTCATGGGAGCCGAGGTTCACAAATTTAGAGTTGAAAGGGACCTCAGAGACCTAGTAAAACCTTATTATTTATCAGCTAAGGAAACTGAGACCTAGGGAGGAGGACACATAATACCTCCAGCTAGGAAGTGTTAGAGGTAGGATTTAAGCCCAAGTATCCCTGACTCAGAGCCCAATGTCCTTACCCAATACATCTTGCTGCCTCTCAACCACATCAATGAATCACAGATACAGATCTATTTAAGGACAGATACCTGTGTGCAGGCATCGATACAAATCTTAAATTGGGCCCTAACCTATGAATATTAATCTGTAACTCAGGTTTATAGTTAACTTGGAGTATGGTTTTTAATAGTCATTTTGTGAAATGAGAAATCAATCAAGCAACAAGCACTTATGAAGTGCACATTATGTACCTCAAGGCAACTCTAAAACATACTTCAAACTACAAAAATTTAGTTTTTAGAAAAGGTCAAAGAGAAATCTGAAGCTTTTTTATCTTAAGTAAACTAACAAGATTGCTGGAGAAGAATTCAGGTTGTATTTAATTAAATAAAGAGGCAGGTTAATTTTCTTTAATGAACTCCTATTGAAATATAGATTTTTTCTATAATACTCTATTATTAAATTTATAAATATTCACAGAGGCTTTTATTAGGGGGAAAAGAGGAAATCCAAGTGATTTATACCCATTAAGAGGTCTTCCCAATGGTACAGTAAATTGTCAATACTATCTTTCAAATGCTTTGCAAAACAGAGAATATGTATTGTTTGCAAATTGAAAATCTGAATCTGTTTTGGTTTCTATGGATGATATTTCAGTTTCAAACAAGCTAGGCTTATTTGCTTATATCTAACCCAAATGCAAGACAATTCAAAGAGGTTGAGAGTATTAATTTTTAGGATAAGGAGTTAGGATTGGAGGGATCTTTAGGAAAGGTTTCTAGTAGGAGGCAACCGTAGGCTCAGTCTTGAAGAAAGATAAGGATATGAAACGACAGATGTTAAGAAGGAGCATATATCAATAGATAACTAGAATTCTCCATATCCCATTTAATAGGTCCTACAAGGTGAAAAATATTCTTTAGTCTGTGGACTACAAAGGTTGCAATATTAAATAATTTTCTGTTCTGTATGTGGGGAGGACTAGGTTCAGTTCTAGGGGAATTTTCCATTAATAAAGGAGGTAGGTTCCCTTTCCTCACTCTCTGTTTCTATTAAACCCTGTACCATGATATCTAGTAGAACAAGAAGAGGATTAAAAAGAATTCTTCAATGACCAATATGAATTGGAATTAGGACATGCAAAAACCTAAACATTAAAAAACACAAAAATCTTCACAAGTATGCATTAATAAGACAAAATTTAGTAATACCTTTTCTCCAATGAATACACTATTGAGTTTATTGATAGTGTAGGACATAGGAACTCTGAACTTCTTACTATAAGGGTACCCGGGCATAGGATCTATATATGAACTATGAGATTTCCAATGCAGGGAAAATTGACTTGTTATGAGTTCCCCAAGCCTTTCATGTTGAGTTTATACTCCATTTGAGGTTAGGAAGAGAAGACAAGGTCACTATGAAAAGTATCCATCTTTCCCCATCCTTACTGGAGTCCCATATTTCAGTCTAGAAAGTCAAATTCAAAATGGCCCTTTTCAGAAGCTATTTCTTCTTTTAAGAGGCAAGGAACCACTCAGATTTATCATGTTCATTTTCTCTAAAAACCCACTTTGATTTAGTTTCAAGCCATCTTAGGAATCCTTACAGTTCTGATTCATCAGATGTTGGCTCAGTTTCCTTTGTCTTACAATATTTAGAGACATTTTCATTCTTTTTAATATTTGGTAGAGTGTATTATTTTATTACCATTCCTGTTGATTTATCTGCTTATGCTCTAAGTTTTTAAACTGAGCTTTCTTTCTCCTTTAGCAGTTATCTTTTTTTTTCCCTTTATAAATTATATCAATTATTTTCTGACTCCTCTTTTGATGGTGAGTCCCCGAGCTCAAAGTCTCCTCTGTCACCTTGGGAAAATCCATGCTGTCTCAATCTCCTAGAGATGGAATTGGACCCAGCTGGGCTGCCCCACTTATTGGGGGCCTTTCTCCAGTTTACTTTTGCAAATGCCTGCAGAATGGAGTCTTGAAATTCACTTTTTTTGTATAGGAGAATAGTGATCTAAGAGGCTGACCATGATGGTCAAGACTGCAGCAGTATCAGGGAAGCTGTTGGCTGGATAAGCCTGTAGTATGCCTTACTGGGACATGGAAATTGGTTCTGAGTGAACCCTATTAGAGATTAGTATTCTTTGCTGCTAATTCATAAAGCTTAAGATGCTTGATTTCTTAGCCTGTGGGATGAACTACAATTATTCTCCCTTGGGCATATGATGCTTCTTTGGGGTTTAAAATATTTAGAGCTTCATCTTTTTTGTATGACCTTTAATTCTTATATTTTCATCACCAAAACTTAGCCCAGTAGTTGACACTCAGGAGGGGTTTAAGTGCTTTTTTCCCTCCCCATCCATCCAGTCATTTAAGAGGATTTAGAGAATACTGCCAGGTAATTTGGGAAAATGGTATTATGAAAAAGAACAGGAAAACAAAGAGGAGATTCTTTGTTAGAATAGTAAGGGTTGTATTAAGGCCCTGAAATATTTGAGACAATGAGCTTAAAGACAAAATTGGGGGAGATTCAATAAGCACATTTTGTGTACTGAAATCTGTACCAAGTCCACAATGTTTTCCTCTATAAATTTAGCACAAAGTCTTCTGGGTCAACACACTTTCATTGACTCCACAAGTAATCCTTGTCCTGAAGGATTGACATTCTATCAACATCTAGCTAGCAACTAAGTTTGTTGAAATTTAAGAATATTACAATAAGATTAAGTGATTTGCCTAGCTGCCAATGGCAGCTACTATGTATTAGCATTATGACAAAACTCAGGTGAATCAGATAATATATCATTACTCTTCAGCTTAAAAAGTAGAGGTACTAAACTAAGAAATTCATTAGGATGCAAATTATTTAATATTGTTGTAATTTCTTTGAATCTGGTATGAAAGTGCTTACATGTCCAATTATTGCTAAGACGTCCAAAAGTATCTTCATATATATGAACTTATTTTAAAAGTTAGATTCCTGATAAAAAAACTTACATAATAATCCTAAAATCACAACTAATGTGGTTAGTTAAGCACATCTAGCTTAAGCTAAGAGCTGAGGGGAAGCCAACATGAAAAATAATGGCAAGTAGTCTTATACATAATATCTAGGGGAGGAGATGGAAGGAGGGAAGAGAAAATTCGGAATAGAAATGAGTGCAAACGATAATGTAAAAAATTACCCAAGCATACATTCTGTCAATAAAGAGTTATAATTTAAAAGAAAAAAAATAATGTTAATGGAAGTAGGAGGGCAGTTGTAAAGACCATTTGGTTTTAAGCCAAATCTTGAATGAGACCGGGTGCCATGGGATAGATCCAAGCATGAGAGCAAGCCAATGAAAAGGCATAAGAATTTGAAGTGTGTAAGAAATATGTAAGAGTGGGGTTTATATATATAAATAAAATAAAGTAGACACTGTCACTGGATCATCTCCATAAAATATACCTAGAAAGCTAGGAAGAAGCCAGGTTGTAAATGACTTTAAATGCCAAAAAAGAACATCTTATCTTTGATGCTGGAGGTTAAAAGGAATCTCTTAAGAATCTGGTAATATCTATTCCAAATCCTGATTCTGGAAGGCAACTTCAAAAGTTCCTTTCAAGATGCAGTAGTTTAGTTAATACTTTAATTTGGCATTTAAAAGCTTAGCTCATTAAATCTCTGAAGGAACCTCCTTTGGTTTTCATTTGGCTGCAGAAAGTCATACTATCTCCAGAGACTTTTTTAATCCTTTCTAAGCATTTTCTCTTACATTTGTGTGAATGAAAAAGTCAAATGTTTTTGGTATTGAATTATATGTTTTAATTGTGAAGCAAGGGATTAATTCTTAAACTTCTGCAGTGGAACACTGGCTATAAAAATTTTACTCATTTAGTAGTTTGTATTTTTTACCTTTTTAATGGAGGCAAGGAGGGAAGGAATTTGGAAGTGAAAAAAATCACTATTTAAATAAAAGAAACCCACTTAAGAAAGTCAGTTTTTAAAAAGTACAACATACTTCATAGGAACTTTAATAGAACTTATTTTAAAACAATGAATAAAAAGGTGTTACACATTGAAGTGATAAATACTTTAAAAATATATTAAGATCTATTGAAACAGAGACCCCAGAAATTCCAGACTTCAGAGGACTTTGAACTATCTACTAAACTGTAACCATCCAATACTTTATAAGGAAAGGTATTGGGTACCCATTATTAAAGGCATTTGAAATCCTGGAGAAGACTCCCTCCACTTTACAAAATATATCAAACTACTTTTAGGAAATATGAAGTACCAATATTTTGAGTCCCCTTCCACGGAAGTCTTTGAACAGCCAAACAGTTTGTGAGAGAACAGTAGCAAACAGCATTGGTCAAAGAGAACAGTTAGATTCATCAATTATTGCGTCAACGTTCAAGATGACAGCTTCTTAATCAAAACCCAGAAGATGCACATTTTAAAATGTTCAACAGATCTCATGAGATGTTCCATGTTCATCCGGTTTCTTCTTCCAGCTTTAATCATCTTAGCACATGGTAATTAACTGAGGCCATTCTCTTTCCTGCACTGGGTCCCCTTCCAAGTCTCTTAGGTCTTTGCTTCCAAGATTGGCATAAACAGTTAAAATCCATTATCGTACAGCTAATAGAAGAGCTAATCCCATCAGTCCAAATCCTGCGGCGGCGGCCATTATGCAGCACAGGGTACTATTTGGATCACTTTGTGGGGGAGGCTGCTTCTGGGTGAAGTGGTGGTGAAAGCCAGTCTGGACAGGAAGAGAAGAGAAAACATTGGTCACCTCACTCCAAACATCAGGTAGGCCTTTGCCTCCCTAGCACATAGTGGACATTTTAATAACCACTTGTTCAATTTAGTCTCACCTCCAGTTCCCTCAAAAAAGTTCAACGTTTGTTGAAAATTAACAACGGTAGTTATTCTATGTAAAAAATTACATGCCTGTATGTAATTTGGTCACCAGGCATCTGGCAATATTTGGCTATTTAAGTCACCATTGTAGATCATGACATAATGAAAAGTGACCAAGTTTGGTTTTCCTGGGTCCAAGCCCAGTACTCTACTGTACCACCGAAATACCCCAAACTTCTAGAAGAATGAACAGCTCCTTACTGAATATCTGGATAGTTTAATGCAGAAAAAAGATTTCAGTGAATGCTGTTATTTGCACCAGAAATATTGATTATATGAAAGAGAGTGATTAGAAGTGAGCACATGAAATAAGAGCTACCCACTATCATTTTGAAGCATATTTCTGAACCAAAGACATAGGCTATTCTGAAGATCCTCTGGGTTATTAGACCAGTTAACCCCTGAGAAACTAAAGCTGGCAGTTGCTCCAGCCATCTCCATTCAGGATAATCAAAAGTGACAGGAATTAAAGTCCAGATGGTTGCATTTTAACTTTGCTGGGTGGAGGAGTATGTATAAACAAGCTGCATTTGGCATTCTTCTGGCAATTCTGGTCTTTATATTACATTTCTCTGTCAAATAGCTCACGTAAATATCTCCCGAAACCGGTAATGTTTAGATAAGTGCCACACTTGTTTTTTCCATCAACTTCATTCATAGCAAATCCCAGTAAAATGCTACTTGTCACCACATTTCCCCAGTTAGAATGGTATTGTTGGATGAAGTATTGGGATTCAACAGAAATGTGCTCCTACTTCCCACCATAGTATGCTGGGCCTGAAGTCAGAAAGACCAGGGTTCAAATTCAGTCCATGGATCAGTGACCTAGGCAAAGCACCTCAATTTATTTCGGTTTTCTCAACTGTAAATAACAGCCCCTTCCTTTCCGGGGTTGTTGTAAGGATCAAATTTAAGACATTTGTAAAGTCCTTTCATATGGTGCTTGGAACCAAGGAGTGGGAGAGCTACACAAACACCTATCCCCCTTCCCTAGTTTCTGGGGGGACACAACATCATATGTATCCAGATCCTGAATTCATTCATTCATGATTTAAAAAGCCTATGATGTTAAGGCGCTGGGACTATCTGGTGGGGATTTAAAAAATTTTTTTATTAAGGCCTCCGGAATATTCAGGTTGGGTCAACAAAAAGCACCTTAACAGCCCCAAGTCTCTTGGGTAACCTTTAAAAAAATGTGGTAACCCACATGGAAGTCCCAGCACAAACCTGAAAGTAAACCGAGCGGCAAGTGTCAGAAAGACGACCAGACACGAAATACTGAGAACTGAAGGGGGACCTCAGAAACCTGCCAGGCCCTCCTTTTACAGATGAGCATACAACGTCAGGGGATTGATCAAGGCCCTGTGGCTAATCAACTGAACCCAGGTGTTCTGGCTCCCAGGCAGCAGATTGAGCATCCTCAGGCATCTAAGTTCTCCTAGGTTGTGAGACACACACACACACACACACACACACACACACACACACGATCATTTTAGTCCCAGAGACAAGAACTAGAGGAGAAAAACGCGGGAGGGGGCGAGGATAAGGTTTTGAAGCCAAAAGGAGGGTGGGGAGGCCGTCAGGGTCCTGAATCTGGTTCATTGAAGGAGGTGACAAGGTGCCTCCCTCGGAGACATCCCACCGTGATTTTACATAGGTCCAGAAGTTAGGTTAGCTAAGAGACAAAGGCATCATTTTTATTCTAGTGCGCGGAGAATGAATTACAAATTAGAGCGGTCAGTCCCAGCTACATCCCATAGACGATTTTCCAAGTTTTGGGTCTCGAGCTGTCCATATATGGGCAAAACATTCAGGCCCGATAGAGGAGCTTTCAAAAAAGCTCCCGGGAGAGCGGAGGAAGAATCCTGCCACATTTTTTGGGGAGGGGGAGGAAGCCAGAGCCGAGACTAACCCCTGGCCAGTCCAGCCCAGCGTTCGGACTGAACTTCCCTGGGTGACTGGAGCACGGTTTGTGCGACTTTCTTTTTCTTCTGAGGGGCGGGGGGATGCTGACACACAAACTTAACCCAGATATTCGAGGTACCCTCGAGCGTCCGGACTGAAGCGCAGCGAGACTCTTCCCACTTCCGCTTTGGGACCCTCCCCCCTTAAAATAAGAAGTGTTTGCTAACTGCTGAGTTTTACTTTCAGAACCGGCAACTTTACCTTCGGTTAAGAAAAAAACAAAACCAAAAAACATCCAGCCCACCAGAGAGTCCTTGCGGCCGCACGCAGAACTTCCGCGTGGGACAGAAAAGGAATTTCCCCCGCTGCCTCCCACCCACTCTTGGAAACTCCGCAGAACTCTCCCGCGGCCCCCGGCCACCACGCCGCTCCCCGCTCGCGAGGACCCCCCCCCCCCCGGCTCCTCAAGAAGCGGGGGCTGGGATGGAGGGGGTTGCGCAGGACGGGACTCTCCGTGAGTGAGCCGACGGGGTCGGGGCAGGTCTGACCTGCATCGTCCGGTCCCTCTCAGGCCATGTGGCCGAGCGCGGCGGGCTCGCCCCTTCCCCTAGCCCGGGGGGAGGCGGGCGCCCCGTGCTCACCCAGCCGCCGTTCTCCCGCAGCCAGGCTCCCTTCTTCTCCACCAGATAGTCGCAGAGCTCCTCGGTCAGGCGCCGGCTGAGCTCGCTCCGCAGCTGCCCCCGCTCCTTTTTCTCCTGGTCCTCCGTCTCCATCATCGCCCCGGTGAAGACCACCAGCACCGCCACGCGGCCCCAGTTGAAGCCGTCCTGGTCCATCATCTCGGCCACTTCGCTTATGACGTGCTCGGGCGCCCGGTCCTGGAGCTGGCTCCGGGCGCACTCGAAGAAGTCCCGGTAACTGCGGCGGAGCTCCCTGGCCACCGTGCGCATCGTGGCCGCGGCCGGCGTGGAGGGCGGCCGCTCCTGGCAGCCCTCCCGGCGGCAGCAGTACTCCAAGTAGTCGCTCACCAGCTGCCTCGTCTCCTCCCGAAGGCCGTCCTCGTTCTCCATGCTTCCACCCGGGGCGAGAGAGCCGAGACCAGCTTGCAATCACTGCTCTTTCCCCGGGAGGTTGGGGTTTCTTAACTCGCCGGAGGCGGAGCTCTGCCCCGTTACTCCGCCCCGGGGCGGGACCGCGGCCCCCGCCCCGCCCCCCATCGGCGTCTGCCTGCAGCCCACTCGTTTTCGTTTTCTCTGAGCCACATCCTTCTTTACTGGGCGCGTAACACCTCTCTCCTTAACCTGAGCCCCCCCCCCCCCCCGCCCCTTTCCACGCGTGCCTGGGACAGAAGCTGCTGGGCTGCCCGCGGAGAGGCGGAGCGGGCCTCCCTCCGGGTCCTTATGTAATCTGCCCCCTAAGAGGAGGGGAGCGCCGCGTCAGAGGCCTGGCAGCGTCCCAAGTGCCGTTTCCTTCCTCCCACAGCAAGCATCTTAGGTTGGGGGGGAGGGAGGAGGACGGGAGTGGGATTGATGGTGGAGGTCGTCAGCATCCTTCCAAACAACTGAGCATGTGCAAACAGCGACGCTCTCAACCGGACAGAAGCCGCGGGCCGGTTCCTTTCCCTGACCCTGGACAAAGAGAAAAGGAAAAAGAAACAGGGACGGAAGGGATGGGAAAGAGCCCACGGGCAGGGACATGCATAGCTTTTTCTGCTGAGAATTCCCAGAGGTTGTGGATGTGAGCATTTGTGGTGCGTGTGTCTGGGTGAGGCTGAGAGAACAGTGCTCCTGAACTCTCCGTGCCCTGATGGTCACCGTTAAAAGGCCGCTCAGTGAAAAGCGAGCCTCTATCCCGGAGGGGAATACGATAGAGCTGCCTTCTCCTGAGGGAAGGGGGAGAATCGAGATGCAGAATGAGGCTGGGGGTCGGATAAGCCAGTGTGTGTGTGTGTGCGCGCGCGCGATCCCGGACACATCCGGTTAATGTTGCCTCAGTTTCCTCCCTGAGAAATAAGGAGGTTAGACTAAAGGATCTCTAATGTCCCCTCAAGTTCTAAACCCCATTATCCTACGTCATTTATCCCCTTTTGGCTGTATCCCTCACGGTGGATGCTAGGCCATAGCTGAAAAGGCTGGCGGGTGCTTAGCTCTTCATAACGAACACTGAAGGGGCCCTCCGGGAACCATCCGCCGAGAGCCGTTTGTATTTGCCGCTCTCCGTGTCACGCAGGGACCCCCAAGGCTTTGAAACGCGGCTGTTCGGACTTAGATTGTTCTCTAATGCATAAGTGGGCCTATGAGGCATCTTCCCACCGAGACTGTAGGGGAGATACGGACGCTGTTCTATTCCTCTGTACCTCTCCTCACCCCCCGCACAAACCTGAGCACGTATTGCTCAGTAGGTACACCCCCCCAGTCCCTCTGCTCAGACATCCTCCTTGTGCTTGTTTCTGAGGGTCCTGAGGCAGTTTCTTCCACAATCACAGGCCTGCCGCTAGCCCCCAGATCGCTTCCTTGCTAGCGCAGCACCTTGCCCATCAGGGTGATTTCCTTGGGCTTCACTGCCCTGGATACGGTGTAATTTCCCTTACCGAGTGACAGACTGGGAGCAGGGGATGCATTTTATTCCTCCCCACACGCGGGAAAAACTGGTAAATGTTTGTTGAAGGAAGACCGTGACTCTTTTTAGATTTTGTTTCCCAGGTGTGTATTCCGCTGTTACTCATTTTACACAGCTGTAATGAGAAACCCTTTAATGGCTAATTTCCAGGCTTCGTTGCCGCAGAAGAATTATTTTGAAGTGGCCTCAAGCCAAAGACTTTGAAATCTATAAAATGATGTTATTCCGAATCTCCAGTACAGTTAAGGGTTGGGCTTATAGGCAGTTTATTATTTTTTTTTTTTAGTCATTCAGCATTTATTTAGCACCTACAGTCTACCGGGCACTTTGCTAAGTAGGGTCTGTAACACAGCGGCTTCCTGAATATCACAGGTCAGAATAAGAGTACCAACACATTCTTACTCAGGGAGCTTAATTGGGGGCCTTCATCTCCTGTTCTTTTGGGGAAAAAAATGTGGATTGGGAGAGGAATTTCTGTTATCTTGAGGTTCTTAACCTTTTTTGAGGCAAGGATATACCATTTACACAGAAACACGTTTATGTATTGTCTTTTCCCATTAAAAAGTTATCTCTTGGACTCATCAGCAGCTGTATTTACCTTTCTCTGGATCCCTTATGGGTATGCCTAAGGGTTTTGTTGTCATTAATGACTCCTTTTCACTTGTGTGGGACTGCTAGTGACCCTATTTGGGGATGCCTTGGCAAAGATATTGGAATAATTTGCCATTTTCTTCTCCAGCTCATTTTACAGATGAGGAAACTGAGGCAAACAGGGTTAAGTGATTTACCCAGGGTCACTCAGCTAGGAAGAGTTTGTTCAGATTTGTATTTAGGAAGATGAGTCTTTCTGACATCAGACTTGCCACTCTGTCCACCGAGCCATCTGCATGCACATAATAAACATTGAACAAATGCTTATGCATTGACTGCCTACCTACCTGACTTTAGGACTTTGATCAAATTTATGGACCCTTTCTCAAAACGATGTTTTAAAATGCATAAAACAAGATATTGGAATTATAAAAGAAACAAATTATATTAAAATAGATGTATTTTTTCCCCTAACAAGTTAACGGACCCCCCTCTGTCTGTATAATCCAGCTTAAGAATATTTTGGAGTGATCTGTATCATGAAAAACTTTTAGAACTTCATATTCATAGTGGTGCATTTTGCCCTCCGACAGGATAAAGTTCTTTGACTACATAGACAGCTCCAGATTAAGAAGTCTGGGCTAATGAGGATGTCATTACTATTTATAATGCAAAATGGCATTCTCTCTTCCACTAACCTGGGGAAATCCTCCTTGCTATTATGTTAATGAAACTATACATATCATCTGCTTTGGGAAAGCCCTCCCTCAAAATAATCTAATGTTCCCAGTCTTATACCAAAATTTACCACTGTCTTCTACCAACAAATTTGAGACCAAAAAACAAATATCAGTTGATCCGAGTCAGCTAGGGATGCAGTGGGCAGAGTATAAGATCTGGAATCAAAAAGTCCTGAGTTTAAATTCAGCCTCTGAAACTTACTGGCTTTGTGATTCTGGGCAAGTCCCTTAACCCCTGTCTATCTTAATTTCCTCAACTAAAAACTGGGGTGTTTCCTATTGCCTTTGGGCACATAATAAAATAAAATAAATTCATTCAGTTCTTTATTTTCTTCACTAAGGAGAAACCTTAAGCTATCCTTGCATTTATCAACAACTTCTTTTATCTGGTTTCAATTATAATGGAAATGCCAAGTGGTTCATTTCCTCTGGTAGTGTCAACTTGGTAGTATTTGGAGAAAGATCTCACACTTAGAATAGTAAAAGTTAAATATGTCATTATAGACCCCAGGATCTTTTATACCCTGGGGTCTATAAACTTGTTTTGGGAAAAAAAAATCATAAATATTTCAATAGGGTTCTTTCAAGTAATTGTGATTTCTATTTTATTTCAGCCATTATGTTGAGCAAGGGTCCAAAGGCTTCACCAGATTGCTGAAGGAGCCTAAAAAAGGTTAAGGACTCCTGCTCTTTGACCAATGCACCATTGTTACTGTAGAAGCAGATGGGGTCTAACCTGAGTATTGAGGACTATTTTCACATGCTTCTTTGTTTTGTGTGCCATTGCTAAAGAGGTGATCATTTTGGGACCAACATCTCCCTATTTATCTAGGCTGGTGCTAGGACTGCAGGTGTAGACTATCACCAGTGCTGTAAACAGAGCTTGGCTAGGACATTAGAATCTTCTATATCTATTTTTACAAATTTTATTTCATTTGTTCTTGCAACAACTTTGGGAGGTGGGTGCTACTACTATTTCCATTATTACTATTGAGTAATTTTACAATTACTATTTCATTTTTGATGAAGACAGAAGTTAAGTCATTTGTCCAGAATCACACAGCCAGTAATATTGAGGATGGATTTGAACTCAGGTCTTCTTGACTCTAGTCCCATTGCCCAGCTTTATATACCTGTGTACAGTTTTTGTGGTATGATTTGACAGACCATGGCAAGACTTCCAAACATCACCCCAAACACCTGTCAGAGGTCCCTGAAATTCAAATAAGATTGATTACTTTGCATATTGAAGGCTTGTGGTCTTTGAGAATTCCTCACTAAAATGTAAATATCCTTGAAAAGCTTAAGCTCTAGTTTGATGAAGTGGACTCCTCTGAAGGAAAGATTTGACAGCTAAGAGCATAGTCTGGGTGAGATTTGTATATTTGGTGTGTTGAGGTTCAAAGAATTGAGGAGAGCACTGAAAAGTGAAGATATCAAAGCAAAACTTCATCTATTTTACCTAGACTTGGATGGCTTTGTCACCCAAGGCACCCTTGCTTAACATCTCAGGATACGCTTCCAGACATTTTCTCTCATAGCTCCTCTGAACACTTACGACTGGTCTTGGTATATCCTTCTTATGATTGGATGTATCTCATTAGAAATAGCAACCTTTCCTCAGCCTTTCTTGGTTTGCTTCTTCTGGGCATCAAAATTCACTCTCCTGCCTTTAAAACTTTTGAGCATCTTCCTACTAGTCTGTTGGCTTTCCTGATAGGCTACCTGATTAGTGTGATCTTAAGAAAGGCTCCTTTGCTTCCCCCTCTCCCAAAACCCGCTTACTCAGAGCCTGGAATTCTAGAACTGGACATTTATTTTTGTGGCCTTATTAAAATGCAAAAAATCCTTCAGAGAAAGTTATTTTTTGACACTGAAGAAGGATTACATCCATGTGGATACTTTACCAGTGAAGATTACTATCAATTTAATTCATTCACCCTACATGATTCTTTTTCATGTCCTTCCATAAATTCTCAATAGAGGGCTAACCTGGAGACCTTGTTCTCTTAGTATTTTGTAGAATCAGTGACACACTGGAACTCTCAGATGATCAACTATTTGGAAGTTAGAGAGATGGATAGCATTCTACCTCCCCCACGCAGACAATTGTGGCTTTGTCTTGAATGCAACTATAGTATCCCTTCAATACTCTCCAGTTCTACTTTCTCTCCCCAATGACCTTCCATGTTATTTATAACTGCCAGGGCCCTTCAAGTTGGTTTAAAAAATTTAAGCACTCATTAACTACAAAGGTAAAATAACCACCTCCCCTGTATTCCCACTCTCTACTCCTCCCACCCAATCGACTCATGGCTGCAAGCCTCCCCTTGCCAGAAACTATAAGACAATGGATTTTTGTCTCATGCAGTGACTAGTGGGCAAACTGCCCTCCCTCCTCCAAATACTTACATTTTTTTTTTGATGGGATAGCCATTAATTTAAGGGGAGCAGGCATGGTTGCAAGGCAATTATATTACCTTTCTTTCCGCCATCCTTCCATTCTTTCTTGTTATTTTTGTGTCTTCATTCAACCAAAAATGAGTCTCTTCAAAACTGCCATTGATCTCTTCGCTGCCAGATATGGTGACCTTTTCTCAGTCCTCTTCCTTCTTGACTTTTTTTTTTTTTTTTTTTTGCAACATTACATATCATTGACCACTTTTACCTCCTAAACAAAATTCACTCTCCAGTTCTTAAACTGGCACCTGTAAACTTATTTCTGAATCTTTTGATAATTGTTTATCACTATAATTAGTTTCTGTTTTAATCCTATGTATTTTATTTTATGCATTTAAAAACATTCTTCTGAGAAGGAGACTTTGCCAGACTATCAAAGGGGCCTATGACCCACACAAAAAGTTGAAAGCCTGTGTTCTAAATAGTTACTTTTTTCTCTGAGTTGTTACTTTACTTTCTTGGCTTTCCTTCTATCTGACTGGCTTCTCCTTAGTCTCCTTTGCTGAGTTATTGTCCACATCCCTTAACTGTGGATATTTTTAAAGACTATCTTGGGCACTCTTTTCTCTCCATATTGGGGCATGCAATGAGGGATCAGTCTATGAACCTAACTCTTGTGAGCCTTCCCAGAATTCTTGCCTAATGGACTTTGGAGCATGTGTAGATATTCCATAACTGGTTTCTGTTGCTAAATATATATTTTTTTCTTTTAGATTCATGGTATAGCCAGAATTGCAGGGTTTAATAGACTTTAGGCAACTAGAACCTTGTTGTTCTTTTCTGTTGACTTCTTCCTTGAGGTATTCCAGTAAGAGGGGAGACAGTGGTATAAAGGGAGAGGCCTTGGGTCCTCCTCATGTGTGACCAAATGTGGAGAGTTGGCTGACTTTTTTGTTCTTTGCTTTGACGTTTGTTCTTTTGTTTTAGGTGAAGGAAATTGGGGATAACTTTGGTTTTATGAGTTTCAGAAGGTCCATTAATCACGTCTAAGCTGGGTTTTGCCATTCCAGTCATTCCAGATATCCTAAGGTAAGAAGATATATATATGTGTGTGTATGTGTGTGTGTGTATTACCATATACATACATATACATGCATATATATATTATATACATACCAACTATACTACATATTACATAGAAACATTAACTCTCCCTATGTACCTAAGTGAGTGTGGTGGGGGAAGAGATGTTTAATTGCTATATCTTTGAAGTAAAGATCCCTTTGTAAAAGCTATTTGATGTTAATCAGTTTAATGATTGAACGGGGGTGATAATCACTGGCAACTAACTGTGAGAACAGTCCCCAGCCACATGACTAGAGGTAGCCACAGAACTATCCCTCAGGGGCCCTGGAACCCTGAAGGATAAATATATCTATTCTCCCTCTGTGAAAGTGGAACTGTTTTCATAATACTTTGTAAGGGCATTAATTTCCACAAAGTTTATTTATTATCTCTATTCAGATGACTCACAGTTCCATAATTTCCATCCTAATCTTGCTTCTGAACTCCATTCCCACACCACAAAGTGCCTATTGAAATTTCAAACTGTAGGCATCTCTAACATGTCCCAAACTGAACTTATCACTGTTCTGTCACACCCCTCCCAACCTACCCCTTCCAAAAATCTGTTTCTCTACTTGGACTTTTCACTTTCTCTTACTTATCAATCAATTGCCAAATCTCCCCCCTCCCTCAGGCAATTGGAGTTAGGTAATTTGCTCAAGGTCTAAGTGAATGAGGGTGGATTTGAACTCAGGCCCTCCTGACTTCAGGGCTGCTGTTCTACCCACTGAACCACCTAACTGTTCCCCCCTCTCCATTCTCCAAATTTTATTGTTTCTCTTTCCAGAACATCTCTTGCATCTATTACTTTTTCTCTTCTCACATAGCCCCCATTCCAACTCAGTATCCCATTATCTCTCACCCGGGCTATTGTGATAGCCTTACATTTGTTCTCTGTCTCAAGCCTCTTTTCTCTCCAAACCATTCTCTATCCAGTTCCTAAAGTGATTTTTCCTAAAGCACAAGCCTAAATACACCAATTTCTTTTTCATGAAACTTCAGTAACTCCCTGTTGCCTCTAGGATCAAATATTTCATATTTTCTCATAGTTTAAAATGTTATTTTTGTGTGTTTGATACACAATTTTTAGTACATTACTGCATTATATATGTATAAATAAATAATGTATACACATACAAATGTATATTTATATATGTATGTGTATATACATAAACATAAATATACACAGAGAGAGAAACACAGGGAAGGAAGGAAGGAGAGAGAATGAGAGAGACAGAGACAGGACAGAGGGTTACAAGATGGAACTTTTTTCAATTTTTTTTTTTAACAGAAAGAGTGATAATCACTGTTCTGGAACTTTGGCATTGCCTGAATGGCTTTCACTACATAACCAGATCACCTACTTTTCTTAGTTATGCAAGACTGACCTTGGGAGCTTAATTTCCTCACCTATTAAAAAAATGAGGGGACTTGATCTCTGAGATAATCTTTAAAAACTTATGATTTTATGTTTCTATAACCACTAAGGTTTTTTCCAGTTAAAAAATCTTAGGATTTTATTTTTATTATTTACTTTTTTTTTTTTTCCCCCTGAGGCTGGGGTTAAGTGACTTGCCCAGGATCACACAGCCAGGAAGTGTTAAGTGTCTCAGGTCAAATTTGAACTCAGGTCTTCCTGACTTCAGAGCTGGTACTCTATCCACTGCACCACCTAACTGCCCCCAAATCCTACGATTTTAAAGACTTTAAAAGACTAGCAGTAATCTAAGAGGCAAGCAAACCATCATCACTTAATTTCCTAATTTTCTTGTCTTTTTTACATCTCACTGCCCTCCATACTTTTCAATTCAGGGACACTGGTCTTACTGCTTTTCCTTAAACATAACATTTCTAACTGGCTGTATTCTCTGCATGGAATTCTATCCTAATCTTTGCCTCTTAGCTTCTGTTAAATCTAAATTAACTTCCATTTTCTTTAACAAGTTTTTCCCAGTTCTTAATTTTAGTGCCTTCCCCAAGAAGATCTTTGATTTATCTTGCATATACATACAATATGTATATATAATATAAACATACATATCTCTATATATGTCTAAATTATGGATAAATATTTGCAAGTTGTCTTGATTATTAGACTGGGAATTCCTTGTAAGTAAGGAGTATTTTTTTGTTGCTGCAATTTTCAGTGTCTTCAGCGCTTAGCATGTGCCTAGCAAAATAGACATTTAATGCTTATTGACTTGACATTAACTCAGTGACCTAGATTCTTAGAAAAGATAAATAAATGGACAGCTTAATATGAATAGATCCTATCACTTCCTAGGGTGACAGGTGTAGAAATTGAAACTATTGCCAGGCCCTAAAATAAATTCCCAAATAGATGTGCAGGCAAATACACAGACACAGAGGGGAAATTAACCTTTATTTCGAAACTAAACCTCGAAGTTGTTTGATTAGAAAAAAGACCTGTCAGCTCTCTGGGAGCCAAACTGTGAAAGACAAGCTTCCAGGAGTTTAAGAGGATTGTTAACGGATTCCTATGGCTCAAGAGCCAGCCGGTTGGGAGTTAGTGGGAGAGGCTAACAGGCTCCCACGCATACTTGGTTCTGGACCCAGCACAAACTTGTGCACCTGGCTGGCCTCCAGGTCCCGGGCTTCATTTCTTTGGACTGCTCAGTGCAAACTTTACTCCTTCTCCTTGCCTCCCTCCTCACTCCAAACACACTTTTGTGATCGATCCCACATATGCAATTCCTGGAATGATAAAAGAAAAAAAAAATTGTTTGGATTTTGAAATCACATTCTTCCCCCGTGAATATTTTGTGACTGAGGTTGTCGGCCTTGTGGCTGAACTTTGGGGGTTTTGAGAGGCACTATGTGATCGTGGCCAGCTGGAGGTCTGGACTTTGAGACAGAAAAGCCCAGGATCCAACCCTGCCCCGTCTGCTATTGTAGGACCTTGGATCTGATTCTCTGAAGGTTTCTTCATCTAGAGAAAGAATGACACCTATTTCACAGGGTTATTGTGAGGATCAAATGATAAAACAGCACATTGTACAAATGGGAGCCACTATTATTATTTTTGGATTTTCCTTCACGGGCCAAAATGGTCATGAGGATGTGATAAAGAGACCAATTATCTTTGCTAGCCTATGCATTTCTTTCAAAGTCGAAACACCAGACTGAGTGATTCTTTTGGATGGATTCTATTATCTGTTTAGCCAGATCACAAGATTGAATGCCTAAAAGACCACGAGTACTGCTGTACTTGATTGTTCAAAAAGCCTTCTGCTAATGGTGATCTTAATTGCTGATAATGAGCTTTAGCTGATAAAAAAAAAAAAAAAAAAAAAAAAAAAAAAAAGATCTCTGCAATAATCACATGATATGTCTGTCACCATTCTTAATTATCTTGGCTGATTGGAAAACCTGAACTGGTAATAAGGCTCTGAGGCTGGATTTGAACTCAGGTTTTCCTAATTTCAAGTCCAATGTATCTATAAAGTCCCTTTCAGCTCCAGATCTAACCATCTTTTGTTACCCAGAAAGCAGCGGCTCACTGCTTCAGAAACTTGCTTGTTTTCCTTCTGATTGTCTCCAGGCTCTCATAATTGCTTCCAGACAGTGAATAATTTTGCATAAGGATGCTCTAGGAAAAAAAGAAATTTTTTTTGTTTGTTTTAAGGCTCCTTTATACTTTTAAAAACTATTTAGAACCTCAAAGAACTTATGTTAATGTGGGTTATATCTGTTGATATTTACTGTATTGGAAACTAAAATGGTTAACATTTAAAAATTTATTACTTTGTTAAAAATGTCAATAACAAACCTATTTCATGCTAGCACAAATCATACATTTTATGAAAATTAGTATAATTTTCTAAAACAAAAAAATATAGTAAGAAGAGTGGAATTTTTTTTTTTTAATTCTTTAGTAGAAGATTGAATGAGAAAAGCTTTTGAGATGTAAAGAAGGGGAGAAGAGGACCATCCCTAAAACTGGTCTTTATCAGTGTGATGGGATGAGGCTAGGTCTTTGGCTGAGAGGAAAAGGGAAGGGAAAGTGTGTGAGTCTAGAAGGTTTTAAATAGTCTCTGGAAAGTTGATTACAGAATCAATTAGGAAAGAATTAAAGAATTTCTTTGTTGGCTTGAGGTCCTGGTTGACACTAGGTAACAAAAATGTCTATGGCCCCAGTTAGCTTTGTTGGGTGACTTCTGCTGGATCCATTGGTTAATGAATGCTTGTTGATTGAATAGAACCAGAGAAGGCAACAAGTGGGAGTTAATCAGGGATGGGGTTTGGTGATAGAACAATGGGATCCATGGATTTGAAAATAGAGGACAGAATACAATTGAAAAGAGTAGAGATTGGGCATGGAGGAAAGTAAAGTCAGTAGAAGGAATGTGTGAGAAGGTTCTGGGGAGGAATGGATGATTTGGAGTCCTAGTAAGGATGAAGGGTAAGGAAATATATAGGAGGGGAGGGGAGGAGAGGAGAGGGAGGGAGAGAGGGAGATGAGGAGGAAGGGAGTGGGGAGGGAGAAAGAGGTGTGTGTGAAAAGTAGGTTATGACCAGAGAAGAGATTTTCAGTTTTAAACTGGTCCTACAGCAGTCATGGATATTTCTGTAACCGAAAATGTTCTGCACCACCCACCATCACCACTACCACTTGCAATAGTTTTATGTGTTCCTGAAAATATTTGCTAGCATGTTATGAATTTTCATCGGATTCTGAAAAATGTGGGTTTTTTTTCTAGTTTTAATCTATTTGTAATTTTAGAGCCCCCTTTTTCTTTGATTTCAGGCACTTAATTTGGGGAATGCTTGGCTAAAATGGATTGAGGGGGGAGTCAACCAATCAATAGTGAATTAATACTTATTAAACACCTGTCAGACACTCTGCTAAATGCTGGGGATGGCTTTTCTTGTTGGTCTTTTGTTCTCTGAGAGGACCATAATGTCGGGGAGGGATGCTCTGGCGTGTCAGGTCTGACTTCAGGAAGACTTCTTCCCAAGTGCAACAATGAGCTGAAGGATCCTAAGCAAATCACTTAGTCCTTGTTTACCTCAGGGCCTTCTCTGCACCATTAGCTGGAAAAGGACATGGTCATCCACTCCAGGGGAGCTTTCACATGGCAGAGTCAGACACCCCTGAGACGTGTGTGTGTGTGTGTGTGTGTGTGTGTGTGTGTGTGTGTGTGTGTGTGTGTGTGTAGCAGAGGGAGAGGGAGGCAGAGATAAAAAGAGACAGAAACAGAGGGACACAGACAGGAAGAGAAAGACAGATAGGGGGGAAGAGACAGAGACAGGGAGAGACAGAGAGATAGGGAGACAGACAGGGAGGAAGAAACAGAGAGAGACACACAGAGACAGAGACAGAGAGACACAGACACACACACACAGAGAAACACACACAGAGACAGAGACACACACTGAGGCAGAGACACACACACAGATAGAGTTGTATAGAGGAGTATAGCTTAATGACCCTCTCCTTAAATGGAAGTTCTGGAAGGAATTCTGAAACTCCATCTTCTTCAATAAGAGGGAGCTGCCCCAGGGCAGAGGGTATTGATTAAGCATGAATTCTGGAGTTGAGGTGGTCTTGTGGGATGATCAAGTTCTTCGACATACATAATGGTGATGTTAGGAGGAGTAAAGCCAGGTGAAAAAAGAAGATAACTAATATTTTAAAAATAAGAATGTTATTTTTTTTTCTAGCTATATTGAAAAAGTATTACACATATTTACACTGAGACTCATAGGATAATGGACTTAGAATTAGAACACCTTAGAGGTCATTCAGAATAACACTTGATCAAAATTAGATAGTTATTAGCATTCTTTAGGGAAAAAAGGGAATTTTTTTTGCAAAGAAATGATGGAAATCTATTAGCTGAATTTTCTTTTCTCTCTTTGTCTCAATTCAAAAGAAAGAAATCAAGGCCGAGTTGTTCTGTAGGGTTCACCAATATTAGGGCACCTCATTTCCATTCCTAGCAAATGGTTTAAGGCATATGTCTGAGATTCATAAGCAATTACTATTGTCTTTAAGTCTCCCAGTCCCAGTGGGAGGGACTTTAGAAGTGAGGCAGAAGGGTGAAGGACTAATACCCTTTATGTATGAGTCTGGAAACACCCCCCCCAAAACAAACTCAGAAAAAACTAATTATATCTTTGCAATTCAACAGTTTTGTATCTCTGGGCATTTTTTTGTTGATTTATTTATTCTCTCCATAACAAATCTTTTATATTGCAACTTTGTCTCAGTCTTGTTGGATGATGGGAATGAGGATTTGCCCAGATATGGACTAGAGAGTCAAATGGCTGGGAGGAAAAACCATCCCAATTCCTCTGGGGGAAGAGAAGAGGCGGAGGTCAGCCAGAGAGAATGAGCTAGGAAAGAAACCATTTGAAGTGTGCTTTTATGTCTGTGACAGAGTGGATAAACAGTTGCTTGGAAGTTAGGAAACCTGGGTTCTGGTCTGGAATTAGCCATTAACTGGCATTGGGACATTACTTGGTCTTCACTTATGAAGTAAAGATTCCACTATGATTTCTAAGCTTCTTTTCCATCCTCAGATTCTAGGTCCTACAGTGCTGTGTTCAGTTCAGTTCTGTTCATCACAGTTTAATCTGGAGAGCATCCTATAAGAAGACGATTAGGAAAGTGAAAGACTTTTGAGTCCATGTTGTATGAAGATCATGGGAAGGAATGAGCATATTTAGCTTGGAAAAGAGAAGACCCAAGGGAACCAAGAGAACTGGCTTGAAGTATCTGAAAGCCTAGTACAGAGAAGAGCTATTGGACTCCAGAGAACAAAATAGGAAAGATGGAAAAGTTGTCAAGAGGAAAATTCAGGCTTGATCCTAGGAAAAAATTTCCTAATAATCCATGGTCTTCACCACTGTGGGGATATTGGAGGAGGGCTGGACAGCGTGTCCATGGCTGGGTAGGTCTCGCTCCAAAGAACATTCACATGGATGCAATCACAGATTATCTCCATATTTGAGTAAAATTCTCCATAGAACAAACCCACGCTTGTGAGGGATATCTTAAATTTTTTTTGAAGGGTGTAATTTGTGATTCAAAAAGCCATTCCCTCCTTAGTTCTTAGTATGGCACCTTTCATTAGAAGTACATTATCTCTGAATTTTAAAGGGACCAACTACTCTCAGAGGCTGCCAGGTTACAGCTTGTTCTGAGTAGATCACAATCAGGAACAAACTCATTCTCCTGGAGTCATCTTCAGGGCAAATTCTTTGCTTCATAAACCTGCTGTGCTATTGATAGAATAGAATGGGTTTTTTTTTTATAAGTAGCAATAGTAGCATCACAGATTTTTTGCACAAGCATGGGTTTGTTCTATGGAGAATTTTACTCAAATGTGGAGATAATCTGTGATTGTATCCATGTGACCTATACTATAGTGACTAGTATACATTGAGAATAAAGGCATTTTATTATTTTTATTATTATTGTCCCTTTTTAACAGATGAGAAAATTGAGGCACAAAATAGTTGCAATTTGCTCAAGGTATGGCAGCCACACAAAGGGGTGGTCCAAGTAGATAATTATTCCTTTACAGCTTGGGTTGTGACAGTCATACCACCCAAACAGCTGGGATTTAAAAACTGAATAGTGAATGAGATTTCCTGAATTTCCCATGGTCTGAGCAGACAGCATATGTTTTCCCCCCTTATTCAAAGGCTTATTTAAATTGTTCCAATAAAGATAACCAAAGTGTGGGGAGGAACTAGCTTTCCTGTTCTACACAAATATTACCATGGCCTTCTTGATAGAATGAAGAGATAGTTGTTAGATAGTAAGGTTGTTCTTGACAGAGTTTTCTAATTTGTTTGTGGTCAGTGGGCTTGGTTCTACAGCATTGTTTCATCTATCTCTGTTTCCCAGAAGCCAGTGTTTATGTGATTTTCAATGCCAATATTCAGTCCTGTAAACATTCATCAGGTGGGCACGGATAACAGGAGCAGAATGACTGGTTTAATTAGTTTATTGGGATCAGCTGGGCTACTTTCTTTGGCTGAACTCATGATTCAGGAGGAAGATCAGCTCAGGGCATCATGTCCACAGATTGGGCTACTCAAAAAACTTTTCAGATGGAGACAGCTAGCTCTGCCAGCAACATTTTCAAAATAGAAATATATCTAAATTATTGGGTCATTCCAATGCAATTTAATAAATGTTTTTTCTCTTCTTTTTTTTTTTTTTTTGCTGAAGCAATTGGGGTTAAGTGACTTGTCCAGGGTCACACAGCTAGAAAGTTAATGAAGACTTTTAAGTGCTTATTATGTGCTAGAAATTATAGAAGGACCTGTGTGCCATTGTGAATAGAGATCTGAAGAATGAGCCAGGAACATCTGGTTCTGACATCCTGACTGTATGACTCTGGGCAAGTCAATTAACCTGTTAGGGGAACTCTCTATGACTATAAAGGCAGCCCCCATTATTCTTCTTCCTCCATGCTTTATTCATATAGGAGTGCAGAGTTGTAGTCCTAGTACTAGTTATTGATCTGTTGTGATCAAATCAGTGAGGAGATAGTTCTTACCAGGATGAACTCTGGAAAACTTTGGAGCTAGAGCCCATCTCCTTTTTAATTGAGATTATGTATCTGAGATTATCTGAGGGAGGCTCTTAACTTCAAGGTTATCAGTCTGATGAAAGACAAAAATACTTTGAAGAAGCCACTTGCTCTCTCTTTTCTACCTATCAAAGCCTGCTCTCCGAAAAGGCCCTGATACCAGCTATTCAAACCTGATTGAGAAAGCAAGCCTTGGTATTACTTTTCCATGAGCATTTACATTATACATCTTATCTTTAATTATGAAATGAAAGGTTTTAAGTCTCCAGGGAAAAGAATTCCTAGTATCAGATGGTAGAAAGATTTGGGGACTGGGAGGCCTTCCAACCTCCCTGCTCCCCACCAAAATCCGTATGTGTGACAACCGGACTCTACTCCCTGTTTTGTTTGTGTTCTGTAGTCCTTTCTGATTTTTTCATTTTAGGGCTCAAAATTTCATCTGCCAAGCGAACTGAAACTGTAATCAGCACATGAGGGGCCTTTAATTATGGAGATCATGGGATCAATTTTAGAGCTGGACTTGAGGGGAGAAGTGCTTCTGTTTTCCCACTAGGAAACTAAGGCTGAGGGAAATTTAAGTAATTTGCCCAAATGCACAGAAGTAGCAAGGGGGCACAGCCAGGATTGAACCTAGAGGTATTCTTGACTGTGTAATCTCCCAGATAATGGTTTTCCATCTTTTGATGCAGAGAATAACTCATTTACATCTTTTCATCCTGAACCATTTTTTCCATTTCTGGAGGAGTTGCTCTATTTTTTTTTTTTTTCATATTTGGTGTTTTACACAGTATGTTGTGCTGTCAACTCTTAACTCTTCCTTTCTAAACACTACCAGCTTATCTCCTTTTCTCTCACTTGTGCCTCTGATCCTAATTTTCCTGCAAGTTATTTTAGGTGATTTGATGCAATCTTCTTACTTGAGGCAAGTAGAGTATCTGGAACTGAAATCAAGAAGAGCTGAATTCAGAAGATATTAACTATGTGACCTTGGGCAAATCATCATCTTTCTGATGAAATCACCTTTGTCTCTTTCAGTTTCCTCATCTGTTAAATGGGGATGATAATAGCACCTATTTTCCAGGGGTTAATTTATTGAGGGTAAAATAAGCTAATATTTGTTAAGCACTTTGCAAACATTAAAAGCTCTATGTAAATGTTAGTCATAATTATGATTGAATATGATTATAATTATTACCCCCTACCCATTTTGTTGAAGCTTCTTTAAATGTTTTGTTTCATTTATAGTTAGAATGCCTGTGTGGACTTGGTTCAATTCCTATAATATTGGCTTTATTCAGTGATTGGCTAGAGATCTGATATTATTACTAACAGTTAAATTAATGTTTGTTGACCATCTAAAAACTGTGCTTAGCATCCTCTGCCTCTTTTTATGTTACTCTGTTATTAGTCTCACAGAAATAGGATAGGAGATTACCCAGTACTGAAAGTCATTTTCTATTTTTATTTATTTATTTTTTAATGAGAAATAGTGTCATGTAGTAGAGCCAGCTAGGTTAACCTGGTTTTAACTACTTAGTGCCCCAGGAAAACCTCTTAAGATTGGAAGTTGACTAATATGTCTGCATAGATCAGCACTGATGGAAAGAATTTCTTTACTGAGCATTTCCTCCACAGATAAACTGAGAAAATATTTGTAAAGCACTTAGTGCAGTACCTGGCACATGTTAGGCACTTAATATTATGCTTTCCTTACTTCCTCCTGATAAAATCACAGATTTAGACCATCTGTTTCACAGGTAACCATGATTCAGGTACAAAGAATCCTGTTCCTCATGGCCAGTCTTCTGATGATTAGCCTTTCAATATAGCTAAAGGAAATCTTTCTCAGGGACCCTACTAAAACCCATCAAAAATCCAGGGTTATTTTAAACTTCAAAGTGCTCTGGAATAAGAACTTCACAGAAGATAAATATGACTTAAACAGGCTAAAACATGTTTTATATGAGGAATTCATTACATGGAAGAAGGGAGTGTTGTGAGTTGAAGTCACCGGAGAAATATGACTGGAAAAAATGATAGTCTTGTCACATAATGAATGTGAAGAGAATTCCAGGAAGATACCCTCCATCCTGAGTGGATATCTTCCCCTCCACCCTAATTTGAAAGTAATTTACGGGAAGATAGCGACTAGAGATGCACAGGACGAGCAGATTTGTATGGATTATGATTGGCAACAGTGGAGGGAAGAACTAAATAGAAGTGATCATAAATTCATTGGAATATTGGAGAATATGAAGTAACTGACTGAGAAACAAAGTCTTTGTATTACTTTTCCATGGGCATTTATATTATACACTTTATCTTTAATTATGAAATGAAAGATTTGTTTATATATAGGAATTATGTATATAAGAAAGATTATGTTTGGATATATGAATTGGTATTCCTAGTTTTTAAGGGTGAGATCATTATCAGGGCCTATCGTACCATGCAGTTATTTCCACAGACTTATTTGTAACATATGAGGATTTTTGTTATTAATTTTTTTGAATGAGCTTGAAATAGAAGCATTTGTCATATTCTTCTAATTATATTCACGCAGCTCAATCACAGTTTTGTACTTGACTCCTTTTTATTCCTTTTTTGTACAGATAGCCTTTTTGTTTTTAATAATATTTTATTTTCAAAATATATGTAAAGATAGTTTTCAACATTCACCCTTGTAGAACTTTGTATTCTAAATTTTTCTCTCTCCTTTCTCTCCCTCCCCCTAGAGAGCAAGTAATTCAATATATTTTAAGCATGTGCAATTCTACTATACATATTTCCACATTTATCACATTGCACAAGAAAAATAAGATAAAAAAAGAAAAAAAGTGAGAGAGGGAAAAAAGCAAGTAAATAACAAAAATGGTGAAAATACTATATTGTAATCCATATTAATCCCTACAGTCCTCTTGCAGGATGCAGATTGGCCTGAATCACCTCATTGTTAAAAATAAACAAGTCCATTAGAATTGATCCTTGTATAATCTTGTTGTTGCTATTTATAATGTTCTCTTGGTTCTACTCACTTCACTCAACATCATGGAAATCTCCCCAGGCCTCTCTGAAATCATCTTGCTGATTGTTTCTTAGAGAACAATAATATTCCATAACATTCATAAACCATAACTTATTCATCCATTCTCCAATTGATGGGCATCCACTCAGTTTCTAGTTTCTTGCCACTACAAAAAGGGCTGCCACAAACATTTTTACACATGTGTCCTTTTTCCTTTTTAATGATCTCTTTAGCTAGTAAAGACATTGCTGAATCAAAGACTATGCACAGTTTGATAGTCCTTTGGGCATAGTTCCAAATTGCTCTCCAGAATAGTTGGATCAGTTCAGAAATCACCAACTCCATCATTATCTTTTCCTATTATCTTAGTGTATCTGAGAGGTGTATAGTGGTACCTCAGAGTTGTCTTAACTTGCATTTCTCTGATCAATAGTGATTTAGAACATTTTTTTCATATGTTTAGAAATGGTTTTAATTTTATTGTCTGAAAATTATCTGTTCATATTCTTTGATATATCCTTTTATCAGCTGGAGAATGGTTTATATTCTTATAAATTTGAGTCAATTCTCTATATATTTTAGAAATAAGATCTTTATCAGAACCCTGAATGAAACCAGGATGAAATCAGAACCTTGATGAAAAATTTCCTCCCAGTTTTCTGCTTCCCTTCTAATCTTGGCTGCATTGATTTTGTTTGTATAAAACATTTTTAATTTAAAAGAATCAAAATTATTCATTTTGCATTTCATCTTTAATTCTTTGGATATAAATCGCTTCCTTTTCCACAGATTTGACAGGGAGATTATAGCTAATTCTCCTAATTTGTGTTATAATATCACTCTATCTCTAAATCATGAACCCATTCTGACCTTAACCTTGATATAAGGTGTTAGCTGTTGATCAATACTTAGTTTCTGCCATACTATTTTCCAATTTTCCCAGCAATTTTTGTCAAATTGTGAGTTCTTACCTCAGAAGCTGGAGTGTTTGAGTTTATCAAACACTAGATTACTATAATTATTAACTTTTGTGTCTTGTGAGCCTAAGTTAAAATTTCACTGATCAGCTACTCTATTTCTTAGCCAGAAGCAAATGGTTTTGATGACTGCTACTTTATAATATACTTTTAGGTCTGGTATAGCTATTAATTCCTTTGAAATTCTTGACTTTTTATTTTTCTAGATGGAATTTATTTATTCTAGCTCTATAAAGTAATTTCTTGGCAGTTTAATTGGTATGACACTAAATCAGTAAATTAATTTAAAACTGTCATTTTTACCATATTAGCTAAGCTTATCCATAAGCACTTGATATTCTTCCATTTGCTTAGGTAATAGACATTTTGAACAATTAATTCACTTTTTAACTTTTTTTAACCCTTCCATTAGTGGCATTTGCAATAAATGACCAAAGAGAACCAAATTTCCCCAATAATTTAATTTTAAATTAAAGACTTGCTAAGCACCTATTATGTGTAAGGCTATGTGCTAGGTCCCAAGGACATAAAGATGAAAAAAAGGCAGATGTCAGATCTTCAGGGCCTTATCATCTCATAGGAGTAGGTGTAGGGATGGAAGGTATTACAGCAATGGAAAGATGTGCAGTCTGAGAACCTGAGTTCTAATTGCAGCTATGCCTCTTAGATTATATAATCTGGAGCAAATAATTGAATTTCTGAATCTTAGTTTCCTCATCTATAATATGAGAAGGTCTCTTCTAGCTCTAAATCTATGATCTTTTGACAATTGCACAGGTAATTATAATGCAAGGTAGAATATGACTAGAGCAAAGGAGAGATCAAAGAACTCTAACTTATCTTCCTGCTTCCCACAAAAGGCCAGTATAGTTTTGGCCAAGTTGGAGGCTCCCGGTTAGAATGAGAGAAAGAGATGGTGATGAAGAGAGAACAGTGTGGTGAAGGAAAGATCAGCCTTAAAAATCTCTATATTCTCTTTCTTGGTACCCTTGCCATCTCTCATAGTAGTTTATTGATCATCTCTATGCAAAGGTGTTCTGGAATCAGTTTGAATTGGCTTTGGAAAGTCATTTGTCAAATTTTCAGTGCAATAATTTCTATTTTGGAACTAGGCAGATACTACAAATCAGGACTTGATTTATTGTTTTGTTGATTAACTAAACTTAAGAAAGCACTGGAGAAAATATCAATAATGAAGGTTAAACTTTAAAGTGTATCATATGTATATGTACATTTTTCAGTGCATCCCTGTATCTCTGCATCTCTATATCCAGTCCTAGTCTCTCCCTTGAGTTTCAGTTTTGTCTGACTCTGGGTGACCCCATTTAGGATTTTCTTGGCAAAGATACTGGAGTGGAGCTTTAAAAACCCTCTACACTTTGGGCCTAATATATCTTTCCAGCCAAGTTAGCATTCTCTCTTTCTCACACATGACACTCCTTTCTCAATCTTTATGCATTTATAATGGAATGCATCCCCAATTACCTGTCTCATAGAATCTTCCTCTTCTTTCAAAATTCAGCTCAAACACCACTTTCTGTATAAAACCTTTTCTGAAAATTGAGTAGATGCCCTTCAACTGGGGAATGGTTAAATAAGTTTTGGTATATGAATATGATGGAATATTATTATCCTATAAGAAATAATGAGAAGCCTGATTTCAGAAAATCCTGGAAAAACTTACATGAACTGATGCTGAGGGAAGTGAGCAAAGCAGAAGAATGTTGTGCACAATAATAGCAAGTTTATATGATATTCAAGTATGATAGAGTTAGATTTTCTTAGCAGTACAGTGATCCAAGGCAATTCTAATAAACCTGAGATGGAAAAAGAATGTTGAAAACTATCTTTACATGCAAAAGGTGATATGAGAAACCATCTTCCCCCACTCCTCAAGGGTGATATATACATTGATATGCAACATTTCATATATTTTCCATTTAAATATATATATATATATATATATATATATATATATATCAGTTATATTAAAAATCTTTCCTGATTTCTTTCCTAATTGCTAATACTCTTAAACCCTAGTAAGCTACTGGGAATTTCAGTATAATTACCTTGTATTAACTATTTTGTACTGTATTACTCAATCTATAGATTGAGTAATCTATTGATAATGCAATGCTATTGCATTAATTATTAAGTGCTTACTATGTACCAGAGTCTTCAAAAAGCTTATACTCTAATGGAGGAGACAATACATCAGTCGTTTCATATTGAAAAGTAAGGAAGTCCATGGAAGGTAATCTTAGAAGGGAAGTCATTATCAAGTGTTGGGCCTGGAAAAGGCTTCTTGAAAGAGATGATGTTTGAAGTGAATTTTAAGAGAAACTAAGGATTCTGAAAGATGGAATTGACGAGAAGTGGGAGTGTCAGTGCAAAAATATGGAGACAGGCGATTGAGAATTGTGCATGAGGAGTTGCAAATAGGCAGTATGGTTGGACTATGATGTGGAAGGTTATAATATGCTAAAAGTAGGAAGACAGAGTGGGAACAAGTTATGAAGAGCTTTAAATACCAAACAGAGGAACTTCTATTTCATTCTAGAGATAATAAAAAGGCTTTGAGCTTTAATGGGAATGGGACATGACAAGGAAAATCACTCTGACAACTATATGGAAGATGAATTAATTAAGAGAGATGTGAAGCAGGAAATACAATTAGAAAGCTACTGTAGTTGTCAGGTTAGAGGTGATGAGCACCTGGTGAAGGGATAGAAAGAAACATATGAGAAAACTTTGGTAACTGGATAAGTGGGAGAGAAAGAACAGAAAGAGAAAATGGTGGTGAGAATGGAGGTATCTACCATGTTACTATTTATTCTGTTTATAATTTTATATGTTGTCATCTCCCTGTGAGAAGGTAAACTTTTTTGGGAATAGGGACCATTTCATTTTTTGGATATATTTATATTCCCAATACCAAGGCTAGGGTAGGATTTAATAAATGCTTGTTGATGGATTGATGGTTTTATTATCCTTTCTTTTAAAATACAGGAACTAAAAGATAGTATTCTATTATTTCTCACATGGAGCTTTTTTCTTCTTAAAAAGTTCAATTATGTTCTTACTGTGGTTGGGCCCAAGTCTAATTGACAGGTGATGAACAAAACCTTGGCTTGGATAGCCATCCCGGGGTCAGGAAATGCAGATAGCTATCACTTGTCATCGTGCCATGTGACCGTACTGTGGAGGCAGCTTGGAGTGAAAGACTGACCTGTCTCAGTCAGAAAGACACGAGTTCAAACCTGCCCCTGACATGTACTTGGTCTGTGACAATGGGCTTTTAATATAGCCTTTTAACACCCCAGGTAACTAACTAACTTATACCCCAATCTTGGAGAAGATGTTGCTTTGTATTAGTGGAAGGAAGGAATTTCCACACTAGAAGGTTCCTTGTTCTAATAAATTCACAGGCCTAGGCTTAGCTCCCCTTCCAACCCTTAACTCCTACAATGCATCCAGCTCTTTTGAATGTTCAACTTTTATCACACATGTTACATAGGCATCCATGCTGAACAAGAAGAATAAGAAAGAACCTCAAAGTGGGTATAGTTTGGTTTGGGGAGCCTCTTGTTCAGTTATTTCAGTTGTGTCTAAATCTTTGTGAACCCATTTGGGGTTTTCTTGGCAAAGGAGAAGTTTGCCATTTTCTTCTCCAGCTCATTTTTACAGGTGATGAAACAGAAACAGGGTTAAGTAGCATCTGAGGCTACATGGGAAGCTTTTACTCCCACCCCTTAAATTTTTTTTTGTTGACTAAAACTCTCCATGGCTTAAAATTTCTTGTTAGTTCTCTTCCACCCACTGCCTTCCAAACTGTATCTTTAAGGCCTATAGATCTGATTTAGGGCTAAGTGGTAAGGTAATTTCCATTGAGTTATGATGTTGGTCCTTAATTCTCAGAGGATCAGTTGCATCATGAGGGTGATGCCCTGACTTGCAAGGGAATCTGGACTTAGAGGAGACAGAGCTGTACAGAGTCATCAAGCTTGCCAGCACCTCCAGATCCTGGAGTCCAGTGGTAACTTACAGGTCAGAACCACTGTCCATTGATTGCCCAGGAAGGCCTTGGATGCAGTGGTCAATAACACCTATCACCGGCACCACCAGGTATATTTGCACTTTATTTATTTATTTTTGCTGAGGCAGTTGGGCAGTTGCCCAGGGTCACACAACTAGGAAGTGTTAAGTATCTGAAGCAGAGGGGCAGCCAAATGGCTCAGTGGATAGAGCACCAGCCCTGAAGTCAGGAGGACCTGAGTTCAAATCTGATCTCAGACACTTAACACTTCCTGGCTGTGTGACCCTGGGCAAGTCACTTAACCCCAATTGCCTTAAAAAAAAGAAAAGAAAAGAAAAAAAAAAGTATCTGAGGTAGGATTTGAACTCAAGTCCTCCTGACTTCAGAGATAGTGCGCTAACCATTGTGCCACCTAGCTGCCCTTTTTATTTACATTTTAAAATAAAAGCTTTTTAACTAAACTAGTAGAAGCCACAACCAGATTCATAAATCTCTGAATTCTACCAGTTAGAAGTTATGGTTTAAAAATTTTTTCTTTAAAAAATGCAAATACGCTGGGAGAGTTTGCCCTAAAGATCATTTATAACCTATAACTGCTGTGGTTAGGGCCGTGTGTTAGGCTGGTAAAGATGTAAAACTGTGACAGGGTCAGAAGATCACAGATTTAGATCTCGAAGTCATCCCGAGACACGTGTCCATCCCCTAATTTTACTGCTGTGGACATGAAACGCTGCCTGAGGTTACACAGCCGTGTTTAGGGTGAGCTTTGAACCCATCTTCCTGACTCCATCCACTTCCAGAGTTCTATCAGCCCTCTATGTCACTCTCATCAATCTTGTGGTCTAGCAGGGGAATATAACACACAAACAGATAACTAGAAGCTGTGATCAAACACAGAATCCTTATTTTCCTTTTTAAAAAATGCTTATTTGTTTAAATAATCATTACAGCGAGCATATACCCAGCACCAGAAGTGCCAGGTATTGTGCTAAGTATCTCATTTTATCCTCCCAACTACCCTGGGAGGTAGAAGTGACTATTATCCCTATTTTAGAGGTAAGAGAATTGATAAGTGATTCGTCCAGGGTAGCACAGCTAGTAAATGTCTAAGTCTTCCTGGCCCGGGGCCCAGCACTTAGCTGCCCCCATTTCTACTTTGCAGAGTTTTGTAGCTAGTTCTTTCTACGTCTTCTGTTAGGTACTTAGTTTTAAGGCCACTTCTTTTCTGTCTTCCCTCTCACTTCCAACCTGTTTTTTTGGATGGTCCCCTAATCCTAACAAATAGCCATTTGCCTACTTTCTTCAGCTTCAAAAAGTTCAGCCTGTTAACCCTCTTTGACCTAATAATAATTAATACTAGTGAAAAAAAAACCCTAATCTGTCAATACAAATACAACAATTATTTTCAATACATAAAATACAATTTATTACATTTAGGTCATCCATGAGTTTTAACACAGTGTAGATTTCAAAACAAATATTTTTTCAATAAATAATATCATTCATGTTAAGATTAAATACAGTGTAAGTGACTCATTCACAAGACAAATTCTCTATGGTATGTCATAAACTTCATCATAGTGCATCTTATTTGTCAAAAGGATCATTCTTCATAATGTGGAGAATGGTTGAGTTGACTTTTGATGGGAAAGAAGTGCTGGAAGGACCATCTACATTTAACTAATTGAGTTAGTCAAGAAAGCAAGATTTTCACACGTACTCAGCCACCCCCAAAGAGAGTCAAAATATTCCCATTTCATTCCTTTCTTTGCAACTGATCTCCTCCTCTTCCTGAAAGGAAGGAGGGCTCAGTTCTTACAGCCTAGATTCAGAGCATCTAGGCTGGAAGCCTGGCTCCCATGCAGAAATCCTGGGAATAATTCAACACTCTCTGGGAACACACTCCTTGCCCTATTGTCGACTTGAGTGATGAACCTAAATACGTGAGGGGTCTGCTCTTGGAGAGCCAAGTAGAGTGAAGGCAAATTAACTATGGAAAATGGTTGAGAAACAAATATGGGGGCAATCTATTGTGATGTTCACATTAGTTTAGCAGCATGGGTTAGTGCCAAGAGCACTGGATTTAGAGTGAGAGGACCTAGATTCAAATCCTCCCTCTGCTACTTAACAGCTGTGTGATCCAAGTCACAACCTCTGTGGGCCTCAGTTTTCACATCTGTAAAAATGAGAGGATTAATCTAGATACTTTATAAAATAGGTCTAAATTTTACCACACTATATATGCATATATTTGTATGAACACGTGTCATGTGAATAAATACATGAGTATATTTATATGTGAATATACATGTGTCTCATTGAGAAGCTGATTTGACTGACAGTTTTGATTGTCTATCCAAACACTGAGTTACCTATTTTGTGGTTGTATTTTGACTATTAATGTTAGCTGGCATATAAAAAAATTGAATGTATTTTTTTCTTTTTAAAATAAATTTTATAAATACCTTTTGTTCCTATATCACCTAAATTTCTCCAAGTATATCTACCCATCATCCCTCCTAGAGAGCCATTTCATATAACAAAGAATTTTTTAAAAAACTGATTAATACATTAAGAAAGTCTAAAATATATATGCAAAATTCCATCCTAGGGACCTCTCATCTTCTCATATCTTTTCTTTGGCTTATGCTTGTTTGTTTTGTTTTTAATATTCATTCCACTTGACTTTCTTTTTTAAGAAAACTGCTCAGTTTATTTTTCTGCTGAGCAAAAAGTTGAACAAAATTACTGAGGCTATTGAAAAGCACATAGATGACTTGGATAATAAAATAAAAGTATGGTTTTTTTGTCTTCATTTTTGGTGTTTTGTTTCTGTGTCCCTTAAAATACACATATACACAATACAACTACTTTTATACTTAAGCATCTTGCCTCATCTAAAAAGGTAGGTGGGAGGAAAAGGCAAAGAGGGGAAAAATGGATTCAATAACTAACTGGTGCAATTCAGAAACAGGGAACTTGCCCGTACTCTTACAGAGGTAGTCTATCAATAGACTTCCTCCCCATTGCCTCCTGAGCCTGGTCCCAGGTAATCAGGTTATAAGCAACCTGGAAAGTTCCTGAGGAATCTGAAACAGTTTTCAAGAAGGGATGACTCAACTTCCTGAAGGAATGCCTGGGTCTGATTTTGGAAGACCAGAATGGTGGGAGATCACTGGGTACTCTGTGTTTGACCGGAGTTGTTGCTGGAAACAGATGCTAACCAGTGTCAGATGGACTTATGGGTTGCTATAAGTGAACTGCTTGACTGTATTGCTGCCATGTTTATTTTTGCTTCTTGTGATGTTAAATGTTATAAAAGGCTATGGCAGCGGAAAAATATAGCTGACTTGATTCAAGGAAAGGGAGGGCATTAGTGGTGTTTTTTTTAAAGACTTGGCAAAATCTTTATTCAAGGGAAAATGGAGAAACCACAATACTATAAAGTTAACAACACAATCCTACTTTTTCATGAAAAAGAACATATTCAAGTTAGAAAAAAGGCTTTAAAATGTTGGAAAAGTTGAAGTAAATTTTCTAATCATTTAGAAACTTCAAATATAAAACTGTAATTACTTATTTTTAAAAAATAGGGTCATTCATTATAATATAACCTTCTTTTAAATTAGACATATGTGCATATTTATATTTTCATTTTTTCTCCCCACTATCATGTAAATTCCATGACGAGAGGGACTGATTTATTTTTGCCTTGAATCCTCAATGTTTAGCATGGTCTAGCATACTAGTACGTTAATGGATAATAAATAATTAGTTGCTTGATTAAGGTAAAGATAAATAAACCCTGTATCTTTCATTCCTTCTTTATGTTCTTCCTTTCTTTATTCAATCAGTAACATCTATATCAGT
This sequence comes from Sminthopsis crassicaudata, assembly GCF_048593235.1. Taxonomy (NCBI): domain Eukaryota; kingdom Metazoa; phylum Chordata; class Mammalia; order Dasyuromorphia; family Dasyuridae; genus Sminthopsis; species Sminthopsis crassicaudata. Next base: position 523,793,910 of record NC_133618.1, read on the forward strand.
CCTTCTATAACTTCATAGCTAATAATTACCTGATTTTATAGCAAAAAAAGAAAAAGCCATCATATAATAGCTAAACATGATGATGAGTTTTTTGAAATTTAATCTGTTTTTTTTTTTTTTCCGGAAAGGGGACATTAGGACACAAAGCCCATTTGTATAGGAAATCATGGGAAATTACTTCCCAGAAATGGAAAAAGTGAGAGTACTTTGGGTTTCTTACTTCACTTTTCATTGCTTTGTGGTTATTATTGTTGTGGTTGCTTTTATGTTATTGTAGTAATTGTATATCTAGGTTTTTTTGGACCTACTGCACTCTCAATTAGTTCAAGTAAATTTTTCCATGCTTCTCTGTAGTCACCATATTTATAATTTATTACAGCACAATATTTCCTTACATACTTGTACCATAATTCTCCAGTAATTGGGCACATACTTTGTTTCCAATTCTTAATATCACTAAGAAGTGCTGGAATAAATATTCTTATGTATATGGTAACTTTCTTCTTATTAATGATCTCTTTACAGGATATGTTTACTGTAAAATGGCTAGGTCAAAAGGTTTGGACATTTTAATCATTTTACATAATTCCATAATACATAATACATAGTCAATTTACATAATTCCAAATTGGTTTCCAAAAGTGGTTGTATTGATTCATCACTCCACCAACTATGTATTACTGTATTTTCCTTTATACAATACTTCCAACAATGACTCCTCCTCTCTTTTGTCATTTCTGTCAATTTGCTGAGTATGAGGTGAAACTTGCTGTTCTGATGTACATGTTTCTTATTATTAGTAATTTGGAGCATTTTTTCCTATAGTATTTATAAGAATTCTGTGTTCAAATCCTTGGACCACTTATCTGTTGGGAAATGACTTTTGATTTTACACACACACTTCCCTATTAGTTATTTATATATCTTGAATACCAAACTCTAATTTGAGTAATTTGATACAAAGATTTTTTTTCCATGAAACTGTTTCCCTTTTTAACCTTGATGCATTAATTTTGTTTGTGCACAAGCTCTTAAATTTAATATAATCAAAATTATCTATGTTTTGTAATTACAACTCTATCCCTTGTTTAGTTAAGAATATATCTTCTATCCATTGCAGACAATAAGCATGACACCAACGAAGAAATAAGAGAAGACACTTGTCTCAGAGAAGTGGGAGGTACAGAAGTGAGAGGTCTATCCATGAACACTGTGTATATTTTCTGACTTCTTCAATGTACTATTAATTTTGCTGAAATTTCCTTTCTTGCTTCCTTCCTTATAATTCTTTGTTATATGAAATAGCTCTTTGGGAAGGAGGAAGGAGAGAAATACTGGGAAATGTTTGGTGAGGTAAAAATAGAAGATAAAGTATAAAGTTCTGTTTTAAAAAAGGGTGAGTATGAGCTTTGCTTTTGGAGTAGCCATTAGATGCCAAGACCTGGCACACTGTTGAGAGGAATGACATAATAAATAAATAGTACTTAGCCATGGCAAGTAACCAGAATTTAGTTTCCAGAGCTGCAGAACATGAAATACATTCAGCTTTGGAACCTAGCATCTACCTACCCAGTTAATCCATGAATCCAGAGAAATATTTTTACGTGTCAGGGACTGGTTACTTACAAGACTGACTCATCCAGCTCCATTTGGGAGGAGTCTTTTTTTTTTTTTATTAAGCAAACAGTCTACCAGTGATATCTAAAAGCAGACAATTAACAAAAGGATTATTTCATCTTCTTTAGTGGATTATATATGTTTTATATAAACATTTGAAGGATTTGTAATCTTGATAGAATATGAGTATCTTGATGAAAGGATTTTTTTTTGTCTTGAATGCCTAGGACTCAGCAATTAATAAATAATTGTTGATTGACATCTAAACACACAGGGAAGTAAATTAATCATTATTTAGAAATCCTCAGTTAGCTTATATGATTCACCTTCAACAGATACGTCACATGAATTAACTTTTATAGGCCAAATACAATCTAATGAAACAATGTTTATAAAAACATGAACCTAATACTAGTTTAGAGTTTTTCTTTTTTTCCTCTTTCTACAGAAAAGATTTTGTTTATTTTGGGGGAAAATAGCATCACAAATACACTAATACTTAGCACTGAATATCTTTCCTTGAATTAAAAACAAATGCACAAAAAAGGTAAATACACCTAAGAAGATGATACCTCAAGTTACCTAACTTCAGAATGACTAACTAGTCATTCTGGTGATGTTTGGATCCTTCTAAAAGATCCAGGAATCGTAGTTCTCTGCAGATGGAGAAGAGGAGCGAGAGCTCCCTCAGGATCAGAACTAATGAGGGGAGTTTTTCTGCCGTGAAGGCCACTTTTAGATCTCTCTGCAGATAAATGCAGAGTTGGGGATAGTGTCACAGGAGAGAATGGGCAATATTGGAGGAAGGACCGCCGGCTGACTCTGACCTGAAGTTGGAGCCTTTATCTTTTCCTGGTTTGTTCCCCCCAGATCAAGAGAATCTAACAGGGAGTGTCTGAACCCTAAATGTATAAAGAAACTTCTGGAACAATGGTAGACCTATTTAACTTTGTTTCTTCTTTCAGTTTTTATTGCAATATACGGTATAGTTTCTTTGTTCCATTTAAAATTCTGCTGACTATTTGTATTTTTAATGATGGATTTCTAATAAAAATAAAATAATTTAAATTTTGCCCTGAGTTGATGTTTTTGCTATAGAAAGTGTGATAAGGAAGCCTGGTGATAACTGACTGTATCAAATTCAACTGATTGGTACTCTTAATTATTAGGCTGGGAATTGCCTAGGACCTTAGAGCTTTATGAAGCTTATTAATATTATGTATTTTTAAGCTTTTCAGCTTTGCAAGGAAGAGAAACTGTGTAGAACTGGCATTGTTGCTCTAGATGAAAACTCTTATGAGGTAATCTATTTCCTTGCAAGGAGATCCACAGGTGACTTTGGAAAAGAGGTCTTCAGGCTTTCCCTCATAGAAGAGGGGGAAGGGAAATAGAGGCAGGGACCTCAAAGAAGGTCACATACTTCCCTATACATGTCTGCTTTATTGAATTAAGTTCACACTAGTGAAAGCTTTTCTTATAAAAAGATAATTAGGAAAGATGGAAAAGAGTCTTTAGTCATTCTTAATAAGAAAGACCTCATCACTAGACTTTTTTATAACTGATACTATGTGGTCATTTTAGGATAAACTTCCAACAATACTGCCTTACAAACCATCCAAAGTGTGTCCTAACTCATTACCTGAAATTCCTAACTCTCACAGGAAGCTTTCAAAAATCAAGCTATATCCAGATATAATTGGTAGCTGATATTTTTAACTGCTCTAAAATGAATTTAGTCCAAATCATATAGAATATGTGAAATAATAAATTTGGTCTTAGAGTGCTTTTAGAGAAAAGCTTAATTTGTTGTCTAAATAATTCCTAATTGTAGCTAATTAAAATCAAGAGAATGAAAGCATTATACTTTAAGATGACACTATTAAAGTAGTATAGGCTTATAATCTCTAGTAGACAAATTTTAAATATCAATATGGAATGACATATAGAGACATTTGATGGGTTTCAACTACCAAGATGTTTGCTTAGCATGTGAAATTGCAGGTGAGTATTTCAAATTATACTCCATAGCTTATCTGATATATTGGCTCACATTGTTAGGAGACATTCTACAGATTAGGCCCAAACCTGAAAAGAAAAGAAAATCACAGTCTTTAGTTTATGCCATTAAAAAACTTGAATTTTTTTTTTAACAAAAAGTTCACTTAAGTGGATTACATTTGTTGCTTTCAAAATTCTCGAGAGTTTCATACTTGGCCAAGTAAAATAAGTCATACGTTGTCATTAATATTTTAATTACTATATACGTCATACAGGATTATAGAATCTCAGAGGTAAAAGGGAGTTAACAAGCTACCTGTGAGTTCAACTCACAAATAGAACAAGAAGAATGCCTTCTCTTAACATTTCAACAAATGGTCAACCACCTCTTGCTTAAATAGTTCCACTGAGGGAGAGCCCCCTGTTTTTGCAGGCAGCCTATTCAGCTTTTCAATAGTTTTCATCATTGTGAAACTTTTTTTGATATCAAACCTAAATTGTATTCTCTGCACCTTCTATTCATTGCTCATAATTTTGGCTCCTAGGACACACCTCCTTCCCGCCCTCTCTTTCCTCCCTCTCTTCTTCTTCCCTTCTGCCATTAAACCTGATCTTGTCCCATTTAACTATCTTAACAAGCATGGCTCTCATTTCACTGAAGCATAATGAAGGTAGTTACTAGGATAACTGAAATTAGAATTCAAAATTTGACCCAGCTAGCTTCTGTCTTTTAGTCTTTGAATACTAAGACCAAGCATTTTTCTTCTCTTCAACCAATAGAGCTACGTGTCCCTAATCCCCAAAGTAAGAAGAAAGAGACCCTTACCCTCAGGGTGTGGTCCCATGATCCTGAGCAGAAAGCTGTTCCATCAGGGGAAACACGTAGGGTACTAACTCTATTTTCATGTCCAAACAGGATGGATACCCTTGATCCTTTTAATACATCCCAGACATTGATGGTATAATCATTGTAACCAGCAAACAACAGGCGACCTAGAAAGGGAGTGACATTCACATGGAAGGGTCTTTCCAAAGGTTCTAAACTAGGGGTCCGTAGTTTTCTAGGTCAGCTAGAATTGCAAAATTATGATTTATTATCAGTAAATGTTTGATTTATATGTCTATTTTATATGCCTACATACTCGGAGTCATGTAAAAATTCTTTGGGCAAAAAGGAGTTGCAAGTTAAAAAAGTCTGATTTAAAGCAGGAGAACAATCAATTTGTAAGCTACCTGTTACCTAATTTGTGCAAGTTATTACCTTCCCCTAACCGTACTATACATAATGTATATACCCTTACATGAAATACAAAAATGTGCCTTATCTCAGAGTTTAATCTAATTGACTAGACTTCAGATAGCTTTTATTACAAAGTGGAGTAACTGTTCTCCAACAATGGGTGGAGGTGGGAAGGGGGAAGAAAGAAATCAGAAATCTCAGGAAATCATGGGGACTTCCGAGGCGCTTATGGAAATGGCTTGCTCTCTACCGGACTTCACTAGATTGATTCTTTTTCTTCTAGAACTTTGTTTAAGGTTATTACCTTTTTAATTTTAATTTACCCTTCTTAGAGTGGTTGGTAGATTGTTCTAATTCAGTCAGTTTCCTTTCTTAAATTCAGGTTGTATCTAGTTGCTAGCAAAGGCTCTGTCTCAAATCTTTCTTTCTGAGGGTCAACATGGGAAACTTAGTTCAATGTCTTCTACCCTTTTTAAGAGGTATGTGGGTGAGTGTGTGGTAGAAATGGGGCTTTTTGTACTGGAGAAGAGTGCAGGTGGGAAAAGTTTAATACATCACTCCCTTAGGAAATGGGAAAATATTTTCCTTTATTCTGGCAAGGAAAAAGACAATTTCTGTGGGTGGTGCAGAGCTGGAGTGTAAGCAACTTGAAGGCAAAAACTGTTTTATTTTTGTTTTTTGAATCTCTAGCACTTAACACCATACCTGATAAATACATTCAGGATGATGAATTGATTGTAATTACAGTGTTAAAGTAGGGATGAGAGAGAAGAGAAGAGAAGAGAAGAGAAGAGAAGAGAAGAGAAGAGAAGAGAAGAGAAGAGAAGAGAAGAGAAGAGAAGAGAAGAGAAGAGAAGAGAGAGAGAAGAGAAAATAGAAAAAGAAGAGAAAACTGTGCAAGGGAGAAGCTTTTTTTTTTTTTCTTGATTCCCTCATAACCCCAAAAGTGAGAATAAGGAAGGATATGAGTCAACATGTCAGATCATTTAGGGAGTGCTCCATTACATGTGAAGGAGTGCTGGGAATATAAGTTTATTTACCGTGTGTGTTCTTAGTTCTGCTGCCAGTGATCTGGCAAGGATTCTGATGCAAAATGACGCATTCTAGGAAATCAGATCTTACCACTGAGGGAGAAATCCACACTGGATGCTCCAAATATAATACTCTCTTTGGAGTAAATTGCCACCTCTCTATCAGCACGTAGGTCATACAAGCGACACTGTAATTCAAATGGAGATTTAAAATAATTTTTACTTTGATTGCAACTTTATAAAGTACGGCATATGGACAGACAGGTAAATCAAGTGGTTTGTGCAATTTTTAATGATCACTGTCTTTTACCCTCCCTCCCCTTCCCTTTAATACTTTTCCCCCCATTTTTCTATTCATCTTCATTATCAATGGGAAAGAGGCTGTGGATTCTATGAAAGTATAAAATATCAAGGATTCTCAAGGTATAAATAATTCTTGGGGTCTTGCATGTGCTTTCTTTTAAAAATATATAAATATTGCATTGACTTAAATTATATCACTATTACTTTTCAATGACATATAATCTGCTTCTTTTCTAAGAACTTTCTAACAAAGAAGTAGAATTCAAGTCAAGTTAACCCTTAGCTTTCCCTGTCTGAGAAGGGGTTTTAGAGGGCATGTGAGTGATATTTTTTTCTTCTTGGAAAACTGTACAGAAATAATTTTCTCTTTCAAAAACAAATATTCAGTAACTTGGAAACATACCGTAGCATCATCTGAACCAGAAGCAAAGGCATCTCCACTGGGATAATATCTGTAAGAGACAAAGTTGTGGTTGCAAAATCATTTTACAGACATCACTATTCATGTAATATAGCAGGCAAATCACTCTAAAATTATGTACTTCTGTAGTGCCTTTTTGATGTGTGAAATTTCATATTGATGGCATTTCTTCCAATCTTGTGAGCCAGGCCATTATTTATATTCCATTTTTGCAGAGTAGCTTACTGGTTAGAACGCTGGCTTTGGAACCTAAAAGATCTGAGTTCAAGACCTCTAAAACTGGGAAAGTCACTTAAGTGCTCAGTACTCTAAGCAACTCTCTAAGACTACAAGCTTCAGAGAAAGTGCCAGTCAACTTTATTAGAGTTCTCCTCCAGAAATTCACCATATCAATGAAATCTCAGCTCTAGTCCCTATTACTACCGCCTCTTTTCTATTATGTCTCTTATACTTAAGCTTTATGGTTATTTGGTTGCAAGTCATAATCACAGAATATCATGATTGCATGTTCCCAAAGGGAAATGAAAAGAAATGAGATAACTGTGGTAGGTTATATAACCAGGAGTGTGCTGAACCCAGCCTGAATCAATTGATGGAAATCAGCAAATGCTACAAATTAAGGCTTAATTTATTGTTTTATTGATTCTAGAAAGTGATAGAGAAAATATTAATAATGCAGATTATACTTAAAAGTATATTGTGAGTACATTTCCCCCTCAGAGAAGTGGTTGTAAAATATTTACCAGCCCAACCCTGGCTAGCATGTATTACCAGTGATGATTGGTGCATTAGAAATGATGTGAAATGCAACCATCAAAGATAGCATATGTCTGGAAAATGAGATGGGCTACATGTAAGATGTGGAGAGACAATATGTGGAAAGCCTAAATGTTACATTAAACACTACTGAGATGTTGAAAGAACCAGAGCAATCAATCAATCAATCGATATTTGTTAAGCACCTGCTATATTCCAGGTACTTTGCTAAGTGCTGGGGATACAAAAGGAAGCAAAAGATGGTATCTATCCTCAAGGAGTTTACAATCTAATGAGGAAGTCAACATGAAAAAAAAATTGGTGTCTTTACTACACATGTGGGGCTCATTCTACTGCTTCCTTACACATGCAAAGCAAGCTATATGCAAGGTAAATAAGAAATCAGTAACAGAGGGAAGGCATTAAAATTAAGAGATGATGGAAAAGGCTTCCAGTAAAAGATTTTTGCATATATTTTGAAAAATAAAAAGCCATTATAAACAAAAAGAATTGTTCATCTATCCATACGTCTAATAGGTAATAATGATGTCACATGTTTTTCAAACTTTCTTGTACAACCTCTCTTTATATCTAGGTCACATTTCTATTTGCCTTTATCTTGGTAAATGGTGTAAAATATTATTCTATGCCCAATTCTGCACAGCTTTCCTAATAGGTTTTACCAAATAATGAATTGTTATCCCCAAAATTTGTCTTTACACTTGTCAAACACTGGGTTACTATATTAATTTTCTCCTGTAGATTGTATATCTATTCTGTTCCATTGTTCTGCCTTATTTCTTAGCCAGTACTAGATAGTTTTGATAATTACTGCTTTATTATATAGTTTAAGATCTGGTACTGCTAATCTCCTTCCTTATATTTTTTCCATTAGTTCTTTTGATATTCTTCAACTTTTGTCCTTCTAAATGAATTTTGTTTCTATTTTTTTCTAGCTCTATAAAATAAGTTTTTGGGGTAATTTAATTGAGATGGCATTGAATATATAAATTAATTTTGGTAAAACTCATTTTTTTATTATACTGGCTCTGCCTACCCATGAACAATTAATATTTCTCCATTTATTTAAACCTGATCTTATTTGCATACAAAGTTTTTTTTTTTTTTAATGTTCATACAGATCCTGGGTTTGTTTTAGTAGGTGTATTCTCAAGTATTTTATACTGTCTAGAGTTATTTTAAATGGGGGTCTCTCTTCCTGCAGATGATATATAGGAATGCTGATGATTTATATGGGTTTACTGGATTGGGTTAAGGACAAGACTTCCCAGGAGAACTTCAGGGAAACTGGAGGAGATTCAGAGCCAGAATTCAGGATTTGAGATTCTACCTTTGCTCTGGCTGGAGGCTCCAGAAGCCTCCCAAGAAACCTGCTCACAGAGAAAAGAATTTACAGAAAAGAAACCTCCTCCCAGAGAAGGATTATAATTGAGAGACAACAGGACACTACAATTTGGCGCCCAACGTGGGGCAACGACTTATTCTGAGGCCTTCAGAGGAGCTAGCGCAGACTGCTACTTTGTTGAAATTATTAATCATTTCAATTAACTCTTAGTTGAGTCTTTAGGATTTTCCAAGTGTATCATTATATCTGCAAAAAGAGATAATTTTATTATCTCATTCCCTATTCTGATTCTTTTGTTTATTTTCCTTCTCTTTTTGCTTTTGGTAAAATTTCCAATACAATGTTGACAATATTATTGGTGATAGTGCATATCCTTGTTTCACACCTTGCTTACTGGGAAGGCTTCTCACTCATATCCATTGCAAATAATTCTTGCTAATGGTCTTAGAAAAATTGCTTCTGATCAATTTAAGGAAAAGTCCACTTATGCCTATACTCTCAAGTAGAAATATAGCAATTTAGAAATTATAATAGAAATAAACATTGTACTTTATCAAATGCCTTTTCTTCATCTATTAATATCATATTTTTGTTACTTTTATGATTGATATAATCAATTATGTTAATAGTTGTCCTTACATCAAACCATTCCTACATTCTTTTTATGAATAACACATACTCTTTGTAATATATTATAACCTTTTAGTTAGTATTTTATATAAGATGCTTGCATTCATATTCATTAATAAAACTGATATATATTATTCTTTCTCTTTTTTTACTTTTCCTGGTTTAGATATCAATATCATTTTTGGCTCTAAAAAGGAATTTGATAGGACTCCTTATTTGCTTATTATTCCAAATAAGTTTAATAGTAGAATTAGTTAGTCTTTAAATGTTAATATATAAATGGATGAATATAAATCCATCTGGTCCTAGTGCTTTTTTTTGTAGCTTATTATAGTCTATTCAATTTCTTTTCTAAAATAGCTCTATTTAGGGGCAGCTAGGTGGTGCAGTAGATAGATAACCAGCCCTGAAGTCAGGAGGACTTCAGTTCAAGTGTGACCTCAGACATTTAACACTTCCTAGCTGTGTGACTCTGGGTAAGTCACTTAATCCCAATTGCCTCAGCAAAAAAACAAACAAAACAAAACAACAAAAACAAACAAACATAAAATAGCTCTATTTAGGTATTCCATTTCCTTTAGACAGTTTGTATTGCTGTAAATGTTCTTTCATTTCACTTAAATTATAATTAGTATATAATTGGGCAAAATAACTCCTTATAATTGCTTTGATTTAATTTTCATTAGTGGCATATTTATACTTTTCAATTTTTATACTAGTAATTTGGCTTTCTTCTCTCTTTTAAAAATCATTAATCAATAGTTTATCTATTTTATTGATTTTTTTAAAAAACAAACTCCTAGTTTTATTTATTAATTCAATGATTTTCTTACACTGGATTTTGTTCATTTCACTTTTGATTTTTAGGATTTCCAATTTAATGTTTAATTGGGAGTTTTTAATTTGTTCTTTCCCTAGTTTTCTTTTAATTGCATACCCAGTTCATTGGTCTGTTTTTTTTTTTTTTTTTTCCTTTTTATTGACAGAAGCACTTAGAGATATAAATTTCCTTCTGATTACTGCTTTTGCAAACTTAAGTTTGGTACTGATATTGCATCATATCTATGGTACCTTTTATCATAATGTAGTTTCCCTTTTATCTCTTTAAATTAAATCTATTTTAGCTTTGTCTGATATCATGATTGCTATTCTTGTTTTTTTTTCCTTTTTCTTTTCTTTTTTTTCTTTTTCTTTTTGCATTACCTGAAGCATGGTACATTTTACTCTAGATCTTTATTTTAACTCTGTGTATCTCTCATTTTAAAATGTATTTCTTGTAACCAACATATTGTCAGATTCTGATTTTTAATCCATTTTGTAATCCATTTCTGTTTTATGGGCAAATTCATCCCATTCACAAAGCTGTAATTAATAGTTGTAGTACTGTATCAAGATTCTTTTTTTGACCGTCGTTTTTAGGTAGTCCAATAATTATTATATTTTCTCTTGATCTGTTCTCCAAATCAATTGTTTTTCTTCTGAGATGTTTCCATTTTCTTCTATTTTTTCATTCTTTTCATTTTATTATTTTTTGGTATCTTGTATCATTTGCTTTCCCTTACCCAATTCTGTTGTTTACTTACTTAAGATTCTGAATCTCTTTTTCTGGTTGGTTAACTATCTTTTCATAATCTTCTTGGTTTCCTTGAATTGTTCTTATGTTTTTCCTATTTTTTTTATCAATATCTTTTATTTGATTTTTAAAAGTCCTTTTTAAGTTACTGCAAGAACTATTTTTGGGCACATGACCATTTAATATTATCTCTTTAGGGTAGGATGGGCTTTTTAAATTTCAGTATCCTCTAAAAATGAATACAGTCTTCTCTAGGTGTCTGCTTGGGTTCTTTCTTATTTGTTTATTCATTTTAATTTTAATTGATTTTTATTTTTAGCACTTGTTATCTCTAATCTCTCTAGTCCCAGGCTGTGGGGGAGAGTGCCGCTGGCCTCAGATCCTTCTGACTTATTTTCTAAACTTTTTCTGGGGTCCAAACAAGGCACTCCTTTTCTCCTCCAAGCCACAGCTAGGACCCCCTATAACTATATTATGCTGGAAATGTTCTTGTTTCTCGAGGGCCTTCCAGAGATTGTAACCTTCCGTTCTCCCCTCTGGCCTGGAACAGAAAAGGAACTCTCCAAGGGCCCTGGCCAGCAATGTCCCTGGCCAGCAATGTCCCTGCCCCACTGCTTCTGCTCTCGCTAGGTGTGTGCTAGGTTCTTCTTGCTGTTAGGATATTCTGGGACTGTGGCCTGGGAGCACAGCTGGACAGGGGAGGATTCTTCAGCCTTTTCCAGCTCAGCTGGGCCCCCCTGCCGTTTGTGAGGGGAGAATCCCTGGCTGCCTCCCAGCCCAGGTGCCCAGGCTGCTGTTCCAACAGAGAGCCTGCAGGTGTTTGCATTTCACCCGGGCCAAATCTTAGTCCCCTTCTTTCCTCAGATCTCTCCAGGTATTCCTGGAGAGCTCTTGTTTATTTTTGCTGCTCTGCATTTGTCCTGACTTTTTTTTTTTGACAGTACATGCATGGGTAATTTTTTACAACATTATCCCTTGTACTTACTTCTATTCAGATTTTTTCCCTTCCTCCCCCAACCCCCTCCCCCAGATGGCAAGCAGTCTTATATATGTTAAATATATTACAGTATATTCTAGATACAATATATGTGTGTAGAACCGAATTTTTTGTTGCACAGGAAGAATTGGATTCAGAAGGTAAAAATAACAGTTTACATTCATTTCCCAGTGTTCCTTTTCTGGATGTAGCTGGTTCTGTCCATCATTAATCAATTGGAATTGGATTAGCTCTTCTCTATGTTGAAGAAATCCACTTCCATCAGCATACATCCTCGTACAGTATCATTGTTGAAGTGTATAATGATCTTCTGGTTCTGCTCGTTTCACTCAGCATCAGTTGATGTAAATCTCTCCAAGCCTCTCTGTATTTCTCCTGTTGGTCATTTCTTACAGAACAATAATATTCCATAACATTCATATACCATAGTTTACCCAACCATTCTCCAATTGATGGACATCCATTCATCTTCCAGCTTCTAGCCACTATGAAAAGGGCTGCCACAAACATTTTGGCACATACAGGACCCTTTCCCTTCTTTAGTAGTTCCTTGGGGTATAAACCCAGTAGTAGTATGGCTGGGTCAAAGGGTATGCACATTTTGATAACTTTTTGGGCATAATTCCAGATTGCTCTCCAGAATGGCTGGATTCTTTCACAACTCCACCAACAATGCATCAGTGTCCCAGTTTTCCCACAGCCCCTCCAACATTCATCGTTATTTGTTCCTGTCATCTTAGCCAATCTGACAGGTGTGTAATGATACCTCAGAGTTGTCTTAATTTGCATTTCTCTGATCAATAGTGATTTGGAACACTCTTTCATATGAGTGGAAATAGTTTTAATTTCATCATCTGAAAATTCTCTGTTCATATCCTTTGACCATTTATCAATTGGAGAATGGCTTGATTTCTTATAAATTAAAGTCAATTCTCTGTATATTTTGGAGATGAGGCCTTTATCAGAACCTTTAACTGTAAAAATTTTTTCCCAATGTGTTACTTCCCTTCTAATCTTGTTTGCATTAGTTTTGTTTGTGCAGAAACTTTTTAATTTGGTGTAATCAAAATGTTCTATTTTATGATCAATAATGGTCTCTAGCTCCCTTGGACACAAACTCCTTCTCCTCCACAAGTCTGAGAGGTAAACCATCCCATGTTCTCCAATTTATTTATGATTTCATTCTTTATCTTTCCATGATCCCCCAAGTGCCCCAGACGTAACTCCTATCTCCTAATGAACCATGAATCAGTGAAATCCGATTCATCAGAAGAGAGGGCAGCAGATGATGCTCTAGAGTTGGCCAGAATCTCTGGAGATCCTTAAGTGTTTGGGACACACATATGGCATTTACATCAACCAGAAGCCTCTGGGAGTTGCTGGGGATAATGTCACCGAGTTTTAGTAAACACGACTAGGTTTATTGTGCTATTGTAGCCCTATGCTGCAAATTAACTGGGTCCAAGTTTTTTTTTTTGGGGGGGGTTTTGGGGGGTGTGTATGTGTGTGTGTGTGTGTATGTCTATTTGCTTATTTTTGCCCAATATGTTAAGTTATACCATTTCTCTAAATAAGAGCTACTAGAGAAAAAAAATCTCTAGTGAAAAATTATATGTAAGTTGTACATGTATAATGAAGCTATTTTACGAAGGAAGTTGACAGTGGAGAATACCAGACTTTTTAAATATCCAAATGAGTTTCATCTTTTACAGTACTCACACTGGGAAGCTTCATATTCCTTTCCAGTGATATTGCCTTTGTTCAAAACATTTCTGAATGGGACGCTGTCTTTGAAATTATCTTTAGACTTTATAGGCCAAATCAGATTCATTGCTTTGTAGTCACATCTTGACTTGGGTAAAAAATTAGCATCACCCAGCTTGCTAATTCATTTTATCAGGCTTGAATAATTTGTGGCCATTTAAAAATTTAAATTAACCTTTTAAGGATTTTCCCTTAAAGTCCTTACTCTAGAATTTCTATGGAAGCCTCAGCAGAATAAGTGTACAAACAGTCCTGGGGTCTCCTTTGGAGGGGACAATTGTACTTTAACATACAAGTTTTGACATCTTTGGTTAAAAACAAGTGCGATTACCTAAAGTTGATATGTAAGAAATGTCCATTTAATTCACTTTCATTCTGTAGTTGTGTCACTAACCATTCACTATATTTCCCCTATCTACTTACTCTACGGATTTGTGATATGATTCCAAATATCCAGTTGAACAAATAGGGTCAATCGACCACTTTAGCACTGCAGAGCAAAAATCAGGCTTACTGATCTCTTCTGGAGTAATAATCTAACAATTTCTTCTGGCCCAGTGTCCACTTTCTCCCATCTGTCAACACATCATCTCTAACCTGTCACCCAGTGGTCACGCTGACTAAACTAACCCACCCCTTATAATGGATGGTATCAGTGGGGCAGCCAGGTGGCCCAGGGGATGGAGCTTGAATGAGATGTTGTGAAAACCTGCATTCAAGCCAAAGCCCAGATACTTACAGTATGACTGGGCAAGTCTCAACCTCCATCTGTTTCAGATTTTCCATCTGTAAAATGGCATAACAATGGCAGCTAAACTGAGGACAATAATATTACCTACCTTTCATACCTGTTGTAAGGATAAAATGAGATAATATTTGTAAAGTGCTTGGCAACTCTTATGATGCTATGTAAATGATATTCTTCTTCCTCATTATCTGTGCCTTTATCTGCCCTCCTCCCCAAATATCAATGTCTTGCAAAGAAACAAAAAAGAATTCAGATAGTTAGCTGGCTATTTTCTTTACCTAGTATCTATTGTTCTCCTTGTAATTTTTTTTTTACAATCTTGTGTCACATAAACACAATTTAAGGGACATATTAATAACACTGAAGCTTATTTTGGGGGGGAAATCTTCCCTTCAAGGTTTTGTGAATGTTATCTCCCACCGCCCTTTAAGTTTCAATTTATCTTTATTCTGAAAAAAGAACAAAATAGAGAAACATAATATAGATGTAAGACATATAGTAATTTTCTAACCTGACACTGTTGATATCAGATTCATGTGTTTCAAATGACTGGATGCATTGGCCAGAACGCATGTCCCAAACCATGGCCTTTTTGTCACATCCCTAGAAATAAAAAAAAGTTGTTCTGAGTTAAATGCCTAAGAGGATGATGGGGGTAAGGGAAGGGAATAAAAAAGAAAAGCAGACATAATAATCAGAAGATGCATGTTCAAGGACCAGCTTTACCAATTCTTATTCTCACAATTCTAGACACATCCTCTCTGAATCTCAATTCTCTTATTTCTTGAGTGAATGAAATAATTGTGACACTTTCCACTTTACAAGGCTATTGTGGGGGAAAATGCTTTGTAAATTTTAATGTGTAATAGAACTATGGAATGTGATTTAATACCACTTTTAGAAACTATCTAAATATTTCATATTTCTTCAATAAAATAAAGCAGTATTCTGGGCTAGTAGATAGAGAACTAGTCTTGATGTTAGGAAGACCTGGGTTCTGGACTTGCCTTTGCTTTATATTGGCTGTGTGAATCTAATTGAGTGGCTTAAAATTTCAATGATATCAGCACATCTCTAAGACTTAAATTGCAGAGAAGATGCTAATCTGAATTGGTAGGGGGAGTTTTCATACTAATAAAATCATAGGTCCAGTCCCTTTCCTCTACAAAATAAATATTTTTTTCTGCACAAATTTAATCTTCAATTTAATTTTCAAATAAATAAGCTTTTGAGGGCAAAGAATATGTCTGATTTCCAAAAAGAAAGTGTAGCTTACGGCTGGGAGGTATGAGATAGAAATGGTGTTTGGATCATTCTATTAGTGGCTTTAATTCTATTTTCCCTTTTCAAAATAGGTAGAAACCATTTTAGAGAATTCTTTTTACCGACTTCTTCCCTTCTTTGAATCTTTCCCTCCCCTTGCCTCTCTCCTTCCCACAGCCAAAAAGGCAAGACAAACAGGGATCCAAGAATTGCTCTATTCCCTACTTTCTCCCCCATTTCTAGTTCTAAAGTCCTGGTATCTCTTACCACATAAAAGGGTTCATTCAAATAGGGGCCAAGTGACACTACATATAATTTCTTATATGAAGACCAGCCAATTTAAGTTCAATGAAGCTCATATACAAGTTAATCATAACTTTTCTTTTATAGGAGATTAATGTAAACATAATGTGTCCCTAATTGTTCTTCTTAGTTGCCTAACAGACTCATCTTCTGCAAGTGCAATAATTATGTTACTTCATTTTTTTCTCCCTTTTTCAATTACTTCATTTTGTAGTTGAGGAATCTGAGGTCTAAAGAAGTTGTCTTCAAATACTCAGTGGCTGAATAGAGCTTAGAATCAGGTTCCCTCATTTCCAATTTCCCCCTTTCCTTTACTATGCCACATTGTCTCTCCCAGTTCCCTTTCTACCACTACACTCCCTCTGTGACTATTATGACCCTTGATGAACCTTCCAACTGCTTGGTGATCTCAAAGGTCTTTGGGTGCTGTTGTTTCACAAGGCTCAGTCACGTACTCTTTGTTCTTTTAATCCTCAGAAAGGGGATGTTGATCTTCTGTTACTCATTGATGCTCTGTTGCAACTAGCTTTTTATTTAAGGAAAAAGATTTTTGCTTTGATTCATAGGATGTACCTTCATTATAGAACTTTTCCAGAAAATCTGTATAGTCCTTTGAAAATCTATGAAAGAAAGGATTGCAGAGAATGGACCTACACCCATAGCCTTTTTACTGGGTGATGTTTACTAAAATAGTAGAAAACAGTGTTTGGTAACAAAATACTATGATAACATGAGAAGGAGGATGAGCCTTATTCTCAGCCTATTTGTTGTCCTTTTGCCTCAGATCTTCCAGTTTTTCTCTCACCTAACTCAGGTGAAGAGTCCCTCATCCAGAGCCCTAGTCAGTGGGGTCTTCCCTTATGAAAAACGTTCCCGTGGTCCTCATTTAATGTTCACATTTCCTGGAGACAGGTAGACATGTACTTTAAAAGCCTTACCCCAGACACAAAGGTGTTTCCTGTTTCTGAAGGGGCCAGATCCAGGCAGAGAACATCAGCTCCGTGTCCATGAAAGCTCTGTAGAAGCTGCCCACTCTCCACATCCCACAGGGCACAGGTCCCATCCCCGCTAGCAGTCAAGATCTGCCCAGTGAGAAAAGGACAAAAATGCTGCTGTTACAACTAAGGTCAAGTTGTCATTAGTGATAAATGAACTATTTGAGGTGCTCACAAGAAAAGCTGGTTCCCCTTAAAAACAGTATTTACAAAGGAAAACACCAAAGAATTCATAGGGAGGGCATTCAGGTTCAAACCTCAGCTGGGATACTACTCATGGGACATGGTATAAGTCAAATCATCTCTTTGGACCTTTACTCTTTCATTTGTAAAAGAAGGGGGTTGGATTCCTAAAATGATCCCCAAACCCGGCTCATTCCAGACAATTTGTTGTCTCAGCCCTATCTGGAGGCTACTATCCTTTGACTTCCTGAACTAGAACCAGAACTACATGGCTTTTTCTGGCTCCCAAGCTTTACAGGAGCAGCTTGAGCTGCAGCCCCAAACGCTCCATGCCCACGAAGGACTCTGCCTCTGTCTGCACTCCTCTGGCCACAACCTGATGTAGTGGAGCTTGACTGCTTTTCCTCCAGGTGGCTGGGAAACAGGAGCGAGGCTACCTTTGGGGACTGGTAAAAGAAGTGGGACTGACCACCTTGGAGAGCATTTGCCATCAGAGGCCATCTCAATTTGATCTCGAATGATAACAGTTATGCATTAAATAGAATAAAATTCTCTATAAGCTTGCAGGAGTGTAGACAACTGGAGACTCCTGAGCATAGGCATCATACTGTCTGTGGCTGGGAAACAAGTCAATGGAATGACAAATATTCCACTGTCAAGAGAAAGAGGAAAGAATAGAAACACTGGAACTTATCACACGTGACATTTAGCCTTCGCCTGATATGCCAAGGGATGGGCCCTAAGTTGGAAGAGCCTTCACAGGATGTCTCATTTTAACATCCTAGTCACTGCCTAAATGTCCCCCTACTGCCCATGAGCCTTTCTACAAGAATCTCAAAAACATTCAAAATTTGCTAGAGAAATTATCAAAGTGTTGTTTAAGTTGGAATCAGGAAGACTTGGGTTCAAATTCCATTGGACATTGATTAGCCATATGACCATAAGCAACTCAGTATATTTCATCTATAAAATGGGGATAATATTATCTATACTACCTTATCTCAAGGAGTTATTATGAGGCAATTGAGATGATGTACACAGAGCATTTTGAAAACTCTGAAACGATTTATGAATTATCTATTAATCTATAATATGAGTATCATTTACCACTAAATTTTCAAAAATTAAATTTTACTTTGAAATAAGTTTTTTACTTGCAGTTTTCACATCACACTATACCACACATATATATACTCAAACGGATATTAAATAAGGGATTTCATTCTTCCTTTTTGTAAGGAGAGAGATATTATTCCCTTCCTTTCTTCTTCTTCTGCCCATTCCATTACTAAAATACCAGATATACTAGTAAATACTAGAAATACTAGAATACTAGTAAGTTATTAGCTGCTCTGGGGCCCATGAGAGCCAACCAAAAACAGCCAGGTATCATTCAACAATTCATTAGGTTTGACAGTTTGAGAAAATAGAAGTAAAAGTTTTCCAAGTCACACATGGCCATATTTTCAAGCCTTGGGCTGGTTCCAGAGCCTCAAAACTACTCCCAAAAAAGTTAGGTCTGGATTCAATTCCAGATGACTCATTCTAGTCTAGACTTGTTCCCAGCATTCTATAAACTTCAAAATATCATGGGGCTGATGAAAGAAATAGAAACTTAATTAAATTGCTAAAATTGAATTCTATTTTCAGTTTTGGCATGAATATTTTGTTCTATGCTTTATTTTTTCAAATCTAATTTAGATTGATAGATTTATATCTGGCAGAGACTTTGGGGACTATTTTACAGATGAGGAAACTGAGTCCTTGAGAGTTTGATATATTCTCATTGATTCAATGTTGTGAAATTTAATTTTTCATACAAACATCACCAATACTCTGCACAGATAGTAGCTACTTAATATGTGTATATGTATATGAAGTATGAGTATATAAAGTTGCTAATGCATAAATGCATTATGACTTTTGGAATACGCTTTATAAGGAAACCGAAATGTAGAGTGTTTAAGTAACTTTCCAAAGTCACAGTGTGATCATTTGTTAGGATGTGAACCTGGATCGTTTGACTCTAAATTTAGTGTTCTTTCCATGCTGCATATATTTATTTAAATACTAATTTCCTAATTCCCAAATATGTGGAAAATTGAGTGATTTCCATAAAATTAAAAATTCTTGGACTATTCAATAAGCCATTTAAAAAGGTAACCCAACACAATGTGTTTTGTTTTACTTTGGAAATTTCTTCCTCTTCATTATAACCATAGTAATAGATAAGAAAGCATTTAGAGTTCTTGGTTATAGGTAAATTTTCGAAGCAGAATTCTTTTGCTCAGGTTTTATGATCAAAAAAAGATTTTGTAACAATTAGAAATGTCTTTAAGTGGAACAAAATGGTCTTGAGAGCTTTAGTGATCTCTCTTTGGAAGCTTTGTGAATGCTCACTAGGGTGTAGCCGCTGGATTTCTTGTTTAGGTAGGTACCAGTCGGATTAGACAAACTCTAAGGACACTCTCTTCTCTTTTGTAAGTTTCTATAGAAATTTACTGAACTGCATCCAATTCTCAGGAACTAAGTCAGAAGTTTATCCCTCATGTAGGGTACTTAGCCATCATATATCACCTTACTCTCTTCACTTTTCCCCCACTATTGCTGCCAGCTGTAGTGCCAACTCCTCTAAATCTGTTATAGCTAACCTGGCTAAAATCCAACAATAACTCACACTTTGACAGGCTCAGCTAGGCAGGGGTAAAACTACCCTCCTCAGTTCCCACATAGGCTAACCAATAAACATTTTGGCTGAGAGAGTAGTAACTCCATTACAATCTTCGGATTGGTAGTCAGTATTGGTTGGTTGTTGGATAAATACATATCCTGGTAGAAGGGGAAATGAATCTGCACTAAGCAAGGACAGAGGAAATCATGTGAATTCTTAATTTTAAGCACTGCTTTTTTTCTTTCATCCATAAACACTGGAACCCACAGTAGGTATTATAGATAGGATGTTTTCCATCAGAAAGAGGAGGTACATTTGTATTTTGCTTTATTTGGGTCACTGATTTTATCAATGAAAGAAGTTTCTGGAGAAGCAACAACAAATACAAATCATCACTTTTCTGCAATTTATAATCATTGAATTGATTGGAGCAATGAGTGTGTTTAAGTGATTTGTTCAAGGCCACACAGAAAGTATATGTCAGAGATAGGACTTGAACCCATCCTGTCTGGCTCTAAGTGGGTTTTCTATCTACTTAAAAAGGCTGTTTCTTATGCCAAGTGATGAGAAAATTTATAAAAATTATCTCTGATATAAATCAGAATCAGTAAAATGGTTTAAGCTCAACTAAACAATTTTATATTTTCAGTATTTTTAATTTTTGCCTTCTTTTGAATATACAGGTATATAAAAGAGGGTGTAATTTGAGAGAGATTATTTTGAGTATTTTAAATGTTTTTATCTTAGGGTGAAAAGTTCCTTTGAGCCTGTGATACTGACCCCCTTGACTGTGGCTCAGATACAATTTTCCACCTTTCTGCCTTTTCATCCATTGTCTCCATTCCTAAAATGGGTTCCTTTCTTAACTTTACCTCCTGCTCCTTCAAGAACCAAGTAACATCTCACCTTCTGCAAGAAACCTCTGCACTTCTCTTTAATCTTGGCGACTTCCCTCTGAGACTACCTCCGACTTCTCATTTAGCTATACTACATATCTATCTGTCTGTCCTTGTTTGTTCATAGTTGTCTGCAGGTTAAATTGTGAGCTCCCTGACTCACAGATCAGACCGTTTTTATGCATTGCTCAGCTAGTGTCTGGTATGTAGTAAGCACCTGGCAAATGCTTGTTAATTTGGGTTGAATATGACATTGCAAACATATGCCACGTGCTTACATGTGATTTTTCCACTTTTTCCTCACTGGTGAAATACATCTGATTTGACAATAAATACTACTGGAAAAAGTCCTACTCCGATGCCTCTCTAGTGAGGAGACCCTCCATTTACTGGGACTACCCAAATGGGGCCATTACTCTGGCCCACTCTCTGCCAATCTGGAAAGGCCTGGAGGAGAAACAGGACTGTGGATATATATCTTCTAAGGAGTAGTCTGAAGCTGAAGAGGATTATAACCAAATAGGGGATGAATTTGAGGTGGGGAAAGGTCACAGCAACTATTTGTCTTTGGGGGGTTAAATTTTTAAAAAACTTTTAAAAAATTCAATTTTCTTTCATTTTCAGTTCCAAATTCTCTCCTTTCTTGCTCTTCCCTCTCTCCTAGTTACTAAAAAGAAAAGAAAACAAAGCCCATTACCAATATGTATAGTCATGTGAAGAAAATTTTCACATTAGTCATATCTAAAGAAAGAAAAACAGAAGAGAACAAGTTTCAACTGCATTCTGAGTTCATCTGCTCTCTATCTGGAGGTGGATAGCTTGTTTCATCACGAGTTCTTTGGAATTGGGTAGAGAAACTCTTAAAAACCATACCAGGCTTGGAAGGGTAATAATATACAAAGTTTGAAGGAGTATCCAGTTCAGTGAGCTCACTGATTCTTGAAGTAATGGAGACAATCAAAGGAGAAGAACAGAAATTCCTTGGAAAAAAAAGGGGGTTCTTAACCTTTCTTTCTGTTATGGAACTCTTTGGTAGAGTCTGGTGAGGCCCAGGGATTGCCTTTTAGAATCATGTTTTAAATCCAAAAAACCAAAATATATAGTATTACAAAGAATAGTAATAATAGAAACACAGTAATCAAAATTTAAAGGCAAAAACAAAGTTCATGGCCTTTAGGGTCTGTGCATTTCTGTTCCAGGAGAAAACTTTGTCAGAATACACAGAATCCTAAAAGAAACAAAAAAACAAAAAGGAAAAGGACTTATATATACAAATATATATATATATATATATATATATATATATATATATATGTATGTGTGTATGTATATATATATAAATATATGTATATACACACACACACACATATATCTATCTATCTATCTATCTATCTATCTATCTATATATATATATATCAGCTCTTTTCTAGGGGCAAAGAATTGGAAATTGAGGGGATACTCATTACTTGGGGAATGGCTGAATAAACTGTGTTATGTAATATTATGCTTTAGGAAATGATGAGCAGGATGCTTTAAGAAAAACCTGGAAGGGGGCAGCTAGGTGGCGCAGTGGATAGAGCACCAGCCTTGAATTCAGGAGGACCCCAGTTCAAATTTGACCTCAGACACTTAACACTTCCTAGCTGTGTGACCCTGGGCAAGTCACTTAACCCCAGCCTCAGGAAAAAAAAAAAAAAAGAAAAACCTGGAAAGATTTCCATGAGCTGTATGAGCCAAAATGCACTATGTACAAAGTAATAGCAATGCTAGAAGATGATCAGCTGTGAATGACATAACTATCCTTTTTTTAAAAAAGTTTTTAAAGTTGTCAAACTATGCATACCCTTTGACCCAGCAGTGTATGTATACATATATTGTATTTAACTTATACTTTAACATATTTAACATGTATTGGTCAACCTGCCATCTGGGGGGGTGGGAAGGAGGGGAAAAATTAGAACAAAAGATTTGGCAATTATCAATGTTGTAAAATTACCCATGCATATAGCTGGTAAATAAAAACTATTAAATAAAAATATTTTTTTATTTTCAAAATATATGCAAAGACAGTTTTCAATACTTATCCTTTGCAAAACTTTGTATTCCAAATTTTTTTCCCTCTCCTTCCCTATCTCCTCCCTTAGACAGCAAGTATTCCAGTATATGTTAAACATGTGTAATTCTTCTATACATATTTCTACAATTATCATGCTGCACAAGAAAAATCAGATCAAAAAGGAAAAAATAAGAAAGGAAAACAAAAAGCAAACTAACAACAACAAAAAAGGTGAAAATATTATGTTTTGATCCACATTCAATCCCCATGGTTCTCTTTCTGGGTGCAGATGGCTTTCTCCATCACAAGTGTATTGGAACTCGCCTGAATCACCTCATTGTTGAAAAGAACCATTGACATAACTATTCTCAACAATACAATGATCCATGACAGCTCTGAAGGACTTTTAAAAAAAATAATAATAGTTTTTATTTACCAGATATTTGCATGGGCAATTTTACAATGTTGACAATTGCCTAAACTTTTTTTTTCCAATTTTTTCCCTCCTTCTCCCCCGCCCCCCCCCCCCCCAGATGGCAGGTCGACCAATACATGTTAAATATGTTAAAGTATAAATTAAATACAATATATGTATACATGTCCAAACAGTTATTTTGCTGAACAAAAAGAATCGGACTTTAAAATAGTGTACATTTAGCCTGTGAAGGAAATCCAAAATGCAGGCGGACAAAATTAGAGGGATTGGGAATTCTATGTTGTGGTTCATAGTTATCTCCCAGAGTTCTTTCGCTGGGTGGAACTGGTTCAGTTCATTACTGCTCTTTTGGAACTGATTTGGTTCATCTCATTGTTGGAGAGGGCCTCATCCATCTGAAGGACTTTTGATGGAAATTGCTATCTGCCACCAAGGAAAAAAACCTGATGGTGTCTGAATACAGATTGAAACACACTCTTTTTTACTTTATTTTTCTTGAGGATTGGGTTGTTTGTTTGCCTTTGGTTTATGTTTTCTTTCACAACATGACTATCATGGAAATGTTTTGCATGACTACACATATATAATCTATATTACTTACATTCTCAATAAAGGAGAGTGGGAAGGAAGGGAGAGAATCTGGAACTCAAAGTTTTAAAAATGAATGTTAAAAACTGTTTTTACATGTAACTTGGGGAAAATGAAATACTAAGGAAAAAAAGAACACACAGAATAACGAGAGTTTAAGCTGGAAGGGATCTCAGCAACCATTTAGTCCACCCAGAACATCAAAGGAAGCCCAACATCTTTGCCATTGAGTGAAGACCACCTGTATAGTCGACTTCTCTGCATCTCCTGCTGTCCTGGATGAATGATGCTTACAGGGTTAAGCAATGGTAAATCTATGACAGTTAGGTGATTATTTACCTGCATATCCGAGTTGGTAAAGCTGCAGGCTGAAAGGTAGTTGGTATGCATTGCCACAGACTTCTTTTTAGCAGCCATATTTTCATTTTTGTCAAAGGTCAGTGGATATACAGAACACTTATTATCCAAGCCACTAATATGGAAAACAAAGAAATTTCAATCAGTGATATCACATAGGGGAGAAAAGGGGGAGGGTGGGGAAGTTTAAAAGAGTCTTTGAAATCCTTTTTATTCATTTGTTTCTGAAAATGCATGTTGTCAACTTTATAATAAGAATGCTTGGAGTATCATGTATTCAGACACAGAAATGATGGCATAAGTTATATATACATTGCAGGCATGGAAAATGAAAATTGATTTTAGTGGTTAATTCTCTCTTGTAGAATATAAAGCAATGCATTTGAGCATTTATTAAAAAAAAAGATCCACAGGATATTTTCTGTTCTTAACATTATAACAGGAAATGAGTGTAAACTATTAACATTTTTTTGTTTTTTCTCCCCAGGTTATTTTTACCTTCTGAAACCAATTCTTCCTTTGCAACAACAACAACAAAATTGGTTCTGCACATATATATTGTACTTAGGATATACTATAAGATATTTAATATGTATGGGAATGCCTGCCATCTAGGGGAGGGAGTGGAGGGAAGGAGGGGAAAAATTCGGAACAGAAGGGAGTACAAGGGATAATGTTGTAAAAAATTACCTATGCATATGTACTGTCAAAAAATGTTATAATTATAAAATTAATTAAAAAAAGAAAAAAAAGTTTTAAAGTTAAAAAAAATTATAACAGTATTTTATGCAAATTAGTACTAGTTCAATTTGGAATTTTGTCCTTAAGATTATAAAATATTTTGGTTCTGCTGGAGTATACCGAATGACCACAGGATATCTCACAATCACAATTATCCTGTCAGTATAATGACAAACGTACTGTAGTCCCTTGAAGAAAAGCCAGAACTAATCTATCTACCCTGGAGTTCTCCAACTTGGGAGCTAGACCTTGTTTTGGATAATTATTGAAGCCCCTACCCTTTACTCCTAGTACTGTCTACACACACACACACACACACACACACACACACACACACACACACACACACACACCCATCTCCCTTTTAATTAGGACAAAAATGAAGCCCAGAAGAAATCAAGGTATAAACCAGTTGGGGTGGGGAAAGGACTAGGGGGTATAGTTTATTGGCTTCTTTTGGGGAGGTATCTAGTTTAGGAGGTCTACATCTAGAGTTTGTGAACTTTAAAAATATATCTTGATAATTTTATTTCAATATAATTGATCTCCTTCATAATCATATATTTTGTTTTAGGCATTTAAAAACATCATTCTGAGGAAGCATCCATAGTTTTTATCAGACTTTGCCAAAGGGGCTCATGACACAAAAATGGTTAAGAATCTCTGACCTGTAACGTTTTAACTATGGTAAATATCACATTGAAAAAGCATGTGACATAGTACTCTGCAATTAAAAAAAAATCTCGAAATCTGAAAATTATATGATCAATACATTTATATTTACTCAGAGTGACTAGTTATTAATGATAATGCATATATGAGGTACTGTATCAATTATACTAAAAGACTAACTGTAGTAGAATCAATTTTTGATAATTTAGAGAATGACATCAGTGAATAAACTTGCCTCCCAATGCTCAACAATTGTTTTCACTACTAGCACCCTGGAAAGTCTCAACCTGTGGGAATTTGGGGCATTCTATCAGTGTCTGAGTGACTTGATAATATAGCCCTCCATTAAAAATACTATCTAGTTGTTGTTTACTGTGTATCTCTGAATATATAATGAAACTAAATTTATTAAATTCTGCAACAGTTCATTAAACTTTTTGAGATAATTGAATACTCTGAGCTAACACAAAATCAGAATTGGTACATTAAATTAGATTCTCTATTAGAAGCTCAAAGTAGTTGGAACTGTTCTTTATAGCAAAAGCTTTAGTGAGGGAGAGGTTGAATCTTTTTTTTTTTTTTTTTTTACTTATAAGGAAAACTTATCTTTGCTTTAAATTTTTGACATTATCCCTGTTTATAAGCAGAACTGTGGTGGATGTAATGGGTAGAAGACTAGCTTTATAGGGGAAAAGACCTAGGTGGCTCTGACCCATACTCGTTGTGGGATCATGGGTAAGTTATTTAATTTCCTGGTGACTCCTAAGTCTGTAAGTTAAAGCCTGTAAATTACCAATACATCTGTATTGGTAGAAAGAATTATTAATTAATTAAACAGTTAATTCTCATTCATAATAACCTGGTGAAGTAGGAAGGGCAAGCAGATGGAGGAGCCAAGGTTCAAAGAGATTCAAGAGCTTGCCCAGGTAACAGTCAGATCTAGAACCTGAAATCTCCTAAATAAAAATATTTGTCCTGTACTATGTATGCTGAACAAACAAGATTTGACTCCATAACATTCTGGAATTGTTGCATTAATGTCTATTTATAGGAATGATACCGAAAAAGACCTGATGAGGAATTCTACAGGTGGGGAAGAATATGAAGAAGTTGGAAACTTTCATTCAAGAATACTCAAGTAGACTCCTTCCAAAGATGTAGAATACAAACCATCGAGGCTTTCTTATTCCATGTGATTCTGATCCATATCCTCCCTTATGTTTGCCTCTCAAGTGTAGCAAGTGTCCACTTAACTTGTTAGAGGTAGACTTCCCTTTTTTTCTAACATGAAAATACTAGTGGGGCACTCCACTTAGCCTGTTATTCCTTGCCCTGAGCATGTGACCAATCCATCTTCTTTGTCTATCATATATTTCCTTGATGAATTTTTTTATTCCTTTTCTTTGAATTTCCTCATTGATTCTCTACTGGGGGACTTGGAATTTGGTAGCTTGCTCACATACACCATGTGCCTCTCCATGCCCTGTGAAATATCCATTTTTAATGTTTTATTTGTTGTACTTAATGTCTTGTTGCCAAGCGGTAGAATGTTGGTATAAAAAAATTAGTCTCTGTTTCCATGGGAAATTAGGATTATTACAGGAAATTTGCAATTTACTGATGGCAATCCAGCTGGCTCCTGCTGTTCAATTCTAAGTCCAATGTGTGATCCATCTATATTGATTGTCTCAGATATAAATACTAATGAAAGATTCTACAATTAGTCTATTGTCAAATGTAATTCATCATCTGGGCAATAGTAATATTTATCCACTTGGTATTTTCTGAATGGGCACTGGATATAAAGAATATAAATAAATAGATTTGTTAACAAGGTGACAACTGAAAGCGTATGTCATGCTTTACATACACCACCTCATTTTGTTTGATCTGATATTTGATGTATGGATAATTATACTTGTATTTTCTGTATGGATAATTATACCAAGATCTTGTTATAGATCTCTTTTAGAAAGTTTTTCAATTTTATGGAGCTTGATAGAACCAGTACAGAATCTTCTGAAAACAGGGGCATCTAGAATCCCTCATCATCTAAAATACAATCTTCTTCCATTGGGCTTTGTGCTATATCTTTTGTATCAAATTATTCCCCATTTAATTCTTTAAAATTAGAGGGTCACTGAATAGGATTATTTCTGTGGCTGCACATTGAAAAGTTTTGATGCATGGATGGGAGATATCTTGCTGCAAAAGAGCCTTTAGGGCAATGTCTTGCTCTGTTGACTCCATTGCTTTTTCATGATCAACAATAAGCACAATGCAATTTTATATTTTCTATGACTTTCAGTCAGATAAGAAGGATTTGGTACATGTTTGATGCCATGGCTATGGTTTACACAGCCAGTGAGTGGATTCGATGATACACCCAGACCATGTAAGCATCAGAAAACCAGACTCATAAATAAATATTGAAAGTATTGAAGCTTTTTAGTTTGCAGAGATGGTTAAGTAAGAGACATAGTTAACTGACAACATGAGTTTAATAATTTCTAACTTACTTTAACCTGGGGCTACTATTTAACTTTGTCTAGAGATTCTTAAAAATAAAATCTTAGCAACCATGTGTTTTTCTTCCCCACTGAAACAGAAAAAAAACAACATAACAAGGTTGTTATAGAGATTTCTGCTCAGTTGTAAGCTAGAAAAGATAATGCTTAAGTTTCTGTCCTCTTGAAGTCATCTCAATTTGTAGGAAGAAGGATTCTGGTTAAAGATTATAGATTACAAAGAATAACTTTTCTATTTGTGAGTTTTAAACACAATGATGTAGGTTCTCAAATAAGACTTGGAATCTCCTTTCCCAGAAAGCTCTCAGAATGTACTAGATAATCATCTCCCCTGCCTCAAGAGAACTCAGTAGTTCTTTCCAGCTCTGTGATTTTATGAAGACCGTATTGTGATGATGCTGAATATTTTAATGTACACCCAAAGGTTAGCCTCCAAAAGACAAGGCTGAGTAATTCCCAGATCACCATGTCCTTAGACATTATTTTCCAGGATGATGATTCTTTTTTGCTTTTCTAATTCTCCTGTTGGTGCTTGGTAGTCCAGGGCTCAGAGCACCGACTTTAAGAGTTCAAATCAGGTCTCAGACACTTACTAGCTGTGGCCTGGGAAAGTCGCTTTACCTTTGCCTCAGTTTCCTCACCTGTAAAATGAGAATAATAACACTGCCTATATCCCAAGATGATTGTGAACTCAAATGACGCAGTGTTTACAAAGTGCTTTGCACAGTTTCTGACACATAGTAGGCGTTTTAATAAATGTTCCTTTCCTTTCTTCTTCCACCACTGAAGTTGAGAGGTTACCTTCTCATGGACAGCTGCAGGGAAAAGGAACGCTTTTCTCTTGACTCCTGAACTGCAGAGAACCACATTTTCCCTTTCTGATTTATCAGCCTCTCCGAAGTATTACATTTCTCTGGCCAGGAGTCAGAGTGAGCCTCAGATTGGTTTTTATTGCAAAGTGGAAACTCTTCTACTGAATGTTTACTTTTGAAAACCCACACAACAAGCGAGAGCTGTTCTCTTCCTGGTTCCTCTCCCTTCATCCCAGCCCCAGCTCTTGTCCTCCTAGTCTCAGATTTCCTGTCTTGACTTCCTTGTTTCTAGCTATTCATTACCAAGAGAAGTGGCTTTTTTAGCCGTGAAAGGTCTGAGTTAGCAAGGAGCACGCTGCATTGGTCATCGACAGCTGACTGTGCACAAGGACTCCCGGGATCCCCCGGGAAGGAGCCCAGCCGAGACTCTCCTCTCTCCGTTTGTGGAGCAGGGACTGTTAGTTTGTCTTTTCATTACAACCAGCTGGATCAAGGGAAGTGGCAGGTTTCAAATGGGCCAGACTCTCCCTCCAGAGTATAAAAAACATGTCCAGGAGTCATGGGCAGCCTCAGTAACCACTTCTTGAACTTGAGCTCTTAAAAGGAAATAAAGGGCAAGAAGTCTGACGATTACTGCCTCTATTTTTCCCTTTGAAAAGTAAGTACTAACCAGCCATGTCCACATTCTGTGCAGGTGGCTCGTACTCTGAATATTTATACACTGCCAAGGACAAGGCAGGCACTTCTTTGCTCTTCCCATATGTCTATTGACTATCATTATTCTTGATAAAATAAGTGTGTGGTATGATCTGCCTCTCACAGCAGGCTGTTTATGCTTTTTAAGGGATTAACTGCTCTCCCACTGCCCTTATTTAAGCAAATGACTCAATCACCCACGGAGTAAGTTTTTCCAGTTTTTTTTTTTTTTTTTTTTTTTTTAATGTGAACAGTATTTCTCTTATATTCCTTGGGAGTCTGGACATCATAAATATCATGGGAATGAGAGACTATAGAAATAAGACCACTAAGGAAAGGTTAGAGAGTTTCTGGAAATACTTTTAAAATTTCTAGTTTGGGGGAACAAGGGATTGCCTATGTTTCAAATTCACACTCTTTAATGAGAATGTAGGCTATTCACCTGGGTGGGTATAGTGCTGTACCTGGGGTTGACAAGACCTGAGTTCAAATTCTGCCTCAGATTCTTATTAGCTGTATGACCCTGGCCAGAAATGAAACTTCTCAGCCTTATTATCCTCACTAGCCCTTCTCAGGGTTGTTGCAAGGATAAGATGAAATAATTTTTGCAAATCTTCAAGCGCCACACAAATGTTAGCTAGCTCATATGAATGCAGAGACAATATAATGGAGTCAAAAAGTCTTGGGTTCAAGCTCCACCTTCCACTCATATTGGTCATGCAACTTTGTGTAAACCACTTAAGGGTTCAGTCTTTCAGATACCCAAGATACCAGATTGCAGGAAATGTACTGACTTGAATTAATAGTGTGAGCTTCTTCACTATAAATTCTTTATACTAATGAATTCATACACCTAGTTGAAAAAAATATGTAAGAGGAAAGTCAGATTTACTCCTTAAAAAATTATTGGGAAGCAAATAATGTAAACACTTAAAAAAATTATTTCCTTCTCTTTTTTCCTTCCTTCCTTCCTTCCTTCCTTCCTTCCTTCCTTCCTTCCTTCCTTCCTTCCTTCCTTCCTTCCTTCTTTCCTTCCTTCCTTCCTTCCTTCCTTCCTTCCTTCCTTCCTTCCTTCCTTCCTTCCTTCCTTCCTTCCTTCCTCCCTCCCTCCCTCCCTCCCTCCCTCCCTCCCTTCCTTCCTTCCTTCCTTCAGATTGGGGTTAAATGACTTGCCCAGGGTCACACAGCTAGGAAGTATTAAGTGTCAGCTCAGGTCCTCCTGACTTCAGGGCTGGTGCTCTGTCCACTGAGCCACCTAGTGGCCCTGACACTTATTTTAATGGCATATTTTTTGTAGGAGACATGAGAGTGAAATTTCTTGCCAAAAGAAAATGAAATGAATCTGATAGAAAGGTGGAGATGTTCTACCTACCCACAAGCAATGGCACATCCTGATGGAGCATAGGCACATGCCATCACCCAGGTACAGGGCATAGTCACTGCATGTTCCTGAAACAAACACAAAATCAGAGAAATGTTTTTTTTTTTGACAAAATTATTTGTAAATTTAAACTGAAGCTGATTCAGACCAGTTCCAATTGTCTGTGATGGAGAAAGCCATCTGTACCCAGAGAAAGGACTGTGGGGACTGAGTGCAGATCACGACATAGTATTTTCACTTTTTTTTTTGTCGTTGTTTGCTTGCATTTTGTTTTCTTTCTCATTTTCCCCTTTTTTAATCTGATTTTTCTTGTGCAGCAAGATGATTGTGGAAATGGTATAAAAGAATTGCACAAGTTTAACACATATTGGATCACTTGCTGTCTAGTGGAGGGGTGGAGGAAAGGAAGGGAAAAATTTGCAACACAAAGTTTTACAAGGTTGAATGTTGAAAATGATGCAAATATTTTGAAAATAAAAAGCTTTAATAATAAATAAAAATTTAAAAAATTTAATCTGAAGCAAATCATGACTTCCAATAAGTTTATACAATCATTTCAAAGATATATTTCCCATGGAAAAATAATTGGCTATAAAAAATAAATTTCTTGTTCCCAAACGTTCCAATTCACTAAGAGGCTATAAAAAATTTGAGACAGCTAGTGTCAATTGTAAGACTTATATGCTTCATAAGTGGCTAAAACATGGAACAATGTAGGATAGGGTCAGAGACTTCCTGAGCATGAATTTTCTGATATCTCAAAAACTAGACATTCATTAACACTAAATAAAGCAGATTTATATTCTCTCTCTGATCTGAAAACTCAACTCCTTACACAATGGGAATCACTGATATTTTTTAAAAAAATTCTCCATACAAAAGACATATTGATTTTTGAAAGTATTTAGACACTAAAAATATTGAAAGCATTTGATTTGGATGATTTTTCAAATTTTTTATACTAGAATCTATATTTAATAGATATAAAACATTACAAAGAATTTGTGAAAGACAATCAGTATAAAAGATGTCATAAAATAAACTGTATGAGTAAAAATGATGGTCTTGTCCCAAAATAATAGATTGGGATACCTGATGGACAATTCATATGTTTCATTGGTTTCTTTATGTTGTCCAGAAGGACATCATAATCCCAGGGGGACTCTTTGTGATGAACTTAGGGCAAGACATTCATGAGATGTTATATAAGTTTGGCAGTCATGGATGGTTTATGGCAGGGGTTCTCAAACTACGGCCTGCGGACTAGATGTGGCCCACTGAGGACATTTATGTGGCCTGCTGGGTGGCAAATGGGCTGAGGGGCGGAGACAGTGTGAGTTTTTGTTTTTACTATAATCCGGCCCTCCAATAGTCTGAGGGACAGTGAACTGGCCCCCTATTTTAAAAAGTTTGAGGACCACTGGTTTATGGTCTACATGGAAGTCAAGCCAGGGCTGACCTCTATATCTGACTTGAATTCCAATTCCACTTCCAGTTTCTTTTATACTATGCTAACTCCATCCTTCCTACAAACATAATCCCATTATTAACATATTAACTAGAGAAAACATATAATTCTCATTATCTCTTTTCTAACAGAAGGGGACACTAGTTTTATGTTCACAATTGTATACCTATCAATAGTATCAACATATCAACATACAATCATTTGCTACCCACTGGGTTTTGGGACTATATTTGATGCTATTTATGAGGACTTTGGAAAAAATGTCTTACCTTATTAGTTGTGAAGGAGTCCCACACTATCACCTTCCCATCCTAGGTTTAAAAAAAAAAAACAGATCTCAAAACAGATTTTCAAATTTTTAACAAAAAATAGCCTAAATTTTTTAGCTAAAATTTGCATCTGCAAGGGCTAAATAAAGGAAAAATTTGATATGATAATCTGGATGCTTCAGGCCCATAAATCTACTTTCAGCAGGGAAAGGATAAAAAAAAATAGTATATGAAGATAATGGAATAATCTCACATATAAAAAAATGAGGAAAATGAAGAATTCTGAGAAATCTAGGAAGATGTGTTACTGATGAGAAGTGAAGTAGGTATAACCAGGGAACAATATACACTATGGCTAAGATAACACTTAAAAGGTAATAGAATTCAAATAAAATATAAAGGCCAATGTTGCTTCCAGCTGACTGAACGTAAAGTTCACTTCTTTCCTGGTAAGAAGTAGTAAAACTGGTACCAATGAAAAGTTCATTGTGCTGCCAATTGCAACTGATACATCTAACTTTTTTTTCCTTTATTAAAAAATGCTAGGTTCTGGGGGAATGGAGGAAAAAGGTAGCAGGATGTAATTAATGTATTTAAATAAAACTCATCAATTTAGGGAGAAAATGGAGTACTACTCTTAAAAAAATGTGAAACCTTTACTCTATCTAGTACTTCTGTTGGTGATTTATAAAAAGTCTTAAAACTTTTATACATAAGTATAATCAAGTAAACTGCCTTATTAGCTATTTATGTTTGCATTCATTTATTTCAATGTATAAAGTATCATAAATTCAGTCATTTCCAAAGATACATTTCAGACTGAGCAGTGCAATGGATAATACTCCAACATTTAATGACCCATCACTATGTCTACTCATATACAAATATGAGGTATGAGTAGAAAATAAAATGATTGATTTTAAACAAAAATACCAAAAATGATACATCTAAATAGTATTCCCTTCAAAGTAGTCACCCTAGGAAGCAATATATTTCTTAATCTGATAATATTCTCATTGTTCAAAATGTCTACATATTTCTTTTCTGGGAATGGCCTTCTCAGTCCTTAGCAGATTGGAATATGGTTGACAATGGCCCATTTTCATCCTTTTGGGTTATATATGATTTTTTTTCTCTAAAAATAAGCCAAACATTTTGAAGAACCATTACTGATGAGGAGAATGGGAATGGGAGAGCAGATTGAGTTGTTGGAGTTTTTTTTGTTGTTGTTGGGGGATGGGAATCTATGATTTAGAACCGAAAGGATCTTATAGATAATTTAGTTCAACTTCCCCATTTCACAGATTAGGAAATCCAACGCAAAGAGAGGCAATATGACCTGTCCAAGGTTACACAGGCAGTCAAATTTATGCTGGGATTACAATCCAGCTTCTCTGATGCCAAAGTCTGTCCTTTTCCTACTACCTCATTCTATTTTCTTGGGGTACTAAAGAAATTAATAATTTTTAAAGCCATAGAAACCATGAAACTGCTACTGATTTTTTGTAAACAAATAATACTCCATACATTCAGAAAGGAAGAAATTATTTTACTCAAAAATCACATCCAGATAATTCTCAACTAAATTTTTGTTTCTGAGTGTGCAAAATTTATAGGATTTAGAAAATAAATTGACTATTGATTGATCTTCTGGGAGATTGATATGGTTGAATAAAAATTATGAGAATTGGGAAAGAATTTGGAAAAAAAAAACCACATTTTTATTTCTTCTTATTTAAATACATGCACCAGAAGCCATTACTAATGAACTCCATTTTGAAACCAATTGCATTTTACCTGAGAAGAGCTCACTATCCTCCTTTTGTCCTTACACCAGTCCATGCAGAGGACTTTGTTCCCATG
Source organism: Sminthopsis crassicaudata (assembly GCF_048593235.1). Classification (NCBI taxonomy): domain Eukaryota; kingdom Metazoa; phylum Chordata; class Mammalia; order Dasyuromorphia; family Dasyuridae; genus Sminthopsis; species Sminthopsis crassicaudata. Next base: position 523,828,532 of record NC_133618.1, read on the forward strand.
GCCCTTGAGTGTTCGTCTTGTCTTCATCACAAACTGACCCAGGGCCTCCACTCGTTCAGCTACCTGATGCACTAAAAAGATGGGGTTAAAGAAAATTGTGTCACATCCACTATGGAAAATTATGGCCCACTGAATGATTTATAAAGAATCACAACTTATGCTTGCATCTGATTAGTTGCTAAATCTTGGTCATTTCAACCTTTACAATATCCCTTGCACACATTCCTTTCTCTCCACTCACACAATCACATCCTGGTTCAGGCTCTTATCACTTCTCAACTGGTCTGTTTCAACAGTCTTTAAATAGGTTTCCCTGCTGCAAATCTGTCCTTATAATCTATTCTTCACTCAGCTCCCAAAGTGATTTTCCAAAAGTGTACATCTAACAATGTCATTGTATTCTCCCCTACTCAGTGAGCTCCAGGAGACCTATAGGAAACTTTTCCCCCCTAGATGCTAATGCCTTTCTCTTCTTCTTACTCTATCTTCTTACTTTTTTTTTTTTTTTTGCAGGTACCTAATTATTTATGTGTTGTCCTTCCATAGAGTGCCGGGTCTTTGAGAGCAGGGACTGTTTCTGTCTTGCCTTATACTTCCAGTTCTTAGGTGGGTCTCTGGCACAAAATAAGCACAAATAAATGCTTATTGATTGATTGATTGATTTGTGGAGTCTGAGTAAAACTCCACAAAATACAAGAAAGATATCCTCAAGTTACGTCAAAACCATTTATGTAGGGGATGAGGACCAGACATCTGTTCCTAGGATTATTGAAGGATGAGGAAGGAAGAAGAGTCTCCTGGGACTTAGAGGGCTGGGACAGAACCAAGATGGGGCAGGAAGGAAAACTTTTCTTGGGTCATAGTTATGTGGGGTAGGAAGGAAAAAGCTCTTTACCTACTATTTTCACTAACTAGATAATAAGCCCAGTTGTTTCTACATTCAGAAGGAGTACTAGCAGAGTTTTGATGCTTTCCTGAGTTTTGTCTCTGAGTTAATGACATGGACATTTAGGAAAATTAGTCACATGGCTATAAGGCTATAATTTTTAAAAATAGTTCGAGCCCTTATCAATGTTGTTCCCATGTAACACTATATCTTAAAAAGGGGTTAGGATCTTTAAAAAATCTTACATTCTAAAGCCACCTTTTACATGAAGCTTCCCTGATCCTCTCAGCTTTCTTTTGCCTTTTCTCTTCCTAAACTATTTTGCATTTATCTTATACATATCCTGCATGTATTTATATATGTACACATCATCTCTTCTGACAGAAAGTAAACTCCTTGAAGGGAGGTATTGTTTTGTTTTTGTCCTGTGCCTAATTCAGTGCCTGACATTTAGTAGGTGATTAATGCTCACTGATTGGGGAAGCTAGGTGTCTCAGTAGATAGAGTGCCAGGCTTAGAGTCAGGAAAACTCATTTTCTGTAATACAAATCTGGCCTTCGATACTTACTAGCTGTGTGAATCTGAGCAAGTTTCTTAATTCTGTCTGCCTTAGTTTTATTATCTGTAAAATTAGCTGGAGAAGGAAATGTCAAACTACTCCAGCATCTCTGCAAAGAAAACCATAAATGAGATCACAAATAAGCAGACATGGCTGAAATGATTCAACAACACAACAAAAAATGATTAATTAATCTATATAGAACTGTATATTTTCCAAATTGCTTTCACACATATTTTCATTTTGAGTTTCATAATCATCCTGTACCCATACAGGATGGGTACTAAGTCATTCTACTGAAGAAACTAAGGGATGGTGATCTTATGGTTCATAGAGGGGGGTAGAGTGGAAAGGACTGAACTCTCACTTTCAGACTATTAGTCTATTAGTTATTAAATTCTGTGCCTTAATTATAAAATGTAAAATTATTTTTATTATTGTAAAATTATAGATATGTGCTAGGCACTGAGAGGTACCCAAAGATAAATAAAATAGGGAGGTGGTCTAGTGGATAGAACACTAGGGGCCAAAAAGACTTGTGTTTAAAACCAACCTCAGATATTTAACTAGCTTTTTGATTTTTAGTAAATCATTTAACCTGTCTGCCCCAATTTCTTCAACTGTAAAATGAGGATAATAATAGCATGTTCCTTTCAGTACTGTTGTGAGATCATGAGATAATTTTTGAAAAGTGCTTAGGATGCTACCTGAAACACAGTAGGCCATTAATTAAATAAATAACATTATTTAATGCTTATTTCTTTCCTTTTTTTTTTTTTTTTTTTTTTTTTTTTTTTTTTTAGAGGGGAGGGAGGCAGTCAGGATTAAGTGATTTTCCCAGAGTCAGAAAATTAGGAAATATCTAAGGCCACATTTGAACTCAGGTCCTCCTGACTCTAGTTGGTGATCTATCCACTGGAACATTCAGGTGTCACTGTGTCACCTTGCTGCCTTTTATTTCCTTTCTTCTTAACTGGAAAGTAAGACTGAATTTGGAAACTTTGAACCAATGGAGATCAAAATTTGCTCCATGACTTACAATGCTAGATAACTGCCTATGGATACTGTAAGGTTGTGACTTGCCCGGGGTCACAAAGCCAGAATATGTCAGAAGGAGGGTATAACCCAGTCTTCCTGACACTCAGGTCAGCTCTCTATGCCAAACTTCTTTTTCCTATTTGTGTAAGATATACAGAAATAATTACAATATAATTTAGAAAATTTCCTACATAAGAGAAGTCAAAATAGCATGACCCGAGAAACTAGGTGGGGAAGGAATCATTTTTAGCTGAAAGGATTAGGGAAAGCTTCATGGAGAAAGTAGAAGCAAAGCTGAACTTGGAGAGAAGGATGTCAGTGGGTAGAATTCAGGGATGGAGAAGGATCGCAGCAGGAAGGAGTATAGATGGACAAGAAGATCAAGGAGAAGTTCTTGGAGAACACCTACATTTAGGGGATGGAAAGACCAAAAGCCCCCCAAAAGTGACAGAAAGATTGGTGAGAAAGATAGGAGTAAAACCTATATGTCAACATAGAATTCTTCTGAATTATTCCTTATTTTCCCTCACCTGTTTCCTTTGCATCAAATTAAAAGCGAACTGTATGGCACAAAAAAAATGAAGCTTGAATTTACTAGCATATCTAAACTGGAACATTTACAAATTGACCTTAGCAGAATTCAACCTTATAACATTGCAAACACAAGCTCTCAAAAGGAGCAAGATTCTGTCTTTGTGCCTGAGGCATCAGGTAAGGAGTTTGATGAATCTATGATGTTAGAAATAGATGTTTCCAGGAGCCAAAGTAGGTTTGGGTGAAAAGTAAGAAAGTTTGGTATTGCTTTTTTTTTTTTTTTTTTTTTTTTTTTTTGGCAAGATTCACTTCACAGAATTCATGTTTTCAGGAAACACAGAGTGAGGAACAAGCAAGCTCTCTCAATTAACTAGTTACAGTGTTTCCAGAGTATTGTAATAGCTTAAAAATATCTCCAGTTATCTGAAAGTAGTTTCTATTTAACATTCAAGGAAAATGACTTCCTGGGATATTTTGACTAAATCGCTTTTTAGTATAATTCAATCCGTGTTTTGCTGTTCAGGAATTTATACAACTTGATAGTGTAAAAATAAATAACAATACTAAACATTTTTCTAGAGCTTTAAGGTTTGTAAACACTTTACAAACATCTTCTCATTTTAGCCTTACAACAACTCTGGAAGGTAGGTTTATTAATATTCCCATTTTACAGCTGAGGAAACCAAGGCAAACATGTTCCATGACTTTCCCAGGGTCACACATGCAGTAAGTCTCTAAGGCCAATTTGAACTTGGGTTTTCCTAAGTTCAGGTCAACTCTCTAAGCACTTCCTCATGGGGTGCAGACACAAGCAGAAGACACAAGGGCAGATATGAAAAATAATCAGAATCTTAAAGATTTAGAGTTGGAACAAGTTCAACAAGTCCTCATTAAAGATGAGAAAACTGAGGTGCAGAAAAGTGAAGTCATTTGCCAGCTCAAGGGTTCAAAGGCTGCGTTGTTCAGTCCTGTCCAACTCTTTATGGTCCCATTTGGGGATTTCTTGGCAGAGATACTAGAGTAGTTTGTCATTTTCTTCTCCAGGTCATTTTACAGATGAGGAAACTGAGGGAAATAGAGTTAAATGACTTGCCCAGGTTCACACAGCTTGAAATAAGGCCAGATTTGAACTTGGGAAGGTGAATCTTCCTGGTTCCAATTCCAGCATTCTATGCCCTAGATTGTAAGGGCAAACTCAGTCCTTGAACCTCCAATCTAGCACTCTTTTTACTATATCAAAAGGCCTCCCCCCTTCATAAAGTTGACCATAATTAAAGCAGGGAGAGCCAGTGTATGTGTTACATCATCCCACAAGACTGCCAATTTCTGCTGCTTTAAAATTTTTATATCCCAGTGTCTAATGCAATACCTTATATAGAAAATTGAAGGCTTGAGAGTAATCAGGGAAAAAAACAAAGCTGCTTCTTTCTAACACTCCTGCCTTAGAAGGATCCTGCAAAGCAATTCTGCTGATACTTTTTAGTTAATTATATTGTTGCTCCTATATTGTTTCTTTGTTTGCTTCAGTCGGATCCAGTTCTTTGTGACTGCATTTGGCTTTCCTTGCCAAAGATACTGGAGTTGTTTGCATTTCCCTTTCTAAAACTAGTTAACAATATGGACTAGCTTTAGAACTTGTCAAGTACATTCTTCCCAACAACTCTGGGAGGTAGATGTTATAAGCTACTGTCTTTTTCCCTTTGCAGAAGAGGGAACTGAAGGTCTGGGAGGTGTTGAGATTTGTTGCCCACTTGAATCCTATGACTGTTTTTGCAAAGTAGGGGGGAGGCTCTCATGAGACTTTACTGTCATAAAGATTGGGACTCATTTTTTAGGGGTTTACTGGGTTCATTTTTTAGTAAAATGGCTTTGATTTACAGTGAAGAAAGCAAAGTCAAGGGAGGTAAAATAATTTCCCTACTACTACTTTTTTCCTTCTGCACTTAGCATTATGCCAGGCACATAAAAGGTGCTTAATAGATGATTATTGATTGGTCGATTGATACTAATGAATATAGATAGTTAATCTTTAGGTAAGAATTAGACTTTAGGTTTCCTGACTCTCATCCCAGGGATACTTTTCACTGCATCATTTGAACTGGGACTCAAATGACACAGATGAGAAAAGGGAGAGAAAGCCTATTCTGGGCTGTGAGTGTGTTGTGAGACATTGCTTATCGCATACTTGTGCCTTATCAGTCAACAAACTTTTTTCTTCTTTTAGTTCTTACTGCATGTCAGGTAATGCTCTAAGACTATGAGAAGAAAAAAAAGGGGGGGGGGGAGGGAATCCTGTCTTCAAGGAGTTTACATTCTAATGGGGAAGACTATATAAATACCTAAACCTATGTAAGATAGGCACAGAGCAGATAAAGCTAATTTGGAAGAAGGTACTACTACCATCTGGGACTGAGGTAGGGTGAGGAAGGGGAAAGGAATGGCTGCTACAAATGTGGAATTTAAGAGGAGCCTCGAATAAATCTAGGGAAACCGGATTCCCTCCCCAAAGTACTAGTGAGCCAAGGATTTCTTGCGGCCAGGAGGATAAGATGGAGGATGCAGGGACAGTCATCAAAGCCCTGGAACAGCTTTTATTCTCAGCAGCCTTATTGCTGTTACTGAAGCCACAGTTACTTTTATGTAACAATAGCAAACTCTTTCTAGGACGATGCTTATACTTTTTGGGAAAAATCTCAAATTATTTCTATAATCTCCCCAACCTCCACCCTCCAAAATGTGTGTGTATATATACATATATACGAATACACATATGTACGTATAGATGTAAAGGGTTTGCCAAAAGTTTGCAATGCTTAGCTTTAATGATTTTTGGGATATCCTCTCTACATTTTTATTTTTCTTTTCTCCTTAAGACATATTATTCTGTTTTTAAAAAATCAGATTAAGCTGGGAAGACTTTTTTTGGGGGGGTGGTGACATTTTTTCCCAAGAGTCATGTTCTGTTAATTTATTGAGACATTCTGACATTTGAGATATTTTGCCCACTTAATAGTATTTCATTTTTTCCAATTACATGTAAACATAATTTTCAACATTCACTTTTATAAGACTGTGTTCCAGGTTTTTCTCCCTACCTCCCCATGACTGTGAGCAATCTGATATAGGTTATACATGTACAATCATATGAATCATTTTTCCATATTAGTCATGTTGTGAAAGTAGAATCAAAACAAAAGGGGGAAAACTATGTAAAAGATAAAACAACCAAAAAAGTGAAAATAGTATGCTTCAATCTTCATTCAGACCACATAGTTCCTTCTCTGGATGTGAATGGCATTTTCTATTTACAAGCACATGTACATTTTTTCCCCCCTGAGGCTGGGGTTAAATGACTTGCCCAGGGTCACACAGCTAGGAAGTGTTAAGTATCTGAGACCAGATCTGGTGCTCTATCCACTGCACCACCTAGCTGCCCCACACATGCACATTCTTATCCAGGAACTTACTAGTAGGAAAAGGCTCACTACTATGAAAAAAAAAATAGCCAACTAAACGAACACTCAATTCTTTCCCCCTGTATGTTTGTATGTTTCTCTAGGCATAGACACTTTCCCTATGGTATAGTGTACTGGAATCAAAAATAGTTTGGGTCTGTCCTGCTTCTTCCTCTGCTATCCACTAAATACCTCAGTCAAATCATGTAATTTCTCAGTACTTTGTTCTCCCCTTTTCTGGAGAATGCCCTTTCTCAAACTACAAACCAATAATGATAATAATAATAATTACACAATCTGCCCTAAAAGGGTAGAGTGAAGATCAAATGAGATGATCTAAGTTCTTTTATAAACTGGAAAGTGCTTTATACATGTGATTGTCAGGGTCATAGGTTTACAGCTGTAAAGAGCCTTAAAGGTGGAGTATAATTTCATCCCTTACTAATGAAGGAACTGAGGGCCCAGACAGTTAAGTACTTGGCCAAAGTCACACAGGTAGTATGAGAGGCAGATTCTGAAGGTAGAACCTCTGTCTAAAGCCAGCGTTTTTTCTGCTTTATGAGATCCCATATGGGATATTCTTTAATAGATTCCTCCTTCCATCTATTCAAACTATGAAAGCATTTTTGCATTTCTTAACATGCACTCTGAAAGGGAATTTCCATATATTTAAGAAACTTATCTGGCCCACTGCCTATGTTGTATGTTTTTTTAAAAAGCTTTTCAAACAGATCTGGCAACCTTACCTCCCTTCTGATGTGCAAATAACATCTGAAGTCTGATAAATACAGTTAATTATCATCTCATAGGAGAGATGTATTCGTGTGTGTGTGTGTGTGTGTGTGTGTGTGTGTTTTATTTTAATAGCCACTCACCAACATATGCTGCTTGGAGCATAAAGAATTAAGTATCCTAATCCTCCCTTCCACCTCCACCGAAAATGTTTACATTCTAACATTGCTGTTTAGATTCTAAAATAAAAAGGCCTGACACATAATCAAGGCAGAAATTCTGTATGTAGTGAAAGCAAGGATATATGCCAACCATTATTTATTTTTACCAGAATATTTTCCTTTTCCCTTCCTAATGATATTAATTTAAAATTCAAATTAACTCTTTAATTTCTGCCAATTCCCAAAATTCTGTGCAAACACATTTAATTTCTTTGAATTAAAGGATTAAAAGGAAAAAGCCACTAATGAGATGAATATCAGTGACATATATGTATATATAGTTATAAGATAAACAATTTTTGGGAGAGTGGCTTCCTGATGGATCCCCCTTCTAGGAACCACCTTTAAAAACAAATATGAGCACAAATGCCCAGAATCTTAAATAAGATATGCTTGGTATTTATTTAACTTCAATATTTTACCCTTTCTTTCCTTCTTCCATCTCAGAAGGGTGGCCTTTCTTCTAACTAAATGTCCTTTATTTATACCTTTGATCTTTTCCTTTCCCTTTATCCCTCCTTTAAGAACTTTATCAATCATTTCCTTTCTTGTTCATTTTTAATCTCTTCCTCTTTGCTGGGTGTTTTCCTTATGCTTATAACTCCAATCAAATGTCCCCTACTTTAAAACATTGCAATGAAGAGTCTACCTCAACTACTCTCCTGAAATTACTCTCCACAAAATTACCAGTGAGTTTAAATATTTAAAAGCAAAATGTCTCTTCAAATTTTTAAGAATATTTAACACATTCTTTTTTCCCTTGGCTTCTAGACTACTACTCTCTCATAATTTCCATTCCTACGCATCTAAATGAGTATGGCAGAGAAGGGGAATAAAAGTATGGTGAATATTTAGGTAAAAATCAATCCAAAGAGAAACAGAAATTATATTATTGTTTTGTAATTATACAATATAAGCCAGAGATATCAAACATAGAGAACCAAATTAAAACATAATTGAGAAGTATTTAACAAACAAATAAAAATACAATAGAACATAGATGATGTCAATACCTGATTTTCTTGACCAACAGGAAGAATACAAAGAGACTTAGAGAGACTTACATCAACTGATGCTGAGTGAAAAGAGAAGAACTAGGAGATCATTATACACTTCAATAATGATACTGTATGAGGATGTATTCTGATGGAAGTGGATATCTTCAACATAGAGAAGAGCTAATCCAATTTCAATTGGTCAGTGATGGACAGAATCAGCTATACCCAGAAAAGGAACACTGGGAAATGAGTGTAAACTGTGAGCATTTTTTGTTTTTCTCCCCAGTTTATTTTTACCTTTCGAATCCAATTCTTCCTTTTGCAACAACAACAAAATTCGGTTCTGCACATATATATATTGTACCTAGGATATACTATAACATATTTAATATGTATGAGAATGCCTGCCATCTAGGGGAGGAGGTGGAGGGAAGGAGGGGAAATATTCAGAACAGAAGGGAATACAAGGGATAATGTTGTAAAAAATTACCTATGCATATGTACTGTCAAAAATGTTATAATTATAAAATTAATAAAAAAATAGGGAAAAATACCTGATTTTCTAAGTCAATCATCATGGCAGGGATCCTTATGTTTGGTTTAATGACCCCTAAATCCCTTTCTATTTGAGTTTGACACTTCTTCTACAGGTCATCTGAACAGAAGAAGGAAATGCAAAAGAGGGTTGTGATGTATAGCCTAAGCTTCTCATGGACAGATATATATATATATATATATATATATATATACATACATATAATATTTTATATATATATATATATATATATATATATATATATATATATATATATATATATATATATATATATATATATATATATATATATATATATATATATATTCCTTTGTGGATTTCCAGTCTTCATGGAGCTGTTTTTCTAAACCTCCTCAAATGCTAGATACAACTAATATTACAGCTGTTTAAAAAAACAGGCACTCAGTTATGCCCATGGTTTTTGTTGGGGGCCAAGGTGGGGAGGGTTAGGGTGGTCAAGACATTCAAAGCTGGACTATCTTCCTAGTGCAGAGCAGACTAGGTACTTTTTTTAGTATGGCAGGAAGGAGCTTGAAGTAGGCAGAGCATGTGTCTCTTTTTTTTATACTTCAATCTGTATTCAGACACAATCAGTTCTTTCTGTGGTATAGATAGGATTTTTCACCATTAGTCCTTCAGAGTAGTTGTGAATCATTGTAATGCTGAGAATAGCAAAGTCCTTTATAGCTGATCATACACTGCTATTATTCTGTACACAATACAATTTACTTTGCTTGAATTCAAGGAGGATTTTCCTGAGGGCATCCTGCTCATCATTTCCCGTAGAACAATAATATTCCATCATAATCACATGCCACAATTTATTCAGCCATTCCCCAATTAATGAACATCCTCTCAGTTTTCAATTTTTTGCCCTGAGAAGAGAACTGCTATAAATATTTTGCACATTATAGGTCCTTTTCCTTTTCTAAAAGATATTTTATGGGATTTATGCTTTGTAATGGCCTTGCTAGGTCAAAGGATAAGAGCATGTATTTTTTAAACATATTTTGTCTCATCCACTCACACTGTTCCCACAAAGAAAGTTATAGGGAAGATGAGAATGAGACTGTGTCAGAACTTGTTAGTAGAATAGAGAGTTCAGGACACTTGGACACTTGTTCTTTTTTTTTTTTTTAATTTAAATTTTATTTTATAATTATAACTTTTTTTTTGACAGTACATATGCATGGGTAATTTTTTACAACATTATCCCTTGCACTTACTTCTATTCAGATTTTTTCCCTTCCTCCCCCAACCCCCTCCCCCAGATGGCAGGCAGTCTTATACATGTTAAATATATTACAGTATATTCTAGATACAATATATGTGTGTAGAACCGAATTTCTTGTTGCACAGGAAGAATTGGATTCAGAAGGTAAAAATAACAGTTTACACTTATTTCCCAGTGTTCCTTTTCTGGATGTAGCTGATTTAGCACTTGGACACTTGTAAAGTAGCCCTACAAGGTAATGGAGTGTATCAATCTGACTTGATTATGTGCATAGGGAAGGAGAAAGAGAGATGCTGACAAGTAGGATCCCTGGCTCCCAGAAGCAGGTTAGTCAACCAGAATCTTTAGGATGGGAGTCTCTCTCAACCACTGTTAGACACTTTAGAGAGAGAACATGCTGGAATAAGGAAGCTATGGTCTGGCTTTCTTCTGTGCTGGTCAGATTACATATGGATCATTGTGCTCAGTTCTAGGCATCTATATTTAGGAAGGATGTTGATTTTTTTATTATAGCTTTCTATTGACAGAACATATGCATGGGTAATTTTCCCTTGCACTCACTTCTGCTCCAACTTTTCCCTTCCCTCCCTCCACCTCTTCCCCTAGATGGGAGGCAGTCTCATCATACATGTTAAACATGCTAAAGTATATCTTAGATACAATACATATGTGCAGATCCGTACAGTTCTTTTGTTGCACAAGAAAAATTGGATTCAGAAGGTAAAAATAACTTGGGAAGAAAAACAAAAATGCAAATAGTCCACATTCATTTCCTAGTGTTCCTTCTCTGGATGTATCTGATTCTGTCCATCATTGATCAATTGGAACTGAATTGAATCTTCTCTTTGTCAAAGATAAAGGATGTGGTTTTTAAAAATTCAACTTTATTTTTTCAATTAATGAAAATCTATCTTCTGTCCTCCTCTATCCCACTTTCTCCTCCCCTTTTTCTTCCCCCCTTCCTTTCCCTTTCCCCTCCCTCCCCAAAGAAAGAAAACCTTTCCCAAGAAAACCCCAAATGGGTGAGAAGTAGACATGACTGAAACAAGCTGCACAAGTATTGGAGATATTTACCCCCAATTAATAAGCTCCCTGCAGGAAGGAATTACCTCACTTTTTAATCTTTGCATGCCCGGTAGCTAAAACATTTTCCTGACATATAGTAAACTCTTAATAAATGTTTGTTAATTGACTATAAAGAGCTCTTCACTTCCTGATGAAAAGAAGAAGTGCAAAGGTACAAAGGATCTTGTACAAACTAATATGTTTTTATATCTTTTTTTTTGTATCCCCAGAACTTAGCATAGTGCCTGACATGCAGTCAGCACTTAAGTGATGATTGTTGACTGATTGATCCATGATTTAGTCCACATTGTGAACTCTGTATGACCTGAGTGAACTCTGTAAAAATCTTGTAAAATCACAAAAACCACATCTCCTTTAATCTGCAAAAACCCAGACTCTAAATAGTTTTACCTCCTTTCAAGAGGAAGCAATACCATTCAAGGGCAAATCAAACTCCTATTGATCTTTTGGGAAGTCATAGACTCAGGAAAGATTTCACATTCAATTGAAAATATCTCCTGATCAGCTCAGGCTGCTTCAACTCCCTCTCCTCTCCCATCCCCTGGCCAAGAGGTGGTTATAAAATAGGTTTCCTTTTACTCATTTCTTTGCAGAATGTCCAAAGCAGGACTATGCCTCGTTCCTTGGTATAGCTGCTAGGACCCGGCCCATGGAGAAGGCATTCTCTTCTCAGTGTCAGCCTCCATTTCCCTAATAGGACTTTGCCACTAAGGAAGTCAGTCTCTTAGCAAAACTGGCTTCCTATCCAACAATAAACTTCCATTTTTGCCATCTAAAACTCTTCAGGTTTGTGAATTCTTTCACAAAGAACCTGTTCCTCTGACCAAAAGGGGATTTCCACAATTCTCTGCACTGCTACTAGCCTCATCAATACTGCTCTCACTGATGCAACTCTTCCTCCTCTCTTCTTATTTGAGTCTTCCAAGCAAAATATAATTTTATTCTATATAAGGCAAAATGTGATGTGTCATAAGAAAGAGGAAAAATTGCATGGGAATTCAGAGGGGAATCCGTTCATGAAGGAGGCAGTATTTGAAATGGGTTTTCAAGAATGGTGAAAATTTTGACAAGGGAAGATTCTAAGTATGAAGAAAAAAACCCATGTTTTCTGAAAAGACATAATAAGAGCAAGCTAACTAACTCAAATATTTGAATGATTCTCCCATGGAAGAGGGACTGGACTGGTACAGCAACAATGGAATGGGCAAAGAGGAAAATTTAACAATCAAAGCTATCCAAAAAATGGAATAAACTACCTTGACAAGCAATGTACTTTTGGATATAGATTGTACTATAGCAGAGCCTCTTAGATTTCTTCCAACTTTGATATATTATCAAAGTCGTATAGGTAAGAAAATGTTAATGGGGTAAGTTCACAGATTCCTAGATTTACAAATTGAAGAGTCCTTGATGCTATTGTTGGGGGCGGTAGCCCCCTTGATATTCCTTAATCTCCAACTTCCTTTGGGCTAGTTTCAGTTTTCAGCCCCCATTCTAATGATCTGAAATTCCTTTCTGGGGAGAGACTGAAGGAGATAACAATGGAGAATTTTTGTCTTATTTACAATAATAAGAAAATTCCTGTCTTATTTACAACAACAGAGAATTCTTATATTATTGACATATATCTCCGGAACCTCTTGATAACATCTCTGTGCAAACATTGTTTTGATGTATATAAGGAAGGCTGAAAAATGAAATCTTTGCATTTGGTGTATACCAGCCAATGCCGGTCAACTGACGTCCCCCTTTGCAGGCAGTTTGGATCTTCCTGAAGGCCAAATGCCTGTCTATCCCTTTACTATCAATAAAGACTTTGTTTCCATACAGCATTAAGTAGCAAATTCATTTGCTGCCGAACCCCGCCCTTGGTTACTTTGGGGAAGGAAGGAGAGAGAGAAAAGAAGCCCATCTCGGTTTAGAACCTCAGTTTACTCTTCATCACTATCTCCCTTAATCTCCTTGTTTTACAGATGAGGAAACTGATAAATATAACTTGCCCAAAGTACACAGGTACAGATAGGGGCCATAAATATGTGTGTCTATACGTGCATACATAGACACATGTTTACATACATATACCTAAAGACACCTACATACATACATATACATATACACATATATAGATACCTATACATACACATACATATACACACAAACTATGAGAGGAGGTAGTAAAAGATAAGATTAGAAAGATAAATTAGAGCCATAGTGTAAAAGACATTGAAGTCAGAGCTAAATTCTTGATACTTAAGGCAGTGGGGTGCTACTGTGCTTTTTTGAGTAAAGGAGATCAGTCTGTAGATAATGTTTTTCTGGAATCATCTTTGTGCAAGTCACAAAAGTGACTTGAAAAGTTGGTAGAAAATAACATCTTTCTAAAGCCTTCCTGAAACTCCTTGCCAAAAGAGAAAGTGGTCATAGGAAGATGACTTATCCAAGAGCCTTTTAAAAATAGTCACCTAATTGGCTCAGTCATAGATGACCTGTCTTGAAATCTGTTAGTGATGAATAGTATTTGCATATATTTACAGGATTCTATTCTCCTGCTTTATCTAACAAAACAATAATGTTATTATTCTGAAACATCTGCTTTAGTCCTAAATCAGCCAACTTTACATTTCAGAAATTGTTAAGTTTTTTCCCACCGTTGCCCCATAAAAACAAAACAATCCAAAAGTGAATTCTCCACCCTCTATTTTCTTTCTGAAATCAAAAGCAAAGGAAAAGGCCATTGAAGGGAGAAAGGAAAAAAAGTATCAGAAACCCAACTACTGCTAAAATATGAAAGACTATCACTGGGCAAAGATAATCATGGGGTTGCCATTCTTCAAGGAAAAGAACAATTGTAACTTTAATCTTTGAAGTTAAGGGATGAGTTGTAGCAAATTTTCCTTAGCTGTGGATACTTTGGGGGTTGGAAATCAGCTACTGAGAAAGACCAGAGTACTGACCCATAATCAGAATTAATTGGGGGAGAGGGCTCCAAAAGAATTTAGGAACTCAGGGTTCTCAGATCAAAACACATTACCATACAAGCTTGACAAGGTCAGTGGCTGTATATCTAGGAACAGAGGGCCATGACCACACTGGTATTTGGGAAGTGGGCTCCTATTTCTGGCCACTGGGTCCTCTTGAAACTCTCTCAATTCCCTGATCTTACTACTGACATTTTTGTATTCCCCAGCACTATTTACGAGTCTACCGGTATATAAAATTTTCCACATAAATCCCTTCGGGAGGGTTATTTTAACCACAACAGTCACAAGCCAAATATGACTTTCATAAACATTTTGTAGGTCACAGAAAAGAATGTAAATCACAGAGGCAGCCTCAGGCGGGCATTCGTTCCTGCCTTTCGGTGACCCCTAGGGTGAGCAAATGATGCCTCTCTCAGCAGGTCTCCTATTGGGGCAGAGTTCGGAAATGAGAATGGTACCCAAGGGAACTCCTTGGGGAAGGGGGGGAGTCAAAGGGAGTGTAACCTGTTTTCAAAGCATCAACAGGCTTCGTTCCGACCAGGACAATCCCTGGAGGAACACTGTAGTCTCTTTCCTCAAAATCTCCTGCCAAGGACAAGAAGCTACAAGCGCTCAGTCCCTTCCCTATGCTCCCAGATTGCCCTCTCTCCCTATCAAAGGGCACGAGCTTTTCCTGTTTACCCAGCTGAGATCTCCACCCAGGGGGAAAAAAACAACAACACCCTGCTCTCAGAACAGGCAGGAGGGCCAGCATAATCCATCCAGCAGCAGGAGCTACAGCCATTACCTCCTTTCCCACCCCAGCCCCTGATCCCCAGACCCTCCCCCAGCATCCCCATCCCCCTCCAGCCCTAGCTCCCCGAGCCTCTTGCACGCACGCCCATCCTGGGCCCCGGCTCCGCGCACTCACGCTCCACATCGTGCAGCTTGGCCCGCTCCTCCTCCAGTTTGCTCTTCAGGCTCTCGGCCTCGCTTTTCAGAGATGCCAGGGTCTCGTTCTCGTGCAGCCCCTCGGCTGCCATCTTTCCGGGTCGCGGGGCCAGCGGGGGGTTGAGAGAGGAGAGGAGAAGAGAGGTGAGGAGGAGGAGAACAGGAGTGGGAGGAGGGGAGGGCGGGGGCTGATGCTGATGCTGTGGCTATTGCAGCTCCAGCTGCTGTCTCCCTGAGCGACTGGCCTCTACTTCCTCCCTCCCTCCTCCCTTCCCGTCACTGTGACGCTGTGGGTGGATGGAGAGCCGCTTTTCCTCCAGGCTGCCCCGGAGTCCCTGGGGAGACGGCCCCTCCCCAGACTCGGGTTGCTTGGCGAAGTGGAGGAGACTGGGAACGGCCGGGTTGCCCCCGAAGATGCGGGGGAGATGACCTTCGACTCAGGTCCTCCCTTCCAGCCACGCCCCGGGCGTGGTACCCAGGGAGGAAGGACCACTTTGGGTCCCTGGTCTCTCCCTGCCTATAAGGTGGTTGGCTGGACGAAGGGCTAGCGCAAACATAGTTGATGAGAAATGTCATGATATAAGGGGGGTATCATAAAAGGCTCAGTATTTGTCTAAACGTTGAGTAAGAAATAAAATTCACTAGATGGGTCACTGGGGCCATTGATATTGGGGACCCGTACTTGTCAGCTTCCCTTCTCCCCACTCCCCTCCCCATACACACCTGGCTGAGTGGACAGTGAGGAGATGAGAGTAATCAGTTTGTGCTAATGGAAAGACCTGGCGTCTTTTAAAGTATAACCTGTCAACAGCTCAATCAACAAGAATTTGGGAACAGCTACGTAGTGAAGTGGATGGAGCACCGGCCCTGAAGTCAGGAAGACCTGAGTTCAAATGTGACCTCAGACACTTAACGCGTCCTGGCTGTGTGACCCTGGGTAAGTCACTTAACTCCCATTGCCTCAGCAAAAAGCAAACAAATAAATAAACAAAACAAGACAAAAAGCCCCAAGAATTTATTAAACATGTACTATGTGTCAGGTCTTGTACTAAGTGCTGGAGGTACAAAGGAAAAGCCAAAACAGTCATGGGCTTCAAGGAATTGACCTTTCCCTTTTCTCCAAGGTTATCAAGGGAGACGTTAAGCCATCCAACTTTTACACTGCTTTTCCAGATGACACTGATGTTTGTGGTAATTGGACTTCACATGTATGAAAATGTTGATGGAAAACCCTGGAGTGTGATTTCCCTCAATCCTCCAAAAGTCACACATAGTCTTCAGAGGGTAATAGTAGGGATGGGATGGGATGAGATGGGATGAAATAGGACAGAAGGGAGAGAAAAAATGGGCAATGTTGCAAATTTAAAAAATTATATGGGATGGTGGAAAGAGCCCTAGATTTAAAGTCAGATGGCCTATTTTCAAATCCTGCCTATATCACTTAATTGTATGACTTCAAGAAAACAATTTAATTAACTGTGCCTCATTTTCCTCATTCATTATATAAGGGATGTTAGCTAGCAGTTCTCCTTTCCAATTCTAAATTTTGATTTTATAAACTCCAAGAATGAAAACTAACAGATCAGGGGATTGGGATCTGGAGAAAAGGGGAAAAGTGAAAATTAATTTGCCTAAAATTATCAAAATTGAATAGCTATTTTATCTGTTTTTCCAAGGTAAGGTATGCATCACACATTTTATTAAGTATTACCTTTCCTATGTCTACTGGAACCTGTGATGTCCTTCCCCTTGGGAGAAAAAAACCCTTAATTATTTTTTTAAAAAGGTGTAAATGGTCTCAGTTTTCTCATCTCTGTTAGTGAGGATGTTCTGACTAGATGCTCTATGAGGTCCCTCCCAACAATGGATTGTAGAAATACTAATTTAACTAGGTGCAATAATCACAGCTATTCAGAAGTAGAATGGGATGCTCCTGGATGCTTCCTGTTACTGGAGAGCTTATGGTAGAGGCTGTCAGAGTACCTTCCAAATGTGATTGATATTTCCTTGCCTGAGTCATGAGGCTAATTTCTCTAGAACAGGAGTTACTTATTGTATTTGTATGTTCTCTTAGGGCTTTATATTTCTTTGAGCTCTTTTATGGAACCTCACCCTCCTCCATTTTTGTCACTTTCCAGAGAAAAATGTGGCATATATTAAATATAAAAAGTCAGTTTTCATTAATTGAGAAACTTTTGATAGTGTTTGGATTCCTATTAGGGAGTCTCTATAGTTTTATTAGATGGAAGAGGTGGGATGAGTGAATGGTTACACCAGTATTTTTAGGAAGACCAATTTGACAACTGAATGGAGAATAAACTGGAGTGGAGAGAGATATGTCAGGGAGACCAATCAACAGATTCTTCCTTTGAGGAGATCTGATCCCAAAAGTCAAATCCTTGAGGATATCCTGTGCAATCACTGTGGTATACAACCTTATTGCCTTGTGACTGGACTAGTGCAATAATCTGTTGGTTGGTCTGTCTACCACTTGTCTTCCTCTACTTCAACCTATTCTCCACTCAGTTGTCAAATTGATCTTTTTAAAACACAAATCTGATCATTCCTTCTCCCCCATTTTATAAGCTCTTTTTTGTTGTCATTTTCAGTCATATTCAACTTTTTATGATCCTATTTGGTCTTTTCTTGGCATAGATACTAAAGTGTTTTGTCATTTTCTTCTTTGGCTCATTTTACAAATGAGGAAACTGAGGCAAAAAGGGTGAAGTGGCTTGGCCAGGGTCACACAGCTAGAAAATGTCTCAGGGGCAGATTTGAACTCAGAAAGATGAATCATTCTGACTCCAGGCTCTCACTCTATCCACTTTGAAATTGAACTGCACTAATAAACTCTAGAGGATCCCTAATAAGGGGTCTAAGATCAAATATGATTTTTTAAAACTTTTTCAAAATCCTTTCTACTCTGTCCTCTCACCTTTCAGTTACATTATCCCACTGTCTTTTTGCCTGTCCCCCATCTTTAGCATGGCTATGCCCCATGCCTGGAATTCTCTCTATTTTTATTTCCATCCATTGGCTTCCTTCAAGTCTCAACTTCCTCAAAAAGCCCTTTACAATTTTAATTAATCTTGATGTCTTCCTTTTGAATTTACCACTCACCCTCTTTTTCTTGTTTATATATTATTATTTCTTTCATTAGATTTTGAGCTCCTTGAAAGCAGGGACTATTTTCCCCTCATTATTTTTTTAAATATATCCAGAGCTTAGCAGAGTTCTTAGTACATGGTAGACATTTAATAAATGCTATTTGCTAGACTCACTGGTAAAAGAGTCCCTATAGGAAATGAAAATTGTGCATGACTGACTGAAGCTGAGCTTCCAGGATTGACTTTCAGGGATCAAACAGCTAATGATGAGGCATCATAGTGATTTGGTTAAATATCAGTTGATAAAAAGAAGTCCTTTTTTGAGATTGTAAATGTATAGCCTTCCAACATATGAGTGAAAATGAAAAACAATGTAATATGTCAAGATATATTTGTAAACATCTGTGGTTCATTTTGTATCTTCCTTTAAGGACTTTGAAGGATCAGGACTAGGTTCTGTGTTATATTTGTTTAAAAGAAGAATACTTCAGGTTCCTATGCTCTTTGTATACACAGGGGAAGGCATTTAATAAACCCAGTTAACAAATAGCAAGAAGGGCATTGAGCCTGCCAGAAAGTAGAGTTATTTTAGGAGCTGAATATCCCTGTTTTCATAATAGATTAGAAGTAGGATATAGCCAATGAAGCAAAACTTTGAACAAGATGTCCTTCAAATAGAATCTCATTTTCATAGTTCTTAAAGGAATTTCAGACTTAGAGATCACAATCAAAACTCCTTAATATGGATGGTTATTGCTTTTTAAAAATATTTGCTTCCTTAAACTATATGTTAAGCGTATGCTATATTTACAAATAATCATTTACATGTATGTAGATTTTCTTTTTGTCTTTTTTTGTCTTTTAAAGCAGTTGCCATTATACTCATTTGGAGAAACTGAAATTCAGAGGGTAAGTATCTTGCTCACAATTATACATAATAAATATGAGAGTTGGGACCTGCACTATTATAAAAATGTAAGAGAATACAAATGATGTAAATTAAATATGGGTTGACAAATATACATAATAATTCTGATTTTAAGCCTTGTTCTTTTTCTTTTTTATATTTTAATAGTTTTTATTTACCAGATATATGCATGGATAATTTTACAACATTGACAATCGCCAAACCTTTTGTTCTAATTTTTCCCCGCCTTCCCCTCCCCAGATGTCAGGTTGACCAATACATGTTAAATATGTTAGAGTATAAATTAAATACAATGTATGTATACATGTTCAAACAGTTGTTTTTCTGTACAAAAAAGAATTGGACTTTGAAATAGTGTATAATTAGCCTGTGAAGGAAATCCAAAATGCATGTAGACAAAAATAGAGGGATTGGGAATTCTATGTAGTGGTTCATAGTCATCTCCCAGAGTTCTTTTGCTGGCTGTAAGTGGTTCAGTTCATTACTGCTCTATTGGGACTGATTTGGTTCATCTCATTGTTGGAGTCTCTATAGTCCATCAGAGTCCATCATCATATAGTATTGTTGTTGAAGTATACAACGATCTCCTAGTCCTGCTCATTTCACTCAGCATCAGTTCATGTAAGTCTCTCCAGGCCTTTCTGAAATCATCCTGCTGGTCATTTCTTACAAAACAATAATATTCCACAACATTCATATACTACAATTTATTCAGCCAATCTCCAATTGATGTTAGCCTGGTTCTTTTTCAACTATGCTGTATTATATTATGTTGGCACTTGAGAGGGTTAAATATTTGTTATAGAGAGTGTCTAATTTGGAATGCACTTTCAAGATCACCTTAGTCTAATCCCTGCAAATTGCAAACTTGATGAAAATAATGAGAGAAATGAAACAATTTGCTCAAAACCATACAGCCAGTCAGCAACAGGGTGGGAACACAGACCCTAATCTTCTCCCTCCAGACCCAGGGCACCTATACCAGTGTTACTATCATGTTGTTAAACTGTATTTGAAATCCAGCTCACTTGCACATCATGGCATCATCTCCCTGATGCCTTGGTTCTCTTTGAGAACAAAGGACAAACAACAACAACAATAACAACAACTGTATTTTGAATGAAGAATAAAATATTTTTAAAAGTATATATTTTTTGAAATTACCCAGTAATTATTTGGGATTTTATAAAATTTTACCTTGAGAGTCAGGATGGTAAAGTGAGAAAAACATAAGACCTGCATCAAGACACTGGCATTTGAATGAAAGCTCTGATAGTAACATCTTATGTGAAGAATCACTTCACTTTTCAGCCTGTTTTCTTCACCATGAAATGGGAAAACTAATATGCAGCCTATTCTATAGAATTATTATGACATATAATATGAACCATTATTACTATTCATTTATTTATTTATCATACTTATTGTTAGGTGGAGGAAGTAAATCACAAACCAGAACTGGAATGAGGAAAAATTAATTGCTTTTCTCTATTTTTAATTTTTTTAAATTTTTGCACTGAATCTGTGATTTGATGATATCAGGAATACCTTTCATTAGTGCAAGTCAATATCTGCTCTGCAATATGAAGTCAGAACACAGGTTCTTCACTGAGATCTGATCTATGAACCCCAAACTTGGATGGGAAAAAATTAACATTTTTATATTCACTAATCTCTAACTGAAATTTAGCATTTCCTCTGATTATGAATATTAGCAGCAAATATTATCCTGAGAAGAGGTCCTTAAGTTTCATCAGACTGCCAAAGGAGTCTGTAATACAAAAATGTTAAGGACCCCATCTTGGAAAATTGCTTGGGTAATCAGCCATTACCTATGTCAGAAGAAGTACTTTTTTTTTTTGAGGTTCTCTGATTTCTTTGATTTGCTCTCTAGCCACTATTACAAGCTTCTTTAAATTGTCTTTGCTAAATTTAAGGAAATCATTAGTTCTGACTCTCATCAGAAATTTTGAAAATATTTTTGGGTTGATTGTTACTATCTAAAGAGAAAACCCTTCTACAATGCAGAGTTTTTCTCTTTTATGAGATTCCTGTAGGTATATGTGTATGTGTGAATTCTTATTTCCAGGCATATAATAATATCACGAGGTGAAATCATTTTCCTAATCTATCTAGAAAGGAATCTTTAGGTGCTTAAATTCCCTTTTTTTCATTCAGCACTCAGCTAACTGTCATTCTTGGGAACTTTAATCTTCATTTTTCAGATGAGAATAAAATTTCTCATGAAGAACAAAGGATTATTAGGATTTTACTGGCATGACTTTTCAAAATTCACCACAACAGGATTGTGTTTATCGAACGTTTTTCCCCACTCAATTTTGTTGTATATTCTGAATATAAGCAGTTGAGAGAAAAGAAAATGTTGATAAAAATAACAAATAATTAGTATTTATATAGCTTTTTTTGCAAAATTTTTGAATATGATTTCACTTTATCCTCACAATAACCTGGAGAAGTGGGTATTATTATCCCCATTTTATAGATGAGAAAACTGAGGTAGACAAAGGTTCAAACAGCTAGTGTCTGGAATTTGAACTCAGGTCCTCGTAATCCAGTACTCTATTCACTATATCACCTAGCTATCTCTAGATAAAATATAAAGTATATTTTTATCTGCAGATAGATAGCACAGTTTCTGACAGGTACTTAATAAGTGGTTATTTAATAGAATTAAATGAAATTATATAGCTATATGTAATAGAAATTCATACTTTTGTTTATAAGTCTATAAGTCTTTTGTTTTATAAGTTTATAAAAATTGGTATCTTACCAATGCCACACATACTGCACAGTAGCTGAGTTGTTGAGATCGGATGAAAACTGGTCTCAAAGCTCTTTGCTTGAAACATTTGTCACAGGATCCAAATACATTAACTAAAAATGTCTGATCGCACATCTTTTATGTGGAATAGTACTGAAAAAGGAAAAAAATAGGCAAAAAAGTTAATAGGAACAGATTCTAAAATATTTTCTTTTTTTTCTTAGTAGCAAATGAATTAAATGAAATTATGTAAAAAATCAAAGCATGATTTAAAGCAATACACATTTATTAACTATATTTCTATCTGGATTTTGGTTTCATTGATGTAGAAAAAATTTCTTTTAATGCATGTCAGCAACTGTTCTGATGATGATAGTTGTCTTGGGCCAGAGAGTAATTGAATTGCCCAGACTCATAAAGTAGACATGAAATTTGAACTCAGACCTTCCAGAATCCAAGTTTAGCTCTTTATGCACTGTGATTTCTCTCATATATATGTTAGTTATCACTATCTCCAATTAACAAATATTTTAAAAGTACCTACTGTGTGCCAGGCACAAAGTGGGTGGGGTTGGGGGTAGAGATAATTCCTTTTTTTCAATGGGCTCACATTTTATTGGGAAGACAGCCTGTACATGTATTTTTGTTGTTCACTCGTGTCTGACTCTGTGACCCCATTTGGAGTTTTCTTCCTTCTCCAGCTTATTTTATAGATGAGGAAACTGAGGCAAAAAGAGTTAAGTGACCCAGAGTCACACAGTTGGTAAGTATCTGAGGGTGGATTTGAACTCAGATCTTCCTGACTACAGGCTGGATGCTCTTATTATTGCCCTACCCTATATAGATGGATACAAAATAGATCCAAAGAGATGAGAGGGAGCATTAACAGCTGAGAATATTAGGAGATTTCTTTTAGCTAGCAGAGGTTACAAGAGTAAATTCCAGGCATAGGGAACAGACAAAACAAAGACAAGGAGATGGGAGACAGTATTCTCATACAAGGGAGTTATCCAAAATGAGGCTAGAAAGGTAAATTGGTTCTAGGTTGTGAAGGGCTTTAAATCACAAACTAAGGAAATTACAGTTAATCCTAGTGATAATAGGCTACCACTGCATTTTGGTGGCTGGAGGGATAGTGATGCCCTTAAAAGTAATAGGGAAAGTTTGAAAGAGGGGTGGATTCAACATAGTATTTTCACCTTTGTGATTTGCTTGTTTTTTTCTTATTATTTTCTTTTTGAACTGATTTTTCTTGTGCAGTATGATAAATGTGGAAATTTGTTTAGAAGAATTTCTAGATGTTATCTAGATTAATCTAGATTAGATTATTTTCAGTCTAGGGGAAGGGGAAAGGAAGGGAGGAAGAAAAATTTGGAACACAAAGTTTTGCAAGGATGAATGTGAAAACTCTTTGCATGTATTTTGAAAAATAAAACTATACTATATAAAAAAAGAAAGGGATGAATTTTGAGGGGCAAGAGAATGAGTTCTATTTTGAAAGATGGAGTTTTAGATACTTATGGGACATCCATTTTGAAATGTTTTACACAAAGTTGATATACAGGACTGGAACTCAGGAGAAAGGCTTAGATTTAGCAATCTTGGAGTTGTTTGTGTAGAGTATATCCATGGCAACTGATAACTGATGGGACCACAAAAGAAAGATTAGAGCAAGGGTTCTAAACCTGGGGCCCAGGAACTTTATTTAATCCCTCATTAAAAACCAAAAAAACACAACTGAGTTCCAAATTCTCTTTTTCTAGCTCCTCCCCCCACTAAGAAAGCTATTTATATGATTCTTATTTATGAACTTGTTTTAAAAAATATTTTGGTAATTGTATTTCAGTAGAATTACTTTCTTTTGTAATTCTATGTATTTTATGTTAAGCATTTAAAAACATTTCTAAGAAGGGATCCATATCAAAGGATATGGACAGACAATTCTCAGATGATGAAATTGAAACTATATCCACTCATATGAAAGAGTGTTCCAAATCACTACTGATCAGAGAAATGCAAATTAAGACAACTCTGAGATACCACTACACACGTCAGATTGTCTAAGATGACCAAATAATGATGAGTGTTGGAGGGGATGTGGGAAAACTGGGACACTGATACATTGTTGGTGGAGTTGTGAAAGAATCCAGCCATTCTGGAGAGCAATTTGGAACTATGCCCAAAAAGTTATCAAACTGTGCATACCCTTTGATCCAGCAGTACTACTACTGGGCTTATATCCCAAAGAAATACTAAAGAGGGGAAAGGGACCTGTATGTGCCAAAATGTTTGTGGCAGCTCTTTTTGTTGTAGCTAGAAACTGGAAGATGAATGGATGTCCATCAATTGGAGAATGGTTGGGTAAATTGTGGTATATGAAGGTTATGGAATATTATTGCTCTGTAAGAAATGACCAGCAGGAGGAATACAGAGAGGCCTGGAGAGACTTAAATCAACTGATGCTGAGTGAAATGAATAGAACCAGAAGATCGCTGTACACTTCAATGCTGTATGAAGAGGTATTCTGATGGAAGTGGATATCTTCAACATAAAGAAGATCCAACTCACTTCCAGTTGATCAATGATGGACAGAAACAACTACAACCAGAGAAGGAACACTGGGAAGTGAATGTCAATTGTTAGCACTACTGTCTATCTACCCAGGTTACTTATACCTTTGGAATCTATACTTAATGTGCAACAAGAAAATGGTATTTATACACATATATTGTATCTAGGTTATATTGTAACACATGTAAAATGTATGGGATTACCTGTCATGGGGGGGGGAGGGAGTGGAGGGAGGGGTGGATAATTTGGAAAAATGAATACAAGGGATAATATTATAAAAAATTACTCATGCATATATACTTTGGGAAAAAAATTCTAAAAAAAATAAATAAAAAGAAGGGATCCATAGGTTTCATTAGACTGATAATGGAATTCATAACACAAAATATTAAAAATTCCTTTACATAGAGGTGAAAAAAGGAGTGCTGGCATTTTCATTGATAGCTTTCTGCTGGCTAAATTTTCAGAAACTAATTGCTCAATGCACTATTTGTATCTACAGAGCCCCAAACAACAGATGACTGTAGATAAATGAATATAGTGGAGGGGAAAACTCTAGATCAGATGACCTAAATTTTATGGCTTTGTGATTTTAAAAAAGTATATTTACATTCAGAAGTACTTATTATCTCCCCCAATAAAAGAAAACTCTTATGCAAATATCCATAAATTCAAGAAAACAAATTCCCAATAGTAGGCATGTCCCCAAATGTGTATTTCATTAATTTTAAGTCCATCAACTCTAGTAAGAGTTGGGTAGTGGTTTTTTCATTCTTTCTGGACTTGTTTATTATTACATTGATTATAATTCTAAAGTCTTTCAAAGTTAATTTTTTTCCAAAGGTTTTTTTTGCCTCTGTATAAATTGCTTTCCTAATTCTTCTTGCTTCACTCTGCAGCAGTTCATTCATGTTTTCCAACTTTCTTTGGTAGCAGTCTATTTCATCATTTCTTATGGTCCTATAATATTCCATTACATTCACATGCCACAATTTGTTTGGCTCAGCAGTTTTTAAAGGTTTTGGTCTCAGGATTCCTCCTAAAAATGATTGACCATTCCTGAAAGAGCTTTTGTTTGTGCAGATTATATCTGTTGATTTATTGTATTAGAAATGTAAGTATCTTAGCATTACTATGAAAATAGTTTTGATCTCTCAGACTCGCCAAAGGAGCCTCAGCCCACATTTTGAAAACCACCGGTTTAGCCATTCCCCAAAAGGTAGACACTCCTGGTGGTTTTGGGCTATTCTGAAAAAGCTGCTATAAATATATTTATGTATATGAGTCCTTTTCTTTAAATTTCATTCAGGTCTAAACCTAGTAGTGATAAAGCTAGGTCAAAGGATATACACAGTTTAATAACTTTTGAGGCACAGTTCCAAATTGCTGTTCAGAATGACAGAGCCAATTTACAGCTTTGTCAACAATGCATTAGTGTGTTTCTTTTCCCACGGCCACTTTAATATTTATTATCCTTTTTTCCTTCTGCCAATGAATATGAGATAAAACTTCGGAATTGCTTTAATTTGTATTTATTTAATGATTTGGACCATTTATTCTATGTTGTTGATAACTTGGTTTTTTTTCTTTTAAAAGTAACTTCTTCAAAATCCTTGGCGATTTGTCTACTGGGGGAATGGCTTTCAGTCTTTAAAAATTTAAATTATTTTCTAATGTTATCTTGTATATAAATCTTTTATCAGAGATTACCTCATTGATTTTTTTTTCTTTTAATTTAAACTGCATCAGATTTGTTTGTGCAGAACACTTTAAGTTTCAGATAAGAAAATTTATTTATTTTATGTTTGGTCACTTTCTATCCTTTCTTGAATCATGATCTCTTCCCCTTTTCATAGCTGAAAGGTAATTTCTTTCTTGCTTTTCTAATTTTCTGATTATATAACTTTTTTTGGTAATTCATGTATCTGTTTGGAATTTAAATGTATATGTGGTATGAGATATGGTCTGTAACTAACTTTTACCTCTTAGCTTACTAGTTTTCTAGCATTTTTTGCCAGTGTGTCCTTAGTATAGTAGCTGGCATCTTGGAGTTTAATACTATGCTACTGTATTCCTTTGCTTCTGTATGTTGAAGCATAATCTGTTCCATTGATCGATCTTTAAAAAAACCTGATATACAAAACTGATTTAATGTTTATTGCATTATAGGACAGTTTTATTATCTACCTTTTATTCCTCTGTGAATTTTATTTTTTTCTAGCTTCATGAAATAATTGATGTATACTTTTCAACTAGTTATAGTTATTAGCATTTTTTACATGTGTCAGATTTGACTTTGGAAATTTTGGACATTTTAATAAGAAAGTTTGACATTCCCATGTCTGTAAAGTGAGCATCTAGTTATATAACTTTCTTATTTTTCATCAGTATACAGGATGGACCAAAAAATCTGTGCAGTTTTAAACTTTAATAATAATCCTGTTCTAGAATCTCTGTGGGATGAGAAAGCCATGGCCAGCTAAGACTTCACATGAAAACAACTTTGGAGTTTACTTAACTGCAAAAAGCTTCACAGAGGAGATGCCATTTGAGTTGGGCTTTAAAGAATGGGTGGAAAATCAACAAGTAAACAGAACAAGAGAGCGCATTCTAGATAATAAAACATGGCTCAAGAAAAACCATGGAAGTTAGAGAATATAATGCATGTTTCAGAAGTCAAAATTGCCAGTAGTATATACTATGTGCACAGTACTGTGCTTTCATCAAAAATGAGGAAAAAATGACAGCAGAAACTATGTTACAATCTCCTATAGTTATCTTCTGAAACAAGGCACATTATTAGGGAAATTCCAGAGGCAGATGTTGTGGAGTGCCATCCTAAACTTAATTTTGGCCAGGTGGGGGTAGCCAGTTCTGATCACATTCCTCAATGGCTTTCTATCCTGGCTGCCCAAGACAGATAGCTCTGGTAGAAGAAGGTCATTGAGAAGGCAGGGGATGCATGCTAGGCTGGACTGAGAGATCAGTTCTACAAAAAGTTATTTTTATGAACCAGCCAGCGTGAAGCTAAGAGTAATCAAGTTTCATGAGGCCCTTGGATAGAACTTCAGCAATCATCCCTGTTCTCCAAAGACTGCATTAGGCACCGACTATTAGAAACTAGGCTCCCTAACATGGAAAAGCTAGAGCATCTAATACAGTGAGTGTTCAATAAATATCCATTGATAGACTAGAAATGGTTTAAGGGAGGGAATCATCTGGGAATGTGGTCACAAGTGAGTCCTACCTCCTCTCTTAGCTAGTTCTCTAACCTACTGCCATCCCCACTTCCCTCAATATGTATAGCTGGGCTCAGAACTAGGGCTTTGAAAATGCTCTGAATAACGAGACTGTTGTTTTGAAGCTTCAACCAAAATTTCAGTGCCTATCAGCTGATTTCTATATACCAAGGAACAATTCTGTGGTGGGAAGATTTTTCTTCGGGTAAAGGTATCGCTAAGGAACCTTAGATATCTGGGATGTTGGCACAGCAGTATGGAGGAATACTCTAAAACTGAGACTGAACCAAGAATAGTTCTCATTGGAAAAAATAGCCATGTTATCAGAGCATAGAGAGTGCCTGACACGGAGTAAAATAAATGCTTGCTAATTGACTGAGGTTTCCCCAAGGTAAGGACCTGTTTAGGATGCAGAGTGGCTGTATTAGGATAAACTTTGACTTTATACAGGGTGGGATGATTTGCCTAAAAGATGACATGGAGACCATCCTGAGGATTTGGTTAGTTCAAGAATTTAGGACCTTAACTACTGGCCCCACTTTCTTGTTGCCTTAAGGATTAAAAAGTTTAGTCTATTCAGAACCAGGGATTTGGTGATTTGATGGAATGCTTACAGCTCCACAGGAGGTCTTTTTGACCCAGCACTGCTGTTGTGGTGAATACAAAAATCGAGAGAAACACTATCCATTTGAATTAGGAGTTTTGTCCTTTTAAATCTCATATTGCATGTAAACTTATTTTTATTGAATTTTATGAATTATTAGTATTTTTTAATTGCCTTTGATTCCTAAGCCTGAATTACTGGACTGCTCCATAACATTGGAGAGATTTGCCCCTGGATGATAGAAATTGGATTAGATGATCTTGGAGATCTTTTCCAATCCTATATTTTTTTTTGTTCAACAGTATCATAAAGCTGCTAAAGGTATTAAAAAAAATCTGGACCTGTAAATTCAATGATGTGGGAGAACTCCCAGTAAAAATAACTCATTCTATCAATACAAATAGGTGTCTATAAATAACTTCTGAAACCCATAGTCTTTGAGAGCTGGCACTGACTGAGTGATTTATCCAGTGTCATATAGCCAATGAGAATCACAGGCAGGATTTGAATGTTGGTCTCCCTACTTGCCTTTCTTTTGCTCTCATAAAAGCACTACTATAAATATTCTCATTAATGGCATTTCCCTTTCCCCCACTCCCAATTATGATTTCCTTAGAGTATATAACCAAAAATGATTTAGGTTCTCTCTTGCTGATTGCATTTAGAGATTGGCTCTCTTCTACCCATGTCTCATCCTTGTTGCCACAGGCATTTTCTGTGGGATGCTTTTGGAAGCAGCACTTGCATAGTTTTGAGACTCTGTGCTCTATGAGCTACCTCACCTCCATCTCCATCTGAGCCTAAAGGACCTTATTTCATGCTTGACTTCATTTTCAAAGCTTCCAGAAATTTGTTCTTTGCTTCCATTTGATTGAGCATTTATAGATTGTGGTAAGCTTATCGACAGGCTCCCAGAAAAGTTGGTACTCAAGAGGCAGCATGGAATGAATAGGAAAAAATTATTATGCATGCACTAGGTGCCAGACATTATGCTGTCTCTACTATTTACTTAATGGATGAGCGTGGGCAAGCCACAGCCTTTCTGAAAGTCAGTTTCTTCACCTATCAAATGAGGAAGTTGAATGTGATCTCTAAGAGTCCTTTTAATTCAGACTTCTGTGAAGTCTTTGTTAATGGGAAGCTGTTGTATCTTCTAGAGCAGAGTAGTGCTATGAGGAATTATATTTTAGGAAGTTTAATCTGGCATGAGCACATAGGATGGAATGGAGTGGAGAAAATGTAGATAGACTAAGTAGGAAACTTATTTTTATAAAGTATGAGGTGATAAAGGTCTAGTTTAGGATAGTTGAAAAGGTCTAGTTAGGATAGTTAGGATAGAATGAAGAAAAGATAGATCA
This sequence comes from Sminthopsis crassicaudata, assembly GCF_048593235.1. Classification (NCBI taxonomy): domain Eukaryota; kingdom Metazoa; phylum Chordata; class Mammalia; order Dasyuromorphia; family Dasyuridae; genus Sminthopsis; species Sminthopsis crassicaudata. Next base: position 523,858,331 of record NC_133618.1, read on the forward strand.
TTAAGACCTAGTAGCAGGGTGAAAAAATGAATAAATAATAATAGCTAACATTTGTACAACATTTTTGCAGACTTCTTTGCATTTGATCCTTAGATCCTTGGAGGTAATATCATTATTTCCATTGTGCAAATGGACAAAAAGGCTAGGAAAGTTTAAGAGATTAAGTTGAATTGCTCAAAGACATGAGGCAGGATTTGGGCTCAGTTCTTCAGGACTCCAAGTTTAATACACTACATCAAGCTACCTTTCTAAATGAAAATATTAAGGATGAACCCCAGGTTTCCAGTCTGGGTAGGAACAAGGCAGGATCAGTTAGGAGAACTCAAAACTATGAAACTTGCTAGGCAAGAGATGTCTGGTAGGCATTAACAACACAAATTCTAGAGAAGCATTTTGTCAACTTAGTTTATGTCTGGCAGGCAAAATAGTGTCAGCTAAGGCAGAAAGAGCTAAACATCCTTGAAGATTAGTAATCCTTGTAGCCAGGCAACAGGATGTAAACTTCTTGAAAGTAGGGAAGAATTCATTTTTGTCTTTGTATTTCACAGTTACCAGAACCTCATTTTGTTTGTTGAATGTGAATTGTCAGTGGTAAAAACGTCAAAAACTGAGAAAAATAAATTGAATTGGCACAAGAAAGGACTCCCAAAGAGTGCTTGAACCCAGGGGTTTCATGTATTTTCTGAAAAGGGGAGAAACTGGTCTCAAAAGTATGATCAGGTAGAGGTGAGAAGACCTGACTGAGTGAAGGGGGTAAAGAGCACAGCAGTTCCTGATGCTGGGTGACAGAAAAAAATGGATATTACCTGAGGAGATAAAAGGCTTACACACTCTCTCTGAAAGTCACAGGGAAGTTGGGAGAGGAAGGTGAGTTCAATTTGAGATATGGTGAACATAAAAAGATTACAATATAGGAGTGGAAACAGCTTAGTAATATTGTTTAATGAGAAGTAATGACTGAAGAATTCAGAGAAATATGAGAAGGCTTGTATATATCAATATACTGTGAAGAAAGCAAGACCAGAAAAAATATCCTTGACCACCATAATGTAAATGACTAGAACACTAAAAAAGAGATTGAATTTGGAGTAATTATTAAAAAGTATTATCTGAAGAACAGAGAATAAGACTATTTTCTTGGTAAAGAGACTGGAATCTATAATGCTACATATACTGTCAGAAAGGCTCACTGTATCACTTATGTGATAGGAGCAGGGTTTAACTAGAACTGACTAGTGTAAAAAGAAAAGGCAGCAACAATATTTATATATCTCTATCTATACATAGATCTTAGATATATATATATATATTTTAAAAAGATAGAATTATTGCTTAAATTAAGATAAAATGCCAACATCTCCTTGCCAAACTCCAGAAATTGACTCTATATGGACTTATTTATATAATTAGATTGTTAGGAAAGTATCTTTAAAATAAAAACTGCCCAGTATGTATACATTAGCTAGATTTGTCCAGGGTCACATCATCACACCTAATATTTATACAGTGTAGACTTACTGCAAACTAGGCACTGTGCTGGGTACTTTACAATTATCTCATCTGCTCAACAACCAGGAGGCAGGTACATTATTTATCCCCACTTTACAGATGAGAAAATTGAGCTAACAGAATGTAAGTGACTTACACAGCATCTCTCTGGGCCACAGTTTCCTCATCTGTAAAATAAGGAGGTTGGACTGGAATGATTTCTGATATCCCAGCTTTAAATTTATGATCCTATGTTCTAATTGCTGATTTCCTTCCCTTCCTCTCTGGATCTGGTTCCATACTTAGTCTTTCATTCCTGACAGGGTTTACTGGGGCTGATTCTCTCCCTCCTATTTTCCCATCTCCTCTTATCTTTTGAAACCTGATACCACCTTCATGCCACAATGACTTGAAAGGAAGGAAGTTACATTCATTTCCCCACACATTTATTAAGTATTCGCTACATACAAAGGCTGGAGAGACAACAGTAAAGAAGATGGCATATTAGTCTACATCTAAAATTTACTGAGCACTTGCTTCTTTGCAGAATGCGAATAAGATGTAAAAAGATGAAAAGTATGATCCTTGCTCTTGAGAACTTTACATTGTAGCTTAGATGATGAAGATACACATGAAACAATCAAAGAACACTTGCATAAAACACATGCAAATAAATATGATTGAGACATTCATACTTAGGGGAAACTATTGTCAATACAGTCAACAATACAATTCAAGTCGAATGAGGAAAGGCTTCTGGGAAGGGATGGTTTTTGGCATCAGGATTGGTACATGGGAAAGACAAGGAGATAGGCAGAGGCTTGATACAAAATAGGCATTCAAATGTTTTACTATATCAATTGGAAAAAAAGACTAAGTGATTTACTTGAGGAATAGGGATGGGGCAGAAATGACAAAACAGTCATTTGATAGGACCAGGATGCAATAAGTCACAATGAGACAGTTGGGAGATTTGGAGAAATGAGGAGATGAAAGGGAGGAATTAGCGTATTTCATAGATCAGTAAAAGATTAACAAAAGGATTGCTGAAGAAAATTCATATTTCAAATAAGAAGAGACAGCATAAATGTTTAGTGGTCAGGTCAGAAAATTCTGTGATTTTTTTTCTGCAGCAATCCTTTTTGTTCCAGAAGCAAGAATAATGGAAACCTGAAAGTGTTTTGAATGTGATAGGGAGTCACTATGGTTTCCTAAGGAGGGAAGTAATATCACTCTAACATTACTTAAGGAGAATCATTCTAATACTTATTGGAGAGGAATTCTCTTGCCAGTAGAAAATCATATTGCATGGTAGAGTATTTCAAGGGCAAAGAGGTGAAAACAATGTCTGAAGGGAAGACATGCATACAGTAATTATTGTGTAGAAAGAGTCAACAGGATTTGGTGATAGAATGCAGGGGATGAAAGGAGAAAGAAAAATATAAGAAAAAAGCCTTTTAAAAATTTGGAAACTTAAAAAGCTCAAGATATCTAGCAATCAATATTGTAGAGTTTTTGACTTGGTTCAGTTTGTTTATATTTAAAATTTGGGGGTTAGATACCACCTAAAAGGCTATGGACCTGGGGTACAGAATGAGGCATAGTCAATATGGGAATTTGCTTTGACTATGAACATTTTTTCAAAGATTTTCTTTTTCATTTTTATGGAAGGGAACTTAGGTGAGATATAGAGAAAACAGATTTTAATTCATTATATTTTTATTTTCATTCATTATTTTTTTTTAAATGAGAGAATCAGATGAACTCCTCTAAGTCCAACTGAGATTCTATTAATTAAACTAAATATACTAAAATAAGTCCACAAATTTAATTTTAAAAAGTCCTATTTTTACTTATGACCAAAAATTTACCATTATTTTACGATAAAGGATTTTTTGATGAGAAGGAAATTCACAAATGTAAAATATTGGATTTCAGTTCTTTAGCCTTCTATCAATATTTTTAATTAGTATGATGAAAGACCTGAGTTTGGCTACTTCAAAGTCATATGAAAGTTTTGTCTACTCTAATCCTCAATTTCCTCATCTGTAAAATAGGTGTAAGAATGTAATGTCTGCCTCATAGGGTTGTTATAAGGAAAGTACTTTGTAAACTGGAGACACAAGAAAAATGTTAGCTATTATCATTGATTAGAAAAAGATTCTTCAATGAAAATATTGGTCAGGGTTAATATTTTGAGGATAATAATAACATGATATATAATATAATAACATGATCATAACATGATTTGTTTGATATCTCAATTACCGATAATGTTTTTAAAAACAGATATTTTGGTTTTAGTTATTATAGGGTACAGAGATAGTTAACAAATCCAGAAAAAAGGAAAAGTGAGGGGAGAAATCACCTAAAAAATTTTAGAGAACATATAACAAAGGCATATTTTTAAAAATCTACATTTTCTACCTTATTTTACTGAGTATCATTAGATAAATATTTGAACAATAAAAGCAAAAAATACAATAAGTTCTTTCTCCCTCTTCCAAAGAGACTGCTAAATCTCCTAATTTGATATGAAAAGATGCCTACCTTTCTACTGCAACAAGAAGGTCAATGGAAAATAAAATAAAATCCCATAAAGGGGAATGTAGAAAAGGGACTTGAACACTTCTAATCTACTTAATGAAGGCATTATAGCTCAGCCATTAGCTCACTTCCTTCCCATCTGTCACTGTAATAAGTACTTGGGTGCTTTTAGCCTCATAGAAGTTTCAGGTATTCCCATAGTGTTTGTGACAGATTAGTACTAGCTGTGTTTATACATTGTGTGATTGGTTACTACTCAGTTGTTGGAATTAATTGAACTAATTGTTCCCAGTCTCTGGACCTGTGTTAAACATCATAGATCTGTGACTAGAGAGTTTTTACAATCTTAGTTTTACTCCTTTGTAAAAGAAAGGGATTGGACCAGATGAGCTTTAAAGTCCCTTTTAGCTTAGACATTTTGTGATTTTTATGACTCTTGTCAGCTAGTCTCCTTTAGGTAATATTCTTTGTCCTGCATATATGTTTCTCTAATCTTGGTGGGGGTGGAGAACAAATAAATATGTCACTCAATTCTTCCATTAGCTAAATTTCCCTCCTCTCTTTTCCTTTTATTACCAACTTCTTAAATCTAGGTATTTACTTGTTCTTTTTAATGATTGCCTCAATTAAAAAGCACTAATGGCAAGAAAACCACTATAACTAAACAATACTTTATCCCTAAATACTAACAATCTGTATCACACGCAATTTTCCAGCCATTACTCTAAAGAGAAGAGTTTGGAATATATATTCCAGGAGGCATAAGATAAAGGCTCACAATTAAGAATGACCTATCCAGCAAAACTAAGTATAATCCTAGAAGAGGAAAAAATAATCTTTGATGAAATAAAAGGCTTCTAAGCATTCATGATGAAAAAGTCAAAGTAGAAGCTTTTGAAATACAAACACAAGAATCAAAGAAAAACAAAATAATAAACATGAATAATAATAAGGGACCAATATTAAATTAGGTTTTGGGATTTCTATACTAAAAAGTACAAATTCCTATAGATGTTGGCATGGCTTGTTGAAATTTTGTTGATACCTTGATTGTTGTTTTATGAGATGTTACCTAAAAGTCCCAGTCTAAGGATTTCTATGTGTTTTCAAGATCCAATTGCTCTTAGAAACAGTATTTAGTTAAGCATTTTAAGTCATCAAAAATCAATTGATTACTGAAAGGCCTTTAATCATTTTTCCTGCTTTTTTCTAATAATGGGTCAAATATATTTTTTAAAAATTTAGTAGTGTTTTATTTTCCTAATACATGTAAAGATAGTTTTCAATATTTGTCTTTTTTTTACTTTTTAAAAATTATAACTTTTTATTGACAATACATATGCATGGATAATTTTTACAACACTCACTTCTATTCCAAATTTCCCCTTCCCTCCCTCCATCTCCTCCCCTATATGGCAGGCAGTCTTATACATGTTCAACATGTTAAAGTATATCTTAGATACTATATATGTGTGCAGATCCATACAGTTCTCTTGTTGCCCAAGAAAAATAGGATTCAGAAGGTAAAATTAACCTGGGAAGAAAAACAAAAATGCAAGTAGTCCACACTCATTTCCCAGTGTTACTTCTCTGGATGTAGCTGATTCTGTCCACCATTGATCAATTGGAACTGAATTAGATCTTCTCTTTGTCAAAGACATCCACTTCCTTCAGAATACATCCTCATACAGTATTGTTGTTGAAGTGTATAATGATCTCCTGGTTCTGGCCATTTCACTCAGCATCAGCTGCTGTAAGTCTCTCCAAGACTCTCTGTATTCATCCTGCTGGTCATTTCTTACAGAACAATAATATTCCATAACATTCATATACCACAATTTACCCAACTATTCTCCAATTAATGGGCATCCATTCATTTTCCAGTTTCTAGCCACTACAAAAAGGGCTGCCACAAACATTTTGGCACATGCAGGTTCCTTTCCCTTCTTTAGTATCTCTTTGCGATATAAGCCCAATAGTAGCACTGCTGAATCAAAGAGTATGCACAATTTGATAACTTTTTGAGCATAATTCCAAATCGCTCTCCAGAATGGCTGTATCTGTTCACAATTCCACCAACAATGTATCAGTGTCTCAGTTTTCCTGAATCCCCGCCAACATTCGTCACTATCTTTTCCTGTCATCTTAGTCAATCTGAGAGGTATGTAGTGGTATCTCAGAGTTGTCTTAATTTGCATTTCTCTGATCAATAGTGATTTGGAACACCCTTTTATATGAGTAAAAATAGTTTGTTTCATCATCTGCAAATTGTTCATATCCTTTGACCATTTTATCAATTGAAGAATGGCTTGATTTCTTATAAACTAGAGTCAATTCTCTATATATTTTGGAAATGAGGCCTTTATCAGAACCTTTAATTGTAAAAATGTTTTCCCAGTTTATTGCTTCTCTTCTAATCTTGTTTGCATTACTTTTGTTTGTACAAAAGCAGGTTGATTTCAGATGAAAAGAGAAAAAACCTTGAGAAACAAAGTGAAAATACTATGCTTTGATCCTCATTCAGTCTTGATAATTTTTTCTTCTGATGTTGATGGCATTTTTTTCATCCCAAGTCTATTGGGATTGCTTTGAACCACTGCATTGTTGAGAAGAACTAAATCCTCATAATTGATTATCATATATTCTTGTTGTTATAGTGTACAATGTTCTCTGGGTTATGTTCTCTTCACTCAACATCAGTTCATGTTAGTCTTTCCAAGATTTTCTGAAATTAACCTGCTCATCATTTTTTATAGGACAATAATATTTCATTACATTCATATATTGCCACATTTTTGCACATGTGGGTCCTTTCCATGCTTTTATGATCTCTTTGGGGTATAGATCCAGTAGCGAGACTGCTGAATTAAAGGGTATCTACAATTTTATAACCCTTTGGGCATAGTTACAAATTGCTCTCCAGAATGGTTTGATCATTTCATAACTTCATCAATAATGCATTAGTGTCCCAGATTTTCTACATTCCCTCTAACATTTATCATTATTTTTTCCCTAGCCAATCTGAAAGGTGTGAAGTGATACCTCAGAGCTGTCTTAATTTGCATTTTCTAATCAATGATGATTTAGAGCATTTTTTATATAACTAGAAATGTTTTTAATTTCTTCATCTGAAAATTGGTTGTTTTTATCCTTTGACCATTTACCAATTGGGGAATGACTTGTATTCTTATAAAATTGAATTGGTTCTCTATATATTTTAGAAATGAAGGCTTTATCAGAAACACTAGCTATAAAAATTCATCCCCCCAAGATTTCTGCTTCTAATGGGTCTAATTTTGATAAAAACTGAAATTTACTTCAATGAGACTGCAAAGCTGATGATATCTATCCTATGAATATGATGATAGCTATCCTATGATGATAGCTATCCTATGAATATTGTTTTGTTGTATTCTGGAAATTTTGAAACCAAGGCATTACCATCCAGTTTGAAGAAATAAGATTAATCAGAAACACTGTAAAGTGGTATAAAATCACATTGCAAAATATTTTTAAAATTGCAAAAGGATAGGATTTACATATTGTTTCTTAGATTTTTATATAACAGGTGACTAATTGCCCTATACTGCATGGCATTGGGTTTGTAAGATTACCTCATGAAGATAATCTCAAATTATTACATATAAACTATTCTCTACCTACTAACCTAATCTATTCTTTATTAACCTAAATAAATGTCAATTGATAAATATTAATTGAATCCTTGAGTAAATGAAATAAAAATTCTTAGTGAAGGACCATCACCATATGACTGTGAGCTATATGTAGACTAAAATCCTATCACCTTATGCAAATGGGATGATTATGCAAATTGGTCAATTTAAGGTTACTTAAAATCCATTCTTGACATTACTATCTCCATACTTTGTTATTCTCTTAGTCTGTAATATTCTTGTTTCTTGGGTCACTCCTGTCCCATTCTTAAATTATTAACATCTTGCTAATATAAAGTCCAGAAACACTCCTCCCACCCTCTACCCCATCTTCACCATGAAGTCTTCCTGATTATCTAATTTTAAGTAATTTCATGCTCTGATAGATTCCTTTAAGCCTTTTTCTTACTCTCCTTTATATGGTAGTTTTATGTAACTGATTCTCAAAGTTTATATACTCTTAAAAATTGTTGAAGACACCCAAAAATATTTTATTTATATTAGTTATATCTATGAATATTTTATTAAAATTAAAACATAAATTTAAAATAATTAATTCATTTAAATAAATCATTACATATTAACATAAACAACAAAATTTTATAACATATTTGTCAAAAATTAGCAAGAAGAGTAGCATTGTTTTAGATATACATATTTTCTTAATTTTTTTTTTTTTACAATATCTTTAGTGTTTAGCTTAATAGAAGTCAGATTCTCATATATGCTTCTATCTTCTATTTGTTGTGTTAGGTTATTTTGGTTGAAATATAAGAGAAAATCCAATCTCCTCCCCAACATGATTTGATAAAGAGAGAAGTTTTAAATAGGAAAATAATATTTTAATATAATTTTGAAAATCATTTTGATCTTTTCACCACTTGGTGATCCTCAGGAATTTGAGGACCACACATTGAGAACTGCTGTCATATATAGCATACAATATATGATACCTTGTATCATAGTTGTGTTATTTTGTTTCTTTAACTCTCTTGGGGGATAGACTGAATCTTATCTTTTTTGAGTGGAGAGCCCTTACCTTGCTTATGTATTCATATATATATGTTTAAAAGAACAAATTATTGAGTAAAATCATTCAGTCAATTTGTTTTAAAATTTATTTCCACAGTAGAGCAGGTTTTTGTGTGTAGGTACACTGGAAAGAACACTGCTCTTGAAGCTAGAAAAGGGTGGATTTGACTACCAGTCATGACCATAGCTATTACTTGTGACCATGGGCAAGACTTAATTTCTTTGACACTCAGTGTCTTTATTTTTGAAATGGAAATGATAATATTTACATTATCTACTTCATAAGGTTGTTGAAAAGAAAATGCTTGTGAATTTTCAATAATTACATAAAAATGAATTATCTAGTTCATTTTTAGATTTCCCTTTGTATTTTCATTCCCATGGATTGATGTCTCCCATTTTGTCGACTCAGTGTTTTCCTTTGGTTTTCTCACTGATTAGTTCTGTGTGAGATTCTAATTTCTTCCCTTCCTTATAAAAGAAAAGGAGAAGGTGGTTTTTGGGAGAAGGTAACTATATTGTGATAATGACATTTCTTTAGTTATGGAGACGGTTTTCAGTTCCCCTGCTTCCTCCCCTCAAATCTAACTTGGCAAAAACCCAGGAGCAGCAGCAGGTCGTTGCCCACTTAGTTCTTAAGATCTCTGTCCTTAGTCAGAGAAGTATATGACATGGGCGATAATGCTAAATAGTAACAGGGACTAATATTTATTTAATACCATATTTTACAAAACATATCCCTCACAACAACTTGTGAGGCAAGTAGCTTGAGGATGTGTGCACAGACTTGACCTTTGATCCAGGAAGATCTGAGTTCAAATTTGACATCTGATACGACCATGGAAAATCATTTAATATCTCTATAGCCCAAGTAATTCTCTAAATCCATAAACTGCAGAGATGATGGTGACCTGGTAGAGGGAATGAAATCACTTAGACTATTTTATGGCAGAAAAAGCTGAAGCCAAACAGATTGTGATCTGCCCAAAGTAACCCAGAAAATGTTGAGATAGTACTTGAATCCAGGTTTCCTGATTCCAAATTGAATGCTTAATCCAGCATAAAGCACTACTTCAATTAAATTAAGAGAGTAAGAAAGTGAATTTTTTATTGTTATCAGTGTAGATGGTCACTCCTGTGGTGTCTTTTGTGTAGGGAATTCCCTCCCATGATATAGATTGAGACTTCTTCTATTATTTAGAATCTTAAATTGTTTGGGTCATTGAAAAGTCAAATGATTTGCCGAGGGTCACATAGCCAGTAGAGGATGGAAGCAGGGCATGAATCTTGCTCTTTCTGACTCTAAGGCTAGCCTCTATCCAATATGACATCTTACTTCTCACAAAGTACATATAGACTTTTTGTTGTCCAGACATTTTCAGGAGTGTTTGATTCTTTGTGATCCCATTTGGGGTTTTCTTGGCAAAAGAGGCTATATTGGTTTGCCATTTCCTTTTCTAGTTCATCTTACAGATAAAGAAACTGAGACAAACCAGCGTTAAGGGACTTGCCCAGGGTCATACAGGTAGTAAGTGTCTGAAAACCAGTGCTCTCTGAGAAGGTACACACATACATACATAGACATCTATAATCTACACATATGTACACATACACATTCATATATATCAAAGTAAGCATACTATGCTTATGTTATTTGAAGGTAGATAACATTTTCCTTGCTACATCCGTCTTTTAAAAAATTTTTAAATCCACCAGATCATTTCCTATAACACAGCAATATTCCAATCTTATTTTAAATAGTCTAAAGCAATATTGATTAATATCACTGACATATAGTATAGTTCTTTATATTTTGTTTTATTGTTTTTTGGTCTCTTAAAACTTTGCTGGCTTCTCCTTGTCCAATTCCAGTTTTTAAGGACTAATTTTCTTTCTTAAGATTCTGTTTCTCTAGGGACAATTAGATGGTGCAGTGGATAGAGCATTGGCTCTGAAGTCAGGAGGACCTGAGTTCAAATTTAGCCTCAAACATTTAATTCTTACAAGCCATGTGACCCCGAGAAGTCATTTAGCCCTAATTGTCTTGCCAAAAAAAATTCATAATGGATCAATTAAAAAATAAAAACAAAACCAAAAATGTTAAAAGTTTTTAAAAAAAGATTCTGGATCTCCTTTTCTTGTTGGCTGACTTTATTTTCATAAACTTTTTGTTTTTCTTTGGATTGTGCTTTTAAAAAATGTCTTTAATTTCTCTTATTTGATTTTTAAAGGGTTTCTTTTTTGAGTTCTTCTACAAATACTTGATGTTACTCTTTGGGATAGGAAGAGCTTTTTTTACTTCAGTATTCTCCTCTGAAGACAAACCCCGGTCTTTTGTATTCCCATAGTAACTTTCTAGGGCTGGTTTCTTTCTCTGCTGGTTTTTTTTTTTTTTTTTTTTTTTTTTTTTTTAATGGGAACTTGTCCATGTCTGGTGTGTGGGGGATGGTGCCTCAGGCTTCAGATTCTCCTTCAGTTCTCTCTCTTGGCCCAGAACTGAAACCAAGAATTCTGTTCTCCTATAAGTGCTGCAGCCAGCAGTGTCCCTATCCCACTGCTTTTGCACTCACCAGGTATGTGCTCTTTCCTTCTCATCCATGGTCAAGTCTCAGCAGTGTAGCTGGGCCTGGCATCCCTTCTCAGCAGAGGCTCTCTCAGTCTTCCCTTATTCAGGTGCTCTACCCTCCACATGAGCAGGAAGGTGAAAATTCATGGGTCTGGGGCTCCCAGTCCACTTAGCAACCAGGCTTGCCTCTAGCTGTTTCAGGGGAACTAGTCTAGAATTGTTTACACTTCACCCAGGCCATATATATATATATATATTTATTTATATATTTATATATTTATAAATATATATTTATATATATATATATATATATATAAATATATATATTTATATATTTTATATATAAATTTATATATATATATTTATATATATTATATATATATATATATAAATATATATATATATATATAAATATATATATATATATATATATATAAATATATATATATTTATATATTTATAAATATATATATATATATATATATTTATTTATATATATATATATTCAATGTCTGGTTGGAAATAAGCCACTGCTTTTGGGAGGTATTTTTAAGCCATTTCCCAGACATTTCCTACCATGCTACCTGCACTGTTGGCTATCATTCCCTGTTTCCTTCCAAAGGAACCCTGCCCTTTAGGAATCTGAGTTGATAGAGAATTTGCTTCATTTTGTCCAGAACCAACTGCACATTCCCAGATATCTTTATTCATAAGCATACTGTTCACAAGTACCCCCTCCTCTTTCTCGCTCCATTTAACATGTTATTATGAGAATGTTAGTGCTTTGAGGGAAAGAACTGTCTTACTTAGATTTTTATTTCTAATATGAGCATTGTGCCTGGCATATAGTAAGTGTTTAATAAATGTTCAGTCCAGATTTCTATCAGTGAAAAAAAAGTTTGTGGGGTTGGGTTCATTTAGTGATTCACAAGTTTGTAATAGTTCCATTTTCCTGCCTTTGAAGCTTCTGATTGATGCTAAACATGATCTTGTATATGTGGGGTAGGTTGGCCAAATCAAGCTTTATTTAGTCACAACAAATTAATTGCTGTTATTCCCCCTTTGTGTATGATCCATGTATTGCATAAGCTTGTATCTTCAAATAGAGAAATACCTGAAGTTTAAACACTTAGCAAGTAAACCTCCTTTTAAATAGAGATGGACTAGCAAAATTTATTATTGATTAAAATCTAATTTTCATTCTTTCATATACAATATTTAAATTAGCTGAAATAAATTCATCATTTATAAAATAACAGATTATCCCTTTTTAATGAAACTATACTATAGTATAGTCACATTCAGTCTAGATTCCCAACAATAATATAGGGAAATGTAAAATATACATTTAGGACATAAAATCATGACTGTAATATATGAATCTATAAAAATATGTGGGTTCTCAGAGTGACAAAGTCAGAGGCACCAGCTGATAGACAGTGATTAATTCCTTATGATGTTTTGCTTACTACGGGGAAAGAAGGTTGGAAGGGAGAGGGAGAAGCCCCAGTTTCTGCCTGGGGAAATTGGGGAAATGTGTATGGAGAGATGAATGGGGAAGATTGCTTTTTAGCTGTTTTCTTCATAAGGTCCTTCATTAAAATAAATACAAGGTATTTAGCTAACAAAAATTTTTATGTTGCCTTGTTCAAAACCTTGGGTTTACTTAAAGGGAATGTATTGTTTAATGGAAAAAGTGATGAAAACATAAATTAAAATCGATCTAATTTAAAGAAATATTCTCTTAAATGAGACAATTGTAATCTTAATGATACAATCAGAAATTATGTAATAGTAATCACTATATCTGATTTGCAATCGAATGGAAGACTCAAAACACTTGAAGTAGTTATAGTAATGGTAGATTCACTATATTTTAGTACTATAGTAAAAATATGTATAAGAATTGGGGAACAAAAATCACACTGAGGAAGTCGAATATTTTCAAAGGCCATCAACTTGAGGTCTTAGTGCTTCTCTCTGCTGTGGAAACAACTTTTAGAACTTTGACTTTCAATTCAGCAATCTGAGAAAGCTTGGTAGATAGACCCACATATCTCTAGAGCTTCTTCGCCTTATAAAGTTGTATCTGTCTTAATTGTGATCCAGAAGAAAAAAAAAAGAAGCAAATGCCCTGGGAATTTCAGTATAGATAGGCAAGGATTCCAGATGCATCAACCACAGTTGAGACATCTGGGAGAAATGTAGTACAGAGTCAACAATTCAATCAGAGAAGGTTTTGGTAACAAGAAATATGATGAAATGGTACCAATTTGGAGAAAAGAGCCTATTTATTTTTCAAATCACATACTATATATCAATTGATAAAGTGGTCCCCAAATATTTAAATGTCATTTAACTTTTGAGGAAAAATTGATTCTATTTCTTTCTCCTTTCATAACCTGGTAAGAAACCCCAGTTTTAAACTGTTGGGGATCTCTATCATTTCCAGAGCATGTGGCGAAGGGATAAAGGGAAATGTGACTTGAAAGAGATATTTGGTGTCCAGCATCAGCTGACCTGTATCCTCTCGGCTATTTAGTAGAGCCTGAAATGAGAGTCAAAGGAAGAAGGTAATATCAATAAACATTTTCATTCTTTTTTGCTGGAGATTTAAAATTTCCAAAGGGAACACATAAATGTATTTATTTCTAGTACTTCCTGATCTGCTTTCACTTTGATCACTGAATACTCTGTTTCAATCTAGGCTTTCATGCCTCAGAGGATTGATTAATTTTATTGGTTTCTGACTTCTTACTCTTAATGACAGCTTATATTTTCTTTCAAGAAAATTTTGGATTCATTAGTTACTGCTAGAAAAAATTTAAAAGATAGTATAATAGTTTGCCAAACACTTTCTTCATAACAAATTTCTTACACATAACAAATTTCTTACACATGGTGTAATAATTATCATCCCCATTTTACAGACTAAGCAAGTGACAAAGTTAAATGATTTGTTCATGATTACATAGCTACTGAAATATAGACCTAAGCCCTTCTTTTGATTCTGAGTCTTTCTACAAACCAATACTGCCCATATTTTTGTATGGATAGAGATTTCCTTATTAATGGCTTCTTTCAGGTGAAAGTCCTGTAATAGAATCTAAGTCAAAGAATATGGATGTTCTAGTCCCTTTATTTGCATAATTACAAATATAATAAATAGAATTCATCATAATGTAACTCTTAAGTCCAAATATGAAAAGACCTCAAATATTTTAAATTTTGCTGAGCTAATCATGTAGCTATACATTTTCCCCAAATAATTGAAGAAAGTAGACAAAATCTTTCCCAATCAAGAAATATCACACTCACATAAAAGAAAGTTCAACATTAAGCTCAGTAGTCACTAAATATGATGAAGACTCAAAAGGTAAACTGGTAAACTTTAAAAAAAAACACATTCAAATGCTTTGGATGAACACATGAGGAGAGCTATGGATAGGTGTTTTCTTTCCTTTTTCCCTCCCCATCCTTGGACTGAAAAATAACCCTCAAAGGTTCTTTCTGTCTTCCCCTGACTCAGGTTGGTAACTTGCTAGCAGCCTTAGTTCCAAAGTATTTCTTTTTTTTTTTTTTTTTTTCTTTTCTTTTTTTTTTTTTTTGAGGCTGGGGTTAAGTGACTTACCCAGGGTCACACAGCTAGGAAGTGTTAAGTGTCTGAGACCAGATTTGAACTCAGGTCCTCCTGAATTCAAGGCTGGTGCTCTATCCACTGCACCACCTAGCTGCCCCCAAAGTATTTCTTACTACCTGTGACTTTGGACAAATAACTTCAACTTTCTGGGTCTCAGTATCATCATCTGTAAAATGAATTGATTTGACTAAATCCATTGACTCTAAGGCTCTTTCTAATGCTAATAGTCTAGAATCTATGATCTTCCCTATGCCTCTCTTTTAATTACACATAATATCAACAATAATAATATCTAAGCAAGGGCTATTCTGGTGACTAGAATTATGTAGCAGAAGCTTACTATTTTTCTTATCAACTTACAGACAAAAAATTCTCATGCAAAAAAATATAAACCTCAAAATTTCCAAAAGAATTCAATTATAAACTGTACTGTATCATTATTGAAGACTAAATTATGGCCCACAACTCCTAGAAACAATATTGATCTATAAAAATTTAATAATACTTTAAATACATATAATCAAATTAAATATTCAAACTCCAAGCTACACTGGAATGAAAAACGTTTAAAATATAGACCTATCAGAAGAGATAAAAATTGTGTAGGCACAGGAATATATCTTCCCTGTTCTGTTTGCTAGTGAAATTGTATTAAGGACACTTTTAGTGATCCTATGAGATTATATTATTTTATACTTTAAAAGAATATCAGTTTATGCTTTTTCATATTGCCCATTTTCCTGGTATCTTTTCTTCCCTCTTTCTCATTTAACAAAGGAAAATTAGGAAAAATCAGCACAACTAATAGATGCATAGAAATAAATTTTTTAAAAATCTGTACAAAACATCCCACCTCTGAGGAAATGTTAATTGGAACAACCTTTAGTCTCTCGAGTCACACTTATTATTTATAATTTTGCATTCATTTTTGATTTGTGTGTGTGTGTGTAGATTTGGTTCTTTCCATTTATGTTTACGTAGTCATTATGTATGTTGCTTTCTTGTCTCTGCTTACTTCACTCTGCCTCAGTTCATGTAGATCCATGCTTTTCTGTATTCACCATATTCATCATTTCTTACAATATTTGGAATAATATTTGATAGCTATTCCCCAATTGATGGGAATCTTGGTTCTAATTCTTTCCTATTACAAAAAAATACTGCTATGAATATTTTTCTATGTGTAGAGATTTCCTTATTAATGGCTTCTTTTGGGTGGAAGTCCTATAATAGAATTTCTGAGTCAAAGAATATGGATATTCTAGTCCCTTTATTTGCATAATTACAAATTATTTTCTAAAATAGTTTGACCATTTTATAGTTTCATCAGTAAATTTATCTTCCACTCTACCGTCCCCTAAGATTTTGTCATATTTGTCAATTTTCAAGATATGAGGTGAAACCTCAGACTTGTTTCGATTTGCATTTTTCTTATTATTAGTGATTTGGGAAACTCTTCTGTGGTTGTAAATATTGTATAGCTCTTTGGAGAAATATGTGAACTGTGAGCACATCTATTGGGAATGGTTATTGATTACATGTATGTTTGTTAATTGTTTCTATATTGCGGATACCATTAATGCAATAATATTTCCCCATTCTGCCACTTCCTTTCTTACCTTATGTATGGCAGTCTTAATACTGTAGAAACTTTTAAGTTTAATATAATCAAAATTGTCTATTTTATCTTTTGTAATTTCTTCTATCCCTTATTTGGTTAAGAATATATACATAGCTTACTTATGACTATGGGAAGTACATGAACTGCTTCTCTTCTAATTTTTTAGTATGATCTCAATATTAAGATCACATATCTCTTTAGAGTATATTGTAGAACTTGGTGTGAAGTTAGTTTAAACCAGACTATTTTGCCCAGCAGTTTTTAGGCAAATGGGGACTTCTTTTCTAAGCAATTTATATTTCCCACTTTATTGCAGTTATTTAGTTCCATTGTTTCTGATTTTCTCTTGCCTAGTTTCTTCCGCTCATCTACTTCTCTATTTTTAAACCAAAACTAAATGTTTTTGAAGATTGCTGGTTTGTGATGTAATTGAGTTCTAGAAAGTATCCCTTTGATCATTTGGTGTAGCAAATAGTAGTATTGCCATTTTTATAATATTGGCACGGCCCAGACAATGAGCACTGAAATATTTAAGTTGTTCTTTATTTCCTTAAGCAATACTTTACAATTGAATCTATAAAAGTCTTTTATGAACCTTGGTAGATTTATTCCTGGATAATTTATGCATTTTGTAGTTTTTTTTATTATTTTTCTATGTAGTTGATTTTTGAGAATTTATTTTGCAGTCTGCAATTGTCTTGATTAGTATGTTTACTGGAACTCCAGTATACCATCGTATCATCAGCAAATAAAGATAGGCTTATTCTTTCTTTACCTTTATTTATGCCTTTGATTTCTTTCTCTTGTCTTACTAATGTCATTAAATTTTTCTAGAAATATATAAAGGTGGTAGAAGTGGGCATCCTTGCTTTATTTTCTCATACTTATTTAAAAAGGTTCTAGTGTAGAACTTTTGCATTTATTACTTACTTTTAATTTTAAATAGGTGTTTTCTATGTAAAAATTTTTTTCTATGCCTACATTTTGGGTTTTTTCTTGTTTTTCCTTTATTTTTAATAGTATATTTTTCCAAATACATGAAAAGTTAGTTTTCAATAGTCACCTTTGCAAAACCTTGAGTTCCATTTTTTGTTCTCTTTCTCTCAAAGAGAGCAAGCAATCCAATATAGTTTAAAACATATGCAGTTCTTCTAAACGCATTCCATATTCATCTTGATGCTACAACTATACTTTGTAGGAGTTTTTGGCACAAATGACTGTTGCATTTCACCAAAGACTTCTGCACTTATTGAGATAATTATGTGATTTCAGATGTTTTGGTTTTTAATATGAATGTTTTTTTGCTCTTCTCAGCAATTTTGTTCAGTTTTATATTTTCTCTTTCTTAAACTTATCTGAAACAGAGAGGGAACAGTTTAAAATCTGTTGCTATTGTGTTATTAGTCTGTGTATTTTTGTAATCCAATTAATGTTTTTCTTTATGAATTTGGATATTAATGTATTTGGGCATGTAAGTTTAATATTGATATTATTGTGTTGCCTATGGTTCTTTCCAGTATAATATAATTTCTTTTAAAAATTTAATTCTTTTTTTTTTTTTACATTTTTTATTTTTCCATTTTAAGTTCAGAACTGTTTCCCCTCTCCTCACTCTGTACTAAAGAAGGCCACCATTTGACACAAATTTATAAACATATGTTAAATCATATTACATGTATTCTTATTTTTCAATTTTTTTCTTTGGAAGCAGATATCATCTTCCTACATAGGTCCTTTATAGTTTATTTGGGTATTTATAATATTCAAAAATAACTTGGTTATTCCTCAATTATTCAATTATTGCTGATGTTCCTTCAGTTCTGTTCACTTTTCATCATTTCATGTAAATCTTTCCATTTTTTTCTAAAATAACTTCAGATCATCATTTCTTACAGCATATTAGTATTCCCATCACTATCACATACCACAACTTGTATAGCCATTCTCCAACTGATGGGCATCCACTCAATTTCCAGTTCTTTGCTATCACAAAGAGAGCTATTATAGATCTAGAACATATAGGTTCTCCTTTTTTCTCTTGGGAAACCATGTTAAGGACCATGCCTAAGTGAAGTGGCAGGTTAATTCTCTGAGGGCCTCCAGATCTAATAGTAGTATGGCTATGTCAAATGATATGTACATAGTTTTTTATAATTTGGGGGGCATATTTCTATATTTTTCTCCAAAATGGTTGTATCAATTCAGTTTTATCAATAGTTTATTAATGTCCCAATTTTTCTACATTCCTTCCAATATTTATTTTCCTCTTCTTTCATTTTAACCAATCTGAGAGGTATGGGATGGTATCTCAAAGTTGTTTTTATCTGCATTTCTATAATCAATAATGATTTAGAGAATTTTTTCATATGAAGATTTTATTTCTTCATTGAAAAACTCCAGTTTATATTCTTTGACCATTTATCAATTGACGAATGATTTATATTCTTATGTATTTGACAAAGTCCCCTATATATTTGAGAAATAACAACTTTGTATGAGGAAACTGTATATAAATTCCTTCAGTTTTCTCTTTTCCGTCTAATCTTGGATATATTGGTTTCAGTTGGACAAAAGCCTTTTAATGTAATCAAAATTACCCATTTTATGTCTTACAATGCTTTCTTTATAAGTTATTCTTCTCTCCCTAAGTCTGATAGGTAATGTTTCATTTTCTTCTAGTATCTCCCTTTATAACAAAGTCATGTATCCATTTTTACTTTATCTTGATAAATGATGAAAAGTATTGATGTATAATCAAATTCTAGCAGACTGCTTTATAATTTTCCCAACAATTTTTTTTATCAAATAATGAATTCTTACTTCAAAAGCTTAAAAGTTTACATTCATTAAACACATTATTATTATAATCATTTATTACCATGTATTATGTGTCTACTCTGTTCTACCAATCAACCTTTCTATTTCTTAGTCAGAACCAGATAGTTTTGATAATTACTTCTCTCTTTATATTTTTCATTGATATTCTTAATTTTTGTTCTTCCAGATGAATTTTATTATTTTTGGTGCCCTTCTTATAGGGTTTTGTTGGTAAAATATAGATATGCTAGTGATTCATGTAGGAGCATAATATCATTTCTTTGTCTTTTTAATATTTTGGCTATTTTTACCTTGTCTCAAAAGCTGCACGATTGCAACTCTTGCTTTTCTGACTTCACTTACTGAATACTATATTTTGCAACAGATTGTGGGATATTGGTTTCTTATTCAATCTGTGAGTGTTTTCATTTTATTGATTGTTTAATCTATTCATTTGTAAAGTTATAATAGTGATATTTAGGTGTTCCTCTAAGGTATGATTTCCTTTCTTCCACTGTAAATATAGGAGTGTATTTCTTGATTTGTTGCAATTTATTTTTCTTTAAAAAATGTAGCTCTATTCTTTGTAGCTCTTTTCCCTTGAACTTTATGTCAACGGGTGCCCTTTTCCCCCCCACTTGCCTTGTTTGGGAATCTTCCTTATTAATTTTTTTCTTTCTGGCTTTTATCTGTATTTAATTCTTCCCCCCTTTTTTCCCAGCTAAATGGTCAAATAGAATCTTCCTTCCTCTACTCCCTTTTAATTTGTTTTGTTTATTACTTTAAAATTTTTATTTTCCACACTTTTTCTTAAAAATATTTCCTTTTCCTCATTTTCTTTATTTGTTTCATTTTTATTCTTTTCTATTATACTTATCTTGTACTTATTTATTCTCTGTATTTGTTATCAAATTAAATTTTAGAGGCCCATTCCTATTTTGGATTCTATCTTCTTAACAGTTTTTGTTATTACTTTATAGAAACTGCCTATTTGGTACCATTTTTTTTCTTGCAGTACCTCATTCCCACCAAAAGTACTGATTTCTGTAGGTGTTAGAGAAGATATTACAGTAGGGTAGGATTATTCTTAAGTGTCTTGTGCTGTTCATTATTAACCCTTGCCTTTACAAGAGTTATTTCTCCTTCTCCTGAGGCAGGATGTATGGTCCTCGTAAGAACCAAATCTTTGCAAGTCATTCTCATTCTATCTTTAATTCCTCCTCTTTCTTTATAGACTATCTCACTTTTCCCATAGCATTATACATAAGTGGCAACCCTTTCTATCACTTGAAATAAGACTTTTTTCTCCTGTTTCAATCTTTCCTTTCCACCCCCTTTTAAATGCACCCTCCTATAATTTTGCCCCCTCCAAAAAAATTGATTCTCCTGTACACAGGATGCTTGATGTTTCAGGTTTATTTCTATATTATGACTTTTTGACATCTGCTTTTACCCTTGTTTTATCAAGGACATTTAAAAAGAAGTCTCTTATTGGTTTTTCTGTTATGTTGCTTTCCCTAGTTGCTGTATGTATTTGTACTTTTTGTATTTCCCTTGTCTGATATGTTTGAGAAACAAATCATCTTTTCAATTATGATTTTTGTTCTAAGGACATTTTGAATGCCTATTTATTATTGAACATTCATCTTTTTTTTTTCTTCACTTATGGGTAGGTTCACATTTTCAGGATAGGTCAACTATAGCCTGCATCTTAAATTTCATTGCCCATCAGAATACATATTTCCATTCCCTCCTGCATTTTCTGGTGGGTGCAGAATGTTCTCATGTCATTGAATTTTCTTTCCTTTATATTTGCAGATCTTTCTTCTGGTCCCATGGACTATTTGTTGTTTACCAATGGAATTGTTAAAATTAAACATTAAGTGTTTTGGAGTTTTCAGCCTCAGGTTAGTTGGTTTGCTTTTTCGAGAAACAATGTGAGTTCTTTTGATTGGCATTTTGTTTTCTGTGTTCAAATTGCTAGGCAGTTTTCTAGTATTATGGTGTTAAGGTTTTTTTTTTATTACATTCTACTACTTTTATTTAACTGTAGAAAGTTTAGTTATTTTATTCATCTGTATCATAGTTTATAGAATTAAATAGAAATGATCCTGTTTTGACATCCTACTATTTTTTTTTATATCTGAGCCCATCAGAAAAGATGATCACAATAATAATAGCTCATATTTTTACAGTGCTTTATATGTATTAATCTCATTTATCTTCATATCAACCCTGTGAGATCAATGATACTGTCATCCCCATTTCACAGATTAAGAAATTGGGACTTAAGAGATTATTTGTCCAGGATTACATAATTACTAAACAAGTAAACCCAAATAACCTAAGTATTCCTGATTTCAAGACCAAGATTCTCTCCCCTATGCTATACTAGGAAACATAGCTTAAGCATAGATTTTTAAAATATTGTTTAAATTAGTTTTTTAATGGATAATTTTAAGAAGTAATACTTTTTAAAAGCTATATATGAAGTTTACCTGTACTTTGCGGACAAAGGATGGAGTCACTCTTTTCTCGAAGTCATCTATAGGTGTGTATGAATTAAGGATCTTTATGATCTGAAAACATTATATAAAATATTAATAAATCATGAAAAAGTACAACCTTGTCAAATAATTGTTCAAGTGGCTTGTAATTCATATTAGTTTATTTTTTTACAATCCAGTTTAATAAAATGTTACTGTCAGATCCCTACTTCATCTCACCTTCCAAGGATGAAGAAAACAAACTTGTGGAAGAAACAAATAGAAATTCAGCCATAGAGATATGAAATATTTTCTTTCAAAGAAGCATCAGTAGGAAGGAAGAATCTGGATAGGTTGCTGGCACTGGTAATAATACAGGAACACAATAGTTAACAGAGTCTAGGGAAAAGGAACAACATTAGTTACCTGCACAGCAGAGAGTGAAGTGCAGCGATCATATATTTCTTTAGCATCCGTATCTGTGATCTTTTTGACCTGGAGCAACCAGGCAGCCTGGGAAAGGGGCTCCAGAGTTTCTTTGGCTGTGCTGTTCTGCAAATTCTTATCTTTAAGCCATTCTTCCAAGTAGCTGATGTTGCACCTAGACCAAAAGTGCAAGTGAGCATAAGTTTAGCATGTTCTATTTTTAAAAACAATCCTTTTGAAGAGTCAGCCATATCTATCAGCATGTCTTAGGTTCAAATCAGGGATTACTGGGGACATATCATAGTTCATATGAGATCCTTATGACCACAGCAGGGCAGGGGACAAGATAGTTGTTGCCAATTGTTGGTAAGTTAGAGAAGAGGGAAAAAAGACAATTAAATTACACATAAAAATTAAAGTGAGATAGAGAAAATGCATGAAATATTGACTATGAGTGGATAAAAAGTTGAACTGATATTGAGTTCTTTCACTCAGAAATTTGCTAGTTAAGTGTGTGATCAAGATTAAATTATTTAACCTTTTAGAGCCTCTATCTTCTCATCTATAAAATAAGAATATGAAAGCACTACTGGTATCATTCTTCTCACAGGGTTGTGAGCAAAGAACTTTGCCAATCTTAAAATATTGCATAATACAGACTCCATGCCTCCCTCTCCCTTCTCTGACCTAAGGGTCTTAATCCACTCATTTTAAAAAACTCTGCTCTGGAGTTAAATTGTTGTGATTGGTGAATTAGTGCAAACTCCTTTTATCCGCCAAATTTCTCTCATGTCTGTCTACCCTTAGCAGCTTGCATATCCACCTTTGTTTTTGCACTTTCCATTTCTAAAACCTGAACACCTTATCTCACAGAATCTTGTTTTGAACTCAAAGGAGCCTTAGAGATAATTTATATTAGCTATCTTAATTAGTAATATTATTAATATTTACTAATAATTATATTAACCATTTAAGACAATCACCAAGCATTTATTAAATGCCTACTATATATTAGGCCCTGTGTATTAAAATACAAAGAGCAATATCATCTCTATCCAAAGGGAGTTTACACAAATTCTTCTTGTAACTTGGGATAAATTATCTACCTTCTTAGTGCCTAATTGTTCCTATCTACAAAGTAGAGAGAATGGGGCCAAACCTATGTATCTTATGGGAGTCATAATAAGAGAGATTGGAAGCATCTTTTTTTTTTTTTTTGAAGCATCTTTAAAAAACATTTAGCTCCTTAGAGGAGAAGACTGCCTAAATTTTTCTTCTTTGGTTTCTCCTTTTGTTTGGATGGGGTTTTGCAACTGGTGTTAGAAATAAATTTCTGGGATCAGAAGTTCTTTGAGTCTTATAGCCTAAAAGCAAGTTCAGTATGACCTAAAGTGAGTCTATTCCTGAGAGTACATTAACACCATGACCTATTCTGATCTTTGGATTCACTTAAATAAAGGTTGGATCATATTATCTGCTTGATAGTTTTGGGGGAGAGTAAATGACAATAGTCTGTCACATGTGAAAAGTGGGTGCTCTGCCTAGTGATAGAACAGATGTCATTTATAGAAATTTTTCCAATGTTGGCTTTTATTGTAATGATTCTAAATAGATAGCTTCTGTCCACCTATAGCCCCTTGTATCTAATAATAACAATAGGAAATCTGTCTTCAAAACCATGGCTTTTCATTATCTGTAGGATGATCCATTTCCTGAGTATGATACTGAAAGCCTTCTTTAATCTGGCCCCAATCTATCTTTCTGCTATTTCTCCCAATTCAAAACCTTCCTCTGATCCCGGTAGCAAACTCCTTGACCTTTCTTTGTAGCCCATTATCCCACTTGGAATATCCTTCCTGATCTTCTTTCCACTAGACTAAATTCCGTCTGTCCTTAAAGGCTCTATTGAAGTCCTACCCATTTCTGACCATCCCGGTTTACAATGATCTTTTTCTCCTAAACTCTTCTAAGAACTTATTGTTACTTGCTAGCTTTTCACACTCCATTTCTTCATCAAGATGGTACATTTCTCAAAGGCAAGGAGTTATGTCACACTTCTTTATATGTCCACAATTCACAGTATAAGTGTAGAATATTGATAATAGGATAATAAAACCCCCAGGAAGCAAAAATGAAAAAAATTAGAATTTTGGAAACTCAGATCTACAGGCCTTGTTAAGACAATGTCCCTGGCAGCTGTTCAGTGTCAACATGAAAAAGTCAATGTCTTCTAAGGTTCTAAAACCATCTTTCACAGAGCAAGCAGGATGGAACTCATGTTCAATATAACGGGTGAAAAAGGGTCACATATGATGTGTACTCTGCTCTAAAAAGGTCTCCCTATCCAGCCCGACCAGGAACCATTTCTCTCTCCAGCCAGCCATGGCTTGCTAAGAGGCTTACTAGGTTTACCTTATCTGCATTCCTTTCCTACAAGAGCACATGTCCTTGCGAAGAAAGAGACTATTCAAGGTGACAGCTCCTATCAGAAAGAAAAGCTGCTTTACAGTCTGCTTTAGAATCTCGTGGTCCAGCCCATTCTGACACATGGTAGTATAAAAATAGCTGAGCTGCTGCAGGATAGAGGTCATGGTATAAGCATCTGTGTCATCAATGCTGGAGGACCGCTTTCGGAATCCTGTTGGTTTCAAGCCAGAAATTCCTTGAAGGCTTTCATATTCCAACATTCCTGGTACTGAAGAAAGACATGAAAAGATACAAGAAAAACATTTCTCATACTAGAAGATTATTATTATTGTTATTACTATTATTTTACTTCTGTCAGTTGAGTATTCTCTATGCATTTCATTTTTAGGAGACCGAACATTGTTTTGAAAATAATTGCAATAGTAACTTTTTATTTGCATTCAGTACAACAGAAGTTTCTTGAGGGTAAGAGCTTTTTCATTTTGTCTGTGGTACATAATATCCACATCCATAAATAGGTGTTGGATTTAATTGAATCGTATAGCATTAGTTTACAGAGAAAAGGAACTGGATAATTCATAGGTTTTACAGGTGGAATGAACTACTTTTGGGAGGAGGGATTCTCTGTAGCTGTCTTCTAATAAAAGCTGAATGACCCCTTTTTTAAATATTTTAGGAATATTCTAAAGAACATTCTTAGTCATGAATGGATTAGACTAAATAGCCTCATATAAGATCCTTCCTGAGAAGGAAAGAGGAAAATCTTTTCATCAAATAGTCCACTCCTGGCTTGAAACTTTTAAAATCAAAGCAAATAGGATGCAAATATTGTAGATTAAAGAAGTACATCAGTATTTTAAAAATACGGAAAAAAAAACATGCAAAAAAGCAAGTTCCTTTCTTAAAAGATATAAATCATCAATAGTAATAACAAATTATTTATAGATTGAGGTCATTATAAAGAATAAAAAAGAACATGCATAGATTGAAATAAACCACTTATGCCATTAAATTATGCCATTTAATTATATTATTCAGCTATGCCCAAATATCTCTATGTTGTCACATTTTGGTTGATTATCCAGTCCTTTCTTACCTATCATTGGTTGAAGATTATTTTCCATTACAAAAATAAATTGATGATATATCCGTATGGCCACATCACTAAGAATCTGTCTATACTCTGAAAGGTCAAAATTCACCAAACAATTCTTATTTTGTTGTGGAGTGTTATACTTCATAAATTCCTGAAAGTCAATTATGGATATATTAACATTAGAAGGCTGTTATAATAGACATTATCAAGTATATGCAATTAATGGATGTACCTATTCACTAAACTTGATCATGAGCTTCTATCATTATCCTTCTTTATATCTTTAGATACATACATTATTTCCTTTTTACCCTACCTCTTCATTTAGAAAAAAAAACAAAATAAAACCCCAAATATCTGTTTATAAAAACATATATATATATATATGCACATTCACTTATTTATAAGAAAAATAGCAAAGCAAATGAGCAGATTGAGTAAACAGTCAATCATTCAAGGCCTGGTGAGCCAGATTTTATTTCTTTTTTAAGAACCAATATATAATGTCCCTTCATAATTCTCTTGTACTTTCTGGTGAGTTGAAATTCTCCCAGTTTGGAGGATGACACATGAGATATTCTAGGACTGCCACACAGATTAAAAAAAATAACCTCCCTTTACTCTCCTCCTGGATTCTCTGAGACAGTGGCTTCATTTTGTCAATTGACTGACTTTAAAAAAAATTTCTTTCCTGAGGAAAGAAAGCATCTCTCACAAATGGTAAATAACAGATCATAAATGATACAGACAGCAGAGACCATAAGTATTATTAGAGATATCAAAGTTAGCATTAGTATCCTAAAAGGAATATGCATTTAACTTAGTAATCAATATATAAGCCAAAATATATTGCTTATATGAGTCTTGGGTCATGCCATGAAGACTAAGTAAATGGGAGTACTATGCCAATGGCTATCATTAATTAGCTTTGTAAGCCTGAATAAATCTCTTAGCTTCTTTAAACCCTAATTGCTTCATCTTTAAAATTGGAAAAGAGTAACTTACACTATATACCTCATAGTATATTTGTAATGATTAGTTGAGGTAAAGTATATGATAATAGTATTTAAAAAGCATAATGTATGAGGAGATGATATTGTTATAATCATTACATCAGCAAAACTTAACAGTATCAGTGCATTCATTTGATCAGTTCCTGGTGGAATACTAGATATTTAACACAAAATATGAAATAATCCCTACCTCTTCTCCACTGTACTGTTTCAGGCAGTTAAGGAAATGGCATGTATTGGAGAGCCAAAAGGAGAGCATCTCAAAATCTTCATAATGTTCCTAGAGAAAGATGGAGACCCCCAAAGTTAATTACATCTAGCTCTAGGGCTTCCAAGACACATTAACATCCATCATCTTTCCTGTATGGGCACCTAGTTATTCTGTGACTTGAAAACCAATGCTCTAATGAATCATTTGATTAAAATTAATTTTCAATCATTCATTAAACAAATATTTTCTTAGTCTACTCAACATCCATTTAGTACATGTTATGTGTAAAGAAGTGTTATGGGTATTGAAGGAGATACAAAAGAAGGTAAGACATAGTTTTTCCCCTTATAGGAATTTGCATGCTAGTTCAGGAGACAAGATGAAATATTTAAGTAATAGTGAAATACATAAATAACAAAGTGAGAGTACAGTTTTACATATTCAGTGAATGGGGAAATTGTTTAGAGACAGCCTTATCAAAGCGGTAGAATCAGTTAACCAACAAGCATTTATTAAATGCCTATCCAATATTATTATTCCTGTAATCAGTAAGTCAAATATTAAGTGCCTAAGGTGCCAGACAGTATAGTAAATCCTGGGTATATGAAGAGAGGTAAAAATACAGTTTTTGTTCTTAAGGTTAATATTCAAATAATTAGGTCCACTCACGATATATGAAGTATATATGGAATGTATTCTCAGAGGAAAGACTGGATCATAGAGTTATAAAGATTAAAGTTATTTTTATCTTAACCACACAAATTTTAAAATTTTGAACCCTTTCTTATCTTAGTCTTTTTTTCTTATACCTATTATCCAAGTCATTCACCAAATTCTGGGTCTCCTCATTTCATTCCCATGGCTATTATCATAGTTTAGGTCTGATCACCATAGTTTGTATTACTACAATAATGTACTAACTGGTCTTCATATTTCTAGTTTCTGTTCCTTCTAATGGACTCTTTGTATAACTTACTAAAACATAACTTCCATTGTGTAACTCTGGCTCTTTAGAAAATACCCAATGATTACCCATTGTCTGCTAAATAAAACCTAAGCTTCTCTGGTGTTGGAGGTTTCTACAACTGAGGAACAACACTGCAATGTGGACAAAGGGCTATGCTTTTATCAGAAAAACCTGGATATAAATTCTGTTTCAGATACTAACTTTGCAAACATGGGAACATCATAACATTACTGTAAGAATTAAAGGAATCACATACATAAAACACATTTAAGTGCCATATAAATGTGAATTTATTATCCTCTTCTGCTACTCTCAAGCAAAACTTTCCTCTAGATGGACTTATTTATTTGCTTTCTCACAAATACACAATGCCACTATTTGGCTTCAAACCTTTTGCTGATTGCATTATTTGCAATGGCTTCCTCAAACTAATAATGGGTCAGGGCTGGTGGGGCTCCTCTTATGGCATCATCATCATCATCCAAAAGGACAACCTCTCTTCCTACAGTGAATAGTGATTTCAAACTCAAATAGAAACAGGGTTCACTGTCCTTATGTAAGGATCACATATTGACTTAATTTTAAAATGTAATATAATCTAATTGTTATTGTATGATGATGATAAATATTTCCCAATTACATTTTAATCTGGAGGATGTTTAACAACTCTGGTCTATACTGTCCCCATACCCTTTCTCTAGGTATACTTTATCCACAATTAAACTGTTTTTGCTCCAATTGCCCCAAGCTCCCACCATGGAACATTAACATGCTACTTCCTAAACCGTGGAATAACACTATTTAAAGAAAATTAACCTAGCAGGCATCAATCTATCTAGAAATGTTTATATTTATATACATATAGATAGAAAGATCTATGTATACAATAGATTTGTTGGGGGAGAAGAAAAAAAGGAAACTAAAGTGGAATAAAAAATCTCAGAATCATCTATGGTTCTCAACTTTTATTTGTATATCCAGTCAGTTACTGGGTCCCTAGTGATACATTCCATTATTGTTCCTCCCATGGTAGGTCCAAGCTGTTGTATCACCCAAAAAAGCCTTCTATTTAATTTTCATTTTCTTCTCTTATAGTGGCAAAGAATCGGAAATTTAGGGGATTCCCCCCAAATTGGGGAATGGCTGAACAAGCTGTTATATATATGATTATAATGGAATACTATTGTGCTATTATAGGCTGCTTTCAGAAAAAAAAAAACAAAAACAACAACAAAAAAACCAATCTGGTATGTTTGAAGTGTGAGGTAAGAATAGACAGGTATTCTCTTAGCTGTTGGAGATGGTTTGGGAAGATCAAAAATAAAAGTAAAAAAACAAACAAAAAAGCCCAAAGCCACAGAAGCACCAGGATTTCAGAGGGACCTTTGAAACCTTTGCTTAACTAACACATTATAAAGAATCCTCTCTACAATATATTTGACAAATGGCCATTATCTGTTTTCTCTGTAAAACACCTCTTGTGAGGGAGAATCTACCATCTCTAGTAATAGTACTTTCTGTTTATTAGGGAGTTTTTCCTTACAATGAGCTAATGTCTCCTTTTAATATTAGTATTAGAAATGATAGTTAATATGGAAACCGAATGTAGATCAAAGTATGTTATTCTCACACCCTTTTTTGATAGCTTTTTTTTTTTTTTCTCTTGACTTTTTTCTTTTTTGGTCAGATTTTTCTTATATTACATGACAAATATGAAAATATGTTTAAAAGGGTTATACACATATAACCTATATCAGATTACTTGCTATTTTAGGGAGGAGGAGTGATAAGGGTGAAACACAAAGTCTTACAAAATGAACGATGAAAACATGTATTTAGAAAAATAAAATACTACTGAGAAAAAGAAATGGTAATTAAAACAATTAGAAAGGAAAAAGTAGATATAGAAAAGAGCGGAGAACTTATACCTGAGATTTGAGAACTAATAATTTGGGAGTAGGAGGGGTTAATGTGTTATGAAGAAGACAAGGAAATTGTATCATGGAAGTAGAGTAGAAAGTTTCAAGGAAGATAATCAGCTGTGTCATATGTATCGTAGAGAGATTAAGAAGAATGAGTTCACTGAAGTTTGTTTCACAAGAGTGGTGAGGTTGAAAACATTGAGGAAGTGGAAAAAGTGAGTGTTGATTACTCATTCAAAAAGTCTGGCAGTGAAAAAAAAAAGAGAAACAACTAAAGCAGGACAAAGTGAAGACTTATTTTAAGATGTGAGAGACCTAAATATATTTAAAGACCGAAGAAAATGGCAGGACAACTGGAGAGATTGAAGAGAGGAATGGCGATTTTTATTCATTTCTGACGACTCTCAGTCACTTAAACTTATGATGCATGCATAATTTCTACTTTATAAATATCCAGTGTAGAAGAGTTCAATGCAGAAAAACAAGGAAACTGTGAGTTTCTGACATAAAAATAATGATAGAACCCTTTGCTGCTGAAAAAAAGATTTACTTCAACAAGTTTTAGTATATGAAAATCTGAATTTATAAACAGTAGCAGATAATTATTCACATTTCAAAAGAATTCCTAATAAAACATCCTTAGCTACATTCTGTCCTGTACTATCTCTCTGAATATATTTAATGTGAGATTGATACATGCCTGACTCTCAGCTCACCTTCTGCAAGCAGCCTTTCTTGGGCCTCCTAAATGTAAGTGCTTTCCCTGGGCACAAAGAGGATAATTGACTTGCCTAGGATTATGCAATCCATGCATTAAAGATGACATTTGAATAAAAATCTACCTTATCCACTGTGTCATGTTGTTTCTGAAACATTTTCTGCTACACAAAACAAGGTAGATTTTTAATTAAATGCATAGACACCCACAAATATAAAAAGTTATTTCCTTTTGGCTAAGCGGAAGTCAAGAGTTGAGTTCAGAATATTCAGAATAACCTTCCTCTTTTTTTTTTTTTTCATGGCCTGATGATAGCTCTGAAGCAAGATTTGCAATCTTTCCATAGCAAAGTGGCTTGGTAGTCAATTAGATGAATGACAGTTACAGAAGTTGAGCAACAGTAAGAAATGCCGCCACCAGCAGAGTTCTCATTACCATGAGATCACAAAGAAATTGTTTGATTAATGATTCTTGCAAGACAACAAAGCAAGCCATGCTACAGGATTTATTATTATTATTATTATTTTAACATAGAACCAATACGTGGCTGCCAGCATCTGTTTGAAGACCTTAGATGAGGGCAATATATTACCTCTCAAAATGGTCCAAGCTACTTACTTTCTTAATTATTAGGAAGCCTAAATCTTCCTTTTTATGACCCCTTTCCATTATAACTATCTTCCTCTTAGGACAAGTCTATACCTTCTACAAAATACATATCAGTCCTTACCATATTATCATAAGTGCTCTATATTTTTCCTTTGGCTAAGAGAAAAATGAGAGCATTTCTCTAATTAATTGTCTGCCTATCAATAAATCTAGCTAAAGATCTACCTATCAGTTTCTTTAAATACACTTTTCTGAGCAAAACAAGACATCTTCATTAGACACATTAGTCATATTTCTCTACAAATGAAGGAAGGATTTGTATGGACAGCAAGGATGCAACAAGGTAGAAATGGAGAAGCTAGGTTAGTCTTGCATTGGAATTCCATTTATCCAGGAACATGCTTGCTTTATCCAGCCCACTATCCATATGATAAATCCCTTCTACAATATCCTGACAAGGAACTGTCTAGCCTCCTGGTAAAAATCTCTAGGAAAGGGCAAGTCACTAGCTGTTTTAGGCAGTCCATTCCACTTTTTCCTTTACATTTATCAGAAATCTTGACTCCTTTCCATTGGGACACTGATGACGAACCATAATTGATTTTTTTAACCTCACTCTCTGGAGCTATGCAGAAATAAATCCAATTCTGCCATCTCCATCTCCCCACATAAAAATTGCAGTGCCACTAAGTTAATATAAGTAAGGTGGATTAGGAGAGTCCCTAATTAAATTGACCAGTCCTGCAATCAGATTGATGGGACGCAAGAAATTCCTAATGATTAGTTGAGGAAAGAATCAGCAACTCTCCCTTAAATCCTATTAAAAGTAATTCTTATTGAAAACAACTATCCCATTTCTTCCTGTTCACCAAGCTTCTGGGAGATTTCATTTTCTTAATTTTTTAAATTCCTCCCTTTCTTGTATCCTATTATTCTTTCATCTTCCAAGTCTAAGATAACAACAATAATAAATTCATACCAGCAAAACAGTTTATGATGTACAAGCATTTTTCTTCACTACAACATCATGGGGTAAAGAGCGCAAATAACATTAGAACTTTCTTATAATGAGAAAGGAGCCCAGAGAGACCGATTGTGGGAGTCACTCAAGTCACAGCCGACACTGCTGTGAGGAAATCTGTCCTACCTTAATGACCTGTTTGATGCCGTTAATGGTGATGTTCATGAAGGACTTGAGCATACTGGCGTCATTTAGCGAGTCTGCGTAACGTACACACATGAATAGGATATGAGCCGGCAGACCCGGAATCATGTTTACTACCACACCCCGAGGCTTCAGATCTGGGGTAGAGGAGGAAGAAATTAAAACGATAAAGCTTTAATTCAGCTAGTTAATATCTGTTCAAATCGAGGTAGAAAAACCTAATGTTCTTCTAATGTGACTGACTGCCAGCGTTGCATACGTTTTTCCCTGTGAGAATCTGCTTTATTCCTTTCTTGTAGACCATGGAGACCTGGGTGCCAGTGACTTCTCATGTCCTCTCTGCACTACAAAGTCCATCGGGCCTAAACAGGAGTCTGACACCCTAACTCACCTACCTCCCTCAGCAAAAGGGGGAGCTGGACAAAAGCAGCATGAGGAGGTTATGTCACACGTGAGGCTCCCAGGTAAGATTTGTTCCTTACATCTTTGTTCCTGGTTGAATTCAGTCTCTGTGGCCAGATGGGAGAAGTCAGGGGAAGAAGAATAAACAAAGGGGGTGGAGAGGAAAGAATGTGGAAGATCTCTGTGGTCATTCCTGGTCACTGTGATTTTTATCCTACTGTCTAAATTCCTGAGCCTCATGAGAAAATCCCAAGTGTCCATGAAAAGTACCCAGAATGAGGTTTTGCACCAGCTTAGCTTCATCTTCCTTTTTATATTCCACCATTCCAACGTACTCTTTGGTTTCTGAAGACGAATGCACATCATTGGCTGAAAAGAGAAACCTACAGTCAGAAAAGCACACGAATCTCATGCTAGGCAGCAGTATATCCAAAAGCTAAACAAATGGAGACCATTCTCACTTCCCCCATTGTGGCTGCCTTGGATATGAACACTCTCCAGTTTTTAGAGTCAAGGGCAGAGGCTTAGAGGAAGACCATAGATAAGGGAAGAGTTAATGGCATCTCAGAGGCTATTTAATTCAACCCATACTTGAATAAAAAAAGGACCAGAACATATGTAAAATGTATGGGATTGCCTGTCATCAAGGGGAAGGAGTAGAGGGAGGGAGGGGATAATTTGGAAAAATGAATACAAGGGATAACATTATTAAAAAAATTACTCATGCATATATACTGTGAAAAAAATTATAAATAAATAAAATTTTTAAAAAAGGACCAGAAAAGTTAAAAAATGAATTAAGGAAGGTCAGAAATGCCACAGAAAGGGGAAAAAATGTCAGTTTGGGTTGTCAGGAGTTTC
Source organism: Sminthopsis crassicaudata (assembly GCF_048593235.1). Classification (NCBI taxonomy): domain Eukaryota; kingdom Metazoa; phylum Chordata; class Mammalia; order Dasyuromorphia; family Dasyuridae; genus Sminthopsis; species Sminthopsis crassicaudata. The sequence goes on from NC_133618.1 coordinate 523,892,019, forward strand.
TCATATAGTGGAGAGTTCAAGAAGAATAAAAGACAAGAAAAGGCCATGGGATAGTTGATCAATATTCCTTTCCACACTGTGCACATGTGAGGAGGAAAAACTAATTATGTTGGGCAGCCAATATTCAAGATGAAATATCCATTTCTTTGGTTTCTCCACTTCCCTATAATTACCTTTCTGGGAGAGTGGTCTCTGTGAATATGGATGTGGGGTAAGGAATTAAAGATGAAATTTAGATCAGTCAATTTTAATCCCTGTTCATTTCTGGGATTACAAAAATAGTTTGATAGAGGAAGAGGTTAAAAATTATTATATGGTTGCTCTTATAAATTGACCAATTGGTTATCTACAGATAGAGTAGGGTCTGAGGGGGTGCTGGGTAGGATTATCTCCCTTAGCTATTTCTCCTCTAGCCTATTTGTGTTTTAAAAAACGTCTGTCATTAAAAATTTTATTCCTTTGAGTTTTGAAGTCTTTTTGATTTTCAAGAGTTATATTTTATTGTGGTTCAGTTGTGTCTAACTCTTTGTGATCCCACTTGGAGTTGTCTTTGCAAAGATACTGGAGTGGTTAGTCATTGCCTTTGCCAGTGGATTAAGGCAAATAGAGGTTAAGTGACTTGCTAGGATCCCTTATTAAAATGCAAATACAAAAGAAGGTTATAGTCCTTTGCTGACACTATTAAAAGATATACAGACAGCTAACGGAGTGTAGGGTCCACTGAAAATGGGAAAATGAATCAACCTCTCTCTCTTAGTGTCTGCCTCTATTTCACTCTTTCCCTCCCTCTTCCCCACTCTTTCTTTTTCTGCTTCTCATTCTTTCTTACCTTTCTCAATTGTCTTAGTTAGCGTCTTGATTTGATCTTGCAGCTTTTTAATCATTCTATCCTTCATGTCTAACTCTTCCTCAAGATCCTATAACAATAAAAGAAAATTGGGTTGAAAGTTTGTTTATTATTATTATTATTATTATTTTAGAACATGGCTTCCTTAGACATAAAATGCTATATAACAATGCCTGCTAGACTCAACTGGTAGAATTAGAAACAGCTCTTCAATGAATTTGAAACACAGATTCATCATCATTAACTCCTCCAGTTCTAATGTGAGTAAGCTTGTGAGCAGCACAAGTTTTTGCAAGGTATTAATAAAGATGTTTGAGAACATCCTCCCGCCATGATACAATGACCCAGGACCAAATTGCATAAGCTCTAGCTATTCTCAACACCTCTTTCTTCATCTGCAATCACAATATTCACTTATCACACCCCTAGCTCATCATACGGGACAGGTTGGCCGAATCATTGCAACTCCATTTCTACTGTGTGGTTCCCCTAAATGCTTTAGTAGAAGTATTACCCTCTTTTAGAAGGATCAGGGCTAAGAAACCTTCTCAGAGCTGGCTACTCCTACTTCAAGATGGTGCTAGAGAACTGATGGCACTTTTAAGAGAGAAGGATACAGATAATAAGGAATCTCTGAGAATCACGAGAGAGAACACACTATACATACTCAGAGATAGAGATGCATAAATACACACACAGATAGAATGTAAATAGAAAAAACCACATTCACTATGCATGTACTCTTTTATATCTTCATATCCAAGTAGCAAATATCACTATATACATATGTGTATGTGTGTATAAAATACACACATATACAATGCAGTGTGATAGAGAAGAAAGATAAAATTAATGGTCCTGAGGTAGAATTCTGATTCTGTGGTTTACTATCTCTTCAACCTGGGAAGGAAATCACTACCACCATCCCTGCCATTTGTAAAATGAGAAATGTCTAAGACCCCTTCTGGTTCCAGATTCTAAAGCTATGTCAGTATAAAGTGGTCGGGATGTTGATCCAAATATTCTCTTTCCCTTTAATAACAGATTTAGGTCGGCATTTTCAAAGACACACGTATTGCTATCCACATCCTAAAATACCTTCGAATGGACACTCCTGACAGAGCTGAGGGGATCCACTAAGCGGCTTTGTTTATTCGTGGGAGAGGCTGGCTCTGATGCACTGGCTAGCGGGTCCTCTGTTTTGCAGCCCACTAGAGCCAACTGCTACCTTTTCAGCCCAAGCACTTGCACTTTGGTAATTGGCACACTATAAATCAATATAAAACACTTAATTTACTGTTTTGCTGAGTGCCTACAGTTGAGGGAGTAATGTTAATAATGCAGATTAATCTGAAAATGCTTGTCAGCCCTTTTTTTTCCTCCTGAAAAAGTTGGTTGTTAAACATTTACCAGCACTCCCTTGACTTAGTCTTAATTATATAGGTTAAATATAGACAGCCTCCAGGATGACTCTAAGTGAGTGTGTGAATATTTACAGAAGAAAAAACAGAGGGAGAAAGAAGTGCTTTAAGGACCTGCTCCCACAAAAGGGGCTTGCTTTGGTGGATCAGGGATGATGGTTGTGCACTGGGACAGCTTATTCTAAGTATGTATTAAGAATCATAGAATGGAGATCTGCAATGGATTTAATCTGACAAACTATATTTTACAGATCAGAAAGTAGAAAATCAGAGAAGGGAAATGACTTTGTTCATAATTGCAAAGCTGATTGGTAATGTAATTTCCTTTACTCCCAAATCTAGTGTTTTCTTTCCTTAGCACTACTTTTCTTCACTCCAATCTATCTATCTTTTCACTTATAGCAAAGATTCTTAATCATTTTCTATGTGTTTTTGAACTCTTGGATATCTGAAACCTATGCATATGAGTTTAAATTTATAAAATCATGTTTTTGAATTCATGAAATAAAATAATACATAAGACTACAAAGAAAGTCAAAGGTTAGTAGGAATAAAGATGTGATTTCCTCCCTTCTAGCTCAAGGTTTCACTGAAATCCACATGTTCTCCTTTCCCAATTAAAACTCTCTGAAATGTTATAGGAATCTTGCTTTCTGTCTCACCATTCAAGGGCATTCTCACCCTTGGATTTTAGATCCAGCTTAATATTCAAATACTAGTAGAACCAATGTAGTAGTTTAATGTTAAATCTCACACTGAAAAAAAAATGCTAGCAATTCTTACCCTGTTTTCCATATCGAGACGAGATGCTTCCTGCTTGAAACTGCTCTTGACTTCACTTTCTGTTTCAAATTTTTTCTTCAAGTGATCACTGGCTTCTTGTATTTCCCTAATGGTACCAATCAGCTTTTCTTTTTCTTTGATGTGTATTTCATTTTGAACTTCCATGGTTCTAGGGAAAAGGAGATATGTAGTGTCAGACCATCATGGTGAGCTCACTTGTTATCAGGTCCATAAATGACTTTTATCTTTCTGATACTCTACTAAAAAGCAGAAATATGATCTGAAACTGGCATTAGCAAAGGGAGAACCAGAGAGAATTTGGGCAAAAATTTATTTCCTTGCCATTTTGCCTTGCTCCTTTCTTATAACCGAGTATCTTCCATGATTCCCCTCCCAACTATTGCTAGTCACTAACTCTAATTATCATCACTGTGATTAGGCAATAATATAAAGTGTTTGTTATGTTGCAGGCACAGTGCTAAGCACTGGGGATACAAGGAAGGGCAAAAAAGAGTCCCAGCTATCAAGGAAATCCCAATCTATTAAAGAGACAACACACAAGTAACTACATACAATAAAGATATTACAGGATGAATTTGAGATGATGTTTGGGGAGGGGGAAAGGCACCAAGGAGGATAACTGGGTAAGGTTTAATTTATATTAAAGGAAGTCAAAGGGTATTCTCCAAGTGGGAGACAGCCAGTGCAAACACATGGAGATGGGAAATGGAATATTATGAGGGAATAAGATTTAAGATATCTGGAAAAGCCAGAAAAGGGCAGGTTATAAAGAGTTTTAAAAGCCCAACAGAGGACATTACATATTTTATAATTACTTATTTTCACTCTTTAGGATCAATTCAATAAATGCTTAGTGAGCATATTCCATGTACAAGGCAGAGAATTCAGAACGGAAGACAAAGAAAACAAAAGAAGAACAAGTGAAGAAGATAGTGGAAGGATGGTATCTCACTTTTCCCATGTTAATTCAAGTCAATTGGTTCTAATGCTACAGTGGAGTCATGTGTGAAGAAAACTTCTTTTATTGTTTTATTTGTTTCACTAGGAAACTCACTGGGTTTTGCTTAAACATCTCAGGGAGGGGAAAGCAGAGAGGAGAGAACATGAAACTCAACATTTTTAGAAAAGAACGTTAAAATTGTTTTTACATATAATTGAGAAAAAATAAAATATTATAAGGAAAATTATGGATTCACATAATGAGCATCCAATACAATGTTGTACACATGGAATTCCAGCAGAGGGCGATTTCATTTCTTTGTAGGAGCATAAGGCTCTTCTTGTGGAGCATCACTAATTTAGATAATGGCACAGGGTCTCAATCTTAGTATTACTTGGAAATTTTGCTCTTTAACTGTTTCAGTAAGGAAAAATTACTTGATCACTGTACTTACCTCCTTTGTGTTCCGTCCTCTTCCATATTGCGATGTAACTGACTAGACAGTTCTTCTATTTTTCCTATGATGAGAAATTCATTTTTTCATTTTGGATACCAGATACCATTTTGGATAGACTTTTAAAAAATTTTAATCAGATGACCTTTTGTTGTATTTAACAAATTATTGTTTAGATATCAATAGTTACCCAATTTCTTATGTATTTAGTATTTATGAAATAACCAGTAAATCATTATGAACTTTGCAAATGATGATTGTCTTTTCAAGTGACTCTTTATGTGCCCATTATAAGGAAAAGAATGTTGATTTTTAACTCACCTTTTAACCATACTTGCACGTGAATGACAACTGTTTTTAATAGCTTTAAATTCCAAAGACAGACACATTCATAATGATGTAAACAAACATTATCTTTAGATTCCTAAATTGTTAATGTCACTGTTGTTAACTAAAAATTTCCTCTATATTTCTGTTCCTCCTGAAATTTTCCCTGACTTATGTAACCAGAGGTGATTCTTCCTTCCCTAAATATTTATACCTCTTTTTTGGACCTCTTCTGTCCATTTATCATAATATGTCTTAAACTATAGTAATTTGTATACATGTCTTATCTCTTTGTAACTACAAGTTCTGTAAGATGTAGGACTTATCTTGTTTCATTTTTGTGTTTCACTAAGCACAGTACCTTTATCAACATTAAATATCTAAAGAATATTTGTTTAATAGTAGCCAAAGCAGAAACAAGAGGGAACTTTTATTCTCGACTAGATTTTAAACAATGAAACAGAACTGACTCCTGAAGAAGAAATAGAAAACTTAAAAGAAAGTGATTAAATGACCATATCATTGAATTTGAAGAAAGGGCGCATTAGGCATAGTTTGATACCAATCTTGATATTAGAAATTAAATTTTAAAGAGTTCAGAGAAAGCATTGCTAGCATCTCATGGCCTATAATTCTATAGAGAAAGTCTTCCCACGAGAAGGATGCAGTGCTATTAAGAATGAAACTCTGATGATACAAACACACAATTAAATCCATTAAAGAAGAAAAATAGGTATCCAAAAAATTAATATAATCACACAGATAACATGCCTCTTAAAAATCTTAATTCACTGATAAGTTAAGAGAAGGGCAAAAGAATGACAGGACCTAGGATTCTAAAGCCTAATATATTGGATTTAACATAATTTTTTAACCATATTTAACATATATTGGATTACTTGCTATCCAGAGGTGGGAGTAGGGGGAAAGGGGGAAAACTTGGAACACAAGGTTTTGCAAGGGTAAATATTGAAAAATTATCCATGCATATCTTTTGAAAATTAAAAAGCTTTATTAAAAATAAGATTAAAAAAGAATTCTAAACCCTAGAATAGACTGAATCATGTCTCTGTTGACAAAGATAACAAAAATATAATTTGTGTAAAAGCTTTTTGGGGGACAAGTGGAAGATTAAAGAAGGAATAGAACTATTCCTTAGGTAGGATAGGATTATAATAATGATAAAGAAGAGTAAGCAAGTTCTTAATTTGCTTCTATTTTCTATTGTAGAAAAAAACCCTCTAATATTAGGAAATATAGAAAAAAATTTAACACATAATAGGAACCCAAGATAACTATGGAGATAGTTATAAAGAGAAAAAGGAGAAGCTGGAGAACAAAACAAGTGCTAATATTGCACCTGCTCTCTGCCAGACACTGTGCCACTCTTTACATATAAATCATTTAGTCCTCACAATATTGAGAGGTGGTTGTTATAAATGTCCCCACTTTACAGATGAGAAAGTAATTTGCCCAGGATCTCACAGCTAATCAGTGTTTGAATATAGATTTGATGACAGGTGTTCCTGACCTCACCTAGCTGCCTCTCTATTTATTTATTTATTTATTCATTCATTCATTTATTTATTTATTTATCTATCTATCTATCTATCTATTTATTTATCTATCTATCTATCTATCTATTTATCTATTTATTTATCTATTCATTTATTCATTTATTTATTCATCTATTTATTTATTTATTTATTTATTTATTTATTTATTTATTTATTTATTTATTTTGAGGCTGGGGTTAAGTGACTTGCCCAGGGTCACACAGCTAGGAAGTGTTAAGTATCTGAGACCAGATTTGAACTCGGGTCCTCCTGAATTCAAGGCTGGTGCTCTATCCACTGCGCCACCTAGCTGCCCCCTGCTGCCTCTCTATTTAAATGGATATATAGCTGCCCTCAATAAATTCCACTCATCAGGCTCAAAAAAGACAGCCCGGTGGACTGAAAAGAAGAGATTGCTGGATGTTGGTCAGTTGATTTATGAAAGGTCATGGAGAAGGGGTTAAGAATCACTAATTATAAAAAACAATTAAATGTCCAAGAGTAGTCTAACTACCTCATGAGATACTGGTGTTCAATATTTCCATGAGTAGAAGACTCGCTCTCTACTTTGATAATAAATGTAGAGAAACTGTAATACTAGAAATTGTGAGAAGTAGTAAGTCTGACAACATTTTGCCTTTTTCTGTGGGTAGCCACATGAGAAAACTGAATGTATGGAGAAAATGAAGCTGAAATGTGATAGAGTGTGTAGGGGTTAGGATCAGAAAGAATTCTTTGGTTCTATCCCCTTGAATTTTATCTACATCAGAAACATATATAAATTATGTTTTAAGTGGGATTACTGATGTAAGTCGATGCTGCTCCTTCATCAATCATCAATCAATCAGCATTTATTAATCATTCACTATATATGAGTCAGGTATTGTGCTCTGAAGTAAGATACAAAGAAAGGCCCTCAGGGAGCTTACATTTAGTGGGGGTGACAACATTAATAGGTATAGTCAAGATACATACAGAGTAAATGTAAGGCAACCGAAAGAGAGAAGTTCTAGGGAGGGGAAGGCCTCCGGCAGTGTTATTTGAACTAAAGCCAAAAGGAAGCCAGGAATTCTGAGAGTTGGAGATGTGGATGGAGAGTGTTCTAGATATGGGGGAAGCGGAAATAGCCAGCGTAAAGACAAAAAGAGATGAGGAGATGGAGTGTCATGTTTGAGAAACAGGAAATAAGCCAATATAGCTAGATTGTTGCGTGCATGGATGCAAAGTAGTTTTAAGAAGACTTTTGCAACTTGCAACCTGTTCCTCTTTACAAAACAGGAGATGGGATCTTAAAGGGGTCAAGTGACCTGCCTGTACAACCAAGATCAAAATCAGTAGCAAATCTGGACGTAGAACTCAGCCTCCTGATTGATTATTCTGTACTTTCTCCAATTCACATTGCTTCTCAGATGTGAACACAGATTCAAGTGTTCCATTCTTATTTCTTTATTTGCATAATCCATATAATAATAAACAAAAATAAAAATATAATAATCTATTCTGTTGTAAACTCTTTGAGACAGGAAATTCTGGTTTTTGTTTTTTTTTTTTTAATCTTTGTGTCTCTGGTACCTAATCCAGTGCTTTGTAACTCCTTAATAAATTATTTCTAAATTGAATTGCCTTCTACATATCTAGCCCATCCTCTGCCCTGGTTCTTCACTCATCTATATATACCCTATGCCTCCCCCAAATCCCTGCATTTCTATAGTTTCCCTTTAATTTTCAAAGCAATGTTTCAGTACATGCAACCATTCAGTACTACTGGGAGAAAACTGGGATAAAAAAAGATGGGCCTCAGTTTCAAGGAAAAATGTATGGTCATTAAAAGAACACTGACATTGCCCAAGGACAATCCATTCCACTCTTCTCCTCTTCAATTTGGGCTCAGCTCATTGTTCATTTGCAGTGTTTATCCACCACACACACAGAGAGAGACCTACAAATGCTTCCATAACTTTGCCAACTGAGCTGTTTCCTTTATGAGAGGTCGACACATTTGGGGAGCAAGTGCCCTTTTTATATCTGTGTCTATATCATCTCAGCATTAGATTATAAATTCAATCAAGGGCCACAGGAAATAGCGATGCACTGTAGGCTCAAACCTTCTTCGTTCCTGTCACACTTTTAATGGCCTGTGATGGACTGCTGTATGCTGTATCTCTCCATATGGAGGGAGAGGTCGGAACTGGAGTTAGAAAATTTATATAGCAGGGGAAAAGGGACTATGGGGTTGTTCTCACATGTGGCTCAAGGATTGAAGTAAGTGCTCTACTTAGAATGAGAAGCATCTCAAGCTGAGGAAATAACCCAGAGGCACCTCCTCCTTCCCATCACCCCCAAAGCATGGAGTCTAGTCTGTGAAATTCCTTACAACTCCATTTCGAGAACCAGATTGAGTATCAGGGAAAGTTTTCTGGAGGAAGCTTCAGGAAGAGAATTTTAGACATGGGGCAAATACAGTGCATGTTCAGAGGGCTATTATTCACGTGTAGTCAATAGAGAGGCAACTTGATGTGGTAAAAAAAATCATTGGACTTGGGGGTGCATGGGAGAAAACCTATAAAAGTTTATACGTAAAATAGGAATAATAAAATAGAATTATAAACTTCTCCGAGTGATAATAAAGATCAAATGAGAAGATAAAGACACAACCTATCACAATCATGAAGCACTACGTTGATGTAGCTATTTATTACTGGATAATCTGACTATTGTCGCCAACATTTTCTAAGACATTTTTTCCTTTGTGAAGAAAGAATTTTTATATGGAACTTTGCAAAAATGATTTCTTCTAAAATGGTTGCATAGGATATGAGAGCAAAAGGGGTTTTTCTAATTTAGTTACTATTGGCAAATAAACATAACTATATTTTCTTTATAACAAGGCATTAAGAGGATTAAAGCTTTGCTATCCAGAGTCACAATTTTCATGGTGCCTAGTGGGAGCCATGAGGATTTTTCTTCCTTTTAGAACTAATCTGTCCTACTGCATACATATCCAGCTTTGCTTCCATTTGTTTTTCTTTGGTTTCAAGTTAAGTATACCTCGAGGCCCACTCCCATCCCAAGTCATTTCCCTGTGGTGAAAACTATACATACATACATACATACATACATACATACATACATATATATATATATATATATATATATATATATACACACACACACACACACACACACACACACATATATATATATATATCATATAGCATCAAATTTACCTTTCATTTTTTCAGTCTGTTCAGTTAGACGGATTTCAAGATCCTGTTTCTGCTTCTCAAGTTCTGAAATCTGTTGTTTAAAGTCTGGAATCATCTTTACAGAAGGATAAAAAAGGAGCATTAGAATAACTGACACAATCAATGAGGCAGCAAAAGCAGAAATATAAAACCTGTTATCTTGGAGAAAAATTCAGGATAATTTCAAATTTTTTATTCAACTTAATTAAGTTATTCCATTTGGCCTGCCATTTACATTTCTGCTCTGTCCACGACCACTGGGGAAAAACACAGGTAGCTATTCTCAGTTTTGTTTTTTTTTCCCCATCCCTTGATAGTTTGTTTTTTTTTTTTTTTAGATGTGCTATGCCCTACATGTTCCCATGGAAGGAAGCCAGACTGGAAGGAGAAAATTTACATACTAAGGGAAAAGAAATTCATGGGATTTTTCTTCCATATGGTATTCCCAGGACAGAGATTACAGTAATGATGCTATTTTAGGAATGAGAAGCATCTTAAGTTGAGGAAATAAAACAGAGGTATTCTCCCCTTCCTATCACCCCAAAAGCAAGAGGGCTAGTTTATGAAGTTCCCTTGGAATTCACCAGTGAAATCCATTTTGAGAACCAGTTGGGAACCAGGAGAAGCTTTCTGGAGGAAGCTGTAAGGAGAATATCGTAGACATAGGACACACATGTGCAAAGGCTAGAGAATGTAATGTATGTTCAGAGAGTAGAGTGGACCAGTTTGGTTAGAATAGCTCCTTGTTCAAGGTATTAAATTTTTATCAAAAACTTTTTATTAAAAAAGTGGCACAGTTGCTGCCCTCAAGGGCCAATGATCTCCCACAGTCATCTTCTGACCCATTATTCACATACGGTGGAGGCCCTGGAGTCAGATGTCATTCCCCATTTTGGGAATCCTTCATTGGCATTAAAGGCAATTCTACATCTGGCAACAAAGCGAGCCATCCCACCATCATCCCCACCTAGGGCTGGGGAACTTCAGTACACGACTTCCTGCCAGCGTGAAGGAAGGGAAAATTCTTCTCTTCTTTGGCCAATGTGTGCACTGACCCCATGTCCGCTCCGGAGCGGCCTTCCTGGCCAAGCATGGCTTTGTGAATTACTTGTGTGAGCAGGTATTTGGGTCTTGCCCAAAGCAAACTAAGCAAAATGAACACACTTAGTGCAGAATCGCATGATCAGGCAGCTGGAGGGATTGCTTGAGGCCATGGTCTGGCTGCACATGGAGAGTATCTCACCCAGGGAACATCGCCCTGAAAAACACCCACCTGGGATGGGGTGGAAGTCATGTATACTCACACTCCTCCTAGGACGCTTTGTTTGTTTATTTGGGAGCGTCCCTTCATTCTGCTACACTACACTTCAGATAGGCACTTTTCTCCTCTGACAAAACAGTCCCAACCCCTAAAGAAATACTTCCCTGTCTAAGAATAGCCATGTAGGATGTGTCTCTTCTTAACAAAGAGATGATTCAGGCCAGTTCCAAAGGTCTTGTGATGGAGAGAGCCATCTGTATCCAGAGAGAGGGCTGTGGGGACTGAGGGAGGATCACAACAGAGCATTCTCACTCTTTTTATTACTTGCTAGCATTTTGTTTTCTCATTTTTTCCTTTTTTGATCTGATTTTTCTTGTGCACCATGATAATTATACAAGTATGTATGCATATATCAGATTTAATGTGTTTTTTTTAACGTGTTTAACATATATTGGATTACTTGCCATCCTGGGAAGAGGATGGGGATAAGGAGAGGGAAAATCTGAAACAAAAGGCTATGCAATAGTCAATGTTGAAAAATTATCCATGCATATGTGTTAAAAACAAAAAACTTTAACAACAAAGAATAGCCATCTATCCTGTGGATGTCAGCTCAGAATAATAGTTTTTTGCCTCCTTTTGAATTCTTAGTGCTTAGCACAGTGCCTGGCACACAACAGATGCTTAATAAACGTTTTTGATTGCTGGCCCCCACAGCTACATCCTCCCAGATGCTCCAGGTTTCATCCCCTGCTACCTGCTGGTAGCATCCACAGAGAAGTGGAGTGGTGGGAGAGGCAACCACAATCCTAAACGATCCTTCTTTCAGCCACATTCATTCACCATAAACTCTATGCAAGCAACTGAACGCCTACTGCGTGTGAATCATGCAAGGAACCAAAGATAACTCGAGAGGAATTGAAACTGCTTTTGTGTCCAGAGTTTTCCGAATAAAGCTACAGACAAATGACAAAGCATGGGAACCAAGTTCCACTATGAACGTAAAAGGTTCAGATGCTCTGGATGGGAACATTAAAGGGTGAACAAAGGCACTGTTCTGAGTGTTTCCTTTTTCTCTGGAGAGCACATCACTACTTAACTGTGTTACCTAAGTTCTCTAACAGCAGGCTGCCAAATCCCAGAGACTCCCTCCTTGCTCTCTGGCCTGCAGACTTAGGAACAGTTCCGTTCTCCCAGCAACACCCCCCCATCTTTATCCCCGGGTACTCTTTACCTCCTAAAGCATCTGTCTTTGTTTCTTCCTCTTTTCTCTATGATTCACTTCCTTTCTGAGGCATTCACTTTCCATCTGAGGGAACCTTCCACATCCTATGACTCACTTGGAGTGGCTCTTGCTCTAAGACACACACACATGAGAGTGAGGTCTTGGGATGTATCGGAAGCTTCATTGTGGACAGCTCATCTAACCACTCAGGTTCCATTTCCTAACTTGTAAAAATCAGGAAAGTGATGTTTGCCCAGCATTGCAGCCTTCACCCCTGATTAGCTCTAACTATGGGCAAGTCACTGACTCTCTCTGAAGTTCACTTTCCTAATCTGTGAAAATGAAGCTAATCCTGGCTTGTACAGGGCTGCTGGAAGGAAAGTGCTCTGAAAACTGTAATGTATATTACCTAAATTTATTATTATCGTACACATAAGACAGAGAGTTGTTATGTATATGCACCAAACCCAGAACCCTAATTGATCACCAGATATCACTCTTAAAGCATCTATACTGCCATTTTCTGCTCTCTTTTATAACATTCACCTCAGGATATTTTCTGCAATCTTAGGACTCGCTGTTCCATTAGATACTGTTACTAAAATCACTCTTTTCCTCATTTCTTTGCTGCATTCCATCCTGTTTATCCTCCTGATCTTTGGTCAATTTTGTGGGGGTTATGGCTAGTGTAAGCATATGAAAGAAAAATCATCACATAGTTAGTTCTCCCTTCACCACCACCCTTTTTTCCTCCTGTGGCATAAGATGATATAAAATATATTTCTTGGGAACTGGAGTACCTACTAACCAAAGGTTAATTACTTTTTCTGACCCAATTATTTAGTTTCTTGCAAAAGGTAATTTATGTCAAGTACTTTAAATCTGAATGACATTAATGCAGCTGAGCAAGTAGGGATCCTGGCCAATAGCATGACAAGGCTATCAAAGAAAGTGTTCTTTGAGTCTGAGGCAGAGAATTTGCATGAAACAATCTGCAATTTGCTGATGCCTTAGCATTATCTAATTACTTCTTCACTGTCTTCATCATATCTACTATCATTCATATGTTCATTCTATGACTGTTGCCTAGAGATTATATTTTTTGTCACTCATAGATGAACACTCTGGCTTTATGCCAGAATGGAATTTATATGAAATCATCTTGGAGCATATTCTTTTTCCCCTTTGGTAAGGTATTTTTTCCCTATAGGTCTACTGATTATCCTTGGCCATATTATTGGACATATTATGGTCCAATTCCATGATCCAACACCAACAGGCTATTTTATTCTACCACGGGACAGGAAGAAATGATAGCATATATTATCAATTATTTTGCTATACTGTTAATACTGTACCATGTTTTCAGACGTCAGTCTGGTGACTTCATGACGAATACTGTCATTGATGTCATTTTCTTCCCTGAATAATTTTTGTAAATGGTTGATTTCTTGACTGAGGTGTTCTACTTTAAAGTTCAGTGCTTCAATCTCTTTTTCATAGTTCTCCTTCTGAGACTGGAAGTGGCTCTCCAACACTCTGTCAAAGAAAGGGGCAAGTATTCAAATATCTACTGCATGCCAGCCATTGTGCTTTTAGATTTGGGGGCCCCAAGACAAAAACAAAATAATCCCTGTGGCCATCAATAAATCCACATTCTATCCAGGAAGGCAACTTATAAATGAAAGGTAATTTCAGGGGAAAGGAAGCATCTACAGACGAGGAGATCAGAAAAGTTTCATGCAAGAGGTAACACAAGATGAATTCTGAGAAAAACTAGGAAGGAGGGAGTGACGTGGAGTGGAACACAGAGCACATTAAGAGTAGGAGCGTGTAATGAGGCTGGAAAGGTAGAAAGCTGGAACAAGAATGTGAGGGCTTTCAGTGACAAACAGAGCAGCTTGTACTATATCATAGAGTCAATTAAGAAGGCGCTGGAGCTGTTTGCACAGAGGAATGACATGGTGATTGCATTTGTGTGTGTGTGCTTTAGGAATATCACTTTAGTCATCTATGCAGAGGATAGACTGGAGAAGGGAATCACAGTCCTTAGTTTTCAGTATTTATACCTAAACTCAAGAGTCGAGAGATCTGGGTCAAATCTCAGCTCTACCACTAACTAACTGAGTGATATACACAAGTCCTCTAATTTGTAAAAATGAAGTTGGAGTGAGCTGTATGATGGCTAGTGCTGGGCTTGGAGTCGGGGAGATCTGATTTCAGATCTTGCCTCTACCTGCCAGCTGTGTGCATGTGGTCAGGCATGGTCTGATCTGAGGAAAGGAATTTGTGTTCCCACACTGAGAATGTCCATGTGGATGAAATCACAGCTTAATGACATTCTAAATGGAAATGCTGAAACTTACACTATCTATCCCAGAAGGATGTTGTGATATGTGTCAAATATATGTAAAGTCCTTTGTAAATTAAAATACTGTATCTTTAGGCTTTGAATATTAGCATTAGGGGTTGGACTTATGATTTCACTAGTGTAGGGAGGAAACTGCTTCCACCAATGCAGGTAGTGAGCTTTCCTGTAACCTATAGTCTTAGAGGCAGGACTTCAATCCTGATCTCTATCCACTATCCTTCATTATTACTCCTAATAATATAAACTCAAATTATGTGAGTTTGCCAAGCAAGAATCAAAGGGCACAGCGTGGGTCATACCTCAGAGCACTTGGATTTAGGGGCATTATCTGGCTCTCCAGCAATAGGCTAAGAATCATTAATTATAAGGTTACAGCTTACTTAGTTTAGTTCTTTAAGCATCTTGTGATCTTCAAGGGCATGAGCAAAGTTCCTTCAGGGCAAAGGAAATTCCCTACACATTAGTAGGCAAGTGTTCATAAGTTATAGAGACAAAAAGGTATCCCCAGTGGGGTGACAAACCTCTTACCTTAGTTCACAGAACTACAGAGCTAGAGCTGGAGGCAATGTGAGAGGCTGTCTAGTCCAAACCCCTTACTTTACAGAGGAGGTGAGATAGAAAGGTGGGATAATTTGCCTGAGGATTAGAGGTAGTAAAGGCTTGAACCTGATCTCCTTGACTCCAAATCTAGTGCTTTTCTACCTCACCACTCTGTCTCTAAAATGAGGAGCTTAATAAATAAATATTTATGGAATTGAAATGCATCAGGTAGGTACAAAACAAAATGTTATAGGAGGTCCAAAGAAATGATAATTGTCAGATTAGGGAACACTTCATAAAGCAGAATGTGCTTTATTATTCTCAGAGAAAAAAAAAGGATCATTAAATAACAGAAGTTAGTGTTTGTAGGGTCATAAAGTGATACTGTAGAGAGGGAAAGGACCTTAAAACTATTAATTCCAATCTATTCCATTTATAGTTGTGGAAACTGAGGCACAGCCAAGGTAAATTACTTGCCCAGAGTATACAGATAATAAGCTTCAGAAACTGGATTTGAACCCCATCCTCCATCTTTGCCTTTGTATAGGCTGTCTTCAATGCTTGTTCTACCCATCCTCCTCACCTCCACCTTTTAGAAGACCTAGTTTCCTTCAAGATTCAACCAAAATGTCACTCCCATATAAAGGCTGTGCTTGTCCACACAGTTGTTGTTGTCCTTCCCACCAATATTACTCTGTATTTACTCTGGAATGGTTGATCTGCATCCATGTTATTTTTCTGCTATAGAATGGAAGCACCTTGGACAATATGGGAATTTGTTTTCCTTGACAAAGTGTATTTGTCACCAGAGTTTTTTTTTTTTTTAAATTTGGAGAAGGGAGGTAGGGAGAAGAAACAAAATAAATGCTTGTAAAATGAAAAAAAAAAAGATTAAAAATCCCTACTCCAATAGTCAACAGTCAATAAACATTTATTAAGCACCTATTATATAATCAGATTGCGCTAAGCATTGGGGATACAAATATTAAAAAAGAAAAATATTTGCTGTTCTAATGGGGGAAGACAAAACACAAGCGCTAGCTGAAAAGTGGGAGTGAAGGAAGATACTCAATTTGGGGACACAGTGGAGAAGTTATTAGATAAGTCCCAAGATAGTCCAATCAGGTGAGAAATGAGGAACTATCTGAGCTGGGCTCTCTCCTTAAATGGAGGTTTCATGCTCATGTCCCCATTCTTCAATCAGAGAGACAGAAGATAATGATTGCCAGCTACCAGAGGGCAGGAACTGTTTTGTTTTTGTCTTTGTAGCCTCAGCATAGTGCATATAATAGTTGCTTAATAAATGTTTGCTGAAATAAGAGTAAACTATATCAAAACCTTTCCAGGACTTAACAGAGCTTGCATTCCATTGACATAACCCTTTAATACTCAGCGTTGCCTCTCAACCAAAATGGGACACTGGAGTGGAACGATGATCCTAGTTTATGAAATGATTCTAAATCTTCCTAACCATGATTAAAGCATTTTTAAAAAATCATCACATTTGTTCCACAAATTCCCATTAAAAAGAAATGCACTGAAACTGGAAAGTGAGTGGATGACCATCAATTGGAGAATGGTTGAATAAATTGTGGTATATGAATGTTATGGAATATTATTGTTCTGTAAGAAATGTCAGCAGGCTGATTTCAGAAAAGCCTGGAGAGACTTACATGAACTGATGCTCAGTGAAATAAGCATGACCAGGAGATCATTATATACTTCAACAACAATACTATATGATGATCAATTCTGATGGACGTGGCCCTCTTCAACAATGAGATGAACCACATCAGTTCCAATAAAGCAGTAATGAATTGAACCAGTTACACCCAGTAAAAGAACTCTGGGAGATGACTATGAACCACTACATAGAATTCCCAATCCCTCTAATTTTGTCCGCATTTCTGATTTCCTTCACAGGCTAATTGTACACTGTTTCAAAGTCTGATTCTTTTTGTACAGCAAAATAACTGTATGGACAAGTATACATATATTGTATTTAATTTATACTTTAACATATTTAACATGTATTGGTCAACCTGCCATCTGGAGGAAGGGGTGGGGGGAAAGAGGGGAAAAGCTGGAACAAAAGGTTTTGCAATTGTCAATGCTGAAAAATTACCCATGCATATATCTTGTAAATAAAAAGCTATAATAAAAAAGGAAAAAAAAAAGAAATGCATTATTTCTGATAGTATATAAATATAATGAGGAATTTTATAATAAATAATGAAAGAATTTAGTTTCAGCACTATAATTTGGACAGTCAATATGATGATTAAAATAATTTAGAAATATCAATTATAAATATTTGTAAGATAAAATTATTTTATATTAACTTTATAATTCCAGAAAAATTGCAGCAAACTCCCCAAATTTCTTCAGTCAAAAAATATAGTATCACACTCTAGTGTATACATTCTTAAAGATTTTCTGCTCTATAGAGTTTATTTACTCATTAATGAACTTCTTATCCCAAAAAGTACTAGATTTTCAGAGAATTATTCCAAATTAAATGAGATAATTCCAATAACTATAATTTGTAAACATTTACTTTATTTTGTTAAATATTATATATTTGGTCACAACAACTTTGGAAGAAGATCTATTAACACAAACAAAGAGGAAATGGCTGTCTGTAGCAGTGGAGGGAATATTCACACTAATGAAATTAGATTCCTGAAGTCCTGAAATAGATATTCAAGATGATATTTTAAATCTCCTGTTTACATATGAGATTTCTAATTTTTGAAATACAAGGAAAATGAGAGAGAAGAGGAAGAGATAATAGAAAGAAAAGGAGAAAAAAGAAAGAAGAGGAATAAGAGAAAGGTGAGTAGAAAGAAGAAAAAGAAGGAAGGAGGAAGTAGAGAACACAGGAAGAGGAAGATTAAGGCAAAGAAGATGAAAAGAAAGAGAAAGAAGAAAAGAAAAGTAGGAAGGGGAAAAGGAAAAAGAAGAGGAAGAGAAAAGAAGGAAGAAATAGAGGAGGCAAAAAGGAGAAGAGAGCTAGGGGAACAATCTAATTATTTTCCTTACCTTGTTGCTTTCTTTAGGCCTTCATATGCAAACCAAAGTTCGCCATCTTCATTTAAATGTTCCAAATCTTCTACAGAAAGTCTGGAAAATAGCAGAGAAAAGGAAATCAATTCTTACCTTTACATTTTGAGGTTTTTTTCCCTCATTTTAAAAATGTCTTAAAAATGTGAAGTGGTGTCAGTTTACCTGCTTCTCACATCTTCAATGTCATAACTTTCAAGAAGTTGCTTAGTAATTTCAGACATTTTTTCTGAAAGTAAAGCCAAAGTATAAACATGTTGGTGCAGCACAATGGATAAGCACTGGGCCTGATGTCAGGAAGACCTCAATCAACTCTAGCTTCAGATACTTATCTTGTCTGCTTCAGATTTGTCATTGGGAAAATGGGGATAATAATAATTATCTCCCAGAATAGTTCTGAGGGTAAAATGAGATAATATCTGTAAAGACTTTTACAAACCTACAAAGACTGCTATATAAGTGCTAATAATAATAATGATAATTATTATTATTTTGGACATGCAGGGCTGCTATTCTTTCATTAAGTCCCAATTTTCTAGCCTCATGCAGGCAAACTATCCATTGAACAATAATGTGGTCTGGTGCTGGTGAAGTATCTCACTTCTATAACTCCATAATAAATTAACTGCTGTGCTAACAAAATGACTGGTCTTGCCATTACCTCTCATTTCTCGTTTTTGTGACTGTACGTGTTTCTCTGCATCTATCTTCTGTGTCTGAAGTAGCTCTATCTCCTTCTGGAACTCAGAGATCATCTGGATGAAAACAGTGAACCAAAGTTTTTAAAAAATAGAATTGCCAATGTCCTATAAATAGTGCATTAGTGACATAATATATTCCTAACTGGGCATTCTCTATTACATGTTCACAAGATGCAACTGCATTTTAAAGGAATGTTAAACACCTGCTTCTTCTATAATTCATTCTGGCAAAGTAATTCATAGGCTGATGTAGAGAAAATTATTGTTTAATGGTTCAAACTGTTTTATAAATATAAATATGATTTGTTTATGAACATTGATAAAAAGTTTTGCCCCCAAAAGTTAGCTTTAATAACATTAACCAATTTGTTACATATTTGTTAATAGTATTTTGTTGTTGTTAATTTGTTATTTATTAATAGTTTCAGTGGAAGCAAAGGTTAATCAATAATTTCCTCATGGCATGGAGGAGAGAATTATTAAATTATAGACAAAGAAGAGGTAAAGAAGGGAGAAAAAGAATCAAAAAGGATGTCCTACATTGAACAAATAACATTGCATTTTTATGTCCTAACCAAATACTCCTTCATGGAACAAGAGTTATCATGGGAACAAAGCCACAAGGAACACTATCGTCCTCTTGAACAAGTTTTATTTTCTGTCAGTATCAGGTACTAAGGGAAGACAGAAAGCAACCAACACCTCTGGGAGTTGAGGGACAGATCTCTATTAAACCGAGAGCCATATTGGCATATTGCTGTTAATTTTTAAAAAAAATTTTAAAAATTAATTTAATTTAATTTATTTAATTTTTAAAAAATTTTTAAAATTTAAAAAAAAATTTTTTAAAAATGTTTTCTTTGGTTTTTAGTTAATAACTAAGAAAGCTAATATTATTGACTGGGCAGCCTGAGACATTCAGAAACCCAGTCACATCCAATGACCAGTGTAGTAGGTAGAAAAACCCACAGGATTTTAGACCCAGTGAGAGAAGAGACCTTGTAGGTGCTCTAAAATGATTCCTGATGACAAAGAATTCTAGTCTAAGTGATTGGAGGTGGGGGGAGCCTCAGTAGGGCAGGATTAGCTAGAAGAAGCAAAGGCTGGAATTCTTTCTGGGGAAGAGAGACGTAGCAGGAAGGTAGAGCCAAAAGAAGATGGCGTTCCAAATGAGTGGACAAGGCAGAGAACACTTGGAAAGTTACCTCAGGGACAGGCAGGTAAAAGGTTGAATCCAAGAAAGAGCCCAGTGGAGTAGGAGCATGAGTCTGTGTAGACAGGCAGGTGGAGTCCAGCACGTGAGAGTTAGCAAGAATAACCCAAGCAGGCAGGAGACAAGAAAAGTTCTAATAACAGGGCAGAGAGGCTTCCTTCTTTCCTACTCCCTGCTACCTGGGGGAGCCTTCTCAGAACAAAGGATGCGAACCTGCAGTGAGGGAGAGAGAGAGACCTGAACATACAGCTTTCCAGTCCTGAATAAGGCAGAAAGAAAGAGCCTTTGAGGAAAAACTTAGATTAAGTCTGGGAGAAAAGCAAAGGGTTTGTGGCCAAAGCGAGTACACAGAAAAGCATTGCTTCTTCACTGACCGCTGATCTTTGTGATTGTTTCAGTTAGTTTCAAGTTATCTGTCTGTTTCCTTGGTCTTCCTAGGAATTAGTTATACGTTGTATATTTTATTGTAAATATACATCATATATTTTATTAACAAATTTATTTCCTTAGAAAAGTTGGCATGTCATTATCAATGCAGCTGTGCTCTTAACTTACTATTAAGGGACTACTGAGCAAGTCATTTAGCTTTCTCTAACTCTTTGTCTTCCCCTCTGGAAAACAGGGATAATAATTACCAAGCTTGCGCTGTTTTTATGAGGAATATACCTCAAAAACCAAAACCAAACCCTTAAAATAGCGAGCTGATTATTGTGCTGGCTAAAAATCCTCAAATGATAGGCTTTAGCTGCCAAAGGTAAGAGATAATGTCTGGCACATAGTAAACACTTAATAAATCCTTGTTGATTAGTGATGGAATGCTGTCTAATGGTGTTTAAGCCAACCACAGAGACAATTCTGAGACAGCAGACAAGGGACATGGCTAGCTGGTGCCGTTCACATACAGTTGAGTGCACGCTCATGACACAGTGAACTGATTTTTCTCGAACCAGGACTGTCACTTCATTGAAATGGGAGGGTGTTTCTGGAGAAGCTTCCCCAATCAATGCAGATTAGCAATTGCTGCTGTAATTTAGTTACAGAGAGTTGCTTGGTTACTGAATAGACAAATGATTTTCTCAGGATTTCACAGGCAGAATGTGCTGAAGGTGGGACCTGAAACTCTCCTTATTCTCCAAGGGATAATAAGATCAATTTTCTATTCTTTATGTCACATTGCTTCACTATTTTCGATATAGGCTAATGGTTTGGGGGGGGATATTTTTCCTCCCACTTTTCATCACAGTATTCAAATTCTCTGATTATTTTATAGATCAATTTAAAGAATTTTAGAATGTTTTTTATATTTGGAAATGATCCCATTGTACTTTTTATTAAGTGGGGATATTGATGATAAAAGTATCTGATAGATGTATAGCAATTTAAAGTTTGCAAAGCACTTAACACATATTATCTCATTCTGAGTGTCTCAACTGTCTTTGATAAGGATACCATAGGTCATTATTATTTACATTTTATAAATGAGGAAATATGACTCATGTTTGTGGTTGTTCAATCATTTCACCTGTGTCAGACTCTCTGTGACCCTATTTGGGGCTTTTTTTTTTCCTTAGCAAAAATTAATGCAGTGGTATGGCATTTCCTTTTCCAACTCATCTTACAAATGAGGAAACTGAGGTGAACAGGGCTAAGTGACTTGCCCAGGGTCACACAGCTTAGTAAGTTTCTGAAGATGAATTGGAACTTAGATCTTCTTGATTCCAAGCCTAGAACTCTATCTCCTTTACCACCTAGATGTTTTTCATAGGAACATAATAAGTATCAGTGGCAGCTCTCTGACTCTAATTCTAGAATGTTATCCACGACACTACACTGCCTCTCATACTTTATGTTAGCATATAAAGTTTCAATTACTTTCCCCAAAATCAAAAAATCACCTTTTTGTAACTAAAAAAACACAAAATGCTAGCTTTTAAGTCAGATTTAAAAGCATTATATTTTAGATTAATGGATAAGAGAATTTTTCCTTTGACTTTATAAAGCATATGATTTTCTGAGTGACCTATAAAATCCAAGAATCAGCATTTTTATACATTTACTATTTTCACTTTGATCTGGAGGATAGAAGTGAGATTTCTGTTTCTACCTTTGTTTGCTTGGTAAGCTGGGCCACCTCTCCTTTCAAGCCATTGGAAATTATTTGTTCTTCCTCCATTTGATGCTGGAGTTGCAGTTTTTCTTCTCTTAGAGTCTTGATTTCTCCCTTCAAAGAGTGAATCTGTTTGTCATAGTCTTGTTCTTTCAGCTCAAAACTTTTCTCAAGCAATCTATGTTGTAAGAAAGAAAGATAAAACATTAGAGTTTTTGCTAGCTCTGAACCAAAACAACAGGTGATGTGGGAAACCAGAAAGAAGACAGGGAAAGAATTAGTAAAGAAATTAGAAAGTAATTATTAATTAGAAAAAAATCGGGAGTATTAGTAGCTGGAATTTGCTGTGAATGTACATTGCATAACATGATCTCTCTTACCCTGTCTCTCATATTATTCTTAAGTTTTCTGATTTTAGCAATGCTAGGTCTATAGTCACTGTACACAGAAATACAGGCTCAAGGAAACAAATTTAATGAGCTAGAATCATAATTTTTTAACCTGAGATATGTGAATTTAAAAAATTGATAACTGCATTTCAGTATAATTGGTTTCCTTTCTTATCCTGTAACTTTACTTTATGCATTTGAAAATATTCCTCTAAGAAGTCGTCCAGAGGCTTCCCTGGACTGCCAATGGGAATCATGACACATAACATGTTAAAGACTCCTGACTTAGATGTTTGATTGATTCACCACCTTTCTAAAGTGGATCTGATTCAAGGGAAGATCTTCCTCAACAAAGATCTCTATGCACCCAAATCCTTTATCAAGTCCTGAGATTTATTTGGCTTTAGAGCTTGTTGAAGATTCACATAACTGTCTGGTGGGTACAAAGGTAGTGAGTCTCAGCTCTGGAACGAAATCTTTTAGGCATAACCATGGGTCAACTAAGATCCCTACAAACCCAGAGCAGACTCCTTGAAGGATCAGATCATTCATCACCCAACTCTAAAGAAAGTGGACTGGCCTTGGGAATCTAATGAGCTAATTAGTCATTAAGCTTTTTCCTTTTTACTTTACTATGTAGTTGAAAGAATATAAATTATGGTGATAATATTAAAGAATCATCCCCAGGGAAATAGTTTAATTCTTCTCAGGTTTTTTTCTTCTTTTCTTTTATAACTCTTTAACATGTTCTGGTTTATGGGATTTCCAAAAGAGCTTCCAAAGCTTCTAAGAAAATAGTGGCATACTTTCAAAAAATTTTCCATTTATTAAAAAAAAAAGACAGACAGAAAAGGAAAATAAAATGAAACAGAACAGAACAGAACATTGCCCTGGGCCCAACAGAAAATCAGGGAGGATTCAAAATATGTAACAATAATTTCTAGTTCAAGAAAGGATATATAATAAAAGAAATTATATTCATGAGTGTCCATCTTTTCTTTGCTTCCTTATAAGTTGTTCTTTTATTCTCTATTGTGTACTTTAAAAAACTTTTTCCCCCTTTCATTCCCCTCCCAACTCCCCCAAACAGGTTATAGTTAAGTACAGATATATTTATATGGAGAGATATAGATATACACATACACACTCACATACACACATAGATACCCTGCCCATACACACACACACACATTCATACAACCACAGACCTACACACATGGAGCAACATGCATATATATATATATATATATATATATATATATATATATATATATATATATATATATATATATATATATATATATATATTTACATGTACACACACACATACACACATGAACTTCATTATAAGTCAGCCATACTAATGTTTTTAGATTACACATTTTTAGATGCATACACATACATTTACCCATATGTAAATGTATCTAAAACAGTATTAGTATGGCTGACTTATAATGTAGATTTATTTCTTGATTAAATCTTTGTTTGTATCTAAGACCAAAGATTACTAGCTGTAATTTTTTCTAATAAATGCAACTCCTGATTCTTGTTAGAGTGTATATTTCTTCCTTCCTATCCCTAACTTTTCTATTTTAATTCTGCTCCTTGTTAATATTAACTTCCTCCTTCATAGATTCTTCCCTTGTCTTTTCCTCCCCACCTTTTGTGATATATTCTTAAGAAATAAAAATACTAATGGAAATCAACTAATTCAGGTGATATTCCACCTGACAAAAATTCAGTTTTGTGAACTATTGAAATCAGAGTCCTAAGGCAGACTGGGGTTGCATTAATAGATTCTAGATTGTAATTGAATATTAACATAATTCTACCAGGTATGTGTGTGTATGTGACAAAGAAAATAAAGATAGGATGAAATTTTTATTTCAAATTAAAACTCTAATAAGAGCTTTCCATAAGTTAATGTGCCTAGTTCTTCTAGTATTAGGGAGAGGCCATGTGGTTTAGTGGGTAGAGAGCCTCGAAGCCAGGAAGACCTTGGATTGAGTCTCACACCCGGCACATGCGGTGTGTTTCTGGGCAAGTGGACTCTCCCCTCAATGCTCTCAATACCGTCTAAGTTTCAGAGAAGATGCCACGTTGTATGTGCAGAAGGAATTTCTTCTCCTCAGCATTCCCTCTATGAGTGCAATTCAGGTTTAGTTATTATCCTTCTCCAATTTGGGAGAAATGATTCATAGAAGGTCAGAAGTGTTCGGTGACTAGAACAAAACTATCAGGGGCCTGGCAGCTTAGTGTCCTATCAGGACAGTGACTCAGTCAGGCTTTTCTTAAGGTCCAAATGGTCCGTCATTCAATTCCCCCAAACATACAGTCTGAAATAAACACTTCTAAACAATCAAAGATCTTTGTGAAATGTCAAGATCTTAATGCTTCTTTCATGAGATCTTCAAACAATGATTTGAAAATGTATTATTCAAGACAAATGAATTAAATATAAATGTCATATCTCTTTTGCTACAATAAAAAAAATACCTGCGTTTCTATATTCATTGTCATTTTCTTATCTCATCTGTGCTCTGGCTCCAGCCTTCTGGGAATTTCCTTTCCTAGCCACCATTTGTCCTTCTTCAAACTTGAACCTCAGAGGCACTTCATTCTCAAGACTGACTTGAGAAATTAGCCAAAGAAACTCATTACTGTTCTGGCACCTTGTAGATCCCTTTCTCCCCCATGTGATCCTAGCTAATCAGATGAACTCTTAGCAGACTATTGCTGAGCCCCTTTTAGGAAAACCCCAACTGTGTCCAAACCCTTCATCTCCAGACCCCACTATAGTTACTTAACAAACATTAGCCAGACTTCTGAGAAGCGTCCAGGTGTGAAGGCAATGGATTTTGGTGAATGCTAGGATGAGTCTGAGTGGGGCTGGAGATATTTGGAGTGGGACACATTAGCAGGGGACAAGTAGTCTGTCTTAACACAGAGATATCTAACCCTAAAGGACAACTGAGCTTTCTGAGGGCAAGAATACCGCCCAGGAAAGAGAAGTGTTTCAGGAGGCACTTAGCAGGGACTCCCACTCTGAGGCACTGAGAATATCATTGCCCAAAATGGTGTTCAATGGACTGAGATCTACAGTAGTTCAACAACATGAACATTGACAAAGTTCACTCCTGGGAAAACACAGAAGATATGTCTGTCCCTTCTTGTCCTCCCCAGATGTACCAGGAGGACAAAGCGATACACAGAAAGGAAGTCACTTATTGGCTTAATTCAGGAGATAATTTAAGCAAAATAGCAGCATCACATGGACCATAGACTGTAAGTTACTCGAGGGCAGGGACTTTTTTGCCTTTTGGTGTCTGGTACATAGTAAGTGCTTAATAAATATTTATTGATTCACTTTTAGAGCTTAAGAATACTGATTCAAAGGACTCTTCTATCAGCTCAGATTACAGGATAAAAATTGTGCTTGCTATTTAGGGTTAGTGATATTTGGTAAAATACTTGAATTAAATTTCTGTATATATAAAAGACATATGATATAAATATATTATAATTATAATTCTAAAATAAATATAATATAAAGGGATATCCGGGATAAAGCACAGAAAAGGTTTGGAGACTGTTTCCTAAAAATAAGCTTAATTTTGCAACTTTCTACAAATAGGAAGGGGTGGCCAGAGCTGAAACTTTCCACAGAAAGGAGTGAGGAAATGACTGCATTAGAGGAAGAACTGGAAGTCCCGGCTGGTCCCTGCAGTGTGATTCATTATTGACAGATTCAGCAAATTATTTCTTCAGAGTGGTACTATCTTAGTGGTACTTCTTTTTTTCAATTGTCACTGTTACCTTAGATTTTAAAACAGAGAAGCTCTATTCTGCAGAAACTCCCTAACTTTATGTGTCTGAGCAACTTATAATTTGCATGACCTGTGTGGTACTGTGGAAAGACTGTCAGTTCTATATTTTAGCTTGTGATTTAATATAAGTCCCTTAACCTCTCTGAGCCTCTGTAAAAATAAAATAAAATAAAAGGGGGTGAAAGCTGAACTAAATGATACATAAGGTCTCTTGTAGCTTTAAATTAATACATCTATAATGGCTATGTGCAGGATAGACACAGTATAGAAGACAACAGAGAAAGTAAGAAGTGGGTAATTTTAAAATAAATTGTAATTCATACATTCTTTGTCTTTCTTCTTTTTGCACATCATCAAAAAGCTGCTTTGTGAGGTCTTCCATTTTATCTGTAAAGAGAGAAATGATGTTCAAAAAAATACCAAATACCTAGTAATCATGTATCAAGGATTTGTAATTTCCCTGACATGGCAATTCTTTCCACTAAAGCAGATTACATCACATTTATAATTTAAACTTAGAGAAAGAAGGTACAAGTTTGGAGAGTTTAATTGATTAGCCCAAAGCCACACAATGCAAATCACAAGAGGGACTGGACCCCAGGACTTCCTGATTCAAAGTCCGGCATTATATGCACTATGTCACACTACCTCTCTGATAATTATATAAAATAGTATTGGCCCTAGAGTCAAGAGGACTCATCTTTCTAATTCAAATCTGGCCTCAGACATGTACTAAATATGTGATCCTGGGCAGGTCACTTAACTTCTTGCCTCAGTTACCTTATTACATGATTACATTACATGAAGGAAATGAAAATCGCTCCAGTATCTTTGCCAAGGAAACCCCAAATGAAAAATAACTGAACGATATACTTTAGACCATAAAGATAGGAAAAATACTGGTGGTGTTATTAAATAGTTCTTATTTGAGGAACCTCAAATTTGAGGGACAGAGAAGGCAGTTACTAGATTATATAGTTTTTCCCAATTCAGAAACACTCCCCCACCCCACCCCACCCTCTATTTGATCAGCTGAACATAGTCAAGTAAGCTTCTTGTTGCACAAGGTTCACTTCTGCCATAAAATACAATTCTGTTCCACTCGCAAGCTTTTTTTCTTTCTTTTTTTAAATCCAACTATTTTATGTCCCCTTATATTACCTTTCATCTCCTCAGTCTTTTCTTGAAGCTTCTTTTCTATCTTCTCTTTTTGCATTTCCAATTCTTTGTTGTATGTCTGAAGATTTGCCAATTTCTTTTAAAAAATAAAGGGGGAGAAGAAAAATTCTGTGATTAACTGGTTTTAATTACCCCAGTAAAAAGAAGGTAGAAAAATTAGTTTTTGGATGTGCATCGTATCTTTTTTTTTTTTTTTTTTTTTTTTTTGATAGCTCTATACCTTTTCTTCCCTGAAGTGAATGCTTTGGAATCTGTTCTGGAATTAGAAATCCAGAGCTAGAAGGAACCTTGAGGTCACCTACATTTTGTAGATGAAAATACTGAGACCGAGAGAAGTTAAGTGACATGTGTAAGGTCATACAGATGGGGAGGTAGGAAGTGTGAGAAGTGGGGTTTGATGCTGGGTCTTAGGTCACCACTTCCCTTTCCATCATACTGCAGCTATGGGTCACTACCTGTCCTAGTTTTGGGTAAGACCCATTAAAGATGGGAGCAGGAATCTCAAGGCTCAGCAAGGGTTTGTTTGTTTGTTTGTTTGTTTGTTTTTAACATATTGCATGGGGGGCTGCTAGGTATAAAGAATAAGTCCCAGCATCAGGAGGATCTGAATTCAAATCTAGCCTCAGCTGTGTTATCCTGGGCAAGTCATTTAACTTTGGTTGCCTCTAAACATATTGCATGAATTTTTCTACAGTCAGGCTAATATCCTCAGTGGACTTATTTACTAGATTGCAAAATGAGCTATAATTCATAATACAAAACTGATGGGCTTATGAACATGCAGGAATTTCTATTGTTGTATGTTCTCTCTCCTACAAGGGTCATTGCCTATTGTTATTCTCAATTCTTATAGCCGATGTTTCTCAAAATATAATTAAAATTAATTAGAATTCTAGAATCCAATTAAACTATAAGGTCCTCTGTAAAATTAGTACAACCATTTTATGGCTAAAATGTCCATGCCTTTTTACCCAGTACTTCCATTGCTGGGTTAATACCTCCAGAACCATGCCATAGTATAGTCCCAATGAAAAGGAATAATTTGTATTTTCAAAAAGTAATGATTAATTTATTTTAGCTAATTTAAATAATATGACTACATATGATTTAAATAATATTTAAATAAAATTTAAATAATATGACTACAACAATGTGAATGGAAAGGACAACCACACACATAAATTGAAAGTGAATGCTGCAAAATTATAAAGAAGCATGGCTTGAAAGAAGAGATAATAGGAGGTGTGCTCCCCTTTGCAATGGTGGGAGGGCCTGCTAGGACTAACCACTATTAGACAGAGCTCTGAGAAATGCAGGAGACACAAATAATGTGAGAAGCAGTCAGTGCTTTTTCTGCGCATCCCAAAGTTAGAAAGAGGCCTTCAGGGATCTGTGTTTGTACAGCAGACAGTGGAAGTGACCCCCCCTCTTCCTAGCCCAATGGGTATGGGGATAACAGATCACCTGGGAGAGTGAATCTGCTCAAGGATCTTTTGGAGGCAGTTCATAGGAACACAGGGTTTTCAGAGACAGAAAGGACTTTCCTGAGTCTCTCTCCAACTACTGCTCTCTTCCTCCTGACCTGTGTCTTACTCCCTTTCACCCCATTATCCCTAGAAACTATTTTCCCTTATATCAGGGAAAATAATGGCAAAAATAAGATTTGCTTTATAGAAATGTGCTTTTGAGGAAAACAGTTCATCTCTTCCCTATATGGCATCACAACAGAATTCTTAAGTAGAAAAAAAAAAAGATCACAAACTTTACCTCTTCCATAACTTCCTTATGCTTCTTTCCTTTCTCTTCACATGTTCGTTTTTGAAAGGCCAATTTTTCAAGCTCTGATTCAAGTTTCTGAATCTTCTCCATATCATTGGCATGAGTGGTGGCCAAGCTGGTTAATTTCTCCACTAATCCATGATTTTCTTTGTTCTAAAGAAGGGGAAAAACGATTGTTTGAAACTAATGAAGGCTTTGTGTTTCGGGGATGGGGAAGCTTCTCTGGT
Source organism: Sminthopsis crassicaudata (assembly GCF_048593235.1). NCBI lineage: Eukaryota > Metazoa > Chordata > Mammalia > Dasyuromorphia > Dasyuridae > Sminthopsis > Sminthopsis crassicaudata. The sequence goes on from NC_133618.1 coordinate 523,921,495, forward strand.
CCTATAACAAGCCTTCCAAGTTCATGGGGCTTTACATTTCCTAATCTCTTCTTTCCACCAGAATAGTGGGCAAATGCATATGGAAAAGGGAACTTACCTGATCTTCTAGCCTTTTTTGCAAACGTTGTACCCTGTAAGAAAGCTGGATGTTCAGGACAAACCGTCTGATGTTCTGGAACCTGCGTCTGGCCAGCCAGGCTCGGGCATACTTCTGAAGGATTATGGCCTTGTGCTCTTTCAACATCTCGAAAAATAAGATGTTAGACATTCTCACAACAGTCCAGTGACACGCTCATTAATGACTTTAGCACTAGGAACCTGAACCCTTGGAGAACAGGGACTGTTTCATTTTTATCTTTATTCCCTCAGCACCTAGCACGTGCCCAACACACGATAGATGTTTAATAAATGCTTGCTGACTTTGGCTGATTTATGATTTTATAGAGAGGAAGAAGCAACTACTAGTATATTTAAACAATGAAATTACAAAATGTAATCTCCCAATGGGGTCCTATAACATCAAAGCTTCTTGAATAGTTAACACCGAAGATCAATCTTGACCTTTCTGAAATATTTCCTGTGCATAACTGAAATTGGGAGCAAGGCAGTAAAAATAAATCTCTTTGGCTAGCACGGTCCCAAGAAGACGCTGAATTCTGGTTGTACCTTTTGATATTTCTTCCTTGCTAGGAATCCTCGGGTATACGCCTGTATTGTTATAGTGGCCACACGAATGAGCTGGTAAAGGTTTCGGACCAGATAACCTCGGCAGTGCTTCTGAAGGATTATGGCTGCCCATGCTTCTTTCAAGGCCGTGGCAGAGATAGCTTTCCTTGATAAAAAAGAATATAAAGGTAATTTGTTTACCACATAATGTCTGCGTCTGCTGGACCACTCTATATTTATAAAACACAAGTTTTTCTTTAAACAAAAAGACACCTTGTTTTAATGGTACCATCATTTTCATCAGTAGCTGTACCCCTCCTTTTTGTGGGGAACTGATCAGATCTTTGACTACAATGATGTAGAAAACTCTGAGTGAGAAAACTCTACCTGTGCAGGTCAGCTCTTCCTCTGTAACTTAAGTTTTAGGGAGTTGTTTAGGTCATTAAAAGGTTAAATTACTTGCCCAAGTCTGAAGCTAATCTGTCAGTCTTCCTAATTCTGAGACTTACTCTCTATTCAGTATACCAGGCTCTTAATTACCTTACAACAAGGAGTAACACTTAAGTAAAATTAACCCACACAATAACTTTCTCTCTCCCTCTCTCTTCCATTTCTCTTTCCCTGTCCCCCATGTTTCTGTCCCTGTGTCTCTCTGTCTCAGTGTCTCTCCTATACATATATCTACACACATACACATACATTAATATAAACATATTTATATAATATTCTATGTTCCTCCACTTTTTATTTGAAAAAAGAGAGGCACAAAACCTTTTAAGTGTGGCTTTCTCTGTGTTTTTTCTCTCTTTTTCTTTGTCTCTGTCTCTTTCTTTGTTTCCCTCTCTGTCTCTATCTCTGTCTCTCTTTCTTTTTTTCTCTTTTTCTCTCTATCTTTCTTTCTCTCTTTCTTTCTTTTTTTCTCCCTCTTCCTAGTCCAATAATCAATGCTACTGATAATAATACTGATAATTATCAAAAAAGGTTTATAATATCCTTAGATTGGGAAGTATATATTACATTATTAAAGGTTTCCATGAAAAATGGCTTACACAAACCATCCGTGCTGAGACTAGTCACCTTCACTTATATGGAACAGCACATCCTGATTAAGTTTGTGTATATTATGTATATTATATAAGTGTGCATATTGCTAATGCATACATACACACATGAATGCAGGCAGGCTGACAAACACACATATTTTATGAATCCAAGAGTATATACAGTAGCTTTATGGAAGCACATCCATAAGTAAAGTGGACATTTATATTGATCTTTTTACTTTGATCCCAAGCTTACTTCTAATGACTCAATCAGAAACCACTATCAGAGAATAAATATACATATACCCACAGACAATGCACCCACATAATGAAGACAATGTTTTTTCAGTCAGTCAGTCAGCAAGCATTTATTAAGTATGCCTGGCACTTTGCTAAATGTGGGAGACACAAAGAAAGGCAAACAGCAGCCTTTGTTCTCAAGGAACTCAAAGTTTAATGTGACAATGTAAATAACTAAATATATACATGAGGTGTGTATATACATACACATACATTTGTACATGCACAAACAACAGTGTTTATATATACAAATATACATGTATGCACAGGATACACAGAAAAGTTATTTCTATCTTATATATGTCCTTTGCATGTTTACATATGTATTTTTATTTCTATATACATATGTAATTCTTGGAATATAATTTCAAAGGGGAAGGCACTAGCAGCTGATGATGACTAGGGAGTGAACCAGAAATTTGAAAAGGATGAGATGAGGGGAGAGAACATTCCAGGCACAGGGTACATCCAGTTCAAATTCAGGCTGATGAGAGATAGAGTAGTACCTAAGGAACAGCAAGTGCAGCAGGTCCTATATTGTAGACTGAGAAAATGGAAGTATCTGAAGACTGGAAATATGGGAAGGGGCCAGGTTATAAAGAGCTTTAAGTACCAAAAACACAAGGTTTTGTATTGATCCTGGAGATAGGAGGAAACCAATGAATTTTACTGAATGAGGGGAGGGGGAAGTGATATAGTCAAATCTACACTTTAGAAAAATGATCTTGCATTATATACCTCAACAACAACAGTTCTGATGGACATGGCCCTCTCCAACAATGCGATGATCCAAACCAGTTCCAATAGAGCAGTAATGAATTGGACCAGCTACACCCAGTGAAAGAACTCTGGGAGATGATTATGAACCACTAAACAGAATTCCCAGTCCCTCTATTTTTGTCTGCCTGCATTTTTTATTTCCTTCACAGGTTAATTGTACACTTTTCAAAGTCCGATTCTTTTTGAACAGAAAAATAACTGTATGGACATGTATACATATAGTGTATTTAACTTATACTTTAACATATTTAACTAACATGTATTGGTCAATGTATTGGTCAACCTGCCACCTGGGGGAGGGGAGTGGGGGGAAGGAGGGGAAAAATTGGAACAAAAGGTTTTGCAATTGTCAGTGCTGAAAAATTACTCATGCATATATCTTGTAAATAAAAAGCTATTTAAAAAAAATGATCTTAGCAGCTGATTTGGGGGTGGTTTTGTAGTATAGAGAAACCAGAGGCAGGAAGATCTATTAGAAAGTTATGCAATGAGATGATGAGGGCTTGAATTAAGGAAAGGCTGTGTAAGCACAAAGGGCGTATTTAAGGGATGATGTGAAGGGAGATACAATGAGATTTGGCAATGGGGTGCACATGTGGGTTAAGGGAGCATGGGGAGTTGACGATGAAAACAGGTTTTGCACTTATGACTTGGTAATAAGAGGGAAGTGAAGAAGAGAGGAAGGTCTGGGAGGAAAGAGGATGAGTTACATATTAGTTATGTTGAGTTTGAGATTTGAAAATATGTATAGTTGTTGGTGCAGGATTATAACACCAAGGAGAGACTAAAGCTAGATAAGTCAGAGTTGTGGGAATCATCCTATACATATGTTAATTGAATCTGTGGGAACTCTCACCACATGAGATTCAAATCTGCTTCTGACAGGGAGAGACTCTTCTTGTCTATCTCTTCTCACCCTCCAGGAGAATCACATCTTGCAAACTAACTGTGAGTCTATCCCAAAGCTCTTGTCATGTGCTATGGCCTCTAGCTATATATTCTATTTCTTAGTGACCCCATTAGCTTCCATGAATTTAATTGTCAGCAACTCCCGGATGTATATATCTCTCTTCATCACCCAACTGTCCATTGGACATTTTGAACTGGATGTTCCACAAACATCTCAAACATAACATGTTCAAGACAGAACTCCTTTTCTCCTCAAACCCAATCTCCATCCAAAATTCCCCATTTCTGTTGAGGGCACCTGCATCATTCCACAATCTCATAGTCATCATAAATTCCCCTCTTTTCTTCCACATATGCCATCATTTGGCAAGTCTTGTCACTTTTCTTTCTATAAAAGCTCTTGTATCCACTCTCCTTCTCTGCTCACATTTCTATAGTACAGATTCTCATCACTGTGATTACTGTAATAGCTGCCTCATCTTTCCCTTCTTTAATACATCCGCTTCTCAGCTGCCAAAGTGATTTCTCTCCAAACACATATCTAACCATATCACCATCCTCCTCAAGAAATTTCTGTGATTTTCTTTTAGATCTTCTAAAAAGTCAAATGCAAATGTTTCTATTGGGTATTTAAAGCTCTTCTCAATCTGTATCCAACTTACTTTTCCAAGCTTATTATACATTACTTTCTTTCATGACTTTTCAATTCAGACAAAATAGCTCAACACTCATGATACCTCATCTCCCATATCTCCATGCCTTTGCACAAGCTGTCTCTCATGAATTTCCCTCCTCACCCCTGTCTCTTAGAATTCTTGGTTTCCTTCAAAGCTCAGCTTAAATGCCATTTTTTAACATGATATCCTTCCTGATCCTCCAACCGCCAACGTTCCAACCCTCCCCAGGTTTCCTATATTTATGTATTCATATTTATATGGATACATATTCTTTCTGCCAACAGAAAACAAGTTATTTGAAATGCCACTTTATTTTTGTCTTTACAGCATTTAAGAGAGTGTCTGGCACATGACAGGCAATTAATAAATGTTTGTTGATTGACTGAATTATTATTTTCCTTTGTATTCCCCAAACCTATCATAATATCTTATATACAACAGGTACTTAACAAATATTTTTGATTGAATTGAATTCCAGGTAATAGATTCAAACTTCTCAAATTTATGAACATTAATTAATATTTATAATTTCATTACCCCATTTTATCTTCATTTAAAAATATCATTCATTGTACTATTAAGAAGAAGAGACAACATAAATGTCACCACAGAAAACCTAAATTTAAGAGGATAGAGCAATTCCTCTAGGATTATATATTAAAATAATGGTCAAATCAGAATGAAAAAGTCAGAAACTCAGGCTTCTCACTCCTCTGATTAACTTCCAGAATCCTTTGTTTCTTCTCCACTTGTGTGTGTAAGCACTTATACCATACTATATATACACCACCCTATTCCCATTATGTACATCGGTCCAATACCTTACAGTTTGCTGTCCACGAAAGTATTGCTGTATTGTCACAGCAGCTTTTCTCTGCCGGAGAAATTTCTTTCTCTGGAGCCAGCCTCGGATGTGCTTTTGTATCATAATACATCCTTGCCTCAGTTTATCCAACCGGAGCTTTTCTAAATAGGCCACCTGTCCTGCTCTGAAGAAAATTTTTGTTTTACCAAACTGATATTGGTTAGAGTCCTAGAAGAGAAAACAGTATACCTAATCAGACACGTTCTTTCCCAGATTTAATATATGCAGATTTTCCACAATATGCGTGAGACACCTGAAGTCTTGGGGAAGAGATTATGGTCATACAATAAGTACAAACCATGGTTACCAGCACTTCTGAAAGAAATGGGAATAGTTAACTAATAATTTAATGGAGAAGAAGAAGGAGAATTCAAGTATCTAAAAGGCAGTTAGATAGAAGAGGGGTAATAAAAAGGGTTTTGGACCAAGTAATTTAAACACAAATACCAGGAATAATAGGAAACACAAGGTGAAAAGTAAATCTAAATCTTGTCTTTCACCCATACTGTGAGTTATGTAGACTGTGCAGGTTTGAGGAGAAAAGTGCATGAATTCGATGGAGCTTTTGAATGCAAAATTTTCCTTGGAGGAGGGACCAACTCTAGAATGGACCTTTAAGAACTGAAAACTACCTAGGTCTGTGGGTAGAAAGAGCTTGTCAAAGAAAGGGTTATTGTCTGATTTTTTTTCCCTATCCTGAATACTTTTTTCATGCTGAGGGACTTCAGTTCTGTGGTTGTAATCTCTGTAGGGAGGACAGGGAAACTCATTGGGAAGGAAAGTTTCTTTATTTTGGGATTGGGAGGACTTTAAAGCTTAAGTTGTCCAATAAGTTTGGAGGAATTTATATTCCCCAAAGAAAGCAGAGATATAATGAAGAGAGAAAAAGGGATAGCTGGACCATTTATGAACTGGAGCGTGAGTTTCTGTATCTTTTTTGGTCAGGTTAAATAAAGCCTGTCCTCTATTTGATGTTTTATTAGCCCAAGTACTTGCTCTGTAGCTTAGCCAGGCCCCTTTCCTTTTGTTGTACAGTCCTAGAATCCTTTCTAGGAGTATCAGCACAAACCAGAGAGTAATGAGAGCTCCCACGCTTTTATTTGGGATAACTAAATCTAGAGCGTTGGTTTTGGGTCACAGATTATATTCCAATTCCCACCACAATTTATTGCCCCTGCATCTTTCTAACTATAGCTCAGAATACTTTCTACATACTCTATTCTTTTGCAAAATGGTACATCTTGCCCTTTCCTACCTTCATTCTTTTGCTCAAGCTATATTCCCTATGCTTGCAGCCCCCCCCTTCATTCCATCCATTTGTTGAATTTCTACACTTTCTTTTTTTTAATACCCATTTCACACACTACCCCCTTTTCCTCCCCCCCCCCACTATAGTGCTTTACTTGTGACTTTCAGAAGTCTTGCGTATGAATTCTGACACAGGAACTTATTAGCTATGATTCCCTAGGTGACTCACTTAATCTCTCAGACTCAGTTTCTTCATCTGTAAAATAGGAAGAATAGTACCACCTTCATAAGGATCAATGAGTTAGCATGTACAATGCTCTGCAAATCTTAAAACACTACATAAATGCTAGTCCTTATTATTATGCACTCTTCATATACTGTTTTGTATTTGCTGGCATATGTATCATAGCCCTCTACTGAACTGTGAGCTCCACAAGGGTAGAAGCCCTGGTCAGTCTGCTAAAATTTACATCAGGAAGTCACAGTACTAAGCTGGAGGAACTTTACAGATTATCTTATCTGGAATACTCATTTTATAGATTATCAGCTTCTCAGTGCTTTGTATCCAGAAGGTGATTAAAGAATGTTGAACTGAATTATCTAAGAAAGAAAAAGTGACCTATAGTAGGGAGCACAGACTAACCTGGATTAATCTGTGTAAAACCACCTTGCAAACCTCCTTCTTATCACTGAAGGCAAGTTCCTGCTGAGTCATGAGAACTCCATAGCGGCTATAAAACTCAATGTATGTCCACCTGGGGGAAAAAAGATTCAAATTCAGTAAATGACAGTATGCTTTGAGTGCAGTATCAAAGCTCTTTTAACCTAGGGTTTCACATGCACTAGAACGCTTTTTGCCACTGCCTCTGCTGACCCTCTGAGTGACAGCAGCAGTGAGGAGGGCTGGAGGGTTATCCTGGGGCCCATGGTACTGAGCCAAGTAGCATCCTCCCACTCCGTTATCCTGCATCCTTCTCACCAGCTACCAAGAGCTCTTTTAGTTTGCCACTGCCAGGTCTCCCTCCCATGGAACCTTTTCCCTTGCCACCTCCATACAAACTTCTCTCTCTCAGCAGTCATGGAGTTTGGAGCCAGCACCTGTAGATATGCCCAACAAGTGGGAAGCCTATTTCCCTTACAGCCCACCTTTGTCCTAGACTAATGCCTTTTTCCCAGGGCAGGGAGAAGGGCTTAGGAGATTTTCACCTGCACTTCCAGAGGATGTGTGCCCAGGACAAATGCTGCCCTTTGGTCAAAATAAGCCGGTGTTCCCAAAGAATCTCTGCAACCTACCTGGAAGGGTAACTCTGAGCACTGATGCGGATTGTTTCTAAAACTCCACAGGCTCGAAGCTGCTGAACAATTCTTTTGGAGTCAAACCTAAGGAAACAAAAAGTTTTCAACCGTCTCCCATCATTTTTTATTTGGGATGATTGTTGTTGTCTCTGTAGAGCAGAGTCCAAATATTGTTATTTAGTCATTTCAGTCAGATCCAATGTTTTGTGACCCCATTTGAGGTTTTCTTTGTGACCCATTTGCAGTTTTCCTGGCAAAGATATTAGAATGGTTTGCCATGTCCTTCTCCAGCTCATTTTACAGGTGAAGAAACTGAGGGTATGTCTAGCTGACATTTATTTCTATTTAAACTGTTATAACATACACAAGGTAGGATGCCACACAGTTGTGCCATTTCTACAATAGGAAAGGCAGCAAGGTAACACAATGGATAGAGTACCATTACTGGAGTCAGGAAGACTCATCTTTCTGACTTCAAACCTAGCTTCAAACATTTATCAGCTTGCAATGATGGACAAGTCACTTCACCCTGTTTGTTTCAATTTTTCCATCTATAAAATGAGCTGGAGAAGGGGATGGCAAACCACTCCACAACTCTGCCAAGAAGCTCCCCTTTCCCAAAAGCCATGACTGAAATATGACAGAAGAGCAAAACAATAAGGGAGTTTCTCATCATTTAGAGCTCTTCAAACCAAGGCTGGATGACCTTGGAGTCAAAAGACTTGTGTTTGAACCTGAGAGGTGGGCACAAATAATTATGACACTGAAGGGCTTTCAAAATGACTATCTGTTGAATTTGGCCCCTGAAAGGTAAACTTGAGTTGTGGAAAATTCATCTATGGGAAACATCTCTATTCCCAGAGATGCCAGATAAATCATGTTACTAGAATATTAAAGTATTTTAAAGTGTAACTCATAAGCTACCTGAAGACTATTTCTATCACTTTATTAAAACAGGTATCTTATAGGTTACTCTTAGGCAAAACCTTGTCAATCTAGTTTAATAATTACTAGATATTTTCTTAATGACTTTATCTTTGAATAAAATTAAAAGATATTTCTTATTATTCTGAATTTGATAAGCACCAGCAAACATGAGCATTTCCACATATGAAGAGCTGAAAAAAGAGAACTATATATGTAAATGTAAATTTCTAGTATGCACAGCTTAGGTTTAAAAAATGTGATAAATTCAACACCCTAGTTTCAACCTGTTCTGCTTATTTATCTCCTCCTCAACAGCCTTCTGTTCTCTTCTGTATTTAAAATGGAGGGGATCACTACATGCATCTACCCTAATTAATATAACCAACTAGATGATCTATATATAGCCTTTATCAAGTGATAATACTTCTCTGAGATCATAGACTCAATCAAAGGTATAATCTAGGTGTGCTTAAGTCCCAGACTCCACTAATGAATCCATCAATCACTGGTATAAAATTAGGTATGCACACGTCTTCCATCAGTTTGGGAGGAGTCACTGAATGAAATTAGAGGAAGCTGAGGAATTGAGGATTTCCAAATGAATGGAGATGGGCTGAAAGAATTAGATACACCTCTGAACTGACATTTATCAGAGAAGGGAATTTACTGTGAGAGTTAAGCTTAAGGAGCCAGACCCTTATTCCTGTAAACCAGAGGGCAGCAAGGTAGCAGGGAGGGGGATATGGGAAGATTGAATCTCTCTTCTCTGCTCTTGACCAGAGAAAAATGCTGCAAACTTTGAAAGGCTGGAATTTACATTTCTCATTAGTGCTGGAAGCAGTGTCTTGGGCAGCAAGATTCTCAGATTAGAAAGCTGTAGACTTCCTGCCTTACTGGGCTGTCCAACTTATTCTCCTTCCTTTTGCCCATAGGATTCTGGATGTTTTTTGGTATAGTCCTGGGTTGTATGAAAGAGCTTAGTGCTTTCTTTGAATTTCTTGAATATATCCAACCAGTACCCTTTGAAATCTTTTCTAACACATATCTAACTCCTTTATACACACACACACACATATATATATATATATATATATATATATATATATATATTATCATCATCTTAGCCCAATTACTATATATTTTAGTAATATGCTTATAAGAAAAAATAACTTTAACTCTATTTTATAATTACAATTTCCCACTAATTATTAAGATCTTAGTCTATTGGCAAATTTTGGATAAAGACATGTCCACATTCTGACCAAATTAAATTATTCTAACTCCTTTCCGGTTTCTTTTCTTATTCACTTCTTCCATTGTTTACTCCTTGAGAGCAAGGTCTATGTCATAGCTATCTTGGCATCTTTAGTACTAAGAAAAATAATATAAAAGGTGCTTAACAAGCATTGAATAAAATAATTTTTATTTCAAATATTATATTTTAAAACCATAAATTCCTCTTTATACCTAAAACTCATTTTTTTCTGGATAGAAAAAAATGTTGATTTTTTTTCCAATTTACACTAAATTAATTCATATCAATCATCAGACTTAGAAAATCATTAATAAAGGAAATGCTGTTCCCTACTCTTTTGTGCTCTCTAAGAATAGCATTAAATAATTAGCCATGACACTGAACAATATTTGCATCTTCAGGAATATTGGAGCACTTACTCAAATGGGAGCTTCTCATCGTTTGGCTTTATGCATCTCACATAGTGAGGTGTGGTTGCATTGAGCGTCTCCATCAGCAGATACAAAGAGCTTCGGAACTACAAAATCATAAATTTTCAGGTCATATTAAAAGTCATAAATTGATGTCATATTGAACCTAATTTAACCTTTGCATCTAGACAATCAATACATTCTTAGCTTCCATGTTATCTCAGTATGAACTGAAGAGGGAAAAAAATAAAATCAAAATGCTTAAAAAGGGGGGAGGGGATATTTCAGGAGTGTCTGTAGCCACATATGATACTTTAAAAAATTAAATATAATGAAAATTGTCTCAAATTTTCCAAATAAGCTAGCAAACTGTGTCAGATATGTCTTCTAGTGATTGTAGCAAGACTTGGAATGCTATAAAGCCTAATAAGTGAAATTCATAATCATTCAAAGGAGTTTCACCTAATTATTCACATAGGGAAAAACAAGTAGATGAAGAATGTTTATTGTTCAGAATGTGATATTTATATGCTCATCTGTTAGCATGTGTGCATATACACACATATTTAACATATACACATGTATATGTATAGGTAAACATACAATTAATGTGACAAATGGATGTTAGACCCCGAAATGAACAAGGGAGAGAAAATGGATAATTTGTCTTTGGGCAGTTGGACGGTTCTTTTTAACAACTCCAAACTTCACCCTACAACAAAGACCTATATTGTTTACACAGATATCCTTCTAGTAATAAATGGCTGTGAGTCAATGAGATATTAGAGTTTTTTGAAGATTTGAAGTTGAAGGTCGCCAAAGGAAAATAAAAGATATATACGGGGTTAAAGCAGGCATCAATACATTCAAATGAAGAATGTGAATGTGGCCAGAGAAAAATGTATGTCTGGAAAAAAAAAAAGATGGGCTGGTCATGTAGCCAAGAGAAAGGATAACTGATGGCTAGCCTCTGTGCTCCACCAAAAACTGTCAAAATAACGAATATGCTTTTAGAACATTGGATGTAAATTTATGGGAGGACATGGGCAAGAGGCTCCTGGGGTAGGCGTGGATTGGATGCAAGTTGCAAGGCTGGAAGAAATGCTCATATTGTTGAGATTACTAGCACCGGTGAATTAGGATAAGCTTGAACTTCAGCAATAACTATTTAGCTACACAGTATGTTAAGCTTTGCAAAGTGCTTCAAATATACTTATTTCACCTGGGTCTCATAACAACCTTCTGAGTTATAAAACCACAAGTTTAACATTGCTTTTATAAACTATGCAGAGATACTCTGTAGTATACTGGACAGACAGCTGGTCTCAGTATCAGAAAGATCCAAGTTCAAGGCCTGCCTCATACTCATTGACTATGTTTAACCAGGACTAATCCTTTGATCTCAGAGGCCTAAATAATTTTAAGACTCTATGTTTGAAATCAACTGCCAATTTGCTCTGGGAAATGAAGTTTCCCTGTTTACCAGTGAAACCATGGATCTGATTTAAAAACAAATAACCTTGAAAACATAGGACAATATTTGGCCTAATGAAGCATATTGATACCTTGAGTGAGGTAGTGCAAATAAAGCATTTGGTGACCACAAAGTGTCCCATAAACATAAGCTATTGTTATTGTGTTGATTACTTTCCAAAGGATACTGAAAATAGCAACCAATAAAAAGCCAAAAAAAATTTGGCCAGAATTGTGTTACCTTAATAAAAACCCCACTGTTTTTTTGTATTTTTATATTCGTATTATTTATTTGCTGCATTATTATGTGTTGTATATTATATTTGAATTGTTTATATTTTTATATTTTAAAAATGATATTTTCCACATCTGCCCTAGAATATAGATTATGCAGATACATGACTCTCCAAGAGAAGCAGCAGAACTCACACCCACAGCCTCCCTTCTCTTTACTACTCCCAAAGATCTTCTTGGTACCTTGTTGCCAACTGTTGTCCGGAAATTCTTGTTATTTGGCTTGACTACTTGCTTGGCTGATTTGACTGTGATAGATGAATTGAAGGGAGGAGGAGGACCTGGGTTTTCTTGGAAAAAACTAGCACAAAGAGGAAACTGAAAAATGACAAAGAATATAACATTTATCAGAGATAAGAATAATAACAACTAGTACTTATATAGCATTGTAAGTTTCTCAGAGTGCTTCATAAATATTAGCCTATTTGATCCTCACAATGACTCTGGAGGGAGGTGTTATTGTTATTCCAATTAAATACATGAAGAATCTGAGGCAGAGTTTATATGGCTTGCCCAGGGTCACACAGCTAGCATCCAAGGCTGGATCTGAACTCAGACCTTCTTGAGTCAAGGCTAGGTACTCTCTCTCCACAGGACCTGCTAAATAGGTCAGCTAATCCAATCCTTCCTCATTTGATAGGTGCAGAAAATAAGACCAGAGAGAGAAAGTAACTCATCCAAAGATGCCCGATAAATGAATGCCTTTTTCTTTCTTTCTTTTTTATTAGATATTTTTAAAAAGAGATATTTAAATTTTTTTAAGATTTTATTTTTTCCCAGTTACACATAGAACAAAATTTTTAAACATTTGTTTTCAAAACTTTTGAGTTCCAATGATCAACTGTGATGGAGTTGGATCTTTTCAACAATGAAGTAATTCAAGGCAATTCCTTGATGGAAAGAGGCATCCACATCCAGAGAGAACACTATGGAGACTGAATATTGATCAAAGCATAGCATTTTCACCTTTGTTGTTGTTAGTTTCTTTCTCATTCCCCCTTCCCTTTTGATCTGATTTTTCTTGTGCAGCAATGTGGAAATATGGTAAGAAGAATTGCACATGTTTAACCTGTACTGGATTACTTGCTGTCTAGTGGAGGGAGGGAGAAAAAGTTAGAACACAAATTTTTGCAAGGGTGAATGTTGAAAACCATCTTTGCATGTATTTTGAAAAAATAAAAAATTATTTTTTTAAAAAAACTGAGTTCCAGATTCTCTCCCTTTCTCCCTCTCTCCTTCTTCCCCCCACCCCAGGAAGGCACATGAGAGATTATGCAAAGCCTTTCCATAAAAATTATGCAGAATGTAGGTTCTTGATATTCAGTCCAACACTTCATTACACTCCCTTTACTTCTCTTAACCATGAGGCAAAACTTGGATGTGCCATTGTTTCATTACCATGGAGAGCTCACACTGTAAGAACTCCTCTCCACCAACACAAATGGGTTTTCTTTCTCCACCTTAGTGGTCCTGGGGTAGCAGGCAAGGTTCACTGCAGTTAAATGATTTGCCCAGAGACACAGAGTTAGTGACTATCAGAGACACCCTGACCCTTCCTACACTTTGATAAATCACTTCCCATATCTCTCTAAGCTTCAGTTCCCCCAACTGTAAAATGAAGATAACAATGTACCTACTAAGCTACTTGCTTGTGGAACCTACTTGTGAAAAGCACTTTGTGAACTTTAAAGCACTACAAAATTGTGAGTCATCTTTATTAACAATAACAATCATTCAGGCTGAATATATTAGCAGATTTTCTATTGTTTTGTTTTTAAGCAGCAGGCAAGCTTGTGGCCTTCAAATTTAAACAATAATATGTACTATTTTCTCCCCACTCTGCCCCTTCCAATCAGATTTCCTGTATTTTGTATTTTTGTATTTGATTTTCTGAGTCTAAATGCAGGACTTTATTTTGTATATCAGTTTCTTCATTTTAAGCCTTATGTTTCAGCCTGCTGAAATACTTTTCAGTATGGTTTCCATTGTCTTAATAGGCTAGCTATCTCTCTTAATCAAAGCTAATCATCTACAAATTTGACAATCATGACAGTTAATGAATTAACTTACACTCAAAAAGCAGCTAATTACTACTATGCTTAAAATTTAGATAATTTGTACTGCTTATTTAAAAAGCATTTATATGTATACTTAGAGGGAAGATAACAAATTTTCATCACTGTAGATACCATACTTGGGGCAGCTGACTCCTTTTCTTCCTCCTGTCTTTTGAAGATCTTTCCCAAAATATTCCCAGGAAAATTTGAATAAAACAACCTACTTACAGTGTGAGAGAGGGATATGAGAGGGATAGGGAATTTTAAAATTTGAGAGAAGTGTTCTTTACTTCTAAAGCTCCACAAGGAGATCTGGCTGCTGTTGCAAATAGAAGACATGCTTTTTAGGGACGTAAGAATAGAAGAGACACATTTCTCAAATAATAGAGAACTGAGTCAAATTTATAAGAATACAAATCATTCCACAACTAAGAAATGGTCAGAGGATATGAATAGGCAGTTTTCAGATGAAATTAAAGCTATCAATAGTTATATAAAAATGCTCTAACTCATTACTGATTAAAGAAATATGAATTAAAACATCTGAGGTGCCATTTCACACCTATCAGCTATATGACAGAAAAGAAAAAGTGGTAAACATTGGAGAAGATGTGGGAACATTAGGACACTGATGTATTGTTGGTATAGTTGTGAACTGATTCATTCATTCTGGAGAGCAATTTGGAACTATGTCCAAAGAACAATCAAAGTGTGCATACCCTTTGATTCAGCAATATCATTATTAGATCTGTATTGCAAGGAGATCATTAAAAAAGGCGGGGGGGAAGGACCTACATGTACAAAAATATTTATAGTAACTCTTTCTGTGGTGGCAAAGAATTGGAAATTGAGGAAATGTCCATCAATTGGGAAATGGCCAAACGAGTTGTGGTATATAAACATTATGGAACACTATTGTGCTATAAGAAATAGTGAGCTGACAGATTTCAGAAAAACCTGGAAAGACTGAGATGAACTGATACTGAATAATGTGATCAGAACCAGGAGAATATTAGCAATATTGTGTGATAATCAATTATGATTGAATCAGTTTTTCTCAACAATACAATGATCAAGATAATTCTAAAAGACACATCATAGAAAATTCTATCCAAATTTAGAGGAAGAATTGTGGAGTATAAATGTAAAATAAAGCATTCTATTTACTTGTTTTGTTTTTCATGGCTTTTCCCTTTTGTTCTGTTTCCTTTTTCACAACATGACTCTTGTAGAAATGTATTTACATGATTGCACATTTATAATCTATATCAGATTGCTTGCCATCTTGGGGAGGGAAAAATGAGAGGGAGGAAAGGAAAACGTGGAATTCAAAATTTTATAAAGTGAATTTTGAAAGCTACCTTTGCATGTAATTTGAAAAACAATAAAATACTATTGAAAAAGAAGAAAGGAGGCAAATGGTATACTGGCTTACTGTGTAATGTTGAAGATCTATGTCATTCCTGTGACCATTCATTTGAAAATAAAAATTTTATATCTTGAGCCTTGTGGGCATGAATATTTATAAGTGGTGCTATTGGCTCACCTTTGTCTAGTGGTAGATGATGACATTTTCAGATTCTATCTGGGTGGGGGCAATGAACTAGAGAAGTGAGAAGTCCCCAAAATATATGTAGGTCTTTAATTTCAGAGAGGAGCTTCTGATATAAAGGTTGTATATATATATATATATATATATATATATATATATATATATATATATATATATATATATATATATATACACACACACACATATATATATATGTGTATATATATATACACACATACATACACTTATATATCATACAATATACATATTCATCATACAGAAGTATTTTTATTGATATGCTTCTTTAGCTGTGTGGAATTGTACAATAAATAATTATTAAATTATTTTATTGAAGTATTAATTGACAAACCTTGCTTGTTCTCAGGATTTCAACCAACACTTCATATACTGTATCTCTGTTCTTCTCCAGGAATCCTTCACATTTATACTCTACCTATGCAAAGATCTTAAATTAGGAATATCAGCAGACAGTAATTTCAGAGACAGAGCAAATGTTCTCAATCTTTGAATCACTATTCGTTTTGTGGATGACTTCAATTTTATGCTTTTAAAAGAGTCTAAGATAACGTGGCTGGGAATGTCAATCAGAGAAAAATGGATTTAGTTTCTTTATTTTTGACTGTAACTTTACCACAACCATGAAATACTAACAATAAATCCTCCAACCTATCATGCTAGATTACAACAATGTCTATCTGATTTTCCAATTAAAAGCTACTTTAAAACTAAAATTACTCTTTCAGGTTCCTACTGAATAAAGATACACTTCACTTTCTGTATTCTAGTTAATAAATTCAGAAAAGTTGTCCCTTGATTGTTCTATCTCTATGCCCATAAGGAGGAGGAAAAAAGGCTCATTGATGCCCTTTGGTTTCAGTAACAAACTTAATTAACACTAATGTGGTAGCAAGGAATGACCTTACCCATGAAAATCCTGATAACTGAGCATCCAGAGATTCTTTGAAACAGGCAAACAAAAAACCCAACATGAGCTTTTAACAAGATACAGTGAACCTTTATAGTCAGAGTACAAACCGCTAACTGTTTGCAATGCCTGAGCTCTGCCAAAGTTTGAAACACCTCCAAGTGCTTCTTTCTTGGTAATTACTTTTGCTAGTTACATCAAACAATGGCATTGATAGGGAGCTCACTTAAACATCTCAGCATTTCCAAAAAACCATGGAACCATATCGTATGGTATGTTCTAATATATGTATGCTTTTATGAGAGCACAAAGATGATGTCCACAGACTTTTCATACAGGGATCATGTGAGGGAGGTGAATTTACATAGAACATATGAATCAAAGACAGAATGCTCCTTGAAGTGAAGGAGCATTATGTGGGATTTTTGTCTTGTGCATCTAGGTTTTTTCATGGGAATTCACAGAAATTCTGTAACTAGAAACAAAGTCAATTAAAAATACAATTTAATAATATAAATTTTCTTTTTATATGTAGCTTTACAGAAACCTCGCTAAAACATAAAATGTGCTTTTACAGAAAACAGAAGTACTCACTTACTGTTATTCAAAGGACCTGACAAAATTAATGCAATTTCCAAAGGAATCTAATTTACAAGTAAGGAGTCACTTGGATATCATCAGTAGAATCTCATATAACAGTACTCCCTGGAATACCTTGTTTACTCAAACCATTGATCATTCACAGATGTTCCAGACAGAGAACTTGTACTTAGTAATAACCTAACAGAACCACACCCTAATTTTCCACAGAAGGTGGCATCCAAACAAAATGTCACAGATAGAAAAATAAAATGAAATCAAAATAAGTGAATTCTCTTGAAAGTCAGAGTCTATAGCAAAAGAAAGAAAAGAAATTCTGAAAACTGTCTATAAAACGTGTACATTGACCCACGGGCTTGAAGTCTATCTGTTTTCTCATTGTAATGTGACTCAGAATTATTTCACCAATGCAGCCTGGTGAGCCCATGTAGCAAGTATAACTAGAAGCTTAGACTTACACTTTTCTGATGCTTCCTTTTCTGAAAGATGTTCACTGATTATGGACACGTGGATAACTGTGCAAGACCCATATCATACCTTATCAGCAAAGTGCTGGATGATAAAGGATGTGTTTGACATTCTAGGCTTTTCAAATAAAACATTCTTGTTTACAAAATTATTGTAGAGTTTTTGGAGCCAATTTTCATCAGTACCATGTGGTAACTAAAAGAAAAAAAATAAGCTGAATTAAAACATTAATAGTGGCAAGAAAAAGTTGCTAAATATAGTAAAACCTGACACAGATACTTAGCACTCCATAACCTGTGAAATGGAGTAGCTAGCTGGTCTAGTGAGGCCTGAAGTTGGTTAAACTTATCTTTCTGAGTTTAAATCTGGCTTTAGACACTTATTAGACACTTGACTCTGTGTGCTTCAGTTTTCTCATCTGTAAAATGGGCTGAAGAAGGAAATGGCAAATCACTCAAATATCTTTGCTGGCATCACAGAGTTGGATGTGAGTAAAAAATAACATCAATAACAAATTGAAATAAATTAACAGCAGAGGAGTTGGTATGCAATTTCTGCCTAGAATAAGAATGCAATGTAATCTAAGGAGTTTTGGGTGCTAATATTGTAAAGATTTAAAAGTGATAATATCTCTCCCATTAAAGCAAGTATGCTTTAAAATAGAAGAAAAATATTGAAGTGATTAATGATGATGAAAATAAGAGAATATTTATCATTCTATGTTAGGATAGCAACAAGACAAAAAAAGATCAGGATCTGGAAAAGTAAATTTATATAAAATAAAAATCTCTGAGTAACAGGTAAATCACAAGCAAGAAACAAAGTAAAGAAAAAATAAACATAGCATAGATATCAAAGGGTAAAGCAAGGTGGAGGAATCTAATCAAATGGGCATAAAGTGATATACTTACAGTACTGCAAGGATCCTAAATTGCAAGGAAATAGAATGAATGATTTTTATTTTTGTCAGAGACAGAGCTTTTCCACTTCATTTTTTTTCTCATCAATCTAAAGATTCAGTGAATATTTGTGGTTCTGCAGTATTTTCATTTTCAGATTAAAAAAATGTTGGCTATGATTACCATTATGAAATCCCTCAATAGAAAGAGTTCTCTTTTTATACTCCTGCTTGTGGTGCCAGCAAGGATAACATCTTGTGATCACTTTTGGCTTAGCTTCTTGCAAAACTTGTTCTTGACATCATTGATTTTGGAATATCAAAATTTATTTGCCAAGATACTCCCTGAACACAGTGCTCCATCTGTAATTGTCATCCTTTAGATTGCTTAGAGCAAGGATTCTTAACTTTTTTAAACCAGTGTTTTGCTTACCACAGTGCCTGGCATACAGTATGTGTCTATTAAGAGCATGTTGACTTGTGTTTTGTTTCCTAGACTCCCTGTTCTGCTTGAATTCAACCAGAAGCATTCTGGTTGAAATCCATGACCTGTTCTCAGAATACTGTTTGCTGCCTAAAGTTTTAAATGGAGGAAATGAGTAAGCTTTAATTAGAATATGGTAAAAATAAAATGTAATTTTTCCTATTTAGATTCAAGAAACCCCTGATAGTTATCCATAAACATGTGGATCTCAGGTTAAGAAGAGCAATCTCTACAAATAACATCTCTTAAACTGTAGCACCAAGGAGCTTTTTTATGCAGAGAAAATACAAATGTTCCAGAGAGATTATCCAATTCAATGGAAGAGGTACTTTTTTGAGGGCCTACTAACCTCAAAGCATTATTGCTAGGTACTGAGGAAACAAAAGCAAAATGGTCCTTGCTTCAAAATTCAATATTAAAATCAACAGGTCATTGCATGTAACTCAAACCCCCTCTTTCTCTTCAAACTTTCTTGCCTGATTCCTAAATCTCTTTGTTTTGTCCTTAAACTTTTCCAGTCCTGGTACTGACACAGAACTTCTGGTCTCTGCTTCTTTCCTGACTCTTCAGCTTAGCATTTTTTATCTCCAGTAACTGATTCTTGATCCTTCCAGTTTTTGGACTTTCCTTAGGAACTACTTTTTCCAGATTCCTGACTCATGGAATACATTCATTCACAATCTGTTTTGCCTGTGATACAGGTTCTATCCTTTGACCTCCTCCAACACAGCCAGGAAGAACAGTACAAAAATTAGTGTATAGGGCATTATTGGTCATGTGATCCTAGGAGATCAATGACAGAAAATGAAGGTCTGATGTACATACAAAATATAGAATTACTCTTTGTGGTATGTGTGTGTATTTCCATATATATATGTATATATATATATGTCTATATATGTGTGTATCTATATTATATATAACAGCCACAAAAGGATTTATCAATTGGAGAATGGCCAAAAAACCCCAACTATGTTATATGAATGTAGTAGGATATTATTTACTAAAAAATGAAAAATATAAAAAAACACACAGGAAAATTTGTATAAAATGTGTGACATAATTAAAGCCATAAGAATAGGCTAGACAATAACTAAAATAATGTAAATGAAAAAATGATTAAAAGAAAATTACACTCTAAGTGAAAAATCAATTGCAGTCTCAGAGAATAAATAATAAAATATACCTCTTTTCTCATGGCAGAATGCTATACAAATTGCCAGAAAGTGGCAATGATTTTTTCTTAATTGTTTTGCTTTTTTGTCTACAAAGGAGGACTCAAAAAGTAGAGGTTGTTAATTAGGGAAGAAGGTGTATTTCTATAAATGACTTGTAAAAGTAGAAGGTATATCAATATTTCAAAATTAAGCATAAAAAATTTCAAGTTTCTTTCTTTTGAGAAATCAAGACAGAAGATCCTCAGGATTACTTGACTTAAACAAAATGGAATTTGAAAAAGTACACAAACTTAAATGTTTAGGAAGAAATCTTCCCTTCTCTGTAGCAAAAACCCACATTTGGGCAACAAAAGTCTTAGAGGGGAAAGAAGTAGCAAGAGGCAAAGAACACTAGTCTTGGGATCCAATAATCTGAAGTCAAATCCTGTTCTGTTACTCAGTGCCTGTGTGATCATGGGCAGGCTACACTTTTTCAGTCTGTTTCCTCATTTCTAAAATGATTCCTCAGGCCTTTTTTGCTAATGGGAGCTTCTCTATGATTATCTTCAATATTACTTTACATGTTTTTTATTCTGATTTTTTTATACATTAAAAATCCATTATCAATTTTGAAAAATAAAAATAAAATGAAAAGATGATCTCTATGGTCCCTTTCAACTCCAAATTTCTTGACTATTTCCTCCCTCCCTTTCCTTTTTCCTCTCTCTCCTTGTCTCTGATCTTTACCTCCCTCTTCCTCTCCTTCCTTGTCTCCTCCCATTCTCTCCCTCTCCCATTTTCCTTCTCTTCTCTCTCTCTCTCTCTGCCCCTTCCCTCCTTCCCTCCAATCCTCCCTTCTCTCTCTCTCCTCCATTCTCTCTCTCTCCCCTAAAATTCTTAGATATGGGTTTCCAATTCCTGTTTCAAAAATCCACCTTGCAAAAAGACTTGTTACCATTAGGAATGCAAAGGATGAATTAAGAAGAAATGATTACCAAGCATTCTTCATCTAGTAGCTCCAGAATTCCCATTTTGGCTTCAATCAAATCAATAACTGGTTGATTATCATAAAAGTCAATCAAAGTCCAAGGAATGCCTTCCTTCATATATTCTTCTTGCTCAAGTTTGAACACATGCTGACAATCCACATGTTGATAAAGAGAGAAAAATACATCATAGAGGTTAAATAAACTTTCAGGAAGAAAAGTATAAATATAAGGGAAAAGGAAAAAAATCAGTTATTTGAATTGAAAAAGAAGAATTTATAATACAATCAAATCTCTCTACATGGTTAACCATTGTAGAGCTGGTCTTAAAGTCATTTTCTCCTACTCTCTGAGTGGTTCCCCACTTCCTGTCTGGTAAGAGGTGTTGCCCCAGTGGTCCTCATTCATTCTGAAGCACTGCCCGGAACTTGGTTTGACCCCAGGATCACCGGGCCTATTCAGTGTGCTTCCTGACTGGCATTAAGGACCAACATGACTTTTTGTTTTGGGTTCTCTGTCCCTTCTTCCTCTCTCCTTCATTAGCATACATAATAGAGAATTTTTTAAAGAGGGAAAATTACTTTGGCAATAGTAGTAACATAGACATAAAATCCAATGATTTAAACCAGACTTTCTTTTTTGGCTTAGGATGAGTATAAAAAGAGCATTTCTTATAAATGAACCCGAGAAGCTTTTTTTTTTTTTTCTGTTTTCCACACCTTGCCAATAGAATACAATTCCCTTTCCAAGAGACCTTCCTGTGCTTTGTGTGGGAGGGGGATGTCGGTAGTAAATGCCAGTGTACTCCCTTCATTCCTGGGCGGTGACAGTGGGCAGGATCAAGATTGATGTTCTGCCCAAATTCTCCAGGGTTGTATTTTTAGTCAAGTTTTCTTCCAAGACAATGAGATGCTGGGAAGGCTCAGTTCCTAAACATGGCCATAAGGTGGCACAATATCTCAGCACATGGTCACAATAGGAGAAAAATAAATAAGTCTGAGAAGGGAAATTTGTTAAACAGTTCAGAAGATGCCTAAGGAATCTTGGGGGAATTTGCAAGCTTTATCTCTTTACTGTATATATCTTTCCCCTTCCATAAATATGCATAAAGCTGAGACTCAGATTTAGGAAGATAAAAAGAAAAAGTTACATACCAGATTAAACTGTTGCTGTAATTTTTCATTGGCATAATTAATACAAAACTGTTCAAAGCTGTTTACATCAAAGGTTTCAAAACTGAAATAGATCATAAATAATAGGAAATATTATTATACACAATTGCATATAATACATTGAAATGAATAACTTTTATTATACATAATAAATTGAAATGAATAACATAACTTTTTTCCCATTTAAGACTAGGCCCTCAACCATAACCTCTGAACTTACATTTAAAACTCTTGTTGTCTATATATTGGATTACTTGCCATCTAGGGGAGGAAGTGGGAGGAAGGGGGGGAAATTTGGAACACAAGGTTTTGCAAGGGCCAATGTTAAAAAATTATCCATGCATAGGTCTTGTAAATAAAAAGTTTTAATAGAAAACTACTGTTATCCACCATACATAGTGGTTCCCATATGAGATGACGTCATCACCTAATTCATGGCTACTTGACTGGTTTTGAGCCTTTCTATGCTTAGTTGGTTCTCAGACAGCAGCCATAGTCTGTCATTGAGACTGAACAAGATCATTCAGCACAGTAGAACATGCAAGAAACTATGCTAATATCATATGTTAGACTTAAGAATCCAGAATCATCTTCATCCTATGCTGCTACTGCTGCTGATAACAATGATGAAAGCTAGCATTTATACAACACTTTAAGGTTTGCAAAACCCTTTACATAAGTTTGCTCATTTGGCTCTGACGTCAATGAAGTAGGTGGTGTTATTATTCCCATTTTACAGATAAAGAAACTAAGGCTAGTAGAGGTAAAATGAGTTGCCCAGAGTCACACAACTGATAAGGATTTGAGCTTGTTCACTGAACTCTCTACTACATCGTGTCATGTAGCCACATATTGCTGAAACATGAAAGTGAGAAAGGACTAAAATACGGCCTGATGTTTCTATTTTTACATGTTTTTTCCCTCAGAAATTATGTAAATTTTAAGAGAATTTTTAAATAACTTGATGACAGATTTAAATGATATTCTTGGAAAGACAGTTCTCTATTTGCGCAAATTCACTTAAAAACCAAACATGACAGAGGCTTTAAGTTTGACACATGCCAGTTGGGAGGAGATTGATATTGTCCTGTGGGATAGCAGTCTAGATGATCCAGTCTGGTCTGGAACTAAATCAGGTAGAATTCTGGATGGCTGAGTTGATTTCCTGGTGTCCCTAAGTGTTCTGACTCACTTTGTGAAGGAGGATGGGGTGTCATAGTTTGGCATGGATCTGTCCCTGAGCAGAATGGAATTCCTTGGGGGCGAGAGGTAAGGTACTGAACTGAATTCCCAAATCTGTCAAGAATCATGCGGACTGGATTAGAAAAACAAAAGCAACTAGAATGTCAGGTTCATATCCATACTCAATCTAGATATACTAGAACCAGGAGGTTCTAGAATCAGTTATCTAGAGTTTCTGGTTCACATCCATACTCAATCCAGGAGGTTCTGGAACCAATTATCTAGATATCCATACTCGATCTAGATACACTTTGCGGACCAGGAGGTTCTAGAGTTTCTGGTTCACATCCACACTTGCATCCAGATAGACTTTGGGGACCAAGAGGTCCTAGAACCAGCTGAGAAGCTAAGGCAGGAAACATTTTTGAACTCTTTTATCCCCACATAAGGGGCCAATCATAGTTGATTTACATCATAACTATACAGGGTGTCCCAAAAGTTTTAAGGCAGTTTTGAGCCTTACTAATCCAAAACTCGCCTAAGACTTTTGGAATTTCTTGAATATAAATTGTAAAAAAATTACAGCTACACATAAAACATATATATTATAAATATATAAATAAACATATAATATAATTCAATTTATATAACTGTTATCTTCAAGGAGTCTCCATATCCAATACTCTTCATTCAAAAGTCTTACAAGTAGGGGAGCTACATGGTGCAGTGGATAGAGCACCAGCCTTGAATTCAGGACCTGAGTTCAAATCTGGTCTCAGACACTTAACACTTCCTAGCTGTGTGACCCTGGGCAAGTCACTTAACTCCAGCCTCAGAAAAAGAAAAAAAAAAGGTTTGACAAGTGTTGGTCCTCAGTTTCTACCTCAACTGATCCTAATTTTTCTCTTAGAACTTCATGACCAGAAGAGATCATAGTGGTCAGTTAGTCTAAGTTTTCCATGTTCAGATGAAAATACTGAAGTCCACACAGTAGGATGACTTCTCCTTAGCCATACAACTAGATAATGGCTTCTTTTTTTTTGAGGCCCCCTTGCCTTAAAGGCTGTGTTCATTTTTCCCATATTTTGAAGAACATGTGTAGAGTCAGGTACACAATGATGTGACAACATGAGATCAAGGATAAACTAAAATATGAGAAAAATTTGTATAGACTTAGCACCAAAGGAATTTGTTCTACCAATTTCATTTAGACAAATTTATATGTTAAATATAGGACTATTTTTCTTTCATTAAAAAATGTACTTTTGTGGGGCAGTTAGGTGACACAGTGGATAGAGCACCAGCCATCCTGAAGTCAGGAGGACCTGAGTTCAAATTTGACCTCAAATACTTAACACTTCCTAGCTGTGTGACCCTGGGCAAGTCACTTGAACCCAATTGCAAAAACAAAAAAAATGTTTAAGTTCTCTTAGATATGTTTCTATTTCTGTTGGGAACATCCTTCTTGTCATCAAGATTCTTAATAAATTTTCTTTACTTAGAAGTTCATTATACCAAAGAAATCCCAGATTCAGTTCCTATACATTTTCTATTCCTTGCGTGAGCATCACTATTTTTGCTGATGGAATGTAGTGTTCAGGGACATTATCAATTCTGGTTTTGTTTCTATAAACCTGACACTAAGCATTGTGCCCGTTACATGATAGGCATTTAATAAATGTTTGTTGCCTAAGTAATTTATTTAAATTGTAGGACTTATGTTGAACTAACATCTAGAGTTCTTTATTTTAAATATGAATCAATATTTATCCAAATCATAGAAATCTATCTTAAAGCATGGTCTTGAATTAATTAGCACCTAATTAAATATATGGAAAAAGCTGCATATGTAGGTTGGAGAAGGAGGAAAAGACTGAATGTGTGATCAACAGAATCTCTACCTGTGATTGGCTCCCTTCTTATCCCTCCCCATCCAATAGCGATTCCTTGAGGAAAACCCTGTCTCTGGTTGAGAGTTGACTCATTCTATTTGCCCACAATGTGGAAAAAGATGGGAAATCTCTTTTTGTAGATTTCTTGTTCACTCTTTGCTCATAAGGCAGAGATTCATGTGTAATCATCTTAAATTACATCAACTGTATTCCATAAAGATTATCCTCCATCAAAAAAAATCAGAATTTGTTTTGTAAGGAGATTGGCAGATATGGGTAAATTTTTAAATTTTTATTCTAATATTAGACGTCAAATAGAATATGACTCTGAAAATACAGAGAACAACAGAAAAAGAAGATTGTACCTGAAACTGTAGGTCTCCAATATGTATAATTTGCTTTTCTTTTTAAGTATATACAAGGTCAATGTGTACTTTTTCAAAGCTATCCTCCTAGTCTGGCCTTCTTTCTGGTATTCCTTCTTTTCTCTTTTCATTAGGAAAAAAAGTTGCCTCAATGATCCTTTCTGTTTTACTTTCTTTTTTTGTTTCTGCTACACTATTTCCATCCCCTCTCTCCTGTTTAGTTCCCATTGGGGAAAAAGAAAAAGAAAGTTAATAGGACTAGATTTTTAAAAATTAAATCATAAAGACAAACTAGAAAAAAGTTTCCTGTACTCTATCTGCCTTGTTTTTGTTCTCATCCATGGCTAAGCTAACATATTTTGGCCAAAATCAGACATGTGATTTGCAAAACTGGGTTGAGGGAGAGAAGAGGATAAATCACTACCCAAACACATGACCTCTAATCTCTGGAAGATTTAATTGCCTGCCCTGGTAACAGCCCAACTATCTGTCCTAGAGAAAGCCAACAATGAAGAATACTTTGCATTAAACAACTGAGCAGAGTCCAGGCATGAGAAAGTTTCCTCTTACATAGTAAACTACATTGTAAAATCATACATGTATAAACAAGCAACATGATATAGTGGAAAGAACACTATGTTTGGAATCAGAGGACCTGGACTAGCAACCTGACTCTACCCTTTACTATGTGACTGTGGGCAAATAAACCACGATGTAATTCAGTTATTCATCCAAATGCATTTGGGCTAGATCAGAGATTCCTAAAATATATTTCAAGGTTTCCTGGTAGTTGCAGAGACATATTGAAGGGGTCAAAACCATTTACACATAAAAATGATCTGTATTACACATATATTACCATTACTCAATAATGTTTTAATTTCTATTATGGTAAATATCAAGAGATGTAACCCCCATAAACAAAAACTCTGAGGATTCTCAATACTTTATAAGAGTGTAAAGAAGTCCTAAGATAAAAATAGTTTTAGAATTGCTGGACTAGATAAATTTCTGCTTCTAATTCCACAATCCTATGATCATTATGAATGAACAGAAAACAAAGAAGAATTCTCTGAAACAAATAAGTACCTAGATACTTAATTCAGGAAGATTTGGATCCCTGAGAATTATCTTACCCATAAATATCCAAAACCCCAATGAAAGTATGTTTCTTGCCCGAAAACTGCAATGCTCTGTTAATCCTTTCCACGATGAAGTCAAATAGATGAGAATAAATCTTTTTGGCGAGGGCGTCCCTGGCATTTAGAGATTGAAGTCTAGTCATGGGTTTTATTACAGTCTCTGAGGTGGTGATGATTTTACGGTTACATAGCCATTGAGCAACTCTGCTACTGTCCACATCTAAGAGCTCACAAAATATGTTCAGATGTCTGTCATCTTCCTGTAAATGGAAAAAATAAAATTATATGAAAATATTTGCTTGATTTGGCCACCTGTCTCATTGCTCTCCCAAAATACAGGGAATTGAAGTTAGAAGAGCCCCTAGAGTCATCATTGCATTGTTAGTGGAGTTGTAAACTGATCCAGCTATTTTAGAATTACATCCAAAGGGCTATAAAGCTGTACATGCTCTGTCCAGCAATACAATTCTTAGGTCTATATTCCAAAGAGATCATAAGAGAGAAAAGGACCCACACATGCAAAAATGCTTGTAGCAGCTCTTTTTGTGGAAGCAAGAAATTGGAAAGTGTGAAGAGATGGCCATCAATTGGGGAATGGCTGAATAAGTTATGGTGCATGGATGTAATGGAATACTACTGTTTTATAGGAATTGATGAGCAGGCTGATTTCAGAAAATCCTGGAAAGATTTACATGAATTGATGCTGAATGAAATGAACAGAACCAAGAGAACATTGTACACAGTAACAACAAGATTATGTGATAATAGGCTATGATAAACTTAGCTCTTTCTCAGCAATACGGTGATCCAAAATGCCATGTGCATCCAGAGAAAGAACTGTGGAGGCTGAATGAGGATTGAGGCATAGTAATTTCACCTTTTTCTTTTGTTTTTTTTCTTTCTGGTGATTTTTGCTTTCTGTTCTGACTTTTCTTTCTCAATATGACTAATATGGAAATATATTAAAAATGATTGTATTATCACCTTGCTTGTTATCTTGAAGAGGGTGAGGTAAGGAAGGGAGGAGGAAAAAAATTAGAACTCAAAATCTGACAAAAAAGAATGTTGAAAACTTTACATGTAATTGGAAAAATAAAATAATATTAAAATGAAAATATACTACATATGTATAATTTATATCAAAGTATTCATCTTCTCAAGGAGGGGGAAGGGGATAAATGAATTTGGAACTTAAAAAAGATAAAAAAGTAAATTTTTTCACATATAATTAAGAAAAAAGACAAAACAAAAATATTCTTTACCAAAAAAGGCAGAGCCCACAGAGGTTAAATGCTATAACCCATATCTGAGCTCATTCTTCAAACATTTCTCCTTTCTTCATCATATATTACTTCTTCTTCTCTGATTTCCTTTTTCCCTCAATTATTTTTCTACTAGTCAGTCAAAGAAAGAAAGAAGTAGGACTGGCAATAAAAGGTACAAGGGGAAAAAGAAAAATTTGAGGATGACATGAACTGGCATGAGAAGGAAGAATGGGAAGTTGAAATGCTATTCTTTTAGCACTATTGCAGTGGCCAAAAAGATAAGGATATGTAGAAATGATTAAGTAATCAGAGAAAGGCATTCTGGGTCCCAGCATCTTTTCTGAGAATATAATATATATCCAGTATATAATATAACAGTATGTGAACTGTTTTGTTTAGAGCAGATTTAAACTCATGAAGATAAGTCTTTCTAAAGCCCAGTGCTTTATCCACTACAACCACCACATATTTATTTTTTCCACCATCTAATTCCTGTTAAACCACTTTCTTAAATAGATTCAACTTTTGATTTCTATAAAAGTGCACTGAAAAACTTGTTTGAAGACAACATAAAAGGCTAATTGGGCTCAGCATGCATACAGCAGAAAAAGAAAAGCTAATATGCAACTTTTTAACAAATTTCTCACGCTGACTGAGGATCTCTCATTGCTCACGGCTGTGATCTGCACATTGCCAAGATGAAGTATGGCAGCCAGGATCCTAAATACATCCATTTGAAAATCCTCCTTCAGACCTGAAAAAAAAAAGAACCAAAAATCAGAAATACTAGGTTCTCTTCTCCTCGGCACTTAAATCACTGCCCATGAGTAAGGAAGACCCACATGGTTGGATTGGGAGGAAGAAGGGAGTAGAAAGAATTAACTCTTCTAGGACAATCCAATAACTTCAGAGTAATGGAGTATTCCTGGTCCAAATGGAATTCTCAAAAATTTTAACGGGTCCAGAAAGGAAATCTAATTCACCCTTTTCTCTAGTTAGTTTTCCATAAACCAAATCAATTATGGGGGACCATGGCACATTTCATAGTTGAAAAAGAATGAAAACTGACCCATTTTTCTATCCCAGATAACATGTGACACAGCAGTGAAGCAGGAACAGTTGGAAATAAGTTACCATGTCAAGATCTTATTCTCAGCCCACTGGATAATCATCAGCTCAGGATTACTGGCTTCAGAGAGAGGTCAGACATTCCCAGGGGCAGAAGAGTCAGTCCTTGCCTAAGCAGTACAGATTACAATAGCACAGAAACAGCTAAACTCATCCAGATTCTTATCTGTATTTTTCAGGGGCATCCATAGAAGTGAAGTCTAACAAAGAGCATACATTACATAGCATATTAAGAAAAACTATATTTTAATTTTTTCCTAATTGCACATAAAACAATTTTAAATATTCACTTATTAAAACTTTGAGTCCCAAATTCTCTCCCTTTCTTCCCTTCCCCTCCTACAGATAGCAAGCATCTTACACAAATTTTTTAAAAAGATATTTTATTTTGTGAAATCAGGAAAAATCTACCTTTGTTTACTCTCTGCATGTTCCCCCCTCCTAATTGAGAATGAAAGAAAAAGAAAACTTCCATTGAAAATATCATATTTCTCAGATGTTCTTGCTTTACTGACCTATCACAACCCCTCCAGACCTTATGGGATGGTTTCATGAATTGATGTGGCCAAACAGAAATGTGTCAAATGATGAACATTCAGACGGTCACTGGGTCCTTAACCATAGAATTTGCACTTTGGGTTATTTTTGGTCAGTCATTTCAGTCATGTCCAACTCTTTGTGATCTCATTCGAGGTTTTTTTGGGGGGAGTGATTTGTTTCTTCTTTGCCAGATCATTTTACAGATGAGAAATGGAGGCAAAAAGGATTAAGTGATTTGCTCAGAGTTGCATAGTATCTGAAGCTGTATTTGAACTTGAATCTTCCTGACTCTGGGCCCAGAGCTCTGTTTATTGCACACCAAGTTGCCCTTTGTTTAGATTTTAGGAATTTATATTTAAAAATTTTGTTTGGATCTATGATTTTTCTGATGTGGTTATTTTCCCAAAATGGAAATTCTCCACCAATGAAGAATGTTCTCCAAACTGCAATTTACAGTCTTTGAGAATAGGTTAAATGACTTGTCTGTGGTAGGAGAGCAAGGTTTTGTTAGTGATGGAAATTATTAAGATCTTTCAGAGATCAAACACCATTCAAGCATCATTCATGAAGTTAGGATCAGCTCCACACCAGGAGGAGGGATTGGAGGAGAACATTAGAGAAAGTACTGTAAAACATTTGGTGGATATGTTCAACAGTGCCTTCATTTATGAAAAAAAAAAAGCCACATAAAAGACTGCTTTTTTAATCCTTGACCTAAGTGCTTTGGTGATTTCAAAGCATTAAAAAACTTTTTTCTGCATTAAAGAATATTTTCCCCTGAATCTAACACCCTTTATTAAAAACAAAAATCTAAGCACATAAATATATATATGTGTGACATGCTTTAATATAATATAGCATAATATATTTAAAGAAATGTATACATAAATGTATTTATGAAAAATTAAGCTATTAAGGCTTGAAATTGCCTTGACTTTAAAATACATACTTATTAGTTTATTTTTCATATATTTTTGAAGAATGCAACATTTCATGCTTTACAGTAAAATAGCATCACCAAGTGAATGTTAATGTCAAAAAGAAATTTTATTATGTGTGTGAAGAGGCAAGTTAGGATCACGGAAAGTTCTGTAGTTTACCATATGTGATTCTGCTTGTTTTCTCTTGTCTCTATTCAAAAAGAAGCCCATCTCACCATCGGATCTTCAGAGCTGTACAAGATATGTGAATGCTAGATTAACTCAATGGATTTCTCATCCAACTACAGGTCATCGGTGGGCATCTTTTAATCCTAGCTTTTTTTTTTTCTTTTTAAATGTGAACTGTTGGGATAATCTGTTTTGAGTCACTCACGGGGTGCTCCAAATGGAAATGGCAAGATGAAGATCAGGTCTAAGTGGGCAGCAGCATATTACCAATTCCTTGGACTCAAGAACTGGCACAAGGAATGCCATTAGGAAATGTATGATTAGAAAAGGAAGTGGATCAATCATATAGCAAAAGCAATGGGTCAATTTGCTATGCTTTAGGTATTCATGAAATTATGTAATCCTAGGGCAGGTAGGGAACAAGCCGAGGATTCTCATTGCTCAAGTCTGTGACCTGCACATTGCTACAGGCCATCTAAAGTCCTTAGAATTTTTTGAGGTAACCACAAGTGATGATGAGCTGAAAGCGAGGTACAATAGCCTCCTACTCCTAGAGTTCCATAAATTGATAATTTTGCATGATCTGAAAATAATGTTATAACTATCCAAATAGCCCTTGGCAGAAAAAAGGTTCTCCACCCTGTCCTAGAGAAAGGCCTCCAGAGCACTGGGTAGATTCTCTAGGGGACTGAACAAGAAGACAACTATCACATAGGAAGTCAAGATATCCATGGATTATAATTTATAACACTTGGAGGAAATACCTGCACTGATGAGATAGGGCTTCTATTGAAAAAACGATTTTATTTTTAAGTAGGTCCAGATAATTACTGTCCTAGAGCAGCTAAGTAAGGCTGTGGACAGTGTGCAGTTTGCAGTGAAGAACAAAGTTCAGATCCAGTCTCAGACACTTAGCTGAGATCCTAGACAAGTCACTTAATTTTGCCTCGGTTTTTTCCTCTATGAATACATAAAATACAGGTGATCCCCTATGCTTATGAGCTTATTTTCCTCAGCTGTAAAATTGGAATCATCTTATACCCTACCTCTCAGGGTCCTAATGAAGATAAAATGAGATAATATTTGTAAAGCCCTGAGCTTGGCGCTTGGTACATAGTGGCTGTTTAATCCTTGTTCCCTTCCATTGTCCCCTTTCAGGAGAATACCAATTCTTCATGAGAACAATTGGCACTGGTGCCCAAAATAAACCCCGAATTTGTTAACACAATGAATGGCATTCAGTGTGACTAAGAGATGGACAATAAGCTGGAAATTCAAGGCTGAGAACCTTTCTTCCTGCTCCACCACTAACTGCAGGCTGACTCAGGGCCAAATAAGTCTTTTGTGCCTCTCAATTTCCTCAGTTACACAATTCCAGCCCCACTCCCAGGACTGTTACAAAAAAACCCAGACAAAATGGAGCACGGACAGAACGCCTATTAGGGATATGATATTTAACTAGATGGGCCATTTTGTTTGTAAAAACAAAGTAAAGCAAAGAAAACAACAAACAAAAAGCCCTGGGACCAACAAATTCACAATAATACTTCTGTAGTATAAGAGAAAGATTTCAAATCCTCAGTCAGTTTTGTTATTCCCTTGAAAAAGAGAGTTTGTGAAAAGCAATGTTGATTTAAACTTAAGCCAAGCTACCATGAGAGCCAAAGAATCCCATTATAATATAGTAACTTAAAGCTAAATTCCAGGGTCTTCTTCCTCAAGAGTAAAGGTATTATCAGTGACAATTATCAGTGAAAGGATAAAAAGAAACTTGAAGCCAGCCAGAGGAGGCCTACAAAGAGCAATAGATTTTTATCAGACTCCTGCTTACTCCGCTTTCTCCTGGTTGATTACAATGTGAATGAAAGGAAGCATCCCTGGAGCAAAGATAGAAAGCAAAAGAAAAGGAAGATTTCAACCAGTAGGTAGAAATAAGCCTGCAGACAGATGACATCAATCACATCAACAGGCAAACCCATTTACTATCTCCTTGTAGCAGTCAGAGAATGAGCAAAGCAATCATCATGAAATAACACATTTTAAAAAAAAGCTTTTCTTGCAATTAAATTGGTATACACCAACATCTCTTAACATGTGCTTCACAGATCCCTGGAGTGCCTGAGAACCTTTCAGGGTCTGTGAGGTCAAAGCTATATTATGCCATTTACCTTATTAATATATTCTTCCCAACTACACATCTGTATGAGGCCAGATTTTTTTTTATATACTTCAACCAAAACACTATATCACAACAGATTGACTGCAGGAGCAAATATGAAAATCTCTTCTATTAGGGAAAACGTATTAAAAGAGATTTGTAAGGATATGTAAAATAATGCCACTCTTTTCAATAATTATTTTTATTTTGGAAAATAAGTAGCTTTTTCCTACTTTAAAATGCTATTCATGATAACGTGAAATGGGTTTATCTTTAAGGAACTAGTATTTTAAAAAAAATTATCACTTTTAATTTCTAATACCCCAAAGATGGACAAATATAACCACATAAATATAAGCTCTTGGGAATTCTTAATTTTTAAGAATAAAATCCAGAGATCCAGAAATCCGAGTATAGACAAAATTGTTTGCTAATGCAGATTAGGAACGGGTCTACCCTATACAATCTTTAAGGATTACCTGAGAAATAGATGTTAAATGATTTGCCCAAAGTGAAAACAAAAGTACTTATTGTTTTAAAGGTTTCTTGGATACAGCTACCTACACATGTTATGTGTTGTCTCCTGCCCCCATCAGAATGTAAACGTCTCGAAGTCAGGGACTGTTGTACTTTCTTCTTTGTATCACTTTGAATCTCATAACACATTCTTGGGCCCATTATAGGTATTTAAAATGTTTATCAAGTGAAATTTTTGTTAATTTCTAGTCAATTGGTGAATCAACAAGCACTTGGTTTTTTAACCTTTTAATTTATTATTTTACATTCTTTTCTTTTTATACTCAGAATTCAGCATTTTTTCATCATGAGTCCATTGGAATTGTCTTGGATCAGAGTCTTTCACAGTTGATCATTATTACAACATTACTGTTACTATGCACAAAGATTTATTGGTTCTTCTCACTTCAATGTGCATCAGTTCATAGAAATTTTGCCATGTTTTTATGAAACCATCCCCCTTGTCATTTATTACAGCACAACAGTGCTCATCATAGCCATATGCTACCCCTTGTTCAGCCATCCAGTTGATGAGCATTCCCCCAATTTCCTCAGCAGCAGGGTCAAACCTGTGAATAATCACTGTACTTCAAGCCTGGATAAGATTGGGAGATGAATAGGAAGGAAGAGAAGGAGGGAGTGAGGGTGGGAGGAAGGAAGGAAGGAAAAAAAGGAAGGAAGAAGGAGAGGAAGGGAGAGAGAAAGGAAAGAAGGGAGGGAGAAAGGAAAGGAGGGAGAGAGAAAGGAAGTATGTGGTACAGAAATGGTGAGGGGTCACCATTTAATAAAAAAGCTGGAGAGATCTCTAGAATAAAGCAAAGTTTATTGTACATTCACATGAGAAGGGCGTCCCATTCCTTGAGCAGACAATCGAAGAGAGGAAGCACCTCCTGTGGGCAGGACAGCACCTTTAATCCCTAATGTAAAACACCCCCCTCCCACCACTGACCCTCATCCTCATTAGCTGAGAGTCTTACATTCTAAACACGAGATCTACCCAAGAAATCCAACTTGACCAATAAGTACATAGTTGCCCATATTTAACTGAAATAGGGAGGAAATTGTGTCATGGGAGGATAGCAGGAAGGGGACTCAATTATGCTCTTGACTCAATCCTCAAAGTCCTTCAGGCCTACTCAAACTCTGAAGTAGATGAAGCCTTACTCGATTTTCACAACTGTCTTGAAAGATCTCACCTCATCTCATTCAGAAGGGAAAAAGGAAGAAAGAAAGGAAGAGAGAAAGGAAGAAAAAGAAGGAAGAAGGAAAAGATGAAGGGAAGGAAGGAGGGAGAGAGAGAAGAAAGAAAAAGAAAGAAAAGAAGGTAGGGAAGGAAAGAAAAGAGAAAAGAGGAGAAAGAGGGAAAAGAGAGAAAGAAAGGAAGAAAGGAAAGAAAAAAGGGACAGAAGAAGAAAAGAAGAGTTATAAGGGAAAAGGGGAAGGCAATTGACAAGTTCTATTTAAATCATCACAAATTTGGGTTGATAATTTGATATCTTCTTTAAGATTCAAAAGATAAACTACTACAGATATTGAAAGAGGAGGGAAATGGAGTGCACATGATGATTTTTATGCTATATCCTATTCTTTCAGTAAATCCAGTATATGAAAATATAACATGAAAAAGACAAATAACTTTTTTCCAGATCTATCCTTTCTTGATTTTCAACTGTGCATCTTCAAGTGCCTATTGATGTCCTATAGACATCTTACATTCAACATCCAAAACCGAACTCACTATTTTCCCACTCCCGGGCTTTTTCCCTCTCACTAACTTCCGTATTACAATGGAGGATACCCTCAGACTCACCACCTGGGCATCATTCATGACTTCTTGCCCCTTTCCACCCTCCATTCTTCAATCAATTGCCAAGTCCTGCTGTTTCTATCTTCATTATATCTCTTGTAGAAACCCCCCTTCTCTCCTCAAACATTCCCACACCCTGCTGCAGATCCTCCTCATTTTACTCCAACACTACTGAAGTGGATGCTGGTTGGTCTCCCTATTTAAAATCTCTCCACATGGCAGCCCACCCTCCACCAGGTTGGAAAATTGATCTTCCTGAAGCATGTCTGATCCATGTCACCCTCTCATTCCACAAACACTAGTACTAAACTGTTGTCCCCTGGCTCAATAATAATCCTCTCATTAGCTTTTAAAGCTCTCCCATAACCTGGCCCTTTTTCACCTTTCCAAGTCTCAGTATGCCTTACCTAGCACGGCTGTATCCTCCATGATACAAAGACACATTTCATTTCCCAATTCCAAGCAATGTCACTGGCTGACCCCCAGGCCTAGAACTGTATCTCTCCTTATTCTCACTTCTACCTTTTCTGGATTCCTTCAAGTCTCAGCTAGCGTCCCCACCTTCTGCAAGAAGCCATTTTTAGTATTACAGTCTTATGCCTTCCCTCTGAGATTATCTCCTATCTATTCTGTATATAGCTTGTTTGTTTGTTTGTAGTTGTTTACATGTTGTGTCTCCTTAAGGGCAGGGACTACCTTTGCCTTTCCATCTCCAGCATTCAGCACTACACCAAGCACATCAATAAATGCTAGGTGATGGACCACAAGATCTTTTTAAACACAGCAAATCTCAGTCTGGGGATTTTAACACATCATTAGAGTTATAGAAACATTATTTAAATGCATATTTTCAGCAACATGTCCAGTGTATAACATTGGGCACACATGAATAAGTGCTGAAGAACAAGATCCTGGGAGGGTCTTTATTGCCAGGAAGGTAGTCAATGAGAAGTCTCCATGAGAGATACTGGAGGAATGTAATAAGAGGCTTGTCAGGCAAGTGCAATTTCCTGGGATCCCAGAATCCCAATCCCAAATTAGAAATTAACTGTAATTTGTCACACTAAAACTCAAAACATCAAGATCTGGATGAACTCATAATACCTTTAATTTTGTCAAGAGTAAGTAATCATTAAGCAGGATTTTTCATGGTGGCAATGAACTAGAAATAAACAAGGTGGCCATCAACTGGGAAAAGACATCAAAATGTGGTACACCATTGTAATGGACTATTATTGTTTAGTAAGAAATAACAGATAAAAGGAATTCAGAGAAACATGGTTAAAATGTATTTGAACCAATGCAGAGTTTAATAAGCAAAACCAGAAAGAAAAGATACTCAAATATTATGATAATGGAAATGAAAAGGTTACTAAAAGGAAGTCTAACCTTGAATTAACTGAAAATTACTAAATCACTAGAAAGTAGATGATGAAAAGTACTTCCTCTCTTTTGACAAAAAAGCAGATGATCCCCAGGGCAGAATATTGTATACCATATCTGAATGTGGTCCCTCTATTGGTTGTTTTTAATTAATTATTTTTCTTTGTTATGAAAGAAGATTCATTTTGGGGCAGGGGGTAGAATGGAGACATTTTCAGAAATGATATATAATATATATTGATATGTGACATATATATATATATAATATGATTTATAAAAGAAAAAGAAAAAGGCATCATGATAAAGTTTGTTTTTTAAGAAGACAGGATTTATATGTAAAAAGATATTTATGGCAGTTCCTTTTGTGATGACAAAAAAAAAAAGAAACTAAAGCGGTATCTATCAGATAAAGAATGTTAGATATATTGACATAATGGAATATTGAGTTGTCAGAAACGACAAAAGTTATGGTTTCAGACAAATTGGGAAAGATATATAAATCGGGAGAACAATCTCTATAATATTATCCAAAACAAACAAAGAAAAAACCAACAATTTTGAAAGATTCAAGAACTCTGACAATATTATGAGAACCACAATTCCAAAGTGTTAGTGATGAAACATGCCATTTATGAAAGTGCAGAATAAGACATACATTTTTGGACATGGCTAATGCAAGGATTTCTTTTGCTAGCCTCTGCATATCTGATAGAATGTTGGTCTCTGACTTGATCTATTCACATACTCCTCGGTGAAAATTATTTCTCCCTTCTCAAAGTTCTCAGAGTGTGTTTTTTGGAGCTTTTCTTCACACTTCTCTCACTTATTCCTTGTACCACAAATATTTATATATTTGTCCCTCCCCATTCCATAGTATTACAGGAATACTGATAACAAAGTTTATCTTTGTATCCCTAGCACAATACCTTTGCATATAGAAAGCACTTTAAAATGTTTAAACTGTGTTATCCACATGGTCTGCAGAGTGAGCCTTTAAGGAATGTTTATAAAACATACCTTAGAGACAAATGCAGAAAGAGCCAAGGGTGATTTCCAAGGAGGACCTGAAAATGTGTGTGTGTGTGTGTGTGTGTGTGTGTGTGTGTGTGTGTGTGAGAGAGAGAGAGGGGGGGGGGGAGGGGAGGAGAGGGAGAAAGGAGAGAGGGAGAGAAGAGAGAGACTTGGGGAAAGAGGAGTGTAGGGAAACCAGAGTGCTATTCCCCTCCAGCAACTCAGATGCAGCTAAGAAAATTAGCCCATTTATATGTTGTTGAAACGCCCTTTGTATGACACTTCTGGCATAAATGAAGGCAAAGAAATAAATAAACATACAATTAGGTACACAAGAAGATCTGGGGATTGGATGAGGAAATTGGTGCTCAGTTCAGTTGGTGAGAACCAGCCTGACTTGTCTTGAGAAAAACAAATAGAAAAACCTCAAATACTGAAGTTGTCTTCACTAGTTGTGTTTTCCAAGACTGCATTCTGAGTAGGAAAACCCTAGACAGGAGACCTTATTAGCACTAGAGGATTGGTTAAATGGAGGAAGTAAAACTCCTGAGTTTTGACTTCCTTGATGAAAGAGATTTGGTCTTTAATCTCAGGGAGATTGTGGATATTGAAAGATGCTTGCAATAGGTACATTGTTGTAGTTTTTCTTTTTGCTTCTAATAGTATGATTAAGGACCTGAATATAATCATGAATGAGGGAATGACTATCATTCGTTGTAGGAAAGAGACATATGAGCCTTAATCTGAACGGAAAAAATCAGATTAACAAAATGAATGGTGCTAGCCATAAAAGGGAAGAACTTAAAGGCAGAGGGGCAGCCAGCTCTATGAGAGTTGGAGAAATCTTGATGGTTATCCGTGAATAACCTCTGGTATTGAGTGATATGAACTGCACACAGCTGGGGAATCACTATTTGATTTAAAGTCTAAGAATAAGCTGAGGTATAACACCACCATATCCCTTCACTGTGACAAATTAAAAGGAAGAAAGAAATGGAGGGCAAAAATGTGATAGGGAGGTAATGGAAAATAGGAATTGATCCCTACTTTGGTTCACTTATAATGGGATTTTCCAGAATAGTTTAGGAACTGTTAATTATAAAATGAATATTAGTTTGAAATTTCTGCACTTTTTTAGTGTGATAAAATAACCCGACGTGTAGTCTCTTCACTCACCCAGCAATTTGAAAGTCTTCTGAGTCTCTATCATGTCTGCTCTGTCATTCACTCCTTCAATGATAATATTCCCTCCCATTCTTGTGTAATTAAACTCTTCTGCACTCACTAAAAGAGAAAGGTAAAAGTTACTATATTCATGAACTTGAGGTTGGTTCATTCATTCAATCAGTATTTTGTTGCCTGCATCATGTATGCTTGGCACTGCGCTAGGTCAATTCCAGCCTCATTAACTCTCTGAGATCCTGAAAATTACTGTCACTCATGCATAATTATCTGGCATCCCAGAAGTAGCAGCTAACTGACACAAATATAAGAACCCAGAAGTGGGATGAAAAAGCCTTTTAGAAGGAAGAAAATTTTTTGACCAGGGCTATTTTGATGCACCATAGAAGCAGACTAAAATCTAATTACATTCACAGAAGTAGATTAAAATCTAATTACATTAAATAATCTGCTTGCCTATTTAAATATCTCTCACACATGTCAGTAAAATATAAACTCCTTAAAACCAAGGGATTACTTTTGTTTTATCTCTTTAGCCCCAGCACAGTGTGTGGCGTACAGTAGATACTTAATAAATGCTTGTTAAATTGAATTGTGTGCAGCATGTTACAGATAATACAATAAACTTTGTTTTTTTGGACCTCCAGAAATTTGCAATTCTTCTTATATTAAAGCAGACAAAGAACAAAAGGTGGGGTGAAGGAATTCTTGAGTGGTGGAATCGATGTGACAACAGGGAGGAAGAAAGAAGAGTAAAAAAGCATAATAGGCCATTTTATAAAATGGCTGTCATTCCTACATATCTCAACTCTCTTGGATTATGATATAACAAATGATCAGAATAGTAACTCTGAGTCAGCAAGGAAAATTTAAGAAGGCAGGGAAGTATGTAACATATTTTTTAAAAAGTATAAAAAAGCTCTATTAAAAAAAAGTTTTGATGATTAATGGGATAAACTTTAGTTATATGGAAAATCTACTGCTAGAAGACATTTCATAAACAAGACATTACTTCTGGACTCACAATTGACTAATTTTGAATCCCAAGGGGAGCAATCAATAAGCTAGCAGACACTCAGGGGCCCTTCTTTGTATACTCTGATAGCAATCATCAGACCCATGGCCACTGTCCCAGAGACTTCAATATCAACCCTTCCCCTCACCCCTCAAACTCCAGTGATCTTAGGAATTCAAAAAATGAAAAGTAGAGCCTCTTCTGTTTAAAAAAAAAAAAGTTTGGAGAACCTCTATGTTACTGTCATATCAGAAAAACTGACTTAAAATTCTGAAATTGCAGAGATACTTCTATTTACTATGACATACCCAATTTAAGGTGTTTAAATTCAGGCTGCAGCGCTGAGGCACAAAGCTGATAAAAAATGTGGTAATTGCGTTCATTTTCTGACTGTAGAACGAAATAAGAAGAAAAAAAAACCAAGAAACCATGTCAATATTTTACAAGTGAAGAATGGCAGGCATTGGATTCTGAACTAGAGGGTCTTTAAAGTCTCACATGAATTCTGGAACTCTAGGATCATGGTCAAACATTCATATTTATCTGTGTTTCCCAGGAACTCTTTCTAAAAGCAATTAAATAATGAACTGCTTGTCTATGTTAAGTCAGTTTCCCAGCAGTGCCCTTTTAAAATGAGTCCTTAATCCAACAAAGCTAGCCACAAAACAACTGGACAGTCTGAGATAAAGGACTTTTAAAGAAGAAAAACTTGTTATTTTTGAAGGATAGGATTGTATAAAATGGAAATAGTATGACCTATACTTGATTGATTTATTACCTTCACAAACCCAAATAATTTCTTCACATTTATATTGGGTAAAAGACTTGTGTATGTATCTATATAAAATTACCTCATCCCCAGGATTCAATATAAATCTCATTCCTAGCCTCAGAATTGCACCAAAAACCATTATAACTGTGCCTGCGTTTATCAGGCTTTTTTCCCCCCCTAACACAATAAAAATCTAATCTTAAAACTATGTAAGCATGTACAAATGATGAAGCTATGAAATAACATTTAAGGGTCTATATCCATTGAAAACTTACCCATTTGCTAACTATCCCATATGGACAATTTTTTTAAAAAGCTGTTATTACAGATTAAAAATGCAAAACTGTATTCTTCCTGCCAGTGAATGACTCAAGTCTCCCCCTAATCATTAAGTAAATATGAACAGCTGAAAAGAATGAGGGTTAATTGAAGTTCTTTTCCTTACTTGAAAGACAACTCTGGATTTTTCCAAAAGATAAGTTCTCATGTTGGCTCCTATAATTTGATTCCTTTTATCAAAGCTGATTTCTGTATACTTTCCAAAGCGACTGCTGTTATCATTTCGGGTGGTCTTGGCATTTCCAACAGCCTACAAAAGACAGTTTTGAGATAAAAAAATTTTTTTTGAATCAAGATCATTAGAGTAGTTCTTGATAAAATACAGACCCTAGACAAAGGGACTTAAACAAAAGGAGTTCTGATTGCAGAAACTAAGGGTGATGAGTACTTTCCTTTGCATACAGAATAAATTTGAGTTCCTTAGACTGGCATTCAAAGTCTTTTGGGACCTGACCCCAATTTATCACTCAAACCTTTATTATTATCCCCTTATATAAACCCTACTCAGTAGCCAACAGGCTAAGCCACGTAATTGTTC
Source organism: Sminthopsis crassicaudata (assembly GCF_048593235.1). Lineage (NCBI taxonomy): Eukaryota > Metazoa > Chordata > Mammalia > Dasyuromorphia > Dasyuridae > Sminthopsis > Sminthopsis crassicaudata. The sequence goes on from NC_133618.1 coordinate 523,963,302, forward strand.
AAATGCTCCAAGTTTTTCTGCCTCTGCACTCTCAATCCAGAATGTTGCTTCCCTCCCTTTCCCCTTGTCTTATCCAAATCTCACCGTTCTGAGAAATTCTCACTGACCACCAAGCCTGAAGCCATCTTCATCATCTGAACTCTTATAAGACTTACTATCTGTGACAAGCACTGGGAAAATGCATTGTATACCAACTTATGATATCTCTTTTATTATTAACTTAAATTTATTTATTGAGCACAATTGTTACTTAACCTTCTTCCCACAACTTTGATCTAAATAACACTTTATGGATTATAAAGCATGGTTTGTAAAACATCCTCCTCCAGTCCTCATAATCACCTAGGATGTTAGTGAGTGTGATTGATATTCTCTAATTCAAGATAAAAGGCTGGGCCACAGATGGGTGAAGAAATTCATCAGGATGGGATGGAATTACACAAGTAATAAATCCCAGAAACTGAATTCAAATCCAAGTTTTCTGCCCCGGTGTCCAAAGCTTGCTCTTCTCTACCTTGCTGTCCCTAAAAACTAACCTGGTATTCCTGCTGAGCCTTTGTCTCAGTAATATCATAGTCATGTCTATGATCGTTGCTTTTAATACTCACTGATACTTGAGGATTTTTCAAAATCGAAAAGCTTTTACTAGTAAGGAAATCATCAAACACCACAATGGATATGTGTACAGAAAAGAATAGGGAAATTTGCCTTGAATTCTTCAAATGACATTAGCTTGGATAAAGCTGAACATGTGCCCATTTTTCTGACTTGGAAAAAAAATAACAATGGCAGATAACATTTATATAGCATTTATTATGTGCCAAGCTCTACACTAAGTGCTTTGCAACTATTATCTCATTTATTCCTCACAATAATTCTGGGAGGTAGGTGTTATTATAATCCCATTTTACAGATGAGAAAACTGAGACAAGCAGTTGTTTTTTTTTGTTTGTTTGTTTTGTTTTGTTTTTTGTTTTTAATGCTTTGCTCATGATTACTTAGCTAGTATCAGAGGATGAATTTGAACTCAAGTCTTTCTGATTCCAGACTCATTGCTCTATCCACTGCACTACCTAGATTCTCTAGATCTGAAAGCATGAGAGCTTGGATTCATACAGAACTACAATGCAAACCTATTTAATTTATTTTATTCAGTCTTATTTATGATATTCCCAACTGCAACTCCAGCTAAGAATCAACATTATTCATTCGTGAAGTATCGATACTGCCTTTGTAGTCTTTTTGTTTGTTTGTTTCTGTAGCCAGAGAATGAACAGAATTATCTCATTTTCTACATTACAGCCTGAATTTAATGTTAAATTGGGTAAATCAAGGTCGACGGATCTTCCCAATTTTCAGAGATATGCTTCAACTTCTAAGCTAACATCATTGTGATGATGGTAACAGATTGCCTGTGCTCTTATTTTCAAGAGGAAGAACTGTGTCTACTTTTCATGTCCCTGATTCATAAGATTCCCAGAATCTGAAGGGAGTAGGGCTTGGACACTGAAGTCACTGGATCATCGGTGATTACAGTCGAGGTATAGCTGGAGGAGGCACACCATTGTCCGGCAGTGCACTGACTGTCCAGGTTGGAATGAGATTGCGATTGTTATCAACCTCATCCATAATGAACCAAGTTCTTCCCTTTACCCGTAATTGCTTACCTCAGTTATGGGATTGGAGGCCAGCACTTTATCTTCCACATGAGCATTACTGCTTGATTTGCTGACTGTAGCAAAGTATCTCATAGCATATCGAGCTGACACTGTCTTTCCAGCCCCTGACTCCCCACTCACAATTATCGACTGATTCTTGTTGTTTCTAGTGCAAAACCATGAAAGAAAAGTATTACTTTGGAGCAAGCTGCTTTCAGGCATAGTTTCTGGGCAACAGCATCATTCCTGGAATATTATCAGGCTGCTTTGGAGAGGGAATCAAATCTTCCAGGCCATTGGAAGGCCACATCAAATTCTTACTAATGCTAATTTTGAGTTTTCTGCCTCAGAGGCCACTCTCCTTCCTCCCTCCCTCCCTCCCTCCCTCCCTCCCTCCCTCCCTCTCTCTCTCTCTCTCTCTCTCTCTCTCTCTCTCTCTCTCCTATTTCACTTGGTGATCTCATCAGTTCTCAAGGATTAAACTGTCTTCTTTGTGAAGATCATTCTCAGATTTATTTATCCAACATAACTTCTCTCTTGATTTTGTCCAGTATCTCCATCTGACTATTAGAGATCTTGAATTAATTCTATCATAGATATCTCAGCTTTTATATGTCCAAAATTACTTTTACCCAAAATACTTCCTTCTTGTGAACTTCCCCATTACAGCTGATGGCATGGCTAATGTGTGAATCTGTTTTCTTTAACTAGAATGATTTATTACAAAAGAGGGCTTCTATTTATGGTGGGTTAGGAAGGGAGTTGGTAGGAAGTGATAAAGAGAAAGAGAAAAGAGAGAGAAAGAAAAGAAGGAAGGAAGGAAGGAAGGGAGGAAGGGAGAGAGGGAGAGAGGGAGGAAGGGAGAGAGGAAGGGAGGAAGGGAGGGAGAGAGGGAGGAAGGAAGGGAGAGAGGGAGGGAAGGAGGAAGGGAGAGAGGGAGAGAGGAAGGGAGAGAGGGAGGAAGGAAGGGAAGGAGGAAGGAAGGGAGGGAGGAAGGGAGGGAGAGAGGAAGGAAGAGAGGGAGGAAGGGAGGGAGAGAGGAAGGAAGAGAGGGAGGAAGGAAGGAAGGGAGGGAGGGAGGGAGGAAGGAAGGGAGGGAGGGAGGGAAGGAGGAAGGGAGAGAGGGAGAGAGGAAGGGAGAGAGGGAGGAAGGAAGAGAAGGAGGAAGGAAGGAAGGAAGGAAGGAAGGAAGGAAGGAAGGGAGAGAGGGAAGAAGGGAGAGAGGGAGAGAGGGAGGGAGGGAAGGAGGGAGGAGGGAGGAAGGGAGAGAGGAAGGGAGGAAGGGAGGGAGGGAGAAAGGGAGAGAGGGAGGAAGGAAGGGAGAGAGGGAGGGAAGGAGGAAGGGAGAGAGGGAGAGAGGAAGGGAGAGAGGGAGGAAGGAAGAGAAGGAGGAAGGAAGAGAAGGAGGAAGGAAGGGAAGGAGGAAGGAAGGGAGGGAGGAAGGAAGGGAAGGAGGAAGGAAGGGAGGGAGGAAGGGAGGGAGAGAGGAAGGGAGAGAGGGAGGAAGGAAGGGAGGGAGGGAGGAAGGGAGGGAGAGAGGAAGGGAGAGAGGGAGGAAGGAAGGGAGGGAGGGAGGAAGGGAGGGAGGGAGGAAGGAAGGGAGGGAGGGAGGAAGGAAGGGAGGGAGGGAGGAAGGAAGGGAGGGAGGAAAGAGAGAAAGGGAAGAAAGGGGGGAAAGGGGGGAAAAGAGGAAAGAAAAGAAGGGATGAAGGGAGGGAGGGAAGGAGGAAGGACAATATTAATAAAACATCAAAAAGGTTTTTTGTTATTATTTAGTCTTTTCATTTATGTCCAACTTTTTGTGACCTAAATGATATTTTCTTAGCAGAAATATTGGAGTGGTTTGTCTTGTTCTTCTCTAGCTTATTTTACAAATGAGACAACTGAGACAAACAAGGTTAGGTGACCTGCCTGGGGCCACACAACTAGTAAAACATATCTATGTGCCAAAATTGTACCTAGCATCTAGTAAGCATACCTGTGAACTAATTGATTAATTAGTACATCCTCAAAATCCTTTAGAGGTGGTTTGTGGCCGCCACCCCCCAGATAAAGCTTCAACTTTTATTAAATATCCCACTAGCCTGTACTGAAGTGCATAATAATTGCAGCTCTTGCCAGATAAATGAAGTAACCCAATTTTTAAATGACTAAAAAGCATAATCAATATTAGTGAACTAGAAAAATTCTATTTGTACTGGGGGTTTTGATTAATGATAAATATTTATATAAATTTAAGGTATGATAGTCATTCTGCATAAAATTAAACATTAGAAAAGGAAAGAGAAAAAAAATTGTGGGGCACAAGGAAATAGGAAGGAAAGTGAGAGAAGGAATAATAATAATAATAACTCCACAGAAATCTACTCAGAAAATCTTGTTAAGTGATCCAGAATACCCATAAACAACTTGTTCCAAAGCAAATAACTATATGATTGGACTGGAACATTCTGATAGTATGTTAAAAAACTCAGGATGCCCTTGAAATGCTACCCTTTAGCTTGGCATTATAAAAATTTGCTGGGCTTGCTCTTTTGACAGACCAATAAATAATTTCTCTCCAAAACTGTGAGTAGAACAAAGAGAATCAGGACAAGTTATAGGTAGGACAAAGTTAAAAGAGAAGATACCTGGCCATTTGTTTATATGCTTCTTCTGCTACAGCAAATATGTGTGGATCCATATCTCCCATGTTCTGCCCACTATAAGCATGGATGATAGCATTTCCATAGATTGGCAACTCTTTGTAAGGGTTCATAGCAACTAAAATAATTCCTGAAGAAAGAAAATTCAAGATGTATATGAGAATCTCAGAACAATGTCAAAATTAGGGGAATATGATGAGAAGGGATTATGGGGGCAAGGGGCAACAAGGACTGAGTAAATGCTTATAGATGCCACGTGTTATGCTAATCACTAGAGACACAAAGAAAAGTGAAAATAAGTCTTGCCTGCAAGAGCTTAGACTCTAACGAGGAAGATAATTTATAAGGTATGACACCAACATCTTTAACATGTCCAGTCTTTGAAATACTATGGGCTGCACACCTAGAACTCGGGCCAATATTAGAGACACTGGAATTTTGAAGGCAAACAGACTCATTCACCAAACTGTCCTACAAAGCCATAATCACCAAAGTATTCATTACTGCTGAAAAGAGAGGGAGGGGCAGCTAGGTGGTGCAGTGGATAGAGCACCAGCCCTGAAGTCAGAAGGACCTGAGTTCAAATGTGCCCTCAGACATTTAAGGCTTCCTAGCTTTGTGACCCTGAGCAAGTCACGTAACTCCAACTGCCTCAGCAATAATAAATAAAAATGTTTTATTAATTTTAACAAATAATTACTTAATTATTAAATTAATAATTTAATTGTGGAACAAATTAAGTACATAACATACCAAAGCAAACAAACCTAGTAGTCTAGTGTTTGCTAAAACCAAAGACCTTAGCAGTAATTTTGAAATAAAATGAAAAATTTTGAAAGATCTAAGAAATCTGACCAACGCAATAATCAATGGTTATTCCAGAGGACCAATGATAAAGATTTCCAACCATCATCTAATTGAGAGGTATTATATGCAGAATGAGATATATATTTTTGGACATGACCAATATGATCAATAGGAAGTGGCAGTGGATAAATCTTCAGCTGGACCTGAAGATTTATCTTTCTAAAGTCAAAGCTGATCTCAGAAGATAACTTACTAGCAACTCTGGGCAAGTTACTTAACCCTATCTGTTTCAATTTTCTCATCTGTAAAATAAGCCAGACAAGGAAATGGCAAGCTATTCCAGTATCTTTGCCAAGAAAATTCCAAATGGGATCATAAAAAATTGAACATGACAGAAATGACTCAACAACAACAAATATGCAACTTATGTGTTTTTGTTTTTTAATAAAGATTTTACATTTTTTCACCCCCACCCCCAGTTGGGAGAGGGAGGTAGATAGAAGGGAGAAAAAAATAAAGCTTGATATTTGAAAAGAAAATTAAAGCAATAATATTTTGCTACTTCTTAATTTTAGAAGGCTTTTATATGCATTGATTTATTTGTTCCTCACCAAACCTGAAAAGTATTTTCTAAGATGAATTGTTTATATCTTAATCATTTATATTGTTTAATTCTTATAATTTCAGTATTTTATTGTTAGTGAGGTGGGACCAGCCTTTTCTGGGTGGAAGGAATTTCCTCATTGAGGGATTTCTTATGTTAATGAAGTCACAGATCCATTCACTATCTCTCTCTCTCTCTCTCTCTAACTTTTAATTATTCAGAGAATGATTATCTAGTACTGCTGGCAAAATTACTAGAGTGGTCTCCACCTAATCTTATGGATGAGGAAATTGAGACAAACTTGCCCAGGACAACAAAGCTAGTAAGTATCAGAGGTCAAATTTGAACCCAGGTCTTCCTGATTTCAGGCCCACCTTTCTTATCTACTGCATCGATGAGCTGCCCCTTTCTCTTAGATACTTTTACCAAAATAAGAATAACTACAAGCAAAAACCATATAATGATTCCTATGCTGCACCCTGAACAAAGTGGGTCCCTTCTCTTGGGGAGAGAAGGGAATATGTATAGACAGACATCATTAGAAACACTAATGAGTTCAGAAATGCAATGCTTAAACACCAAATAATTTTATCAGCCCCCTGTGTTCATCTATATTTGGCATACTGATATTTTAATATTCAAAGGTAGCTGGAGTCAAATCATCTTAAACTGCTAAGGTACATCCCTAACCTTAAAAGGGGCTTCATTTTATTTTGTCCTCCCAGATATAAAATTATGCTTCCCCTAATTATTCAGGGTCACTCAGAATTTCATCTTGTCACACAGATGGTAATAGACACAAATAGTGAATGCTGGGCAGGCTGTGGGAATACTTTTGGAGGTACCATCCATTGGTTTACCCATTCTGGAACGCTCTTCAGAATTATACTTTTTTTAAGTGACTAAAACGTCTATATTATTTCACCCAGAGAGTCTATAGCAAAGTATATCCCACTGAGGGCAAATACATACATTTTATGTACCATACACTGCAGAATGTTCAAAGCAATGCTTTTGTCATAGAAAAAAAACAAAACAAAACTGAAAGCAAATTAGATGCCCATAATTTGGGGGTATGGCTAAACAAATTGTGGCATGTAAGTATCATTTTCTTACAGGAAAGTAGGTATTACTTTCCTGTAAGAAATGCTGAATGTAAATATATATATATATATATGTATATATATATATATTATTTACTCATAAGCCAAGGAAGATTTATATCAACTGATGCAAAATGAAGTAAATAGAACCAGAAAAACAATATGGACAGTGGAAATGGAACAGATAAAAAAATGAAACTGGACTCTATATAATTATAATGATCAAAATTGGTTCTGGAAAAAGAGGAGAAAATGCACTTTACCCCTCTCTTGTTCTTTGCAAGGATGAAGGTCTACTTTTCTAACACTGACTAGCAATTTATTAGACTTGGTTGACGTGTTGCTTTGTTTTGCTAAATTTCTTCACCCTTTCCCTTTGTTTGCATACTTTGCTACAAGAGGATGACTTTTTGTGTAGGAAAGTGGGAAGGAATATACTGGGAAATTAAGATAAGTAAAAACAAAAAAAAAGTGCTAAAAAAAAAGAATCATTCTATAATGACCAATTACTGAATTTTTGTCTTATAATTGTTTTTATTTATAAATATCTTTTTACTTACCACTGTAGGTATAAATAAGTTTGGATTCAGCAAAACGTATTTTGAGATTGTGGAGGACAGCAGGTTCATGAAGATAACTAAGCGCTGTGAGGTCATTCTCTCCTACAAGTATATCAGGATTTCGTAATGGTGGAAGTGTTTCTGCATCAACAGGATAATCTTGTTCCTAACAAAAAAAGCAAAAAAAAAATTTAATGACAAGGTTCTGGAGTTCCTATCTGGACCATTATCCTTCATGCTCAAAGATGTTATTCTTGACAGTGAGTCTGAAGAGACTAGAGCAATAAGAAACAGTACAGTTATCTGATAACTGACCAAGTACTGTAAACACCCCATAAAAGAGAACGATGTACCTGATTGTAAAATTTGGGTTGACAGTATACAATGCTCTACAATATGCAATATTTTATACATTTCTGAGTTTCTAAACTTTTTCTGTCATCTATTGACCTCTGTATGACATCTGTGGCTTCTGCAAAACTTACCAAAAATTTCCATTTAATTTCTTATGTTGACCTGCAATATATCTATATTTCAAAACCATGATAGAGAAAGTCTTACACAGAAGGGATAATTATAGTGCACATTTATAAAGACTATGAAATGCTTTTCACCTAAAGAAGATTCTTGGCTTAGTCCTCTCTGGGACTTTGCCCTTTCAGATCATGGTCAAACTTGATGTCTTTGCTCAGAAGGATTACACTAAGTCGGCCGTTTTCTCTGTAATTCTTAAATTATGTTCTAATGCATGAAAAATTATGCTAAACTTCTAGAAGGCAGAGACTTAACACATCTCTGGAGTTCTTTATACCTCCCTATACATTTACATCAAGTCACTTAACTTTTTTGCCTCAGTTTCCTTATTGAAAAAATGAGCAGGAAAAAAAAAAAAGATCATTCCAGTATCTCTGTCAAGAAAACCCCAAACGGGTTCATGGATAGAGACAGAAGTGAAAATGATCCACCAACAATACATTCTTTTTTTTTTTTAATTTTCCTCCTTTATTTTATTTTTTTAATTATAGCTTTTTATTTACAAGATATATGCATAGGCAATTTTACAACATTGACAGTTGCAAAACCTTTTGTTCCAACTTTTCCCCTCCTTCCCCCCCTCCCCCCAGATGGCAGGTTGACCAATACATGTTAAATATGTTAAATTATAAATTAAATACAATATATGTATACATGTCCAAACAGTTATTTTGCTGTACAAAAAGAATCGGACTTTGAAATAGTGTACAATTCCTGTGAAGGAAATCAAAAATGCAGGCAGACAAAAACAGAGGGATTGGGAATTCTATGTAGTGGTTCATAGTCATCTCCCAGAGTTCTTTCGCTGGGTATAGCTGGTTCAGTTCATTACTGCTCTATTGGAATTGATTTGGTTCATCTCATTGTTGAAGATGGCCATGTCCATCAGAATTGATCATCATATAGTGTTGTCAACAATACATTCTTACATTCTATTCATGGATTTTTTGCTTGTTTAAGTTTGCTTTAAACTGGCTCTTCCTATCTCTCTCACACAAGAGGTACAGTGGCTACTCAGTGATCCCCACTCCACTATTTATCAGCACAGGAGCCTTCATCTGATTCCATTTCTGATGATGGCTGCTTCTCTCCTATTTAGACAGTCTAGGGGCTCCTTATCTGAGGGCTCATCAGAATGATGAGTTTAGTCAGAATAAGCTTATTCCGACATCTGTTTAGAAACACAGAGTTTGGGCAATCCACCATCCTCAGGCTTTCCAGAAAAAATGACCACTGCTGGTGTGGGCATATTAAGCAGTCAGCCACTACTTGTTGGTTAATTGATCAATGTGTCCTTAACATTTTTTAAAAATTCATACTATTTGTGTTCTGTAATGTCTAATACTGTTTTTATATCAAACATCACTCCAACGCTGGTAAACTGTGGAATGAATTTAAAAATATATATACTCAATAATCAATAGCCAGATAACATAGTTCTGCTATGATGTTTATTTTAAAACCACAAATTTGTTCCAATGTGATATCATTTCAGTCACATCCAAATCTTCATAATCCCATTTGGGGTTTTCTTGGCAGAGACACTGGAGTGGTTTGTCATTTCTTTATCCAGCTCATTTTACAGATGAGGAAACTGAGGCAAAAGCATTCAATGACTTGAGCTAAGTGTATAGGGACATACAAAGAACTCCAAAGAAGCATACATGTTTATATACATGTGAATATGTGTATATGTATGTATTTTCTTTTATTTAATAAACATTTACTAAGCATCTACTATATATGGAACTAGATTGTGGGGAAGACAAAATTTAAGCCCCAATCTCTTATACCATGGGTATGAAATATTGCATATACTTATCACAGTTATGGTGTTGGCTAGTTTTGATAAGTTGTTTTCCCCCCTTTTGTTATTTTAACATTTTTTTGTCAGAAGAGATGACTTGCAAGGTCAGGTGAAGGGAAGGATATATTTTAAAAGGAATATAAAGTATAAAAATAACTATCTAAAACATATAAAATGAGTATAAAAACAAAAGGCATAAATCAAAATCAGGTAAAATTTTTCAAAAGAACATAATCCCTGCCTATAGTCTAATGGGGGAGGGAAGGTATAAAGCTTTATCTAGAGTGTTCACAGTAGGCTCTCCCCGACTATGTTCCATCCCAGCTATGGGGAAAGGGAATGTAAATAGCTGGATAGGACTAAAGATTTGAGGACACAGTTTGAATTAAACAAATGGTCACTTCTCCATCCTACCCAGGATTTTTACCCTGACCTAAGATGGACTTCTGGGCTGAATTGGTACTGATAACTAGCTTCATTTGTCAAGCTCTCGGACCCAAGCTTCCTAATTTGTCACTTCCACCTTAAGTGTTCCTCCCCCACTTTCTCTGTTCCAGGAGAGTGACTGGCCTTCACCACTCTCACCTGTGCCCTCAGCCATGCCTCCGGTGGGATTAGTTAACCATTACCAAATAGGGGCTATTCAAGAAAGGTTTACAGCCATACCTTCCGTTAAATCTAAGTGAAGAATTCAGCTGGCAATAAGGAAGGGGAGGAAAATAAAGAACAGTAGGAGCAGAGGCAAAAAAAAGTTAAAAAAAAAAAAATTCAGGGCATATGGATCACACATAAGGAAACTGGGTCTTTGACGACCAAGGCGCCCTGCCAAGGTCACAGAGATAGGAAGCAGCACAGCCAGGTGTCTGACTCTGAATCCATTTCCTTTTGCCACCCTGCCATGGCTGGAGGTATTTGTGGCAGTACCAACGCGCATTCATGTAAAAGGTTTTGTTGTCGTCCCGTCTGACTCGCTGTGACCCCGTTTGGGGTTTTCCTGGCAGATATGGCGTGGTTGGCCATTTCCTGCTCCCGCTCATTTTGCAGATGAGGAAACCCAGGTAAAGGTTAAGTGACTTGTCCAGGGTCACACGGCTATATAGTGATTGAGGTCAGGTTTGGATAAGCCTTCCTGACTCCGGCCTGCACTCTAACCACTGTGCCCCGGGCTGCCCTATGAGAAGTTGGGTATTACTAACCTCCAGCCCATTAATGGGATCACAGATCCAATCCAGGCGGTGGAGAAGGAGAACAGAAAACTGGAGCAATGAGAAGGGAGTCAGCACTTATCCAGCACTTACTGCGTGCCGGGCCCTGCGCGAAGTGCTTCACAAAGACTGTCCCTTTGGAGCTCACAACCCTGAGAGGGAGAGGCTATTATTCTCCTCATTTTACATTGAGTAAACCAAGGCAGACGGAGACTACATGACTTGCCCTGAGTCACAGACCCAGGAGGTACCTGCAGCCCGGGGCAGGGTGGGGGGAGCCGGACTGTTTCCGATTTCTGGCCCAGAACTCTACCCACTGAGTGCACGGGGGGGGGGGGGGGGGGGGAGGGAGGGGGCGGTGTCTGTCCCTCAGCAGCTGTTGGCTCCCCTGTACGCCCTCAGCTGCTCTCTTTTACAGCAGAATCACCTTTTCCAACCTTTCTTAAAGAGGACGCTCCATGTCAGGGATCCTGACCCGGTTCTGGAAAGTTACATGTTTTTCACATGGACTTTGGCATTGCAACTCACACGTGCTTTTTCAAGACATTCTGATAATATTCATCCATCTGAAGGTGAAAGAGACCCCAAAAGCTTGGGAAGTGCATCCTGATGCCAGCTCTAGCTCCTTGTTAAGCCCGCTAGGGGGGCACGTAAGGCTGGGCTGCCCACAACGCCATCACACCCTTCTTTCCTTTTCCCTAACTTATTCTCTCTGTTCCTGACAAAGCAATTCTGGGAAAGTTAAGCATTTCCCCAAACCTGCTTCCTCCCAACAGTTACCCCAACATTTATACACTGTACCTACCACACACAGTGAAATAGCAACTGCCACCTGCGGAAGGACCTAAAAGGTTTGACGAATCTTTAGTGAAGTTAACAGTTGGAAGTGCATGCAGAACTTGTCAAAAGTGTAAAAAAAAGGGGGGGGGTTTCATTCTTGACAATGTAGACAAAGGGTTAAGTGAAAGAAGCAGCTTGGCTGCTTGCCGTTGGCTGAGGAAAAAAGGAGAATCTTTAGTGAAGTTAACAGTTGGAAGTGCATGCAGAACTTGTCAAAAGTGTTTTTAAAAAAAAGTTTTTTTTCATTCTTGATAAAGTAGACAAAGGGTTAAGTGAAAGAAGCAGCTTGGCTGTTTGCCATTGGCTGAGGAAAAAAGGAAGACCTCCCAGCTGCTGCTTTTCCCGCTTCTTAACTGCCTTCTTCTCACTGCCCCGGGCTATGGTAGTACGAATAGTGCCAGATAACCATCTACCTGCAAACAGCAGGAAAGACTGCAGCTGTGACGTAGGGCTGCAGCAGCTTCCAGGTTCTCAGTCAAGGAAAGAAACTTAACCCACAAGCTGAAATAGCCAAGTACAGAGCAAATTTCATTGGATGAATAAATGCGCAACAATTCTGAGAAGGCTTGGATTATCAAACCTTGTTTGGCGACCTCTAAGTCAATAATATCCTTGAAAGTTGTATTTTTTTCCTAGATAAAGCAGTGAGGAAGCTATTGTAGGATCAATCTAGAGAAAAAAATTTCATTCAGAATGCCAGTTTTTAAAAAAAGAAGAATTGCACATGTTTAATATATATTGGGTTACTTATCTTCTAGGGGAGAGGGTAGGGGGGAAAAGGAGAGAGAAAATTTGAAATACAAAGTTTTTCAAGAGTGAATATTGAAAATTATCTATACATATTTGGAAAATAAAAAGCTTTAATAAAAAAAAGTAAAAAAAAAAAAAAAGCTGTTGGTAGAAAAATAACTAGAAGAATGGATGGTAGAGCTTCCTTCCAACTATATGGAACAAAGCATGGTGTTACCATTATCAGTTTTCTTCAAATCCGTGTCTCTGGAGAGACTGGAGAAGTGAAAGCTTAAGAGCAAGCAGCAAGATACAAGACTGGTTTTTTGTTATTTTCTTTAACTGGAAACAGTACCACAAACCTTTTGTTTTTCATGACTACACTCACAAGGATAGAATTACAACATACCTGAGTATTCCAATTTAGCATGATCAATCATGGAGCTATGGAAAGAAGTGGAAGGTGAAAGGGAAAGGGAAAAGGAGATACCGAGAGAGGAAGGAGAAATCCTTCCTTGGATTAGCTTTTAGAATATACCTTATTCTGCCTTTCTTGTTAACAAATGTTCTGGAATTTGATTAAGACCTTTTCAACTTTGGGTGATGATGTGGGTAGATCAGCATCTATATATATCATGGATATAGATATATATCATGGATACTCAACTCCCTTTATTTTAGAATGGGGAATAAAAGATACAAGGGAGAGGGGAGTAAGCAGTTACTACAAGAATTTATTACGTTGGAGATAGAAAAATCATTTTCACACAAATGGAAAGATTTTTCAAGGAATAAGCTTTATTGTGAGTAAAGAGATGAATATTTTTCTTTATAAAACTGCATTGTGAGTAGCTAAATGTAAGTTACCTTTGGACAAACTGCAATGATCTTTAAAAGTTTGAGAAATAAAGAATGCAGACTTAGCCAAGCTTTTCACTGCTTTACATGATCTTATTTAAACATCATATTTATTATACCATGAATAATAACTGCTAGAGCTAAAGATCTTTTTTTTGTTTGTTTTTGTTTGAAATATCACACTGTCCTGGAGACACTGGGCCTATCTTTCCATAAAGAGGCTCAAAACAGGCATCCTCTTGATTAGTCTGTTTTGCCATCTCTTTGTATTGTTTCTATCTTTCTCCCATCATACCAATTCTCATTTTTCTATACTTAGACACATTTTAACTTACTCTCTTTTCCTTTTCCTTCTTATTTATTTTATTCTCATCTTCCCTCTCCATCTCTCTTTCCTATATTCCTCATTTTCCTATTTCAGCATCTATCTTTCTACCCATCAGTCTCTTTTCCTCTCCTTAAATTTCTTCTGATATTTCCCTCAAAGTTTTTCATCAATCTGTCAAAATTGAAGGCTGACAATATTATGCCCATGTAACCAAATGATGTGCTCATTTTAAGTGTCCTCCAAACATCTTTAAATGTTCAAGAACTAAATAATGGAGTATTATAACTATAATCCCATTTCTCATGGACTTTGGGGTATTGGATATAATGTCCTCCAGACTACTCAAAGATTGAGTATTACCGATGATACTGTTTCCAAGGGATACCATGCTTTGGATTGTAGTCCACTGACCTGTCACCTTTTCCCACTCCTGAACATTCCTATGGGTTACTCAGAGTGTTTGGTTCCAGATGCTCCCCCATCTCCAGCTCCCTCCCAATTTCTCTGTTCATGGTGAAAGAAACAAAGAATACTTACAGATCCATCTTCTAGAAGGAGATGAAGAACTTTATCTCCAACTTTATAGTCCTTTGCTATTTCAGCGGATTTCCAAACTTCATCAGCATCTGGTATCCAAACTCTATTGTACTAAACCAGAAGGAGAAAAGGCTTAATTACAGTACTTTATAAATGAAAAGACAGGTTGTAAAAAGAGAAGTGTGCATGGTTTCTCTTCCTACCACATCAAATTCTTTGTTGGGAATACATCCAATCAACTTTGAACAAAATCACAGGCCTAGACGGTTTTATTATTCCTTTTTACCTATATGAGTATTTTTAGAGTCTTTCCAATTCAACCCAGAGAAATAAAGAGTATGGCAGAAATCAGTGATCTTTCTCTTGCTCCTACCTCTTCGCCTTCTCTCTCTTTCTCTGTGTTTCTCTTTTCACACACACATGTAGTTGAGCACTTTTGGACAATTCTAATTGGATCAAGGCTTAGTCTGTTTGCAACTTCCATATAATGGTCCTTACTTTTCCTTCAACGGACAACCAGGGCCACTGTGTAATTCCCTCATTCCCTAAAATATATTTTCAAATTTTAGAAGATAACTTTCTTATTTACTCCATATTATGGGCTAATTTCCAATCATATTATAATTGAACTTCCTAGGAGTTGTTCCAGGTATTCATTACCCTTTCCAAAAACAATATTCCAGTGGCTATCTGACTTAAGTATGCCCAATGAACTGAATTTTTATTTTGTACTGAAACTGATCTTTCAAAGGTAACCAATTATTTCTCATTTTCTAAATCCAATGACCATTTCTCAGGCCCCAACTTTGTACAGTCCTACTTTCTCCTGGTTCCCCTTCTACTTATATGATTACTTCTTAGGGATCCACCTTTCTGGCTCATCATTGCCAACATGCCTACTAACTGTGGGGATATACTATGGCTCTCTTGTACCCTCTATTTTTCTATCCTCCTCACAAGGAGACTTTGTTAGCTTTGAAGCATTTAATTACCATCTCTAAAGCTGCCTACCTCCTGGAGAGAACTAATGAAATATGAATGCAAATTGAAGTATAATTTTCTCACTTAGAAATGTGTGTGTGTGTATGTGTGTGTGTTAATTATCATCTCAAGATAGGTGATTTCAAGTTCAACACATCCAATCCCAGGCTCTTCCTGAGCTTTAGTTCCACATCCCCAGCTGACAAATGAATCAGCTATCCTTGCAACATTTCAAACTAAACATGTACAAAACAGAACTTAACTTCTTCCCAAATCCATTCTTTCCAATTTTCCTATTTCTATTCAAGGTTCCTCATTCTTCTAGTTTCCCAAGTTTGTATTCTGGTTATTATCCCTGAATCCTTTCTTTCCTTCATCCCTCTATAAAATTTCTTGTATGATCTCCTCATTTTTCACATGACCACCACATTAGTTTAAGTCCTCAACACTTCTCACCTGAACTATGGTCTCCTAAATGGGATTTCCAGTTTCCAGTCTCACTCCTCTCTAATCCATTTTCTGCAAAATTGTTAAAATAAATTTCCTAAAATAATGATAAATGCTGGTGACGATGTGGGGAAATTGGGACAATAATGCGTTGTTGGCGGAATTGTTTACTGATCCATCCATTCTAGAAAACAATTTGGAACTGTTCCCATAGGGCAATCAAATAGTATGTATCCTTTGACCCAGCAATACCACTACTAGGTCATTAAAAAATGGGAAAGTTTCTATATGTGCAAAAATATTTACAGTGGCACTTTTCCTGTGGCAAGATATCAAAAATTAAGGGGATGCCCATGAATTGGGGAATGGATTAACAAGCTGTGTTATATGAATGGAATAAATACAAGTGTGCAATAAGAAATGGTGAATAGGCAGATCTAAGGAAAACTTTCTCTAATCCATTGTCAGAAAAGTTGTTAAAATAAACTTACTGGAGCACAAATCTGACCATTTAATTTCTTTACTCAAGAAGCTGAGGTGGTTGCTTCCCTACTTCTTTAGCATAAAATACAAATTCTTCACTTTGACATTTAAAGATCTTGCACAATCTGACTCCAGCCTACGTTGCTAGGATTATTTGATATTCCTCCCCTTAATGAATTTTTCTAGACAAACTGGTCTGTTTGCTGTTCCCTGAACTCAGCTTTCCTTCTCCTAATACAATGCCTTTGTAATAGTTGTCCCAGGGGGTTGGGATGATTGCCTCTTAACCCCTAACCTCTTCAAACACCTAGCTTCCTTCCTTTAAGCTTCAACCCATGGGCAAGCTCTGACTGAAATCCTTTCCTGCTTGTCCTACTATTAATGCTTGTTGGATGGGGTTGGAAATTTTTGAGTTGAAAAGTGGGGAAAAGGATTAAGCACTGCAAAGTAATCTTTCAGCTACTTCCTTCTACCAATGCTAAGCATCAGTTCCCAACCCCCAATCAATTAAAGGGAATGGAGAATTCTAACCTAGCAAGCAACAATCCTCACTATCATTACTGAAATTTGCCAACAAAACTGAATCTGCTACTGAATAAGACTTTGCCACTTTTAATTTCCCCCTTCCCAATTCAATGAAACAATAAATATTTAATAAACATTATGAAGTACCTACTATGAAGTACTTATGTTCAAGGCATTGTGCTTGGTGCTGGAATTTCAAAAGAAATAAAAATGAAAGCTCTGGTTGCTTTTGAGGAGCAGGATTAAACAGTTTGACTATAATGCATCACGCTTTAACCTGCTACTTGATTTATTCTCATATTTAATCTTATTTCTTTGAACTATCAATATGTTTATATATTTCCTTATCTAGTTAATAAAAGTTCCACATCTCTCTCAATTAACTTGAGAGTCTCATCCCAGTTCATCAAATATTGAGTAATTTTGAGAAGCCATCTATTCAAATTTTATATTAAGCTCCTTAATCTCCTAGGACTAAAAAAATTAAAGTTACTGAATATGAAATTCAGTTGACTAACAATGAAATAAACAATAAAAACAAAGACGTCATTATTTAGAATATTTTAGTTATAAGCCGAAGTCCTTTCATCACTCTCGCAGGTTACTTCTCTTTTGAGAATACAGTCCCATACCATTTAGTTCACTCAGGATAACAAAATAAGTCTAGTTACATGAATCTTCTTCCATTCTCTTTATAAGATAAAGGTTATAATGGTTTCATAAGAAGTTGCCTTCATTCTCTTTCTCTGTACCTTATTTAGACACTTCTAGAGAGAAGAGGAAAACTAGCTCTTCTCAAATATCCTCCATAGAATAGCAGTTAAAGTGTTACCTTCAAGATGGGACACCCTATCTAAAAGATACAGTTAACATTATCTATAATCTCTCTCTGGGAACACTATTAAAACTGGCATGAAATTTTTCCCTGTGGTCAAAAATTGTTGCATTTCCCCTGAAAATCACTTGAAATTACTTCAGATTTACTTATATTTTTACACAATATATAAATCATAGTGCAAAACATCATTTGGTAAGCTTCTTTAATAAACAATAAAAATAGTTAAATATAATAAAATAACAAAACACTAGTAATAATAATAAGTTAAATAAAATATTAGGGAGGAAAAGAAAAAAGAAAAAAAAGATTAATGTGATAACTTTCTTAGGAATTTAAAAAGAGTAGTAAGTTGTGGTTTGCAATTTCATATACCATCATTATTTTTATTGTACAATTTTATGGAAATGCTTGTTTTACTCCATAAATAAAAAATTAAATAAAAAACATATGCATAACACTCCATTTAATTTAAATGTACAAAGTAACACTGGATATAATTCATTATCAGAAACATCTGGCTGCATAAGCAATCACTTCTCTAGTTTCTCTTGTAATATCCTCTATTAGTCTAGTCAGAGATGAAATGGTTCTGGTACTTTTGTGACCTGCTGACATTTCTGTATGTATATTTCCATTACCTGTTAGTAAGTGTGGACTAATAGTTCTATCAACTTTATAAATTATCTTTTTTCTCAATAAGTCCATAAAAAGGAAATTTTAGACAGGAAATATGCTGCTTATATAGTTCAGTATTCTTTTCAATATTCAATAATATTTATATTCAACAAATACCAGTAACTTTCTACTGACTCCAGAAACAAATATAAAATCCTGCATTTCACTTTTAAAGCCTTTTACAAGCAACTCCTTCCTACCTTTTCAATCGTCTTACCCTTACTCCTCTGTATGTATTCTATGACCCAGCGATACTGGCCATCTTTCTGTTCCCCACATAAAATGCTCTCTCTTTCATCTCTGACCCCCATGCTTAAAGTGCCTTCCCTCTTCACCTCCAGTTTCTGGATTCCTTCAAACCACAATTCTCCATAAGGGCAAGAGGCCTTCCCCTTCCACCAGCCACATCTGTTGGTGCTTTTCCTCTGAGATTATCTCCCATTTGCACTATATGTGTCTGGTATAAAGATACTCATTCACTTGTTGTCTCCTCAATTTGAATGTGACTTCTTTGATGTGAGTCACTGTTTTTCCTTTCTTTGTATGCTCAACACTTAAGACAATACCTGTATAATAAGAGTTTAATAAATGATTAATGACTGCCCAATTAGACTGGTGTTCACCTCAGTCCTAGCCAATTTTTTTTTCTGGTTTCTGTACATAATGTCTTCCTCATTAGATGTTTTACTCTCTTAGCCATTATCTAATTCGGAGACTTTACTTATATAGCTGATAGTTATTATACTTTACCTAAAGTTGCTTAACCTCAGGCTCACAATTACTTTTCTTTTACTCCTCAGGGAGTTCAACTCTCCTCTGGGGAATAGACAACTTCTATGAGTTGTTTAATATAAGAATCCTGCTAGTGTTATCACTTGCTAGTGTTATTTAAGAATCCTGCTAGTGTTATCACTTGCTAGTGTTATTCTTTACACCGGCACATTGTCCATTCTCTCAACAACTTCAAAAGTAGTATCTCCCTATGTAAGAACATATAGAATAAATGCAAAATTAATAAGATGCAGCTTGAGCAATCAGGTTATATTAGTATGTGAGGGAATCAGGAAAGACTTCATGTATAAGTATTGACTTACTTGTGTTGAAAAAAGGAAGGGGTTACAGAAAGTAAAAGTTAGACCTTTCAGATTGGCTAGATTTAGGATGGAAAGTATCATCCATATGCAGAGAGAGAAATGTGGAGACTGAATTGAAGCAAAGTATTTTTACCTTTTTTGTTTATTTTTTTTCCCTTTCTTGTGGTTTTTCCCTTTTGGTCTGATTTTTCTTGAACAACATGACTAATATGGAAATATGTTTAGAAGGATTTCACCTATTTAACCTATATGAGATTGCTTGCTGTCTTGAGGAGTGGGGAAGCAAGGAAGAGAGGGAGAAAAATTTGGAACACAAAGTCTGACAAAAATGAATGTTGAAAACTATCTTTAGGGGGGCAGCTAGGTGGCGCAGTGGATAGAGCACCAGCCCTGGATTCAGGAGGACCCGAGTTCAAATCTGGTCTCAGACACTTAATACTTCCTAGCTGTGTGACCCTGGGCAAATCACTTAACCCCAGCCTCAAGGGAAAACACACACACACACACACACACACACACACACACACACACACACAAAAAAAAAAAAACTACCTTTACATTGATTTGGAAAAATAAAATACTACTGAGCAGAAAAAAGAAATGGAAAGTTAAAACAGAATTGGGAGATGGAGTACTCTAAAAGAAGGCCATAGCCCAATTTGACTAGGCTATAGATATGTCAATCTGTCAATCAATAAACATTGACTATTATATGCAAGTTACTATACTAAGTGCCAGAAATACAAAGCAAAAGAGAGTCTCTTTTCTCAAGGAGCTAACAGCCTAATAGGGGACAGAAAATGCAAATAATTATGTGTAAGCAAGATATAACAAATAGGAAATAGTCAACAGAGGGAAAGCATGAATGTTAAGGAGATTAGAAAAGCTTTCTTTTAGAAGGGGACAGCCAGGATTTGAAGTCAGAGAAACCAGGAGAAGGAGATGAGAACAGCCAATGACAAAATGAATGAAAAAGGTTAAGTTGGAATAATTGTGATGAAAGATTTTACAAGTCCAATAAAATTAATGTTTTACTCTAGAAATCATAAGGAGCTACTGGAGCTTTTTGAGGAGAGAACAAAAAGGAGGTCAGATTCAGGAACATAAAGTTAGTAGTACCTGTGCAGAGGGTGGATCGGGATAAGGAAAGACTTAAAGAGGGGAGACCAAATAATAGATCATTTCAATAGTTCAAGATAGAGGTGATGAGGTCCTGCAATACGCAGAGGCTAGGCAGGTGTGACACTCTGTCCAAGGTACTAGGGACACAAGGAAGTGGAGCAGCTTCTTGTAGATTGTCAAGGTTAGAGAAAACACCAAAGCAGTCTTAGTCCTGCAGCTTAGTCCTGACCTCTGTCAAAGACCCAAGCAAATGATTACAGATTACAATTCATTTAGAAACGACCCAATCACAAGATGATTGAATTTTACTACTGAATCTAGAGTTCTCCCCCATATATTTTATTTATTTATTTTTTCTGGGGCAATTGGAGTTAAGTGACTTCCCAGGATCACACAGCCAGGAAGTGTTAAGGGTCTGAGACTAGATTTGAATTTAGGTCCCCTTGACTTTAGGGCTGGTACTCTGTCCACCGCACCACTTAGCTGCCCCTCACCCATAGATTTTCAACCACTTGCTCAGCAGCAATTCAGGGCTCCTTAGCTTTGGGGAAAAAATAGGATCATAAGTCATAAAGTTAGATATTTGTCTCATAGTCAGTGAAATGGTACTTTTAGAACAGCATACTCAAAAACAGAGGTAGTAAGTGTGCATGTAGGGACAAGATAAAAATGGAGAAAAATGAAGTTTTTTAAAGCTACACTTTAGTCTGCAGTCCGATATTATCAGTTCTTTGGTTATGGAAAGCATTTTTCATCATAAGTTCTTTAGAGTTATCTTAGATCATTGCATTGCTGAGAATGGTTATGTCATTCACAGATGATCATCTTACAAGATCACTGTTACTTTGTACACAGTACACTTCACTTTGCATCAGCTCATGTAAGTTGTTCCAGGTTTTTCTGAGAGCAAACTGCTTATCATTTCTTATAGCCAATAATATTTCGTCATAATCACATACCACAGTTGTTCAGCCATTCCCCAAATGATGGGTATTCCCTCGATGTCCAATTCTTTGATCCAATAAGAGCTGCTATAAAAACTTTTGTACATATAGGTCCTTTTCCTTTTTGTTTTTTATCTTTTTTGGAATATAGACCTAGTAATGGTCAAAGAGTACACATGGCCCTTTGGACATAGTTCTAAATTGCTCTACAGAATAGTTGACTCAGTTCACAATTCTACCAACATTTCAGCAATGTCCCATTTTTCCACATCTCCTCCACCACTTGTCCTCCTCCTTTTCTGTCCTATTAATCAGTCTAATTGGTAAAATAATAGGTATGAGGCAGCACCTCAGAATTGTTTTAATTTGCATTTCTCCATCAATAGTGTTTTAGGACATTTCAGAAAAAAGTATTCTTGACAAATGTTTCTGACTATATTTATTTACTTCTTCCCACCCAGAAATGTGATGATTTCATTGTGATGCTTACAAATTGTATGCTCCTGAGGTTAACGTATGAGTCATTATTTACCTATTTTTATATAAATGCATAGACTTCTGAAAACTGAAATAGAAGTCTTATCATTGAATAAATATTTACAGAATACTTCCTATTGGAAGACCTCTGGTTAAATTCCATAGAGAAATAAAAATTCAGTCTCTGCCCTATAGTAGTTTACAATCTAGTTTATAAATAGAAGGTTTAGCAAGTTTATACAAAAATTATATCAGAAAGAGGAGGGGGTAATTTTAAAATTAAATATATTTTTGTTACATCTTAAGTTGCCTCCTTTCTTCCCCATCCTATATTAGAGAAAACCACCATTTCACTCACACACACATATATACATATATATATATGTATGTATACATAAAGAGATAAGTAAAATTATACAATGCATGCTTCTAATTATCAGTTCTTTCTCTGAAAGTAGATAGTTCCTTTGTAGTTGAACTGAATATTTATAATGGTAAAAATAGTTTAATTGTTCACAGTTATTCTTCAAACAATATTACTGTTATTGTATGATGTTCTCTTGGTTCTGTTCATTTTACTCTTCATTCAGTCTTTCCAAATTTTTCCCATCTAAAACCAATCTGCTCATTAATTTTTATAACACTGTAGTATTCTAGGACAATCATGTGATGCAACTTTTTTTTTTTTTTAGCTATTCTCCCACTGATGGGTATCTTTTCAATTTCCAGTTCTTTGCCACCACAAAGAGAGCTGTTATAAATATTTTACAACATATATGTTTTTGTTTTCTAATCACCTTGGAAAATAGACTTAATAGTGGTATTGCTAAGTTAAAGGGTATAGGCAATTTTATAATTATTTGGGCATAATTCCAGATTGTTCTCCAAAGTGGTTGGTTCAGTTTACAATTCCAACAATGTAATAGTGTTCCAATTTTCCTATATCCCCTCCAACATTTATCATTTTCTCCTTCTGTCATTTTAGCCAGTCTGATAGGTATGAAGATGATATCTCAAAATTGTGTTAATTTGCATTTCTCTTATCGATAATGATTTAGAGCATTTCTATATGATTATAGCTTTGATTTTTTCATTGAAAAACTCCTGTTTGAATCAGCTACATCCAGAAAAGGAACACTGGAAAATGAGTGTAAACTGTTATTTTTACCTTCTGAATCCAATTCTTCCTGTGCAACAAAAAATTCGGTTCTACACACATATGTTGTATCTAGAATATACTGTAATATATTTAACATATATAAGACTGCTTGCCATCTGGGGGAGGGGGTTGGGGGAGGAAGGGAAAAAAATCTGAATAGAAGTAAGTGCAAGGGATAATGTTGTAGAAAATTACCCATGCATATGTACTGTCAAAAAAAAGTTATAATTATAAAATAAAATTAAAATTAAAAAAAAAAAAAAGAAAAACTGCTGTTCATAATTTTTGATATTTACCATTTGGGGAATGACTCCTATTCTTATAAATTTGACAAAGTTCACTATATTTTTATATCTAAGAAATTAATTTCCCCCCTAATTTTCTGCTTTCCTTCTAATCTTAGCTTCATTAGTTTTATCTTTTTAAATAGAATGTAATCAAACTTATCCATTCTATATCTCATAATGCTCTCTATCTCTTGTTTATTCATAAATTCTTCTCCTATCCATAGTCTAATAGATACTATGTTCCATGTTTTTCTGCATTACTTCTGATATCTCCCTCTATATCTAACTCATGTATCCATTCTGACCTTATTTTGGTAACTGGAGTAAGATACTGGTCCATACCTAGTTTCTGTCAGATTGCTTTTTAAGAAAAAAAAAAGGATATTAGTCACTGCCTTAAAGTGCTGAGACTAATATGACATTTTAAAAAGCAGAATCTTATAGTGCTTTATCTGATGTTTTCTTTTTATTTCTAGTACAACCAGCTCCTCCCCCACCTGTATTTTAATTGGTTTGGGATAGAGGTATCAAACCTGCCCCCTTTTGTGTACAACATTCTTAAGCTCCGATGAACTGGATTAAAATGAAGTTCCTATCTGATTTTAATGTGTTTATATATTAATTTTTATATCTATATATAGGTATATGTACACATAGATAAGTATATAAAAGCGTGTGGTTTTCTAAGTCTATATTAGTCTGCAGGGATCCCGATGTCCGTTCCCGCCTCCATTTGCAGTTTAATTTGACACCATTGGTATGGGGAGCACCTAGCAAAAAACCCTCTCTACCAGTACTGATAAATCCAATAGAAAGGTTAAGACATTAAGCGACACTGCCCACAGCCAGGATGGGTCAGAGGTGTATCTGAACCTATCAGTAGATATCAGAGGTCCAACTGAGCCCAGTCCTCCTAACATTAGACAGGCTCACTTCTGGTCCCACTCAATGAGCCTTTCTAATCCACAAAAAGGAGTTTCATTCCTGTCATGGCCTCCCCAGTTTCCCAGAATAAATGAACTCGAGGATGAGGCAAGTGAATTTTCTCATCACCTGAACCAAAAGATGGCTATGTTGAATATCAAAAAACCCAACAACCTTGCTCAAGAAACTCTCTTGGTTCCCTATTGTCTCTGGGATCGGATACACAAAGCTCTGGCATTCAGAGCCTGTTGTAACCTGGCCCCCTCCTGTTTTCAGTTTCTTATACATCGATCTTTGATTCAGTCTCCTGGCCCGTTTGTGAATGGGTCGCTCAGCTCTAGGCATTTTCTCTATCCATCCCCCATGGCCAGAACATTCCAACAACTGACCTTCTGGCTTCCTTTAAACTCCAAACAAAATCCTACCTGCTATAGGAAACTTTCCCAGACCCTCTTAATTCTTAAATCTTCCCTCTATTACTTCCTATTTAACCTGTATATATCTTGTTTATATGTTGTCTTCCTCATTAAATTGCAAAATTAAATTGCAAAACTCCTTGAGTTTTTAAGGACTTACTCTTTTTTTTTTTTTTTTTGTATGCTCAGTGCTTAGCACAGTGCCTGGAACATGGTAGCATCTTAATAAATGTTTATTGATTGATTGACTTAACTAATGACTAATTGTGCAACTATGGGAGCCACTTAACCTCTCTAATCTTCACTTTCCACATCAGTAAAATGAGGGGGTTGTCCCCAATGAGCTTTACAATCCCTTTCACTTCTAAATCTCTGATCTCTATCATTTCCACTTCTTCACTAAAACAGAGTATATGGAAAAAGCAGGGACCATTTTTTATTATTACTACTTTAACAGTGTGGTTTTTTTCCTATGCCATTTTTTCATATACGAATATCAATTAAATTTCATAGATATTAACTAAGTACTAACAGTGTATCAGAAACATGTTTTAAGTGCTTGAGTTAAAGACAAAAAATGCTTAAGTCACTACCTTGAGCTTATCTTTTAATGGTGGATGGCTTAGAGCAGATTACTAAATCCAAAGTATTTACAAAATAAATATGAATAATTTTGAGGGTTGCTTACCAAAAAACTAACAATTGGGGAGATCAGGAATTCACTTATGAAAGATCAAATTAGAAACATAGCATTTCAGGGCAATATTGAAATAATTAACTGAACTTCGTCAGAACCATTTTTAAAGAATCATTTTTCCCCTTTAAAACAATGACCAAACACTTTCCTAATTAAAAAAAAGTACATTCCATGGACATGACATTCTCTTCTTTTGGGTCTCAGTTTCCTTATTTGTAAAATTAAAGAGATGAACTAGAGGGTCTTTATGTTTCCTCCTTATTTTACAATTCTGATTCTTTTTAAAATAAAGATATTTTCATTTACTTATACATCTGTATAGGTTTAACTCAGTTCATGATGTGTGGGTTGCCAGCTTATTAATGATTGAAAAGCTCTCTGAAAACAAGGACTAACATAGAAAAGGTGGTGTAAGGCAATTTTAGTTGCCAGAGAGATTAAAAATATGCCTTGACTGTTCTATTATGTCAGAGTAATTTATCAAGTCAAATGAAAAAAATCCCACTACTAACAATCAATCATATTTGCCATCTACAAAAGCAGCACAATCTTTCCTGAAGTATGCTTGGGACAGAAAAATTCTTATTCCTAATGGATAACAGCTTTTAGCTGCAAGAGATAGATTTTCCCAACTATTCAGGGCTTCAAAAAGCTATTATTCATTTGGAGAGTATTTTAATTCTTATTCACATCTGCTAATTCAATAACAAGATAGAAAAAAATCAAGCTTTATTATATACAAGAAAACACATGGATATAATTTTAAAATACAATAGATATTATTTAAGCAAGAATATAAAGCTCTTCCTATTGGAAAAGAATCCAGCTGCGGCATTCCACCCAGCCAAGCTCTGTCCTGACACTCTCAGATCTTCTAATTCCTATTCAAATCCATGCCCATATTCATCTGTTTTTCTCATCATCTAGCTGTGCTTCAGGCTTATATTGGTTAAACTATTCTAAGAAACAGTATAGTCAGAATCAGTTCCCATTTCTACTTTTCAGAGTTGACAGCTTGTTTAAATATGGCAGGCTGGAGCTACTGAAATCTCAGACAAAATCTTCTCATCTTTTTCCTTTTTTCTGCTCTTCCTGATGGGCCATAAAGAGCACTAGTAGCTATTTTCTGTCTAGTTCTATGAATAATGCAGGAGTCTATGGGGACCTGTTTCTGGCCATTTGGTGATCTGCCACTGAAAGCATTTGGTGTTCTGGTGAATCCCCTGAGTGGTCCCTCAGCCATCACCCTATTCCTGGAGCAAGGGTGTGGGATGCTGCATCTGTTTAAAGACTAGGCTGACGTTCTCTTGGCTCCTCTACTCGAGGAAGCGGGATGCGACTCCTGGATGGAGAATTCCGAGTCTGACTTATCTAGGTTCACAGTGAATAAGTGTCAGGTAGGAATGGTGGATTTATATGAACGAGATTTTGTGGCTCATTCTGGCTGCTTTGCACCTTTTATGAGAACTTGAAAGGTCTAGGAAGTGATCACATGTGGGTGGCAGAAGCTCCTGGGGGTGAGGAGGAAGAGAGAGAGAGAAAACAAAAGAGCCAGAGAAAGTGAGGCAGATAGAGGGCACCTCCAGACTCACACTTTATGACAACACTCATCAGTGTTTTTTGACAAACACCTGTCCCTTTTTGAAAACGTGAGAAAACTTCACAGAAGTTTCTCTCTCCCATTCTCCTTCACTTTGTTTATTTAACTGGTGTCCATTGTGATTTGTTCTTTTCTTATGTCTTTTGTTTTATTATTTTGATCCTGTTTTCACATAAAACATCCAGACATATTCATTTTTCATGTATGTTCTGGTCACAGTATCTAATTGGGGTAAAGTTCTGACTATTCCAATTACATAGCTTAGACTCTAACAAATGGTTTTATATGTCTCGAATTAATGGCTTTCCCTTTTCACACAATGCTCATATATACTTGTATTTGGAGTTTTATTATCTAGGTTACCTTATCTACCTTTTGAGGCTTCTTACACCTTATTCTACACAGAGCGATCTGGCTGTACCACAAACAAGACACTCCATCTCTTGGTTCTGAGTTCTCCTCCAAGCATGGGGCACTATCCTTCCTCCACTCTGACTAATGACCTCTCTGGCTTCCTTTTAAGTCCCAACTAAAATCCCACCTTTTACAGGATGCCCTCCCCAATCCCTTTTCATTCCCGTGCCTTCCTTCTTTTTATTTCCTATTTATCTTACATATAGCTTGTTTTGTGTACAGTTACTGCATTTCACCTTCCCCTTTACATTGTAAGCTTTATCCCGAAGGCAGGGAATCTCTTTTTTTGTATCCCCAGTGTTTTATCTCAGTGCCTGGAACATTGTTATTGCTGTTCAGTCATGTCTGACTTTCCATGATCATGTGGACCATAGCACGTCACCAGCACCATCTTGGCAAAGATACTGGAGCAATTTGCCATTTTCTTCTGCAGTGAATTGAGACAGAGATTAAGTGGCTTGTCCAGGGTCACAAAGCTAATATGTGTCTGGGGCTGGATTTGAACTCAGATCTCCACAACTCCAGGCCCAGCTCTACCTCCTCCCTGACAGTAGGCATTTAATAACTGTTTACTTATTGAGTGATGTATATGCCACACCTAAAGTAAAATATAAGCTCTTTGAGGGTAGATATCTTCAGTTTGGCTTTTGTATCACCAGTGCTTGGAATAATGGCACCAGAGAAGTACAGAGCATGTCAACTAAATTAAAATTACAACAGAATAGGTAACAAAGCAAAATTTCCCAGGGTTAAAATCAAATTTGGAAATTTTTACCATTTATCTCCAAAACTAATCAAAGAAAGAGCAAAAGAACCCACAGTACAGAAATGTTTTTTAGCAAAGAATTGAAAAAACAAAATCATTAAAAATAATCTGTTATTCCTTCAGGTATGCATATATGATAAAGATATAGATACATAATTAGGTAAACACAGTATACTAAGGAAACTATATAGAGAAAATCCCTTTTCCTCTCTCCATTGAGATAAACATCTCTGTTTTCTCAGGTAACAAATTCCTTTCTTCAGTTTCCCCCTAATTAAACCATTCGCTATAATTTCACTGTCTTCTTACAATTGGGTTATGAAAGTCAGGTTTGAGGTTTTTTAAGTGCTTTGAAATGAAAACTACCACAGAATTTCCCAGGTCCTGATTTGGTGTTGAGGGCTGGCTTTCTGACTTAATCAGTTCAGGGAGCGTCTTGCATCTCACTTCAAGATCGCCAGCTCCATGAAACGTCCCTACATGCTGGCCACCAGCATGTTTTCCCTTTTCTCCTTGAATAACAGAATTTGACTTGGAACCATCGTTGGCTCTGATAGGTGGCCTTTCACCTCATCTTGGCTGGAACTAGAACTCCGGCGTGTCCGCTGACCACATTCGTGTGTGACACCCCCCCCCATTCCTACTCCTCCCGAGCTCTCTTGCCCATTAGAATGTAGGCTTCTTGAGGGCAAGGTCTAGCTTGCTTCTTGTACTGTGTCCTCCACTCTTAGCCCAGTCTGGAGGACCGTGTCATCTGAATCACTATCACTGATCCTCTTGGAGGATGAAGAGCAACAATCTCATTCACCCATTGGCCCTTTTCCCCTGAGCCAGAGATGAATTTGAGGAGGTTCCACAATAGGGGACTGCCCAAGGAGCCCAAGCTTGACAAGTGCTTGGTTGATGCAATTCCCTTTGTACTTTAGAGCACATGTAAACATTCTATAACTGTTCTTGGTCCGCTCGCTCCAGTGTGAACAAGAGCCAGAACTGGGCACTAATCAAAAAGCTCCAATCGACAAAGACCTATCCATTCTGTTCAGCTGAGCTCTTCCTGCTGGGAAGCATTCCAGCAAGAGGAGGGAGAAATGTCAGAGGGAAGAGATCTTGTCCCTTCGCAGCCTCAGTGTTTGTTTTTTTCATTTCAGGTAAAGGAGGTTGGAAGCCATGACCTTATGAGTTTCAAAAGACCAGGAAAATAAATCATAAGGAGTTCCAGGAATGGCATCTGTTGCAAGGGTTTGCAGCCAGTGAGTCTAACCAGAATGCTGAGGAGTGCCCTGCCAGAGCCAGCCCAGCATAGAAGAGCCGTGGCTTCCTCCTGAATGTGGGCGAGAACGTGACAAAACCCAGTGGTCTGTAGGATCTGCAGTAAGACTGAGCCAGCTGTCTCCTGAGACTAAAGTGGTTGAGAGAGAATATGTTCTGAAGTGATTGGACGGGATGTTTATAAAGCTGTTCTTGTCATATCTTCCAAGCAAATGTTCTTCTGTAAAAGCTAATTGGCATTAACTGATCGAATTAAGGGTTTTGGGGTTTTTTGAAAGCCATGATCTCCTTTGACATTCAGCTAAGAAGCCTATGGATTTCTCATCAGAATATTTTTTCTAATTCATAAGTTTCAGTTATAGGGTATTGAAAATAAAGACATATTTTCTCCTATTTAAGTTCACAGAGGGTATCAGACAGCAGAGCAGATCAGAGAGCAGGCAAAATCTAGAAAGTTAAGAGGCTGCTTTTCCCACTCAGAGACTGATGCTAGTTTACTCTGGGATACAGCCTTTAGGCATTCCTTCAAACTGTGTCCACAAAAACAATTTAATCAAAGTGGGGGGAATAGATATAGAATTGTTGTTTTCAGTGCAGATAGGCCATCTCAGTATTTAGCCTAATAGTAGACTAGGGGCTACTAAAATTTAGATTTAGATCTTATTCACAGATCATACAGTTTAAGCAGTGACTATTGACAAAGCCCTAGTGTGAACTCAACAGGCAAAACTGAAATGTTTTGGACTTTACTAGTTTGAAGGTTCTTCTGAGCATGAAATAAATGAATTATTTCCATGTATTTCAGGTAAAGAACCCTCAAGTTAAATGGAATTGGGATTAGACATTGGCAGCTAACAGTGGGGGTGAAGGTGAGGAAACACTTGAAATTTGAGATTAAGTGAATAGCATTACAGAAGAGACATCCAACCTCTCAATAGTACTCATGGAATTCTGAAAGGGTGATAGTTGCCAAACTTGCTCTGGGAGAGGGTAGCTAAGTACCTGCTATATGTGTTTTTGGCTATTTCCCCAGTGAAGAAACTCCCTCTATCAAAGCAGATCAGCAAACTGATATACAAAGTACAATCTTAAAGACAGGTGCTTGAAGTGCCAAAAAAGTTAATCTGGGCTGCAAACTTTTTTTCTATTGTATTTGTATTTATTCTGTTAAACATTTCCCAATTATATTTTTGTGCTTTAGTATTTGTTTTCTCTGGTAACATGTAAATTTTTTTATATTTGTTTTTAAAACTTTCCAAATTCTCCCCTTTCCTCTCCACCCCACTCCCATTGAGAACATGCGAAATTATGTAAAAAAAGTTTCTCATAAAAGTCATGGTGCAAAAGAAAACATAGATCTCCCCCACCCATCCAAAAAATAAAAAACCCAAACCCTCAAAAAAAAATCAACAAAAGTATGCTTCAATCTATATTCAGACCTACTTAGTTCTTTCTCTGGATATGGATAGCATTTTTCATCATAATCCTTCAGAGTAGTCTTAGATATTGCACCGGGCAACAATATTTTTAACGTGTTTGCTACGTTTCTACTATTATGCTAAACCCTCAAGATTTAAAGAAAAGCAAAAAATAGACTCTACCTTCAAACACTTGCATTCTACTAGAGAAGACAATATGTAAATTATTTTAATATATAAGATACATGGGCAACTAGGTGGCACAGTGGGATAGCATACTGTGCCCACATTAGGAAGACCTGAGTTCAAATAAGATACTTCTAGCTATATGACCCTGAGCAAGTCACTTAACCTTGTCTTTGCTTGTTCATCTGCAAAATGAGCTGGAGAAGAAAATGGAAAACTCCAATATCTTTGCCAAGAAAACCCCAAAAAGGGTCACAAGAGTTGGACAGGACTCAAAAAGACTAAACAATAGCATGGCCCGATTGGTTTGTCAGTATTTACTACTTAGACTGTGGGATCGTGAATGGAATCCATGTCTAAATTATAACTGTTTAGTTAAAAAGCTCAGTGCTGGGGTGGTATGTCTGCACCCAAAGCAATAATTCTATATTTATTTTCCTACTCTGATTCAATTTACCTGTGGACCTGGTTTGAAGAAATGCCTGAAAGCAGTCACTATTCCAAGGTAAATTCCCTTCAGTTTCTGAGGGGAGGGAAACAATCTCTTCACCACCTAGATCCTCCCAGCCCCCCCATATCTGACAATATACAGTTTGTGGTGCCTCCATTGACAAATGCAAATAGTCAATTTAGATCAATGTGACTGAGACCCTGCCTTATAAGTAAACACAGGGCATGGTTTACTCAGTCCCATATTAAGTTACACCCACTTATCTCCCTCCCTCCATGACATTCTCCTGACCATAAGGAGATGATTCATTCCTTTGCATATATGCCTGGGATGGGCCAATGAAGTCCATGTGAAGAGCACGATCAGCCTTTAAAGGACATCACTTCTTCAGGATTTTTTTAAAAATCAAATTAGACCGCATGAAAAATGGTCCACACAACAACAGGCCTAAATGATCAAGTTGGGGGCTGAACCTATGAGACTATCACTGGAAGAGGGGACTTCTGGTGAAGAATTTCTTCTACCAGCGCAGAGCAGCACCTTTGTCTTAAGAGTTGCCCAAAAATGTCTGTGGCAACCCTTTTGTAGTGGCAAGAAACTGGAACCTGACTGGATGCCCATCAATTGGAGAATGGCTGAATAAATGACAATATATGAATGTTATGGAATATTATTGTTCTATAAGAAACGACCAACAGGATAATTTCATCCTGGAGAGACTTATAGGAACTGATGCTGAGTGAAGTGAGCAGGACCAGGAGATCATTGTACACAGTAACAAGACTATATGATGATCAACTATGATGGACCTGGCTTTTCTCAACAATGTGGTGATTCCAGTAAGAAAAAATTACCGCATTTCCTCTTATGATTTTGGGTAGCTTGGAAGTAGTCTACCTTTTTACCTATCTTTTAGAATACTTTGATTTATTCAGGTACCATTCCCCCCCCCCCCAGGCTGGGGTTAAGTGACTTGCCCAGGGTCACACAGCTAGGAAGTGTTAAGTGTCTGAGACCAGATTTGAACTTTGGTCCTCCTGAATTCAAGGCTGGTGCTCTATCCACTGCACCACCTAGCTGCCCCAGGTACCACTTTCAACATGAAATGTTACTTGATCCCTTGTCCTTCCTTAAAGTATTTTAGATAATCCGTGTACCAAAAGATCAGAGATTTAGATGTGGAAAAGACCTTAGAATTCATTGAGTCCAACTCCTTTATTTTATAAAGACCCTGAACCCCAAAGACAATAGGTCACTCACCCAGGGTCATACAACAAGTATCTGAGGCAGGATTGTAACCCATGTCTTTCCAATATCAAATCTGGGGTTATATATAATATATTATTCCCTGAGATAACTGACAGCTTCTTGGGGACAGCACCTGTTTCTTCTTTCTTTGGGAACCTGAGTCCTTGTAAAGTTAGCCTTGCTCATTAGAGGTGTTTAATAATGCTTGTTGAATTGATAATTTGTTTACCATTAAAAGGCCATCTACTAGAAGGGAAGTGAGATTTATTTCACTTTTTCCAAAGGCAGATCTAACACAGATGGTTGCAAGATAATCAATCCTGTTTTGTACATACTGGTTTTAAAATAGCTAAAGTAATCCTGTTTGAGATGTCTACTGGACAGTTTGTGATGCAGAACTAGTGCTCAAGAGAGAGATTAGGGTTGGATAAACAGTCATCTGTATATAGATAGAGGAGATAACTAAACCCATGAAAGCTGTGAGGGAATGGGAGAATGTAAGGAGAGAGAAGGGGAAAGGACAGAGCACACTCACAGTTAGGGAGTGGGATATGGATGGCAATACACTGAATGAAAACTTCTTGAGAGTATGGTTTGCTTCATTCTTTATCACCAGCATATAGCACACCATAATAAATGCTTGCTAATTGATCCATCACAACAGACCAGGAAGAAGCAATTAGGTGGCAAGAAAACACAGGAGAGAGAAATCACTGTAAAATGCTGCTGAGAGGTCAAAATGTATGAGGATCAAGAAAAGGTTGTTGGATAAGACAATTAAGAAATCACTGGTCACTCTGGATCAAGCATTTTTTGTTGAATGATGAAGTTGGAAGTCAGACTGCAAAAGATTGACAAGTGATTGAGAGGAGAATAAGTGGAAACAGGAGATGCAAATAGCTTTATTTAGAAGTTTTGTTTTGAAAGGGAGATAGAAGATGGTAATTGAAGACAGAGTAAGCAAGTAGTTAATTATATAATTGCATATGTAAAAAAAATTTAAAGTAAACAGAATGGTGAAATACCAAGTCTTGTTGATTGTTCCTCCACATCTATCAGACATCCCCATCTTTCATTTAACAGTCCACCATTTTGGTTTAGACCCTCTCACCTGAACTATGGCAATAGCTTCCTAATCAATATTGTTGCTTGGAGGATCCTGCCCCCCTTTCTAGGCCATCTTCCACACAGTAGCCAAAATGACATTCCCAAATAGAAATGACATGTTATTTTCCTTTCAAAATAAACTTCAGTGCTTCCTAATTAGCTTTAGAATAAGATTCAGTCTCATGTTTAGCATTTAAAACCATGTTCAACAACTTGCTCCTCAAAAGTGGAATACACTTAAGAATTTTACCATTTGGCCTCAGTTTAACTTTACAGACTTATTATATAACTTGGCCTTTTGGGAAGTCCATACTCCTAACAAACTGGGTAATCTACTCGCCGCCATACATGACATTCTATGGCTTTTCACAGGCTGTTCCCTTATTTCTGGAATATACTCCCTCCTGCCCCTTGGAATCTCCACCTGTTTTCCTAGTTAGTTCAAGCACTACTTCCTATAAGACCTTTCCTAATCCCCCTCCCTGACACAAATGCCCCATCCAAATTTATCCTGTATATATTTGTATATTCAGTTCTTTGAAGGAAGTTATTTATTCCTTTTGTCCTTGTATCTCCAGAACCTAGCTTATATTGTTTGTATCAAGTCATTTCAGTCCCGAAAAGACTCAGAGACCCATTTGGGATACTAAAGATACTAAGTTCTTTGACAGTTTCCCCTCTAATTCATTTTACAGATGAAGAAACTGAGGAAAACAGACTTAAGCGACTTGTCCAGGGTGACATAGCTAGTATCTGGGGGTGGATTTGAATTTATGAAGAGGAGTCTTCCTGATTTCAGGCCCAGTGCTCTATCCACTGAACCACCAATCTTCCTTATCCTTAATATTATCTTCAGGAGTTTTTAGCTCTCTCAGGTGGAGACAGCAACTAATATTTTATTCAAATGAACAACTAAGCTAATCTCAGAAGCATTTCTCTTTCATTAATAATTGAGAGGATATGGGCATCTCTATGGGATGCCTAAACAAGTCTCATCCAATCTAGAAATGAAATTAAAAAAAAAAATACTGCAAGGAAGCAAAAATACTAATTTTCCTCTGACCCTTGATGTGTTGTTGCCTAGCAGCTGTGTTACCTATATTTTTTCATCATACTTGGGCTCAGGGGCCTAAATTGAAGCTTTTTTGTGAAGCTTTGTTACATGATAAAAATTTAACAACCTGCTCCCCCAAAGTGCAGGACACACTTAAGTTTAATCTGCTTTATTACTATTTTCTCTATTGCTTCCTCAAGTTAAGATTTTCAACCCAACAACAAATGAAACCCAGATTTGCACTCCTCTTTTCCTTTCCCACAGGAAAACAAACCAAACCACTCCACTGGAATTTTAACAGCTGACTCTGCTGGTACCAGTGTGTGTGTGTGTGTGTATATGTGTGTGTGTGTGTGTGTGTGTGTGTGTGTGTGTGTGTGTGTGTAGATGTGTGTGCATGGGTGTGTATTTGTATCAAACATGTAAATATTTAAATTCCTGGAGGCTGATCTGTTCAGTGCTGATGGACAGAAGAAAGGAACTTCCCGGTGGACCGTAAGCTCCCTGAGGGCAGCTCGCTTTCATTTCCTGACTCCGTATAGCGCATACTTTAATAAGATGTATTGACTTGGCAGCAGATCCCGAGACTGGGCAGCAAGAGCTTGACCGGCCCCCCGCAGCAGTTTCAGAAGGGGCTCCCTCCGGGCGGGGTGCTCCCAAGTCCCGGGGGGTCAGAAACTTCCCAGGGCGACCTTCTCCAGCCAAGCCCCACCTCGCCCCAGCAGGTCCCAACCGACTTGCCCATCTCCTGCCAACCCTCTTCCTTCCGGGGCCGGGCGGCGGGGGGAGCCCCGACCCCGGAGTTAAGCCTGCGAACCCCCAGGTTCGGATGCGCTCTCCGATTGGGCGGAGGGGGAGGGTCCCAGAGGGGCACATCTTCCCCCGAACCCGGGCTCCCAGCTTGGAGCACCTCGGCTCCTTACGGTCCGGGCCGACCCCGCCTCGCCCCGCCTCTGCTGGCAGGTGCCTTAGGTACAGTCAGCATTCCGCTGGCGCTGCCGGGTCTTTGATTAGAAGCTCCCCCACGCCGACGGGCCCCGTACTCACCTGCGTGTACAGCTCAGCCACGGCCATGGGGCTGGCGGCGAATCCCGGGGAGCAGAAGCCCCCGGGGGACAGGGAAGGAGGCTGAGGACTTAGGAATCCCGTGTCCCGGGCAGCTCGAGGGCGGGGAGTCCGCGGGAGACTGGCCAGGTCCCAGAAGCCGAGCGGACCCGGGCGGAGCTCCGGGAGAGTGGCTCCGGGGGGAGGCGGCGCCGGGAGGGGCAAAGGAGGCGGCGCGAGCTCCCAGGTGCTCCGCTTGCGGACCTCGGCGGGAAGGTGGCTAAGCCGAGCTTGGGCTCCGGAGCAGCCCCGGGGACGCGTGGGGCACTCCTGGGCCCTAACGTGGGGAGATGTGCTGGTAGTTCCGTGCGGTGTCCTGAGCTGATGGAAAGTGAGGAAGAACTTCTCTTCCCCGGGATTGGTCCGTAGGGGCCAGGGGCTGGGATGGGGGGAAGCGGCTGTCCGGTCACAAATGATGTAAAACTTGAATGGGCAAAACCTGAGCACAAACCTGCCCCAGGCCTCCATGTAAACCCGGGGGAAAACCCTCCTCCAACTATGCACACTTCGCCCTGAATCCTTCTCCCAGATCACTGCCCTCCACTTTGCAGCTGCTTATTTGAAGGGGGAGTGAGCAAATAAGTTTGTAAAGTTATGGGTGTCTTTTTTTTTTTTTTAACTGATCATTCTAAAATGCTTGTTCCACTTCACACCTATTAGATTTAGCCAATATCACGTTAAAGTGATATTGAAAAGAATGTGGGGGCAATGGGACATTGTTGTTAATGTAACCATTCTGGAAAGCAATTTGGAACTGTGCCCAAACGGCAACCACACTGTGCACATACTATGATCCAGCAAATACTAGGGAGGATAATACAAAAGGGAAAAAGGACCCACACGGGCAAAAATAATTGTAGTAGTGGCCTTTTTAGTGGTGACAAAACATTGGAAACTGAGGGGATGCTCGTCAATTGGGAATGGCCCAATAAGCTGTAGTATATGAGTGCAAGGGAATATGTTGTGCAATAAGAAATGAACAGATTTCAGAAAATCTGGAAAAACTTATATGAACTGGTACAAAGGAAAATGAGCAAAATGAGGAAAATATTATACACAGTACACAGTTT
The DNA here is from genome assembly GCF_048593235.1 of Sminthopsis crassicaudata. Classification (NCBI taxonomy): domain Eukaryota; kingdom Metazoa; phylum Chordata; class Mammalia; order Dasyuromorphia; family Dasyuridae; genus Sminthopsis; species Sminthopsis crassicaudata. The sequence continues at coordinate 524,000,273 of NC_133618.1, forward strand.
TGTATACAAAACATTGTGATGATCCATGAGGATTGACACTTCTCAGCAATTCAATGACCCAAGACAATTACAAAGGACTCAGGAAGGAAAATGCTATCCGTAACCAGATCAAGAACTGATGTTTTGTGTTTTTCCCCCCCCACTTCTTAGGGTTTTTTTCCCCTCCCTTTTGATGTTTCTTTTTTTACAACTGTGACCAATATGGAAATGTTTTACAGGATAGGAGATGTGTAAACTAGACCAAACTGGTTTTCTGAAGAGTAGAGGTAGGGGAAAAAACCTTGGAATTCAAAATCTTGTAAAAATGAATGTTAATTTTTTTCTTATATATCTGGGTAAAAATAAAACTACTATATAAAAATCAAATGAAATGTTGGTTATTTGTTAAGTACCCCAAGTGTGCATAGGATTTTCTGATCAGTCACTGAAAAGATTGTAATACAGATGTAGTATCTGCTCTTACTCTTAAAAAAAAAAAAAAAAAATTCACAAATGCAATAACACATCAAAATAAAAACTCAAAAAACCAAGAGTAGAAGCATCTAATAAATGCAGTCATTTACATGAGCCTTGGAAAGATTTATTTCTCCTGGTTGTAAATTGTCTATCTTTGAAGCCCAATCAGCTTTTGCAAGACATTAAAAAAGACACAACTTAGCTTTATGTGCTTTCCTGACTTAAGCCAAAGGTAAAGAAGTGGAAAAGCAATGGAGATGCCAGGCACATGAGTGAACCAGCAAGCCAAGTCAGTCTTTCTGCTTGTTATTTCTTAAAGCACACTAGGATTCCATCACATTCATATGCTACAACTTGTTCAGTTATTTCCCAATTGATGGGCATCCTCTATGTATTTGGGCATATATAGGTCTTTTTTCTTAGACCCCTTTAGGATACAGGCCTAGTGGCATTGTTGGCTCAAAGAGTATAGATACCTTTTGGGCATAGTTCCAAATTGTTCTCCAGAATGATTGGACCACTTTATAACTCCACCAATAATGCATTAGTGTCCCACTGTTTTCATATCTTCTCCAACATTTGTCATTCTTCTTTTGTCATGTTAGCCAATCTAATAGGTGTAAAGGGATGTCTTTTTTTTTTTTTTTTGTAACTTTCTATTGACAGTACATATGCATGGGTAATTTTTTACAATATTATCCCTTGCACTCACTTCTGTTCTGACTTTTCCTTTCCCTCCCTCCACCTCCTCCCCTAGATGGCAGGCAGTATCATGCATGTTAAATATGATATAGTATATCCTAGATACAATATATATGTGCAGAACCTAACAGTTCTCTTGTTGCACAGGAAGAATTGGATTCAGAAGGTAAAAATAACCTGAGAAGGAGAACAAAAATGCAAACCGTTCATACTCATTTACCAGTGTTCCTTCTCTGGGTGTAGCTGATTCTGTTCATCATTAATCAATTGGAACTGAATTAGATCTCTTTGTTGAAGATATCCACTTCCATCAGAATACATCATAAAGGGATATCTTAAAAAGTTGCTTTCATTTATATTTCTCTAATCAGTGGTAATTTAGAGCATTTGTCATAATTTAGAGCAAAAATGCTATAGTTTTGATTTCATTTGAAAACTGCCTGTTAATATCCTTTAGCCGTTTATCAATTGGGGGAGTATCTTGTATTTATAATTTGGTTCAATTTCCCATATTTTTGAGAAATGACTTTTTCCTGCTTTTTCTCATAAAGTATTTTGCACAAACAAAATAAATATAGCCAAAGTGAGAAAGCAAGCAGAAAATTGGGAAATGAAAGTAAATAAATGCCCTAGCAATGAACTCTGAGAAAGCCCACTGTCAAAGAAAAATAGTAATTTCTGCCTATGCTTAACTTTTCAGTTATCTCAGGGTAAGAAAAAGTGTGCCTTCCCTTGTCACCCTCAATTCTAATCACTCAAAATTTTTTTACTGCCTTTCCTAGAAGACTTTTATCATGAGTTTTTTAAAAGTACAACTAGATGTCCATCAGTTCCCTTACTTACATGAATATCACTCAAAGAACTCCTATATATTAAACAGGTTTGATCTCCCCCTCGCAGAAACTATGTTGCTCTTCTCTTCATATTTTTGTCAGAATATTTGGTTATCTTATCCTTTATTCACAACCCACAAACATATTCCTTCACAAAGTCCTTCAATAATAACAATTGTGACATGTAAGTGACCTTGGGCTCTAAAGTACATTTCAAGGGAGAATAAGCTGCTATATCCTACCATTCAGACAAGCTTCAAGTATGGTCCTAGAAATACTTTTTATGAATATCAGCCTAGCTAAGCATGGGAAAACTCATCACCAATAGGTCTCTTGATGATGAATTCTTTGGTTAAGGCCTCTCACAATGGAAGGGCATTTCACCAATAGAGTTCCATTTGAACACTTCCTGTGAAGAAAAGGAGCAATCGTAATTGGCTAGTTCTCTTATAAAGCAAAACTTTTAAATGTTCTGTTTCATATTCATAGAAAGACAAACAAACATATCTGTATCTTTATTTGAACAATATTTTTCTATGGTAACTAGGAATACAGTGTTTTATGATGCACACATTGACTAAGTACAACATCAGACAACTACAACTACAATACTTTAGAGCATATATGTCATTTTGATATTGTTATGGTTTTCATCTAAGTACTATAGTGATATCCAGTGAAAACCCATTTTTCAAAGGCCCTTGGTTGAGATGAGGTGAATTATCAACTTTCCTTTAAAAAAAATAATTCTTATGTAATATATCAAGATTTCCTCAATTTTAAATTGGAATTAAATGATAATGACCATCAGCTTCTTAGCACTCTATTTTCTCTTTAATGGAATGAATGAACTCTTATCACATCTTACATATATCAAATTAGGACACCCCCTTTAAATTAGATAGGATAGAATCTTTGATGAAACAGAACAATACCTGCAAAACAATAAATATGCATAATTCCAAATGTCTCAGTAAAATAGCCACTGGAACATAAGCTAATTCAATCAACTAAATTTTTTTTATGCAATACATTTCAATTCATTATACATTTTAAGGGGGAAACCCAAAATTAAACATTTTCTCCTTTTTTACTTTACCAGTAGCCACATGTTATGACATCTGATACATGTCTACATAATGTGAGAACATATGTCTTTCAGGAAAAAGTATTTTGAAAGTTTACATTAAACAGAGCTGAAATTAGAAATAAAGTTATACTTATGTGGTAATTTCTAATTCTTTTTTAGAAATTCTTGCCTCTGAAAAATGCATGTAAAAATATTGACCTGCCAAGAATTATATAAATTATAAAATACACAAGTTTCAACTTAAAAACATCATTCTTTAAAATATATCAAGCAACACAGTATGGTATAAAAGAAATGACAGTTAATTTTGGAGTCCAACAATGACACCTACAAAGTTAAATCACAATTTTCATATATGTGAAAATTACAAAACAAACATTTAAAAATCACAAAAATATATTTTGGCAGATATTCCCATACCCATACAGCATTTCTCAGTTCTTGACCTATAGAAATAGTTATTGTGATTCAAGTTTAAAATGTTTTAATATAATAATGGGTGAAAATATCTTTTCCAGGAAAGCACTATTACCTGCTTTTAGTTAACCTACAGACCAGGGCTTTAAAAAATAAATAATATGCTTTGAAAGGTTAAAAATCATTGTATACTTGACCTTCATGATGTGATCCTTAATGATAGATGAAAAATTTAACTACAATCAAGAGTCTTTGTCCTATCTCTGTATTTCTCTAATGTGTTCATCAACTGGTACAGGTACCATCTTTGAGTCTTCAGTGGCTCAGACTGCTTCTCTACCATAATTGATGCTCTTGTTCATAATCTACAGAAAATGTCAGTAATAATGAAGGCAGAGAAAGGAAGAAAGGGATAACTGGCAGGATATTAGGGAGCCACAGTGACTTCTTCAAATAAAGAAAACACACACATACATACACAGGACAAATGAGTAAAAGGCCTCAATAACTTCCCTTGACAGGGCCATCCTCATTGAGAAACAGTAGTAGAGAATTTAAGGAAGCTCTGTAAGGGAAAATAGCAGAAGTGGGCTCCATAGCCCAGCCTAATAAATTATGCATATCCACAATCCTACCCTACATAAATATGTAGCCAAACAGATGTTTGGAGTTCTCTTATGCACATTCATGCTTAGACACACTTTCACCCCCATAAGAAGCTACTACTCAAAGAAATGCAACACTGACTGGCTAGATCCTAGTTCTTCCAATTAGATGCACATTTATAATCTTCAGATGCTGTCCCAGTAGTCTACTACTTTCTTCTGCATCCCAAACTGCAACTGATGACTACCATGGTAGGAGTCTTAAGTCTTACTCGACCCTATTAGGCAAGAGCCAGCATCATTCTAAGACTACTGCAAATGTATATTGGAAGGCTTGAATTGGTATTTGAAAAATTTGAAAAAAAATCAACTTTCAATCAGGGGCCTTTTTGAAGCTGATTCCTTCGATAGCTAATTACTGCTTGATGCATAATTGTTTTGCATGTGATGAAGTTGAGTGTTTATAGACAGCATTCAATTATCGTACAAGTCAAATTCTTTTACTATATATATATATATATATATATATATATATCCTTATAATAGCTGTTACTCAGAATAGAACTTTGAACTCATTGTAACATATATCATTCATATAAATGCTTTCTTTCTTCTAGTTTCTATTACCATAACCCCCACTAATAGCTGATTGTGTGACACAACAGCTGGCCTTGGTAGAGAGAAGAGTTTCTTTCCCTATTCCCCACCCCACGGCCTGACATGCTTTCTCTTCTCACTTCTCTTGGAATTCTAACCATCTTCTAGGAGACAGAATTTGAGCTAGGCCTTGAAAATTCTGTCTCCTAGAGGAGGCCTTTCTTGATTTTATCCTCATCCAGAGTTATTTTTGGTCTCCATTTCCATACCAAATATCTTATCTGCATCTGAGCCAACATTTTATCACTGGATAAAATGAAAGTTCCTTAAGAACAGGGATGATATCATGTTTGCCTTTTATCCTCAGCTCCTAGCACAGTGCCTGGCTCACAGTGGATCCTTAATAAATGCTTATTGAATTAAGACAGATGATAGAAATAAATTCAAAATAGTCAGTGGCCAGTAAATAAACAGACTGACTTTTCATCTTCCCACACTGCTTACTTATGGCTCAGTGTAAAACGAATTAGACTAGGAATCCAAAGACCTGGTTTTTTAATCCTGTTTCTGTTTTAACTGTGTGTGACATTCCTTTAGCAAATCATTAGCTAAATTATTATTAGCTAATTAATAATTGATAGCAAATCATTACTTTGCCTTTCTTCAACTCATTGACAAGATCATGGTGAGGATTTAAATTTTATGTGAAATTTCTTTTAAATTATAAAATATTTTACAAATATGTATCTTTTGTATTTCTCTCACCTGGGGAATTTTTAGAGGAATCACTCCTTAATAATTCTCTTGTTTTACTCTGACAGTTGAAGTCATTCTTTAAGAATCATCAACTAACAGGCAATGAGAGGAAAAGTGAACATGGCACTACTGAGACATCTGAGGAGAACTTCTGTCACTCCCTGTGGCAATAAAAAACTGGTGGGCACCCCTGAACTCATTGGTAGTGGTCTTGGGCATTGCAATGAGATCTCTAGCTATAATGATTATAACAAAATTACAGAACAACAAAGCATTTTGATGTCTATTTTCCAGAGTCTATTGTGAAATGATTTAACCTATAGCTAATTCTCAAATGTTCACCATAATGAAGTAAAATAATCACCAAATAGCAAATCATTTGTGAATTACTTATATTTAGGTCTGTACTTTTAACTTTGAATGTGGGTATTTTAGTGTTTTTAGAATTTAAAAAAAATTTATAACTGGAAGACCTTATCCAGGAGAAGTTGGAAAAATTGCTAAGCATTCACTTTGTAGCCCCAGAACTCCCACTGTGTGCTGGGAAGAGAGCAGCACCAATTCTCAGACTAATAGGAAAGACTAGCTACACATTTCTTTCTTTTTCTTTTTTTTGATTTTTCTGCTTTGAAGCTCTCATCATTCTTGAGATGGGGGAGAGAATGAATTTTTTAATTTAAAAGGTCTTCTCTTGTAGTTACTATTCAACTAATAAGCTTCAAACAGGTGTAGCATCAAAGAATTTAATTAAGTTATAATATTTAGGAGAATATTTGCCTGAATTCATCATGTAGTTTTCAAAGATATATTATCAAGGAGTCATAGTGATAATCTAATTGAAGTATTGTTTTAAATTTGTTTTTTAAGACCACCCAAACTGAAGGCAAGTGACATATTTCTATAAAGTACTTAAATTTAAGTTATTCAGGAATACAAATAAAGTCAGATTTTTCACATAAAAATGCCTTTTCAAAGGGTTAAAAATGATTCCTGATCTATTGTTAGCCATTGTATGTATGTATATATATATATATATATGCATTTAAGTCAATTGATTTGGGGGCTGTCTTTAAAAAGATTCTCTTTACAGTATAGCCTATCTTCTTGTTGACATCAAATAGGCTTCCTTACATTGTCTTTATTCTTATTCTTGGTGAAGACTGTAGTCTCAATTAAAAAACCCATTTAAAAACTGATGCATACTGCTCTGACCAGTAGATGGCAAAATGACTTCAAACTTCCATTATAAAAGTACTAGTGTCAGAGAACTTTTTTGAAATCTGGAAGAGACCTTTAAAGATCATCTAAAGATGAGATATCCCATTAATAGCCTGCCTGAGCCCATTCCAGGGACCCTGCTGAGATTTTCAGTCCCAATTTTTTTTTTTTAATTTAAGAGTAGGATGGGCTAAATTAACTGTTCCTACCCTTGTGTAACTGAGGGCTACCATGTATCATGTTAGAAGGATGGGATCAAAGAACAATTTTAATTGTGAGGGCTTCCTAGGGCTGATACACCTATGGGTTTCTTATTCTACAGAAAGAACACTACTAAAAATTATCAAGGCCCTTGATCTAGACTAGTTCCCCTCAGTTTTTTAAATGAGGAAGCTAAGGCCTGGTAAGTGACTATAATATAGTATTTTTCTTTTCATAATAAACTTTGTCATTAAATTGAAAATCTCCATTTTCTACTTATATTTCACATTCTACTTCAACAATATTAATAATCTTATAAAAGGATTTAATAGTCATGTCATCTGACCACAAAACACTACTTGAAATCAGAGTTTGTGGTCAAGTCCTGAAGATTTGTTTTTATATATCTCAAAATGAGAAATTAATTTTATTAGGTGAGAAAAAAAATCCTAAAGAGGATACCAATGAGAATCACAGCATTAAACTTTTTCTTATATATTTTGGTACTTGTGAACAAAAACCTTTGCAAAACTTAATAATATCCAACTTCCAAGCATGGTGCCTCCCTTAAATAGCCTCAGATATCTGAGAACAGATTCTGTAGTTCCAAAGATTGAAAATAATTAAGTATTTACTGTACATTTTTTTATTTGTACTTTATAGGCTAATCTGTCTCAAGACAATCATGCAAATCTGGATCATGATTAAATTTCAACCTTCTTTTCTACACACCTGACTGAGATTACATGTTAGAAAAATGACTCAAAGAAACTCATCTAATGTTAAAAACATGCATTGTAGATATCTCATTCAACAACTAAAACCAAACACTTGACAGAAGATTGAAAAGATATCAAAAATATTATATTTGTGTGTATACATATATACACACATACACACATAAATATATACACACATAAGTACATATGTGTATATACACACACATAAAACATAATTCTGAATAAATAAGACAAATCATTTTGTTAATACTACACCCTACATATCAAACATTTTCATAAGCCTCCTTAAACAAAAATTATTCTGTTACTTCCAGTGTGTTACTTGTGCTTGGTTATCATTTTCTTATGATATTTGTTGACAATTGCATATGATCCAGTTGGAATTATAGACAGTATTGGATTGTAAACAAAGTTGATAGAAGAATATTATTATTGTAGTGCCTAAGAATACTGTTTACATTTAAAAGAACACCATAAGCAGCAACAGTTTAAAATGTCTGGTAAACTAGAATACAAACCAATGGATACCTATACTATACAATAAAGCCAAGAAATCTCTTGACACCTCACACTTTATATTATAGTGATAATCACAAATAAGGAAATTATTTGAAAAATTACTTTATAGTTTGCCAGTTTATTTCTCCATTCCAGTTTGACAAGTTATAAACATAATTGATGCCTAAATTACTACCTATTTAACTATATTTTCCTTTTTCTTTCAAGTCTTCCATTTAGCCTGAAGGTGGGTCCTCTTTGCTCCCTATCTATCAACAACTCACCTATGCTATTTATGCTATTTAAATGAGATGCTAAGGATTTAAAATGGATCCTGGTGGCTGAAGACTCAGTTTCTTTTTTTTTTTTTTTCTTTTTCTTTTTTTTTTTGCCATTCACCTGTATTCCAACTCTGGCTGCCTAAAAGGCTGGATATGGAAACGTCATTCTGAAAGCAATGTGTCATCCTAGAACATGCTTTTTTATCCAGGGCAATCCAAGTAATCTAAAGAGATTTCCAGTTATCCACCTATAGTTTAGGAAATATGCAGGGTTTTTTCTTTTTTAAAAAATGTGTTTTCAATAGCTCATTAGAAATAATGTGTTCTTATTTCAAGCATGAATCTATTGTCAGCAGCATCTGCCTGTGTATGTGTGCTGGTTCAGACTCTTGCAATGAACCCCAACCCCAGACTGGTTGGGATCTGAATGGTTTCTAGCGCAAGGGAGGATGGGTTAAAAGGAAAGGTAACAGGGAAGATATGTTTCGCATCCATGAGCAACTGAGGAGAGTCTTTCCTATCTCGTAAACGCATCTAGAAAAATGAAAAGATAAGAAATAATTAAATTCAATGAAAAGCAAAACAGAGAATAGAGGAAAATGGAATTATTTTCAATTAAAATTTCAAATATTCATTCAAAATTATTTAAAAGAATAAATCAATAAATTAACCAAATAATGGAGGAAATGAACCAACATCTCACCTGTATAGTACGAATAAATGATACGGAGACTCTTTCTTCAAATTCATTAACTGGAGTATACAAATTCAAAACTTTTACGATCTAGGAGAAAAGTATTATGTTCAGCTTATTATTAAATAATATTGTACTTACACTCTAGCTAAAACATAACATTTGATCCAATAAAAAAGCACATATACCAACAAATGTTTCTTCTTATTAATGTTTGTTCTTCAATCACAGGTTTAAAATAAAATAATTGTACATGATGACTATCTGTGAAAGCACTTTGAAAATGTAAAGTGCCATCTATTACAATTTTGAAGATGATGACTGGACACATTTAAGTTTAAAAGATGCAGTTTGGAAGCAAAGGCCAAATGGCATTTTAGAGGTCTATGGGCTAGATTTGAGAATGATGGGGAAAAGAGAACAGGCATTCCAAAGTATTTATTATGTGACAGGCATTGTGATAAGTAAGCACTTTACAAATATTATCACAATTGACCTGCATGACTCTGTGAGGTAGGTACTGTTTTATCCCAATTTTACAGTTGAAAATAATTAAAGCAAACAGAGGTTATCCAGCCCAGTGCTTTAGCCACTGTAACACCTAACTGCCCAGTTGACACCATACAAAAAGAATTAGAATTTTAAAAAGTAATAATAATCAAACCAGACTGGTTCAAGTAAAAGACATAAGTGACAAGTATAATCTTATAGCTAGAAAAATAAATAAGTAAATACACACACATGTATTTGCATTTTTTTGGTAGGGGAATGCTGTCCAGAACTGTATTTCATTTAAACAGGAAGTTTCTATTTTGGAAATTATGCACTAATGCAAACCAGAAACTTGTTTGTCTCTCATTGTCTCTCACATGTGCCTGGGACACTGAGAGCTTCAGGCCTTGTGCACCAGCTTAGAATTAGCATGAGCCAGGTGCAGAACTTGAATAAATACTTTCCTCAAGTCAGCCCCTCTAATCATTACAGAACTGATATACTTATTAACAAAGTTGACCATAAAATCAATTTATATAACTTTAATCATATTTTCCGATAGGCTTAAAAAAAGAGGTTATATAAATAGGGGCTTAGCATGAGGATAATAATAATGATAGGCATTCTACCTACTTCACAGGGTTTTTGTGAGAATTAATTGAAATACTACATGTAAAAGTGCTTTATAGTCATTAAATATATATTACATATCTATAGATGTTATATAATTTTTTTTTACTGTAATTGGATAAAGCATCCCCAGAGGTCTGTATTATTTGTTTTTAAAATATTTTAATACAATTAGTTTCATTTGTAATTCAACATATTTTATTTAATGCATTTAAAGTCATTATTCTGAGAAGACATCCAAAAGCTTCACCTGACTGCTAAAAGGGTCCCTTCCTTCCCCTCCTCACAGGTTTAAGAATCCTTCCTAAAGAAAGAAGGATTAACTGCTTGACCTTTTCAAATGTTTTCCAGTCCCATGATACCTGCTTAGGGACTCAGGATACTCTAAAATACTAAATATCATTTTTGGGAAAAAAGAAAGATGTTTTACCTGTGCAGTAGTTAAAGCATTACACATGGAACAAATGGCTTCAGCATCTTCATCTGTTTTCTTTTTCACTTGCAAAAGCTGAGCAGCCTGAATCAGGGGCTCTAAAGTTTCCTTGGCCCCACTATTCATCAGATTCTTGTCACGGAGCCATTCTTCTAGTTGACTGACATTGTACCTGTATGAAGAGAGGTTTGAGAAGGCATGTGTCACAGCTGTCATGAATATATCTGATCAAACTTTCAGCAACCTTGTCAGAACTTTCAAATAGAATGTGACAGGCTGTATTTTTGTTCCATTTTCTTTTATAATCACTTGTCCCTGAAAATAAAATCATCATAAATAACTTCTGGGCTCTTGGCTGTGATCCTAAAAAATTAAGTGATCAGTAAATCTTATATTTAATTGAAGATAGAAACTGAGCCATTCCATCAAAAAATAAGTGGAATTAAACAGTAAAAAAAAGCAAATGAAAACATAAAATCTATAAGTGACTCCTTGCATTATGGAATAAAGAGACATTCTGAAAGCTAATTATAAACCAAATTTTTATACAATGAATCATTTCCATTCTCCCACCAGAACTTTTTTTTGTTTCCCATCACAATTTCAGAGATGTGTTTTTTTATTACATAATAGCATAGCATGAGAGTTGAAATGAGAAGAAGGGAATTTTGAGGTAAAACCTCTCTTTTCTGGGCACTGACTGAGGTATCCAAAACAGACACCCCAACACCTGAGTTTTCTCTCTTACTGCCAGGTGCTCAGAAAGAATGTGGGGTGGAGGGTATCCAACCTAAAGAAATCACAATAGGAGGGAATTAGAAGCTCTATAAACAAGCAAAGCTAAACAAGAACCTCAGGGGGTTCAGGAGGAAGCCAACAAAGTTAACATGGGATTTAAAGTTAATATCAGGATTAATATTAAGAAAAATGAATATGTTATTTAAATCTTGTAATCACCCATAGAATAAGTACACAGTTTTTATTTAAATCATTACCCATATTAGAAGGTATGCCCAGAAGGCACTTGGTCAAGGCTAAAAGATGAAGTCTTAGTCCTGGTACTGAAGGTGCCTCTGTTAAATAATATGGGACTCAGATAGTTTTGCACATATTAGTAATTGTGTGTTTGGTTTATTTTTCAGCACAGAGATGTAAAAGTATGCATATATAGAAGAGCATGAACTTTCACCCAGTACATATTTAATAGCATAGCAACCTCCAATCTTATACTCCAATGCTCTGTACTGATACTCTACAGCAGGGGTTCTCAAACTACAGCCCGAGGGCCAGATACAGCTGCTGAGGATGCTTATGTTGCCCTCCAGGTTATGGCAAATGGGCTGAGGGGAGGAGACAGAGTGTGAGGTTTTGTGTTTATTATAGTCCGGCCCTCCCACAGTCTGAGGGACAGTGAACTGGCCCCCTATTTAAAAAGTTTGAGCACCACTGCACAGATACTATCCCCCCTGCCTACCCATCCTGAGTAACTCTTGTCCAAACCTTTATACTCTGCCATAGAAGGTCCACTTAAGACATTGGAGGCCTTCCTTGTCTTCACCTGCTACAGGGAAGAATCTAATGGAATATGTAGGCTATCACTTGGTTGTTTCCTGTTCTCATGATTGACCAGCCCACATTTTTTCTTCTCAAAAATATGTCAACATTTGGCAACAAAATGTTCAATATCTTAGCTGATTAAAAAAAAAAAAGTGCCATGCTCTCATCTTTTAACACTCCCAATTCCCACAAAGTGTGCTCATTTCCTTAATGGAGAAAGTCTTTCTACTAAGGAGATTAGCAAAGTACAGGTGAAAGCTTATAATCAATGAGACCTTGTGAAATCAAAGAATGGATAAAAAAAATACAGGCTGGGTGACTAGGAATGTAAAGAGATTGAACCTCCATTCCTTCCTTGTTTTTTGGCCTCAACACTAAATTTAAGATTTTCTTCTGAAATGTTATTAGTCTGAAGTTCTAAATATGTTACCAATTATCTGCTGATCAAGGTAAATGAGTGAAAAGTCCAAGAGAAGGTACTTTCCTTCTCCTTCCTCCCTTTGGGAGATAGATTTCAGAGGAGACAAGACCTGGCATTTGCTCACCTGATCTGCATGCCTTTGCTCCAAGAGCACATATCCTTTCGTAAGAGAAGATTATTCAAAGTAATGGCACCCACAATGTAGAACATCTGTTTAACCACTTGCTTGATCAATTCAGGATCCATCCCGTGCTGACACATAACTGAATGGAAGGCATTAAGTTGCCGAAGAATGGAATCCAATGTATAGGTGCCTTCGTCTGCAATACTAGAGGTTCTCTTTCGTAGTCCAGTGGGCTTCACTCCTGACACTCCCTGGATGGTTTCATGCTCCAACATGCCCGAAACTGGTTTGGGGTAAGAACAGAATCACAATAACTGGCAAAGGACAAACTGCAAGATTTAAATGTTAAAATAAAAGACAAGTTAAAGAAACTTGCTTATGATGGGAAAACAACCTAAGACATTAAATATCTAAAATGTGCTTCATATACTGGGGCTTCTAGATAGGAACACTAAATAAAGTAGTGACCACAAGAATCCTCATCATAATAGCTACCAGTTACATAGTGAGTTAGAGTTTGGTAAGTGCTCTACAGTTATCCTTACAATCCTTACAATATCCTACATTTGATCCTTACAACCACCCTGGGAGATGGGCGCTATTATTATCCTGATTTTACAAATGAGGAAACTGAGAAAGACAGAGATTGTCCAGAGTTATAGAGCAGGAAATGTCAGGAAAGATTTGACTAAAAATTCATCACTCTATCCACAGGAAGATGACCTCTAAGGTACATTCAAATCCTAAGATTATCTAGTTCTACTGCTGTTTTAACTTTTCTAATGAATTTTTTCCAAAAGTTGCAATCTCTGGTTGTAATCTCTTTTTTCAACTTTCTATCCATGTAGATCTTTCCCTCTCCCCAAACTTAATCCTATTCATTTCCCTTTAGTCTATGCTGGTGTCTACAAATTACTCTTATCAATGCTAAATTCTTTTACAAAGTAATTATCTGGTTGAGACAAGTTGACATTTTGGTGGAAAATAATTTGTCTACTTGTGTATATCAGAAATAGTATGTATTTGTGTTTTGTTTTAATTTTTATCTTCGTTTCTCTAGTGCCAAGTACATAATAGGTACTTCATAAATGATTACATAATAAATTTGACCTAAAATTTTCCCTATGTGATCAATTTATATTTTCATATAATATGAGTTATTTATTTATACTCCTATTTTCACAGAAAGGCTTATGAAACCAGGACCTATTAAGTATAACAGGACATTTTGCTGCCAAAGCTAAAAGATCCAAATTTCAAGATAATGTATCTCCCAAGGATGTTATGAGGATCAGATGAGATCATATTTGTAAAGCACTTGGTGTAGTGTCTTATGCATAGTAAGAGGTCTAGAATTCTATTATAATGACCATAATCTCAAAATATAAGGAAGAGAAGTAGAGGCACAGAATTTTAAAAGAGAGGAGTTTTTATTACTCCTTTTGGTGCAGATATTTTCCTGAAGTCTTAAAATTTTGACGGTTTAGTCTAAGAGCCTTTTTAGAGAGGTGTAACTAAGTGGATAAACAGTGTGCTATTATTGTAAAAAAAAAAAAAACAAAAACAAAAACAAATTTTATCTGAATCAGCAAAGCAAACAAATTAAGTTTATTTTAAAGTTTAGGCTAACTTCTGCCTCATATCCCAAAGTTTTTATGGTGGGTATGAAAGAAGATAGTTGTTTATTAAAACCATAATCTACTCTCAATTCATAGACTCTCAGACTTGTAGAATCTGTCCCTTTCCAAGGTTTCCTAGCCCAAATGTGATCTTCTAGCAATTTAAATGTATGTCGTGACTTGATAAGACATCATTTCTATAAAGTGTTTCTTAGTCTTTAGGGAGAGTGATGTCAAACTCCTTTGAAAAAAGAGACTGTCTACCATGGTAAATACTTCCTGAGGCTTTTCCTATCTGTAACCTCTTCTTAACTTCCCAGTCATCTCTCTCTAAACTTCCTATCCACCCTCAAACATAAATGTTAATAGAATTAATGAATTTCAGAGGAATAGTGTAGAGCCTTTAGTTTTTTAAAAAGTTTTTTTGATTAAAGCTTTTTATTTTCAAAATATATGCATAATTTTCAACATTCACCCTTGTAAAACTTTGTGTTCCAAATTTTTTCCTTTCTTTCCCCTTACCCCCTCCCCAGATGGCAAGTAACCAATATATATTAAACATGTGCAATTCTTCTATACCTATTTCCATAATTATCATGCTATGTAAGAAAAATCAGATCAAAAAGAAAAAAAACGACAAAGAAAACAAAATGCAATCAAACAATGTGAAAATACTATGTTGTGATCTACACTCAGTCCCCCCCCCCTCCGTCCTCTCTCTGGTGCAGATGGCTCTCTTCATCACAAGACCATTGGAACTGGCCTGAATCATCTCATTGTTGAAGAGAGCCACGTACATCAGAGTTGATCATTGTATAATTTTGCTGTTCCTATGTACAATGTTCTCCTGGTTCTATCACTGCATTTAGCATCAGTTCATGAAAGTCTCTTTAGGTCTCTCTGAAATCATCCTGCTGATCGTTTCTTATCGAACAATAATATTCCATAACCTTCATATACCAGAACTTATTCAGCCATTCTCTAACCGATGGGCATCCTCTCAGTTTCCAATTCCTTGACATTACAAAGAGGGCTGCTGCAAACATTTTTGCACATGTGGATCCTCTTCCCTTTTTAATGATTTCTTTGGGATACAGGCCCAATAGAGATAATCTGCAACTTTAGTTTTTGAGGGGAAAGTGAAAAACTTTAAAAAATAGACTCTTTGGAAATGTGAATAGAAACTTCAAAGTACAGCCTTCTTTGAATTTTTCCTTATTACATAGTTGAAAGCAACTATGTAATAAAGAAACAATTCTTATTAATGAAGGAAAACAAATGTACAAAATAGAAAATATTGTAGTGGAAGTTTTTTTTTTTTTTGCATGCTACAGTGATGTCAAAATGAGGACAAATGGTCAAATAAAAAAGGCAACAGAGAACTAGGGAGCAATCTTGATGAAGAGTTTGCTTGGTATAATTAATTCAAAATCTTTTTCCTTCTGCCTTTAACGACTACCCACTAATTGGATTTTTTTAAAAGTTCCTCAGCTTGCACCTGCAGTCAAGACTGGAGATTATTTAGAGATCAAAAGCAAACTTCCTGATGGACTTTCTTTTCAAAGTTTAAAGAGGTCTGTCGGGAGGAGCTTTATGCTCCCCATAAGCCTTTGGGCCCAGAGTTGGTTAATTGCTGAGCTACTGCGGAAAACATGAGGAGTCAATAGAATTAAGACAGAAGAAAGAAAATGGGGAAAGTACTGCAGGAAACTTGCTCAACAGGAGAGACTGGAAACGCCGCCCGGCCTGCTGAGCACACTCATGTTGGCTGCTGTTCGGTTGTCTCAGTCACGAGCCCTTTTGGGGTTTTCTTGCTGAAGACACTGGCGGGCTTTGCCATGTCCTTCTGCAGCTCATTTTGCAGATGAGGAAACAGGCAAACAGGGAGGTGACTTGCCCAGGATCATACAACTAGGAAGTATCTGAGGCCAAAGGAATTAGGAGAGAGTCTTCCCCACTTCCTACCAGAGAAGAGTCGTGGCTCTCGGTCCTTACTGTTTCTAGTTTCCCTCCAGTACTCCAGCCCCCCACTCCCATCCGGCCCAGGGTTGCACACATGCCCGTCCATAGGCAAAAGGACATCAAGACACAGAAAAGGAGCGCTGCCCAGGAGGCGGGGTCGGGGGTGTCAAGCAGCGCCCCCTCCTCACACAGACCCCTTACTGCTCTGCGGGTAAGAAGTCTGCCGAGTCACCGGGCTCACACTGCCCTGGCTCCTTACAGACCTCTTGTAAGTCACACGGCCTTTTTCAAAGGCTCTCCCAAGCTCATGGCAGGCCCCGGGAGATCTGCTGCTGCTCGAATATCCGAGGATATTATTTGAAGCTCGTTGCGCTGTCTCCTTTGCACTCTGTGGAAGGAAACCACCTGACCCCAGAGCTGGCTCCCTGTCTGTGGCTCGCTCTCACCCCCACCAGGCCCGGCCTGCGTGCCCGTCCCACCACTGGCACTGCGGCCTTCCCCCAGGGGCAGCCTCCTCTGCAGGGGCATCCGGCCCTGTTGCCACGGCTGCTGGGGAGGCCGGTGGGCCTGCGGGCCTCAACCCCGTCCAGCCTCCGCGGCGCTGCCCAGGGGATCTTCCCTAAATGCGGATTACAGGATCTTAGATGGAGAGTAGGAAGGGCCGCTAAAGGGGCCATCAAATCCAGCTCCTAAAACTCGGAGAAGTCAAGGGCTCCACCAGCGCGCCACTAACTAACAGGCAGGAGCCTGGGACTTGCTGATCCAAGCCCAGAACAATTTGACCCCGCCGCTCCCCTCCTCCCTTTTCAAGGACCACCTACATCTCCCTACATCTCTCGATCACATTTAGAGTTCTCTGTTTAGTTTTCTTTTCTTTTCTTAAAAAGTTGTAAAAGGGTGAAGTCCCTGCCCAGGGTCCCACCTACAACTGGGAGCCATCGGGGGCTAGATCGGAGCTGGTGTGACTTCAGGCCCCGCCCTCTATCTGCCCTGCCACCGGCTGCTCCAAAGCCCTTCCCCCGCCTCTCGGCCCTCTGTCCAGGCCCAAGGTGGGCCGCCCGCTCTCCTCCACTCCTCCCAGACGACACCCCATCTCTCATCTCAGGACCTTCACATGGTTTCCCCAAACCTTACGCTTCCTTTAAGAGGCTACCGAAGCACTGTCTTCTGTACAAAACTCTTCCCGACGCCCCTAACTGCTGAAGCGCCTCTCCCAGGCTGCTCTGTATTTATTATTTTGTGTTTATCCTTATATTCTCATTGTTTGTACTGATATGTGTACTGGCATCTCCCTTAGAACGTAGGGATTGTTCCATCCATTTCAGCACCAAGCCCGGTGCCTCACGCCCAGTCATCGGACTCTCCACAGATCATCCTGTGGAGGAGTTTTCCTGGCAAGGGTGTGAGAGGGCTTTGTCATTTCCTTCCTCAGGGGATGGACTGACTCGCCTAGGCTAACAGGGCTGGTAAATGTCTCAGGCTGGCACTGAACTCAGGAAGATGAGTCCCTCCGACTCCAGGCCCGGTGCTCGGTGGCGCCTCTAGGACACTGGGCAGGCTTAATAAGTGTTTATTTTGGGAAGTCCATCTATATGTCCAGCCTCCAACATTTTTATAAAGTACATCTTAATCTTTGGTTAGGTTGATTTTAAGCTAACAAACAGAATGAAGTTTTTAGTATATGCCGAATATGGTGTAATGGAAGAATGTTGGATAAAGAATCAGAGAATCTGGGTTCAAATCCATTTGTGACCACTGGATAAAGTGGTTTTGACTTTACCTGTAAAATGAGGGGATGAATCTTATTAAGGCCCCTTCCAGCTCTACATCTACAACCCGTGATAACATAGGGATATGGTGACTAAAACAAGTCACCAGTTAACCACGGTTGTGAGAGCCACAGGTATCCACCTTAATTTCAAAACTCATGTTATCTAGGCCAAAGGTGTCAAACTCATTACCTGCGGGGGCTAGGAAGCCTTAAGGACTTCTGAACTAGATCAAAATGTAATTTAGAAATATTAAATAAAGCAAATAAAAATTTTTGGTTCTAAATCTACATGTAGCTGCGGGGATCCATTTCTATTTAATTTGGACACCAATAATCTAAATCAGTCAATTTTTTGATTAGATTCATGTCCAGAAATATTTGTCACTGATAACAATTGAAGTGAATTTAATTACAAAAACCCTTACCTAAGCTGTGTGCAGTCTAATAACTAAATTTGTAGAGAAATCATCTTTCAGAAGAATTTTTGGGCTTACAGGTACCTGGATGAATACTCAGATTGCCAACTATTGACATATTTTAAGAGGTTATTTGTCATAGGAAGTGATCTGCAGTTAAGTAAGAATATGGGGGCTAGGCGGAGAGTGGTGGATCTGCACTACTTATTTATTGTTAACTGCTACAACAGATGGAGCCTACTTCCAACACAGTATTCTCACAAAACAGTAGCATGCTGACGATACTCTTAGTCATAACATTTCATTATCCTTTTAGACTTACCAATCATCGGCTGAAGAATGTTCTCTAATACTCGAACAAGCTGCTGGTAGATCTGAATTGCCAAGTCACTCAGCACCTGTCGGTACTCAGCCAAGTCAAAGTTGGTGAGGCAGTGTTCATTCTGGCGAGGTGTATTGTGCTTCATAAATCCCTAAATTGTAAGGCAAGATTGATTTTCAAAAAGCAAAATGAAATTTTCCTCTTCTCATTTTTGGTACAATTATCTTTTCTTTGGTTAAAAAAAAAAAAGGTGTAATTCTACTCTCTTCAACTTCCTTTCTATTTTTGTGGCTATCATTGTAGGCCAAAGTCTTCCCATGAAGACCCAGATGACTACAACAGCATTTTAACTGTTTTTCTGGCACTGGGGCCATTCCTGTTTCAATCTCTCCTGCTTATAGTTGTTTGCTACAATAATTTCTCTCAAAAACCACCTTCTAGATATGTCATTTTCCTGATTCTTCCTGCTTACTGGATCAAATCTAAATTTGTAAACCTGCCAGTTGTGGCTCTTTGTCATCTTTTCCTACCTAGAAAAATAAATGAAAATTTAAAAAATTGAGGTGTAGGGTAGGGAAATGTGAAAACCACCAAGACCTAACAGACATGAACTTTTTAATAAAAATTTCAGCTTCACTGTTCTACACTAGAATATCAAAGGCTTTGAGCACTAATTTTTATGAACTATTAGTAATGGGACCAAAAGGACGTTACATTCATTGTCAAGCTTCTGAAAAGAAAGAGATTTGTGGTGATCATTATTAAGGTTTTTCATTTATCAGACATAATTACATCTACATTGGGCAAATTGAGATGCATGTGGTTTTAACATGGAAAAAGCCTTCTTAAGGAAAAAAAAATTGATAGCATTTGTTTAAATGGGAATTCTAGAAAAAGAGAAGTAGGCAAAAGTGTGCTAGTAAATATTTAGCAATGGATCTTCAAGGGAAAATGTATGTGAAGAAATGTTTTTAGATTTAATCTGCATTATTAAATAACAACCTGATTTGTCACATTTGTAAACTTCCAAGGCATAGATGCTCACACTGAAAATTTAAAAATTGGCATTGATGAATGAGTTCAAGCTGGTTTCAATAAACCTTGGGCAGCTCCTACTTTTATTTGTGTTTTGCTGCTCTGTTTACTTCGTACTATTGGTGACCTATATTTCACTTCTTTTCACTTTTCACTATGCACTCAATGATTTTAATGGGATGTCTAAATAGATGAAGTAACATGTTTGTAGTTGTTTTTTTTATTTTTTTGCTTTGCTGTACTCTTCTTTGTGCAAAGTTTCCATGAAAACACTGCATTTATAATTACAGAGCCCCTGTTCATCTGTCACATTTACGTTTGTATACTTTAGTTCCTTTTAAAACACAACTTTCTACAGAAAACTATGAGCTTTTTCTATAACAGGCTGAGTTTACCAGACTTTGGTTGCTCATCCCTCCACACTCACTGGTGCAATGACCATCTCAACTAAATTTTGAATCTTTGCCAATTGACTAGTACAAGGTACTGCACATCACAGGCTCCTAAGAATGGATTCTAATATTCTTACCTAATATTCTCTAAATATCTCTCCTACAGATTCTAATATTGTACACCCTGGGCACTACACAATATTCTGAAACTTCTTGTCTATATAAGGGGACAAGTTCCAAACTTAGGAAAATCTGCCCTTCACTGCTCTAAAGGTAGAGACTACTTTCATACATGCCTTTGTTTCTGGTACCGGGGAAATAGTAGACACTTAATGTTTGTTGAAATAAATTCTCTTGAGAAAAACCAAATAAAGTAATACATCTAACTACAAATAGGCTCAATGCAAATATGAATCAAATCAATAGTCAAAAAGGTGTTCTTAATTCTGGCCCTCCTAAAGATTGTTGCATTACCTTTCTTCAGATTTCAGCTGTGTCGTGGGGAGTTCATTTCATCTGCCATGTTGCCTCTGAATATACATTATGGGAGTGAAGAGATTATATAAGGACTTACTGTGCATGTGAAGTCGATATTAAATAATAATCTTTAATGTTCCAAATCATGTCGATTCTTGCCTTTTAAATGTGTACAGGTAAAACACTTAATTTACTTCTTATTAAATATTAGGGAAAGGTATTCTTACCTCTTCTCCACTGTATTGCTTCAAACAGTGCAAAAATCGGCATGTGTTTGATAACCAGAAGGAAACAGTTTCAAAATCATCACCTCTTTTCTGAAATAGAGTAAAAAAATAATTCTAAGTCTGTTTTTTCCTTGGAAAAGTAGACATTTGAAAGTAGTAAAGGAGATCCTAGAACCTACTTTTTGTAAGTCACTACATAGGTAATTATAGTATTCATTTTGCAGATGAAAATACATGTTGTTCTTTTGCTAGCAGAATATCAATGGTTTCAGATAACAGATTTCTTTGCAAGTTTCATGGGCAAAATACTTGATCTCCATTTCCCCCCCTCATTAGACAAGCTTTCCTTATCACTCAAGTGGCTAAAATGTAACTTTTTTTTTTTTTTAAATCAGAAAAAAGGCAATTCCTTACATCTCTTACAATTACATATACAACAATCAGGTGGCCTGGTGGCCCAACCCTTTCCACTAACAAAAGTTCCCTTCCCAAGAGGAAAGAAGATAATTATCTTATCAGGAAAGCAGGGAAATCTTCTAGAACTGTCACTTATGTTCCCTTTACAACAGCACTACTTTCTATAGTCCCAGATTTCATCTCATTTTGTTAGTATCTTTAGCCTTTAGTCTGTTTCTATGCCCCTGTATCCCTCTTGGGCTAAAGCCCCCACATTTTGTTCCAGTTACTGTGCCTAAATGCCAATAGAAATAAAACTAGCTTTTGGGAACCAAGTATCCCATTAATACTTTCTAAACAGGTCTTGAGAGAATAAGGAAAAAGAAAGAAGAATGAATGAAAGAATGAGTGAATGAGTAAAAGTGGCAATCCCCACTTGGAAGAGCCTGTTTCCAAAAAGGCATGATGATATGGAATAGAAGTATTGCATTTCCTTCTTTAGACCATGTATAGACTTTCTTCCTACATATTTTAAGATAAAACTTTTATCAGAGAAACTTGTTGTAAAGATTTATCTACTTCTCTTATAATCATAGCTATGTTGGTTTTTCTTGAACAAATTTTTAAAATTTTGTGAAATCAAAATGGTTAATTTTATTTCCTGTGGACCTTTCTCTTGTTTAGTCAGGAATTCTCCATTAATCCATAGATCCAATAGGTATTCTTCCATATTCATTTCTAATCTATTTCCTTTCAGCTTCTTGGCCTTTCCCTCCCTCTGCAAATGAATTTATTGACATTTTTTCAAGTTTTATGGAGTAACCCTTTTGTAGTTTGTATTTAAGTAAATTTGTCTGAGTCAGAGATTTTTAACCCTTTTTGTAGCATGAATTGTTTGGCAGTCTGCAAACTCCATACTTGGAATGTTTTTAAATTTACAAAAAAATGCAAAGGATTATAAAGGAAACCTATTTATTAAAATAGTTATCAAAAAAACAAGTTTATGAACTTCAAGTTAAAAACTCTTAGTCTCTTATCATTTCTATTATATTAGTCCAAAATAATCATGTCTATCCAATTATTAAGGTTTATATTTCTGTAAAAACTGTTATGTCATTATATTAATTTAATTTCTTTTCTATTGAGTTTTGATGATAGTATACATGAAGTCAAATTATGTGGTTTTATTTTATACACTGATAATTAGCTTAAGTTTTAAGAGTTTCAATTAACTTTTTGATTGGATCTCTAGGATTCTCTAAGTAGACCATCATATAATCTGTAAAAGTTCATCCTTTCTTTTCTCTTTACCCATTCTTATTCCCTTCATCTCTTTTTCTTGCTATAGGTAAACAGGTAGATCAAATACTAGTAATAATAGACAAACTTGCCTTACTCCTGATCTTATATTAAAGGACTCCAGTTTCATTAAATTACATTAAAATGTAATGTTGAACTCTTGATCTTATATAAACATTATTAACCATATTAAGGAAATGTTCATTTATCCCTGTTTCTATTTCTATTTTTTATCCACCCTGATCATCATGTATAATCATTTAAATATTTTATTGTAGTTTTTTGGATAACATTTTGTTTAACATTTCTTGTGTCCATATTCATTAGCACATTGTTTTCTTTCTATGCTTTGACTTTCTAGTTTAGGTAGTAAGATTATGGTTTAGTTACAGAAGATACATAACATTTTATTATTTTTATAGTTTATTATTGGAACTAATTATCTTTTGAATGTTTGATAGAATTCATCTCTATCCATTTAGTCTTGCTGTTAATTCCTTTGAGAGTTCAATTATGGATTTTTCATAATATTTTTCAAAGATTAATTTAAATTCTACGTTTCTCCTATTAATCCAAGTATGTTATATTTCTTGTAAATCATTTATCCATTTATTAATTTTGTGATTATATAATTGGCAAAATGGCTTCCAATAGATTCCTTTATTTCTTTTAATTAGAAACAAATTCTTTTTCTTATTTTTTGGTACTGGCAATTTGTTTTTCTTCTAAGTCCCTGAAATCAAAATCCCTAATGGCTTATTAATTTTTAAGTAGCTTTTAGTTTTATTTACCAATTTAATGTTTTTCCTACTTTATTTTATTGTCTTCTTTGAATTTCCAGAATTTCTATTTCGTATTTAGTTTGGGTTTCCTGATTTATAATCTTTCTTTTTAATTTTCTTTCCTTCTTTGCATAGTCAATTAATTGATCTGATGATGAAAGTACTTAAGAGATATAAATTTGGCCCCAGGGACTACTTTTGACTACTCTCCAAAAGTTTTGCTATATGTATGGTTTCATTGTTATTTTTTTCTTTGATGCAATTATTTATTGATTCTATGATTTATTCTCTGACCTATCAATTCTTAAGGATTACATTATTTAGTATCCATTAAGCTTAATTTCTTTTTTTAAAGGCCCTTTATTGATTAGTATTTTCATAGCATTATGATCATTAAGAATGTATTTAATATTCTGCATTTGTTTATGAAGTTTTTAATGGCCTACCAAATAGTCAGTTGTTGTAAAGGTGCCAAAAACAATTTTTAATTCCATAATCATGATGCATCTGTATTCAGTCCTTAATTTCTTTCTTGTTTCATTTTTTAAAGGGTCACAATTATAGTTTTCTATTTCCATGTTATTTGATTAATATTTCTTCTAAGTACATAGAAGTTATGTCAAATATAATATACAAGGTATACGCAAACTCTGATTATTTCATATCAATACTATTCATTGTCTATGCTGTCTTTGAGCATAATAAAGTTTCCTTGTTTTTCTTTCTATGTTCTCCTTTTCTTTATCTGAGATAACAATTGCTGTCCATGCTTTTGTGATTTCATCTGAAGAATAATTTAATTCTGTTTCCCATTATTCATTTATTTATTTATTATGTTTTATGAATCTTTATGTTTCAGGTATACTTCACCTTATTGAGTTCTGCTTTCTATTCAATTCTGCTCTCTTCTTCCATACTATGAGTGAGTTCATACCTTTTATATTCAAGGTACATGATTGCTGTGTATTTCCCTCCATCATATTCTGCGATACTTACCTGTGAAGGGCTGAAACTCTTGAGTCAGTGCACTGGGGTCTGACAGTTGAGCACTTGAGGCTAATTACTGATTGGACAATACTCTATAAGAATATGCTTGGAAAATGGCCCTTCCCACTATCCTGTGCTGGCCCAATCATTTGGTGTATACAGAGACTGGTGGAAGGGACTAGGAGGTGCAAGAGAGATGAAGAGGTGAGGTCGCAGAGATCCTACCCATGCTCTTCACTTCTACCACTAAAGACCTAGAATAAAGACCTTTACTTATCCTGATTCCAGCTGATTCTAAGGTACCTAGGGTGCTAACACAGTTGCTACATGTACCCCTCTTTTTGCCCTTCTCTCATACTTACAAAGAAGGTGTAAAAATAGAATTTAATTAATATTATCTATAACAAAAATGGTCTTCCACTTTATTATCCTCTTTATCTCATCCAGATATTTATTTCTTATATTTTCTTTCTTTCAATAGCTCCTTTACAATCTATTTGTTTGTGATTTCCCCCCAATTCTTTTTTCCCTTAAATCTCCTCTTGCCCTTTTTCTGTTCCTATCCATCTCCCTAATGAGTTTAATATAATTCTTTACCAAAAACTGGGTGAATGCATGCATACCAGACAAATTTTCTTTTTTTACATTTTACCCTAATTCTGAGAAATAGCAAGTTCTTTCTTATTTCTTTCCTAGTGTATTCCCTTAATCCTTCACCTTTCTTTCCTCTTTTAGGATTATCAAACAAAAACCATCCCCAATTTCCTTATTTAATGTCATTTTTTACCTTTGAAAGCATCAGGATTCTGAAGGAACACAGTAACTTCTTAAAACATAAGCCTCTTATTTAGTCTCTTTATTTCTATTGACTCCTATCTTTACTTTTTAAAATTATCTATTTAGCTCTGATCTTACCAGGAATATATGGAAAGATTTTCTATTAGAGGCCCATTTTTTCTCCTCTTCAATTAAACTCAGGGGGCAGCTAGGTGGCACAGTGAATAGAGCTCAATCCCTGAAGTCAGGAGAATCTGAGTTCAAATCTAGCCTCAGGCACTTAACACTTACTAGCTGTGTGTTCTTGACCAAGTCTCTTAACCCCAATTACCTTCCAAAACAAAACATAGGATTAAATTCAGCCTTTTCATTGTAAACTTTTGCTTACAATCTTTTGTTCTTTGAAATATCTTACTCAAAGATTTTTACCTCTTTTAGTTGCTATCAACAGTTGATTCTAACTATAATTCTTTGGTATTTAAAAATTCTTTCTGGCTATTTACATTTTCTTTTAACTATGACATTGCCGGGCATTTTTAAATTTGGGGGATTTTTTGGTTTTTAGGAGGTGACCAGTGAATTTTTTTCTATTTTCATTTTGCCTTCTATTTCTAATAATAAATCCAGTCCTATGAGACTCTGGGGGCTTTCTTGGCAAATACATAGGCAAGTTTTGCTATTTCCTTCTCCACCTCATTTTACTGAGGCCAATAGAGTGAATTGCCTGGGGGTTACACAGCTAATGAGTATCTGAGACCAAATTTGAACTGACATCCTCCAGACTCCATTCCCTGTGTTCTATCCAATGTGCCACTTAGCTGACCCTAATAGATTATGGCAATTTTCATTTATCATTTATTGAAATATAGTGTCTTGAATTTTTTGGTTTGGTCATGGTTTTCAGTGAGTCCGATGGTTCTTCCTTTGACCTGTTTTCTAGATCAGCTGCTTTTGACATTAGAAACCTAACATCTTCTATTTTTTCCTCCCTTTTTTGATTTCTTTTTAATACTTCTTACTGTCTCCTAGAGTTACTAACTTTTGTTTATTTTTAAGAGAATCAGCTATTTGGGTGAGGGTTTCAATCTTATGTTCTAAGCTATTTATCCTCCTTATAATTCTTTCCTCAAGAACTTTTCATTACATATAAATGTAACATATAATTTTAAATTAATTTTTAAAATTAATTTAAATTAATAAATTTTGAAATTTACTAAATTAAATTTAATTTATTATTTATTTGTGATTTATAATTATTATTAAATTTATTTAATAATGATAAATAAATAATAAATTTATTTATGAATAATAAATTAACAAAATAAATAATACATGATAAATTTATTTAATAAATTTAATTTAAAAATTAAATTAGTAATTTTTAAAAATTAATTTAATTAATTTTTTAAAAAAATTATATATAAATGTAAACTCACTCTTATTGTCCTTGTATTCAGTTTCTTTTTCTGTTTACTCATAGCTCCAGATTCAGTCCCTAATTATGGGAATTTGTGCCATGGATAGGATCTACCCTGTGGAACACTTCTGGGGGTGTGGTGAGGCCTTGTT
This sequence comes from Sminthopsis crassicaudata, assembly GCF_048593235.1. Taxonomy (NCBI): domain Eukaryota; kingdom Metazoa; phylum Chordata; class Mammalia; order Dasyuromorphia; family Dasyuridae; genus Sminthopsis; species Sminthopsis crassicaudata. Next base: position 524,027,049 of record NC_133618.1, read on the forward strand.
CAGTTCTGATGATTTCCTGGGTTCCTACTTCCTCTGGTAAGCCACAGATTATAGAGGGTGAGAGTCTTCAGGCCCCTAGAGGTTATTCACAGAGCATTTGGCCATAAAATCCCACCAAAGCATCCTTTATCAGAGTGTTGCAGGCTTTTGTTCCTCCTGCAGCTTCCCTGACAAGAGTTCTATTAGTTTCCAATTCCTATATAGATTCCCTATCAGAACAATGCAGGAATCAGGCCCCTTGAGGCATATTCTTCCAGAGCACTGGCAAAGACTGCCCAAAGTTTGTTTGTTTTTGTGCACTGGTTGAAGACATTTATTTATTCTCCCTCAACTACACACCTTGATATTTGATGATCATCATCTGCCCTTCCTAAAATTATGTCCTATATGTAATATTCCTCTTACATGTGGTGCAATGAACATCCCCCTTCATTTTCAGAAGAGGAAACCAAGGCACAGAAAACTAAAGTGGCTTGTCCTAGTCACAGAGCTGGCATCAAAGCCCAGCTTCAAGACCAGGTCTCCTGCTTCCCAGGGTCAGTGATTTTTTTCTTTTATTAAGCATATTGTTTGTAAAGCAAGAACACTAAGCTCAAACCTTGAGGGTTTTTGTTTGTTTGTTTGTTTTGTTTTGTTTTGTTTTGCTGAGGCATTTGGGGTTAAGTGGCTTGCCCAGGGTCACACAGCTAGCCCAGTTAAGTGTCTGAGGCTGTTTGAACTCAGGTCCTCCTGACTGCACAGGGCTGGTGCTCTATCAACTGTGCCATCTAGCTGCCCCTCAAACTTTGTTTTAAAAATAAACAAATGAGTTAAGTTCAAAGAAGAAATCTTCCCCCATAAAGAAAATTGTTATCTACTAGTTATGATTACAAAAAACTTCACTGGTGACTCATTTCTTCAATGGTGACTCATTTCTCACGCTGAAGGAAGATTCATTTCAAAAACACAGAAAATAACTGCAATATCAATTTTCTCATCTCTAACATTCACCTTATAATGGTTTTCATAAATCAAAGAACGAACTGACCTTCAATACTTTTTTAATGCTATTAATTGTTGATGTCAGCAATGACCTCACTTTCTGATCATCATTCAGGTAGTCAGCATGTCGAACACACATAAATAAAATGTAGGCTGGTAACCCAGGGATTAAATTGACAGCCACTCCACGTGGTTTCAAGTCTGGAAGAAAAATAAATAAATTTTCATATAATATTTAAAACCATACAAAAAAGGTTTTGTGTCTGGCCTACATAGCTAGTCGTCACATAAACACAAGTATATTTTAGGATACAAAAGTATTAGTGGAGGGGATCTTTTAAGGTATGAAATTGCAATTTCCAAATTAATGCCATTATGGAAGTAATTAGTAAGTACAATGAATCATGTCAGAGATAAATGTTTCCTATTGATGGTGACCATATTTTTGGTGACCAGAACTGAAAAAAAAAAATGACCATTAAAAAGTTAATATAGAGCTGGGGAAACTTAATATAGAGGGAGCTCTATGTAGAACCCTTTTTTCTTCTAAATTTTTAATATTCTTCATAGTCCCTTTGAGATTTTCCTATTCCCCACCTATCTTATACTTCTATGAAAATATTTCTTCCATTAATACCTTGTTTACACCACTGTTTTCCTGCCTTTATGGAGTTTTCTCTCTAATAACATGACTCTAAGCACATGTGGTAGAAGAAAAATAAACCAATGCTACTGATAAGGAGTAAAAAGTGAAATCTTGTGTTCAAACCATTTAATCATCATGTATTAATATCAACATGTAGGTGTTTGGACATAAGGGGAATATTTTAAAAATACTTTATTTTGGGCATTCTTAAAAGCTATATAGCTATGTCAAATGGAGTATTAATCCAGGTTGTTCAAGTATGCTATTGTTTCATACAAAATATACTTGCCCAAGATGAGATTCTTGACAAGTTTCTGCTCATCATCTTTCTTATATTCCAACATTCCTTGAAAATCCTTCTCTTTCCTAGGAATGTTTACTGGACGAATAGGTTCATCAATGATTTGTCCAGGTGATATATTCTCCATCTGCCCCACTTCAAAAGTAAAAAACAAAAGTAAAATTATATATATATATATATAAACATGGAAACATGAATCAGAATAAAAGATGTTTATAGTCAACATTCAAAACAGTTTTCCCCATAAAACCAGAGAATAATCATTAAAAATTGTGATATCTAAAAAAAAGTTTTAATTCTAAATGTCTTCTTTTACCTGTTCTTAAGCTGAGATCCATGAACTTGCTTTAAAAAATTCATACATACACACTCATATAAATAAAATTTCCTCCCAATTACATTTTACAACAATCTTAACATTTTTTTTTAAAGTTTTGAGTTTCAAATTCTATCCTTTCCTTCCTCCCTGTCATTCCCCCTCCCTAAGACAACAAGGAATCTGATATAATTTCTACATGTGATATAGATTCTACATTATGTAATATCTTTGCATATCAGTCATTCTGTACACAGACTAGAAAAACAAAAAAAGAAAGTGAAAATAGTATGCTTTAGTATAAACTTTTAAGTTTTGATAATTATACTCCAATAAATTTGTATCCTTTGTAATCTTATGCATTTCATTTTATGCACTTAAAAGAATTATTCTTTTCTTTTATTAAAAAAATAATCCAGAAGGTATTGTCTTCCATAAGCTTCACCAAACTACCAAAGGGGTCCATAATACAAAAAAGATTAAGAATCCCTGCTATAAGAGGAAAACCCATTAGCTGTGTCCTTTGAGTTATTCCTGATTTTTACTCCAATATCAGACATAAGACCCTTGAAAGAGCTTATAATGTATCTGAAGATAAGGAAGAGGGAACATTGCTACATTTTAGGGGGAAGTGCTGGGTAACAAGACTAAAAAACAAAACCATCTTCTCTACTGGTTACTTTTACTGAAAGAAATTACCATTTACTTCACTTTGAAGAGGAAATGGTTCAGTAAGTTAAGGAAAAATCTCCACTATGTAATCAAAAGAAAACCATTAAAAGCTTGATTCTTTTTCATGACACAGGACTACATTATCATTGATTTAGAGCCTGAAAAGAACATTAAGTTCATCCATTCTCATTCCTTCATTTTGTAGAAAAGGAAATCCAGACCCAAAGAGATTAAATTACTTGTTCAGGGTCACAAAAGATAGTTAATAGAGCCACAATTTAAAACTAGGGTCCTTAATTCCAAAGAGAATACTTTTCCCACCACACCATGAAGATGGGAACTTATGTTCTAAAAAGCAATTTCCCTTTTGTCTGGTCAAGTCTCTATTTTTTCTTTTATTAAAAAATAATTCAGAAGGTATTATCTTTTCACATGTCAAGAAGGACACTGTCAACAATGTCATTGAGTTATATAGCCCCCTCAAATAAATGAATTAAAGTATCAATAGTCTTTAGGAAGAAACAGGATTTCGAGTTAGAGAAAGAACAACATTCAGGAATTCTCAAACAATCCTTATTCCTAATACTGAACCTTTTATGTCTGTGGATAAATTCTTTCATGGAAGGGGACAAGTCCATTAATCCCATTAGTAGGACTGTCCCTCAAATAAGTGATAAGGGATGGGAAAAGTAAATATTTATACAAAGATAGTTTTGTTGTATATAATACCCCAAATCTGGAAATAATCTATCTAATTTAGAAAATTTAAGTTTAGAAAATATATAAACAGCTCATACCATAGAAATACAATGGAGCACTATGTCACCATGTAATGACAACTACATAGTTATAATCTAAGTATTACTTTGAATAAATGCTAGCTGGAGTAAATAGCACAAAGAACAATGAAAAGCTGTATTTATTTTTAAAATATAAAAGAAAAAAACAGGAATACTATATAGATATACACATATATGTATATCTATATAGACTATAACTGAAACAAAATATTATGTACATATTATGAGTAGGTTCATAAAGATTAGAAGGTATTTAAGTTACTGATATTGACAGCTGTGTATTTAAGCAATTTTTTGTCAAAAAACTAATATGAAAGAAAATATAAAGGAGATAAATCCACACAAAAATTATCATCAATTCTGTATATTACTTACAAAACAAATCAGGAAGAGGTAGAAAGGGAAATTCTATTCATAATAACCAGAGAAAAATATAAAGTGGAAAAATATTCCACTCGCTCATTTCTCCAATTAAAAACCTACATAAATCTTTCCACTTCTGTTTTTGCCCCTACCACTCCCACACACTTCAAGCAATGAAAGGATGAACTAAAGGTTGAACTGAAACTACTGTCATGCAAGAGAACTCCTGCTAAAAGAAATTATTGTACAGAAAAAAATATCAAATTAGAAGTTAGAAGACCTAGATTTTACATAATGATGGCAACTAATAATCCATGTGGCTTTAGACAAATAGCTTTCTTTTTCAGTTTCATATTCCATATGGTTTGATTAGGTGTTTACTAATGTCCATTCCAGTTCTAAAATGCTATAATTTTATTTATGTTGTGATAAGGAAATATTTTTTAAAATCATAAACTCATCTCAAGATCAAAAAAAGGAAATAAAAATTTGAACATCTACAACTATGCTCAGTTGTTTTGTTTTATTTTTAAGCTGCAGTAGAAGGAGTTGGTACTTGCTACTTAATATATGATGTTGAACAAATTATTACCTTTCTTTGGGTCTTAATCTCTTTAACTATAAAATGAAGTGAATTGTCCATTGTCCATTGACAGGTATCCCATTAGTGGTTCATTTTTTGCCATCACAAAAAGATGCTATAATTATTTTAGTACAGAAAGGACCTTTTTCTCTTCATCTTACCTTTTTTTTGGATACAGATCTAACATGAGTATAACTAAGTCAAAGGGCATGCACTATATAGAAAGAGTTTGTATAAAATTCTAAATTTTTTTCCAGCATGTATGAAATGTTGCATGCACTTTCAGATGAGGTCATTATATTAGTAGCTGTACTTAAATTATTTTACTTTGTTATAAGAAAATTCTCATGAAGTGACACTAATGATGTTAAATCTCATAATTTATACAGTAAAGCTGTAATGCTGGGATAGGAAAAAAATGAAACTTATTCTTGCTGCCATTTTTACAAGACCTGTGGGGGGAAATGTTCTATCCCCAAGAGCAGTTAATAAACACTGCACATGAGACTGATGAGGCAAGTACAATAATAATCTAATGTGTTGCTCCCACCACTAAACACATTTCTGCTATATATTTGTAGGAAAGCAGGTTTTGTTCAAGCTAAGGACTTTTTGCCAAAAAACAGTTTAAAAATTTCACATCATTGAAAGATTCTCTTTTCCTGTCCTAATGAATTGATAATTAGAGGTAAAAAATAAAGGGGGTTGAAGTAGATAATCTCTCAGATTCCTTCAAGCTTTGAATCAACAGATGACCAGATGCAAAAATTTGTTGAAGTTAAATACTATATAGTCTTCTTTAATATCTTAATTGTGAAATAATGTCTATTTTAGATCACTGCCACTTAAATGAACTTGAAAAAAAAAATCCTGATAACTCTAAGGTTCTGGGTTCTAAAAGGTCCAATGAGACTCAAAAATCCTTTATTAGTCAGAATTTTCTAAGTTTCCTATTTTTTAAAGCAAAATAAAGAACTGGCAGAGACAACTTATTTTATCCACTTTCTGCTTTTCTGAAAAAAGCAACTTACTGAATACATGTCCAAATCTCATTAAATGATGATCAAACATAATGACTCACACTTAAGCCATGCTTTAATATTTAAAAAAAAATGTATATCTCAATACTTCTTTGAAGGAGATAGCACAAAGATTATCTGTGTTTCACAATTAAAGAAATTGAGGATCAGAAAGACTGTGCCATTGATCGTTATTCAGCTGGTAAACGTAAAAGCTGGGATTAGAATACCATTTCTAGGATTCTCCTAAGTGTAGCCCTCCTAGCAGTTCACCAAAGGCTGTCCTCAAAGATAACTTCTAATAGCAAATCTTTCCTCTTTACTCTTCATGAACATGTCATCTGACGCATTTCTTAAGAGCAGTTAAGAATAACTTTTATTCCTCCTTTTATTTGTAAATCATGTGCTGCCAACTTGAGTGCCATGTATTTATCTATAGGTAGAACTGAAAATCAGACTGGTGACTCATATTTAACAGTACCTTAAAACAATCAGCATCTCATAAGATTTGAAAATCCTATCCTTACCTCTCTTCAATTATGAGCAAAGACATCAAATTCACAGTGTAAATATTTAGGCTTTTAGATGTTATAATAGACTTTTTAGCTTTAGGGATTTCTACAGGCATGTTTAAGTATATCATTAGTGGTCACTAAAAGTCTAACTGGATTTGTTGGAACCAGGCAGTCCATGTCCTTTTGGCTTAGTTCACTTTTCAATAATTCACATGAATTTTGGCAATAGCTGAATATTGTTTGTATCCTGCCCACAGCAAAAATAAATAAACAAATTTTGGGGGTGATAAAAGCCCTGGTTTTAAGATTGAACTGCAATGTGTTACCAGTCAGGAAAACTGGGCTCAAGGTCAGGGTTTAGCCTAGCTATGTGACCTTGGGGGGAACTTATTTCAACTCCATAAGCATGGCTTTCTCATTGCAAAATGAGTTTGCATAAACATGTATTGTTTACATGTACTCTAGAACTCAAAAGACTCAGAATAAAAGTATTTTGTAAATCTTAATAGAAGCTATTTGCTTAATTTAATTTGCTTAGAGATCTTGGGTTTTTGAAGAATGATGTATATTGTGTGAACGATATATATTGTGTGAACATACTGTTTTCATATGATTTCACAAAGAAAGATTATACCTTGGACATTTGATGTGTTAGGGATATATAAACAAACATATGAGCGATTTTCTAAAAAATATCCTAAATGATAGTAAGACTTTTTTTTGAAGGTAGAAACAATTTTTATAAATACCAAAAAGTCATTCATAACTATAGCTACTGAATAAGGTAGATGAACAATATGTATTTCATATTTGTTTCTAAAAGACAAGAAAAAACAACCCAATTAATATGGCTGCTTTTTTTGTGTGACTTAAAAGCACTCCTAAAGATAGCTCCAAAGCATCCAGTGGGAGTTTTAATCACAACAAGCTATGGATAGCCACTCAATGTAACCTTTCTGAAGACCAACAGTCATTTGGATGGTATAAATCATCTGTCTCATTACTTCTAGTTTCATCTCATGAGTCTAGACTTGTAGTCAGGAGTTCAAGCTTTAAATCCCAGCTCATTACATTTATTAGTGTTTTGAAGATAAGGCAAGTCTTTTAATTCAAAGCCTTAATTTTCATATTGAACAAATGGAAATAATATTTGTACTATCAATTTCATTAGGTTTTCTGGGAAAGTGTTTTATAAACACATAAGTGAGTTGTTTTTTTTTTAGTAAGGTTATAATTTTGGGACTTTGTAAACTTGTAAACAAAGTAGCCTTTGAGTGATGTCCAACTAAGTGTGACCTTTCAGTTGGAGTTTTCTTGACAGAGATCTTAAAATGGATTGCCATTTCCTTCTCCAGCTGATTTTATAGATAAGGAATTGAGGCAAACAGGTTTATTGACTTGCCCTGGGTCATACAGTTAGCATGTGTCTGAAGCCATTTTTGAACTCATAAAGATGAGTCTTCCTGTTACCAAATCCAATGCTCCATCCATTGTGGGACTTAGCTGTTCCAGCAACTAATTAGCACCCTCTGTAAATTATTATACAGAATAAAGGATAGGATGCAACTTTTTATGGAACAGTTTATTTTCATTCTCCATCTGCCTCCTGTCTGATATTGTTTTGTTGCTATATTAAGTACATGAAATTCTATATCTTACCATAAACTGTAGGAGGGGAAAACAACCAGAGATGAGCAATATTCATAAAAGCAAGTATTTTGCTTTGTAACAAATATTCATAAAAGCATTACCTTCCAGCTCTCCAATTTTTTTAGCAAATACTTTCAGCTGTTTCTTTAATTTCCGAACGGTCTTATCCTGTTTTTCAAGCTGTTCCATCAAATCCTAATGATCAAAATCAAAGACAAAGGATAAGGAACAAAAATAAATTCCATTCGTATGTATTAAGAGAGAAGACACAATTAAGTCACAGAAATAGCAATTATTAGTTACACAAAAAAGGAAGAGAAGCTCCTGTAAAGTTGGTTGGTGGCGCTTCCCACCTGGCTAACGCGGACAGCCTGTAAAATTCTTAAGACAATAAAAGCCAGACTTTTATATAAACACTCCGAGCAGTCAAACCTGAAGCAGCATGATGGAGACAAGGTCTGAAGTGACAATATTCTAGGTAAATTCCATATAGACAAAACAGTAGCATGATAACAAAGAGATGTACTGTTATCACATTTGAACATGTTTTAAAGAGAAGTAAGAGTCAAAAATCAGTTTTCCTAATCATACAAAAAAGAGTCTATGGGGAAGTTTTAAAGAGAGGTTCAGCTTCTTAGATATATTCTCTTTTTACTCAAAACATGAAAAAAAAACACCCTCAGAAAATGTCAGGAATTGAGAGCTAAAACTTAGAGAAAAAAATAAGCGCAATAAAAGAAAAGTTGAAGAATTCTATTGATTGAGTTCAAAGCGTTCAAAATGGCAAATTCTACATTAAAGAAAGGGTATCAGCAAAATTGGCTGGGTGACTCTGGGAAAATTACTTAACCTGTATCTATGTCCTTTAACTTTCTAATACTTTAAGTGGCAGAGAAGGTGCTGATGTACATTGGTAGCACCAAATTCCTGTGCCCATGAAATCACAAATCCAGGCCCTATCCTATCACAGTCATAATATTTACTATATTGTAAACTCAGTTTACAACAATAAAACAGATATAACTTAGAATGTGCAGTCCATCTTTTGAAACTCCTCCAAAAGGGCTTGCATAGAGAACAACAGGAAATAAAGGCGTTTGCAGGTTTAAGTCTATTTTCTAGGTATCTCTAAGCTCTTGGGAGTTTCAGACTTTACTAAAAGACAATCTACCAAAAGTTCTCCCCCCCCCCTTTATATCTTGACCTAAGGGAGATTCATGGTAAAAAAAAGTAAAGCAAGTAAGAAACAGAAAAAACAAGGCAAGGAGGACAAAAGACTGTGTCTCAGAGGATACATAAAAACTGGAGCAGTATGCTAGCTGGACTCTATTCTGGATTCTGCTACTGTGGATTGAACTGAGGGGCCATCAGGCATTAGCACTTCTCAGAGAGAGACAAACACTAAGAAGCCAGAGATAGAATCTCAGCGCTGGCCCGTGGCAAATCCAGGATGCAGGAAGAGAGCTCCCAGTAAGGCTGTCCTGCAGTGACTTCAAGCCAACCTCAATCCCTCGCTTTTCTAGGGACAAAGGGAAAATTTCTCACTGTTATCCATTTAACTCTCTTCCTTGTTTGTTTGTTTATCTATCCAAAACCGCCTTCAAAATCGGGGTCCAAAAATTAGAAAAAAAAAGTACCTTGGGTAATTTACATTCAAGTAAAGTTGGAAACCTTGGAGAGCACATGCAAACGCTTTAGGAAGAGTTCTAAAAGTTGGACTACACGCAATGAAAGAAAACCAAAGTATTAAATTGAAAAAAAGGAGATTTTAAAATAACAAATATCCAAGGCTCTGATTCTAATTATAACTAATTTATACATGAGAGTCAACAGTGCTGTTATTTTTTACTTAATTAGGAAGAAAATGAAAAAAAAAAAAAAAGTAAGAAGGCTCTAGGAAGATGGACTTTTTGGCCAAAAAAATGAATTTAGACATCAGATTCATTTCTCAAAATAAATAGTTTCTAAAATTTGAAAATCAGATAATTTTGGATTTTATTTTCTTTTTCAAGTCAAACTTTGTTTCCATCACATTGTAAAGAAAGACTTGGGTTAAGGACAAAACAAATACTAAAAATGACAAACAAAGGTGAGGCCACTCGCTAAGAAAAAGCTGTGGGGGAAAATAGGTTTGTGAGACTGTCTGAAGAGGATTTCCTTGGAAAGGGTGGGCAGCAAGCCTGCTGTTCTGTTAGCAATTCAGAAGTAGCAACAAGACAACAAAAAAACACAGTCTACAGTATTTACATACAATCATCCGTTTGTAAAGTGAAATCCGATATGACTGATAGTCCTTAGGGTCATCTGCATATAATTCCTCAAAATACTGAAAAAATAGGCATAATTGATGTTTGCGTTTATCTTTGGGGGACTTTAACATCTAAGCAAAAGCAACTAAAACTTATTTTAAAGCAATTGTGAAACCTCACATTCTCAAAAGACAATAATTTGTTCTCTACCCCTGGTTCTCTTAACAACTATATTTATTCTAATTAGCAGTAGTAAAATTCATCAAATGTACTAAATATATTAACTTCTGTATATATTTACCAATACACACACAAATACATATATACACATATAAACATGTGGGGAGTAGAAAGCACTGAAATATATAGACAAAAACAGTCTGGGACCAGGATCATGTTTTCCAATGGGTAGCAGGCACCAGTAAGTCCCCTGTCTTTCCTCTCTAGGCCACAGCAGCAGCAGGCCCAGGCTCAGCCTTCACCTCCTGGGGACTGAAAGATAACTTGTCATGATGCCTCTTCTAGAGCAGGTTAGACAAAGGTGGCAAGGAACAGTGGCAATGTTTTCTCTCACAGTTCTCTTCTGGGAAAGAGTTAACTAATCTGGGAGTGATTTGAGGGTTATGTTATTCAAAGCAAAGAAAGGCCCAGGTATACATGGAAGGAGCTGTCCAAAGAAGCTCAGGAACCATGTCTCAGAGCTGCTCTGGGGTAGAGAATGATACTTTTGATCATTCTGATTTGTTTACATTCTGATCTGCACAGAGATAGGAACACGGTTGACCTATATACTGGTTCCTCCAGCTAAAAGTAAAGTCTTAACAATTTAGAATCTGTGATTTAAACTACAAGTAAGCTAATCCCTGTGGCTGAAAGTAACCTTTTTTTCTGAAAAACTATCTTACTAATCAAAGAAATGTTTGAACTACAAACATTAAAAAAGCTATATCTTTTACAAAGGTTATGATACTGAGAAGGACAATTATTTTAGGCAAGAATTTAGGCTCCAATTTATTGCTCAGAACCAAGCAAGGGGGAGAGGGATTTACTTCACTGAAATATTGCCTTAAAATATTATTCAAATTGGTGAGAAATTCATGAATATTAGTATTTCTTAAAGAGATTTTAATTGTAATTTTTCCTAAAAATGTATTATTTCTTAAAGAGATTTACTCAGTTGTAATTAACCTTTTTACGTATTATGCACTCCTTGACAATCTGATGAAGTTTACAGACCACTGTCTCAGAATAATGCTTTTAAATGTACAAAAAAATGGGATTACAAAAGAAAACAATTATTTTGAAATATAATTATCAAAATGTTAAAGAAAATAAATTCACAGACTCCATGTAAAGAACATTTGACTTAAGTGCTTGGGTGGGCATTAATAGAGATTGCCATCCAGTCAGGTGGGCTTTAATGGAGATTTCCACCCACTAGCTGAATGAAAAATGAATATTATTAATTTCTTTGCCCTGTTTGGATCTTAATTCTCACTTCATCTTATGCTAGTGGTATTGACAGGTGGCTACTTCATGGGCAAAGAGAATTAAGAGCCTGTCATACTATCTCTGTCATGTGATAGCAGTCATACAATATGGTACAGAATCTCCTCTGATGATGAATAAGTTCCTTCTAGCTCTAAATCTATCTTTCTCATATACCTTTCAGTTAGAGAGAACAGAATTAACTTGAATATATTTAACAAATTAAATCTATAATGACTTGTCAGGTGTGGCCAATTTCCTGACTGTCAGAACCAAATATGATCGTTTCAAATATCACTGAATTGCAGGACACATATAACCACTGAGCAAGCATTTTTCATTCCTAATACTCCAATTTAATAATGATATCTACTATATGATTCCAAGTGAAATAGTAACAGTGTATAATTACAAAATCTTCACAAAGGCATAGTATTTAAGCAGCACCAGAAGCATTAAAAGAGTACAGACCAAAGTGAGAACTGCCACCATTTTCTTACCAAATTTTCATTCGTTAGCCGGGTAATCTCATGCTGCAGACTGGCTTCAATGCGAGCTTCAGGTGGTAACTGTAGGTTCTGAGCCAATAGCTGCTGCTGGCGATTATTCTCCTCCTTTAAACTCTGGATCTCACCCCGCAATGCCTCTGTTTCATTGTCATGGCTCTTCTTCTGGGACTGGAGTTGTGATTCCAAGAGTCTATATAGTTAACAAGGGAACAGAAGCTTATTATTCTTATTCATTTGTCGATTGTTTAGCTGATATTTAACTGTTGATTTGTGAAAGTAGACACTCTGAGTGACTCAGTTTGCCTTCTACTAGATCAAACTGAAAAAACCTAAAGCAGTGTCTAGAAAAGAGATTGAAACAAGGTATGATTTTCAATACTGAGAATACCATGCAGAAAAGTCAGAAAAATTCACACATTTTAGATTTTTCTAAAGGCATTAGCAAATGAGAAGAAGAGGACTAAGAACTGCAAAAAGTCAGTGAAACAAACTGGCTTATGAGGCATAAACTTTGGAATCTATATGAACAAAATATGGCCTTTTGTGAAAAAATAGCTTTTTTCAAAGCCCAACATTAATTAACATTAATTAATTAATAGAGAAAAAAATCTTCAAACCCCCAAACACTACTTGGGGGAAGGGAGAAGAAAGGATGTCTGAATAAATTATTAAATATACATTTAAGTATTTCATAAACGATCATTCAAAATGGAGGTTGGGTTTGGAGTCCCATTTTATGTTTTTGTTTCCCATATCACTTTTCTGCAAATGAGAATATATTTTCAAAAGATGGAGAAGTCAGGAATAGTGACTCATTGATCTCAAAAAACACAAATCCTACTAAGTACTTCTGAAATATATCCTCAATTTTAGATTTGTTCATCAGATATAGAGTCATATATGTCAATCAAAATCCATCTCCCTAACTAGAGGCAATGTGAAGGTATAAATATTAGAAATATCAGTAAAGAAGCTAATACATTTATGTAGCAGATAGATACTTGAATAGTTAAACAAATTATCATCTTTTTAAAAATTCCTAATGTTAGAGCATTAAAATAGAAGAAAAGATAGTATATTGCTTTTATTATTACCCCTCAACCTCTATTATTACATATCTATATTTTTGTGAACATAACAAGGATATGGTTAGGAATTTATTAGCAAAATGAAAGAAAAGATATTGTTAGGTTAAAAATATTTTAGCTATTAAAATTATTATAGTCTGATAAATAATAGCATATTAAAATATTTTATCCTTTTCCAGACTACAGAATTTGAATATGAGAATTTTAAACAATCACATTCTGCAGCTTTTGAGTGTTTAATGATAAGAATAAAACAAAATGAAAGCCACCTGAACAGCGGCTGTAATTTTTATAAATGATCTCTTACAAACATCACTACCAAGATACAATTTCCATTTGTTTTTAAAAGCTGGTCTTTTGAATGTTAATTGTTTTTTCTTCAAAACTATATAGGGGTCATATTTGAAGGATTAATTCTATCAATTTTAAGGGTTTTAGATTTTATGACTAAAAGGAAACCTCCCAATTCATGATTTCATAATTTGTAGTTTCAAATACTAAACAGCTTCCATATTATAGGTAGCTAGCAGATAAATACTATAGACATAGTAGCTTAGCAATATCTTATCTGTTTGTTTTTTGATTAATTCAATCAGCAATGGGATAATTTGGAATCATTCCCAGGGATGGGAAATGACTAATATATTTCACAAATGTCTAAATTTCCTCTATAATAGCATCACATGACAGAGTTATACATATACGTCAGATGCTTTGTTATACTTTGCCTATGAATATAGTTAGTGCATGAAAAGCCAGAGTAGTTAAACACGTTGCTGTTGGTTAGTAAGAAAACAGGAAGTGATGAACATTCCATTGAGGCAACACACATAACCTGTTGGCTTGTTTTAACCCTTCATAAACCAGCCACAGCTCTTCATCCTCATTCAGCTCATGGCAATCCATAGGGAATGGTCTTCCAAGACAAATGAAAAATGGAAAACATAAAAGGGATACATGATGGTAATGAAATGATGGCACATGAAGGACAAAATAGCAAATATTATTTAACATTCATTATTGGGAATGGCAGATTTTCTTGACCATGGATGACAAAATTACTATACATATTAGCTTGGTTATTTAAACTGTATTTTTAAAAAGACAAATCATATGCAAAACAGGGAAAATTAAATCATCTGCAAAATAGTGAAAATTATAAAGAAATTCTGTGAGAGTTCTTTCTGGCTTTTTTTTTAATGGAATAATCATGATATACATAAGAAATAACAGTATTAGAAAAAGGTTTCAACTCTAAGTGTCTGAATACAGGAGAAATAATATACATCACACAATATTAGAGAGATTGACTACAAAAGATCAAGGGGGTTAGCAGAGTGATAGCCTGTGGAAGTAGTATGAATTCTTTAAATGAGTGAACTTCCTTCATTTCCTCAATGGGAACTGTTATCATGAAAAATTGTCCCAGAGTTTGTATAGGAATGGGATAAGGAAACATGGTTTGTACATGCAAGCATACACATAGAGTAACCATAAATTTTAGACACTTCAATCAAATTATGAGGTTCAAAGAATGTATAAAGATGCCATAGTATTTATGAATAGCAGCATGCTGCATATGTACCTATATCTCTCCTGATAGCAAGTATAGTTAGATACAAAATTCTGGAAGTATAAGTTTGTAACAAAGTTAAAATGCTGCTTGTCTTTTCAAAATGGTGCATAATATAATTGATCTTTTAAATGCGGAAAATTTTTGGCATATGGCAAAGTTCACCATCCTTTCAATTTTATGAGGTTTGAAGAAATCCTGACATTGACCCTTTTCTTGTGATCTTATGAGCTATATAAAGGCAAGGTAGGTATTATTAACTTTTTGATGATACAAATTTCCTCTACCACCGTCAATTCTCTCCCATCCTTTCCACCACTCTATGTAGGCCTAAAAGGCTGAAAATGGGAGCAAGATATCCTTTATATCCTTACCAAAGTTCAGGGAGTGAAATAAAACTGGATTCAGTTTTGTTTAAACCAGTAAAGAGAAAAAAGACCTTGACACTCTTTAAGCAGTCAGGTAAGACCACAAGTGAAATATCAGTCAAGAATGTCTGTAGAGGGGCAGCTATGTGGCACAGTAGATAGAGCACCAGCCTTGAATTCAGGAGGACCCGAGTTCAAATTTGGTCTCAGACACTTAACACTTCCTAGCTGTGACCTGGGCAAGTCACTTAACCCCAGCCTCAGGGGAAAAAAAAAAAGAACGTCTGTAGAACAAGGTTTTTACTCCCTTCCATTCAACATGTTACAAATTTTAATAATTACTTGGGGCTACTCAGAGATTTAGGTACTCCTCAAAAAATGTTAAAAATAATACTGAACAATGGAAACCTAACAATTAATGATCTGCTACTATGATTTCTTTTTTTTTATCTTTAGGAAAAATTTATTTCTTTTTTTTTTAACTATAGTTTTTTATTTACAAGATATATGCATGGGTAATTTTTCAGCAATGACCCTTGCAAAACCTTCTGTTTTGTTTTGTTCTGTTCCAACTTTCCCCCTCCTTACCCCTATCCTTTCCCCTAGTTGGCAGGTAGACCCATGCATATTAAGTATGTTAAAATATATGTTAAATACAATATATGTATACATATCCATACAGTTATTTTGCTGCACAAGAAAAATCGGACTTAGACATAAGGTAAAAATAATCTGAGAAGGAAATCAAAAATGCAAGTGGAAAAAAACAGAGGGAGTGGAAATACTACATTGTGGTTCGTACTCATTTCCCATAGTTTTTTCACTGGGTGTAGCTGGTTCTCTTCATTATCGAACAAATGGAACTGACTTAGTTCATCTCATTGTTGAAGAGGGCCATGTCCATCAGAACTGATCATCATATAGTATTGTTGTTGAAGTATATAATGATCTCCTGGTCCTGCTCATTTCACTCAGCATCAGTTCATGTAAGTCTCTCCAAGCCTCTCTGTATTCATCCTGCTGGTCATTTCTTACAGAACAATTATATTCCATAACATTCATATACCACAACTTATTCAGCCATTCTCCAATTGATGGGCATCCATTCAATTTCCAGTTTCTAGCCACTACAAAAAAGGCTGTGCTGCTGTGATTTCAAATACAAATTCTATTTAGGAATCTATGATCCCCTTCAGGAAATTTTTTTAAAGATCTTTAGTAATTATTTGAATTTGTATCCTTAGCATCTAGCACAGTGCCTGTCACAAAGGATGTACTAAACAAATGCTTCTTGATAGACTGATGATGTTCTACATGTTTCAGATGAAATTTCAAATGGGAATAATTTAGAAAGGTTGGATATTATAAAACAAATAAGTCACTAATATATCCAAAAAAAAATCTGCTGCATAAAAATGTCAAACACAGTGATTCAACAAGCCAAAATAAATAAAAGAACACAACCAACCTGTTTGTTTCCTTCAGTCCAATATATGCCTGTGCTATTTCTCCTTTGTCTTTCATTTTCTGTACATCTTCTAAGAGGATGGTAGAATCTGTCATTGTGTTCTGAAATAGAGAAAGATAATTGCATTATGAGAAATAAATAGTTTGGAGTTCTCAAGTAGGGGAATTTTTTTTATTGAAGAGGACTACACAAAGGGATTGCTTCCTACTCTGTAATCTCTAAAATCCCTACGGCCAATCTCTCCAGTAATGAACCATTCCAGTAACTTTATCCTTCCCTACCTTGGCACCTTGGTTAGATTCACAGTTAGACCACAAGGTCGTGTCTTGTTCTCATCATCTTCAGCTAAACTAGAGAATCTCACATTGCCACACACTCCTGCTTCTTATCTTCCACAAGACTTCTATCTCTTTTTTGCCATTCACTTTCTACCAGCAGGGTAAGCTACTATCAACTTCAGGACATCCCTAACACAAATCTGCCTGCCTAGATGTCTGATGTTTGTCCGATGCCAAACTCCCTTGATATTACATCCACCTGTTTAGATTTTGTCCCATTATCCATGACTAACATTTTATTGGATCATCTGCCTTGTTTGGCCTCTGCCATGGCTATTCCAAGCCAATAATGATAGTGAAATAGAAGTCCCAAACAACTAAAATATACTAGTCACTATCCCTATATGGAAAATCATTGGTTTGCCTCTACAGAATACATATGCACTTTAAATCAAGAGTATACTTCTGAAAAACTAGTGACAAAGAGGAATTAACAATTTAACTGAATCTACAAAATAAAAGACTGCGTTATTATTTATTTTCCTTTTTATTGTGTTTCAACCACTTGGAACAAATTTAAAACACCTAAAAAATGTAGAATCTGAAATAAAAGTGCATTATCTATTTCCTGTCATTTTAAACAAACTTATCATTTTTGATTATATTTTTGCCTTTTAAAAAACAGAAAACAATAGAAGTTGTGCTAAATAGATCACATTTAGCATGTGAACAGACGTGACTAATATAATTTCCATCAGGAAGAGCTGTGTTAGTGGTAGCCTTTAGGTTGAGGAGAAAGACAGTGTCAGTAAGGGAGAAATATTTTAGTTTGACAGCCAGGCTCTACTTCTAATCCATGCAGAGTTGGTAGAACTAAAAAGTTAGAAGAGCAAAGATTTTTTACAGGGCACACCTCAAATTAAAAACCTATACCCAGTCCTATGGGTTCCCTACTGGCATTCAATTTGTTGGAACATTTAGACTTCCAAGGATGGAGCTATGATGGCAGAGTAAAGCCAGGAAGTTGCTTAACTCTCCCAGTTTACCTTGAAAACCACACAAAAAAACCCCAAAAAACCAAACAAACAAACAAACAACAACAAAAAAAGAGCTTCTGAACAGAATGAAACCTCTGTCCAGCTCAAGATAGACTGAAAAATCTTCATGAAAGGTCAGTCTCGCTAGGGTGAAAAGTATGTTCAGCCCAGTTCAGAAAGACTCTGGGAAAACTGGTGAGAGAGTCTTAATCACAGCAAATCAGCAACAAATCTGGCTCAGTAGAAGAGCAGATCTGGGGGGCAGCATCCAGTCCCAGCTCAGAAGGCAAACTCTGGGAAACCAGGCTGTTTACTGACAAAACTGTCCCTGCAAACACAAGGGGCCCCAATGTTCAAAGCCAAGACTCAGAGCTGCACAGAGGCTTGTGACAGTGACCCCTGTACTTGAAGAGCAGAGTTCAACCTCAAAGTGAAAAAAAAGAAGAAATACCAAAAGAAAAGGAAAGAAAATGAGCAAGAAACAGAAAAGAACCTTGATCATAGAAAGCTACTATGGTGACAAGGCAGACCAAAATACCAATTCAGACGAGGATAAAATGTTCACAGAAGAAATCTCAGAGAGTGATATGAATTGGTCTCAAGTCCAAAGAGGCTTCTTGGAAGAGCTCATAAAAGACTTTATAAACTTCCATTATGGAATGAGAGTTGATCAGAATATAATTTAACCAGAGAGCATCTATTTCACATGTAAAAAGTATTTGTGAATGAAAATGAAGATTAAAGAGAGATATTTCAAAACTTAAAAAAAAATTCTTTATGTTTACCTTGTCCTCCTGGAAATCACAAATTGGCAAGCATAAAAGAAAAAAAATAAACTCTTATTTCTACAAATAAATACCACCATTGATTCTCAGTTATAATAGACAAAAGTAACCTAGCAAAATAACAATAATGCATTTCTCTGGTGGACCCAATGAAGTTGCGCAGAATAAAACTTGAAGATAGACAAAGGTTTATTTTAAACCCTAGCAATTTAATTCTGAGAAAACAAGTTTTGTTTTTAACCTGAGTTTAGTCTGTTTATCTATGAGATTTCTTTTTCAAAATTATATTGTCAAAGTTCTAAATTTTAGAACTGATCCTTTACTAGACCAAAGCTGATCACAGCTGTATTCTTATAGGTATCAAAAACATGATAGACTATTATCTCTATTAAAATCCCTAGCAATAATGACAAAGCATATAGGTCACTTTAGATTTTAAGACAGCATCCAGAACTAAGCTTACTTTACATTATATGATGCTTCAGTGAAATATGTAGAAAAATTACTTACATTTTTTGGATAATGGTTCTTCTGCCGTAATTTCTAGTTAGCAATACTAGGTTCATATATTTGTTAGGTATATACACTGATTTAATTTTCTTTTTTTCGGTATTCAACATACATTAATCAAATACTTCTAGTGAAAAACATGTTCTTGTCTTCAAGGAGTTTCTCATTTCTCACACTGAGAATATGCAATACTTCCTGATTGGACTTCCTGTTTCAATACCAATTCACTTTCAAATATTACCTTTAAAAGCAAAACTGTAAAAAGGCCCATGGAGAATTTCATTATCATATCCACGTGGCAGATTTTAAAATTCATTTTTAATATCTTCCACAGAAAGCTGAGTCATTTTACTGATGTCAACATTTTTAACATGAAAATTTCCTCAAGTCAGAATTCTATGGAAGGCTTCATTTTAAAAGTACTTTTCTTAAAAGTGTGCTTTACTAAATTTTCAATAGGATTTGGAACATGTTCTCTGTTTTGACTATCAAAGATCTAGCCATTTAATCTTTATCATCTTCCAAATGATAGGAAGTAGGGAAACTGGCATGATAATTTCTTATCTGTGATTTGGGGGGCAAGTTGACTTAGGATAATTTATCTGCTAGCACTTACCTTAGGTTGAATGGCCTCTTTCTGGCTCACCAGTTGAGACCTCAGGATAAGGACTTCTTCTTTTCTAACATCCAGTTCTTCACTAACTGAAGTCAACTGTTCCATGAGGACTCTGTAGGCAGGAGCACCTGGAGCAGTCACTTCAGGAGCACCTTTTTCACTGAGGGCTTTACGTAACTCATTCAGCTCATTCTTTAGCTTCTTATTTTCTGATTCCAGTTCTTGACGCTACATGAAATAAAGCCGTATCACTTAGATTCACATATTGCTTGTATACTGTCTTTAAGCTGGGTCATTAGAATTATGTTATGAAAGAACAACATGGGTTGTTCAAATGGATAAAGAGGAAATACCTTCCTCTATTCTATGTGGTGGAATTTAAAGGTGTTGTGCATTAAGTATTTTGCTTCATAGTCTCTAGGACAAATTGCAGTAGAAACTATGTTCCAGGCCTGCCTGCCTGTCCCAGGTGTGGTTTGAACACAGACCTGAAAAGCCTGCTCTGTTTTGTAATGACCATTGAGTATTCAGTGTAGTCCTGGTTTGTCCCCATTCTGAAGAACTCTAAAGATTCTTGGATCTAATCAAAGTTGAATAAGTCATTTCCAGTTTACAAGTTCATATGGTTAGCCCCCTGAAATATTTACCAATGTTCTTTTTCTCACTTTTGTAAAAATGATGTGGAAAACAACACACGTTTAGATTCTATCTATTTAGATTCTAACACAAGTTTAGATTCTATCTATACTTAAATGTCTTATAAAAACACATGTATCTAAAAAAGAACTAGCTTTATGGTGTTTTATTTAGCACATGTCATAAATAAGATTTCTTCATATAGTTTAAATATTTAAATTTTAAGAGGCCATCTTGAGATTATATTTTCCTGTCAAAAACATTTTAATATTCTTATTAAGATTATTTATTGTGAAAAAATATAACCTCTCTACTTTCCCCCCTCATTTGTTAGTTATAAAAATGGAGTTAGTTAATTTTATGTTATTTTTATACTTTCGCAGAATTCTGGACCATTTGTTATTACATTTTAAGTACAAACATGTTAACAAAGTCTTGAGTTTCTTTATAGCCATCTGCATCCAGGGGGAGGACTGCAAGGACTGAGTGTGGAACATGGCATGTTTTCACTTTTGTCATTTGGCTTTTTTTTTTCTTACTTTTTTTTTCCTTTTTGGTTTGATTTTTCTTGTGCAGCATGATGGATGTGGAGGTGTGTTTGGAAGGATAGTGCATGTTTGGCCTATGTTGGATCGCTTGCAATCTGGGGGAGGGAGATAGAGGGAAGGGAGAAGAGTTTGGAGCATGAGGTTTTGTGGGGGTGAATGTTAAGGATTGTGTGTGTGTTTTGAAAATAAGAGGCTGTTATTAAAAATTAAAAACAATAAAAATTTCTTTACATGCCACATATATCTATGTATACACATGTACATATATAAGCATATCTGATACACTCATATGCACATTTGTGTGTATATCAAACATGTAAAGGATTATTGGGATTAGGATGACATAAAAGTTCTGTTCTTTGTTCTCCTGGCCTGTTCCAGCCCATCTCACCCAACACTGTAACTCATGAATATCCAGAAACTCAAACTGAATGATACAGTATTCATGCTTAAAGTGTATTTACTTTCCTGTGATTATTAAGCCATGGTTGCTTCTAGGAGGTCAATAAAATTTATCTTTTTGGTCTACATTTCAGGTTCCTGCTTATCTTGGCCACCCCAAGTTTGGTGCTTCCATAAAAATTGTTGGGACTTCAGTGACAAGACCTTAGACTCAGGCTTTCTGCATGTTCCAAAAAAATAAAATAAAATAACTGCCCAGTCGACCACATTAACAAACACACTGACGAGAGGAAGTTAAAGAGATGACTCACTAATCTCCCTATCCCATAGGAAACATATTATCCCAACTATAGCCTTCTCCCAATGATAACCCCACTTTCCTAATTGGAGCAAGAGCTTCAGTGGTAGAAGTTTCAGGTGAGAGACTGAGAGGATGATGCCATGGTACCCCAGTGTGATAAGACCACAAAATCCTCTGACATGCAGTGACACATCTGTAACATCATATGGAGACAGTGCACATTACTAACACATAAAGTGGATTCCACAGAAATTGTGGCAAATGTAGATTTTACCAGCACTGCTGCAAACGGGTACATGTAGAGAGAATAAAATTAGTCATAAGATCAGGAATACTTAAGCATATCCTTGATATGCAGGCTTATAGCCATAGCAACTGCAAAATTTGGGGACCTAAAGACTGAAAGGTCCTAAGAAGCAAAACTACAGGAAAAAAAAAAACATATGAAACCCTATGGAATACAGAAAACTGATTCCCTCTGATAACAATGCTTCTGGGACCACCCTTCTTCACAGACCCAGGCTCATTGGTCTTGGTGTGATATACCTTACTAACCACTGTCACTTTCAGACTCATTATTCAGCAAACTCTATTCATTTGAGGTTCATTCAATCCAAAGTAATCACTAATGCAAAATCCCAGAGCATTTCCTCAATGATTACAGTGCCTAGCTCCCAGTCTGTCTCTTTCACTCCAATTCTTGCCTTCAGCCTAGGAGACTCTAGCATACTCATTATATTCCCTCAAATACTCCAACCTCCCATTCTTCTGTCTACTAAGTTCTCACAACCTATTTCTCCATTCTACTTCAATTACACAAAGAGATGGTCATAGCCTTGATCTTGCTATTAACCATACATATTCCAATTTCACATTTATAAACTCCAAAATTCCTTCATCTGATCAATATTTTATCATTCCATCTTTGTCTTATGACCCCTCATTCTTCTACTTTTCATCCTATGACCTCCAACAACTCTTTACCTTCCATTTTTTTCTCAAGCACACCAACAACTGCCTTTATTCCTTTCCTTACTCATCTAATTTCTCACATTAGTGGATCAGTTCAATTCTATATAACCCTCTACTCTCAAATCTTCTGCCCCACTGTCCATAGCTGATCATACATACCTCATCAAATCCCATCTCTGATTGTGCTACCTATCTCCAAAATTCACATGTTGCTGTACAGACCTGGAGGAAGTCATAAAACCGTGTTGACTGGGTCCACCATTGATTTGTTTGATTTATATATTGATTTGTATCTCAGATCCTTTATTGGAATAAAGTAGTCCTTTTACTTCTTCATAATTGATTCTGTCCCACTTTCTTCAGCAGCTCTTCTCTTCAAACATTCCAGAGTAGTACTCTCCACCTATACTCAGCTAAGGATGTAACCTTATATATGTGTATTTTTATGAAGCTATTTCCTATGAAATCTATATTCTTCCCTTTTCATTATCTCATACTACTCAGATATTTTCTCCTGCCCTCTCTTCCTTGATTCTTCTCCACATTCTCTACAATCTCTCCTATTACTCCCTCTTCCTTAGGAAAGAAAAAAATAAATAAATCTGTCATTTGATCCAACCATAGCCATTGTTATTCTATATCTTTTTTTCCCTTTCTTGGTTAACAACTTGAGAAATTTTTCTATACCACCATTTCTTCCCTCTCACTTCCAAACACAATTTTAATCTGTTCTCTGATCTTCTCATTCAAGTGAAAGGGCTCTCTCCAAAACTGCCAATGATCTCTTAATTGCCAAATTTAATGACCTCTTCCTCGATCTTCACTCTTCTTAACATTTCTTAAGCACCCTAACACTGTTAATCAGTGGACTGAGACTCATATCTAGATAATTTCTCCTAAGTTTTGCTTCCTCTCCTATATGTCCAATTCTTCTCAGTCTGTTTTGATGGATCTTCATTTAGAGCATGGCTACTCATCATGGATGCTTCCTAAATGCCTGTATCAGGTCTTCTTGTCCATTTATTTTCTTTGGTGATCTTACCAACTTTTATAGGTTCAATTATCTAGGCAAAAGGATCCCTTGGTTTACAACCTGGGTATTATTATCCTTAACTCCTGACTCAAATCTCATACACTGCCAAGTTTTGTTGCTCCTACCTCCACAGTATCTTTCATATATGTTCCCTTCTCTCTATTTATACATCCATGATGCTAGTTCAGGACATTATCACTTCTCACACAGACTATCATAACCTTTTAATTCCCATAACCTAACTCTCTCCCATTCTCATCCATTCTCCACTTAATAACTCAAGTTATTTTCCAAAAGTGTAAGTCTGATCATGTCATTCTTCTACTCAAAAAAACTTAACTGGCTCCCAATTGCCTCCAGCATCAAATACAAAGTCCTTTGCATAGCATTTAAAGTTTTTCATAATCTATCTCATTTCTACTTTTCCCATCATGTTATGTTTTACTCCTCTCCATACTGTATGATCTTCTTACTGAATCTAATACAAATATATCCTCTCCTGTCACAGAATTTTCATATTGAATTCTCTACATGCCTAGAATGCTCTTTCTCCCCTCTAGCTCTTAAAATCACTAATTTCTGTTTGCTTATTTTTTTCTTTCTCGTGGTTTTTTTCCCCTTTGCATGATGAATATGGAAATATGTTTAGAAGATTGCACATGTTTAACCTATATTGGATTGCTTGCTGTCTTTGGGTGGTGAGAGAGAGAGGCAGGGAAAAAAAATTTGGAACAGAAGATTTTTCAAAGGTGAACACTGAAAGCTATCTTGTCATGTTTTGGAAAAATAAAATATTATTAAAAAATAAAAGAGGTGAAGAATTGGAATTTAAAACATAATAAATAAATGCTACTGTTTTTAAAAGATCACTAACTTCAAGACTTAGCTCAAATGCCATCTTTGATAGGAAACCTTTTCCAACACTCTAAAGTTTCTTTTCTTTTTTTCTACATGTAATCTATATGTAGCATTTATTAATTAGAATATAAGCTCTTTTATAATCTTGGAATGTTTTCACCTTTCTTTGTACCTCTACCACTTAGCACAGCACCTGATTCATAGAAAGCACTTAATAAATGTTAGTCAATTAGAAAATTTTGTTATTCATCTACCAGTAGTTTCCTGTTGCTTTTAAGGCTGTCAGAATTACCTTGAGGGATTCATATTCCAGTTCAGCACCTCTAATCTGAGGCCTTTCTTCTTCCTAGGAGAAAATGAAATAAAACAATGTTTCCTTTTATCTCTAATCATAATTCTTAGTGTGTTTACTTTATCCTGAAGGATATAATTTGCTACTTATCAAGAATTCTATACCAAACTCTATGATTAGTGTTTGGTGACTAATTTCGGGATAAATTATTTTCCTTTGAAATCTTTGTTTAAAGGGAGATGAGAGTCACCCAAGTAAGAATCTAATGATATAGAGTTTACTCTTTTGTATGGATGGATAATGTTGATATTAGTTAACTGACAATGAATACCTTAGCCTTGCTTCGGAGTATCTGCTCCTCCTTTCGGTCCAGTTCATCCTGCATGACTTGCTTTTCCAGTTCCAATTCAGTTACCCGCTTCTGGAGCTTGAGGAACAAGGACATATCCAGAGGTGCCTTCTTCTCACTTGGCTCCTATACCACAAAATAAGTTATCATCAGTGAAGATCAAGAGAAAGGTTAATGAAAAGGGAAAAAAAAAAAAAAGGAAAACAAACAGTATCAATCAAAACAATATCCTTCAATATGTTTAACAAAAACTGTTTCCTAAATCTAATTAAACATAAAGGTGTATAATTGAACAGCATTTCTTAAGTGCTTACTATTTACAAAGTGCCGGGCTAGCACAATGCTAAACTAAAACATAGTTGAATCCCTCCAGGTTCTAGTCTACCGCAACAATAAAAGAGCAATGCAGGTCATAGAGAGAACAGCCTTTGAGAATGAGTTCTAAATTGTGAATACAAGACAAGAGGAAGAAAAAACTAACAAGAAACTTTGTATCTTGGAGCCATCAAATATTATTCTCACTCTTTTTTTTTTTTAAAGATCTTTTCCCTTAATGTAGAGGGGAAATAATTTAATGGTGGGGTGAAGAACATATATAAAATTTCCTTAAATATTTTCTTAAAATTTATTTGAAATTTTCTATAAATATTTTATAAAAATTTCTTCTAATAAAAAAACAATAACATCTAAAGATAACTACTTAAATCAAATAACCAAAGTTGAGGGACACCCAAAGATCAATGAAAAGATATACTGTGGATATAAATAGGCTGCAACATGATATCAATTAAGAATTTTTATTCTCAGCTAGATTTTATACAGGCCTTCCAGATTTGCAATGTACTTTATAAATATCATCTCACTGTATTCTTACAGCAACCCTGGAAGGTAAGTACTATTATTATATTATATTATTATATATTTTACAATTGAAGAAAATGAGGCAGATGAAGGTTAAAAGATTTGTTTTGGGTTCCATAGATAATAAATGTCCAAGGTAGGACATGAACTTGGGTCTTTCTTCTATAAATATATCTAACTGATCCACCATTGCCTTAGCAATATGGCAAAAAAAAAAAAAAAAAAAAAAAAAAAAAGAGAGAGAGAGAGAAATGTATGAACAGGAAAGAAAGTGGACTAACTGTGTGGCAAGTAGAAGGAGCATCAAGTTTAAAAGCCCATGTGCTGCTTCACTAAAATCCACATAAAGACATGAGCTCTGAAGAGGAAAGTCTTAAGTCAAACATGGAACATTTACAGGATATAGCACTATTTACTCACCAATAAGTAGATCTCCAGCTTCCCCTCCCCCCATCCCCCCCAAGTCCAAAATAAACAGAAAAGAGAAGGAGGGTATAAGGTCATGGAAGGTAGAATTGTATACAAATTCCTGGTGTTTGTTAATTTTTAAAAGTCTTTTTATAATATAAACAATTCTTTTGGCAGGAAAATAATCAATCCTGATTCATCTGTTGCAAAGGTTTGGATCATCATTGAGTTTTTTCTATCTATCTACAATAATGAGTCTATTTAACTATAAACCTCAGATAGTTCTTGAGGGAACATCAAGAATGGGATACAGTTTCACGAAGATGACACAAGCTTAGCATTATGCATTTCTCAAAATGATATATGATAGCAACATTTTACTTCTAGGTAAAACTAACAAAAGAAAGAAAGGAACTATTTAGCTCTTTTTGAAAGAATTTCTAGAACTAATGTTCTGATCCTGAAGTTTCTCTGAAGCAAAACAAAATTAGAAAAACTGAACTTGTAGATCTAATAGCTTCTCTGAAAAGGAGGAGGACTCTAGAACAGTCCAAAATAGTTTTCACTGTTCATGATACAAAACACAAAAACAAAAGTTTATAATTTTTTCCAAGCATTGCTATGGAACAAAATTATATTTCTAACAAGTGCTATCAAATTAGGCTCAATGGTTTTGTTAGCCTTGTTTTGCTTTATTCATTAGTCAAATAAGCAGTACCTACGTACAAGCTGGTTAACACTTTTCAAGATGTGATTTCAAGATAGCAAGTTTCCATTTATGGATGATATGCAAATTATCTGTGTTTGGTACAGATCCCTCATAGGCCAAATTTTTTCAGATGCAAAATCTGAATCTGAATGGAGAGTTGTAAATGAGTCAGTCAAATATTAATAATCTTAATAAACAAGCATTTACTAAGTGCCAATTATGGGCCAGGCACTATGATAACTGCAGAAGATAGAAAGGCAAAAGAGAGTCTCTGCTCACTAAGAGCACATTGTCTAAGAAGAAGAAAGGATTTTTCTTTCAAATTAAATAAAAACCAGAATATATATATATATATATATATATATATATATATAAAATTTTTAGTTGTGATCAGAAGACCCAAGTTCAAATCTACCTAACTCTGAAATTCTTTAGTTTCAGTTCCATCTTTTGCAAACTGAGAAGAATATTACTTGTACTATCTACCTCACAAGGTTATTCTAAGGAAAGCAATTTGTAAACCTCATTTACTTTAGTATGTACTACTACTAGTATTAATATGCCAAATCATTAGGTGATGCAATAATTATGAGTTACTGTATCTTCAAGGATTCTTAATTCAGCAACAAAATTTGTTTTGTGAACAAGAGTAGTCACATTGCTATTCTTTATTGGAAATGTAGGAGCAATGCTATAACACTCACCTCCACCCTCAATGGAATGTCTTCAGTCTCTGTAATTTCAGAGCTAAATGTATATTCAGATTCATTGCTACTGTGGGTAGAGTCGGTTCTTCTGTGTCCAGGCTTAGGTACATGCTGAAAAGCAATATGATTAAGGAATGAGTGACAGAGACTAGTTCCATGTTTACTTGTTTACAATCCCACCCAGACTTCTTTGTACACTGGTACTGGGGCAGTGAGGTGGTACAAAGGATGGAGCAGTTGGCCTGGCAGCAGCTCAAGTTCAAATCTGGCCTCATATGCCTCAACTTCTGTTTGCCTCAATTTTCTCACTTTAAATTGGGGTAATAAAGTAATCACTTCTCAGGTTTGTTATAAACATTGAATAATGTTATATGTCAACAGCTTAGCACTGTAACTGGCACAATAATAGATAATATATAGATGTCCACTATTATTATTTTTATTACTCAATTGATCTGATACTTTACTTATATGATACCCAATCTTCTGAAGTTGAAGATATTTTTTCTTCTACTATATGGAATACTCCTCAAAAAAATAGGCAAGTGAAACCAGAATGGCAAGCCAAAAATAGTATACCCCTAGTGAAAACTACTTGTACTAGCTACATTCTCTAAACTTTTAAAAAGTAGATGACCATGTTGCATGTGTAATATAGAATAAAGAATGAACATGATTTTGATGTTATAATCAAATGAGGTTTATGCAAAATAAACCTGACATATTTAATTATATGCATGAGTGTTGCTTCATTATATATTAGACAGGACAGGAATTAATAAGTGGTTCATATAAATGAATTTTTTTTTTAATTTTTTTTTATTATATATATATATATTTTATAATATTATCCCTTGTATTCATTTTTCCAAATTACCCCCCCTCCCTTATTCCCTCCCCCCGACGACAGGCAATACCATACATTTTACACATATAAATGAATTTAACTTACATTACAGCTAAACAAGTCTGGTGTTAGCTAGGGGAAAGAAGATGATGCTGTGAGGTTTCTCTGAAGGTTCTTGGTTCTGTACCTCAATCAATTAATAGACATTTGTGAAGTGCCTACTATGGAATAGACACTAAGTGTAGCATCCCCAAAAGGCCTAATTTAGCTACAACTCTCTACTTTTACAAGAAGGAGCACCCATAGCCCATGTGCTCAAGAAACTGGTAAAGGGAAAATACTTCTCTCCTTCCTTCAGAAAAGGGAATTAATGAGACTTATGGGTGGGAGCAAGAGAGAATGAGCTGAGAGAAAGACATGCTGTAATAGAAAAAGAACACTTGACTAGGAATCAGGAAACTATTGCTAATCTAGTCCCTACGATTGAA
Organism: Sminthopsis crassicaudata; assembly: GCF_048593235.1. Classification (NCBI taxonomy): domain Eukaryota; kingdom Metazoa; phylum Chordata; class Mammalia; order Dasyuromorphia; family Dasyuridae; genus Sminthopsis; species Sminthopsis crassicaudata. The sequence goes on from NC_133618.1 coordinate 524,056,275, forward strand.
TGCAATGCCACCATAATCAAGTCACTTCACTTCTCTAGGACTTGATTTGAACTGTAAACTAAAGAGACTGGACATGATGGTCTTTCCTCATCCTGAGCATTGCTCAGGAAAATCATAACATTATGCTGACTGAAATCACCACAAAACTATATGACCAACTTTACTGGGGTCCCCTACCCACTATAGGAATCTTTTTGATTAAGTCCCAGCTATATTCTCCACAGTAGTTGTTTCAGGTCTCTTCTCAACTCTTCCAGTTCAAATACTCCCCCATCCTTGATACAACTTTCAAAATAATCTTCATAGTACATAGGTGTGACTCATGTATCAAAAATTTTTAGTAGTTTCTGAGGTGGATGGGGTGATGGACCTGAGTTCTAGTTCTATCTCAGTCATTGCCTAGCTATGTGATCTTGGACAAGTTACTTAAATTCTCTCAGCCTCAATAACCTCATCTGTAAAATGGGGATAACAACAGACTCTACCTCATAGATTATCTCATCTGAGGGTCAAACAAAATAATGTATATAAAGTGCTTTGTGAATCTTAAAAGTATTACATAAATGCTAGCTATTTCATAGCCTGTGGTATATGCAAATGCAAATGTAAAAACTATAGCCTGTAATTTGAAGTCCTAGACACACTGGATCCTACCCATCTTTTCAATCTTCTTTCACTGTATTTTCTCCTTCATACAATTTATATTCTAGCTAGACTAGACAACTAACAGTTACTCTACCTTTTATTACATGGTCCCACCTCCATACTCTCACCCATATCATCTCTGTATGTTAACATTTTTCTGTTCCTTAAGGCTCAGCTCAGGAACCACATTCTCCATGATGCCTTCTCTTATTCCTTCAACAGAAAGTGATTACTGCTCTCCTCAGATATTCCAAGAGTGCTTTATCTAGATCATTCTTTTGTTCTTGTCATATTTGACCTTATATAAAAATATTTGTAATACATATCATGTATTTCCTACCCGTATTTCTTGAAGCTTCTTGAAGATTTTTTATTGTCACTTTTTTGTGTCCTTTGTAATGAATACTATGTGTTATATAACAGTAAGCCTTTAACTTACATAAACTGATGCTAAGTGAACTGAGCAGAATAAAAGGAACATTGTACATAGCAACAAGATGATTATGTGAAAATCAACTGTGATGGACTTGGCTCTTTCAACAATGAGGTGATTCAAGGCAATTCCAATAGAGTTGTGATAGGAAGAATCATCCACATCAAGAGAGAGAGAACTATGGAGACAATGTGTATTTTCACCTTTTGTTGTTGTTTGTTTGCTTGGTTTTTTTTTCCTCATGTTTTTCCTCCTCTTTGGATCTGATTTTTCTTGTGCAACATAATGATATGGAAATATGTTTTGAAGAAATATAAAATTTTGACCTCTATCAGATAGCTTGCTTTCCAGGAGAAGGGGAGGAGAGGAAGGGAGAAAAATTTGGAACACAAGGTTTTCCAAAGGTAAATACTGAAAACTCTCTTTGCTGGTATTTTGAAAAATTAAATATTAAAAAAAAAGAGTAAGCCCTTAGCAGCTAATTCTGTTAAAGTGAGTGCATGGAAATTGTATCAAGAAGAAATAATGTTGGATATCAGTTATGCATACTACTTCAAGAACCTGTTGATGGACTACCTGAAGCATTAAACCATAAACCAAATAAGATCACATTAATTTTAATTTTGAAAAACCTCAAAGTGCTATATTATTTATTATTATTAATAAAAAGCACTATTAATATTTTAACAGAAAAAATAATATCAGCTCTCTTCAAAAAAAGTGTTCTTTGTAGAAGAAAGTGATTTTTATATTTTATTAAAAAAAGGAGCCGTTTGTTTTATCTCCTGTTCACTGCCTGTAGGGTATGTGAGTGTATGGGCTAGGAAGGTCAAGATGCTATAAGACTAAGTTACCTACTTCCCTTACACTAGTCCAAGCACAGCAGAAAATAGGATGATTCTTATTAGTAAGTTAGGCACATACAATTATTCATGAGCTCCTTGAATGGTAATTACTTATTGTCAACTTTATTTCCTTCTGAATCATTATCTTTGTGGCAGCTTCTTTGTAGCATATGATCAGTGAATAGTTGTGTATGGAGGATGTTCATGTGAGAAGTTGTACTTGCTTCTCTTTTTCTTCATTTTCATCATAACTTGACCCTTCATCTCTTTCCTCATATATCGAAGGTCTTGGTTAGGAAATGCTAAGCATTTATCTTCCTTCCCATTGTAGGAGGCATATCAGGCAATTCTTTCTCTAATCTTCATTGTATATGAATATAAATCTTATTCTCTTCAGAAGACCTGTTCTCTCTGATGGTAGATTTCAAGATATTCCCAACTTCTTCCCTATTATATTCTAGTTTTCATTTTCTTTTTCTAATCTGGATAATTGTTTAAATAACTAATCCCATAGAATTAATAAGAACTTGAGGCCATAAGCATTAATAACCATAAAGTACAATTTAACACATTTGTGTGAACAGTAAATATACAAAAAAAAATCATATAAAACGACTAATTTTTTTTTGTAACTGAAAACATGTTCAGATTTTCTGAACTGATTTTCTGGCTGATTTGAACAATTACATTTATAAAATGTGCTCTGGAAATGATATAAGTGAATCCATGAAACAAATCAGTTTTCAATTTTATTCAACCGAATATCAATAAAGCACCTTCTCCAAATAACTTACCACCATAAGAGTCATTTCTTCCTTGAGGTCATCATACCGTTCCTCTAGACGACTGAATTCATTCAGAAGGTTCTGGTACCTCAACCTTTCATCATTTAAATCAAGTTCTAATTGTTTCGTTTCCTCTATTAACTTCTTCTCCATGGTCTCTGACAAATAAAACATAAGGAAAAGTTTAGAAAAAGTTTAGCATATATTAAAGAATCCAACTTAAACTGTAAAGTAAGTTCTGAAGTTTCAACATAATGAGAGAAAAAATTAGCTCCTGCCCTCTAGAAACTTACATTCTACTTGGAGTTGGGTAGGAAGGATGTCACATGCAAACAAACTATATATGTACACATATTCTGTTCTCCAAATTATCATAGACATGTATGACATCCAGGAAAAGCATAAAGAGAACACTAACAATTTAAAGGCTTTTTACTGGAGATAAAGCATTGAGTGGAGCCTTGAAGGAAGCTAGTCTGCTCCAGAGTAAGAAATGGGGAATGACAATTATACACTAAAGCCTATTGATAAGAGTTAGAGCATCGAGCTTAGGGAAACTGCAGGTAGACCAGTTTGCCTAGAATGGAAGTTAAATGAAGTAATTTTTGAAAAGAAACCCTTGGAGCCAGATTGTAATGAGCTTTAAATCCTAAACTAAGAACCCTGGAAAGAATAGGGAACCACTGAAGGTTCTTGAATGGGAGAATGACACAATCAGGTTTTTGTTTTAGAAAAATTATCTTGGCAGCTATGTAAAGGACAAATTAGGAAGGAGGAAGACTAGAAACAAGAATTAATTAGGAAGCTGTAGCAGAAGTCTAGTCAGGAAGTGATAAGAACCTGAACTAGGGTGGTTTTGGTATCAGCAGAAGGAAGGAGATACAAGATAACGAGATATTTTAAGTAAAATGGCCTAGTTTTAGCAACTGATATCTATATATCTATATATATAATCTCTATATATATCCATAAATACCTCTTATTTATTAATTTCTAAAAGAGAAAAGCAATTTTATTATTAACTACATTTGTTAAATCTAAAAGAGAAAGGCATCTTTGTTATACAAATACCCTAACAAACTTAAGAGTAAAAAGTTCTCACTGTTGAAGGGAAATGAAATAATTTTATTTTGTGAATGAAAAGATGTCAATTATTTCATGCTGTAGTGTAATGTATGGTGAATATAAAGCCCCTGATAAATTTTTTCTTACTCTTTTTATGTAGAGCTTAAAGAGTAATAATCTCAATATGGCATCTATCTCAAAATCTTTTCTAATATTGGTTAAAGTACCCTCTAAAAAAAGAATGTTTCTCAGATCTCTCAAGGTTTTGTTATATCTCTGATACCCAGTACGAGTTGATTGAACCTCAAATTAACAATTTTCATCTCTAACAGTAGTCTCTCCCATTCTCTTACCTCTCTATTATTTCCTAATCTTGGCCCCTGGATAAATCCCTTATCACTTAGATTTCTATTGACTTGCTGAATGTATGGGCAAAAACTGCAGAACCAAGAAGTTCTGATTGGGATAGAGGAAAAGACATTGATTCCATGTTCATACTTCAAATTAGCCATTTGAAACTATAATCTTTCTAAACTTCTATTTTCTCTCCAACTCCTAAGCCATGATTCTCTACTCCTGGCTCACTTTTGACAGCTTTGTCACCCAGAGGGGTTATCTATAATACTTGAGTAAGGAATGTATAACTCATTTCCTAACTGGTAAACTCTTCACCTGGGACACAGTTACAGGTTCACAATTGTCATGCTTCATTTTAGTCCCTAGTCTTTATAAATCTCCACAGTCTCCTTACTATAATGCACTCTCCACCTTACTATAATGCACTTATCTTTCCTCCTCACCTTACCCCCATTTTCACCTTCCCAGTTCTGAAACCAAGATCAACTCATCATTCCTCAATATAATTTAGCTCCTCATTTAGAATGCAGGTTCCTTGAAGACAAAGACTGACTTTCCTTTTGTATTTGTATTATGTATCAGCACAGTGCTGACACATAATAAAGGATTTTTTCATTCATTCACTGAAACCCAACAACTTTGTGTCATACTTCATACATTGAATAGATATAACATCAAGCATTTCCCCAACTTCCATTCTCATTTCACATCTGTCTGTAGTTATTCTTTCCTCTTTTATTTAATAATCCTAAAGATATTCCACCTTTTGTAGCCCTTTTGTTTGTGCTCTGAATGTTATGATTCATGAAGAATTTTACTTTTACATTTATCCCCACTCTTATCAGTTTTAATCTTCCTTATACTCCCTTCTTCTGCTCTAATCAAATGGTCCAATCAGGCAATCCCTGACTTTCTACTTTCTCCTTAATCCAATGAAATTAGGTTTCCTTTCTTATCATTCCACTAACATTCTTCTAAAGATAAGGTACTGAGTTTAATCTGTCTTCATCTGTCTTGATATTTCTATTATATATTATGCACTTTACCAATTCTCCCTTGGCTTTCTTTTAATGCCTCACTCCCCCCACCTCTCATTTTTCTCTGCCCTCTTCTTAGCCCAAGGTTTAGGTTGAGCCTCTTTTATAATCTATTAGAGAGTGCTAGTTGTACTACTCTAACCACAATCTAAATTGGTGACATATCTTAATTTCTTGCCCTTTCACTTGTCAACTACAATATACTTAATTTTGAAACAGTATATTGAAAATATTTTGTCTTTCCTGAAAAGATACATTTTCTCAATTCCCCTATCATTAATGGAACCATTATCTTCTTGATGTTTGAACTCAAAATTTTGCATAAAATTTTGAACCTCTCCTCTCTTTCGCTGATCAAATCTAATGAATTATGAAGGTTTGCTGATTTTCTCTACATCTTTTCCACGTCTTTAACTGCTAACTCACTGCAAAGGTTTTGATTCCCCCACTCCCATTTAAATTATGTTAATATGCTTCTTACAGAAATACTCATGAAAGGTATATAGAAGTCATAATAATGATTCTGTAGGGCTTATCTGGAAACTGAATTTGTTCCAAATGGGTATATAGGAGTAAGTGGGAAGATTGGAGAAATGACCTTCTGAAAGAGGTAGTTAAATGTCTCTGATGAATAATCTCCCTGAGTAACATTGCATGAACTGACACTTCTGAGACTAAACTCTATTCAAGATCAAAGTACAATATAAAGAGATTGCCCTGTAAAAATATGCAAGGTCAGTCTGCAATTATCAGACAGAAATCTGGCAGAACACAAACCACAGAGAAACTACAGAGCATCCCCCACAGAATGTCCCTTTCTCCCTTCTACATAAGATTTTCTGGTCATGTAAATGATACTTTAACTGCTACATAATAACTTTAATGCAGTTAGATAACTTATTTTAAAAAAAGAAATAAATGTTTACAAGACAGAGCAGAGACAGAGAGCTATTCTAGAAAAAAAAAAAAAAAAAGAACTTGTAGTACATCTCCTATTATGGGAAACTATAGGATACCAACGAATTTTAATTTGTAATTTTTTTTGGGGGGGGGGAATTAAAATAAATAAAAAACAGGTTTTTTCTAATTTGGAAAAGAATTCAAAGGATAATTGTTCAATCTGTTTATTGGAAGTGAACACAACATTTATCCTAGAAGAGGCATTCTGCCATATTTTGCTCATATTCTCTCTCTCTTTGTCTCTCTGTCTCTCTGTCTCTCTTAGCTTTTATCCTTCTGGACCTACCTTTTCCTTTTTCTCTGTGCCTAACCATGTCTATATGGACATGGTATGTAAAAATGTTCAAAGCTATCCTCATGGAAACTAAATTCCTCATAAAAATGCTTAAACTATTGAATGAATTCCCATTTTGATGGATAATGATTTGACCTATGACAGGAATCTACTCCTTTGTTATTTTAGCCTCTAAGAATCTCTCAAGTTTCAACTCAAGGGCTAACTCTTGCAGTAAAGCCCTCCTCATTTCTCTGCCTACTCATATATTCTTCTCTCCCCAGAAAAAGGTTTCTTGAAGTCAGAGTCTATTTTTTGTCTTTGCCTCTATAGTATTTACTACAAAAACTTTACACATCATAAACACTTAATAAATGTGAGCACATATATTTTCATTTTTTATATCATTGCACAGCACAAAGGGAAGACAGGAATTCTAGTGGCCAGAGGTTAAAAAAAAAAAAAAAAAGGGAGCAAATTCCAGAGGGAATCTCTTGTGCAAGGAAAAAAAAGCTAATGTTTCATTAGAACCATCATATTTTCAGGAAGGCAGTAAGTTGTTGAAGGGTTGACAGTTGGCTTGGAGTCTGGAGACCAAGGATGAAATCCTGCCTGGATCCTAGCTAAGTCAGTTAGACTCTTGGTACGCTAGGCATTTTCTAAGACTATAAGTTGCTGAGAAGGTGATGACTTGTAACTAGGAGAAAGAATTTTCTTACTGACTTTTCTTACTTTCTTCCTTATGTTATTAAAACCATAGGTCCAATTCCTACCCTTAATAAATGGACATCATTGATGATTATTGTTGTTTCTATTGTTTAAAACTTTTTTCAAAGAAAGACCTCTGAGAATCTGAGTTGTTCAGTATATCTGCCAATGTATACAAGTGTCCAAACCAAAAAAACTTTTTACAAGATTTGTGAACACAAGAATATGTGTCAAAGAAACATTTCCATGAAAAACAAAACCAAACAAAACAAAACCATCGCTAACAGTTCTGGTAGAGAATACTGGCATAGATTTTAAAAAGAATAGCCTTGTTACCAATTACTGTAATATTGTTTTCAATAGTTTAACCTTACCTCCAATTTCTCCCTTATTCTTATCCATCCTACAATTACTGGAATTGTCTTCCTATTCAAAAACTTATAATGACCTCCAACTAAGAAGGGTTAAATAATTTGGTACTTGGCTGATTCTATAGGGTCTTCGAATGGTACTGTCCCTTAGAAGCTTTTCAAGTTTAACAAATGAATGAAATAGTCATTAAAAAAACTTACTAAGTGCCTACTTACTCCCTACAAGACCACTGTACTAGGGTCTAATCACAAAGACAAAAAAAGAATACCTCCTAACTTCAACCATCTTTCTTTTTACTAAATATATGTTTATTTGGTAGGATTCTCATTAGGTTATACAAGACAACTCCTAAGGGCTTTTCTCTTTCCTACTAGAGTTATTATGGAGTTCTTTTATATTGATTCTATATAAAATAGAAGGTAAGCTTCTTGTGAGCACCAATTCTTGTAGGGTTTTTTTTTTCCTCCCTTTTCTTTTCTTTTCTAAAAGCATCAATGGCCATTTTCTTTTTCTTTCTTTTATTGTTGATAGCTTAATGCTGACTCCTCTCCTCTGGCAATTTTCAGAGTAAAAAAAAATACAACAATCATGGCTAGATGATGTATAAGTAAAGATATTAGAAAAATACAATTCAAACAACTTTTAAATGATTTTTCTCTAAATAAATATAAACAAAGTTGATTAAAAAATTTTGATTCGATATCTGATAAATTAAGGAATGTGCAAGGTTGAGGAACGGGAGGTTATTTTAAAGAGAAGAACTACAAACTTCAAAAACAACTAACCTGTTATTTCTTTTGCTTGTTCAGAAATAAGATGGTTGAGTGTTTCCTTTTCCTTTTTCAGCAATGTATTTTCTTCCTTCAGATTTGATACTAGCTGTAAAATAAAATTATTAATGTTAATTAATTAATGAAATAGCTATATCATCATGATAAATACAAATTCACTGGATGCAAAATTTTAAAAGTTTATCCTTTAAGTAAGATCTTCAGCTTAATCCTTTTCTCAAAGTAAAGAAGTCCCAGAGTGAAAACTTTAGTTATGAAGAGTCATGTTAATGAATGGATAGAGAATCTTGATAAGGTTTTAGAGGGAAGGGCTAAAAACTGTTAAAACATTAGGTACATTGAAATTAATTTAGATATGATTTATAAAATTAATTGGCAAATGATACTTATTAATTTTTTAATAAAACATTTGTTATAAAAAACAGATATTTTCATCTTTTATTACTCAGCAAATATGAAGAGACCAAGGATAACTGTCTGTTACTAAAAGCCCCACATAATCCGGAAAGTTGACATTTTGAAACAATACTTGTACCATATCAAAATCTGGAAACATGTCAAAAAGAAGTTTTATGGCAAAATCTACAATATTTTTTCCCTACTTTTCACAAAGATGCAAAAGTCTCCCTATTCTTAAAAACAAAAAACCTTTGACCTTATAAATTCTATTCATTTATATCCTATATTTCTCCTCTCCTCAAATAAACTGCTTGACAAAGTAAATCAACTAGAATCACTGGATCTGCAACCTGGTTTCTGATAATACAACTTAGTTAAAACTGCCTTTTCCAATGTTAACAATGATCTCAATATTTCCATTTATAATGCTCTCTTCTCAAGTCCTATTCTTCTTGAAATCTCTATAGCATTTGACACTGTTAATTATGTCTCTCTTTTCTCTGAGTTTGACTCCTTCCTCAGTTAGTTTGCTGTATTTTTTAATCAGGTCTCACTAGCTGTTGGTGTCTCTAAAGGATCTGTCTTGTGCCCTCTTCTCTCCCTCCCTCTTGGTGATCTCTCAAATCTATATATTGACCCTTATTTTCCTGAACTGAATCCTGTGCCATATCACACTAATTGTCTGTTGGACATCTCAAATAGAATATTTGGCAGGTATCATACCCTGTCCAAAATAGAACTGATTATCCCCATAAACCCTATTACTGTTAAAGATACCAGATTCATAATGATAAATAGATTCATAAATGTCACCCTCAACTCCTCTCTCTAGCTTACTCCATATATTCAATGGGTTTTGAATTATTATTTTTACCTTTACAATGTTACTTGGATAATGCCCTTGTCTCTCCTCATAGTCACCTAAATCAGAATTTTATTATCTTATCATCTGGACTACTACAATAATCTTCTAACAGGTTTCCTTGCCTATCTCTCTCGACTCATCCTTACTCCAGTGTCATCCCCATTGAACTATTCACTTGCTTGAGTATTAAAGGATAAGGTGATCTCTCTACTTGTACTTCAATCTCCCCTACCTCTCCAGGAACTTATCACTTTGATTGTCATTGCTCTCTCTTATACTAATCTCTTTTTATCTACTAGTTCATTTTCCAGCTACTTAAAAATGTATCCAGATCTCCCCAAAAAACTTTACCTTTTTTCAAACAAAACAAAAACAAAAAACAAAAATCTTCCACTTCACTCCACTGTCCCTTCCAAATATCATCCTGTATCTCTCCTTTCACATCTAAATTTCTGGGGAAAAATATTGTCTCCACTTTTTCACCTCCTTAATCCTTTGTAATCTGGCTTCCATTCCCATTGTTAGACTGAAACTGTTCTTCCAAGGTAATCAATGATCTCTTTATTCCTAAATGCAATGGCTTTTTCTCAGTCCTCATTTTTCTTGATGTCTCTGAAATTGTTGCCAACTCACTTCTGGATACCTTATCCTCTCTGGGTTTTTTTGTGACAATGCTCAATTGTGTCTCTTCCTACTTGACTGATGTGACTATTCCTTCAGTTTGCTGATTCATTATCCTTATCTTATCCCTATGTGTATGAGTATTCTAATGCTCTGTTTTTGTTTTATTTCTCTCTGCATTCTTTTTAGATGATTTAATCAATTACCATGGATTCAATCATCATTTCTATGCAGATGACTTCTATATTTATATAACAAGCCCTTTTTATTATTTATCTTTTTATTATTATTTATCTTTTTATTGAGCTATAGTCCCTCATCTTCAATTGTCTTCTGAAGAGCTCTACCTATAAATTCTCAAACAATATGTGCAATACAAACTGATCATCTTTTCCCATCTCTCTCTCTCTCTCTCTCTCTCTCTCTCTCTCTCTCTCTCTCTCTCTCTCTCTCTCTCTCTCTCATTCTCCATATATCTGCCCAGAACACCAGTCTTTACCTAGTTTGCAAACTAGTAGATTTTAAACTGATGAGATTTGGAAAGGAGATAGCTTAAGATCAAAAATACCAACAGGAAATTCCTTTTTTTGGGAGAGACTGAAGGAGATAACAATAGAGAATTTTTGTCTTATTTACAACAACAGAGAATTCTTGTATTATTGACAAATATCTCCGGAACCTCTTGATAACATCTCTGTGCAAACATTGTTTTGATGACTCTGGTTATGTATATAAAGAAGGCTGAAAAATGAAATCTTTGCATTTGGTATATACCAGCCAAATGCCTGTCAACTGACGTCCCCCTTTCATGCAGTTTGGGTCTTCCTGAAGGCCAAATGCCTGTCTATCCCAATAAAGACTTTGTTTCCATACAGCATTAAGTAGCAAATTCCTTTGCTGCCAAACCCTGCCCTTAGTTACTTTGGGGAAGGAAGGAGAGAGAGAAAAGGAACTGACTCATCTCGCTTTAGAACCTCAGTTTACTCCTCATCAAAACTATATACATTCAGTTCCAAAGTTCTTGATTCTACTTCTTCAACTAGTCTGGAATCAGTCCCTTTCTCCCTGCTCATGCCACAATCTGCTTAGTATATATTCTCATCACCTCTTATCTGGACAAATATAACATCATTCTAATTTGTCTATTTTCACCTTTCTCTCTTGTTTCTCCAATTTTCCACCAAAGATACCAAAATAATATTCCCGTTGTACAAATACAACCAAGTCACACCTCTGCTCAAGAAGTTTCTACTGTTTCTAGGATAAAAATACAAATTCCTGGGTTTGGCCTTCAAAATAACACTTCGTCACATATGTCCCATGACACAGTATTTTTTTTTTTTTTTATCTCATTTCAATTCCTTTGTACAAATTGTGCCTCACATCTGGAATGCATCACTTCTGACTCTTAGAATCTTTCAATCACATCAAGGCTTAAGAACCTTTTTCCAAGAAATCTTTCTTTATACCTCTAATTGTTGGTGTCTCTTCTCCCCAAATTATTTTGTGCATATACATAAGTATGCCATGTTTATTTTATACTTACTATATATATATATATATATATATATATATATATATAAATCTCCCATTTGTTTCTATGTGAACATATTTTATCCCTTTAGTAAAACACAAGTCCCTTAAAGGCAGGCATTATCTTATTTTTGTATCTGTATTCCTATTGCTTTACAAAGTACCTGACATATAGCTGGCATTAAATAAATGCTTGTATTTATTAGTTTAAAACAGATGAAGAAGGATCTATAAATAAAAGGGGAGAAGAAATTTTATTTTAACAAGAGTGTTTTAATTAAAAATATATGCATATTAAACAGGTGAGATGCTACAAAATCCTCTTTCTTTAATAAAGACTTTGGTTGATAATTTCTTAAATCTATTAATTAGGATAGTTTTTACATTTCTAGCAACTAAAATAAGTATCACAAGTGTATAAGAGGCTATAAACTGAATGAATTGTATAAGATAAAGGAAATATAAATACATATTTTAAAGAATAACTTTCAGGAAGGAGATGAATTTATACAAGCTTATATTTGATTATCTTTCACAATAAAACTATGTTCTCATTAAAGGACTTGGCTGATTGACATTAGTTGATGGTGTTTATTTTGAATAGGCATGGGGAAAAAAGGCTAATATATGTGGGTTTGAATGTATATTGGTCTTTCCCATGAGATGGAGTGTTCTCCAGTATATGTCTTTAAATACTGTTCCCATATTTGAATGTCGTACCAGGAATCTTAAGTAAAGACATACTATACCTTATTACCAACATCAGGTTGATGTTTTTAGCTGTCCATGGATAGCTACACCACACTAAATCAGAATATTTTCAAAATAGTTCATTTTCTCTCCATTCCTGAAGCTATCTCATATCATCTATCCATATAGAATCTTCTTGGAGAATCTGTTGTCATTCTTTCTAACTACAGATACTTCAATAAATGTCTGCTGTGATGAATAGTACTTCAATTATAGAGAATATGAATGTTCCAGGAGTTCACTATCAGATTAGGATCAACAGATGACAACCAAACTGTTCAAACTGCTGTATCAGCATTGTAGGTGAAAGTATAAATACTTTTCTGTAACATTAAGAGCTTAGAATATGTTACTTCAGTTTGATCTGGAGTTTAATGCTGTGTTGGTTTCTTTATAACTGCCCTTGAAGACTATGTTTTATATACTGATTTTTTAAGTTGGAGACTGCAAATGTCTTATTTCTGACTTATTGCTTATATTTTTAGGATGTTGTGCTACAAGAGTTTTTTTTGAAAACAGTCTATGTTACATGTAATTTCTAGGTCTCTTGCTGTAAAAATTAAGAATAACTCAGACAGGGTAACCCATTCTGATGAAGTTAAAACCCTACTTTCACCTATAATTCTAATTAATTTCATCTATTTTGATGACAAAATTTGCTTTGCAGCTTCTAGAACCCAGTTTTAACAAATGTTTTGTCAGGTTCATGAGTGCTATGGAAGTCAAAATCTAATATAAAGCAGTCACTTGTGCTAAGTTGCATTGTAAACTGCCATGATTCTGTGTACCAGTAATTGATGATGTTTAATAGACAGTACAAGAAGACTTTATCACTGAGAATGAAACTCTATGAAATTGGAAAATCCTGCCTGGACATGGTTTTTGGTTCAGCTTTTGAAGGTGCTCCCATTGCTGTTGTAAACATGATGAGTGATAAAACTATAGAAATGGATAGTATATCTTTCAGTGTTTTCAAGTAGGATGTAGGAAGTTGTGTTTAAATATCTACAAAAGCTCTTCTTTTTAATGAATGGAAAATTAAGGAAATGGCATGGTATTTCATATGCTCAACTACTTTGCTATTTTAAAAGAAGAAAAGGTAGAGTCAGCATGAACAACTATCAAGATATCTTCCTGATCTCTCTTGCTGACAACATTTTGATTAGAGTCCTCTTTTACTGGCTATTAAACATCATCAATTACATATACTCAGAATTATGGCTGTTCAGAATGCAATTTGGCACAAATAATTGTTTCCTTCTTCATTGTGGAATAATTTTCTCTTAGCCCTTTTTACCCATTCCCGCTCCATCATTTAACCCCTCAGTTGCATTATAAAAGTATTGTTGAGTCTACAAATATTTCAGTAGTGCATATAATTTTTTTGGATGAACAACAGTCTTTTTATGACTTTTTAAAGACTTTTTATGCTTAGCTTTGGGCTCAACCCTGACTAGTTTTGAACTTGATCTGCAACTCTCAGTGCAGGATTCTATCAGTATCCCTCTTGTGTGGGTCATGAGCATTTACTGAGTATTGACAACACATTTCAACCTACTTTACTCAAAGTAGTTTCTTAAGCCTCACAATCTATATGGAGAGATAGGTCAGTTAGACTCAATTCCATTATGACTAAAACATTATAAGAGAAATAAGACTTCTACTGAGTTAATAATTTCCCTCTAAAAATACCTGTATTTCTCTCTGCTATCATTATTCATTACTCTAATTACTTAAATGTTTAAAGCTATTCATCTTGTGTGAAAAGTCCAGGGAGTACTAATAAAGGATACTGAGCCAAAAATATATTTATTTATATTTGGCAAGCAATGGTTAAAGTAGAAGATACTGAAAAGTCAACAAATGACCTTTGTAGGGGGGTAGCAGAAGACAGTTCTTACCTGCTCTGTTTCTTTTTTGTATTTGTCTGCCCGTTCCTCTATTGTTTTTTTCTCTGACTGAGTTCGTTCCAAGTCTTTCCGGAGCTTGGCAATTTCTTCTTGGAGACTAAGAACCCGACTAGTGGCAATCTTTGCTTCTTCTTCACTAAGATGAAGGCGACTCAGATCACTACGGAGTTTCTCAGTTTCTGAGTTATATGTACACTCCAGGGTGGTCAGCTTCTCAAGTAGGCATTTATATTCTTTGTTCTTTGCGTTAGTAGCAACAACAACAAAACAACAAATAACAACAACAATAATAATTAATTTATAACAGATAGATGGTCAAAAAAAAGTGAAGGAAGGAGGATAGGAAGGAAAAAGGAAATAAGATATACCACATATCAGTTATTTGATCAGAAAGCCAGGGCTCACAATTATCCAAGTATGTAGGTAGTAGGTTGGGTTTTTTTCCCCCAATTCAACACCAACACAGGAATGTCAAATAAACCAAGTATTTTCTGATCATTGCTTTATTTTTCTCCCCCTAAGTTTTTATGTATTCCATTAACAAAATGGAGCTTTACATTTGTTAATAGTTTACTTTGTAATTATTCTCAAATAGTTTGAAATATTTTCCCTCTAATTAAACCTAGGCACTTCAAACAAGATTGTCTTTCTGATTTTTTTAATGTATTCTCTCACAATATAAAGTAGTTTATTAAAAATATTCTTGGGAAGATAAATCCATTTCCTTTTTACATATGTTAGAGCTTCGAAGTTATGCTTACCAAATACAAAGAAATCTTCAATTTCATCCAAAAAAACCCATTTATCTATACTTGTATCTTATAAGTATAGATGAGGCTTCATTTATATCTTTTTGCAATTAAAATATGCTGCTGATTCAAAGAATTTCAATAATAATAATTTTGACATTTTCATAATGAAAATTAAGAAATTTAAGGAGGCAAATTAAAAAGAATAAAATATTACCCTTTAAACAATTGTTTAACCCAAATGACCCTATAAACATTTAGAGGTTAGATGTCACAAATTGATTTTAAGAAAAAATGTGAAAAAGAAACCATTGCTACAGTAGCACCAAAAAGTTTGCAGCATGAAGAGATAATATCTTCTATACGATCTTCTAAAAGGTAAAGTCCAATCATATCAAAATGTGGTTATAATAAATTTACATTTTTTTCTTCCTTCTTTGACACAAATCCAAAAAGAGGATGGAACAAAAATGTGTTTGACTGACAATGCAAATGGTTTATGGTAACTAGTCAGTTCCCATAGCAACCAGCAACCTATAGTTAATGAGTGACACTTGAATTGATTACTGATTGAAACTAAATCTGTTACCATCATCAACACCTCTCTGTTTTTTCTCTTCCCCTCTTTCCCTCCTTTCTCTTCCTCTGTTCTTTATTTTTATCCTGCTTTTCATCCTCTTGTTTCAATGCTATTGCACTGCTGGATCAACCAAGAACAATGCTCTTCCCTCTTAAAGGCATCCAAGAGTAAAAAAAAAACAAAAAAAAAAAAAAAAAAAAAAACTTTCTGGAGATTGCTGAAGCTCACAGTATGGCAAGGGACTGCTGCTATTCCTGCTTTTTCTGGGGTCATTCTATCCCAACTGTTAACTCTGTCCAAAGGTATCATCTAATAGGAAGCAGCTCAATGCAAAGTAACAGAGAGGGAAATGAAGGAGAATATAGTATAGAAAGTGGTCAGTGTAGCACAAATTGAGGGAGAAAAGTGAGTCAAATCTTCTTTACTTTGAATGCAAACAGCAACCAGGTCTCCAGATATAACACTCAAAGAAACCATAGAAACTTTTATTCCATGAGGTCCAGTATGCCTAGAAAACCAGAAGGGTCCAGTTAATTTCTGGTTTGGGGGTTTCTTTGTGAGTGAAGCAAGGAATAGTACAGTGAGTTTTACTATTTCCTGGCACAGAAAAGTATTAAGTATTAAGAAAAGAGAAATAGAGAGAGAGAGAGAGGGACAAAAGAGAATGAGGAAAGAGAAAGAGACAGCACGAAGGGGAAGAAAACCTTCAACTAAATGCTTCCTGTGCAAAACAAAACAAAAACAACCCTCTCTCTCTCTCTCTCTCTCTCTCTCTCTCTCTCTCTTTCTCTCATACACACATACACACACACACACACACACACACACACACACACACACACACCCCAAAATTAAAAAAAAAAATCTTGAGAAAAAGAAATGAAAAAATTATTCTGGATCCTGATATGTTCATGATCTGCATTTCTGTGAAAAGTCACTATTGAAGGGGGGGGGGGTGGGAAGCAAACAAATACCAAATCAAGTAAAACTAAAGGGATAATGGCAGTAGGAACATTTAAAAAAAAAAAAACAAAAAACAAAAAACAAACAAAAAAAATCTTTAGTAGTTGAAAATTTTTTTGCCCTTTTCCTAATAGTTTTCTGTTGCTGAAAATTTCCCCCCAATGTAGTAGCAATAGCATAACCCTAAGAATAAGTTGTAGTTCTAATTTAGTGAAACCTGAAGGAAGATCTAGTCTTTAGAGTTCTCTCAAGATCACTAAACACATTCTGACTCAGCGACACTCAATTGTACCCTTCTTCATAATTTTCAGTTTATCAGCTATGAAGAATCAGAGGTTAGCAGCAGCATCAATTTGGAAAAATGAGAGTTTCAGTAGTAATAGGTATGATGCTGGCTAGATAAAACATAGGAAAAGAAAACACACAAGAGTAAAGGTTGTATATGATAACACTACTAGCTTCATGGACTTCTGAAATTCTGAAATCTAATCACAGATATGGAGTAAGAAGTGATCTTAGAAGCTATCTAATCTAACCCAACTCAGTTTATACATGGGAAAGCTGCAGATTAGGTCTAGGTAACCTGAACAATAAGCAGCAGAGTTGAGATTCAAAATTTTATCCTCTGATCGCAAATCTGAAACTCTTCTGAGCAAGAGAAGGAAAATAAAATCTAAAGCTTTATCAAGGTTTAGCAGAGTTGGCAATGGCAAGAGGCAACCCTTGTTTAAGGCTTCCCTTCATCCAAGTTTCTTGTTAAGGGGCCACATTTGCTTAGATTTTCCTCATGGCTTACTGCTATTTCAACGGAACACAAACATGTTCAAATTTTGAAAATCCAAATTTAAATTTAATTTCCTGTCCCTGCTACTAATTAGCTGTGTGATCTTTGGCAAGCCAAACTTCCCTTTGCCTCTCAATTTTCTCATCTGGAAAATGAAGACAGTATCTGGCTTGCTTACTTCACAGATGTTATGACACCAGCTTCCATCTGTTTAAAGAAGATACAAAAGCCTGCCAACAACACCTGAAGGGTCATTCAAAGTTAAGAATGCCAACAAATTTGGCCACTTTTTGATGTATTTCCTATCTTACTTCTAGTAAGTCTCCTAAAAATAATTTTCTGGTACATTAAATTAAATTATTTTTTTCATCCATTAACTTCTCATGATTTTTAGCTTCTAGTTGTTGGTATAATCAAGTGATGGCATTGAAATTCCAGTTTATAGCAATTCTTTTTAACCTTAGCTAGTTGCCTAAACATAGTAAATCTCCCAAGTATGTATCTTTTTCTTCACACCAAGTGGAAGTAGCCTGTATCTACCTGTTCATCAACTTTGCGTTGCAGCTGCATGATCTTGTTTTCCATACCAATGTGCAGTTTCTTATAGCGCTCAACAGAACGAGCCTCAATCTTCAACTTCTTTAGCTCTCGTTTGGCCATCATTCGGCGGAAACAACACTGCAGGTAGACGATGGCCTTTAGGCACCTTTTGTAGTGCAGCCGAGCCAGCCAGCCACGCACCTGCTTCTGGATGATGATGGCCTTATGCTCACGGAGGATCTGCAAAACAAGACAAATGTGAAGCATACTCCAAAGACCACCTGGTTCAGAGCAATAACAGGTCAGAAAGAAAATACAGGGGACAGTTTGCTGTCATTGAGTGCTGCTGGCACCAACTGGCAATTCTATTGCTCATAAGCAGTTCTGGAACACAGAGTCAGGAAGGAGAGGAGCATTTGTGGTTGGTCACAAGGCATCAGGGGCTCTGGATGCAGTTTCAAAGTGATGAGAAGCACTAGCATTTGCAACTGCATGAGGTCTGGGGATCTGGTCATAGTTCCAAGACCAAGAAGAGCACTAGAAGTTGCAGCTAAATGAAAAGGAACAACCCTTCCTGGATAAACATCAGATATGAACCAGGAGAACAGTGCCCATACCCCTCCCCATTTCTCACTATCTTGGAAGCACAAAAAGATTATAGATGTTTAGAATTAGTCTAGAAAACAGCAGCCTACTTGGAATAGTGCCTCTCCATCTCCAGAACTAACATCAATAAAGTTCAAAATCAAGAAATAGGAGAAGTGAAATGATTAAACAACAACAAAAGAACTTGACCATAAAAAGCTATAAGGGTGGCAAGGAAGAGCAATAATAAGAGAAAACAAAAATGTGAAAACAGTTACAAGAAAAATCTCCAAAACAAAATACTAATTGGGCCCAAGCTGAACAAGAATTTCTGGAAAAGTAAAAGAAAAAAGTAAAAGAAAGCTATAAGAATGGTAGAGGGAAAAAAATTGGGGAAATAAATAAGAGTAATTTAAGCAAATTATGAAAATAAAATTAATAATTTGGTAAGAAGGTACTCAAAATGTTGAAGAAAATAATACCTTTAGAAAACAGATTGGCCTAATAGTATAAGAGATGCAAAAAGATACAGAGTCAAAATAGAGATCTGGAACAGGATCTATTGGGTTTAAGATGAAGTAAAAATGGTAAGGGGAACAATCAAGATTTCAGGCAAAGCAAAATCAAAAACAGGAATGATTAAAATTCAGGAAACTTTTGAAAATTACCATAGTCAATGAAGTAACAAAAATTAAGTGCAAATTTCTCTGAATAAGACATTATTTCTGAAATATATAGGGAACTGTGTCAAATTTATTAAAAAAAAAGTCATTCACCAATAGACAATTAGTCAAAAGATATGAAGAAGCAGTTTTCAGAAGAAATCAAAGCTATCTATAGTCATATTAAAAATGCTCTAAATATCTATTGGTTAGAGTTTTAAAACAATTCTGGGGTATAACTTCATACTTATCAAAAATTACAAATAATAGAGGATGAGAGGGAAAAGGTATACACTAATAGACTGTATAGAGGCATTGTGAATTGATCTAATCATTCTGGAGAACAATTTGGAAGTATGCCCAAAGGGCTTTAAATTTTACATATTCTTTGATCCAGCAATACTACTTACTAGTAGTAACCAAATATGGATCACAACGTGGTATTTTCACTCTTTTTGTGATTGTTTGCTTGCATTTTGGTTTCTTTCTCATTTTTTTCCTTTTTGATCTAATTTTTCTTGGGCAGCAGGATAATTGTGGAAATATGTTTAAAAGAATTTAACTTAGATTAGATTATTTGCCATCTAGAGGTGGGGATGGGGGGAAAGGAGAGAAAAAAAAAATTGGAACACAAGGTTTTAAAAGCAAGGGTGAATGTTGAAGATTATGTATGTATTATGAAAATAAAAAGCTTTAATAATTTTTTTTAAAAGAAAGAAAAAATAAAGTAGAGGCTTGACTTCCTAGGGGATTTTGAGTAGGGAGACCTCCGTCTCCAAGGGATCTTTATCACAGTCACAAAAGCAGTGAAACTTTATGGCGATTAGAAAAATGGAATTAAGTCTCAGAAATCATTTTTGAAAATAAAGATGAAATACAAAAGTAAAGATAAAGAAAAAATGGGGAAAGAGCTACACTTAGCTTTACCATTGCTCTCAGGTATAATCAATAATGAATAACTATAACTAGAGTATTATTTTCTAAAACTTTTGCAATGGATCCCAGTACCACATTTGAGTTCTTAAAATTAAGTAATATATATTTTTTAAATTTAGTCTGTGGTATATTACCACTCTTACATACATTTTGGCCACACATAGTTTTTTCATAGTCTATATTTGTGATTCCCCCCCTTCTTAAATATCAATATTTATCTAGGCTGAATTTCATTTTATTAGTTCTTAACACTTGGTTTAATTTATCAAGGCCATTTTAATTGTGATCTTCCTCTCCTAGCCTACTTTTATCTAACAACTAAAATGATATAGTTTAATTTTATCATGATAATTGATGATGATGCTACTTTAAGATGAAAGCCAGTTTTTATACCTGGATCTATTTACTTGACTCTGTCTCCAAACACCCCAAATTTCTATGAATGACTCTTTAAATAGTTATATACTTTCTGTCCTGTTCTATATCATAGTTTTCCAGTTTATTAAGAACATTCTATGGGGGCAGCTAGTTGGTGCCCTCCTGAAGTCAGGAGGACCCAAGTCCAAATCTGGGTCTCAAATATTTAACACTTCCCAGTTGTGTGACCCTGGGGCAAGTCACTTAACCCCAATTGCCTCAGCAAAAAAAAAAAAAAAAAAAAAAATTAGAAGAGATTCAAAAGCATAAATTCATAGAGTGATTACATTTATTAATTCCCTTATGAGCAACCAAGTTCATCACTTTGGTAGAGATTAAGATTGAGATATATTTATTCTACTTTGATATTAAATTATTTAATCAGTATTGTGTAAGGTATAGAAATACCAGACTATATGTAATGCAAAAGATACTTCTGGACTGATTTTCTAGACTACAGATGAGAGTTGTCAAAATTTTCCTATTTGTGTGTGTGTGTGTGTGTGTGTGTGTATGTGTGTGTGTGTGTATGTGTGTGTATGTGTGTGTTAAGTTTACTTAAGATTAGAAACCTAAATTTTAAATTGGTGTTCATCTCTAACAGGATATCTTCTATAGGTAGAGATAATGTCTGCTTATATCCTCTGGTATTTTGTATGGTGCACATAATTCTGTGGACTTTCAATAATTATTCATTACAGGGATAATCAAAGAGTCTGAGCACAGTTGCTTACCTTACGATATCTATTTCTAGCCATGTAGCCTCGTAAATAAGACTGGAGAATGATAGTGGCTGCTCGTCTGATTTGGTACCTCTTTCGGATCACATACATTCTCCAATACTTCTGAATAATAGTGGCTGCATTGGTTCTTCGCAGAAACTTAGCATAGCTGTTCAAAGTAAACAATGAGTCAGTAATTAGAAATACTCTGATATTCAAGCCATAAGTGTAAGATTTTCAATAGGATGCTACATACACACAGATATGGAGACATAAATTATGGAATCATAGGATCAGAAATTCAAAGTAGAAAAGTAGCTTGCTATCTAGTTTCACAGATGAGAAAACATAGGGAGGCAGATCTTCCCTAAGACAGTAAGTTGTTCAAATGTATAAATCAAGATATCTGAGTCCAAATTTGATGCTCTTTCCTCTGTATCACAAATAATATGCAAATAAAATGGATATAATATGTTCAGTTTTAAATATATGTTAATATGCCATTCTCTTTTATTAAGCTTGTTTTGCACTCATATATGGTCACCAAAAATTTGTTTACCATTCAACTGATTGCTGCATAAATGCAACTTTTTTTTTTCCCTTGAGGATTATCTCATGTAGAATCTGATTGATAAAACTATTTCTATTTTTCAGGATCCCTTTAGCTCATTTCTCCAGAAGACTAATTACTAATTACTAATAGACTAATTAGACCACAATAATATATATGCAACTTTTTTCATCCATACTCAGTTTCTTTATACCCTTAAGAAGTGATAGGAGATAAGCAATTCTAAGATATTCCAGTCCAGAAAATGAAAAGCCACATAGTACTTGTGTGAGATAATCTTACAGTTTTAGAAGAATGAATCCTCAATTTACTGTAAACAATTTTCATGCAAGATAGATAATCTTTATAATCTGCTCACGTGAAAATAAGATGTTGAATGAATCTTTTAAAAAACATACTATGGGGTTACTATATATTTCACTTTCACAAAACAAAAGCACTTTGTGAAAGCAGTTGAACACCAAGAGCACACAATTTGAGAGTGATTATTAGATTACTTTTTAAATACTGAGTGTTCATCCAATAAAGATGGACTGTGTATTTACTATATGCAAAATGAATGTCATGGATATTTTTTTAAAGAAATGAAAACCAAACAGATGGTGAAATTAGATGAATGATAAAATTTTCATGACTTTCAGCTTTATTCATTAGTTTATATGGCTTTTCAGCAGTAACACCATGAAGAGAATTTCATTTTAAGAGAGACAAGCTGCTATGCACAAGAGACATGATATTCTACTTAATGTCCTGGAAAACAAATACCCTGGCACACAGCACAGAAAAGAGAAAGAGGACAGCAGTCTTCTCTGAAAATCCTGCTTAGGTGATTCTAAAATCACATGGCACAGTTCTGCTTACCATCTTGCCTGGTAGCCTCGAACATATCTCTGAATAGTAATAGCCGCCTTCCTCATACGCAGGTACTTCTTTCGCAGCAACCAGCCCCGAATTGTCTTCTGGATACGGATACAGGCAGCCCTCAGTTTGTCTGCCCTTATTTTTTCCAAATAAGCTACTTGCCCGGCTCGGAAAAATATCTTGGTCTTACCAAACTGGTATTTATCTTTATCCTATTTTCAGAGAAAAATGTATATCAAAAACAAGATGAATGATCATATGAATAAAATGTCAGAACAGAAAGGGAAACAAAGATTATCTAAAAGAATCAAGGAAGAGGTGAAACTACATCTAGCATTTTTGCTAAATCAGCAATTAATTAACGGAACCAAATTTTGATCCTAGGCACTTCTGTACAAAATTTCTAGGATTAGTGAGATTGAGGAAGTGGAAGGGATTTTAAGGAAGGCTATAATGACAAATACTTTCCAGAGTTCTTCTACCTGGAGAAGATTATTTGAGGCCAAAAGATGGTGGGATTTAGGGTAGTTTTTTGTTAGCTTGTTTGTGTTTTAAACATCTCAAGGAAATGGAGATGTTGATATTCTCTTTGATTCATGCTGTAAATGTCAGTATTCCAGGTGAAAGCTGAGGGGACAAAAACACCAAGAATAAGATAAATCTAAAAGTTCACAAAATTAGAGAAAATTAAGATATTGAGTTAGTTTTCCTTTAAATGTATTACTGTTGTTTCCAATTATAGTGTTATTGAAGCTTTCATCATGACCATCCCCAGTTAGGAAACTTTCAAATTCAAGCATTGGTTTAAAACCTAACTATGTGTTAGCACTCCTACTGTGCCAATATAAAAAGAAAACAATTGCTTGCCCTCAAGGAACTTAGATTTTACAATGGGGGAAACTATATGCTGTTGTTATTGCTGAAGGTAGAGGGAGGAAGAACAATTAGAGGTATCCTATCTTGACCCAGTCTCTTGGTCCTTGAGCCAAACTTTAAAGGGAGCTGGTGACAGGATGCAAAGAGGTAAGGAGGAGAAACATTCCAGGCTTGGAAGGTTATTTGCACAGAGGCATGGAGAAAAGAAGAGGAATGTCACTCACAAGAAAACAACAACAAATAGATCCTAGTACCTCTAAGTACCTTCCCAAGTACCTCTGAGACAAACTCTTAATTTGGGATGTCAAGGCTTTGGTTTCTCTCGGTATATCTTAGAGTGTCATCTCGTCAATATATAGGCTCAGTTTCAGCCAAACTAGACTATTCACTGAGCCAAGAACATGCCTTACTTCAACACCTTTCCTTTTGGTCATAATTCCCTTCATTCCTGTTCCTACAACCTAGATCTTATAATTTTTGCCCCCTTTTCTTGTTGTTGGTCTAAATTCTATCCATACTTTAAAGTTCCCTCTTATCTGGCTTATCTGGCTTCTCTGGGGACCATGACATGACATGCAAAAGAGGCATTTAATTGAGGGTGGACTGTGCAAAATTATCAGGCTCACTTTCTGCTCCAGAACTATCTGAGTCCAGTAGTAAAGTTTAGAGTACACTAGAGTAGAGTAGAGTAAGATAGAGATGGCCCTGGATGTGGTGGGAATCTTCTCCTGTAACTTCAACAAGAAGGTGGTCTTATATTGTTATTTCTCCCATAAGTATATGTATTGTTATCTTAATTATCTTGTAAGCCCTATAAGGCTTTAAGCTCTACTAAGTGAAAGATGTACTTTTAATTCTTTATATCTCCCACAGTGCCAAGCATGGTGTCTTACACCAATTAGGCATTTATTATTGTTGGGTTTCCAAAAAAAGACAAGGTGAAAATGGCTAAAACATACTGCCTAATTGTCAGACATCTTCTGTTCCAGTCCCAGGTCTGTCTGGGAACTCTGTCTGGGAACTCTGGTCTATTCTTCCTACCATTACTGAACCTCTCTGCTCTGCCTGGATCCTCAAGCAACTATATCAATATGCTGTCATTCATAATTCTAATTTTACATTGTCAGTCTAGATTTCTTTTCTCCAGCAAAAGTCTGAACGAAAAGTTAGCAATCAAAATCAAATAGATTCTTCAGAAAAAAACTGTCAATCAGAAGTTCAATAAAAAGGTTTCCTACCAGTATCAGTTTCTCTAACACATTTTTGCATGTCTGCTTCCTATCACTAAGAACATCTTTTTGCTTCATCAAGACACGATAACGACTAAAAAATTCTTGATATGTCCACCTGTCAAAAGAAATCAACAAAAGCTTAGTTAAACATTTGGGAATATCTCTCACTTAAAAAAAGATCTCTGACTTAAGAAATACCTGACCTACCTGGAGGGGAAACCTGCTGCACTAATTCGGATGGTTTCCAAGACGCCACATGCCCTCAACTGCTGTACCGCCCGCTTTTCATCAAACCTGCAGGTGAAAATGCAGAAATGTTAATATACAAAAAGCATTAATACAACAAGCACAAATGTGACTACAGCTTCCCATTATTTTATTCCATAAGAATTGGCTGATAAAATATGATATTATGAAAGAAAAAGAAAGAAATTGATGGTCCCAAGGTTATAGCAACAGTGGTGAAAGAAACCTTGTTGTGAAGGCAGGTTAGTGATTAACAGTGAGAATATGGACATACAAAGTCAGGTTTGTACCAAAGTACACTTGACCATGAGTCAGGATCATATCTCTAAGTGTCCTAAGCTCCTATAGTAGTTAAAGTAGGCTAAAAAAGACAATTTAATCCTCCCAAAGACCTTTGCACTCAATCTCAGTTATGGCCACAGTAACCACACCCTTAACCTCCTTTGACTTGAAATTTTCTTTAGGTTAAACCTGCTGGGTTTTTTTCTCTTTCTCATTCAGTTTACTTGAATATTTCAAATAATAACAATAGCTAGTGTGTTTATAGTGCTTTAAGAATAATAAAGCATTGTACATGTCATTTTTTTTGATGACCTATTATGATTTCCATTTTACAGATGAGGAAACTGCAGCTGAGACAGTTAATAAGTGTCTAGGGTTAAATTTGAATTCAGGTCTTCCTGATTCCAAGTCTAAAGTTTCACCATCTAGCTGCTTCAACGTAGTTTATTTTGTAAGTGACTTTTTACTCAGTGATATCTTTCCCAGGATAATTAAATACATTTTTTTTTCAACTGAGAAGTTAAAAAATAAACTTACGTAAATGGAAACTTGAAGTCATTGGGTTTAATACAGCGCACATAATGGGGAGTTGTAGCATTGAGAGTCTCCATCAGCAAATGAAGAGAGTTTCTGAACTACATGAAAAATGAGAGAAAAGGGGGATCAAAGATAATATGCAACCATTTGATTAACTTTAAGATCATAACATCTTATTCACAGGATTATTTTTTAATGCTGTACAAAAAAATTATCAGTAAATGAAATAGAAGTGAAACCAGTGAAAGAGAACCAGATTTCAGGAGAATGGGGCTAAATTTGAATTCCAGTCTTTGTAATTCCAAGTCCAGAGCCAGAGTTCTACCACACTGTGCAGCATAGCAGCCTCATGGTAGCAATAAATACCATAACAGAAATTTTATTCAGTGATTTCTTTCCTAGGATAATTGGAAATGGGATTTTCAAAGTGTGTGCTTTCCACTCCAGTAGGAATGATTCCATAATAGTGGAAATTGAAGGTAAGAAGCCTGTGAGACAGGCAGAACAGCCACTGATATGGCATTTATAGCTGTGAAGACCAAGGTTTAGAAGTCTTAAAGGATATGTCCAAAGTTGCCCTGATACCCAAAGCCAAATACTCTGATTTCAGGTCTGGAACTCTTTCTACCATACCAAAGTGTTCTTCCTAAGTTATTAGTACAAAACTTACCTATCACCCTGACTTTTTAAATACAGAAAGATAATTGCTAGAAGATTGACAGAACTGAAAGCAACAGCAATTTAAATGGTTACTTGTAGATTTATTTTGAAAAACAAAAATCCTTCCTCTCCCATCTACAATTTGATTCAAGTAATATTAAAGTACTTTGTACATAGAATTTTGAAATTGTGAATTTTAGAGGGCTAAAAAGTGTTTTTAATTATAATTACTACTTAGGGGGCAGTTAGAGTGAGTGGATAAGAGCATAGGGCTTGGAGTCAGGAAGATCTGAGATCAAATACAGCCTTAGACATTTACTAGTTAAATGATTTGGGGCAAGTCACTTAAACACCATTTACCTCACTTCTTCATCTATAAAATGGGGACACCCTGATGAAGGAAATGGCAAATTGCTCCAATATCTTTGCCAAGAAAACCCTATAGACAAAGTTCATGGTGGGGGGGGGGGTGTCACAAAAAGTTAGATATGATTAAACAACTGAATAACAACCTAAAAGACAGTGTGTATAGTGGAAGGATAGACTCTGAAGTCAGAAGGAAGGATTTAAATGCTGCCTCATATTATGTAAATGATATCACTAAGAATTATTTTCCTCATCTGTAAAAAGAGCTGGCCATTGAGGTCTATTCCAACTCCAAATCAGCAATTCCATGAAGTGTGTGTGTGTGTGTGTGTGTGTGTGTGTGTGTGTGTGTGTGTGTGTGTGTGTGTGTTTGGGGTAGAGGAAATAACCTGGAACAGATTTCTCTCATGTAGGAAACTTCTTCTACTCTCCACAAATTGATGGATTAATAATTTGTCTACTATTTATAATCTACGACAGTTGCCTAGGACATGGAGAGGTTTAGACAACCATGATCACAATACTGGTATGTATCAGAAGCACTCAGATCTTCCTAAGTACAAAGCTGACCCTTTAAATTAAAATTTAAAATCCTTCTCTTCATACACACTTACTTCCCCCATCCATACATCCCCTTACATCCCCCCCCCCATACCCGGAATCATAAAAGAGCTGGAAATGACCATAGATACCACCTAACCCAGATATTTCATTTTCAGATGAGGAACTGAGGTTTCTCTTAATGCTAATGTTATTCAAATTCCTTTATGGCATGAAATAGAAAGCATAGCATTATTTCATTTGAGGAACTCTGTCCATCATCTCAATCTAACAGTAACCAACTTGAGCTTAAGAAAAGAGGACCACATGTTATGTTAATTTAATATTAAAATGGACATCCCTGGAGGGAGCAAAGGAACATCCCAAGTTTTACTTTCCAATAAAAAAAGAAATGCTGCATATTGATACTGATATTTTGTGAATACCATTTTTAGATTATTCTTCAGTCATTGGGGCAAAATGATTATAACATAAAGAGGAAAAAATTTTATACAAAACTAGCCCTACCTCCATAACTCTTTTTAGTTGGCATTCAGGAAGGCTTAATATATAGGATTAACTAGGAATGTTATACTCCTAAATTTGTCCGAGTAGCTATTGGATAAAAGGCTAGACCATGACCATAAAAATGTTTTCATACCTTGGACAAAGGTCAGAAATGCTTAGTTTGTACCTACCAACAAGCCTCAGCAGGTGCAGCATGCAGGACTGGAAATATCAGCTGGAGGTGGGAGGTGAGGGTGGGGTGCAGAAAAAAAGTTTAGAAAATAGGGACAACTAGGCACCAGTCCTGAAGTTCAAAAACAGGCCTCAGATATTTAACACTTCCTAGCTGTGTGACCCAGAGCAAGTCACTTAACCCCCAATTGCCTCAATGAGAGAGAGAGAAGGATTCTTAAAAAGATGGAGGTGCAGCTAGAGGAAGACTTTGAATTATGTGTAGGATTAAGGTTGGTAGAATGTGTGTTGGGGAGGAAAATGGATACTGAATCCTATTCAATTCAATAAGCATTTTTAAAGGATTTATTATGTATCTGGTAGTATGCTAGATACTGAGGATTAATGTCTTAAAAAATTGTTCTAATCCTCATTGAACTTACATTCTGCAGTAACTTCATATTGTCTAAGAAGCATTAAATATCGGGGTACATTAAGAAGGGACAAGGAAACTTTGTATCATAATTGATGTTAGAAAAGGAAGAAGATAGGTATGTACCACTCACCTGGTGTCCCACAGTTTTCTTATGCTCTTTTGTTGACTGGCCTGGTCTAACTTTGGTTGGTTTTATAGGAGTCCTGGAGAGTGGAGTACGCCCAGGAGTGGCTGAAGAGGGACTAATGGCTTTTTCATCATCTTGAAATAATTCTGGGAGCATCTTAAACTATGTCACAAATAGAAAAAAAATATTAAAACTGGAATAAAAAACAAACACAAAGAAAAGATAATGTGATATAATCCAACTAAAGTGGATTACTTCAAGTAATCCTAGAAAAATACTTTCAGATTCACTATCCATGAATGTTTTATGATTCAATGGCAAAGGATTTAAAAACACAAAACAAATATAGAGAAAAATTGTCTTATTAAGAATTCATGAAAATTTTTTTCTTTATTATTAATTCCTTTTGTCTACATCACCTTTATTTCTAAATATATTCCTTCATACACTATATAATGAACTATCCCTTGTAATAAAGAATAAAAAGGACAAAAAAAATAATCAATTCAACAAAACCAATACATCAACTGAGTGACCGTGTATATTATATTCTACATCCATATTTCTAACATCATCTTTGCAGTGAAGGGAGGGAGGTGAATTTTATCAGCTCTTCTCCAGGACAAATATTCTTGTTCATTATAATTACAGTGTTAAGATTTGAAAGCTTGTTTGTTCTTTTCTATTTACATTGGCATCATTAGGTCCTGCTTCTACTTAATTTATTCTAAAGAACTTCACACAAAACTTCCCATAAGAAATTGTTAATTTGAAAAATATTATTGCTGCCCTAGCATTTCACGATAAAAAATAAGTTTTCATCTTAATATTGCAGTTTAACATGGCAATTTGCTTCCATAGTAAAGAAAGCATTTCTATAGGGGCTCAAGCTCGATTCAATTTAACAGGAAACTTTTACTAATGTCTATCTAGTATGTGCAAAGTATTGGAGGGAATATAATGAAAAAATTTTAAATAAAATTCTACTAAAGAGATTACAGTGATATATCACAAAGATCATACACTATGACCAGGATGTATTTATGCTAGGGCTGATTCAATACTAGGAAAACAATAAATATATCCAATCATAAAAAAATTAAAATAAAAAAAAGCAAAATGCCACACCACCAACATAAAAAATCACAGAATCATTTGAATAGAGAAAAAAACTTTTGACATAGCTGTGTGTGTATGCACATAGGAATAATAGATTATACCAGTAATTTTTGTAGTTAAGAAAAGCTGATTAAAAACAAACAACATGCTGTTGCTCATCAACTAGGGAATAGGTTTTTATTGTTATTGTTAAATATGGTATATTAATGTATTAGATTATTACAGCATTGTAAGAAATGACAAAGATTAAGAATTCAGAAAAGCATGAAATGTCTGAACCAATGCAAATTAAAGTAAGCAGAATCAAGAAAACAATATATACAATGACATAACAGTGCAAATGGAAAGTCCCAAAACCCAAAATTGAATCCAGTGTAATTATGACAAAGCTTGGAGAAGACATGAGAAAATGCAACTATGCCCCATCTTTGCAAAATGCAACACTAAGCTGATGTGTTAGTTTACTATAAATACATTTTTCTTCTTTTTTTAATTCTTTGTAACAAGGCATAGTTCTATGGGGAGATAATAGAGATGATTTGGAAATTAAGGTGTAAAAGATATCAATAAAAATAGCACATATATCCTGCCTACCTGTCATGAGCTATATAGAACAAGAACTTTACACTCTTGCACCTTTTATAAAGATACTTAGAACATGTTGGATCTTAAAAGCTTTGCATAAAGTAAACCTTCCATGGAAGCAAAACAAAACTTGAAAAGTAAAGTTTTTTTTCTCAGATTGATTGACAGAAGAGATGACTAGTAATCATAAATTCATTATCATTCATGATTTCCTTCTGATAAATAGTAAACTAATCAGGAAACTTAAGAAGACAATCATCTGTGCTCAGGGATTTAAAAGCTTGGAAATGTTCCACCTAAGTTAAATTACCTTAAAAAAATATCATTTGCATCAGCCTTTTACTAAACAAATAGCAACACTATTATACATCTTAAGTTTCACCACTAATCATAAAACATTTTAAATTTAACTAACAGAATTATTAAAAACAAATTTGAGATCATTAAAAAAAAAAATTAAGCCTATAAGCTATGCTGCCTGGGAATCAAAAAGATAAGAAAAAGAAGGATTGATTTTTTTTTTTCCCTACAAAATTCCCTTAGAATCACAATTTGACTTTTCCTGTGATTGAGTGTTGAATTTAGCATTTTGTATTTAAATGATGCAGCCTGAAAATGAGAATTTATGTTTTTAAAGCTCCTAGAGCATTATCTAAAGGTGCATATGATACTTTCCAGAAGCCAATTTCCTAAATGGTAATGTTAGAATAAGAAAATGAAAATGGAATATTACGGCAAGCAGGCTTGTAGTGATGATTGCCATTTAACAACTAATTATTTATAAAATATCTAATGAAATAGTTTTTACACAATTGAAATTCCCAGTTGGCTATACTCCTATGGATCTTTCTATTATGCTACCTGCAAATTCATCATCCTACAAAATAACATCAGCCTGGATATTCCACATTGCCCTCTGGCCTGAATCTCTGATTGGAGGGCAGATCAAGAAGCTCCCCTCAAAATCTCTACTTAAGAAAGACTCTGAAACTTACCACATTGTCTGCACTCTTTCTGAGGACACTAAGTACCTTCCCTTCCTCCATCCTTAACCCCTTCCAGCTTTCTTTTGTTGTATTGTCTTTTCCCATTAAATGATAATCTCCTTAAGAGCAGGTAATGGCTTGCTTTCTTATATTTGTATCACAAATACTTAGCACAGCACCTAGCCCACAATAGCTTGACTATTTTATGACCAGGGAAAAATACTCTCCACAATTACCTTGCTTGATTTAAGAACTTTAATTTGTTCTTCAAAAACTGTGTCCTTATTCTTCTCTAAGAAGCCTTCACACTGATATTCAACCTGCAAACATATGGAAAAGTATTTAATAAAACTCTTCAATAGCAACCACAAAAAAGTTTTTGAGCTAGTTATCAATTGCAAAAATCATGTCGTCAGTTCCTCCTTTATATAAGGCACTATGGTAGGAATGTTTGGCTTAATCTGAACCATTTCTATTATAAAAGTGACCCCATAAAGCCATGAATTGAGAGAAAATCCTTCATAGTAGATACAAATCTAATCTCAAAGCCAGGAAGACTTAGGTTCAAGGTTTTGAGGGTTGTTTTTTTTGTTTGTTTGTTTTGTTTTGTTTTTGGACACACACACTAGCAGTGAGATCCTGGGCTTACCTTCTCAATACCCTAGGCAATTTTCCAAATCTATAACCTGAGTACAGACTTGTATTGGTAGAGGAATTTTCTTCACTGGGGAGTTCCCTATACAAATGAAATCACAGGTCCAGTTCCTATTTCTATCCCTAAAGTCATATAGAATGCAATCTTTAGCAAAGAGAAAAAAGTCACCTGCAATTCCCCCCCCTATGCTTTTTAACTTATATATTCTAAAGTTTAAAAAGAAATAAACAAAAATAAACCAAAACATCCTTACTTTGTCAGCAAAATGCTGAATGATAAAAGCTTTGTTCGATAGACGAGGCTTTTCAAAGAGTGCACATTTGTTCAAATGTGTATTGTATAACTTCTGGGCCCATGTATCATCTGAACCTTTAGGCATCTAGAAAAGAAAAGCAAGTCAAGAGTTACAGCATAGCTGTGATGATCATCTGAAGTGATTAAAAAGCTAAGTTGTACTTTATATCACTATGAAGTATCTTTTACATTTACTTAAGGAACTCTTCTATCTTCATGTTTCTGTGGACTCACTTTGATGGTCTACAGACCTACAAATCAATTATTATTAAACTGAGTATCTTGAACATCAATTGAATATCAAGGCTGACAAAGCATTCTTTTCCATTTTTTTATTTAACATATTTCATCAACTTTCAAATGAACAATTAAATGGACTTTTATATAAAAGGAATTCTGATAGCTATATGTATTCTTAACATGTTAAGAAATCAGGACAAGTTTACGGGAAGGTGAAATTCATCATATATACTTTAATACATTCAGAAAAGGATAAAAAAATTTTTTCTCCCAAATACCAAATGGCGAAGCTGTGCCTAGATAGCATCTAAAAAAGATCAGATACTATGAACTCAATGTAAACCGATAATGAAATAGGTGAGTCAAAAAATTCTAATAGATTTTGATCTATAATGAGATAGTGTCCAAAATGAGAAAGGTTATATTATACCCACTATATTCTCCTCTTTTGGGATAATATCTGGAAAATCGTTCAATTCTGGGTGACACCTCTTAAGGACATTGGTAAACTGGAAACGATCCAAAGGCAAGCAGCAAGGATCATAGATTTATGGCTAGAAAGAACCTCAGAGTTCAACTGGTCCAACCACCTTTTTCTAAACGAGAAAACAGAATTCCAAAAGGCTCAAATTACTCCTCTAAGGTAGACAGGTAGGTCATGAATTGGTTAGCCTCAAAGTGAAGAATTAGAAATAATGGGTAGAGGAAGCTAAAGAGAATGAGATTTAGGTTTACTGGAAGGTCAAAGCTTCTGAAAATTGTACTGGTATCTTCAGAGGTCATGGGCTCCTGTTCATTAGAAGTTTTCAAGGATGAGCCTAGATGAGGTAGAGGATTTCTGTTCCAGTATGAACAGGTTGACACGAAAAGATGGCCTCCACGGTCCCTTTCAGCTCTTTGACAGGGAGCAAAGAAGACATACCAATATTTTTAAAACTTTATGGTCTCATGTTTGCTGAGGATAGAAACACTATGCTTTAAAAACTAAACCTTTGTTGTTATTCAAGTCATTTTAGCTATTTCCAACTCTTGGGATTTTCTTGGCAAGGTATCTAGTAATAATGATTGGCCTTTTCATTCTCCAGCTCATTTTATGAATGAGGAAACTGAGGCAAATCAGGATTAAATGACTTTCCCAGAATCAAACAGCTAGTAAGTGTCAGAGGCTCACTTTGAACTTAGGTCTCCCTGACTCCAGGCCAGTCATTCTATCCACTGCACCACCTAACCGCTCATAAAACTAAAGCACTTCTAACAAATTTATATGGCAAAATGGAAAGAACACTGTCTCTAGAATCATAAGATATAAATTTTAAACTCTTACTTCTTGTGCAAACTTGGGCTAGTCATCATCTCTTTGGGCCTAAGTTTTCTCATTTATAGAGGTTGATTATCTGGTTTCTGAGTTCTCTTCCAACTCTAGATTTACAATCCAAAGTCAGTAAATGTAAGAATATCTTAAAATTATTTTCACTTTAGAAACAAAGCATTAAAGTGTTAAGTATTATGTATTTAGACATTATACTAAGGGAAAGTAGCACCCAATATGTATTACAGTTAAATAATGTCAAGATACAGTGAATAACACAACTATTTACTATGGTCTTGAATTAGAATAAGCTCTTTGGGCCTCAATTTCCTAATCTGCCAAATAAGAGAAGTGTATTTTATGATTTCTAAGGTCCTTTCCAGTTTTAGAGGTGGGATCCTAAAAAAAGATGAAAATTAGCCTTATTTATTGATTCCTTGTATGGAGAACCAAAAAACATCAGTGCTCAAAGAGAGTTCAGAAAGGATTTGATTTAACCCTCTTATTTTACAGATGAGGAAGATGAATTCTGGGTAACATAAATGACTTAAGGTTAAGATTTCACAGCTGTTATCAGGCACTAAAGAATGTTAAAGACATCTCATTTATCACCATCAGCACTAGAGAAAAAAATATGCTAATAATTCATTAAGTTTTTGTTTATTCCTCAAATAACAAGGGTGATCATTGGATAATTTAAATAATGCTTTATGGCTTCATTATGAATATTAAAGCATAAAAATGAAATACTAAGCCTGGATTTCTAAAGTGAACTATAAAACTTGTGCAATAAAAATACTTAAGAAAACAGGAACTTATACTCTACTAATTCAGAATAAATAATAATTTTTGTAGGAAATCATGCTAAAATTTACCTTCATATGACTGGGGGAAAAAAAAGGTTTTCTAATCAATTTTTTATAAATACAACTACAGAGTGTATGTTTAAGCTGCAATTATGAAACTTTTATGAAAACAGTGAAAACAGTTACAACTTTCAAGTAGTCACTTGTTTATATATAACTGATATGCCAAATACAAGTTTTGGTTAAAGTGTATTTCCTACTAGGGAACACTTAAGATTCAAAGAATATTTATTACAGAAGAAAGTAACCTTGCAAATGATCTAGCCTGTCGCCTTAATTTTAAAGTAATAAAACAAGTTTTCTTTTCCAAGCATTTACAAATTCAAATTAGCAGTTGCCTGGTCTTAGTGAGGTTAGCAATTGAAGGGCTGGAATCAGGAAGAACAAACTTCAAATTTGGTCTCATGCCTTTATTAGCTGTACAATCCAGGGCAAGTCACTTAACTTGTGTCCACCTTAGTTTTCTCAACTGTAAAATGGGAACAATAACAGCAGCTCTCTAACTAGGTTACTGAGAAGATAAAGATATTTGTAAAGTACTTAACAGTACCTGGCACACAGCAGGTCTTTAATAAATGCTTGTTCCCTTCTCTCCAAGAATTGTTTGAAATACTAAAGTTTTACTTGCACTTTCAAATTTATGTAGCTAATGGCCTTCACCAAGATGGAATTCACTACTCAAAACAAACAATTGACAATTTGACAATTGAAGTCATTATATTATAAACCTTAATTCATAATTTACTCTTTCCTGCTATTAATACTCCTATAGCCATGATACACATACGCAATCAAAGCTTGTTTATCTTTGTCAATGAAGGACAGTAGTAACAGGAACAAAGGAATTGATGATCTCAAAACATCTTTTGAGTCAATTTTTCTCCCATCTTCTTTAAGTGAGATGTTAATGAAATTCCAAAAAAGAGAGGTAGGAAAACAAGGGGAAAATGGAATATTTGGAAAGTCTACTACAGGGGTAATCAGTCTCAGAATAATTGAGAATAGATTGAAAAAATAGCTTTTTATGGGGAAAACACAATCTGTACCATAATGTGATTTATATTCAAGGTGAATGTGAATTACCAGGATAAAAAAAAAAAAAAAGCTTAAAAGGAGAGACAATCATTTTCTTAAACATCTACTACTGAACAAAAATAAATTATATAAACACAGATAGGACTAATAGTATAACCAAAATTTCCAGACAATAAACTAAAAATATTCTTTGACATAAAGAGATTTTTTTGTAAAGGAAAAAAAACATTCCACATTTCTTATCCAACATTAGCAAAATGGAATATATGAGATTTAGCAACGCTTTACAGCTAAGAAACTGTAATATGGGAACTAGTACAGACAAGTAAGAAAAAAGAATTATTGAATTGTGGTGTTCACTACCAAGGGGTAAGAAAAGCACTCTAAAATAAGCGATATTTGGTTTATGAATCACTATTTGATCAAATTTAACTCTTTCAAACTTATTTTACCCCTTATAATAGACCTTAAGTATTCAGCTTGAAATATTTTACCTACCTTGCATTCTTCATCCAACAAATCCAGAATGCCCAGTTTTGCTTCTATAAGGTTAATACAAGGTTGATTGTCATAAAAATCTATGAGTGTCCATGGAATTTGCTCCTTCATATACTCTTCTTGTTCTAGCTTAAAGACATGCTGTAGAGAGGGGAAAAAATAGTATTCCTTGTAACCAAAAGCATCTATCTATCTATCTATCTATCTATCTATCTATCTATCTATTTATAATAAATATATAATATGTTAATTATATGTAATTAATTATAATATATTAATATAATAAGATAAATAAACTTTATTCATATATAAAGTTTATTTATTTATTGAGTATCTGTGTTATTAAGAACATCATAAAATTCCTGCTAGTTTCCAGACATTATAATCTAATCAGGGAAACAGAATGAGGACATATGATATAGTACAAGAAAACTTAAACATTAGCTATTCATCACGTTCAGAATATGAGTAATTTTAGATGTGGTTGGTCTAGAAAGACCAGGGTTTAAATGATAGTATTTTAAATTTTTTCCTGGAAATGCTTCTAAAATACATTTCTCTGACTTCTTAAATTGCTGTACTATGTAATAAATGTGGCTGTAGTTATGGATATAAATGATATGGGGGACACTGAGCTGAAAGTTTTAGTTTTAATACTTCAATTCAACACATGAATTACATACCAATGAAAAACAAATAACTACTGCCATCAACTCTAATGCAAAAGCTGGATGTTAAATATTAGCAACATGATGATCACCATCTTTATAAATTTTGTTAAAGATAGGTGATCTCTATTTTAAGATAACAGAAGCATTTGACTGGGACTATAATACCTAGTTTTTCCTCTCAACTGAGTTTTTATGTTAAAGCTAGAAACACATACCTTGTCAAAAATATTTGAAATTGTCAAAATGTTTGAAGGTAAATATACACATAGATGTAAACACACACACACACACACACACACATACATACATATACACCTAGAATGCTGTCTCAAGATATCCTATAATTATAAACAGTGTCTAAAAAACCTTAAGTTTTAAACCTTAAGTTAAGCCCAACTTAAGTTATCCAAACTCCAAAATTTACTGGATGAATATTAAGAAATATGGCATTAAGATTAAGAAATTACCTAAATACCTTGATAAATTATATAGAGCTCAATTAACCTGGTGAATGAGAAGGTTGTTTTGTTTTGTTTTGTTTTGTTTTGTTTTGTTTTGTTTTGTTTTGTTTTTTAAACAAACTTTAGTTCTTCACACTGAGATAAAGAAAAACTGGTATTTGGATTCTTGTGGGAATTTGACAGGATTTATATTTTTATTTACACAAGAAACTATACTATGTTTATGATACTAAAGGCAGTACTAGATTATTTTGTCATATGTCCAAGAAGTTTGATATACTGCATAAATGAATCCCTTTTTCCTTTAAAAATATCCTCTTTGATTCAAGCATCTCCAAATAGCATAATAACTCAATGTGATATTTTATTTAGCTGCTAATATAGGAGAATAAGTTTAAAAAATTTTCCCATTGGCTCACTGAGTGACCAGTGTTCAAGAAAACCAGTTAAGGAGGATTCCTTCACATCACCAAATTATGATTATAATATGGGAAATTTTAATTTCTAATTTGAATCACTGCAAATAAAAGTTAAGGTAAAGTCTTAGCATCATACAAAATCACTTCAAACATACAATAAAAGATATTGTCTGTATTCTCCAAACTACTTTCTGTCATGCTATTCTCTAAGCATTTAGTTTAGGGATATAAGATTCTCAATGTAGCTCCACTGAGTAGACTAGGAGCAGGAGACATTTGGAGTCTACATAGACAATGACCTCCTCTAGATATTACATTCATTAACCATTATTTATTGTCCTAAGTCTGAGAAAGTAAATATAATTTGGGAATTGATTTCAGGAATCAGATTTCAAATACAACTTTTCAAGGGAATCACTTTTTAGCAGGAAAAGAAAATTCTTACCATGTTGAATTGCTGCTGTAGTTTCTCATTGGCATAGTTGATACAAAATTGTTCAAAGCTATTTATCTCAAATGTTTCAAACCTGTAAAACAAACATAATTTGATGTACAATGAGACAAACACACAGAAAACATTGCATAATATAAACAATAAGAAAAGCCTTAAATTATTTGAAATTTGCTCTCCAAAGTAATGAAGTTTGACTGCTTTCTTGAAAGAGGGCCTCAGCCAATGACACTAATCACGAACCTGAATGTTCACCAGGCTCCAGCAGAATAACAAAAAAAGCATAAACATATTGTACTATCAGGAGAATGAGCTTTGGAAATGCCACCCTAAAGTAGAAAATAGTTAAAGTAATCAATAAGGACATAGTACTATTGAAGTACTAATATAGTACTAATAAAGACATATAATATTATAGTATTTTCATTATAGTATTTTCTTAATGGTCAACTACAAAATCACCATTATTTCAATTCATTCTCTCTCTCTCTCTCTCTCTCTCTCTCTCTCTCTCTCTCTCTCTCTCTCTCTCTCTCTCTCTTTTTGCTGAGGCAATTGGTGACTTGCCTAGGGTCACACAGCCAAGAAGTGTTAAGTGTCTGAGACCAAATTTGAACTCAGGTCCTCCTGATTTCAGGGCTGCTGCTCTATCCACTATATCATCTAGCTGCTTCATTCCAATGTTTTCTTGATACAAATAGCATGGGAACAAAAAAATTAATTTTTTAAAAGCATAGTTCACAAATAAAATGTATTATATCAAACATGAGTGTACAATAAGGAATTTAATAGTAAAAAGCAGAATATATTAATGGGAAGAGTTAAAAACGGAACTGATTTATAATTCAATTCAGATCAGTTCAATCCAACATAATATACATTTTTTTAAGTGTGCTATGAAAATGAACTATGCTGAGTGGTGAAGACAGCAAAGATAAAACTAAGATATGAAGATAGAACTCAAAAGAATTTATAATATGGTTGGGAAATAAGACATAAATTCATACAAATATAATAGAAGTCAGAATCTAATAGGAACATAAGAAAGGTCCAAATAATGAAGCATGATTTAGGGAGAAAAGAATAATTTCTAGCTCTAGAAAGCAAAAACAAAACAAAACAAAAGGAAAAAAAAAACCTTCATACAGAAGGTTTGGGACACAATTCTGAAACTTCTTTGGATTTCTTCTTCATGCCTATCACAGTAGATACCTTCCTTTTTAGCCTTTTGTGTGTCATCTTTTCCCATTGAAATATAAACTCTTGGAGAGTGGATTTTTCTTTTCTTTTCTTTTTTATAGACGAAGTAAGGTAGAGTAGGATTCCAGTTTTATTTTTATGTAATGTAGGATAATTATATTACTACCATTAAGAAATTCTTTAATTTAAATGGGTAGAAGCTAAAGAAGCTAGAATTTAAAGAAGCTAAAGAAGCTTTAATTTAAATGGGTAGAAGCTATTTATTTAATAAAATCCTGAAGGTATTTAATTATTTCTCTTCAGTAGTAAATTTTCCACTATCACAATAAATTAAGCTATTGTAACTGTTATGGAAAACCACTAAAAATTAACTAACATAATACACTTACCCATAAATATCCAACACTCCAATAAAAGAGTGTTGCTTTACAGCTGAATGAAGAGCTTGGTTGACATGATCTACAATCCAGTTAAAGAGTTTAGCATAGATATGTTTGGCCAAGGCATCCCGAGCATTAGTGGCCTGCAATTTGGGAATTGGTTTGATATAGGTCTCAGTTGCAGTAGCCAGCTTCCTATGGCAAAGCCAATGAGACATTTCTTCATATTCAACTCCCATAAGATCACAGAAAATGCTAAGAGGCTCATGTTTCGGCTGCCAAAAGAAAATGGCTCATTTAGATAAGTCATATAATAAGAATTTTCCAGAAAATATTTGTGAAGGTACAAAACAGTAAAATTTCTGACATTAAAAAATAGAAGAATTCTCCAGGATCATCAAATGATTATTTCTATAGTTGTAATGCCAATAATGCAAATTAAAGCATAAAATATTAATAAGTATTGTTTTTATATCAATCTCAAATTTGTACAGTGCTTCATGTTTTCCTAAAGCAATTTATACAAACTGTCTCATCTAATTCTTTAAAATTAGATGAACACTTTACACAGTCTCATATGATTCTTACAAGATCATATTCATATTCATAGATAACATCACTATTCCTTTTACAAATGAGGAAACCAAGGCATAGAGAATTGGTCAAAACATAAATCAAGGTCATAGAGTTGATTAATGACAGAACTAGAGCTATAATCAAAGTCTCCTGCTGTTAACACTGCACCATTTTTCTTTCTTTTCGCCCAGCTACCAAGACATTTTAAACACAATATATCAAGCATTTATTAGCAAACAGGATTATTGAAAACATGGCACTATCGCCTAAAATAAGCATCTTAAATGTACATTTATGAATACGTCATTTGAAAGTAGGCCAGCACATCCTATACTGATTTTCTCTAAATAGAGTCATCATTTCCTGAGCTAAAAATTCCCTATTTTGCTATATGGAAACTACATATTTTAAACAGCATGGGAACATTTACCTATATTAAGTAAAAATGCACTTGAGACTTTGGAATCTCAATATTTTTTATCATAAAATAAATATTCTATCTACTTAGAATTCTATCTAGAATATGGAAAATTCAAATGGTATAAAATTAAAGTCCAAATATTCTAGTTATATATCTCCAATATCAAGAATAAAGAGAACAAACACATAAGGATATTTTCTGATAGTATATCTTCAATATTAATTCCTATTATACCATAGAAGAAAAAGGAAAGAAAATGAAGCAGAAATCTCGTTTTAAGAAAATTTTAAAATAAAACATTTGATGATGGTGACATGATCAGCAATAATTTTTCTATTATTCTATTGTAGTGAAATGGGTAATGAAGTTAATTTAGTATTGGCAGGCTTAGACTCAATTTGGGTAGAGGTTTTTATAAGTGGAGATTAAATTAGATCTTGAGTCTTAATTCTCCATTTCTGTCATTTGTTTTTATTGTGACAACATGTTTATAGTGTTGACAGAGTTAAATTGTTCAACTAAATCCTGCATTAGCATCACAACACCCCCAAACATAGAACACTAAAATTTTCAAAAAAAAATTTTAATAGATTAGACAAAGCAAATGAAATGAAATGAAAACATTCATGTTAAAAGAACTAGAAATTCTGATAAAAATACCCAAGCTACCCAAACAAAGTTGTCTTGCTCAGTATTTTAAAAATCTGGGACACATAGTTGGTTGGTTTATTCCTTTTTGGGGAGAATTTGTAAATGAGATAGTAAAAAAAAACACTTCCATCATTAGAAAAAATTTGTAGTACAACAAACAATACTGGTCACCAACCAGACAAGTTAAATCAATACTCTGTATATGCATATGTATGTGTATGTGTGTTTACATATACACACGTGTACATACGTGTGTATATATATATATATATATACATATGTGTGTGTCTGTGTAACTTACAGAACTTACAAACTAAATTGGTAAGTATTTACTTTTAAGACATACTTTAGCCTAATACACATTTTTATAATGATTGGAATGTGGCATGATTGTATTTTCTAAATATCAACTCATCTCTGTCACTCATTTTTCTCCTACAAAAGGCATGAATCTTCTATATAACTTTTATAGCCATTACAGTCACTTTCAAATCAACAATTGCCCCTAAAAAAGAAAGAAGAAAAATCAAAAGAATAGGAATGAATGAGGATGAGAGCAACTCCTGGGGGAAATGCCTTAAACTTTTTTTTTTATATAATTTATTAATTTTATAATTATAATTTTTTTGATATTACATATGCATGGATAATTTTTTTACAACATTATCCCTTGTATTCATTTTTCCAAATTTTCCCCTCCCTCGCTCTACTCCCTCTCCTAGATGGCAGGCATATATATATTAAATGTGATACAATATATGTGTGTAAAACCAAATTTCTTGTTGCTTGGTAAGAATTGGATTCCGAAGTTATAAGTAACCTGGGTAGAAAGACAATAGTGTAAACATTTTACACTGCTTTCCCAGTGTTCCTTCTCTGGGTGTAGCTGTTTCTGTCTATCATTGATCTACTGGAACTGAATTGGATCTTCTCTATGTTGAAGATATCCACTTCAGAATATATCTTCATACAATATCGTTGTTGAAGTATATAGTGATCTCCTGCTTCTGCTCTTTTCACTCAGCATTAGATCATGTAAGTCTCTCCAAGCCTCTCTGTATTCATCCTGTTGGTCATTTCTCACAGAGCAATAATATTCCATAACATTCATATACCATAATTTACCCAACCATTCTCCAATTGATGGGCATCCATTCCGGAAATGCCTTAAACTAACTGCATAACTGGTTTACTTTCAGGACAATCTTTCTTGTCAAGAGAAGTACACTAATGCTTTAGGTAAGCCATAGTGATTGTCCTGTGTTTTTTTAAACTTGTATCATTTTTGATTTCTAAAATCATAAAGATTTAGGAAAATTCAGCATATTGAAAGCAAAGTTAGTCATATCAATGATGCACTTAGTTGTATCAATGAGTTCACTTAAAAAAAGTGATCTATAAGATCTCTTTAGAAGTGAACAAGGCCTACTTCAGATGAAAAGTCATAGAAGTCTCAAATTCCACAATCTTTTATAAAATTATCAAATGAGGTCAGAAAATAAACATGGCTACAAATAGGAGTAAACTAGGAGTAATGGGTTGTCCCAAAAAATATAAAGAAGGAGTAAGAAGGTCATAGATTTAAGAGCTGGAAGGAATCATAGAGATCATTTAATACCACCCCCATTGTTTTACAGATCAGAAAACTGAGACCCAGAGCTTAGTGACTTGCCTAAAATCACTACACATAAAATGATTATAGAATGAGAAGGAAAAAAAAAAAAAGATTCCTTCCATGTGGGTCAAATCTTTCTCCACAAACAAAACTTTCTATCTGGCCAATATCATTTTACTCTCTAAATAATTTTTACTACTTCCTCCTTTATACTTTATATAGTCACATTTCTTTATATTTTTGAAAAGTTCAGAAAAGAATAAAAATTTGCATATTTATTGATCAAGAGACAACTAAATGAAACACTTTTAAGATTCATTTTATGTTTGCCATTGTTTTTTTTTAAATAAGAATATGAAATATTATATTCACAAACTTTTAAAGATTAGGAACAGAGAACAAACTTCTATTCAGAAAACAGAATAACATTTTTTAAAAATCTCAGTTTTACAATCAATTAAAGGATCAAGACAGAGAAGAATAAGAAAAGTGGAGAAGACCTACATTGTATAGCTTAAGGAGAGCTGATCTGTGTTTCATTAATTTTGAAATCTATAAGAATTCTATTTTCCTTGAGCTTAGGAAAAGTAATTATGGGGCTTAGTGTTCAATGCTACTGGTGAGCTGCCTTTTTTTTTGTTTTTAATGGCAATTAAAGAGTGACGCAATGAGAGAAATAGGGCAAGAAAGTATTAAAATAACTTCCTAGTGCAGTAGAAACAGCAATAAATTTACAGTCAGAAGACCTGGGTTCAAATATTGGCCTTGACATTTCCTAGAAGTCATATGGTAAGTCACATTTTCAGTTTTCCTTTTATGTAAAATGAAGAGGTTGAACTAGAATA
Organism: Sminthopsis crassicaudata; assembly: GCF_048593235.1. Taxonomy (NCBI): domain Eukaryota; kingdom Metazoa; phylum Chordata; class Mammalia; order Dasyuromorphia; family Dasyuridae; genus Sminthopsis; species Sminthopsis crassicaudata. Next base: position 524,100,252 of record NC_133618.1, read on the forward strand.
TATTTAAGGAATCTTCCGACTCTAAGTCTTTGATTCTACAATACTAAGGGAAGACTGAAACAAAGTTAGAGGCGAATAGAAAAGCATTTTAATTGTAAAATACACATAATCATTTTTTAAACATTTTAGACTTACAGGTATTGAACAGCTGTCTGAGTCCCGGGAAGTAAATCCAACATTGCCTAAGTGAAGGATGCCAGCAAGTATTCGGAAAATTCCCATCTGATAAGACTCATTAATTCCTAAAATAGTTTTAGAACAGTATAATAAATACGTAGCAAATTTCACAAAAGTAATTTTGGGCACATATTCAAATCCTCGTTATCTATACAGGTTATTACAGATTACAAAGTAACATGGTAAACCAGACTCCAACTCTGGACATTTTCTATATTAAGCATAAATTTTTCTCTATTCTTACTTAAATTGTAGCCTGAAATCCAACAGGAGTCAATTCCTTTTTTTTTTTTTCTGTAAGCCCTAAAGATGGTATAAATCATACATACTACAAGATTAGAGAATGAGTGAATTTTTGGCCAAGTTAATGTTGTATATTAGTCTAGCATGACACTGTCCATTCCTAATGTGAGGGAGAAGAGAAAGGAATTATGGAAGGAAGTAAAATGAAGACAGCTTTTCAGCTATTTCTAATTCTAATCTCATGCTATAGCTTCGTTATCTTGTATAAAGTATCATGACTTTTCAAAACATTAGGCATAATTACATTTAAATGGAAATATTAAAATGCATTACAACTAAACAAAGTATTTCAAATTACATAATCCACTTCTCCAGCAGAATTCTCCATTAATGGCTAATTAAGAGTTAAATCTAATATAAATCAGGTTGGTTTTTTTTTTTAGTTGTTATGACTTTTTCCACTTTTTTGTTCTTGCTTAGTCTTACAAATTTATAATATATTAACTTGCAATGGAATTCCTCTTAAGGACTAAGTTGCTTACTTAGAAAGTAAATTAAATTGAGGCTATTTTTTAGGGTACTATAGTATCATCAACTTAATAGTATTCTGATGCACTAAAATAATTAGTTCATCTCTAAAAACTATATATTTTTTAAAATAGAAACTACCTGTAAACTTAATACTATTTTCAAAAAATAACAAACTTAAATACCGTGTTTGCAGGCTTGGAGAAAAGACTGTTAGTGTAACAGCTATGTCAACATGGGAAATTAAATCTGAAACTTTCATTTTAATTAAGATTCTACACTTAGTTGAATTTTTATAAAGCCAGAAATTATTGCAGTGAGGCAAAGAAAAAAAAGTTGCTTATATAAGGAACTATAACTATCAGTGGTACTCACTAGCTAAGCTAAAATAAACCTAGCTAACATTCTAGACGAGGGCTATATGAGTCATGGTATGCATATGTAAGTTGTTGCTCATAGAGTCCTGAACACAAAGCAAATTTACCTAGCAAAGTACAGGCCTGCCTTGTATGTACCATTTCCTTAGCATCATCAACCCCGTCGATTACTGGGCTGCCTCCTTGCTTTGTATAATGGAAGTAATCAGCATTTCCTGAAAATGAAGAAAAAAGAATTTTTCATTGTATAAGTGCCAAGAAAAATGTTTCTTGAATGACTACATCCCCTAAATTCTATAACTACAATTCCCTTCCAAAAGCAAGTGCATGTTAGGAAGAAAAAAAGCAACTCCTTTATGTCAACAATGGGATTAATTACTAGCTTCTCTTTTTGACTTCTCAATTCTTCAAGGATCAAAATTCCTGAGTTAAGTTTGACTCCTCTCTTCTTTGGCCTCTAAACCAATCACTTCTTTTGAATTTGTCTTTTCTTTTCCATGCCCCATGGTCAGGCCATTATCTTCCCATATCCATATAATTATATTAGCTACAGTAGTATACTGTATACTCTAATTCTGCTGGTATCTTGCCTTGCTGGCTGTCCTGCTGACTCATCTCCACAGAATTTTCACTATCATGCCACAGAAATCTCTTTATCCTGGAAGCTCACTCCACCTCTAAGCCATCTCTCACACTTCCTGAACCTTTATCCCTGCAGCCTTTCCCTTTGGTTGATTTCTCCCAGAATTTCCATTTTAAGGAGGAAACCCAGACTGTTTTCATTCTTCTTCAAGCTGACTTATCTCCACAGGATTTTCTTTACTATGTCCTTGATACCTTCAATTTTCTCCCTTTCCCCTCAAACCCTTTTTCAGCTTCCTTTTTTATAATTTAAGTTCTTTACAAGCAAGGACTGTCTTTACTTCTTGCATTTGAAGAACTTGGCATGGTAATAAGCCATACTTAGCCTGAAACAAAGTAAGTGTTTAATAAATGTTTGCTGACTTGACAATAACTAATTTTTGGTAAGAAAGAAGCTATAATAAATCTAATATAGTGTATTAAGAGTTATTTTTATAGGTATCACATCTTCTTACATGATTTTAAGCCACATGGGTGATTATATCTTGTCAAAAATTTTTATTTCACTCAGTTATCACAGTACTTTGAACACAGTAGATAATTAATACAGGTTTGCTGAATTAAATTTAATTACTTTCCCTGCAGTCTCAACTCATGAAGGGCAGAATCATAAACAATGGCAACAGAGTTTCTAAGCAAAGCAGCAGACTCCAGTTAAGGTTTTACTATTGCTAAGTATTTTTTTTTCATGCAAATCCTAAAAAACTACAATGTGGAAGAGTCAGGCACTACCAATCTATTTAGAGAGATATTAGATAAAGCTTTAAAAACTGTCAGTAGACCCCAGTGTACTGGTTAGGGACTTCTGGCCTACAGAATTAAATACAATTCCAGGCCTTCTACAAGCTGATGTAACATACTCATCTCCTAGACTTATTTCCCATTTACCTGGCAAACTAGATAACTATTTTGTATTTTTTGGCTACAGTGGTCATTGCTCGTACTTTGTCCTGCCATCTCTTCTCTACTAATTAAAATCCTACTTGTTCTCAAGGGTTAGCTCTGATCTCACCTATTCTATAATCAACCCTGAGACTGGCCTAAGGCCAAAATGACCTCATTTCCCTAAAGCACCTCTCAGTGCTCCATTTAGAAATTACTTACATGAAATCTCAAACTGGAGATATACTGATAGTTCTGCTCAACTTTTTTGTTACTTCCTAATCCCTAGTCCAGTCTCTAGGAATGAGACTTGGGAAGTTTCTCAATAAATATTTATGGAATACTCATCATTAACCTTACAAGCTCTAACTGAAATATAAATACAAGTAACAGCAATCTTGTATTTTAAACAAAGGTAAAAATCAAATCAATCATTACATAATTCGAACTTGCCATTGTGACATATAAAAAGCTCAAAAGAATAGTTTCTGAGTCATTAAACATGTTATTATGCCAGCAGATAATTAATAAAAGGGGTCAGTAGCATTCTTGAATGTCAAGAACCCTTATGGAACCCATTCAGATCTTATATGCCCTCAGAAGAGTGAATATTCTTAAGGATAGCAATTAACTGATTGGTTAACAATTAGTAAGAAGAATAAATAGTATAGTGAGAGATGGGACTTATTCCAATGGGAAGAGGTGGGGGGGAGACTAGAATGTGGCTGATCAGTCTCACTATCTGGAGTAGCCCCAGCCTCCAGGGCAATCTAGACAAAGGTGCGCCCCTCTTCCCCAAACCTGTCACAAGTTGTTTGTTTCTTGGGCTTGGAATTCTCCCTATTGATCATCTAGTTTCCCTGGCTTCTGTCAAGTCTCAACTAAAGTCCCACCTGCTGTAAGCCTTTCTTGCTCCTCAATTTGTGGCTTCCCTCTATCTAGTTTATTAGGTTCTAATTCTTTTTCATTGTGGGCTCTTTGGAATTGTCTTAGATAGTTCTCTTGATCTGAGTAGCTAAACATGCCATATCATGCTGGCTCTTTATGATCACTACCTCCTTTTCTAAATTTTCTTAAATACACTTTTAATAAATATTCTAGGAATTTGCCAGGAATCAAAGTTAAAGTTATTAGCTTATAATTTTCAGGTTCTGTACTCTTCTATTTTTGAAAAATGGGACATCATTTACTCTTTTCAAAACTGGTAACTTTCAGATCTTTTAAATAGTAGTAACAGTGGTTTTGCAATCACACTTGCCAGTGCTTACAGAACCTTGTATAATATGTCTAATGTATGTTTTTATGAGGCAATTGAGGTTAAGTGATTTGCCCATAGTCACCCAGCTAGTAAGTGTTAAGCATCTGAGAGTGGATTTGAACTCAGGTCCTCCTTGACTTCAGGGCTGGTCATCCATCCACTGCACCATCTAGCTGCCCCAATATGTGTAATGTATGGTGAAAATGGAACCAGAATAATCTTCTGATTCTTAATTCAATGCTGCCCAGTGGATTCCTAGTTTATTATTGAATATAGTGAGCAATCCGAAGCCAAGCTGAAGATTTAGGAATTACTCTGTACAAATTGAAAAACCATAGAAACCATCACTATTCTAGAATATCATTGAAAATTACTATTAATTCATGAAAGTCACTTAGTTTTAAGTAGTTCCCAGTATCACGCTTATTAAATATACCATACTATCAGTTTAAAAACTGTTTTCTTTATTATTGATAAAGAAATTGTTAATTACTTGATAGACTGTTTAAAATTTTTTTTCTTTTTAAAAGAAAACCTTATCATTAGTAAAGATGACTTCTATGAAAGTCATTTCTAAGATGCAATGAATGTATTGTATATATACACTACTTTTAATTTTAAAAACTTCATTATATGCTTTAGGTAAATATCTCAATCTTTATATAGATTCTAAAGGAATATTTAGGGGTTCTGATAATTCTGTTCACTTGACATCTCTTAGATCTGCTCATTCTTCCATGTTTATAAACAGAGTACTGGTACAATTTCTTTCTTATCACCTCCTACCTGAATTTTTAGAAATTTCCAAGTTGATATTGTTGCCCCTATTCACTCTTCTCTTTAATCTATCTCCTAAGTAGGTGCTAAGGTAACTTTTAAGTAAGATTTCAAAAAAACATTTCTTAATAAAACCTTTGCTTCTTCCCAATGGCTATCACATAACAGCTTCCTGTTTGAGAAGACAATTAACCCAAATAAAAGTGAAATAATATCAAGCTCCCCAAATGTCACTTTCATACCTAATCGTAGCATTTTAAATTCTGGTAACTTTGCTGAGGCACACAATTGGTAGAAGATATGATAGTTTCTCTCCTCTTCTGCCTTTGAAAAAAAGTAAAGATTTTTCAATTATAGTAATCAAATTCAAAAAAACTGAATAAATTATTTTTTAATTTCATGATTTGGTGAAATGAACATAGTCTATTTCCTAACCAGTGAATTTCATTTACAACATAACATTTCAATCTCTCCATTATCCTTCATGTACAAATACTATACTTTTGATTGTGATATTTGGTTTGTGCTGATTAGCAAAAAGTTAATATATGATAAAGAATTAAAAAAAAAGTAATGACTATGGTTTGGCTTGAAGTCACAGCCCTTTATTCATTCAAGATTAATGTTTATTGGTATAGAATTCTATACCAGTGACTATGTACAAGGGGAGATCCAAAGTTTAGATGAAACATGATTCCTGCCCTCAGAGAGTTGATGGTAAGATAAGACACAAATTTATACAAGTAGAAATTCCATGATGCTATGTTAAAGACTTATAAAATTCCATATGTGACTTAAAGGGGATGTTTGTTAGCAATTGAAAGTCGGGGACTTTATGGAAGTGCTGGCATTTGACTAAACTTGAAAATATTGGTTAGGCAGAGAAGCAATTGATTGTGTCTGAATACAGATAGAAGCATGTTTTCTTTCTTCTTTCCTCCCTCTTATTTTTTACTTTATTTTTGAAGGTGTTTTTTAGAATAGGAAATCTATATTTTCTTCTATAAACATGACTTTCTATAGAAAGAATATATATATATATAGAGAGAGAAATGATTTCTATAATTTCATATATAATTTCTTAATGGGGGCTGGGGATGGGATAAGTGAGAAAATCTGGACCTCAAAAGATTTAAAAACAAAACATAATTTTTTAAAAGAATGAATAGGAATTCAACACAGAGAGAAAAGGGAAGTTATTTGAGGCATAAGGAACAATGTGAACAAAGACAAAGAGGTACATTTAAGGGACTAACCAATTAGGTCAGCTTAGTAGAGTGCATGAAGGTTAATAATATGAGATAATACTGGAAAGACAGAATAGCACCAGATGATGCAGGATTTTTGAAAACCAGGTGAAGTCTGAATATCACTTTGGATGCTGTAGGAAGATCCTGAAGATGTTTGAGGGGGAAAAAAAGACAGGACTGTATCTGGACATTCAATAAATCTATACTTACATATGTACCAAATACTATGTGCCATGTATTGGAAATATAAAGAAAAAAATGAAATTTAGACCCTGCTCTCAAGGAGCTTACATTCTAATGGGGGGGGGAAATATAAGAAAAATTATTCTAGTAATATGATAAAGGATGGATTGGAAAGGGGGACAGTGTTATGGTTGAAACTTCTAATTCTGGTTTTCCTCTTTTATTTCTAATTATGCTTTATATAGCTTATTATTACATATTTGCTTGTTTTGGTCTCTTTGCTCCCCAACGTCCAAGATTGGGAACTCTCTGAAGGCAAGAATTGTCTTTTGCTTTTGTATCCCTGAACACAGGGCCTGGCACATAATAGAAGTTTAGTAAAGGGTATTGACTGATAAGACTGACTTGTACAATAGTACAAGTGATAGTTAATAGGGTCATAAACTAAAGTGGGACAAGGAGAGAGTTACAAAGGATTTTATGGAGGTAAAAATAACAAGAACTATTTGAATTGGATTCAATAAATTAAAGAAAAGAAAGACTCAAAGAGAACTCCAAGATTTCAAACATAGGAGAATGGGTGAATTACTGTGAATAATACTGAAACACAAGGGACAAATAGATCTGGGGGGAAGGTAATAAGTTTGATTTTGATTTTGAATATGATGAACTTGAAATCTTGGTGGGATATGCAAAATAAGCTAAGATGAAGGCAGCTGAAGATGTAGATCTGGAACTCACATGGATTGGATATACAGTTTTAGGGATCATCTACATAATCATGTTAATTGAATGAGTTTACTGAGGGAAAAAAGTATAGAGGGGAAAAAAAAAGGAGGAATTAAACATTTGACCATCAAAGGCCAGGGAGTGAAGGAGTGAAGAAGACAAATAGTGGTTGGAGAAAAGAAGAATAAGGATCATAGAGTATATTTAATTTTTTTTTAAAAGAGAGAATATCCAGTAACATGGAGAGATCAACTATGTGAAAATCAGGAGAAAAATCAAGGAGGTTGAGGACTAAAAACTGGATTTTGAGGCACTGATTTTTTTTTGAGGGAGTAGATTCAATAGAGTGATGGGGACAAAAGTCAGATGGTAAGGAGGTAGATTATGAGGAAGTGGAAACATTGGGTAAAGAAATTTTAAAAATATGTAGCAGTAAAGATGAGATAGGACAATAATTAGAGATAGGTAAGTTAGAAAAGACAGAAGGAGCAAGAGAAAGTTTTTTTTTAAAAAGAATTATACACATAAGTGATTGTAGACAAATAGTAAGAGGCAAAGGAGAATTCAAAGATAAATAAATAAAGGACACAGTATCAGTGATAGAGTAAAGTCCTGAAGGAGAAGGAAAGGAGTGAGATTAAAGGTACATGAATTAACCATAGAAATAAACAGAGATATTTCTTCTATTACTATTATTATCATTGTTTGATAATCAGAAATTTTGAAGAATAGAGAAAAAAGGTTATGGAAATTTATGATGGAAAGCTTCAATTTTCTCAATTGTGCATACTCTTTGATCCGTATTCCAAAGAAAAAGAAAAGGAAAAGGATTGGAGATATATTTACAAAAATATTTATAGCAGCTCTCTATAATGATAGAGAATTGGCAAGGTATGTCCATCAATTAGGGAATGTCTGAATAAATTATGGTACAGAATTATGAAGAAATACTTTTGTGCTATAAGAAATGATGAGCAGGATGCTTTAAAAAAAAAAAAAAAAAAAAAAAAGCTGTGGAGACAGCTAAGTGGTACAGTAAATAAAGCATGAGCCCTGAAATTAGGAGGACCTGGGTTCAAATCTCATCTCAGACACTCAACACTTACTAGCTATATGACCCTGGGCAACTGGGCAAGTCACTTAACCCCAATTGCCTAAGCAAAGAAAAAAAAAATCTGATTTACACGAACTGTACCAAGTAAACAGAGCAGAAGTAGGAGAATATAGCACACATAGAACATTGTATTATGATCAACTGTGAATGATTTAACTATTCTCAGGATTATAACAATCCTAAAACAATTCTGAAGGACTTATGATGAAAAATGCTATCCACCTCAAGAGAAAGAACTGATGGAGTTTGAATGCAGTTTGAAAGCATACTTTTTTTTTTTTTTACTTTATTTTTCTTGGTTTATTTTCAGTCTGTGTTTTCTTTCACAACATAGTTAACATAGAAACACATTTTGCATTACTACACAAGTACAATCTATTTCAATTTGTTTGCCTTTTCAAGCAGGGAAAAGGAGAGGAATGGACAGAATTTGGAACTCAAAACTTTTTTTAAAAGAATATTAATATATTTACCATGTTTAACATATATTTGATTACTTGCTATCTAGGGAAGGAGGTAGGGATAAGGGGGGGGGGTTGAAACATAGGGTTTTGCAAGGGTTAATGTTGAAAAATTATCCATGCATATCTTTTGAAAATGAAAAAACTTTAATAAAAAAAGAATGTTGAAAATTGTTTTTACATGTGATTAGAAAATATATATAAAATTTCCCCTCCCCAAAATGCTCCAAATCACTAATATACACATATATTTACACACACATATAGATATACACATGCGTATATGGACACATAGGTACATTCATCTGTGTATATTTACAGATATATGAAATAAGTAAGCTGTATGGCCTTGGGCAGATACCTTCATCTTAACTTCAACTTGTAGGAGATTTTAATACATCTATTTCATAGGTTCCTGGGGATGACCCAATGAGATTGTATATAATATATTCAAACATTAAAGTATCATATAAATGTTATCTGTTATTTTATATAAACTCAGAAACACATGTATATGTATACATATATATCTATGTATATATATGGGGGGAGGGGAGCTGAAGAGTTAGAGGAAAAACCTTTGATTTCATTAATATAAAAATTTCCAATTAGGAAATTCCTCTTCCTATCACATGAAAGATTGTCATCTGTCCATAATTTATGATCTTAGAGAGCCACCTACATAATTTTCAGAAGTTAAATGACTTAACCAAGGTCATGTAGGTTCTATGTATCAAAGGGGGGACTTGAACCCCAGTTTTCCTGACTGCAAGGCAAGCTCTACCCATTACATTACAGAGCCAATCAGAATATGCTAACAGTACATAAAAATGATTCTAATTTTCTATCACCACATATTAAATTGATATCAGCCATACAATCCATCTTACCTGGAACACCACTCTGGATTTCTCTAAGAGATAGGTTCTCATGTTGGCACCAATAATTCGATATCTCTTATCAAAACCAATCTCAATGTATTTCCCAAAACGGCTGCTGTTATCATTCCTCGTGGTTTTAGCATTTCCAATTGACTAGAGGTAAGAGAGAACAAGAACTTAATGGCTTAAATATTATCAAGAATTTTTAGTATTCACAAAATGTTTAAGAGGATTCTGGAAGACAACAGGATCCAGATTTTAAAAAGGCACCTTCAAGTTTTGGAGTAGCACCATTTTTGTAGCTCTAAATATTTTGCCTATTGTTTTCCAGTTTCACTCACTATACAAATAGTTAGTGAATAATAATAGTTAGTTCTCACACAAAACCTTGTGGATAATAATTGAGAACTGGTATTTTTTTTAAAAAGTATTAAAAACATAAAACTTTTCTACATAAAAGCAGATTGGGAGAAGGCAAAACAGAAGTTATTAGAGAATCTTAATTACTGGTTTTCAATCTTCTTGGCCCATATAGCAGGTTTCTCTTTGCTGTATATGTTGAAGAATCTAATACAGCTTATTTAAATATTTTATTTTAAATAAATGCATATTTTATTGGAATACAAATTTTCTTGTGAACTATCATTACTAATCTCCAAGAGCCCATAGAGTCATGTAGTTATTTGCCAATAACCACTCACAGTTATTTTTTATTTTTTTGTTGAGGCAATTGGGGTTAAGTGACTTGCCCAGGGTCACACAGCTTGGAAGTGTCTGAAGCCAGATTTGAACTCAGGTCTTCCTGAGTTTAGGGCTGGTGCTCTATCCACTGCGCCACCTGGCTGCCCCACCATTTATTATTAAGTTTATATAAAATCTGGCTCAAATATCTGTCTATAAGCATGATATTTATAAATAATTAAAGCATTACAGACAAGATCATATTCTTCCAAATTATACTTTTAGAAATTAAAGTTGTGTATATTTTGCTCATTGGTCAAGAGAACATCTATAAAGTTTTCTTTTAAATCAAAGGAAAAAGACAGTGAAAAACAGTATAAAATAATTTGGTCATCATTTAATATTTTACTTAGGAAATTTTGCAGTTTGAAATTTACAAATTTAACAAAAGTTAAGCATTCTATTTTTGTCAGCATTCCTCTGCATTAGAATAAGATCTGCAAATCCTTGAAACTTGCCATGTAACCTTGTGGGGAACATAAGTGAACAGAGACACTAATATAGATCAGGTCCTTTTCTCCCAGATGAAGGCACTTTCAGACTGAGACTAATATAGGGACAAGGACAATAAATACGCAGAAAGAGCTCCAAATTGTAATTCTAGATCTGGCCAGAATCTAGCTCTAAAACTTCCAGCAAGTCTACTTCAAGCAAATTACAGTTTTTTGTTCTTCACTTTCCTCATTTTTAAAATAAGGAATCTGAAATCAATGATCTTTGAGATCTCTTCAGCTATAGCATTATTCAATGATTTGAAACTTCAGATCTCAACATTTTAATCAAAAAGAAATGTAAATGTAAACATTATCTTTCGATCTTTCCTTCTTAAATTTTTAACGTCAATCTTATGAAATTGTTATTAATTCCTATCAATAAGAAACTCCTAAACTCTCATATTAAGACCAGAAGCCTGAATGATATATATACAAATCCATTCATGGAAAGCCATTCTAGGTGCCAAGATGACATTTTTAAAATTTAATTTAGAAATATGCATGACAATGAGAGGAAGAAAAATATAGTTTTGTTTTTTCTTAACCCAAACCAACAACTATTTCACTGATGCTAGTAAAGATGGAATTTACCAATATTCATTCAGAATTTGAAATGGTACCTATGAGAAAATGAATATTTGCCTTAAAAACTTGAAGATATCTAATATTTTTGATCATTTCTTTCTCAAGTATTTTTAATTACATTTCCATTTTTCACAGGATGCTGCTGAATTCTCCTAACAAATCTATGTCTTTCCATTATAACAAAGTAGCAATCAGGTCATACAAAGAAAAATCCTAAGGGGGACTAGAACATATTTTCAAATTCCACACAGCACTGCAAACCAGGCACAATTACCTTGGGAAAGACTACGGCAAAAACCCTTTGTGCCCCAGTTGTATCAGACCAGTTTTAACTTCATCTGTGCTTTAGGGGACAAAAAAGGCTTGACAAAGAAGAAAGAAGGAATAAGAAATATTGATATGAAATTCTAATTGGAAGCATTCACTTCTCTGTAAACAAGTTAGGGATATCATTCTTCATTTAACTATGCTTCTTCCAAAGTAGCTCTGTTTCTTTATAAATACATTAATGATCTTGGAATCACTGATGTTGAAATATTTAAATTCTCTTATCTACAAAATAAGTAGCATTTTCTCTGGTAAATATATTCCTACTTCACATAAGTATTTCTTACTTAAAAAATCCTCTTTTGTAAAAATTCTTTTCTTAAGTATCATATTATTACTGATCTTGTCATGTAAGTTTTGAAAAGAATAGTATTATCTGATTTCCTTCTCTAAGCTAAAACCGTGACATTAAACCAAAAAATATCTATTATAATTATAGTATATTTTTATTACTATAGCTATAGTATATATATATATATATATATATATATATATATATATATATATATATATATATATATATATATATATATATATTTCTTTTTTTTTCCCCCCTGAGGTTGGGGTTAAGTGACTTGTCCAGAGTCACACAGCTAGGAAGTGTTAAGTGTCTGATTTGAACTCCGGTCCTCCTGAATTCGGGGCTACTGCTCTATCCACTGTGCCACCTAGCTGCCCCAGCTATAGTATATTTTTATTAATGTCAATATGATAATTATGACAACAAAACATTTGTCCAATATTTATTGTGAGAAATAATATTGTCAGGGGAGAAAGGTAGGAATTAGTCTAACAAGATAGTATAGAAGCAGTCAATAAAAGCAAGATTTGCCTGAAACTCATTAATTTATAATTAATAGTAGTGAATTTCAGTATATTGACAAAGGTATTAATAAGAATAGGTAACACCACAAAAGATCACAAAACACATTTCATTCATTTAACCTGGGCTGGGGAAAACTTTAATGACTCTAAAGACTTAGTTCCCAGGATGCTGTAAACTAGATGTGGGATTGTATTTATTTGGAAAAATAAAAGCTTTAACAAGATAAGTCATCACTCCTTTCCAATTACAGGAAGTGAGTGAATTTGGAATCACATTCTTGGGACATATAGAGAAAGACATAAATTTCTAATATAACCCCAGGTACAACTTATGTAAAACTTTTAGCAAAATAAAAATGTTTTAACTCAATTAAGTAGTAGATATTTCAAAAATGGGCCAGAGCGTATAACTATATGTTTGATTCTATTACCATGTAAGTTATTACCATTATTTGTCATATTACTACATTTAGATCAAATATTAATTATAATTACAGCTGAATACAACTAATCTTATAATTAGATGCATGTGGTTCAAACACATATTAATTTCTAACCTTGTAAAGAATTTGACCATCTCTAACTTAAATTAAGTATATATAAGCATTTTTAAAGCTCATTATAGCTGCATGAGCCAACTGAAAATATCTGCTTATAAAAATTCTTACTGATTTCTTCCTTCCTTAAGCATGAACATTTTATTTTCCAAATAAAAAACAAACCCCATATTTTATTTCTTTATCCTGAAGTGTCACATTATATACTTCACACGTATCTTAGCAATATTTCACAAGAGCAGCCCCACATTCTGTTGTGAAGGCTGAGGATAATGCTTCCTTACCTCCATAATGGGATTAGAAGCCAGGACCTTCTCTTCAACATTGGCCTCACTGGCAGAACCACTGACAGTTGCAAAGTATCTCATGGCATACTTAGCAGAAACTGTCTTTCCTGCACCAGACTCTCCACTTACAATGATGGACTGATTCCGTTCATCCCTGAAATACAAAGACTATTAATCACCAGCTGCTTCTCAAGCCTGATCGTTGACAGAATTATTTTCTGGCCAAGCGAAAACACCACACTTCTACAAATTTATTCATGCTGAGATACATGAGAATGAATGAAGCTAGTCTATTCCTTAATAACAACCACCAGCACTGTATTGAAATGAGTAAACATCTGTTGTGGCCTTCCATGAGTGAATGGGTCTAGACAGAGGCTCTTTGAGTCACTGCACACATGCCACAAAGTATGTGCATACTATTCTGTGCCAAATAAATAACATGGCCACCAGTCTAAAAAAAGTTGTTGTTCCCTGATTCCTTAGCAGAGAAATTGACAGGAAAAGTCTTGTTTTGCTGAAAATCTTTGACTCATTTATTTGTATACTGGTAGCTGCTTAAGAATGCACCTACATTTCAAACTCTTTTGGCTATACAAGGGAAGAAAATTATTCAGATATTGGCTAGATTGGTTAAAAAAATATATTATTATTTACCATTAAAACAGTGTTAACCACAGTTCAGTTACTCTCCTACCTTCCATTCATTTATAAAACATTTGCACAATTCAGAACTTGTTTCAATGAACAATCTTGATTCATAGGGGACTCCCCTTTCTGACTATGGTTGATCTCTAGAAGAGGCAAATTTCTACCCAGACCATAGGGTACCAAGAAATAGTATTTGCAAAAACATAATTTGTCCTTGAAAAGTCTTTATATCTTTCGTATTTTTAAAAATTCATACAAAGATAGTTTTTAGCATTCACCCTTGCAAAACCTTGTGTTCCAAACTTTTCTCCCTCCTTCCCCATATTCTTTCTCCCCTAGAAGCAAGTAATTAATATAGGTTAAAGATGTGCAATTCTTTTAAACATATTTCTACATTTATCATCAAGAAAAATCAAATCAAAAGGGGACAAAATAAGAAAATAACCAAGCAAACATCACCACCAACAAAATAAGTGAAAATACTAGGTTGTGATTCACCTCCAGTCCTCATTGTCCTTTATCTGGATGCAGATGGTTCTTTCCATCACAAGTTTACTAGAATTGGCCTAATCATCTCATTGTTGAATAGAGCTAAGGGCATCATATAATTTTATTATTGCTATGTACATTGATCTCTTGGTTCTAACTCATTTCACTTAGCATCAGCTCTTTAGATCTTTCTGAAATCATCCTGCTGATCGTTTCTAATAGAACAATAACATTCCATTACATTTATATTCCATAATTTATTCAGCCATTCCCCAACTGATGGAGATTCACTTAGTTTCCTGTTCCTTGTAGTGGCAATACTTTTATCTAAAAGGCCAAAAGTTAGTATTATTGTCCATGGAAGTGGATGACTCTTTTTAAAAAGTGAGATATAATTTCCATATTAGTAAATTGAGGGTTTTCTGTGCCAGGAAAAGCAAATGAGAGAATTTCAATATCTTTGCTTTAAAAAATTTAGGTTGAAGCATATTTTATTAAAAAAAAATTCTAGTCTTCCTTATTTTTATTAAAACATGTAAAGGTTTTATCTTTCCCTCCCATCCCTAATAAGGCAATATCAGTAAATTAGGTAGAACTTTAGAATCTTAGAAGATTGATTATATCAGGGACAACTAGATGACTCAGTGGACAGAGTACTGGGACTGAAATCAGGATGACCTGCATTCAAATCTGACCACAGATTTACAGCTGTATAAACCTGGGCAAAGCACTATCAATCTGTTTATTGGGTTTCTTCATTTTGTTGTTGTGAGGCTCAAGTGAGCTATTAATTATAAAGCACTTAGCATATTTCCTGATACATAGTAAGCACTATATAAATGTCAGCTGTTGTCAGCATCATCATCATCATCTTTGGCTATTAGATACTGGATAAGCACTGAAGATACATCTTCATAATTAAAGGCACAATGAGGTAGTTACATGCGCCCATGAATATGAAACATTATTATTTAAAAATCAAATGATACTTATTTGGGGGAAATTCTATGGGTTTTTGTTTGTTTGTTTGTTTGTTTTCTCCATTTCTGGCATGTTCTCCCTTCTAATTCTTAGAATTCCTGGTTTTCTGTAAGAGTCGACTGTAAGGCTTTCATCTTTTATCTTCTTTTCTTAGGTACAATTTTGTCTTGTTCATTAGAATATAAATTCCTTAAAGGAAGGGAATGTTTTTGCTTTTTCTTTATATCACTAGCACTTAGTCTAGTGATTAAAATAAAGTTATTACTTAAAAGTGTTTGTCGACTGATTATACTACATTAGTGACAAAGCTGAGACTAGAATCCAGGTAACTTGAGTTTTAACCAATGCTCTTTTCATCATACCATACTGTCAATGGCTTCAGAGTCAGAGTGTGTAAAAAAGAGATTGCCTTGAATTCAGAAAAAAGCAAACAAAACAAATATCTAGCATATATAACAAATATATCACAGGGATATACAAACATAGGCACTAGGGAAGCCAAAATCCTCCAGATTTGAAAATAAATTTCTAAAACTAAAGTTTTGATATAAATAAGTTTATTTTTGAAATAAAGGTTTTCTGCATGTGAGTATATGCCATACTACCAATGTGCTCATGAGCAGGACACAGCCTCTCAACTTCAGTTGCCTCATCTTCAAGATGAGAATAATAACATCTGTACTCTATCCTACAGAGTTGTTCTAGAAATCAAATAAAAAGTACATTAAAGCATTAAAAACACTATATAAAATCTATTCTTATTACTTTCATTCTTTTTTTAACCAGTTAAAAATATATGAATTTACTTTTTCTGGTGAGATTTTTAGATGACATTCCATTCTTAATGGGAAAAAATGTGAATGCTTAGAAAATAAAGAATACTAAAAGCCAACAGGATTGCATCAAGTATGGATATATATTAACAAAAGTCATGAAAGAATTAACAATAAAACAACAACAAAAAAAACTTTGAGGTTTCACTTTACATCCTAAAAATTGGCAAAGATAACAATACATGGGGAAAATCAATGTTGAAGGCATTGTGGTAAGATAGGCACACTAAGGGGCAGCTAGGTGGCGCAGTGGATAGAGCACCAGCCCTGAATTCAGGAGGACTTGAGTTCAAATGTGGTCTCAAGACACTTAAGACTTCCTAGCTGTGTGACCCTAGGCAAGTCATTTAACCCCAGCCTCAGAGGGAAAAAAAAAAAAAAAAAAGATAGGCACACTAGTGAAATCTTGGTGGAAATATGAAACAGTACCAATATTTTGGAAAACAATTTGAAATTGTGCAAGTAAAATGACTAGAATGTCCATATCTTTTACTTAGATTTCACCAAAAGCTTATAATCCAAGGAAGCGTTCATAAGAACACATCATATAAACATAAAAATGACTAGAATGTTCATAAAGCTTATATCCTAAGAAGGCCTTGGATAAGAAGAAGCCAAGTAAACATTTACTTTTTGCAGAAGCAAAAAACTGGAAACAAAGCAGATGCCCATCAATTAAGGAATACTTCAACAAAATATGATATAAGAATGAAGTATTACTATGTATACCAAATATGATGAATACAGCAAAACATGGAAAAATTTACAAAATCAGATGCAAAGTCAAGCAGAGCTAAGAAAACATGCATGATGCCTACAATAATAATAATAATAATAAATAGAAAGAACAATCACAAAACATACAAAACTTGCAAAATTACAAAGAATAAGCATTGCAAAAGAGATATGAGAAGACATACCCACCCACTCTTTTATAAAGATGAGGAGTTTAGGAGTAGAAAATATTAAAAGGGCTGGCCTTATAAATATAATAGAGACCTATTAGGTGATATCATACTAGGTAGATTCTGAAATGGTTGAATGATTACACCCAAGCAGCAGTTAATATTGGGTCAGTATCAACTTGAATTGTCTCCAAGGGAATGTTCCTAAGGTTTCTCACTTACAGCATATATTTGAAGCTAGTGAGAACTTGTGGAGTAGAGCATCTAATCCAATTTCCCACATTTTATAGATAAGATTTTACTGGGGTCAGAGAGATTAAGAGACTTGCCAAGATCATAAAGGCATTAAATTCAAGTTTAATTAACAAGTTTAATTAGCAGACATAAATTCCAGTGCTGTGACTCCAAATTCTACACTTTTTCCTCTTGTAGGAAGGCATGAAATACTTGTCAAATTTAGAGAAGGGAGAAAGGAAAAGAATAAGCATTTGTTAAGTACCTATCATATGCATGGCACTGTTCTAAGACCTTTATAAATATACTTTATGGCAGGTGCTGTGCTAGATTCTGAGGGTAAAAGAACAAAGAATGGGATAAGTTTTATGCTAGAACTTACATTCTATAGGGGGAGACAAGTGCATATATAAGTAAAGAATAATAAAGAGGAATAATTAGAAATAAACACAAAGTAGTTTGGGAAGGAGAGCTCTAGCACTGACGTGGTATAATGATAGACTTTATTCAGTGGAAGGTATAATTGCCATCCAAAAAGGGGATTCTGTGAGACAGAGAGGATTCCAGCTTATACAAAGACATAAAGAAATGACAATCATGTGAAGAAACATAAGGTCAGTTTAATTAAGGCAGAATATAGGAGCAATAAGTACTACATGATAAAGTCTAGCAAGATATGTGGCAGCCACATGATGAAGGGCTTTAAAAGCCAAGTAGAAAAGTCTATTTGTGTTGTCCTAAAGACACCTAAGTGACAATACTAAAGTTGGTTAAGCGGGGAAGTCAGATCTTGTGCAGAAGTAAAACTACTGTGTCAGCAATGTACAGGATGTTGTGGAGTAGGAAAAGACATTTATCAAAAAAGACCAATTAGGAAGCCAACAGCAAGATTTGGTAACTTATTGGATATTTGGGGGTAAAGGAGAATAAGGAAGCTAAAAAACATATCATGGCTAAAAACTGAAGATGTTGAAGGGTGACAGTACCCTTAACAGAAATAGGGAAGTTAGAAAAGGGAGGTTTGGATAAGAAAGATTATAGACTTCATAGACATGTTGAAGTAATTTGTCTCTACAGTTTACAATTTAATTTGTTGAGTAGTCATTTTCAAAGAAGACCAAAATCACTACTGTAAGTAAAGTCAAATTACAGTGTGTCCGAGTGATCAATGCAGCAGATCAATAAAACTCGGAATGCTCTGTAACAGGTCAGATACAAATAGTCATTATGAACATTTGGGGTAATGGGGTAGATTCTCCAACTTTGTACATGTTGCATTTCTTCTGAGATAATTGAATTCTGCTCATAGAGCACAACTTCTTCTATGATGAGGGCACAGAATGCTGGGTGGTCCTGTATCAATTTCTAACATGTAATAAAATCAATTCTAAAAATGTTCAATAGACAAATGGTGATGAGAAAAGGATGCTCAGGGAGAAACTATGGCTCATATTCATATATAACAAATGGCACATACACACATCTAGGAATACATGTTTATATACACACAGGTATACATGCATACACATTCACCAACTTAAATATAATGGCTCTATATGCAAGTTCACTCCTAGGATATATTTTGTGTAGGTCACTTGAACTTATTAAGAATCAGCAGATGGTACCTAAATCCTCCCCTATTTTGCCTTTCTACTCCTTGTTAGTCATGTCTGCTCAAATCTTCTCTGACCAAAGTTCATTCTTCTTGGGAGAAAAAAACAAAAGTGAAATAAGAAAAGTTCAGCCTTCTCAACATTAGCCATTTCCTGATTCCATATCCTTAGCAGGGAGCTTATTCCTTGTTTAATCCTTCTTTTATTCCCCATTTAACTAAAAACACACTTTTGGGTATCCTTAGCATTCATTGTCAGTGTCTGCTCATTACGGGTCTCAATATTCTTGGCAATTCTGAGAGGACTGTGCTACTCTTTTGTATTTATTCTCAGTTATCTATCTTTGCATCCATTATCTGTACAAAAATCTGAATTTATTAGTGAGTTTTCTGTAAATCCATATTAGTATCTTTAGGCAGCTCCTTTTCTTTTTCCATACTATAATCAGTTTTTCTCAAGTCTTCAGAATTTGTTGATTCTTGAACTTTTCATACCTCATAGGACTTTCTTCAAGCAAAATATTATTTTAGATCTCCCTAGAATTTCTCTAGGCATTTTTAAATCTGATGTCCTAAAATCATCTACAAAGTCTATCATGTTATATTTGTATAATTTTTTTCTCAATAGTACTTTATTTCTCTAAATACATGTAAAGATATTTTTCAACATTCATTTTTGTAAGACACTGTGCTCCAAATTTTTTCCATCACTCCCTTAACTCCCTCCTTCCCAAAACAGCAAGCAATATGATATAGGTTAAACATGTACAATCCTTTTAAACACAATTCCATATTTTTAACATTGTGCAAGAGAAATTAGACAAGGGGAAAACCACAAGAAAAAGCAAATAAAAGGTTAATCTTCAATCTACATTCAATCTCCATTGTTCTTTTGCTGGATGCAGATGGCATTTTCCATCCCAAGTCTATTAGAATTGTCTTTAATTATCATATGGTTTAGAAGAGCCAAGTCCATCACAGTTGTTCATCACATAATCTTCTTGTTATTATGCACAGTGTTCTCCTGGTTCTTACTTCATCCAGATTCAGTTCATATAAGTTTTTCCAGAATTTTCTGAAATCAGCTTGCTCATCATTTCTTATAGAATAATATTCCATTACATTCATGTACTACAACTTATTCAGCCATTTTACAAGTGATGGACATTCACTCAATTTCCAGTTCTTTCCCACTACAAAAAAGGACTGTTATAAGCATTTCTCTTCTTTTATGATCTCTTTTGGATAAAGAACCAATAGTGAGACAGGCTGGATCAATGTGCATTTTGGTAACCCTTTGAACATAATACCAAACTGCTCTCCAGAATAGTTGGATTATTTCATAACTCCATCAACAATTCATTAGTGTCCCAATTTTCCCACATTCCCTGCAACATTTATCATCTTTTTCCATCATGTTGGCCAATCTGAGAGGTATAAAGTGGTACCTCAGAGTTGTCTTAATTTGCATTTCTCAATCAATCGCTATTTAGAATATTTTCCATATGACTGGAAATGCTTAATTTCTTCTTCTGAAAGTTATCTGTTCATATCTTTTGACCATTTGATATCAATGATATGTATTCTTTTAAATTTGGCTCAGTTCTCTATTTTAGAAATGAGTCTTTTATCAGAAACCATGTCTGTAAAACTTGTTTCCCAGCTTTCTGCTTCACTGAGCAGAACCAGGAGATCACTATATACTTCAACAACAATATTATATGATGATCAATTCTGATGGACGTGGCTCTCTTCAACAATGAGATGAATCAAATCAATTCCATTTGTTCAATCATGAAGAGAACCAGCTACTACACTCAGTGAAAGAACTATGGGAAATAAGTATGGATCACAACATAACATTTCTACTCCTTCTGTTTTTATCCACTTGCATTTTTGTTTTCCTTCTCAGGTTATTTTTACCTTATTTCTAAGTCTGATTTTTCTTGTGCAGCAAGATAACTCTTTGGATATGTATACATATATTGTGTTTAACATATACTTTAACATATTTAACATGTATTGGTCTACCTGCTATCTGGGGGAGGGGGTTGGGGGAAGAAGATTTCGCAAGGCTCAATGCTGAAAAATTACCCTGCATATGTCAATTATAAAAAGCTATAATAATTTTTTTAAAAAACCCATACAAGCATTTTGCTGTCCTTTTCTGGGTTTATGTTCTGATCTTTTCTGCAATCATGTCTGTGGCCAAGATTCTTTTTGCTTTTTTGCTCATTTTTAAAAGTTGAGCTCTACTCCTAGACAAAATTGTTCCAAACTTTTTTTGTAGGAGGACAAGAGCCTCTCACTAACTTTTCATAATTGGTCTGGTAATACTACATGCTTTTTTCACTGTATTGTTTTGCCTAGTGCTGCCTGTTTTGCCAGAGTTCGGGGCTTACAACTTGCTTTCTGTGGTTGGAATGGAGGTCTCACAGCTGGCCTGCTGAGCCACTGGCCCTTTGAACCAAGATAAAATGGGCAATGCTTTAGCTAAGAGTCTTTGGCTAGATTCTCTGCACATTCCCCACCCTCACTCCCGTCTTTATGAATCTTTACAATATTCTCCCAGGTTTGTTATGAAGATCAAGTGAGAGAATAATTACAAACTTCTTAACATAGTGATTGGCACAAAATAAGTACTATATAATTGCTAAATATTATTATCATATAATTTTGTTTTCCAGGCTAGAATCAATGTGCTAGAAAGCTGAAACTAGGCAACATATGTAAGAGTTCTTTGCTATGTTAAATGTAGAGAAATGTCATTCTCCAATATAACAGGAAAGTTATACTACTCATCTTGTTAGGAATAAAAATTATATTAGGCACATAATCTACTGAGCTCCCTTTAACCCTAATAAATGCCAATCAAGAATTAAAAGATAAACGAGACCTCCTTACTTCTCACTATTGAAGAGCATCTAAAGAGTTTGCCTTGCTTATTATATATCCTAAAACTTGGTGACAACCACTCATTCCAGGAGTAGTTAATATTGGGTCCTTCTGAGTACTGAATTTTGTCATTCTCAACAATTTTATTGGGAGGGCTTTAGCTTTCCCTGCAAGTTAGGTTCACTAAAATGATCAATCAAATCCAGAAAACAAGTCCAGAACCAGGGAACAAAAATCATACATAGCCCAATTTGCTGTGTTGTCCTTTTGTGGGGGACAAATGAATATACAGTATAATGAAAAAATATCATAGTTGGTACAGGCTGTTAACTGTGATAGATTGTGCTCTGGAGAGCTATGAAGAATAGTCAGTAAATGGAAACAAAAATTCTCTAGAGATTAAAGATTAGGTCACTGCTTAACTACAGAGAAGCTTTACTGCACTGCTATAAGATCAATGTCTGAATTTGAATACTAATAGTATCAGTATTTAACTTTTTCTGTGCATATACCATGGACTTTATAATGACAAATACATTCTCATTGTCATCTTATATATGCAATTAAATATCTACTTGAATAAACAAAGTAATGGATTTGTTTTTTATCACACAAGATGAAAACCACAGTCCCAGCAACAAAAGGTTACAATGTATAATTAACTATTAATACAACCAAGTAGACACACAAGAGAACAGACACAGGAACTATGTAACAAAACAAAACAAAATGACACATCTCTATAAACCAAGCCCATAAATAAATGTCAATAGTAGTTAACTTAAATGAAAAACCACAATGGAACAAAGGCACTAGGAAGAAGATCCAATAATAGTGAATGTTTTCAGTATTGCATTTCAATATGCTCTTGTTTCTATCATCTCATTTGTGAAGTAGAGAAGACAATTGCCACTATCCTATTTCATAATTAAGAAAATTATAGCAGATGTTAAGTATCTTGTTGAAAAATTATATAGATCTTCAGTAGCAGATCTGAGACTAGCCTTCTCCAGGGCTTTTCTCACTAGAATTACAAAATTAGAAAATGCTCGTTCCATTGTTTCTATGATCTAGAAAGGAAACATCTATTCCAAAGACTAATAAACTTTCTTTCAAATCTGCAAGTTACAGTTCAAAGTTATCAGATCACGAGATAGTTATTAGACTTAAAAAGCTATTCCAGGGATGTATCATTATCTAATAATATCAGATTTTCAAAGAGTTAAGGTGCTATATAGATAATAACTGTTACTACTATAATTAGTAGTAGTGATAGTGAGAAGATCAATTTTCAATCCTTGTTCTAACACATTTTTTGTGATTGGGGTCAAACAAATGAACCTCTCTGAATCTCTGTTTCCTCACTTGTTAAATAGGAATAATAGTTATTTCATTATTTTGCAATGGTGATGTTAAAGAAAGCTCTTTGAAAATTTCAAAATAGGGGCAGCTAGGTGGCGCAGTGGATAGAGCACCAGCCTTGAATTCAGGAGGACCCCAGTTGGTCCCAGACACTTAACACTTCCTAACTGTGTGACCCTGGGCAAGTCATTTAACCCCAGCTTCAGAAGAAAAAAAAATTTTTTCAAAATAAACATCTAAGGAAAGAAAACTGAGAAAGATGACTATCAAATGACTAACAGTAATAATGTTCAGGATAAAGCTTCAACCTACATATTCAAAGAAGTCTTTTTATTCCTTCACATAAACATTTTTCAAAACTTTTTGGGAGGAGTCTTTTGCTCCCAAATCCTCTTTGCAAAGTAAAATGTTCCAACAGAGCTCGTATTCTTTGGTGTACAAGCCTTCTTGGTGTAAAAGTGGTGTACTCACCACTTACTATCTAGGTTCAAAGGTCCAAAACCCATCTATAGATGCACAGAAATTCTAAGCTGCTTGAGAGCTCAGACATGTGGGTTGTAGAACAGAAGTGTACATGCATAAATAGATGATTCTTGAAGGAAGAAGTGGGAGAGGATCAGGACTTTTTTTGGTTCAGGGAAATCATGATATGGAAACACCCTGCATCAAAGTAAATCAAGTCATCTATAATTTGCAGTCTTGCAGAATTTGCTGAGGCACTGAGAAAAGGAAATAATTTAACTATGGTCCTACTGCAGGGATACGTCAGAGCAGAACCTGGAGCCAGGACTTCCTGACTCCAAACCTGACAGTCTGTCACTTACACTACTCTTATTTTTTTTGATCATTCATTATTATAACCTTTTTTATAGGCATAATCTGGTATCACAAACATGATACAAACAAATCCCTCTCCCTTTTTTTTTTAAACCTTCCTACAATGTTTATTGATTCCTATTTGTTTAATACCTTTAAAAACTATTATGGACTTGGGGCAGCTTGATGGCACAATGGATAGAGCACCAGCCCTGAAGTCAGGAGGACCTGAGTTCAAATCCGGCCTCTGTGACCTGGGCAAGTCACTTAACCCCAATTGCCTCAGTAAAACAAAAAAATAAAGTTTTTTTAAAAAGATATTAATGGACTTGTGCAAAACAAGAAGCAGCATGGTATCATAAATTAAAATTAATACTTATGTATAGCTTTATATCTCTTCAATACAATAAAATTAATCTAGTACCAAGCCTGTGACTTTGTATGTATTCAATTTATATGGCTGATTTCATCTTGGTGCCTAGTATAGTGTTTATCACAAAGTTGGTGCTTAATAAAAGTACTTTTTCATAATTCAGATGTTAATTTGGCACTTCTATTTATTAAAATAGAATCTCTAAACTTTAGATAATGAGGCAATTCATTTCATGATTAAAAACCTAATTCAGTTGTTAAGATTTGCTTTTGCCTGAAGACTTCTAATTCAAAGGGATTAGGGAACAATCTGAGGCAGACATGGAGGGCTGATATTTATGTAAATATGAAAAATAAAAGCTACTTGAGAAAAGCTAAGAACTCTTTTTGGATTTATCTTTTTATCCCTAGTGCTTAGTGTGTAGTGTCTGACATATAATAGGCACTTGATAAATAAACATTTTTAAACATATAATAAAAAGTACTTGATAAATAAATATTTTTGAAATCTTAAAATTCCATTCTGGGCTTAGTGCTTTGATTAAACCCTTTCTAGAACAAGGGACAAGGAGTTGGAAACATGGCCACTATTTCCATATTCTAGTGACTGGGTACTAAATCTTAGACATTTAAAATTCATACATAATATAGACCAAGTCACATGTTATGGGTTTTCATCCCCTGAATTCAAACAGCAAATTAAAAAAAAAAAAAAAAAAAAAAAAAAAACAGGAGATAATCTGAAAATGTTTGAACCTACACAGAGAATAGAATGTCAGGGTTCACTTTGTCCAAATTTCTCTTTGGCATATAAAAAAAGTCCCTGCACCTCTTCAAACCTCAACTTCTTCATTTGTAAAATGAGAAGTCTGACCTCAGAAGCTCTCTGATCAAATCCAGATATTTTCAAAATCCCCAGATTTTCTGATTCCAGGTCTGGTGTTCTTTCTTTAAACTGCCTTACCTTCTGGGAATGAAGAAAATGATTACAATAAATGAAACAAGATAAATTCATCTTCCCCTCACCTGGCCATCTGTTTATAAGCCTCTTCTGCCACAGCAAAGATGTGAGGATCCATATCTCCCATATTCTGGCCACTATATGCATTAATGATATCTTCGCCATAGATAGGTAATTGTTCATAAGGGTTTATAGCTACTAAAACAATACCTGCAAAAGAAAAAGAAGCACATAGCACATAGATTCTGAAAAAGGCTAGTAGAAGAAAGATCAACAGTAAAACTCATTCCTTCCTTATCTGTATTATTTGTATAAAGGTTACAATTGAATTTCATGATGCTTGGCAGTCAAAATTATATGACTGGGCTTTCTAAGGCTAAATATAATGTGATTTAACAATGTGCTTAAATGTTCATTTGTTAAATGCATCTGAGAAATATAGTGAAAATCTCAAATAATTCAAAGTCTTATTTTAATTTCAAACCTTCCTGGTCTTAAAAACTGAAGGGCCAAGTATGAGGTCTTGTGCCCTGCCAGTCAGCCCCATTGCCAAAAGGTTTGAACTAATCCACATTTCTTTCATATATAAATGTGTCTGTTTCTTTCTTAGCACACTCAAGACAAGTTTCAAACATCTTGACAAAGTCATGGTCAGAGAAATAAAATGAGAAGATGAAATGCAGAGCAATGACACAGTCATATAGCATCACTTGGAAAGAGTTGAAAAATATACATTTAAAGTCTAAAAAAGAAAAGGAACTCTAAAGAAAGTACAATATATAGGGATCTATATCTCCTGAATGATTCCTTAAATATATGATTTCTGATAAAATCATATATTCCTATAAAGCTTATATAACCAGATTTGAAATATCCCTTGCTTATATAATTATATTCTGTAGCTTATACAATACTTGGAATACTTCTTGCCCTGTACTGCCTTTTGGATTCTCCTTTACCATCACTATTCAGCAACCTTTCTGCCTTTGAAATTTAATTCATTAAAAATTTCCACCCAATTTAGATCATGAAAATTGTTAAAGAACAGCTCTCCTCCTCTACTTAAGAAGTTCAGTACATGATTTACTGTCTTCATTTATTCCCTAAAATTCTGCCTTGATACTCGAATATCAGCAACTCTCAAATTCCTTTCTCCCCAAATTCCTCAGTTTCCTTAAATGCCATGACCTATTTATTCACTCTGCTTCAGTTTCATATAAGGATGGTCACACCCTTCAGGAGTTTCTCCAAGTATTTTACTTCCCTGATGAAAAACTCTGACAAAGGAAAAAATGGATGGGGGAAGGTTATGTAATAATAAGGCAAGTTAAGTAGCAGAATTAAAGTAGAAAAGTTAACAGGGATAGGAAAACAAGAGATATACACAAACACTACAAGAAAGGGGACTAGAGTTAGGAAAAAAACAGTAGGGCTAGAAATCATTGATCTTAAGACAAAAATCAAACTTGAAGACTCAATCAAGAGTAAAATCTACATTATATATAAGCCACATTAATACTGTTTTAGATGCATGCTTGTATGTGGGTAACACACACACACACACACACATATATAAATATATATATAATTTTTAATGTATTTATCTGATTATATGTGGATATTATGCATGTAAGTTTATGTTTGAGTATATATATACATATATATGCATATTGTGTGGGTCTGTAGGTACGTGTGAATATATAAATATATATGTGCACACATTTATATATAAATATATGTATATATAAATATATCTGTGCTTAATCTGCTTAGGGGAAAGGAAGGATGAAAGAGGGGGAAAAGAATAAATTAAAATGCATAGCAGAGATCTAACAACAACCTAATCTACAAGGAAGCAAAGAAGAAATGGACAATTATGAACATAATCTCTTTCATTATTATATATGCTTTCTTGAAATGAAAATTTATTATTATATATTTGAATCATCCCTGATGTTATGCAAGACACATGACAATATTTTGTTTTGTTTTATTACAATTTTTACAATTATTGTTTATTACAATTATTACAATAATTATTAAAATTATTTATTACAATATTTTATTTTCCTTTTTCTTTTTTTCTATTTTTTTATTTTGTATTCAATTCAATCCCCCAAAAAGAAATTAAAAAAAAAAAATTGTCATGACTCTGATCATAGCTCCTATCATTCCATTTTTTCCTTATTGTCTCAACCCTTCTTAAAATTATTCTTAGCTGAGAGATCTCCAATCAATACTTTCTCAGACTACAAACCTTCCTTTCTCAATCTTCAATTCTATATTATTCTCTACTTTTGAATTCCTCATCCTACCTCACTATCTATTTCTAAATAGCTCTGATTTCTAAATAGCTTGTGGTTCTCCTTTTCCTTTCCTATTCATGAGCTGTTGATTAGAAGTACAACATGCCTAAAGGCACTCAACCAACAATGCTTTTTTTTTCCAAAGTTACCTGAAGTCTCTTACTTAAATGATGGTTCTCTGGTTCTCTTACCTGCTAATTGTCAACTATCCTCTCTGAATATTCTCTTTTCCCTCTCTATAATCTATATATTAATATACATAATAGAATCTACATAATATATATAATATAATCACTATAATCTATAATTACTTTTCTAAATCTACTTTGCTAATAGTAAAATCTCTGATTCCTGTCAGTGTACCCTAAAGCTGTGCCCTGTGCCTTTATTCATTCTTTCATTATATTGTTTCCTTTGGTGACCTTATCAGCTTCTATGGGTTTAATTATCTATAAGCAGCTGATTTATTGTTATATATTCAGTTCTACAGACTGAGTTCCAGTCTTACCTCATAAACTGTTTATTGGACATTTTGAGCTGGGTGTCCTATAGTCATCTCAAATTCTACATGTTTAATGCTAAAACAAAACTCATTATCTTGCCCCCACCCCCCCCAAAAAAAATCTCTATTTCTGTTGAACCACCATCATCCCAATCTTTCAAGTTCATAACCTTGATATTCTTGATTCAACTCTCTCTCACCCCCAATTAATTAGATGTAGAATTTTGCCATTTTTACCTTGGACTCTGATATAGATCCAATATAACACCAATATAACACCACTCTACTAAAATGATAGTACTTAATCTCAGCTCTAACAGTGTCATTCTTTATTCAGTAAACTCCAGTGATCCTTTATTGCCTCCAGGGAAAACAAAGTGTCAATTCCTCTATCTAGCTTTTTAAAGCCCCTTTAACATAGTAGTTGTCTCTCACATTATACTCTAGAGAAGCCCTCCATGTCACTCCCATCCTCTCAACTGAAAATCTTACTTTTCAGAGGAAAAAAAAAAATTGGGACATTTGCTGATAACACTCCTCCATCTATCATTCAGACATCTTCCTCCACTATTTCCTCCTTCATTCAATCTCACATTGCAATATAGCTTTCTCTTTGCCAAAATAAGCCCTTAAACATGTATCCTTGATTCCATCCCCTCCTATTTCTCTAGCAGATTGCCCCCCACTATTACCTCTAATTTCTCTCATCTTCAATATCTTCCTCAATTAGCTCACTCCCTGCTGCCTTAAATTAAAAAAAAAAAATCCTTATTTGATATAACCATCCCTACTAGGTACATTCTATTTATCTATTCTCTTGAGAAAGTCTTCTATACTAGTTGCCTAATACTCTCTAAATTTTACAATCTGATTTCTGTTCTCTTCATTTAACTGAAACTGTTCTATCAAAAATTAACAATGATCTCTTAATAACCAATTACTTAATACTAATTGATACTTTAATGTCAATAACTTAATAACTAATAATTATCAATAACATTTTCTCAGTAGTCCTAAGTCTTTACCTATCTGAAATGCTGGGCATGATCATTCACTATGTTCCTCTCTCCTCTCTAGCTTTTCTTGATAATATTCTCTCCCAGCTGTCTTCCTATCTTTCTATTCCTTATTGTCCTTTTTTGCTACATCTTCTAAAGAATTCCTCTTACTTCAAGATTTAGCTCACCTTCCATACAAAGTAATTTCTGTTCTCCTCTGCTCCTGATAGTTTTCTCTCAAACTACTTTATTTATTTTTATTGATTTGCATTTATTTTCTTTATATTTATTATGTGTATATCTATATCTATATTTATGTGTGTAATTTTTGCCTTCCCCTTAAGATAGGCAATTGTTTTATTCTTTGTATTTCAATCAATGTTTAGCACATTATCTAATACAGAGCAGAACTTAATAAATGCTTATTGATTGAATCATTGATGTCTAAGCAACAGAGTTAAAAGATCCACTAGTGTTATCAGAGTTCTTAGAGTTTGGCAATATTGCGACTGAAGTTACTTTGAGAATCCTAAGCAACTTCCTTTCCTCTCTTAGATATTAATATATTACAGACACCTGGGATGGAAATAATTCCCAGTAATTCTTCCTCTCATTGACCATTTCTCCATAATATAGTCTTCCTTAACACACACACACATTCACACACATATATTACACTCACATATTAATATATAGACTAATAATTAGCCAATAAGTTTATGGTGACCACCTACTATGTGCTCAAAGAACTGTCCTAGGCACTAAGGATCAGTATTTAACATAAACATTTTAAGGTATGAAAAGCATTATAAATATACATGCATACATACAGACATATATCTATATATATGTATATATATATAATATAGTTGCATATATAGATAAATATGTAATAGCCTCATCTGATTTGATGAATAACTTATGAGTTAAGCATACAGGTATTATTAATTCAACTTTACAGATGAAGAAATTAAGGTCCACAGAAAATTAAGGGATTTTAATTTGAAAATTAAGGTCCTATAACTGGTAACAGCCAGAGATATGATTCAAACTTAAGTTCCTTACCCCAACCTCAACCCTTTCTACTTTTATCACACTGTTTTCTCCTTTAAAAAAAAGGACAAAAAATATCCTTGATCCCAGGGAATTTATAATATACCATGGTGACAAAATAAGGTATACACATAAGAAAAAAACTAAAGATCAAGATTGCATTATTTATTGATATAACAGAGTGTAATTGTGTGATACAGAATATAAACACAAAAGAAGAAAGAAAATCAATTGCTCATTGATATGTTATGAAAGAAAAACCTGGTAGACAAGACTTCAAATTTTAGAAAAAGCTTGAGTATTGGGTGTAATACATACTTACATCATGTGACATGAGAACCAAAATGTTATGTGACCTAAAGTTATATTTATATTAGCCATGTAGAAAACAAAAGAGATTCCAATGTCACTGAAAAATTCCCTGGCCAAACTACAGCTTAAGTATTTTATCTATTTCTGGGAATCATATTTATTTTGTCTGCTAACAAACTATGTTCAGAGAAGGATAGAGAACTGAAAAATATGTCATTTGTAAATTGCTTGAAGGAACAGAGACGTTTTTCCCAGGTATATAGATGACTTAGGAGGAGACAAACTAGCAACCTTTCAATATTTGAAGGCTTATGATAAAGAAGACAATTTGTTAGCAAAAAGTAGAACTAGAAGCAATGAGTAGAAAAAAGAAAGTAAATTTTCTAATAATTAGCACTCTACAAAAGTAAAATGAGCTTCCACCCCACCTAAGTATCTTATTTCTATCAACAATATTACCATTCTTCAAGTAATCAAGTTTTGTGATCTAGAAATAAACCTTCACTCTTCATTTTAACTCATGTGAAATCCTCTTGAACATTCCACCTCTTCCAACATATTCTCTCTCCTTACACCTTAACCACTCTAGTTCATACATTCATCTCTGATCTGAACTGTGTGCAATAGTTCCTTAATTGATCTCCATCTGAACAGACTCTTCTCTCACCAATCTGTCTTTTGCAAAGCAACTAAACTTACATTTCTATAATGCGGATTTGACTTTGTATGTAACTCCTCTACTTGAGAAGCTCCAGTGACCTGCATTTATTCTTCTGTTTGGCATTTAAAGCCCATCTTTTCAAGGTGATTACATATTACTCTTCCACATTCATTTTACAATTTAACCAAACTGACTTATTCAAATTCTCCCATAAGTGACATTCTATCAATTGTTTCCTTTGGATAGGCATCTTTCATCACTTGAAATTCCAACTTCTCTTGGAGAGCTATTTAAAATAGCTCCTGTAAAGGCTTAAGAATTTCCCCATGATCAAAGGCTTTTTCTTGACTTCTATGAATTATTTCTCCTCCCACATCCCCCTTCCCTCAACCCATCACTGTATATTTTGCATATAGCCTTTTTTTTTTTTAATTAACAAGTGGATATGTCATATTTACCTATAGATTGTAAGCTCCTTGTGGACAGGGTCTGTCTTAATTTTATATTTGTATTCCTATCTTCAAGGACAGCAAGTGGTATGTGATGGTCACATAATAAAATCTTGTTCTATTATCTGAGTAGAAGTCAGTGAGTTTCCCTTTATTGGAGATCTTTATATAGACCTTTATGATTTCATAACAGGCATATTATAGAAAAGATCTATTATTGCTTAGGTATGATTTATATTATTTTGTTCTATCTTTGACTCTTACTTTTCTGTCTTCTCATATCTAATCAATTACCAAGATGAATCAATTCTACTTCAGTAATGTCCTCTATCTCTATTTCCTATTGTGACCACTTCAGTGCAAGCTTTCTTTTCTATCCTTTTGATGGTTGATACATGCAGGGAAAGGGTATCATGAAATTCAAAGGTGTAATGAGAATGAAGAAGAAAGGATAGCCTAGAGTTGTAACTAGAAGGGAATGATTAGGTTTTAGATCTTGACAATCATAATGCAACTTGCACCCAATGAACAGCTAGAAACAACCAAAATTAGCTCCTGGTTAGTAAGAATAATTATTTAAAATAGGAAGAAACTAGATAGATTATATTATGAATACCTACCCATAATAACTCACCCACCCAATAATAAATAGTTCCCTATTCTGCAATACTGAATTTGTCTTAATTACTTCGTATATTATTTTCACAAAATGCATCATAAAAAGTTTATTTGAGAGTACCTGTCTCTGGCATTAACATATATAGATAGCTAAGGCTGTGGGTGACTCATTACCAGATGGTATAAGGAGATTATTAATCTTCTTTATTTAGGATGAAAGCTGAGAAAAGTTCACTAAGGCAATGGACACAGAGAGAAGAGAATGGAAGTTCTATAACTATTTTAAGTTTCTCTGAAGATTAATGGAGGAGAGGTCATAGGAAAATAGTAAACAAAAAGTTAACAATGGAGAAAAAAACCATATACAGTGGTTGAAGAAAGATGCAAAAATAGAGTTAAATACAATTAGACCAGAATGACAAAGTACTAAGTAGGATGTCCCAAAGTCTGAGTGCAGTTTTATTAAACTTAAAGTTTAACTTAAGATTTAAGTTTTCCTAATTTATTTAACTTATTTCATAATGCTGTTCATAATACGATGTGATATGACTGAAGAAAACAATTAAGACTGCCTTATAATAACATATATAATATGTATTTTAGTATATATAAATATAATAAAAAGAATAATAATTGTATGTTATTTTATTTCCTTTCCCCTAAAAATAATCTCTAACCTATATTCTTATGCCTAACATGTTTCATGGTTTTATGAAAACAAAAGATATTCTGGGACACACACTTACCACAATAGGTATAAATAAGCTTGGAATCAATAAAACGAACTCTTAGATTATGGAGCACAGCAGGTTCATGAAGATAGCTGAGAGCTGTGAGGTCATTTTCACCCACAAGGATATCAGGGTTTCGTAAGTGAGGCAGCTCCTTTGTCTTTGGATCTAGGTGATATTCCAAATCCTAAAATTTGAAGAGACAACACTTGTATGGATTATTCAAATTAAGACAAAATATGCCTCTATTTCTAACTTAGTACTACTGATGGAAGTCATCTATTGCTTCCAATCCTTATTTATTTCTAACATGAGACTGACTATTCCTGGCATCTTTTGACATGATGAAAAGTTGATAGGACTAGTAAGCCATGAAGCCAAATGCATCTTGTGGTTTCCTGCCTCTTATGTTTTTGTTCAAACTATTCTATCTGCCAAGAACATTGCACTCCTTATCTTTTTAATATTACCCAATCTTAAATCCAGTCTTTTCCTCCTCATGAATTTCCATAGTACTAATTAGCTTTATAAAATTTAATCGGCAATCAACCATATACTTCTGCTTTTTGAAACTTTTTATACATTAATTATTTTTTCATGCATCTATTCCCCAAAACTACATGTTCTTTGAATGCAAAAATCATAACATCAATGTTTTATATTTTCTACAGTGCCTTTCACATAGTAAATCCTCAATAAATATGTGTAGATTGATTGGCATAAATATCTAAACCTGGACTGGATTCCTCTAGTCACCCAGTTTTAAATAGTGTATGTATTATATGTCAGTGTTAGCATCAGCATAAGTAAAATTAATATAAGGTATCCCAAATCAATATAATACTTTTAATTTCCTGCTATTTTGGATTATTCATGTTAAATGTGTACTTCATTGGCATAGATAATTTGATAACTATATATCAATCTAAAGATAAAAAAATATATATATAACATTGGCCCAAAAGGTAAAACTCCAAACTTAATCTAAGCACACTGTGGTCTTTCCAAGCTTAATGACAACCTTTAGTTTCTGGTATTTCTCCTCTTCAACATAATATCTTGGAATGTATAGCTTAGAAAAATCTTTTCAGATTATCTGTAATAGTCCAACCTACTCATTTCATAGGTGAGAAGTAAGAAGATGCAGATAAAAGACTCGTCCAATATAACACAACTAGTAAACATCAGAGTACCCAAAGCCTACAGACTGGTGAAGAAAGAAAGAAAACATTACCTGGCCTCCCTCCAGGCGTAGCTGAAGCACTTTATCTCCAGGTTTAAAATCTTTGAGCAACTCTGCTGATTTCCAGACTTCCTCAGGATCAGGTATCCAAACCCTGGCAAACTATAAGGCAAAATAATAATTAGGCTAATTTCTTTGAAGACAATAGAATTTATAATTTATACTCCTATTTATGATTACATATTAATTTACAAATTAATATTAACTAATTTTTCAAGCGTTGGAATTAAATTTTTATGTCTAATAGTGGGATGATTATCTTCCAAAAAGTTCTGTCTTAGGAACAGTGTAGAATTTGCCCAGAGACAAAGGAAAAAACTTAAGGCATACGTTTTTAGGAACCTAAATATTGCTTGCATATACTGTGCACTAAATAGGTTTAAAAGTAAATTGTTCAAATCTTCAACCTGATACTGTTGTTATTTTTAACTTATGAAGAAGACAGCTTGCAAATTAACTGATGGAAGTGTTATATCACCATAAAGTAGCGGTAACTATTTCTTTTTCAAGAGTTTTATGTGAGGAAGCAGAGCTTTGAGATGCATATTTTTAGATACTGTGGTTTATTAATATTCCTATAAATACTATTTTTGGAACTAGGTCTTACTCAACAGGCACAATGCTTCAACCTGAACATGGGTTAAAAGGCCTATTTCCACTGAAGATGCTTTTAAAACATTTCCTAACTGTGGCTTAAAAGGGACTAGATTTTGACACCTTTTCTGACAAAATCGGATATCCAACATTTATTAAGCATTTACAATATGCTAGCCACTATGCTAGTTCTGGAACTAGAGGTACAAAACCGAAAATCATTTTTACCTTCAAGATATTTTCAGCCTATTGAGAGAAAATTCCATGTCTACAGACAAGTATGTATACAAAGTAAATTATATTCATTCAAGATGCAGAGGGAATTTGGGGGTGAACAGTTCCCATCCCCTGTCTTATTCATAGACACAAAGACAAAACACTTGTTAGGATGGACATGTGTTTGCTAAAACACATTATACCTTACTGCCCAGGTTCTTACTAGAAAGACTTTATTTCATGAAAGAAATATAACAGTATATGATTTTAGATCTGGAAGAGGCTTGAAGAAGCACAGATTTAGAGCTTAAAGAAACCTTAGAGATCATCAAGCTTAACTTTTCATTCTACAAATGAAGAAATAAAAGCCCAGAAAGATTAAGTGAACTGCCCAAAGTCACAGTCATAATTAGCAGAGATGTCATCTAAAGTCAGTGTTTCCAAATCCAATGTTACAAACACCATACATAAATTACATAAATGCCTCCAGTTACATGATTTCATGTTGCAATTTGTTTTTCAGAAAAACTATAGAGTTTGACTATCTAATCAAATTCTTACTAAGAATTTTGCACCTTAATATATTTCCCAACTTGCTTACATATACAATTCTTATAAATTTATTACTTTAAATTAAAATTTAATTAATTTCTCAATAATTCACTATCACCATTGTTTCCTAAGTAATGTGTTCTGAAAAACAATACAGATTAAATGCCACAAAGAACTGCATAACTTTTTTTTTTAATCTAGTATCACTGACAGGCTGTTAATAAGTGCTTAACACCTTTGCAGATGTCTTCAGAACTACTGCCAAAGCTGGCATTAAAAGAGCTAAAATAATCTTCCCCTTCAAAAATTTCTGTTAGATGACTAGAATAAAGAAAATTCATAATTTTTCCTTATATAATGCTTAACAGTCTATAGTGGATGATAGTGTCTACACTACACTTAGGTGTGAACTAAGATTTAAAATAAATCCTAAGAAAAAAGTTTTTGTTTCTAGACATGTTGGAAGCCAGAAAAAGAGCAAGGAAAGAACAAGATTTATTCTTGTGTTGAATGAATATGTCTAAATGAAGATGTAAGAAAAACATTCTATTCTGCTTTTGATTTTCTATCAAGAGAAATTACCTTCACACTAAGAAACAAGAATAAAAGAAATCTAAAGGAAATTGAAACCCAAAATAAGTGAAATGATGGCAAGAAAACACTTAACTAGTATCAATGAGTTCAAGTTATCTGGTCCAGTAAACTAGATGTCAGGATCTAAAGTGAAAATCTGTAGTTATGATTGTTGAGCACTGTCAATAATATATGAAGAATCTTGAATTTATATCAATCTGAATATATCAATTGAATCTTGCTTTATATCAAGGACATACAAAGCAGTTGGTAATCAATCTTACCTCAATTTTCAAAAGGGGAAGATAGATACTAAAATTTTGGCTATGAAGCTTGTTATCTACTGATAGGAAGCATGGTATGGTGAAAAAAACCTCTGAATTTAAGGGTCAAAATATCAAATCCTGGCTCTGGCAATTAATTCTCATATGAGCCTGGGAAAATCACTTTCCCTTTATAAGACAGTTTCCTTATCTATAAAAATGTGGAATTTGGACTGGATGGCTCCTATATTGACAGAATCACAGAGATAGAAGGGACTCAGATGCATTTAGTCTAATTCAAATTCAAAAGAATTCCCTCAATTGTTGGTCATGATGTCTTGACTTGTGCATGAATTGCATTCAAGAAAGACAAAATTGTACAAAGTTGTTGTCTACCTCTCTCCATTGACAGAATAAAAATCCAGACAACTAGTGACAGCCTGGTATACAGTGAATGATCTTGGCATATGTTTCAACAACCCTCATGACCACTAGAACAAATTGTTCTCATGTCATTTTTCTCCCCGGAGAAGTCTTCACATGTTTGGGATAGACATTCCCCAATTCACTGATATGTTTGAGGATATTGGTTCCTACAACTTATCTGCTGAGACAGTTTTATTGGGATATGGCCAGTGCATATGCTACAGTTTCTTGGAGTCACAGGAGACAGTGAAGTTATCCAGCCTGTAGTGAGGGGAAATTAAATCCCTTTACTTCAACAGACCCATTATTATAATTTTGGATAACCTTAGTTGTAAAGGAAATTTTTCCTAACATTAAGCCTGAATTTTGCAACTTCTAACCATTACTCATAGTTCTGTCCTCCAGAACAAAGCAGAACACTTCTAGGCTTCTCACAGATTTCTTTTCCATGACAAAAACCTGAAGACCTCCATTATCCTGATTGCCCTCCTCTGGACACTTATCAATGGCTTATCAATGCTGTTCCTAAAATACTGTGCTCAGATGTGGTTGATCATTATAACATATTTTTGCTTGATTGTTATTCTCCTCACAAGAGAAGGAAAACACTAGAAAGGGAATAAGCATTTATTAAGCACTTACTATGTATTAGGCATTGCTCTTTACAAATATTCTCCTTTACAAATTTATCTCACAAGGGAGGGTACATTTTGGAGTGGAAGAATAAAGTGGATAACCTCTCCCTCTAAAAAAATCTATAATTTAGTGGCAGCTAGGTGGCGCAGTGGATAGAGCACCAGTCTTGAATTCAAGAGGGCCCAAGTTCAAATCTGGCCTCAGACAGTTAACACTTCCTAGCTGTGTGACCCTGGGCAAGTCTATAATTTATATTGGACTATTTGAATTTCTATATGATATGACTATGATATAAAAAAAGATAAATTAATAAAACATGTTTTGAAAAAATATTATGCTTATAACCAAATGCAATATTCTCAGTGTGGTTAAGCAGGGAAAAGGACCATAGGCCTATCATTTCCCAGACCTGGATACTCTGGTTCTCTTATTGTAACTTAAGATCTGCAGTTTACCAAAACCTTCACCTCTTTTTCAAACTCCTGTCTAGCCAACTCTCTCATTCTGTACTTGCAAAGGTAATTTTTATATCCAAATATAACACTTTATCTCTTATGAGTCTCCATGTCCTTCCCAACTTTGTTTTACCTGAAAATTGTATATGCAAGACAACTATGTTTAATCTAAGTCACTGATAAAAATGTCTTCCAGACTTATAGAATACACATAACTAACAATATTCATAAAGGACAAGATATAGGTTTGCCATTCCACATTATAGCTCTTGTCCCTTATTCCAGTTCCCTTTAGTCTAAAAACTTTGCCATTTCCCTTCCATTGCTGTTTTGTGTTTCTGAATTACCTGTCTTGCTCCAAGAATTCTTTCCCACTCTACCACAGCCTCCATTTAGTGCCATATCTGGAACCATGTGACTCCCTAAGGAGGGTTCTCACAGATGCACTTCTGTGTATCTCCTTCAAGTCCAATTCCTCTCCTTTTTGAATCTATTTAGTTGTCTATCATTTCTTTTAAATACCAAGTGCAAGGGCATAGTACATCTGCAGGACTAGCTATGATGTGAATAGCATTACTGAGTCAATAAGTATCCAAGGCAAGGCAAGTTCAAGCTGCTGTACGATTTCTTTATGAAATGAAAGAATTTCAAGCAAAAAATGGGCCTCGTTCAATTTCTGCAGAAGTATTTTATATCTACAACATAGTTCAATTAGCCTTAAACTATCAAGCAAGTTGTAGAAGAAGGAAAAGTTCTAAAAATGAACAGAGGAGGAAGTGTGAGGAAAAAAGGAAAGATCAAGATCTTTCCCTAGACCAAGAGGATTTAAATGAGGAATTATGGTATGATTCTCTTGAAGAAGCTTCAACCCTGCCTAGAGAACAGATTATTGACAGGCCCACATCAACCCCACCTTCAGAGGTGGAGGAAGAAGGAGGGGAAGAGGCAGAAACACAAACAGAATTGCCTGTGAAGCAGCCTAAGCCTATGACAAGATTAGAAAAAAATCTCCCCCTTTCTTTTGATTTAGAACATAGGACAGTCATGATCTTGAAACATAAATCCATCAATATGGGAAGTATTACACATAATTACATAAATTACATAAGCACATAGTAACATAGTAACATAATACATGCTAGAAGTATATGACAAATAACATAATCAAATAATCATAAATTGAAAATTTATAAATGTCCATAAGTCCATTGTCCATTAATCTCATCTTGTGTGAGGAAGTCCAATGATTCCTGCTGGTTTTAAAGTTCTTTAACAGTCTTTTTATTAGCCATGCTCTTTCGGTGTAAGATGTTTCTTAGATCTTCTCCTTTATTTTGAGGTCTTTCTCTTTTTCTGTCTCTCTCTGATGGACAAGGCGAATATGACTTGTTGGCACCCATCTGATTCCTTCTCCTGCTGAAGAAATACAAGCAAACCCTCTCTCCCAGGCAGTTAACCTATCGAATTACCTTCTATTTACCACTTTCTAAATCTCTTCTCATCATCTGGCAATTACATTGGAGTTGTTTGCACTGGACACAGCCCTGTTGGTTTAAAAGGCCTGTATTCTCCCCAAGTGTAATCCATTTTTGCAACCTGATTGCCTTTTGGCTCACTTATCAGGTAATCCCTTTCTGCCATGTGATTGCTTTTCTGCTGGTTGATTAAATCAGAGTCCTGGCCTTCTAAAGGTTCTTTGGGTGTAACATCAGCTGCCATCATGCCCCAAGTCTTTTTTGCCTGGGGCCCTGGACCTGGGCCCCTCATCCCATTTCCCTGAATTATTCTACACTCTGATGCCCAATGGAATCCTCTGTTGCATTTTGGACATGGGGTTTTAGGTCTTCTCTCACCCTGTCTTTTCACTGTATCTCCATATCTACACTGAGCTCTTAGATGCCCAATTTTTCCACATTGAAAACATCGCCGAATTTCTCTAGAAGGCCCTTGCCAGGAGGGACCCTGTCTTTCCACGTTCATCATTGTCCGGGTGTAAAAAGCATTTGTTTCCACTGTAGCACAGCGTCTTATGATCTCCTCTAAAGGAGCATCTTTGTCTAATCCCCATATAATTCTTTTGCAAATCTCATTGGCATTTTCCTTAGCCAGATGTCTGGTCATTATTTCTGTAGCTGAATTTTCTCCAATAGTTCTTTTGACAGCAGTTTGCAAACGTCCCACAAATTCTGCAAAAGGTTCATTGGGACCTTGCTGTATTTTAGTGAAAGCCTCTCCGCGATCTTTCTGTCCAGGGAGGACACCCCAAGCTTTTATTGCAGCCTTAGCAATTTGTTCATATATTGTCATGGTATAATCAGTCTGTTCTGAATTCTCTCCATACCGACCTTCACCAGCCAAGTGCTCAAAAGTGAATTGTGTGTTAACTCCTATTTCCAAATTGCATCTGACTTGAATTTTACATAATTCATGAAATTCCGAAAGCCATAATAAATTTTCTCCAGGTTCCAGGCATATCCTTGCTATGGATTTCCAATCATTCGGGGTTAGGACAAGATAAGACAAACCATCTAGTAACATTTTGACATAAGCTGATGTAGCCCCATAAAGGGTACAACCTTTTTTCAAATCCTTAATTTTATTCAAATCTAAAGGTGCATATCTTCTCCTTTTTTTACCTACAGAGTCAATATTTTCAATCACAGGATATGCAGGTATAAAATCACTTATATCCTGTCCTTCTCTCATTTTTAAAACTTTTCCTCCATTTTTTGCATGAAATTCTTACTAGGTTCTTCCTGAGTCCATCCTACTTAAGATTTGAGGGCAATGGGGCCCAAAAAGGTCATTTATTCAACAGACAAAACAGTAAATTAAAAAAATCAGGATTTCATTCCAAAACCTATGATAACAAATCCAGTACTCTCTTTAACTCTTTCATATTTCTGTCAGCTATGCCAAGTCCTTTTGATTCTACCTTCTCAATAACTCAGTCCTTTCCACTTTATTCTGACTGCCAGCTTTTAGTAAAAATCTTTCTTGCTATCTGCCTAGATTGTCAAAATAGCTTCCTAAGTCTTCATTCTCATAGATTCCATTCTTTCCCTGCTCCAATGCACTTTTTATAAATACCACCAGACTAATCTTCCTATGATTAAGACCAAGAGTAATATTTCCCTCATATAATCTCTTCTATTCCTCTTTGACTTTTTCTGCATTAAAATAGCCTATCTGCAAAATCTAAGTAGATATCTAATAACCCAAAGTGTTTCACTGGAGATAAAATTAGATTGCTTGTTTATGAGCTACAGTTTATTTTCTGTATGGTTGAATAAAGGCTGTCGAACCTAATGTCATGCATTTGCATAGAATTTGAGGCTTTCACTAAGAAAAAAAACTCAGTTTACTTAAGCATGGATTATTTGGATATGGGTTATAATATTTTGATATTTCTAAAAAGGCAATAAGTATATCTAAAGCTATTTAGGGAGAGACTGGGAAACATTCTCTCTTTCCCCATATAAGTAAAGAGGTTATAGCAAAGTGTATTTACGATTGATTCAATGATTGGACTCAAAATGTAGTAACTAATTGCTAAGCCAATTCATTGGTGTGAACCAAGGAACGAATGTTTATATAAATGAAATACAAAACACTTTTCTTTTATTAAAGCATTTTAATTTTCAAATCATATGCATGAATAATTTTTCAACATTGATCTTTGCAAAACTTTGTGTTCCAAATTCTCCCCTTTTTCCCCCAATGCCTTCCCCTAGATGGCGAGTAATGCAATATACAAAACACTTTGCTTTTCAAAAAAAAAATATATATATATATTAAAATTTTAGGTTTTTCTAGAATGATGAGTTTATAAATCATGCTATCCATGAAGGCCACAAGAAGAAAAATAGGTCAGAAGAATATATGAATTCTTGTGTTACAGAATTTTTCAGTTCAGTCATTTGTATTAAACATAATTTAAGGTAAAGATAACATCATATGCCAGGGGAAAAGTTTTTTTTAATAATATGTTAACAAAATATTGATGAAATGGTTCTCACTGAAACCACACATTGGTCATTCCAATGCTCTTCCCTTTAAGAACAATGTGGTAATGATAAACAATTCAACTCATTGGAGTCTGTATCACAATTAGCAATCCTTCTTCAAAACTTTACCATACATCCATAAATTGCATTTCAGCAGTATAACTATTTCCCTAGAACTTTTTTTAATGTGGGACATTAACTGGGAAACAAAATTGAATTTACATGAGAAAACTAAACTAAATATCTTTCTAAATCTAAATCTAAAAATCTTTCAATGTAAATGGATAAGATAAATGTGGATGAATCACTAAGAGAAAATGCATTGAATAGGAATAGGGAGAAAAATTTTAATTCAAAGATAAAAATTTAAAGAATAGAATATTCTTTAATGCCCTGGGTTGTATGTTTTGCATTGTAGTCAATCAAATATTTTTAATTTGAAAAATAACAGGTTGTGAACTTTAATTCAATCCTTTAATTCAATGAACATTTATTAATCCTTTGGCTTGATTTTGTATTTAGCATTTTGCCATAGCAATATATGGCAAATCCATGTGCATACAAATTATGTATATTTGTATGTATGGCTATATGTATATAGCCAAACATGTATATGTTCATTTCTATAATAAACTGTGCGTTGAATAAAATTAAGACAACTCTGAGATACCACTACGCACCCGTCAGATTGGCTAAGATGACAGGAAAAGATGATGATGAATGTTGGAGGGGCTGTGGGAAAACTGGGACACTGATGCATTGTTGGTGGAGTTGTGAAAGAATCCAACCATTCTGGAGAACAATCTGGAATTATTCCCAAAAAGTTATCAAACTGTGCATACCCTTTGATCCAGCAGTGCTGCTACTGGGCTTATATCCCAAAGAAATACTAGAGAGGGGACCTGTATGTGCCAAAATGTTTGTGGCAGCTCTTTTTGTAGTGGCTAGAAACTGGAAAATGAATGGATGCCCATAAATTGGAGAATGATTGGGTAAATGGTGGTATATGAATGTTATGGAATATTATTGCTCTATAAGAAATTACCAGCAGGATGAATACAGAGAGGCTTGGAGAGACTTACATCAACTGATGCTGAGTGAAATGAGCAGAACCAGAAGATCACTATACACTTCAACAACAATGCTGTATGAGGACGTATTCTGATGGAAGTGGAAATCTTCAACATAAAGAAGATCCAACTCACTTCCAGTTGATCAGTGATGGACAGAAACAGCTACACCCAGAAAAGGAACATTGGGAATTGAATGCAAACTGTTTGCACTACTGTTTTTCTACCCAGGTTACTTATACCTTCGGAATCCAATTCTTACCGTGCAATAAGAAAATTGGATTTACACATATATATTGTGTCTAGGTTAATACTCTAACACATTTAATATGTATGGGATTGCCTGTCATCTAGGATAGGGAGTAGAAGAAGGGAGGGGAAAATTTAGAAAAATGAATACAAGGGATGTTGTAAAAAAAAAAAAAAATTACTCATGTGTAAGGGTTAGAACTGAGCAATGCACTTGGATAATGAAGCATGTGAGACTAATTGCCAATTGGACAGTTTCCTGTTAACTTGTTTGAAGGTTGACCCTACCCAGCTGTTCTGTGCTGACTTGACTGGTGGGACAAAGAGGGGGAAGTGACGTGTGTGAGAGGTGTAGGAAGAGGAAGAGGAAATTGAGACGCTGATGCTGAGTCAGTCTTTCCTGGTGTTTGAGGGAAGA
This sequence comes from Sminthopsis crassicaudata, assembly GCF_048593235.1. Lineage (NCBI taxonomy): Eukaryota > Metazoa > Chordata > Mammalia > Dasyuromorphia > Dasyuridae > Sminthopsis > Sminthopsis crassicaudata. Next base: position 524,144,013 of record NC_133618.1, read on the forward strand.
AGGTGTGTGTGTGAGATTGCTAGACCTAACCCCCTGACCTTGACCATAGAAGATCAAGAATAAAGCCGTCTAGTGATCCTGACTCCAGCTGATTTCTGGGAAAACAGAGTTCCAGCATTTTGGCGCCCATCCCTAGTGAACACCTGGTCTGAAGACCCACATGTTCACTCTTATGCATATGTACTGTCAAAAAAAAAATTATAATTATAAAATTAATTTTAAAAAATTTAAAATAAAAAATAAAATGTGTTGAATAAGCATTGTTCAATATTTCTATATCAATCACAGAACTGTTGTCAAAAACAAGCAGTGATACCTAAAAGATTAAAAAATGTTACCTTTAATCAAATTCTAATCACTATAGAAACCTGGATAGCATACAAAACTAAGTTTTGGCCAAAAGAACTATCTCACCTATAATTTGATCTGTTCATGTTTTTAAATTTCACTTATAAAAATCAGTGAAATGAAAGAAAAATTCTAACTTTTAGATATTGTTAGTGACTAAATATCATGAGATTATGAAATGTTAATATTGGAAAAGGCTTTAGAAATCATGCTCCTTCAACCAGGGGTTAAGAGAGAAGAAAAAGAAAGAGGAAAGTGCATTTATTATATACCAAGCACTATGCTAGTTGTGGAGATAAGATAACAAGACAAATAAAGGCAGTCTCCCTTCCCAAATTTTGATGACAAGAAGTTTTCATTTTGATGACAAGAAGACAGCATATAAGAGAGGAAGTTTAAAGAGGGGAAGCAGAGGGCAGAGTAAGCACAAAGGCTAGAACTTCTGATGATGTGGTATTTCCAGAAAAGCTCTAAGTAACCATCTCATCAACTTCAGGGTGGAGTTGTCCTCATGACAGTAAGGCAGCTGGAGAGTTTGTGGGGCAGATCAAGGAAGTGGAGAAATGTGTCTGGGACTTCCAATGATTTGGCAGTTCCTTTAGCCTGGCTCCAGTGCTTAATGGTGGCCCTGAACAAGTCTTCTGTTTAACCCTAGGCTAAACCTCTGCTTAGCTCAGTTTCTCCATCTATAAAATGGGGATTATAACAGTGCTTATATCCTAGGGTTGTCATGAGAATATAATGATATAAAATTTGTAAAGCACTTTGTAAACCTTAAAGCATTATAGGATTAGGAGTGGTAGTTGTAGCAATAGTGGTAGTAGTGACAATATTACTAGTAGTAGTAGTAGCAGCAGCAGCAGCAGGTGGTAGTAGTAGTTGCAATAATAGTACCAATACCAGTACTACCACCAATCAGCAGTTGAACATATCAGGAAACCATCTAGTGGTGGCCAATCCATCAGTATATTATATAAAAGAAAAAATGTTTTTATCTATATTGTTAAATATTTCCCAAAGAAATTTTTTTTAGTTTAAAATTTTAAACTTTTTTTCAGAATTTTTTTCAGAGTATATTTAAAGGTTTCATTGTTTTCAAATACTGTTATTCCAGGGGCTCAGCAGATGTTGCCAGCTGAATTGGCACTTTTTCCCCATAGCTTATTATCTTCCTTGCTGGATTACAGATTATATCCCAAAACACTTAAACAATGTTCTTCTCATTTTTTTCTACCCCAAAATCACTAACAGCTTCCTTCATAGTTTATGAGTCTTAGTCTTACTTGTGCTGTGCTAAATTAAATAACAGGGGGATCAATAAGCATAAAAGGGGGAAAGAGCATATGCTAATTAGGAAAAGGAGAAATTAATGTATTAGTTTTAAAAATGATTAAATATTATTAATTACAAAAATTGTAATTAAAAGAAAAAGCAACCGACAAACAAGAGAGACCATAGCAAAGGTAATTAAACTACTAATCAAAAAATTCCGAAGACTAACATATCCAAAGTTAGAAGAAAAAAGAATGCAACAGAATGTATCCTTTTCATCTCCCTAGTATCAAGATTCTGAAATTTAAGACCCTAAAATATTATGAAGTGGACAAAATTTTAGCAGTCTACTCTTTTGACAGAATGAAAATATTAAGTGTTTACTATACATGAAATATTGTGGTCGGCAGTGAAGCAACAATAGTGTGATAGATTGTCCAAGGATATAAAACGTAACACAGTAATGACTATGGCAAAACCAGGACTAGAACATGTGTCTCCTGGTTACTGTCCAGAGATTCCTTCTGAATTTAATGAAAAACACATGCCAGCATTATAAATAGTGACATAACAATGAAAAAAAAAAAAAAAAAGGTAGATTAGGCATATGGTGAAAACAAAACAAAAAATGGATGATCCATGTGTTCCATGATTATCTTCACAATGTTAAGAGAAATTGAAGAAGGCCATTTGAATGTTCTATGTACCACTAGAAGCAATAATATAAATATAAGTAATATAAATATAAATATAAGTAATATAAATATAAATAATATATAAATATTATATATAAAAATATATAATATATATAAATATATAAATATAAATAATAATATAAAAGGTCATGGACAAATTTCACAAAGGATGGGCAGATATGGGCAAGCTTGCAGACTAGATCATTAAAGGAAATACCCATGTGAGATCCCAGATCCATGTTAGCTATATATTAGGAATCAGATATCTTCATTTTGACTGGAATTCTAGATTCAGTAGCATCTACATCTTTTCTTGGTATCTATTCCAAAGACCTTTAGTTATATTCATAGACAGTCATCCTTGACTCAATTCTCAAATCATCCCACATATTCAATCAATTGTCATATATTCTGTCACTTCTATCTTCATAACATATTATGCATATATCTCCTATTTTCTCCCTTCCCTACACAAACCTTCACCCTAGTTTAATCACATCTTTCAAATGGACTACTGGAATTCTGATCCTTTTGCTCTCTCTGCCTCAGGCCTCTTCCCACTCCAATCCATCCTCCAAAATTCAAAATGATTTTACTAAACTTTATCACCTCATTTCCCTACTCAATGAATTCAAATAGCTCCTTACTTGATGCTTGAATCAAATATTATCTCATATGTTGGGCAGTTAAAATCTCATCACAATCTCTTCTTTTCTTTCCAGTCTTTTTAACATATTGTTCTCCTCATATTTTTGTGCTAAACTAATCACTGTTTCACACATATAAAACATGTTACGTGCTGCTCCCTTTTGTGACTGTCATCCAAGCTTGAAATGTGCTCTGTTCTCACCCATACCTATTGAAATCCCTGATTTCCTTCAATATTCAATCCAAGTGTCTTTTTCTTCATGCTTGTTCCATTTCTATTTATGCCTCTTTCCTATATGTGTGTATATATACATATGTATACACAAAGACATGTATATATAAATATATGTATATACTACATGTCTATATATTCATACATATATATTTCTTCAACGTATAATTAGATGTGTGCATGACATCTCTTCCATTAAAATATGGTCTCCCACAGAACCAAAAGAACATTGTACACAGTAACAACAACATGCTTACCTTAGATCATAACACCTTGGGAGAACAGAAAACTTACAGATTCATAGAAATATCTCTGAAAACTTTTGCATAAAATCCCCAAAGCATAAAATCCCCAATGCACCCTCCAACTTGGAAGCAGAACTTAATTTAACAAAGAGTTAATATTGTCAAGTAAGAGTCTGGGAAAATAAGCAAACAACAGGAAAAGATTTTTAACCTTAAAAAGGAATTGTGATAAGGAAGATCAAAACAAACACTAACAAGTTAAAGCTTCAAGCCTCCAAGAAAAAAATATGGAAGAACTCAAAAAAGGATTTTGAAAATCAAGAAAGAGAGGTAAAGGAAAAATTGGGAAGAGAAATGAGATTGATGCAAGGAAATCATGAAAAACAAGCCAACAGCTTGTTAAAAAAAAATACTGAAGAAAATAACACCTTAAAAAACAAGCTAGGACTAATGGCAAAAGAAGTACAAAAAGCCAATGAGGAAAAGAATTCCTTAAAAAGCAGAACTGGAAAATGGTAAGAGATATACAAAAATTCACAAAAGGAAGAAAGGAAGGGAAAAAGGAAGAAAAGAAAGAAAAGGTAAAATTAAGACAAATGGGGGAGGGAGGAAATACACTGAAGAAAACAACTTCAAAAAAGAATTGTAGAGGGCAGCTATGTGGTGAAATGGATAGAGCACCAGTCCTGAAGTTAGGAGGACCTGAGTTCAAATTTGTTAATCTGACCCTTAATACTTCCTAGCTGTGTGACCCTGGCAAGTCACTTCACCCTAATTGCCTCAGGGGAGGGAAGGGCAGGGCAGGGCAGGGCAGGGCAGGGCAGTGCAGGGAAGGGAAGGGAAGGGAAGGGAAGGGAAGGGAAGAAAGAATGTTCAAATATTAAAGGAGGTAAAAAGCTAACTGAAGAAAATAATTTAAAATTAAATTAAAATAACTTAAATTTATAAGACTATCTGAAAGCCAAGATCAAAAAAGAGCATAGGTGTCATCTTTCAAAAAAATAAAATTGTCCCGGAAAACTTCCCTATTATTCTAGAACCATAGAATATAATAGAAATTGAAGGAATCCATGGATCACTACCTGAAAAAAGATCACCACCATCCCAAAATGAAATCTCCCAATAGTATTATACCCAAATGCAGAGCTCCCAAGTCTGGAAGAAAATATTGCAAACAGCTAGAAAGAAACAATTCAAGTACCATATAGCCACAGTTAGTAGCCTCTATATTAAAGGATCTGAGGGCTGGAAAAATGATATTCCAAAAGGTAAAAAATCTAGGATTACAATCAAGAATCACATAACCAGCAAGACTGATTATAATTCTTTAGGGGAAAAAAATGGAAATTCAATGAAGCACTTTCAAGCATTTTTGATGAAAAGATGGGTACTAAATAAAAACTTGACTTTCAAATACAAAGGCAAGAGAAGCATAAAAAGGGAAAAAGGAAAAGGAAAATCATAAAGGACTTAAGGTTAAAGGTTAAACTATTTACATTTATAAACATTTTCTAATTTCTTAGGAGAAGAGAGGGAGTAGGTATTAATTGAATTGAAGGGATAATATCTTAAGTATAAAATTAAAGGATGAGGAGAGAAATGTACTGGGATAAAGAGAGAGATAGAATGGGGTAAATTGTCATAATAACATTACATAACATAACAAAATAACATAAAAATGCCAGAAAAAGCTTTTACAATGTTGGGAAAGAGAATGGGAAAAGAAGCGATAACAATCTTATTCTCATCAGAATTGGCTCAAAGAGGGAATAACATACACACTTAATAGGGTATAGAAATCTGTCTTTAGGAAAATAAAAAGGAAGAAGATAAAGGGGGAGGGAAGATAAGGAAAAGGAGAGCAGATTGGGGGAGGGAGTAGTCACTTTTGAGTAGGGACAGAGTGAAATAAGAGAATAGAATAAACAGGAAGAAATATAGTTAGCAAAAGTAATTGTGAAAAAAATTTGATAACTATATGAATATGTATACATATATTGTATTTGACATATACTTTAACATATTTAACATGTATTGGTCTTCCTGCCATCTGGGGGAGGAGTAGGGGAAAGGAGGGAGAAAATTGGAACAAAAGGTTTTGCAAATGTCAGTGCTGAAAAATTACCCATGTGTATATCTTGTAAATAAAAAGCTATAAAAAATATTTGAGGCAAGTTTCTCTGATAAAGCCTTCATTTCTCAAACATATAGGAAACTGAATCAAATTCATAAAAATAAGAGCCATCCCCAGATTAATAAATGATCAAAAGATATGAAGTTTTCAGATGAAGTACTCAAAGCTATCTATAACCATATTTTTAAAATTCTTTAACTATTTAATGGAGAAATGCAATTTAAAATAATCCTGAAGATATTAGCTATTAGGTTAACTAATAGGAATGAAAAGGAAAGTGACAAATGTTGGAGGGGATGTGAGAAAAATTCGACAATGGTGTTCTACCATTCTGGAGTGCAATTTATGTCCAAAGCGCTTTATGAATTTATTTTAAAATTTAAGAATTTATGTCCAAAAGAGATAAAAACAAAAAGGATAAGAACCTGTATTTCTACAGAGCATCTTTTTTTCTGAGAGCAAAGAATTAGAAATTGAGGTGATGCATATGAATTAAAAAACAGCTGAACAAATTATAATACGTGATTATGATGAAATACCATTTTGCTGCTATAAGTTAGAAGCAGGCTTTTCTCTGAAAAGCCTATAAAAATTTCCAGGAGCTGATGTAAAGTGAAATATACTATATACAAAGTAACAGTAATTTAAGATGATCAGCTGTCAATGACATCCTATTCTTAGCAATACAATGATCCAAGACAACTCTGAAGAAGTTAATGATAAAAAATGCTATCCATACCCAAAGAAAGAACTGATGATTTCTAAATACAGATCAAAACATCTGTTTTTTAACTTTATTTTTCTTGAGTAAACTATGTTTTCTTTCACAATATGACCATTAGGGAAATATTTTGAATAATTACACATGTATAACTTATAATAAAGGGGGTTGGAGAAAAAGGAAGAGACAAAAATCAAGGTTTTTATAGTCTTAAAAACAAATGTCAAAAATAATTTTTCATGTAAAAGGCTGAAAATGAAATACTAGATTAAAATGAAAAAAAAAAAAAAAAGACTATTCTATTCTGCATGACTTCTCTTTAGCAACATTACCTTCTTTCTAGTACTGTTGGCAACTAACTTCACCTAAAGGGCAATCATCCCTTGTTAATGTTGGAGTAAAGAATATCATGTTTTTCACCATCTATGCTAAAGTTAAAGACAGCAGATGATGGGAGAAACTGAAAGAACCTATAGATGAAAAAATAAAGTATGTTTTGGGAGAAAATAAACTTTTCAGTTAGTAAGCTTTAATAAAAAAATGAATAGGGCTAGTCACTAAAATATCTATCCAAGGAAAGCAAACAGAATTTTATCACTCTCAGTTTTAAAGAATAGAAAACTATACACAATATCTGTTCCTAAAAAATTGTATAAAAGGTAATAGAAACAGTGTTGTAAGGAAAGTGCTTTATAATCCTTAAAAGGTCATTTTTTTCATGACTTCAGTATTTATAAATATTTTATCTCTATGATGTCAATTTTTTAAATTAATCATCTTTTCACATTTAAATTTTCTATAAAGCTTAGCTTTTAAAGCTTTAATGCTTAATTTCTGTCAAAAAATTACTTTATTCTCACGATTCAAGAAATGGTTGTTCTAACAATTTGGGTACTCCTTCCAGGTTCATTTTTCCATGATTGGAAATTAGATAACTATATTCATGAATTTCTGTGGTCTTAAAAAATCATTACTTGGTGAGGCACCTTTTTGAATTTATCTAGGTTAGTCCTCAGAAAATAGATACAATTCACTGTAGGCTTTTTCAGTTTGGTAGACCTGCCAGAGTTCCTTTTCACTGATATTACCTTGGAGAATAGAAGTTACTTCTATTGCAAGATGGGAAAATTTCAATGGAGGGTGAAGGATTTAGGTATTTGTCCCTTAAAAGGGCTTGATTTTTTTTTCTTTTTGATCTCTGGTCATTTTGTTGATATGGAGAGTTCTAAGGAAGGAACTTCTACCAAAGATAATCAGCATAGTAGTGTTTGCTGGATGCACTAAAAAGGAAAAGTGGCCTGCCTAGCTAACCCAGCCAATTAAAAGGAAAGTGTAGAACTGAGCCTAGGACTTCCTGACTCCAAAATTAGTTGTGCCCTATGCCACATTCCTTCTCAAAGAGAATTCATGCTTACAAAAGTAATAAGAGGAACTTTCTATTTGAAGAAATATATTGGAAAAGTTCCCTATTTGAAAAGAATTCTTTACAAAAAAATTTTTAAACTATATTTTCACTCCAAATATGCACTTTTTGTAATACAATTTCTAAATATTGGATTTTCTTAAGAGACTGCACTAAGCATTACTAGGTATAATTAGGGATGATGGCAGTTGGAAACAGAAAGAGCTACTAAAGATTTCTATCATATGAACTAAGTAGTTTATGTAGAAAAGAGGTCTGCTGATCACTACATGTGACTGCTAATTAGATCATAAGATAGTAGATTCTAAAAGAGTAATAAGGTTTCTTTTTATAAATTCTTACCCCTGATGGTACTGAGAATTACTGAAATGAGTTATTGTGTTTTGTTTTTCTTTTTAGATCCAATATGATCTTGATTTCATAGTTTTTTGTGAACTTAAATTCCATATTTTCAAAAAGTAGTACAACTTCCAAATATGTTACCATCATTATACATTTTTTGACAACACAGATCTGAGGGATAATAGACTTTAGACAAATCATGAAGGATGAAATCATTACGGGAAAAATCCCACAATCATTGGAGAAAAGCTTCAGACTTTTGTGATTTGCTTAAGTATAAAATAAAATAAAGAAGGAAGTGACTTCAAACAAAAAGTATTTCATAATTTAAATGTTAATAGATTGATATTCCTGTAGTAATTTATTAATAAAGAGTTCTCAATTCTAAAGTGTTTTAAGATCTACATCTCCCTTAAAACCAGCTTTAAGGAAGAGAGTGCAAGGACTATTATCCTAATTTTACAGATGAGAAAACTGAGATTCAAACAAATGAAATGACATACCATGACATACCAGTCACATTACTAGAAAATGTCTGAGGCAAATTGGTAGAATGGTCAGATTTTCCAACAGCCATTTCCTATTGGGAACCCAAATTTGTTGTCTTTTTTAAGTAGGTGCATAGGACCATCATCAAAATTGCCACCCACCATTTAGAGAAAGATAAATGAAACCCAATTTTAAAACTTGTCAGTCTTGATATAATTCTAAACTATCAGGAAAACACTGTCTTTGCAAAATGTAACCAGTCATTTCTTAGCTTTCAAAAGTTCAGTGTTTTATAATTTATAGAGATCTATTCATGTTAAATACTCAAATAACATTATGCAAAGTAGTAATTATGGTAGAATGAAGGAAAGAGGGGGAGCAGCGGGAGACATTAATATTTAGGGGAAGGAATATAAATTCAGGACAAAAATAACTGACTTCAGTATCTTGTTGAGAGAAAAAGATTTCTCAAAACTAAAATTAAGCATGTAGAAAACTTACAAACCACTGGAATAGCATGGTATAAAGGAAAAATAATATATTTGAAGTCAGAAGGCCTGAATTCAATTCCTAACTTTTCCACTTAGTCCTTGTGTGACTTTGGGCCATAGTCTCCTCACAGCAATTTCTCAGACTTCTTCTAAATCTAAATTCATTACATATAGTTATTATTAAATGATAACTGAATGACAGGGAGAGGGTAGAATATGGAAGATGACATTACTAAGACAACTTGTTTTTCTAGTATATAGGAAGAATCTGTGCTGAGTGCATAGGTAAGAAGCTAGGTTTTCTGGAAGTCCATAGTTGAATTACCTGGTGCTCTTAATTAAAAAGTCTGCTAAACATAGCACACAAACTAACTTTCTGGGAACCCCACATTCAAGTTCCATTAATGAAGTGATTCATAGTCTTGTCACTATTTGCCTCTTTTTAAAAATCCATTTTCCTTATTCATGAGGAATTTATTGAGTAAATGATGGGAGGAACCCTGGAACTGTCCTCTGACTTTGGGGGAGAAGCTATGGGTGAACTCTTGAGAAATTCTCCTCTGGGACAAGCCCGCCTCAAGGAATCAAGATAAAGTGGCTTCATTCTGTTATCTTGGTGGGACTAGTTACTCCCTCTATTGAGTTGAGTCCAGGACCTTAGCTAGAACTTATTCAACTGGAAATCTAGGCTTGGGGACAATGACAACATTGAAGGAATTTCATTCAATTGATCTCTTATTTAGAAAGGGCAATTTAAAACTCATTTCTTTGCAGAGGCCCAAAGCAGGACCAGCCTTGTCAAGGAACATCTTTCTCCTTGGCATAGATTCTGTCAGGACCCCTGCCCACTGTGAAGACATTCTCTTCTCAGTGTTAACTCCTCTGTTTATTTTCCTGCCAGGACCTTGCCACGGAGGAAGTCCATCTCCTAGCAAAGCTGACCTCTGCAGTGCCATTAAACTTCTTTTGCCAGTTCGTGAATTTTTTCGGGTTCGTGCACTGACCAGAAGGGGATTCTCACAACTCCACACTGCTACTAATCACATCATAAAGTCTTGCCCTCTTCCTTTGTTGTGCTTCTCCAAACTTAATCAAAGAAGGTTGTGCAATATAGTCTTCCATCAGCAACATCTCCAATCAACAGTGAACCTCGTGGCAGTTCCATGAACAAGATGCCATCTAGACTCTCCAATAAGATTCCATAAATGAAGTTTCATGTCTGGGCTCCAATAATTTTTCCTGGATATCCCCAATGCTTGGAATTTCCTCCCTTCTCATCTCTATCTCCTGGATTCCCTGAATTCCTTCAAGTAGCTTCTAATATTCCATCTTCTATAGAAAATCTTTCCCAACCATTTTAATTCAATTTTAATTCAATCCTTCTATTAATTTTTTTTTCTAACCTGTTTGTTGTACATATGTTTGCTTGATGTCCTCCCATTAGATTAGAGGCTTCTTGAAGGCAAATACTGTCTTTTGTCTTATGCCTAGAAATAAGACTCAGGGAAGGAAAAGTCCAGGAGTCACCAAAAACAGCAGCACAAAGTTTGATCTGAGGCCAATGGTGTTTTGCAACTTTGTCTTATAAAGCCTACCAGATAGCAGAAGTCCTGGTCCCATTAGCTATAGTTATTCCTAAAAGTCAGAAGTTTCTAGATTAATTATTTACAAGATTAGAACTATTTTTGTAATATTCTAAAGATATAGTTTTCTGAAACTACATAATTGATATATTAATGCCAGGAAGTTATACAAACTACATGAATATTAATTTATATGGTTTTATTTATAATAGTTACTACAACAGAAAGACTAAATAATTCATGATTTCTTAAGAAATATAAACATTTATTACTTAAATAAATATACTTGGTAGTTATATTTTCATTAAATAACAATCTTAATAGATAAACATAAGCTATTCCTATCCATGTTTTCTTTTAACAAGGTACTTGAAGTTAAGTGAATATACTAATTCTAATTTTCCAATGACTTCTCAATCTATTCTTTGTAGAAATTTTTAAAAATATACTATTACTATAGTGCATTGAACCAAAAATTAGGGAACCAAGTTGAATAATTTTTAGTTGCCTATAGGTTTTGGATAGATATTTCCTAATGTGCTCTTGTTTTTTAAATCACAAATTTTAGACAACTTTCTCGCAGGATGCATTTCTTCCTTTCCAATTAATCAAATAAAGTAACTATTTTAATAGTTCAATTGTATAAATCTTTTTCTTCTACATACCATAATCAAAGTTCAAATTGGGCCTTTTCACAAATACACATAATTTATAAATGTCCAAATCAAAAGTTTTAGTCAGAAATATTAAAGTTATATTTTTCCTTTTTCCTATATATATTTAACTGAATTTTTCAACAAATACAGCTTATATCAAAATACTATTACAAGAAATCAGAAAGTGAAATTACAGTTACTTAATCCTTAATTTGCCTCAAAGTCTAAAAATGCACCAATATTCCTTTCTAAATGTTTCTTACAAAGTGAAAAGGCTTTCATTCAAATGAAAATACTTTTTTCCAAATGTATAATTGCTGTATTTTTTGGCAGCTTCCAAATTAGCAAGGTTAAGTGAGAAGTTGCATACAACAGAAGGAGGAATTTCTATAACCATTGATAATCTGTCAAATTCTATATAATCAAAATATTCTTCTACCAGGAATACTTTATCTTCTTTAAAATTAGAAGAAAATTGTTTCAGTTTGTCACCTCTGGAAAGCTAACTCACTTTATGCAAGAGAAAACTTCTCAATGAAATTGCAAAGTTGCCAGTGACAGAGAGCTTTTATCATTATTTTGTAGACAGTCTTCCAGAAAAAAATTCATTATTTTCTCTATCTCCTCAGGCAGTATTGGAACACATTGTACCTCTTGATGAATTAAGCAGTGAAGTAAAAGGATTGCATACTCCAGAGTTTTTAAAAACAGTATCAAAAACTCACTTCATACCCCTAAGGTACCAATAAAAATTAGCTTTTTAATATCAATTTTTTCCCCAAGAATTCTGCAATAAAATGCCTAATAACTTCTTCACACATTTAGCCTTTGCTGCTCATTCTTTAAAATTTACACATTACCGACTTCATTGTTGTATGCCTATGAAACCTGCAGAGTCTACCAGCATCATGCCAAAAAACTAAACCAATTCCATTTGCATTTTCTTAGAAAGATTATGAAGATTACTTAGCAAGAAAAAATCCAGAACTTTGAAGGCCTCTCTCAATCTGAACTGCCAAGCATTCAAACTCTACTGCAGTGAGCACAACTCCAATGAGCTGGCCCGCATAACCTGAATGTCAACAAGTGTTTACCTAAAAGATCATTTTACACAAGGCAAGTGTTCACACAAAAGTCAGAAGCTTACAAGGACACACTCAAGACATCTCAAGTATTTTAGTATCAATTTTGAGACATGGAAGACATGGCACAGAACCACACAGCAAGGAAAATATAGATACACACCTGAATATTCAGACTCCATTTTAAATATTGAAATGGACTCTTTGTACATGATCTTGTGATTGAGCCTTCAGAACTCATATTGGCCAATTGTCAAATACACTATACCTTGTTCTCAACATCATGATGTCCTTGGTTTTCTTTGAATACAAAGGAACAAACATCATCCAAAAAGTCAAAACTATATGGTACCATCCCCATCACTAATCAAGTGAATTAATGCTTGTGACTTAATAAAAAAATATTCTAACTGAAAAAAATGCATATTTTAGTGATTTTTTTCCATACCTTTCACATGTGATTGTATCTTTTTAAACTACTATTTTTTTTAAGTCACTGAAAAAGTATTCATTGTTCTATATATTTGTCATCTATAACAACAGTCTTGGGTCTATCACAAAAGTAGCTGACATAGCAGTGTAGGCTTATTTTAATCCAATTTAGAAATAGAAGATTTTGTTTCTTTTACTTTATTGCCTTCTCTCTTTACTCTCTCCCCTTCCCTCCTGCCACACCACCTCTAATGCCACTAGGAAAAAAAAACTCTGGTGATCTTGCACATAAGATATAGTAAAGTGCTTAGTAAAAACTTATTGAATAAGCTATCAGAAAATGTTATTATTATTTTTATTCATAATCTATCAAATTACATAATGCTTCAATTTACAAGAGGGCTTTCCTTATACAAAAGCACTATGGATTGGATGATAAAAACATAGTTTTACAAATAATTTTTCAATTAGTTATTTTTCATTATGAGTGAGAAGACAGCTGAAGCTTGGCCAAATTTATCATAGACTTAAAGATTTGGAGCAGGAAGGGACTACCTTAGGGAATTTATCACTTTACATGCTGCTTGACCCAGGACCTAAACTAGCAAAGTTTTAACTACCCAATAACTGCTCAAGTTAGAAAGATAAGAACAGCTGAAAATAAAGAGTGGGAGAAGGATGAGGTTTATGGATAATGTCCAACTTTCCTTTTTCTATACCTTTTATTATACCAGAAAATACACCGTAAATACGGTATTTTATTTTGATTAAAAATCTAAAATATGCTTGTAGAAGTGGCTTAAGGGTTGCAAAGAAATGTGTGTTTTGAAAGCAAGCATTAGAATATAACTGATGGTTGTTAGATTTTTTTTTTCCTTTTTAGATGTTTTGTTGATATTCTTTTCTATATCACTAACTCTTAAGATTGCTTTGCTTCAAAAGAACTTTTAGATGAATATATATAAATATATATTTATATGAATATATATTCACATATTTTATATGAATAAACACAAACTAAACAAATTATCACATTGGCCATGTATTAAAAATATTTACTTCATTTTACACTTGTAGTCCACCATCTCTCTGCCAAGAGGTATGTTTCACCATCATTTCACTGAAGTCACAACTGATCACTTGTTTTAGTCACAGTTTATAAGCTCAACCCTCCCTATCTTTCCAGTCCTTTCTTCCACATACTCTGATCCTGTGGCACTAGTTTCCTTGCTATTCCTTGATCAGAGACTTATCTCCCACATTTTCATTGCTACCCCAATAACTGGAATGTTCTTCTTCAATTCTACTTTTTAGCTTCCTTCAATTCTCAGCTAAAGTTCCATTTTACACAAGAAGCCTTTCAGAATCCTCCTTAATCTAAGTGCCTTCCCTTTGAAACTATTCCCAATTTATCCTGTGCTGTTTATACATAGTGGTTTACATGTTATCTCTCTCATTAGATTGTAACACAGCTCTTGAGAGCAGACACTGTCTTTTATATTTCCAGTGCTTCGGACTGCCTGGCACATAGTAGATACTTGATTAATGCTAATTGATTTGATTTTACATTATTATGATCATGAGTAAATTGTTCTTTTGGTTCTGTTTTATTATCAATTATCAATTGGTAAGTCTTCTCAAGTCTTTCTTGAGTTTTTGGTATTTATCATTTCAAACATGCAATAGCATCTCATTACATTAATATAGTATAATTTGTTCAGCCACTCCCCCATTGGTAGGGGTGCTCACATCCTCTCTAGTTCAAAAATAGTCATGTTCTTTGATGACTAATATATTGGAGAATACTATTATTCATATCAATTGCAAAAATACAAATATGCATATAAATATACACATACACACAAATGTGTGCATTTAAATATAGTTTCATGGACATTTATCAGATATTTTCCCCCAATTATCTAGCTACATTGGGTTTATACAATCAAAATTATATATTTAAATTTTATGATTTCCTCTCTTTTTAAAAGTTAAGGATTCGGGGCAGCGAGGTGGCGCAGTGGATAGAGCACCGGCCTTGAATTTAGGAGGACCCGAGTTCAAATCTGGTCTCTAGACACTTAATATGTCTTAGCTGTGTGATCCTGGGCAAGTCACTTAACCCCAGCCTCAGGAAAAACCAAAACAAAAAAACAAACAAACAAACAAAAACAAATAAAAGTTAAGTATTCTTTCCCTAGCCATATGCAAGATGTGATTTTTTTATATTTAAGTTGAATAACCATTTGGAGCATATCATGTTATACAGTATAAGGTATTGGCTTAAAAATAATGTCTGCCATGTATTACTTTCCAGTTTTGGCAGCTTGTTTGCTAGTTAGCCCTCAAATATAAAATCTTTACCATTTATGGTTAATATGATTATGTATACAGTTAACATATATGACTAGTATGCTTGGGGTTTATCAAATACTAGATTAAGATTTTCTACTACTTTTAGATCTTATTTACTTAGTTTGGTCCATTGATCAATTTTCTATTTTTTAACCAATACTAACTAGTTTTTTATGTCTACTGCATTATCATGTAGTTTACAATATGCTAGGCTGCCTTCAATTTTATTTTTTCCATTGTTTTCCTTAAGAACATAGAAATTGTATCTTTCCAAATGAATTTCATTATTATTTTATTCAGTTCCATAAAGCTCTATAGACTATCCCTTGGTAATTTGATTGGTATGTCAATAAATCTATAAATTAAAATAGTATCATCACTATGATTACATTGGTGCAGCCCAACCACTAATTCCTTTCCAATTATCTATATCTCTTTATTTTTTAAAAAAGTTGAACTGATATCTTATTTTTATTCACACTGACTTTTGAATTTACCCCCAGATAAGTATCCAGGAAGCTTTTCCTAATAAGAAAAATCTTATTTTGGCAAAATCAACCAACACATTAAATCTGCCTCAAAATATATAAACATTTCATACTCAAATATTCTGACTCTAAAAAGAAAATGCTGCTTTTTCTCTTCTCTGGTTTCAAACTTGGTCAATATAAATATAGATATATACAATAGAGATATAAATAAAAATATATATTTAATTACATTGTTATAGTTATTGTATATATTATCTGCTCACTTCACTGTATTAGTTCATAAATCTTCCCAAGTTTCTCTGAATTCTTCATATTCATCATTTCTTACAACGTAATAATAATACATTACTTCCATATACCACAATTTTAGCTACTCCCCAATTACTAGGCACCTATTTTACTATCATAAGAAATGCTTCTATCTGTACTTGGGTACATATAGGATCTTGTCTTTGATCATCTTTGGAATATCCATCAGTATACTGTGGTTTATAGTGTAAGATTTTAGTCTAAATAGGTTTTTCTTTCACCTATTACCAGTTTTCCTAAGAATTATTTTTTAATATGAGGAATTCTTAGAGGTTATCATGTTTTGTGGTTGTGTTCACATACTTTCTGATTTATTATTATTTTTCCCCTGAGGCAATTGGGGTTAAGTGACTTGCTCAGGGTCACACAGTTAGGAAGTGTTAAGATTCTGGAGTTCTATCCACTGTGCCACCTAGCTGCCCCATACCTCCTGAATTTTTTTTTAAATAGCTTTTATTTACAAAACATGTGCATGGGTAATTTTTCAACACTGACTCTTGCAAAACCTTCTGTTCCAAATTTTCCCCTCCTTCCCCCCATCTCCCCCAGATGGCAGGTGTTCTAATACATGTTAAAATATATGTTAAATCCAATATATGTATAGATATCCATACAATGATCTTGCTGCACAAGAAAAATCAGATCTAGAAAGAAAAAAAAAAAATGCATAGCTCCTGATTTTTTAAACCAAAATCTGGACCTGAAGAAAAGTTCTCTCCTATACAACCTAACAGGAAAAGATAATTTGTTATGAGAATATGTAGGGAATTCATCTCCAAATAATTTGTGTTCTTGGGTTATGTGAGTTTTCTTTCAATTCTGATTTGTTTATTTAGTCTGTTCCTTTGATCCCACTTTTTATTTTCTTAATCACAACCAAATTTGGATAATTACTGCTTTATAATATAGCTTGAGATCTGAAAGTTCTATGCCTACTTTATTAGTACTCTCCCCATTCTACCCCCACATTATAAACTTCTTGTTCTTCCAAATGTATGTTATTGTTTTGCTTAGAACTATGAAGTATTACCCCTTTGATTGCTTAGCATAACAGAATTTTTGAATTTATTTAGTCATTTTCTCTTTTATTTTAATAATATGGCCCAACCATGAGCAATAAATATCCCTCTAATTATTTTGTTCTTTATTTCTTTAAATAATTTTGAAGTAGTTCTTTAAGTAGTTAAGTTTACAGTTGAATTTTAGGATAGGTTTTGGTAATCACTAACAGATTTTTTTTTTTCTTTTGCAATTTGTTATTGGCTTGAATGGAATTAATTTCTCTATTGTTTCCTCCTAGTTTTTGATTTTTGTGGATTTACTTTGAAACAGTAGCTTCAGTAAAGAAGCAAGATACAATCTATTTCTTTCCTATATTTCTGCAAAAAATATTTTGGATGTATAGTTATATGATTCCTAAATTCTTCTTGGTGAGTTGATTCTAAGTATTTTAGATATTTTATGCTTATTCTTATGTACCCTCATGCCATTTTTAAAAGAAATATCAAAAAAGGTGATGATTTGTAGACCATAATCATGCTAGATTACTGTCAAGTTATTGTTTTGATTAAATTTTCATTGAACATCTACAGTTTTATTTCAGGGTTTTTACCCCCATCTATGAATTTCTGGTTTCTTTTACAATCCTATTTTGTATATTTCATGCATACTTCATACCTGTAGACAGACCATGAGACTTGAAAGTAGGAAGAACTGAGTTCAAATCCTGCCTCAGACATTTACTAGTTGTGTGACTCTGGACAAGTGACAACCTTTGTCTGCTTCAGTTTCCTTATTTATAAAAAACAGCTAATAATAGCATCCACCGTACAGAGTGGTTATGGAGACATTTAATATGTAAAGTATTTTTCAAACTTTAAAGTACTATATAAATGCTAATTGTTTATGTCATTCATTATAAAACATGCTTAGACAGGTCTCATAGGCTTTCAAACTGCCAAAATGGTCTTGATTACGAATTCATGCTCTGAGCAAATCAAAATATCATTCATAGTGATGTACCATCACTTCTGATTTGCTTCAAATTAATTCCCTCAGTTTTTTCCTTGTTTTTCCTATAATAAACATTTTTGGATATTAATTACAGTGAACCTCCTGGTTTACTTCTGATCTTATTCAAATTTAAGTTTCTAGTATTTCCATATTTACTCTTAAGCTTTTTAATATTTAAAAATACTTAATTCAATACTCAAGCTTTTTAATACAACATAAATAAGCTGTACCTTTTGTCAAATACTGTTTCCAAGTCTATTGCCATAATGTTATAGTTTTTATATAAATATGGCCTATTTCCTAATATTCTTTCCTGATATAAATTCAACCTAGTACTTGTGAACATATTATTATAACCTCTGCTAATTCTTCACTATTTTAAAATTTTACTAAGTATTTTGCTTCTTCCCTCCATAATTTGGGATATTTATTTTATAAAAGTTTGACTAAGATATCTTCTATTGAATTAGGTTTCAAAGGAAATAGGACAGTATGCTAAATTTCATCTTACAGTTTATAGTTGGTAATTTTGATTATAGTCAGTTAATTGTAAGTTAATTTTAGCCTGTAGAACTCTACTAGTGCTACCATACCTGAAAGACAGGTAATACAAACTAAGCTTTAGGCTTTGATTGGGTTTCCTAAAGCATGTTGAGCCACAATATTCAATTTCATGATGATGAAAACAAAAACTATGATTCTAGAATAGATTTCATCCAAACATCTCAAAGTATTCTTTAAAGACTAAGCACATTGGGGGCAGCTAGGTGGTGCAGTGGATAGAGCACCAGCCTTGAATTCAGGAGGACCTGAGTTCAAATCTGATCTCAGACACTTAATACTTCCTAGCTGTGTGACCCTGGGCAAGTCACTTAACCCCAGCCTCAATCAATCTCAGTGAGATTTTTTAAAAAATATTCTTAAGGGTTGACTTAAAGTGATAAAATGGGGAAGAGAATTAGTGCTTTTGTCAATTATACTATGGAATAATAAAGCTAAGCAGTCAGTCTTAAGTCAGTAAGAAACTGATGTGAAGGCCCAGTTTAAGCAACAGAATGCATTTTTTTTAATTCTTATCATTTGAGTCTTTTAAGGGAATGAGGACAGGACTATAACAGAGCTGTGAAATAGAAGGAAGCAACTATACAAAAGCCTACAGAAGAATATTATGTCTTAGAGAAAAGCATAAAATCAAATTTTTTAAAAAACATTATATATTTTAAATATGTTATTATTACAACATTAAATGACTAGCAAATGCTCTTTATCTGTGTAGTGTTTCACAAAAGTGATTTATAATCTTTTAGGGCAATAATGGTTAACATACAAAATACATATTCATCTCCACAGATCACATATTAACAGGGAATGGGCCAAATTTCTTCAGATTAAAAAAAAAAGTATGACTGGATACCATTGTTTGGGACAAAAAGACCTTCCCAAATTGACGACTCAGAGATCACTCATAGAACGCAGAATTATTTATTAGAATCTCGAGAAGCAGACTCTATCCTTGTCTGTGAGCCAAATTCACAGCAGCAGAGAGCCACTCCCTTGAAAATATTCACAGCTTTTATACATTTCAGACAAAGAACCTCCAAAATCCAATATGTTGTGATTGGTCATATAGTCTGTATTCCCCTATTTGGTCAGTGGAATGTAGTAGACAAGGTGATATACAGCCATCTCAGCCACTCCTTTTTTGGACAATGGAATGCAGCCTGGGCCTTTTCTAAAATCATGTGATGGGGCCTACAGGTCTGATTCACTTTAGTTAACTGTCTCTGATCAATATGTGCTTAATCTATAAATTCTTCACCTTTCCACACACCATCCACATAATCCACATAAATTTTTTCCTGAAAAAATAATACAGATACAGAATGATGACTTCCATGTATGTGGATACTCTCTCCAACAATAAATGTATCCATTTATTAATTTATTCCATTATTATATTATTATCTTTTTATTATATTTATTATAATATATATTTATATATAATATATATTATTTTATTATTTGACATTATTATATTATTATTTATTCCATTATTATATTATTATATTATATCCATTTATTATTTAATCCATAAATGTATCCAGATAAAAATGTATTAATACCTTCTCATCTATGAAATCTTTGTATTGGTATTCCCATAACTTCTCCAAAGGAGATCCAAAGGGCCTTCTGTTAGATTTCTTGACATTTCATGGATACTAATGAAGCACACAAGTTATCATTGCATAATCAGCCTACTGCCTTTTCAGATCATCTACTGATGGCAGCTTTTGTACTGCTTTAGTACAAACTTTAGTACAACTATACAACTAGTTCTTTTTTCAGTAGAAGACACACCTAAAAGTAAGATTCTGTCAGCCCTCACTCAGGTCTATTAGAGAGGCCATTAACCCAAATTATTGGTGAAGACTCATAGCATGACACCTCAGTTTACCTGAATTTTCAAATGTAACAGAGATAAATACTATTATTCTCAGTTATTAAATGAAGAAACTGAGGCTGACTCTCTCACCCACCCACTCACCCAGGTCTCAAAGCTAATAAGTGTCTGAGATCAGATTTGAGTTCTTCCTGTTCAGCACTCTCTGCACCACTGCACCACCTACTTACTCATTTTCATCAAGTACCTTGCCAATAGACCTGAGCTTTGTTGGTTTCAACCCTTTCATTTCCACAACTTCTGATCTGGGGTCTCATTGTCTTAATCATAGTATCCTTTATTATTCTCTAATACTAGAACCATATTCAAGTCAACTCTCCTTCAGTGGCCCCATTAACCCCATCCTGCCAAGTTTTCCAGACTAAAAAATGTGCTTCCTTAGCCACAATTCTGCACAATATGTAATCTCTTCCAATTAGAACAAGTTCCTGGAGAGCAAGAATTGTCTTTGTCTCTCTAACTCTAGTGCTTGACATTTCAGTTGGCACATAGTAGGAACTTTTTCATTCAGCTCAATGGCAATCAAACCTGCTATATTCATTCAATCTTTTGACAGAATCTTTCTAAGATATATGTACTGATGGACCAGAATGCTTACAACCTCAAAAACAAAGTCTAACTGAAAGGTTTAATATATATATATATATATATATATATATATAATACCATTGGGTCATACTACCCTTTTGCTTCCAAAATAAGGAATTATTTATTCATCATCCATATAGCATGAGCTTTGAAGTCTTTGCAACAATGAGAATAGAGCTTTCACTAATCCAGACACAAATTCTTAGCCTTTGTTCACAATGACTAAGAGCCAGAGGTATAGTCTGTGTAAAACTGGTTTGCAGAGGAATCAGATCTATGATTTTAACCTCCTCATTACTGTACTCTGACCCACAAAGATAATTTACCAGAGATTCTAGATTATAAACCTGAGAAAAGACTATCAATCCATTTCTCATAAAAATTACAGATATTTATTTAGTTGAATATTATAAAATGCTTGAAACTCTTCAGTCAGGGAATTAATTACCAGCAAATTCTGGTCTAATAGTATCCCAGAATATTAGAGTTAAAAGGAACCTTAGAAATTACCTAGGCCATAAAAGGTACAGAAGAGAAACAAGTGGCAAGTCAAGTAGGCAATCAACATCCAAGGGACTTCTTCCAGTAAGCCTGTTTATCCTCCTGATGAATAACTCATAGCTCCCTTTATCTGTAATACTGCCATATCCCTCAGTTGCCTGATCTTTTTGTTCTATCATTCAAGTCATGTCTGACTTACTCTATGTAATACTATGGACTTTCCAAGTATTCCATGAGCTGTCTGACAGGATGTAGCTGCAACCTGTTGAGTGAGACTACTATCACTATACCTTTTCTCACTGCTGGGTCCTTTGTGGTGTGCTCTGAGTAGTTTAAAGTGCTACTGAGTGCATACCAAAGGCATAAGCCATCCCTCCTTTAGTGCACTTGCACCTGACTGTGCAGAACACAGTTAGTAGTAGAAAGAAGATAAAGGTAACTGGGATCAGACAATGACACCTACCCAAGCAACTCCTGATCCACAGATCCAGTAGTCTAAATTAAAATAGGAGCTCTCCCACAGCACATGTGGATAGAACCAGGGTTCATATTTTCCTGCAAATTAATTTTCCCTAAAAAGCAACAAAGTTCTGGGGACCTGATTGGCCCCTGCTTCCCTTCATGAGGCTTCCTCAGAAACCTCAGGCATAAAAACCCATTCACATGGAGTCAGGTTCCCTCCAATTTCGTGATTTCTGAAAACCACCTGAGTCATCATACTCAGCCCTGCTTAGCAGATATGTTTCCATATTGGCTGGAAAGGAGGGGCCACTGTAATGTTGTTATATATTTTTTGCAATGGTTAGTATAATTTAAACTTCCTTTTCTTAATTGTTCAATTATTTGTGAATGCTTCATTGAAGCCCAACAGCAAACCTGAATTAACAGGGTTAACTGACAGCAGAACAAAGTACATACCATGCACACCAGCTAAATCCCAAGACCTTCCAACATCCCAGCTGCGCTGGCTTGGTACAGCTCTCTTCCCTCCCATGACAAGGGTTTCCTTCCTCTTAACCCATGAAACTTTGTGTTTTGACAGTTTTTTTCTTTTCCTAGTTCTCTTTCACCATTACATCTAAATAAATGTCTCTTTAAGAATTGAATTAAGGGTTCATTTCCTACTTTTTCTGGACACAAGACATGCTAGTTACAGGTATGACAAAGAATTATCTATTAAGTAGTAATATCTAATATCAAACTCTCTGGAGTTTTTTTAATGTAGATAATAAAATTAACCATAACAGAGGCAATAATATAAATTTAAAAGTGTCAAAGGTATAGCCCACAAAAATGTTCAATTAATTAATCTTCAAAGAAGATTACAGAAGAATATAGGAATATAGAAATATCTGGTAAAGTTCTTTTGACTACATCAGAAGAATGGAAGTGCTTAATTATAAACCATTATGTGTCTATATCAATTAATTATACATTTAAAACTAGATTATTAAGAAATTAAGTCAATCACTATATTTTTTAGAGTGTAAAAGTCTAGCTTCTCAAGATCTTTAAAAAAAATAGGGAGATAATGAACTAAGGGAAAAATGTGAACTGTGATAGGTGATTAATTGAAGTATTAATCAATTTTATAATGATTCCATAAGAAGAGTGATTATAACACTTCAACAACAATACTATATGATGATCAATTCTGATGGATGTGGCCATTTTCAACAATGAGATGAACCAAATCAGTTCCAATAGAGCAGTAATGAACTGAACCAGCTACACCCAGTGAAAGAATTCTGGGAGATGACTATGAACCACTACATAGAATTCCCAATCCCTCTAATTTTGTCCGCCTGCATTTTTTATTTCCTTCACAGGCTAATGGTAAAGTCTGATTCTTTTTAAACCGCAAAATAACTGTTTGGACATGTATATGAATATTGTATTTAATTTATGCTTTAACATATTTAACATGTATTGGTCAACCTGCCATCTGGGGGAGGGGGGAAGGGGAAGGAGGGGAAAAGCTGGAACAAATGGTTTTGCAATTCTCAATGCTGTAAAATTACCCATGCATAACTTGTAAATAAAAAGTTATAATAATAAAAAAAAAAGGATAGTGATTATAAATTCTGTTATTAGACCTAAGAAAGGTGAACTACAGATTGCAAATTACTTAGGAGATATCTAGAGGAACTCCAACCTAGTTTTTCCCTATTATGCTCATCAAACCCAATTTTTTGTCATCCTTTGTCATCCCTCAATTTTCCAACAAGGGAAAATAACCATGACCATTTGAACAAGTGGCCCTTATCTGCTTGCTAGCTGTTTATAAACCAATGAGATTTTGTATTTTTAGTTTGCTTTATCGGTATTCATGGGGTATCAAGCATTATAAAACTAAGGCCTAGAAGGAAAGGGGCATCTCAGATCATGAGATTTTTCCTGAACCCTAAAACTGTTATTATCTTCCTTCCTAAAAATTGACTTGTAGTTAACTACTTTATGTATTTGCATGTGCATATAATATGTATTTGTATTTATTATCTTTATATTTATGTGTACTTGTCTTCCTGTAACAATATTAGTTCTTTGTGAATAAGGATTATTTCATTAATGGTACCTATTCCCAAGGCCCAAAAAGTGCATGGTACATAGTACTTGAAATATTTGTTCACTGATTAAAATGAATGCCAATTACATATCAACAGTTTTTTGAACATTTCAAGCTGAATGCATAATAGAAATATCAATATCAATATTTTTGTACCAACCCACCCTCCTTCTGTATGTTCTTATATTGTTGATAACACCACCATCCTTCCAATCACCTACTTTTCATAATCTAATTTCCTTTCTTTACCACGGTTGTGATAAAACTATTGTTCAGTTTCTTAATTCACTAGTTGCCTGAACTATTTTAATAACCTCCTAATTGGTTTCCCTACTACTTTCTCTCTTCTACCATGCATCCTCTACATAGCAGTCAAATTGACATTCAGCATATATCTGACTATATTACTCTTAGTTTCAGGGGTTCTTTATTGCCTTTAAGATCAAATTTAAATACCCAACAGAGGAATTTAAATTTAGCCTTTTGCATTCTGGTTCCAGCTTTATCAACTATATCTGATATTTCCCCTGTGGATAACTATTAGGACATAGACAAAGAGTGCATAGGAAGCATAAGCCTGCATGATTTATGATCTGTCCCACTTGAGAAAGTAGTGAAAATGAAATGCCACACTCAACAAAACATGTGGCACATTCTGCATTGACTAAATGTTTTTTTTTCTTTATAAAATATTATACAATATAACCAGAAACTATCTTAATTACAATGAATGGTGCTAAAATTATATTATGAAGGGCACTGCTCCTCTGTTTCTCTTTGACAAAGATTAAGCAATTCAATACCATTTTTAAAATAAGAAAAATTTTTTACTTTTTCTAATGTTCCTCTTGAATCCTACTATGTGTCTAAAACTGCTAATTAAAAATTTCAATATTAACCATTCACAAGTACTACAAAGGAAGAAGCCATAAGATAATTTTCAGTAACAGGAGTATTTGCCATGGAAGCATTATACAAAATTAGAAAGTAAGCAAATTTGCCTTTAGTACTTTCCTATTTCCTTCTATGTGGCCCATACCCAACAAACTTCTCTGGCTAGCCTAGAGCCTGATATAACTCCTTTGCCTGTCTAAAGGTCTCCTGTGGTATTTTACCTAGATCTACTCTTCAGAGTGTTAAACTCTAAAATTATCTCTCTGTCCTGAAATAAAAATTTCCATTCCTTCAGTGAAGTTGGTTTCAGATGGAAGCCTGGGGAAGAAAGAGCATTAAAGTTATTCACACTGAAGTGTGAACAACTAATAAATAGGCCAACCTTCTCATAAGGAGTTCAAATTTTAAAAAACAGCTTATTAACCCAAATAATTTCTACTTGCTAGAATCTAATCATGGGATATTTTTGGGCAGAGATCCTAAATGGTATTTATTCCAGTGTGTCCATGATCCCACTTTCATATGCACACAGAACAAACAGAAGTCAGAGATCTAGCTCTCCAATTCTGAAGGTAACAATCCATATTATGGGGAAAAAATGTTTAATTTTGAATTAACTTTTTATAAAACTAGAAGAAAATTTACATCATTTATTGGAAAGTAAGCTAAAGCTAAATAAAGCCAAATAAAAAATTATACACCTGTATTTTGAAATTTGAGTTACATTTTGAAATTACTTTTAAGACTAAATAACAGTAACTGCAAAAGAAGTGAAATATATATTTAGAGTGCCTCAATGTTCGATAAATTTTTCTTCCATCTTCTAACAGTGTTGAACCTAAAGAAGTCCTAGTTTCTTTTACAAACATTAAACACATGCTAAATCGCTCTTACCATGCTAATTTCCCTTAGACATAATTTAAATCCTAAAAATGTTTCATTTACAGTAATATCTATATAGTATTAAAAGCCACTTCCAGTCACTTCTGAAGAAGAGTGTGAGAGGGTCTCCTTCCTTGTCAAAATGAATAGTATCTGAATATTTACAGATATTTACATGTGACAACCTCCCCTAAAGCTCTCAGTTCTCTCATGGTGTCATCTGATAACCACTCTTAATTTATTTCTTCATTCACACAAAGAGTTTTAAGTGCTTTTATTATAACATTTTAAAAAAAGATAAAAAGTAATGCCTTGTGATTCTCAAATGATAGATTTCAAGTAAAAATAATGCCTCAGTTGGAAATATCACTGTCTTGTAAAGTCTGTGATATATGTTTCTTTCTTTTTTTGTGTGTGTGTGCAAAAGGTGCTCGTATATACCCACTTCTCTCTATTTTTGTTTCTCCAACAAAACATTTAAATACCATTATGGACAAATATACTGAACATTTAGGTATCAATAATCTCAAAAGTGAGCATCATAAGTGAAAATGTACAGAAAGTGTGGCCAAGACATGAATTAAATTCAAAGATTAGAAAATTACACCTGAAGGTGGAGGTTTTTTTAAATTTTGCCAGTAATTATTTTAAACACTCTACTTGATTTTTAAAGGCATCATCGTACTCCTCTTTATTCCCGCTCCCCTGTTCCCCTCCTCCCCAACTTGTATACTTACACATAGAGGTTTAAGATATATTTCTGGGAAATTCAACCCTATAAAGACACAACCATGGCTAGAAGATTTAACCATTATATAAAATAAACCCTTTTTTTCATTACTGTCTCATTCTTTCACTGTTTCTTAACTTCCTTATGGTACTGCCGATTACTGAAACAATTACAATGCTTCCTGAGGCTTTTAGGATCAATAATGGCAAGGACCTGGGGAGCCAAAAGATTGAAAACAGGCTCAAGAGAAGCTAGAAAGCAGTGCTGAAGCAAAACTGTAAACACTTCTAGGAATATCAAAGAAAAAAAACAAAACTGAGTAGAATCCAAACTGCATGCCTTCATGCCTCATGGTCTATTACAGAAACTATTCCCATATTCTCGCTTCCTCTTTTCATGAAGAAAGCATTGTATAACTGTAAAAAACAAATAACAAAAAAAAAAAAACTTGGGTTTAAACTGTATTATTTGAAAAGTATTAAGTGATTTTATTATGCTTAAGATGTTATATCATATATAAAAATTAGTGTAAGTTTAGGTATGAGTTTAAACAGAAAGCAGCATAGTAAAGAGGAAATACCCCTGAATCGGGGCTCATAGCTATGTGGCATTAACTAGGACTCAGAAAACCTAGTTTCAAGTCAGGGAAAGGGAAGTCTAATTCAAATTTTTTAAAAGTATAATTCCCTATACTAAAACATATACTATAGCCTAAAGCATTGAGGCTGGGTCAAGAGAAATTCAACTAGGCTAAACATTGTCTATAAGATACTTTCCTGCTTTCAATTTCCATAAATTTTTTATTGGCATAAAATTTCCAGAAGAAATAAAATGTTAAACAAATAACTATGGGAGATAATATTAAACTCCTGTCAGTGGTAGGGGATGCACTTAATTACAAGGATCAGTTTTGAACACAATAATCATAGGAACATAGACTAAGAAGTAGAAGATTTTCAAAAGTCATCTAGGAAAATGCCTTTGATGAGGTGCAAATGATGAGGTGCAAGAATTGAGAGAAAAAGATCCCCCAACAGCAATGGGATCCCCTTGGTCAGTGGCAGGCTTTGTGAAAGAATTTGCAAACCTCAATGAATACAGGCAAGAGGTTTGTGGCAGAGAATGGGATTTATTTGCACTAAGAAGCCAGCTTGCTGGGGAGACAGACTTCTTAGTGGGCAAGGAATATAGCAAAGGTGGCTTACACAGAAGAAAAAAATATCTTCAGCAGTGGGAAAGGTACTGTTAGGACATCTGAAAAGATGGGTTTGACAACCCTTGGTTACAACTAAGGGTTTGACCAACCCAAGATAAACTGCTCCCCAGCCCCAGCCCCAGCCCCAGCCCAAGGTATATCTTGAGCTAT
Organism: Sminthopsis crassicaudata; assembly: GCF_048593235.1. Taxonomy (NCBI): domain Eukaryota; kingdom Metazoa; phylum Chordata; class Mammalia; order Dasyuromorphia; family Dasyuridae; genus Sminthopsis; species Sminthopsis crassicaudata. The sequence goes on from NC_133618.1 coordinate 524,171,962, forward strand.
TGACTAGTGACTATGAGATCTCCACTTGAATGAGATCATTTAACTGGAGTTTGAGCTCCCTGGAACAGTTCAGAGGGACTTAATCTTCAATTCAATAGAAGGTGGTGATTATGTCCCTAGCCAAGATCTCCAATCGAATGAGATTACTTATCTTAGGAGTTTCCCTTATGGACATAAGGAAGTGCCTCTCTCAGGGGAGAGTTTGAGAACCTAAATCACCTTTCTCTCACAGATTAAAGGGGACACAGTTTCAGGGCCCCCAAAGGTTAAGGGAAACACAATTTACATCACCTTCATTTTACAAATGGGAAACAGGTCCAGATGAATGGGACTTGACTGGGTTTTCTCAAGTCTGAGTCCCGACCTAAGTCATGTGATCTCTATTCACAGAGGTCTTTAGAGCTGTAAGATCAGGCCTTGGACCTCAGGTTGCAGAAAATTACATGCTCTCTGGGTCTAGAAGCCTCTAAAAGGTTAAGACCCTAAGTCAGTTACAGGAAATAAGTGACCCACAGGTTACAATGTTGTGTGATCATTGGTCAAGGACGGTTACTTTCTTTTAGTCTATCCAATGAAAAGGCTTGGGGCTTTTGCTATTTAATCCCTGACAAACTTCCAGCTTGTCAGATCCATAAGCACATGTTGGGAGCTGAGATATCTCCCAGGTATGCTTTGGCCTTTCCCTGCAGGGACTAAATAACTGCTTTCTCTTTGTATCTGAAGATGTCTCTGATTGAGAAATGCAACTTAAGACAACTCTGAGGTATCATTACACACCTGTCAGATTGGCTAAGATGACAGGAACAAATAACGATGAATGTTGGAGGGGCTGTGGGAAAACTGGGACACTGATGCATTGTTGGTGGAGTTGTGAAAGAATCCAACCATTCTGGAGAGCAATCTGGAATTATGCCCAAAAAGTTATCAAAATGTGCATATCCTTTTACCCAGCCGTACTACTACTGGGCTTATACCCCAAGGAACTACTAGAGAAGGGAAAGGGTCCTGTATGTGCCAAAATGTTTGTGGCAGCCCTTTTCATAGTGGCTAGAAGCTGGAAGATGAATGGATGTCCATCAATTGGAGAATGGTTGGGTAAATTATGGTATATGAAGGTTATGGAATATTATTGTTCTATAAGAAATGACCAACAGGAGAAATACAGAGAGGCTTGGAGAGACTTACATCAACTGATGCTGAGTGAAACGAGCAGAACCAGAAGATCATTATACACTTCAACAATGATACTGTACGAGGATGTATGCTGATGGAAGTGGATTTCTTCGACATAGAGAAGAGCTAATACAATTCCAATTGATTAATGATGGACAGAATCAGCTACATCCAGAAAAGAAACACTGGGAAATGAGTGTAAACTGTTATTTTTACCTTCTGAATCCAATTCTTCCTGTGCAACAAAAAATTCGGTTCTACACACATATATTGTATCTAGAATATACTGTAATATATTTAACATGTATAAGACTGCTTGCCATCTGGGGGAGGGGGTTGGGGGAGGAAGGGAAAAAATCTGAATAGAAGTAAGTGCAAGGGATAATGTTGTAAAAAATTACCCATGCATATGTACTGTCAAAAAAATGTTATAATTATAAAATAAAATAAAAATTAAAAAAAAAAAAAAGAAGATGTTGATTAGTTAATTTGGGCTTGGGGGTCTAGCACCCTTTCCACACACAGAGAAGCTATGGCAACATAAACACAAGGTCTACATAACTAGTACATGATACAGCCAGAATCTGAATTCAGATGTTTCTAACCCTAAATTCACCATGTATGAAGCTTCTTCTAAGAAAAACTTTAAGTTTCAATTCTCCATATCACCTGGAGCTCTACCTGAAGTTTAAAAAAAAAAGGTCAAACCGTATGAAACCGTGTCATACATTGATTGCTGTCAAACTATTCCAAAGTAAGCAAATAGACAGCTTCAAGATAAATGAAAGAAATCACATCTGCTGAGTGATTCATTCTGCAATTAGGATTGTCTGAACAATAAATAGCTCAGAGGGTCTCAACTGAACAATCTGTTTCATTCTTTGTCTGGTCTCTTTAAAAAAAATCTAAACTCTCTTGGAAAGACAATTTTTCCATTAATTATTTGAGGCAGTTTTTGTTTCATTGAAATTAATTGACATGGCACTTTTACTTCAAGCTTCAGCACAACTGATGTTATTTTGTAATAGTAAATGAAGAAGGAAAACAAAAGGACAACTGGCAACTTAAGGAAATAAACTAGCTAAAAAGGTAAGACATCTATTCATGATGCTGGTACTGGGACATCAGATTATATTAATAATAGATACCTTATGTTCTAAACAAATTCAAACTGTAGTGATGATGGAACTTTAATTAGAAATTAAAGGTTCAAACTAATGCAAGTTTTAAACTGGAGCACATTCTACAGCTGACCTCTAATGCCAATACAACTACAAATTCAGCTAAAATTCATTAAACTGAACTTTATTCATTGAAAATATCTGACATTTTAATATTGCTAAGACTGAAGTTTATCTCAAGAGATAAAAGATTAATTAGACATCACCATGAACAAGGAGAGGCAGGAGAGGAGTAAAGAAAGGGATGTTTAACCTGTCTGAAAACAAATTTAAGAACAATTACACAAGAGATAGGATACCAGCTGGACTTCTTTTATCCTTATCAAGAGCTTCTTCTGGTAAGGAACTTTCTCTACCAAAGTAATTCAGCACTTTTTCTATAACTGCCAGTTTTAGGGTCATGCAGCCAGCAACAGAACCTGAGCTTAATCTCAGATTGAAAGCTGTTTTCACTACTCCATGCTGACTCTGCAATTATATATGTGGCATAAAAACATAATACAGAAAAAAATATCAGAGGTATGGAAATTATGTGAATATATAAAGCCATATATGTAAATATAAAACTTACCTATAAACCTTCTACCCATTTGTTTAATCAGCACTTTGTAGAAAGCACTATTTAATATTACAGAATGATAAAACTACATTTTTTCTAAAGGTAGCTCTCCACCATCAGTCCAAAATATTGGTCCAGGAAAAAATGAAAGAATGCTTAATCCTCAGATATTTACATCCTATCTTGAGAAACAAGTATATACAAAATTACAATTAAGAAATTATCCTTGAATGAATCTACTCATTTCCAAATATCTAATTCCCTTAAGACTCAACAAGATTAAGGAGATATGTGAATATATAAGTGATTGCATCTCTGTGCAGAACTGGATCTATCCAAAGTTTCTCATTTTGTATTATTCTAATCTTCCCTCCTCCATAAATTCTCCACAAAGAATCAAGTCTATATTCTGGAGGCCTTCGTATAGATCTTTTAACATTCTGTGAGTTCTTTCACTATTTGTCTTGCCCACTTCCTTTTCCAATTATGCATTTCCTGAATGTCTTATGTGTTTCACTTTAAATATAGCTATATAAAAGTGAGATTATATCTATACACTTGTATCTCTACCACTGCAGGGAGATGATCCTGATTTCTCAAAGCATATGACAGTGAAGCAAAAATTCTGATAGACCTTAACAAGCTGAAAAAGAGTTGCAGATAGGGCTTGGCCCTGACCTATCTAATTATGGAAAGGTTCATGAAGCTAATCACCAGGTGATCAACTTTTCTGGTCAAAGAGATTCATTAAGCCACATCAATTAACATGCAACAAGTTAATGATTCATATGGACAGAAGAAACACTACACCAATGCAATGAGGAATCTTTAAATAAGAATAAGTATAAATTCTATCCTAATCCCCACACCACACCAGATTCCAAGGGCAGTTAACAGGAAAAAGTTCAAACTGTTATAACCCAACAAGCCATAATAATCCCTCCCTAACAATCCCACCTCAGGCATTTACTGGTTATGTGATCCTGGCAAGATACTTGGCTTTCAATTTCTTCATCTGCAAAATACAAAGAAAATCACCTAATTCTTAAAGAATGTTATGAGGATCAAAGGAACATATTTGTAAATCACTTTGCTAATTTTAGCACCTAGAAATAAGTCCTATTATCAATATAGTATGATATTTATTCCTGTACTGTTATACTCCACATATGTATAAACTCTCAGACTTACACCAATAACAGAAAGAACACTTCCCATAAATCACAATAACCATCTAAGAAAGAAAGACCTGAGGTCAAGAAAACATGGCACTGTTCCATACCACATAGCTTCTTCTCTGAATCTCTTTTCATCAAGTGCTTTTCTCATGACATTCTCATACCAAGTAATTCAATGTTCACTATGTGTCCACTAAATTTCCCATGGCATTAACATTCTAATTGCTAAAGTCAATTTTATATCACTTTATGCTAGGAATTTCTTTCATTTACAAGTTGGATTATATCTGTCCAGTGAGATCCCTTCCAACTCTTAAATACCTTGATTCTGTGATTCATCCACACCCTTGTCCAAATACCAGAAATCTGCTTATTTTATAGTATCCCCCAAATAACCAGGATTTCTAATTTCCTGATAACATATAAATACATATTTCCCTACCCAGTAAACACAATAAAAGTAAACTTTTATTAAAGTGGGTAGATGTTGCCTCCCAAAAGAGTCTATATCATAGAAGCAAGAAGGAACTACTAAGGTAGCACAGTGAATGGAGTACAAGATGTTGGAATCAGGAGAATCTGAGTTCAAATCTAGTCTCAAACACTTGATGTGCAATCCTGGGCAAGACCCTTAACCATGACTGTATCATCCCCCAAAAAGTATTTTGAATAATCATAAATAAAAAACTAAAAAAACCTGACAAAAATGACAGAGATTATTTTCCAAAAGTAGATAAAAATAATTTGTAGAAAAGCAGTTTAGACAATAATTACAGAAAAGCATTTAAGATATAATGCTTATGGAGTCATGCATTTATAATTTGAGCTCTTATGAGGAGCATAAATAAAAGTAACTTTCAAAATCATAAAGGAAACAAGTATTATTAAATTAAACACCTACTATGTGCCAGGCATTGTGCTATTGTGCCTATATTTGAAAGTCATCTGCACAGAATTAAAACACTCTTCAGCATGAATAAATATCAATTAGGCCATGGGTTTGTTGATAAGAGGAACTATCCCAATATGAAACCAGTAGCTCAGTATTGATTCAATACTTTTAAAATAGGCTTTTCTTTCTTATTCCTTTTTTTAATCCACATACAGAAAAGGTTATGAGTAGGTAAAAACTGTGATATAAAATCCAGTGGGCTCTTATCTTTCATGTTTAAAAGCAATTCAATCTCATGCTAATAAAATCACGTTCAAGTTTGTACTTAGTGTTTGTGACAGAATTCCTAATTTTGTAGACTAGAAAGTTCTGCTCCAACCTGAGTGCTATTCTAGCCAAGTCAAGGGAAGACTTGCTCTTAAGAATACTTGAACTTCATATGGAAAAACAAAAGGTCAAGAATTTCAAGGGAATTAATGAAAATAAAATCAAATGAAGGTGGCCTAACTGTACCAGGTCTAAAGTTATATTATAAAACAGCGGTTACCAAAACCATTTGGTATTGGCATAGGTTAGGTTCAAAGGACAAAACAGTCAATAACTTTAATAATCTAGTATTTGACAAATCCAAAGACCCCAGCTTTGGGGATAAGAACTCACTGTTTGACAAAAATTGCTGGGAAAATTGGAAATTAGTATGGCAGAAACTAGGCCTTGACCCATACTTAACACCATACACCAAGATAAGGTCAAAATGGATTCATGACCTAAGCATAAAGAATGAGATTATAAATAAATTAGAAGAACTTAGGATAGTTTACCTCTCAGACCTGTGGAAGAGGAAGGAATTTATGACCAAAGAAGAACTAGAGATCATTATTGATCACAAAATAGAAATATCAAATTGAAAAGGTTTTGTACAAACAAAATTAATGCAGACAAAATTAGAAGGGAAGCAATAAACTGGGAAAAATTTTTACAGTCAAAGTTCTGATAAAGGCTTCATTTACAAAATATATAGGGAATTGACTCTAATAAATAAGAAATAAGAAATCAAGCCATTCTCCAATTAATAAATGATCAAAGGATATGAACAGACAATTCTCAGATGAAGAAACTGAAACTATTTCTAACCATATGAAAAGATTCCAAGTCATTATTAATCAAAGAAATGCAAATTAAGACAGATTGGCTAGAATGACAGGGAAAGATAATGCAGAATGTTGGAAGAGATGTGGGAAAACTGGGACACTGATACATTGTTGGTGGAATTGTGAATACATCCAGTCATTCTGGAGAGCAATTTGGAACTATGCTCAAAAATTCATCAAACTGTGCATACCCTGTGATCCAGCAGTGCTACTACTAGACTTATATCCCAAAGAGATTTTAAAGAAGGGAAAGGGACCCATATGTGCAAGAATGTTTGTGGCAACCCTCTTTGTAGTGGCCAGAAACTGGAAACTGAATGGATGCCCATCAATTGGAGAATGGCTGAATAAATTGTGGTATATGAATATTATGTAATATTATTGTTCTGTAAGAAATGACCAGCAGGATGATTTCAGAAAGGCCTAGAGAGACTTACATGAACTGATGCTGAGGGGAATGAGCAGGACCAGATCATTATATACTTCAACAACAATACTATATGATGATCAATTCTGATGGACATGGCTCTCTTCAACAATGAGATGAACCAAATCAATTCCAATTGTTCTATCATGAAGAGAACTAGCTGCATCCAGCGAAAGAACTCTGGGAGATGACTATGAACAACTACATAGAATTCCCAATCCCTCTATTTTTGTCCGCCTGCATTTTTTATTTCCTTCACAGGCTAATTGTACACTATTTCAAAGTCTGATTATTTTTGTACAACAAAATAACCATTTGGACATGTATACATATATTGTATTTAACTTATACTTTTAACATTTAACATATATTGGTCGACCAGCCATCTGGGGGAAGGGGTGGAAGGGAGGGGAAAAATTGCAACAAAAGGTTTTCCAATTGACAATGCTGAAAAATTACCCATGCATATATCTGGTAAATAAAAAGCTACAACAATAATTTAAAAAAAGAACATGAACTTGTGGGACAAAACAAAAATAGCTAAAAAAGGAAGGAATGGCCATCTGACATTTTGAGATGCTTCAATTTTTCAACTTCAGTCTGACTACTTGACCAAATTCTGAGTAATGCTGTTTCATGCAATCTTTCTTCCTGCTGTGACTGTCAGATGGAAGGAGTGGTTGAATACAAGCAGCTAAAGCAACAGTACATGGGTATTGAGAAATGAATTGTCCCTACTCAAGTAAATTAGCTTATTAAATGCATTCACATATTAGTAGATATTTCCAAGCAAAAATCAATAACAATGCAAAATTTGGTTTATAAAATATCTTCTCAGCATCTCTATTTTGTTCTGTTTTTACCCTAAAACTTCTTTAGTTTAAAATGTTATTTTTGTGTATTTTCTTGACTATAAGTTATTATATATGTGTTACAATTTAAGTTCAGCATTTTTATTTTTAGTTTTTTCAGCAGTTTATGATTGGTTATAGAGAGGCACACCAGAACAAACATCAATGAGTCAAAGATAGATGAATACAAGTAAGAACGGGATTTGGGAGTTGAATGTGGACAGAATGGGCTGGTAAAAGGAAGATAAGGGTAGATACAACTGAGTATAGTGTGGATAGGTGAAAGGTGAGAAATATGGAATATATGGGGAAAAGAGATCAGGTAAGAAGACAATGTAATTTTATCTAATTGTGTATGTGTTTGTGTAAACATGTGTAAAAAATTTGTGTCCTCAGATCGAGAAAAGCACTTACATGATCTGGAGAATTTCTTTAAGCACGGGAATCTTTTGTGTAATTATTGTGAAAAAAATAACAACTGAAGGAAGTACAATTCTCTGTTGGATTCTCAGTTAACAGTAGTTTCTAATAGGATAATATATAAAATATGCAATAAAAGTATATTTGTTGGTATTAATGATCAGACCAACATATTAGATCAATGCCTTTGTAAACAACCTTAAAATCCATGATACTTAGGAAAATTTAGGTATATATTATACTCTTATCCCTCAGAAGTTAAAATGACAAGAAATATGATTTGTGACCATTATTTTAAAAGCAAAACATAATTACATTACCTACAATTATAGAATAATAAATCTCAAGATCTCAAAAGCCACTTTCAAAGAAGCAAACTGAGGCGGAGGAAGCTTAACTGACTTGCCCAAGGTTACATAAATGGTGTCAAAAGTAGGATTTAAACTCAGATCCTCTAATTGTAATCAGTGCTTTTTCCAGTTGCCAAAGGGGAGAGGGGTGGGGGAGAATGACTTATAGACTGATCCACAAGTCTTTAAGTGCCTTTTTATGCTAGGCACCAGCGTTTATAAAGTTTAAAAAAAAAAAAAAACAAATAGTTCCAACTCTTAAGGTATATTTTTTTATAGAGAGACATGTATACATGAGTATGTACATATAATGTAATGGGGGAGGAGCATTAGTAGTTGAGGTGGGGAATCAGGAAAGCCCCCCAAAAGATGGTGACATCTAAACTGAGCTTTGAAGGAAACTAGAAATTCTAAAGGGGCAAAGGTGAGGAGGGGTTTTCATTTCAAAGGGTAAAGGGAGAGCCAGAGCAAAGGCAAAGAGATGGAAGGTGGAATGATATATGTGAGAAACAGAAGGCAGGCAAGTTTGGCTTAACAGAAGAGTGCTTAATTTATGAGGAGAAGTTTAATGCTAATGACTGCTACTTAAGAATTACAAGGGCAAGTGTTTGGAAGAGAGAGTTAAGACTGCCAAGGGCACAGAAACACTAGGGATGAGTTTCTGCAAAGTTTAACCTGTCTCAGCACAAACAGAGGCAGGATTCTCAGTAGCTATAAGGCTGACTTCATATACTATGCGGACTGGGGGAAGGGAATAGTAAATGGTAAAATGGATCATAGAGCAGTTTTAGTTCTACAAAGCGCTAAGGAAATAAAATTCACAAACTTTGTGATCATAAACCAAGGACATCAAGAAAGGAATGGATGAAATAACAATAACTATCCAGACATTTTCTTCTACTCACTCAAAGAATTATCCTTTAGCAGCCCAGATACTTTCCCAGGTTAATCCTTCCCCCAAAAAAAGGTGAATCTAAATTTAATAAGAGACTTCATGCTCATCCCTTCCATACAAGATTAATCCTACTAGCTGCTAAAAGCAATCATTACATTAGTGGGACAAAATTAAACATTCAGATTCATTTTCAGAGAGACCCTTCTTTCATCTGTATCCACTTGTTATAATAAGTAGTCACTTATTTTTTTGGATTTACCTAAGGAGGCCAGGTGAGGTGTCAAGAGGGCAAATTCTTGGATGAGGGATTAGCCATATGGAGTATCTACTAAGGGGCAAATTTGTCCATCAGCAATGGCTACAATAAGAAGGGGTGGCCCATAGCAGCAATATTTTTCATTTCTATTCTACCCACTTCCTCATTTTAGGTTTTGTTTATGTTAATAATAAAGCTTATTGTAATAATAATAATGGAAAGCATACTAGGCTTAAAAAGCCAAGATTTGGGTTTCAGTCTATATTGTGTGGCCTTGCCAAGACTTGCCCAAAGTATCAAACTTCATTAAGCATTTGTTTATCTATAAAATGAAGGTGATACAAGATTAAGGATCAAATAAGATAAAATATTTTATAGTAATTTTATAATCACATAAATGCAAATTATTTAATACTTGAATCAGGAACTGGCTGAAATGAAGACATGTATATCCAAGATTTCTCTAAAAGGGCCATGTGTCCCCAGAATGACAAAACAGGTTTAAAAGAGAAACTGTGAGAACAGTAAAATTAAAGATTTAAGTCTCTTCCTTTCTTCTCTCCAATAACACTCAATCACAAAACCAGAGAGGCTTTGAAAGTTTACCTGGAATAAATAGTTGACCCTAACAATGAATTAGAACATTTAATAATTAATTTTTATATAAGTAAAAAGAACTATCATTCTTAAGGGTGGCAAGAGTAGCATTCAGAATACAAATTAAAGTACCTTTTGATTTAAGTAATCTGAAAGACTATTTTGAGGTTTCTTAAAAATTTTCAAAGCAATGATATCGACTGTTTAAATTCCCAAGCCTGCAGAATCAGGATATGTTCCCAATGAAAGAAGATTTTAAGTTCCAGTTTCCCAGATCAGAAACTCTGGAGTTATTTAAAAATACTTGATCTCTTCTCTATTGCTGTTGTCACATTAGACTAGCCCTTCCTGACTGACCTCACATCTGTATAAATGCAGTAACTCAGTAACTCTCAGAAATCCCACCTCCAACCCTTTCTGCTCTGGGTTGTAAAGTCCATCTTACATTTTTTCATATCACTCTAATACACAAGGACCTATATTATCTCTTTACTGATTTCTGCAATCTCAAATTCAAGATTCTCTCTATCTGGGGCAGCTAGATGGCTCAGTGGATAGAGCACCAGTCCTGAAGTCAGGACTTGAGTTCAAATATGAGCTCAGACACTTAATACTTTCTAGCTGTATGACCCTGGGCAAGTCACTTAACCTCAATTACCTCAGCAAAAAAAAAACAAACAAAACCTGTATCTGACTCCATTCTGCTTCCATTCTGCTTCCACATATTTAATCAAAAAAAAAAAAAAAATCCTGAAGTTCACACCAGCCCCCAAATAAAAAACTACAATAAATAATTTCTTCTATCCCATAAATGAACAAAATGTCAGCCAGGAAATCATGGGCAATAGGAAAGGGGGCCTTCAAGAAAAGCTAATAACAATAATAGAAGCCTTCCTGAACAGAGACAGAGTAGACAAAGTATAACTTTCAAAGCTTTATGATCTTTGTCCAGAGAAAACATGAGAGGAAACCCCTTCAGAGAAAATACTAAAGTAATCTGAAAGCCCTGGGGTTAGGACTCTGAAAATCTCTAAAAGCAACAGTCAATAGCAATTAAAGTGGTACTCATACTGGGCTATCCCAGGTGCAAAAAAAAAACTCTGAAGTCTGTCTTGAGACATCTGATAGGGCCCTAAATCTAACTTCAGGAAGAGAGGTCAGCCACAGGAGGGGACCTACGGCAAAGCCAAATAAAGCCACTACCCATTCAAAAGTACAACACTAGGTAAGACCCAGTCCTGATCAAAGCCCCAGGTGAGAAACTAAAGCTGGAAAGATGAGTAAATAAAAGTAAACAGAGTCTAGTGTAAAAAATAAAAATGTATTGCAAATCCAAAGATCTCTAAAAAGAGATAACTGCAAATGTAAATGATGTAATATAGTTTCTAGGGGAGACAACAATGATTTTGAGGTCCCTGAGGAGGGTTCTGTTCTAACAGTAAATCAATAATCCTAAATCTTCCAGTTTTGAAGTCTGCCTCACGGACTTCTCACACCGAATCTAAGAATAATAATTTGTCTCATTCTGAATAGACCATTCCTCAAATCATTGCTGACAGTCAGTTTCTGGCCTCAGGATAATCCCACAAACCAAACTCTTGAGATAGTGATAATCTGTTGGTCAGTGAGAACTAAATTCCAAAAGTGACCACTCCTACCTCTGGGCTATAGAATTAGTATGTCAATGATAGAAAACTGGATAAAGGTGTTTCCTCTCTCTTAGCATTTTGCTAAATTCTTTTAGAATTTAGCCCACTTTATTGGGCATTACAATTACAATAAACTTAGCCCTTGACCAGGAAATGGGTTCAAGACTGAAAATTCTTTTGAGCCACAGCAACATGGGTCTGTGACTCCAAACTTTTGGGATTCCTTTCCCAAACTCAACAACAACAACAACAACAACAACAACAACAACAACAACAACAACAACAAAGAGATAGTTTTCTACTATGAATTCCTATAAAAACATGAATTCCTATAAAAATCATTTTAAAAGCCTGGGCTTTTGAGTCTCAGGCCCGTATTCTTTCCACTATACCAGGATTTCTGAAACTTTTTCCATTAGCAGCCCCTTTTTACCCAAAGAATTTTTACATCATCCCAGGTATATAGATATATAAAATAGGTATACAAGTCAAACATTTAATAACAATAAATGATAAAGAAATTTACATCAAAACAATTTTCAGTATACATATTTTATCATATATTAAAAAACTAAAGCAAATCTGCATACTAAGAGATGGATGTGCTTGCTTCTTTTTATATAAATAATAAAATCTTTTAAAAAATCATTGAAAAGATTTAAAAAAAAAAAGAACTAAAAGCTTTCAAGGAAGAATTTGAATGAGTACAAAGCAATTTAGAACATAATGTAGCAAATATCATTTAGAGATTGCAATTCCTAAAAACTAGAATGAACCAAAGAGAAACCAAAGACTCCATAAGACTGTAAGAAATATTAGAACAAAGGAAAGGGGAGGAAAGAGAAACACAGAAACAGAGAAAATGGGAGAGAGTTTGTTGTAAAAATGCATCAAATTCAACAGGAAAAAAGTAGGCATGAGGATTAAAAAGAAGGATAATAGTAGCAAGGAAATGTAAGAAAAACAACTTCCTAACTCTCTTGGGAGATTGAAGGGAGAAGGGAAAGGAGAAGCAAAAACCTAAAATCTAAGGAGATATCTATCTTAGATTACCTCTTTAAACAACTAGGAAATTCATTAAATATGAATTTGATAATGAATTGTAACATATGAATTTAATGGAATATTATTGTCCCGTTAGAAATGACAAAAGAAACAATTCAGAGAATACTGGGCAACATAAACTGACAGAATAAAGTAGCCAGAACTAGGGAAACAATTTATACATATATAGCAACATTGTAAGGAAAGATAACTTTTAAAGATATAAGAATTCTGATCACTGAGCAGGCTGATTTTAGAAAATCCTGGAAGGACTTATTAACTAATGCTTAGTGAAGTGAGCAGAACCAAGAGAACATTGCATCCAGTAACATAAGATTATGTGATGATAAATTATGATAAGAGTAGGCTCTTCTCAGCACTACATTGATCCAAGACAATTCAACAGACTTAGTATAAAAAATACCATCTGCAAACAGAGAGAACTATAGAGGCTGACTGCAGATAAAAGCATGCTATTTTCATCTTTTTTTTTTTATTGCTGACATGTAAGAGAAGAAAGGAAGGAAACAAGGAAGGAAGGGTGAAGGAAGAGAAAAAGGAGGGAAGAAAAGGAAGGAGGGAAGGAGGAGGAAAGGAAGAAAGAGAGAGAGGGAAGGGAGGAATGGAGGGAAAGAGAGAGAGAGGAAAGGAGGGAGGGAGAGGAGGAAGAGAAAGGAGGGGCAAATGGAAGGAAGGAGGCATTAGCCGTCCAGTGCCTAAGTATAAAAGTTATAGTTCTCTACAATTTAATTTGAGCCTACCATTCCAGACATATAGTACTATTTCTATAACATACTATCCTTATGCTGCTGTCAAAATGGAATATTTTCTGTTTAGGAACACATCACCTCACCTTTGTCTTTGTTAATGCAATATCCTATGTTTGAAACAGTTTCCCCAACTTCAGCTTATATCCTATGTCAAGGATCATTTCAAATGCTACTGCCTCTAGGAAGTTTATCCAGAAAAGGCTAGACCAAATTGAATCTCACTCCTCTTAGTAATACATTGTACTCCTCTTTTGCACTTATTTTGATTTAATTTATTTAATATTGGTATTCATGGCTAATCTCACTTAAGCTCCTTGAGGATAGGAACAACATTTTTATATCTTTCTAATATACTGCAATGCTTACAGTTGGTAGAAGTTCAATGAATGAACCTGACTAAGCTTTTGAAGGTTATGCTGGAGAATTAATGCACACACAAGGCAATTGGAATATTTTTGGTAAAGATTTTTAAATATACCTTTATGTATATGAGCCAGAAAACATATGAAATTATAATGAAAGTCAATACAAAATAATGCTTAAAAATTCGCAATGTGCAAAACTATTCAGGAACTCATAATTAATTTTAGTTCTTTTCAGTCTCTTTGCTGAATCACTGGCTATATCCTATCCCCAAATAATGGATATAATCCAAAGTTCTATCCTGAGACTTCTCTTCCTTTCTATATTCTCTCCCTTGGTGACTTAATTCCCATGGGTTTAATTATTATCATCTGTGCAGATGATGCCCATATCTATATATTTCTTAGTCTCTCTTTTGTTCCAATCACACATCACCAATTGCTTACTGACCATTTTCAAAATGAATGTTCCCTAAGCATCTAAGAATCAACATGTCTAAATTCATTTCCTCCCCCAAATCCATGCCTCTTCCAAATTTTCCTGGTTCTGTCTGTCAAGACCACAAAAATCCTTCCAACTATCTAGTCTCATAAAGTAGCACCTCCAACCAGTTACCAATTTTGTAAATTTTTCTTCACAATCTCATTTTCTCTTTACTTACACAATCCCAACCCAAATTCAGGCCCTGATCCTCCTCACTGGGACTATTTCAATAGTCTCCCAATGGATCTCCTTGGCTTCAAGTATCTCCATCCTCCTCTCCAACCCAACCACCATATACAGATTTTCCTAAAATTCAGATCTGATCACACTGGGGTCCCTATTTCTCTCAGGGTCAAAACCAATTTTTTTTTTTAATGGTTAAATCTAATCTACTTTCACAGTGTATTATTATGCTGTACTCTCCTTTATGTGGAGCAGCTAAGTGATAGAGTAGATAGTGCACTGGGCTTAGAATCATGAAGACTTAACTTCATGAGTTCAAATCTGGCCTCAGATACTTACTAGCTGAATATGTCACTTAACCCTGTTTGCCTCAGTTCCTCATCTGTAAAATGAACTGAAGAAGGAAATGACAAAGCATTTCAGTAATTCTGCCAAAAAACACTCCCCATCCAAAAAAAAATAAAGGATCATGAAAAGTTGGACACAACAAATCTTTTATGCACTCAATGGTTTAGTCAAATGGACCTTCTTCTAGTTCCACATTCTTCTTATTCATTCTCACTCCCTTATCACTATCCTTTTGAATATCATGCCTGGAATGAATCCCCCTCACCTCCACACCTCAGAATCAATCATTTTCAACTCAATTGCCACTAAATACATAGAGCCTTCTCCCCCTTTCCACAACATTACCTTATCTTTCCAATGTATAGACATATCTAGTTTTATACAGAATGTCAGCTGCTTAAGGGTAAGTACTATTTAATTTTTGTCTTTGAACAACATTGATACTTAATAAACACTTCTTGATTGATAATATAATATCAAATTGGACTAAAGAAGGTCACTGGTCAAAAAATAGTTTCAATAGAATAAAAGAACATAAGTCTGACTAGAGGGGGTGAGGGAGGGAGGGGTAAGCAAATGGAAAGAAATATAAGCAACCCATTCAGAAGTTCAACCAAAAAAGATTAAAAGAAAAGTCAGATGGCAAATAATCCAAAAAAAAAAAAAAAAAGTTATAAGGCACTTGAATAGATTCTTTCAATATGATATCTATTTATGTTTAAAAAATAAAAGCTTATGGTGAAAGAGAGGTTATGGATAAGAAAGAGGGTAGAGTCAAAAGAACACAACTACCTAACCCATTTAAATAATTTAACTACTGGGTTTCAACTTCTTCATCTGAAATGGGAATAATAATACTTGTCCTTTCTACCTCTATCTTTTTGTAAAAACTAAATATTATATGTTTAAGTTCTTTATGTATGAACTATCAAGAAAAGCCCATCATAAAATTGAAATGAATGAAATCAAATGTATAAGTAGATGGGAGATCAGTTTATGAGAAAAAAAAAAAAAAGGGAGATTTTCCGATTTGACAGTTTACACTGGAAAACATTTTTTTTTCAAATAAAATGTTTTGACATAAGTTTTATCTGAGTGCATACTACCATTCCAAATATGTATTTCATTGGTTATTTTCTTTGTAGAAAAAAGTTTTCAAAATAGAAAATGTTTTGATTGTTTTAACCAAATTAATAGCATCTTGGTTTACCAAGAGAAATTGGATAGTGTTCTAGTATTCACAGTAATGTGATTTGACCCATGTATAAACTGTAAATCCCAGAAAACAGAAACTACTCCTTTCTGAATTTGATGATTTCCCTCATAAGAGGAAAAGTTCCTTTCTATTAAATCCAATATAAATCTAAAGAGATGTTGTTTTAAAATAATTTAAAGTTTAGTGCCAAAATTGATGTATTACCATCATCTCAATTTCCTGTAATACTGTATTACTTCCTTTCCTATAAATTCTTGTCCATTATTTCCATATTTCTGATATTTCCTACTTCTGATGAATTCCTTTTCTGCCACCCTCCAAAACAGCTACTGATTAAGCCTTTATTTCTGGAAATCTTCATAACATTTCCACAGCTACATACTATCACTAATTCTCTTCTTTTCTATAGCAGTGTTCTAAGCAAACACTGAAGACTCCAAGAGAGTTAAAAAGCTCAAGCCCAAATCCCAAAATGTAGCCAAATAACTAAATTTATTTTTAACACAAAAGTATTTAGGAGAAGGTTGCTAGTGAAGACTTCTGAGTTTCAAATGAAGTTTATATAGGCTAAAAGCTGATGTTCAAATCTAGGATTATAAAAATCCTATGCATTAGAAGGTTTTTGAATTTACAATCTAAACTTGAATAATTTAAATGTATGAAATCATAAGAATGGATGTAAGATTTTAAAATAAACAAAAACAAAATTTCAATGATATCAGTAAGAATTTTTTTCACACAAATTATGTGGTTAGGTAGATAAGAAAAATTGATGCAACCAGTCTCTACTTAAAAGGCCTTATTAGCTGGTTGATTTCTTGTGGAAGGATATCATTTCAATTGTATTTGAACAGCTATAGAAGACACACTAAGTAACCAAAACTTAGATAAGATTTATTTATGCCAGAGCTATTCTTAACTTTTAAAATATGAATTCTCAGTTGTACTCATTCACAAAGTTGGATGAAGATAATGTCAGTTTTGTGAAATATCTCACAATAAAGCTCTATACCAATGTTCTATCATAACAGAAAAATGACAGTAATAAGAGATGATATTCCAATAAAAAATGGATGGGACTGACCTAAGGTGTAAAGCTTTGTGGCAGAATGAATGAATATCTAATGGCTGAGCATTAGTCTAGCTAAGTGAGGAAAGACTCCACCAGAAATTTGGCCACAAAGTGATCCATTTGTTTTGACCACAGCAACACATGGAGCTAAAGCATCTTTATCAGTGGAAAGATGTACTCAACAAGGATGAAATCACAGAACCTGAAAGTATTTACTAAAATAAAAGAAAGATATGATCTTAGATTCATAAAAATTTTGACCTCTATTCACTAAACCCAGATAATAGACATAAATGATTGTAGAGACAGGACCACAACCTAGGTTTTCTATTCAAAGTACTTTCTAACTCACCTTTCTATATGCTGGTCTCACTATTCCTGCACCTACCTATTGACATCAAAGAAAGAGTCTGTCATAGACACACTTAATAAGAAATAAGATCCTTTGTATAACTAGTAGATAGCAAAATACAACTCTAAAAGCAGCAACTACATTCAATCAAGACCAAAGTTTTAGAATAGTCTTCTAGGATGTAATAACATTCTGAAAAAAACAGAAAGATCTGTTACAGAGAAAAAGACTAAATATTTACACATTGAGTATGCTCAAAAGCAATTGCCCCCAGTGGATGGCCCTGAAACCAGACAAAGAAATTAAGGAATTATAAACTTGAATTGCAAACTTCAGTAGACCCTTTAATAAGAATAGGAAAAACAATTACTTCAGTCAGGAATCCTGGAATCAGAATCTTAACGGTTAGGACAATCCTTAAAGCTGATTCAACTCAATGCAGGAATCTGCATGTATCCCAGATAAGTGACTATCCAGAGCACAGATTAAATGTAATTAAACTTAATGCCCAAATCTAGTCTTGAATTAGTAAACCAAAAGATAAAGTTAAGCAAAACACCAGATCCCAAGAGTCTTCTAAGAACAAAACAAACAAAAAGTCTGAGTTTAAAAAAAAAAAAAAAAGAAAGGATCTGAGGAAACAAAAACAAACAAAAAAGAATTTAAGCAAGTGCCCCTTTTCTGCCCTCTCCAAGGGTAAGTACAATAAACACCATCATTCCTTGTAAGGTCATCTGATCAACTTCTATTCCGATTTTTTCAGGACTCTGAAAGGTCTTTTAGTAGATGAATGTGCAGATTCCTACAAGGCTACAGAAAATCGAATTGAAAGGAGTTTCGGAGGCCAAAGCGCTCGCCCAGGGAAAGAGGCGTCCCCGTCTCCATCATCCTGTTTGCTTGCCTGTGGTCTCCCGGGTTGGATTAGAAGCTCCTTGAAGGGAAGGGTCTATCTTTTGCCTTTTTGTTCCCAGTGACTGGCACATAGTCGGCGCTTAGTAAATGTTGAGGAATTGACTGGAAAATGGACACGACCACCACCACCACCCTTCAAAGTGAAAGGTTTCATGTCAGCTCTGGAAGAGCAGGGGTCCCGATCTCCACAGCGAAAGGGATGCGCTCGGCCCTCTCCGGAGAAAAGGCCTGGGTACCGGAAGGGTGGCTGCTTCTCTGATGCTTCTCCCCACCCCCCCCAAGCTATGATAGTTCATTCAATCTCGGACAGAAAGACAGACAGACACAGGCACAGAAAGCCAGGCATCCCGCTCCCTCCCGAGGAGAAACTGACAGCTGGACCAAGTGAGGGGAGGAGGTGACATCAGCTGGCCAGGGCGAGTCGGCTCCATCATCCCCCTCCCCCTTCCCAATCCTCCCCCGTCCTCCTCCCCGGGATGCTGTCTCCGGGACGGGCCGTTACCTTTGTGTAGAGCTCAGAGGCGGCCATGGTGCCGGCGCCGCCCGCTCGGGCCTCGTCCCCGAGCCGATGCTCCTAACGCACCCCGGGCCACCCGCGCCTCTGTCGCCTTTGCGGAGGCCGGAGCCGCATGGGCCGCCGCTGCTCGTCTAAGCCGAGGAAGCGCCGACAGCCGCCGGGCAGAGCGGGGATTCAGGCAGCCGGCAGCAGGCACTTGGCCATTCCAGGCGGACTAAGGTCCTCGGAGCTGAACCCAAGCCTCGGGATGCCGCTGCCGCTGCCGCTGCCGCTGCCGCTGTTGCTGCCACCGCCGCCGCTGCCGCCGCCGCCGCCGCTGCTGCTGCTCCTGCTGCTCCTGCAGCCGCTGCTGCCTCCCCAATCGCCGCCGCCGCCGCCGCCGCCCTGTGCATTGTGGGAGCGGGAGGAGGTAGCACTGAAATACTGTTTCAGCCGCTGCTCCAGGAACCGCTGGGATCACGCTGCCGCCCATCGGCTGCGAGTGCGGCCAGAGCATCTTCAGCGGGCCAGAAGCCCGAGGCTAAGGCGGGGGCCGGGGACCTAGGGGCCCCGCCCTCAGCCCCAAGGTCCAGAGCCCCTCTCACGCTTCCGCACGACCGTGCTTCTTACCTCCACCTGGCGAGGTACGTGAGCCCCCCCGCATATTTGGGGTCGCATGTTTTTTTAAAGTATCCACCTAAGTGTGGCAGGCCCAGATTAATGCAACATGAGCCCAGCCTCCCAGGGAGTTATAATAGCCGCAACCTCCACACGCTTAGGACGGGGGAAGATAAAACTGGAGGTTCCCATCCTGGTCTACCCTGTTGCATGGAGAGTAGTGGGTGCCTTATTTGGGCTTCTTAGAAAGCTAGCTATATCTAAAAGGAAGACCGTTCAGGGGCTTCTTGAACACAGACACTGCCTCTTTCTTTGTATCTTCAGCTTCTAGCTGCAGTGCCTGACAGAGCCGGCACTTCATTGTAGAGGGCCACAGTCAGTGGGGGAACCCTTCAGCCCAGAGGGAACCTGTGGCAGTGTCTGGTTCGGCTCCCCGTCTCTCCTAAGGGCTCTCCTCCTTCCTGAGAAGTCAGGGGACCGAACAATCTGTGTTGAGATTGAAGCAGAGCGATACCAGGTGGCAAACTATATACAATAGCAAGTTGTTTAATGTGGTCCCACGTGAGCAGTGTTGTTTTTGTTACATTATAAAAAAGGGAAAGCCCTTGAAATAAACGGACTCCATTTTTCCACCATCCTCAGGAGTCCCGTCTCATCACTTCTCCATTAGGAAGGAATATATATATATATATATATATACATACACACATACATATAAATATATCTAGATATATCTTTTTATTGACAGAACGTACTTGCATGGGTAATTTTTCAACATTATCCCTTGCACTCACTTCTGTTCCAACTTTTCCCTTCCCTCCCTCCACCCCCTTCCCTAGATGTCAGACAGTCTCATACATGTTTAACATGTTAAAGTATATCTTAAATACAATGTATGTGTACATATTTATATAGTTCTCTTGTCCCACAAGAAAAATCAGATTTACAACTGATGCTGAGTGAAATGAGCAGAACCAGAAGATCACTGTACACTTCAACAACAATACTGTATGAGGATGTATTCTGATGGAAGTGGAAATCTTCAACATAAAGAAGATCCAACTCACTTCCAGTTGATCAATGATGGACAGAGGTAGCTGCACCCAGAGAAGAAACACTGGGAGGGGAATGAAAATTGTTAGCACTAATATCTGTCTGCCCAGGTTGCATGTACCTTCGGATTCTAATGTTTATTGTGCAACAAGAAAATGATATTCGCACACATGTATTGTACCTAGACTATATTGTAACACATGTAAAATGTATGGTATTGCCTGTCGTCGGGGGGAGGGAATAGAGGGAGGGGGGGGTAAATTGGAAAAATGAATACAAGGGATAATATTATAAAATATATATATATAATAAAAAAAAAAAAGAAAAAAAGAAAAATCAGATTTAGAAAGGTTAAAATAAACTAGGAAGAAAAACAAAAATTCAAGTAGTTCACATTCATTTCCCAGAGTTCTTTCGCTGGATGTAACTGGTTCAATTCATTACTGCTCTATTGGAACTGATTTGGTTCATCTCATTGTTGAAAATTGCCGCGTCCATCAGAATTGATCATCATATAGTATTGTTGTTGAAGTATACAACGATCTCCTGGTTCTGCTCATTTCACTCAGCATCATGTTCATGTAAGTTTCTCCAGGCCTTTCTGAAATCATCCTGTTGGTCATTTCTTATAGAATTCAGTCATTCTCCAACTGCAATGGTCCAGTCTAGCTCCTCTGAAGGGCTCAGAATAAGTCCTTGTCAGGATAAGCAAAAGTCCTTGCCCCACGTTGTGGATGCCAATTTGTAACGTGCTGTTGTCTCCAGAAGCTGCCTATCACTCTCTGGGAGGAGAACTGCTATGTCAACTCAAATCTCTCGGACAGATTCTTCTTCCTGTAGAGAGCCGACTTCCCTTCTTGCTGAGACCAGCCTCAAGTCTGGTCTAGAACAGAGATAGCCTTTTCCTCCAGAGTGCCCTCTTTTATCCTCCCAGAGAATGGGCATGGAATAATGCAAGAGCTTCTGGGAAAAATTACTTCAACCAATGAACTTGCTCCTCCTAAGCATGCAAGCTCTTCCCCAGGAATTCACAAGTCAAACCTCCATGAAAGGCTGGAACTAGAAAATTGTTAAGTACCGACTTAGCACTTAGTAAAAACCTAATATCTCATTATCTCATTAGCACTTAGTAAGAACCTAACATCTCCCCCTTTCTTATGATTTAGAACATAGGGTGGTCATAACCTTGAAACATAAATCCATCAATATGGGAGGCATTACACATAATTACATAGATTACATAAACACATAGTAACATAATAACATAATAACATTGTACATACTAGAAGTATGTAACAAATAACATGATCAAATAATCATAAATTGAGAATTTATAAATGTCCATAAGTCCATTGTCCATTAGTCTCATCTTGTGTTAGGAAATCCAATGATTCCTGCTGGTTTTTAAAGTTCTTTAACAGTCTTCTTATTAGCCATGCTCTTTCAATGTCAGATGTTTCTTAGATTTTCTCCTTTGAAGATATTGACTCTGTAGATGCCACAGGTAGCCGTAGGGAACTTCTAAATTTAGTTCTCTATACCATTAATTTTCTAATTTTTGACAAAGATGCACTGGCTCCAGCAGACAGGTTTTATAACCCACCAGAAGGGCAGTGTCCAGTGTGAGCAGCTCCACTGTCCTTAGATAATCGCCAGGTGATGTGGAGAGACCCAGAAAGTGGTGAATGGAAGGGACCAGATAGGTTAACTGCCTGGGGGAGAGGGTTTGCTTGTATTTCTTCAGATGGAGAAGGAATCAGATGGGTGCCAGTGTGTTGTATTCAGAGAGAGACAGAAAAAGAGAAAGACCTCAAAACAAAGGAGAAAATCTAAGAAACAGGAAGAAGAATCTGTCCGAGAGATTTGAGTTGACACAGCAATTCTCCTCCCAGAGAGTGATAGGCAACTTCTGGAGACAACAGCATATTACAGGCATCCATTTAGTTTCCAGTTTCTTGCCACTACAAAGAGGGCTGCCACAAACATTCTTGCACATACAGGTCTCTTTCCCTTCTTTAAAATCTCTTTGGGATATAAGCCTTTTAGTAACACTGGATCAAAGGGTATGCACAGTTTGATACCTTTTTGAGCATAGTTCCAGATTGTTCTCCAGAATTGTTGGATCCTTTCACAACTCCACCAACAACGAGTGTCTCAGTTTTCCCAAATCCCCTCCAATATTTGTCATTATCTTTTTCTGTCATTTTAACCAATCTGAGAGGTATGTAGTGCTTAGGAAGGGATAATTTAATTTAGTGTTAGTGAAGAATAATTAGGGGTGCCAACCACATCTTTTATAGGACAAAAATATTCTTGTGGGTTGCATCTATAATTTGGTCTTCAGATTGGATGCAGCATCTGAAGGGTCAGGATAATTTTGTCAATGCAAGGAATTCAATAAGGACCCATTTTAACAAAGGCCCTTTCTAAAGACAACAAAGGGGCCCATGTAAGACAGGATAATCCTGTAAATACTCCTCCCTATGGTCCACCTATATATCTGATTTGTGAAGGGATCTTAATTATCATATCAGTCACTGTAGAGAGTCACAGTAAAGATTGGAACCAAAACATTTAGAATATGAAACAGACCAGTAACCTGAGATCAGATTGGATAAAGACTGAATGTGATTAGCACTTACTACTATAAAATTCCTAGACATGGTTAGACCAAGTGGGAGATCATTCCACATACCACCAGCTTTTTTTTTTTTTTCAATTACTTATGAATCTAAGTCCCACACATACATTTATTTTCTCCAAATCTTTCTCATGATTAAGCAGAAGTCAAAATCATCAGGCAGAAAAATAATGGGGCAAAGCAACTTCTTTAAATTTTATTATGTGTCAGCTCTCTTAATTCAGCTACTTAATTATATTTAGACTAATGATGTAGCCTTTTTTTAAAAAGTGCATTGTTTGAGTATATGAATGAAACTAATTAGTTGAAAGCCTCATTTTCAAATTCTGGTAAGTGGTTCCAAGAGGAAAGATGAGAGATTTCCTATTTTAATAATTTTGGAGCATATGGATATCATACTCCTAAGTCTATTTTTTAACCCAGAACAAGGACCCTAGGCACCATAAACTCAGTGAGTTTAGTCAGAATGGTGAGATGGAAAGTAATTTAAGCCAGTAGGCTAAGCACTCTATAATGAGCTGTAGGGATTTTGAAGCCTTTAGGAATAGCAGAAAATAAACATTAGATAACCCCCTAATGAAGCCATTGGTCTGGGTAACTTAAAGATAGTACCATGTGGTAGTCAAAATTTATGCTACTTCTAAGTCCTGCTGATTTTATGTAGATATCAGAAAGCAGGATAATAAGTTAAGAACATTTTGCATCATCAAGAGAACATCTGACATTAGGAATGAAACATTAAGAAACTTACTCTAAAACTAGAGGGTAAAATAGAAATTGAAAGACTCTATAGATCACCTCCTGAAAGAGCTCTCAAGATGAAAACTCCCAGTAATAATATAGCCAGATTCTAGAACTCCCAGGTCAAGGAGGAAATATTGTAAGCATCCAGAAAGAAACAATTCAAGTATAACACACAATTAGAATATGATACTAACACACAAGTAGAATATATTTAAAAGAGCAAAAGAGATAGGATTACAATTAATAATCACCTACCCAACAAAGCTGAATATAATAATCCTTCAGGGAAAAAAATTGATATTTGATAAAATAAAGGACTTTCAAGCATTTGGTATAAAAAGACCAGAGCTGAATAGAAAGTTTGAATTTCAAATTTAATTCTCAAGGGAATCATAAGGGGGTAGTCAGGAAAGGAAAATCATAATGGATTTAATAAGGTTATTTTGTTTATATTCATATAAGGAAGGATGATACTTGTAATCCATAAGAACTTCCTCATTAAGGCAGTTAGTAGGAGCATATACAGACAAGGGGCACAGGTGTGAGTTGAATATGAAGGAATAATATCTTTAAAAAATTAAATTAAGGGGTGAAGAGGAATGTCCTGGGAGAAGGGAGAGGAGCAGGTGGACTAGCATACATAATATGCCATAAAAGAGGGAAGAAAAAGCTTTTATAGTGAAGGGTAAGAAGAGGAGCAGGGGGAGAGGGAAATTTACATCACAATTGGTTCAAAGAGGAAATAACATACATACTCAATAAAGGTAAAGAAATCTCTTACCCTACTGGAAAGTAGGAGGAAAAGGGGATATGAGAAGGGATAGAAGGGAGGGCATATTGGGGGAGGGCAGTGGCAAGAGGCAAAACACTTTTAAGGAAAGACTGGGTGAAAGGAGAGATTTATTCTATTAGGCATGGGGAAAACAGAATGCAAGAAAATACAGTTAGCAATTGTAACTCTCGGAAAAAAAATTCTGAAGTAAGTTTCTCTTATAAAGGCTTCATCTCTCAAATATATAGAGAACTGAGTAAAATTTTATAAAAATAAAAGCCATTCCCCAATTGACAAAATGATCAAAAGATATGAAGCTTCCCATTGAAGCAATCAAAACTAGTTATAGCCATATAAAAATAATACTCTAATTCCTATTGATTGAAGAAACTAAAATTAAAATAACTCTGAACTACTACCTATCAGACTGTTAATGGACCAGAAAATAGAAAATTACAAATATTGGAGGGATTGTGGGAAAAATGAGACATTAAAGCATTGTTGGTAGAATTGTGAACTGATTCAACTATTCTGTAGAGCAATTTGGAACTTTGCCCAAAGGGATATTATACCAGATATACCTTTTGATCTAATGATATCATTACTTGGTATGTATCCTAAAAAAGATTTTTAAAAATGTACAAAAATATTTATAGTAATTATATGTATAAAATGTACATATGTACAAAATGTTGCATGTTTAAATGTACAAATGTACAAAATATAGTTTTTCAGAGCAAAGAATTGGAAATTGAGGAAATACCGATGAATTGGGGAATGGCTGAATAAATTGTGATATATATTTTTAGTTATAATGGTATACTATTGTTCCATAAGGAATGATGAGCAGGATGCTCTCAAAAAAACCTGGAAATTTCTTCATGAGTTCATACAAAGTGAAATGTACTGTGGACAGAGTATTGGCAATGTTGTGGGATGATTAGCTGTGAATGACTGCCATTCTCAGGAAAACAATGTTCCAAGACTACTCTGAAGGAAGGATTTATGATAAAAAATGTATTTTGTTTCTTCGAGAATAAAATGGGGACTACAACCACTAAATCAAGGCTTGAGAAAGAGCATTTTTTACCTAGAATCTGATAATGGATTTTGGGTCCAAGAAAAAAAAAAGTTAAGGGACTATGAATGTATTAACTGATCTAGGAGTGAAACAATAATAGTGAAGGAGCTTTTTTAATGGGTTGGGCCAAATCAGGAAGAACAAGAAGTAACAAAGAAGAATCAAGAAGTAACAAAGGACTTTGAAGTTTTAAGTTATCTAATTTATTTCTAGTTTATATCACCTTCCACCTAAACCCAACCTCCAAATTCCATACTCTGTGTATTTTTTTTCCTCAATAGTATTTCATTTTTACAAATACATATAAAGATACTTTCCAACATTCATTTTTGTAAGATTTTGTGTTCCAAATTTTTCTCCTTCCCTTCCTTATCTTTCCCCTCCCCAAGACAATAAGTGATTTGATATAGGTTATACATATACAATTCATTTAAACATATTTCCATATCCATATTGTCATGATGTCAAAGAAAAATAAAACCAAAAGGGAAAAAATGAGAAAAAAAGCAAACAAATCCACATCTAATTTCCACAGTTTTCTCTCTATATTTGGATGGTTCTTTCTATCCCAAATCTATTGAATTGTCTTGAATCACTGCATTGCTGAGAAGAACTAAGTCCATCAGAGTTGATCATCACATAATCTTGCTATTACTATGTACAATGTTCTCTTGGTTCTGTGCACTTCACTCAGCTTCAGTTCATGTAGGTCTTTCCAGGAATTTTAAAAATCAGCCTGCTCATCATTTCTGACAGAACAATAATATTCCTTTACCTTCACAAACCATAACTTATACAGCCATTCTCCAGCTGATGATCTGCTCAGTTTCCAGTTCCTTGCCACTACAAAAAGAGCTGCTAGAAATATTTTTGCACATGTGGATAATTTTCCTTCTTTTTTCACAGTCTCAGTAGTGACATTTCTACAATAGTTTTGTATTTTATTGTAACTATGTTGTGTTAAAGAGAGATGGTAGGGAAAATTGTAGGAAGTATAAAGAGGAAAGACCATGAACTCATAAACTCAAGATCACATTTTTTAGAGGAGAAATCAACATTCATGGCAACAGAATGTTACTAAAGCAATGAAAATATTCCATGAGGCCTTCTGTTTGGAGGATGCCCTGCATCTGTTTATTCATTCAATAGCCATTTATTAATGCCTAGTCAGAAACACCAAGGCTTAGTATAACAGTTTCATGGTTTTTTCATCACATCTCATACCTTCAATATATAGATATTTATTTGTTTATAAAGTACATGTATTACTCTACTAATTATGTACATTATGAATATATAAAAATGAAAAAAGTCACATCCAACACATATAAGGAACTGATTTAAATGTTTAAGACTAATACCCATTCCTTAATAGATATTCCTTCACAGATAAATGATAAAAGAATATAAAACTTTCTGTAGCAGGCCAGAACTCTGAAAGGATGTACTTGTCTCTACAGCAGGGTGCTTATAGGTAAGTACCTACTCCAGTGGGAAGTGGTGGTTCTCTAAGCACATACTTGATGTAATGTAATGATATGGTCAGTCTAGTTGGTGTAGAATAATGTGATGATGTGATGCTCTACAGCTGCACATGCCCAGTGTGCTATGATGATGTAGTGGTCCTGGGGTATTTAAGTGGAGTCCTAGAGACAGAGGGCTCTCTTGGCCAGAGCACTCTTTGCTACAGAGAAGAAAGACTTCAGGCTCTGAACTCCAGAGTCCAGACTCTTTGACCAGCCACATGTCTGCTCTACTGCCTCCTTTACTTCACTCCCCCAGTAAGCCCAAAGTCCCCAGAGAGCTAGCCCAGACATTACAGTTTTCAAAGCAAGAAATTTAAGCTATCAATAATTAAATGTAGGAAAAAAAAATGTTCCAAATCATTAATTAGAGAAAAAACAACCCTGACAGTCTATCTCACATCCATCAGATGGACAAAAGGAAACAGTGAAAATGACAAATATTAGAGAAGCTGTGGGAAAATTGGCATAGCAATATATTGTTCTCAAAGTTGTAAATTGATTCAGACACTATAGAAAGCAATTTAGAATTTATGTCCTCCAAATCACTAAACTATGTATACCAGTTGGCCCATCCATACCTCTACCAGGCATATACCTTAAAGAGATCAAATAAAGAAAAAAAGGACCCATACGCCCAGAAACATTTATAATGGCTCTTTATTATAGAAGCCAAAAAAAAAAAAAAAAAGCCTGAAAATCAAGTATTATTGGAGAATGACTAAATGGTATACGAATGGAATAAAATATTATTGTGCTATAAGACATGGCAAAATGGACAATTTCAGAGAAAACTCTGAAGGAAAAGAGAGATCATAATAAATCATCACAACAAACTTATAAATAAATCTCATCAATGTAATAACAAACCATAATTCCAGAGGACTTAAGATGCCAGGGAAGTGATACTTAAAATTTTACAATGAGATACATATTTTAGAATCTTTACTTGTTGTTTTATTTTACTTTCTTGTGGTTCAACTGAGTGGAAATGGAAAGAAAATGAATGCTTGTTAATCAAAAGGAAAAAATAAAATAAAACAAAAAAACAAGCCAATTTTTAAACAGTGAAATATTTGATCCTAGCTTTAAAAGAGAATCACTGGAGTTTATCAAATAAGGAAGTGACATAATTAGACTTGTGGTCTTTAGATTTTTTGGAAAGGAGAAAATTCTTGAGACAGAGAAACCAATTGGGAGGCCATTACAATAGTCTAGGCATTGGACTAATTGAACAATGAGAACCTGAATCAAGGTTGTGGTTGTATGAGAAAAGAGGTAGTGTATGAGATATGTGTAGATACAAAAGGCAAGATTTAACAATTTAGATACATGGTATCGTAGAATAAGGAATTGAGAATAACACTAAGAGACTTAATCTGGGAGACTTGAAAAAATTGTAATGCCTTTGACAAAAATAGGGATATTTGGAAGAAGAGTGAATGGGAATGGGGAAGAAATGTAATATCTGTGATCTATTATGATCTCTCCTTTCCTTCAGGGCTAAACTCGTTGAGGAAACTGTTTACATTGAGTGCACTAAACTCTTTTTTTTTCTTTTCTAAACTTTCTTCAATCTGGCTTCAAACCTCATCATTAAATTGAAACTGCTAGTTTCCAATTACACCTCTAAAAGACTTTTGTCAATCCTTACCCTTCTTGACCTCTTTTGAATCATTTGACACTCTTGATCACCTTCTCCATAATATTCTGTACTCACTAAGTTTTATGACACAGTTCTCCTATCTTTTACTTCTAAGTCACCTTGTCTGGCTTCATGCATTTCACACTCACCACCCAAGGCTTTGTGCTAGGTTCTCTCTCTCTTTTTTTTTTTTTTTTTTGATATATACTGTTTCATTTGGTGACCTCATTTACACCCATCAATTCAATTATCTCTATGCAGATGATTCCCAGACTTATATATTCAGCCCTACACTTTTTGCTGGATTACAGCCATGTATCTCTTAACTACCTCAACATGTCCAAATAGAATTCATCTTTCCTCCTAATCCCTTTCCTCCCATAAACCCCTATAATTGTCATGGTAATCACCAATTCTCCTAGTTTCCCAGGCTCACAAATTTAGTGTCATACATATCTCCTCATTAACCCTAATCCTAACTCTAAAAATCCTCACTACCATTCAATTTATATATCTAATCCCTCAAT
The DNA here is from genome assembly GCF_048593235.1 of Sminthopsis crassicaudata. Taxonomy (NCBI): domain Eukaryota; kingdom Metazoa; phylum Chordata; class Mammalia; order Dasyuromorphia; family Dasyuridae; genus Sminthopsis; species Sminthopsis crassicaudata. The sequence goes on from NC_133618.1 coordinate 524,201,384, forward strand.
AAATCTTATCATTTGTACCTTCAGTTATTTAAACATACATCTTTTCTCCACTCATATGCCTATTCTCCTAGTTCAGACTCTCACCTGGACTATTAAAATAGCTTCCTCTTTTTTTTTTTTTTTTTTAAAAGATTCAGTTTAATTATTTTCAGTGAATAAGCACTTGTTTTTATCTTTTCCTTCACCCCAACTGAATAAAAAGAAAATCTTTTAATGTATGGTCAAACAAAACAAATTCCTGTATTAAAGGATTTTCTTGGCCATCTAAAAACATATCTCATTCTATATGTTGATTCCAATACTTCTCTGAAAAGGAAAGGATAATGAATGTAGCATATTTTATTATGAGTACTCTGGAATTATGATTTCTTGAATTGTCACCTTCCATTCTCCTCTCAATGAATCCCAGTGGTTCTCTCCTTTCTAACCTGGCCCCAGAAACCTTTGGAATTCTTTTTCACAGTCTGCAGAATTCATACCAGCATATTCTTCCTTAAATATGACACATCCTTCAAATGTTTCTTGAATGTTCTGCCCCCATCCCTCCACTTTTTAGATGCTTTAGCTTTAAGACAGCTCAAATTTTATCTTCTGCAAGAAGCTTTCCCTGGTCCCTGACCCCCCACATTGTTGTGCCACAGTTCCCTTTTATTGTCCTGCCTTAGTTTCTCTAATTGTTCTGCCCCAGTTTCCCTAAATTGTTCTGCCTCAGTTTCCCTAATTGTTCTGCCTCAATCCCCCTGGTTACAACCCCCCCCCTTTCCTGTCCCTTAGAACTGAGATAATTAGGGCTGTGGAGATCTGACATTCTAGAAGATAAGACTCCAGATTTCATCTCAGATACCTAATTAGCATTGTTTATATCTCTAAGTTTCAGACTTCCTGGCTCTAGTTGGACACCTCCTAAGTCCTCCCAATTTGTTAGAATTTATGGTCCTACTCCCAACCTGTCAGAACTGGATTGATGGTCCCTGCCTGGAGATTTCTGCTCAACAGATTTTGGACTCTACCCCCTCCCCCACTTTGTTTACCTGAGCTTAGAGTCATTTATAGATCATTGAGAACTCATATTCAATGCTGGATTCTTTGAGATGAAAATCTCATTTAGCCCTGGGATCAAAAATGTATCTTTTGATCCCAGTAAATCTCTCCCTCTCTGAAATCCAAATAAAATATTAAAAACTCTGTAATCTCTATCTTGCCTCAGTTTCTCTGGCATTACATTTGCAGGCCTCAGCAAGATATTTGAAATGAGAGCAGGATTAGAGATTAGAGACCTTTGGGTCTCTTCCTTAGGCTTTAGGGCCCAAGATTTGGAGATCTGGCTCTTTGCTAGCCTTCTGGATTCCTCCAGAGTCTCCAGGAAGAGAACAGTTTCTCAGACGGGACAAGATTTATTTTGGATTCCTCCATTTGGCCAAAGGAGAGTCTGTTTTAAATTCCCTGCAGGGTGGGTGGTTTTCTGTCTGTCTGTTCTGTCTGTGCTAGCTTCAGGTTCCTAGATATTAGATTGATGAAGTGTAAAATTCTGGAAAGTACTGCTGGACGTGGCTGTTGGTACCATTAGGTTCTGGCTCTGGTTCTGAGTCAGATTCTGTGTGCCAGTGGCACAACTCTGGGTGTTCTAGAGTATAAATCTGGGTGTTCTGACACCATCCAGGTCTGGTCTGAGTGCCTTTGGGTACTATGTGGTTATCTCTTGGAAGCTTAGAAAAGCTGTTTGGATTCTGGGAGGGAAGAATCTCAGGATGAAACAAACTTCTCTTGAGGCGTCTCTGTATTAAATGTTTTGTTTAATGTTGTAATTGTGCAGTCTATGTGATTTGTGTTCTGTATTTTGTGTGACTTGTTTGTTTTGTTGATTTAAGAACTCTGTTAATTTTTAAGAACAATGATTAAGAATTGGTTATTTATTTTCAAAAAAAATTTTTTAATAGTTTTTATTTACCAGATATATGTATATGTATGGGTAATTTTACAACCTTGACAATTGCCAAACCTTTTGTTCTAATTTTTCTCTTCCTTTCCCCGCCCCCCCCAGATGGCAGGTTGACCAATACATGTTAAATATGTTAGAGTATAAATTAAATAATATATATATATATATATATATATATATATATATATATATATATATATATATATATATATATATATATATATATATATATATATATATATATATATATACACATGTCCAAACAGTTATTTTGCTGTACAAAAAGAATCGGACTTTGAAATAGTGTACAATTAGCCTGTGAAGGAAATCCAAAATGTAGGTGGACAAAATTAGAGGGATTGGGAATTCTATGTAGTGGTTTATAATCATCTCCTAGAGTTCTTTTGCTAATATAGCTGGTTCTGTTCATTACTGCTCTATTGGAATTGATTTGGTTCATCTCATTCTTTAAGATGGCCACATCTGTCAGAATTGATCATCATATAGTATTGTTGTTGAAGTATATAATGATCTCCTGGTCCTTCTCATTTCATTCAGCATCAGTTCATGTAAGTCTTTCCAGGACTTTCTGAAGTCATCCTGTTGGTCATTTCTTACAGAACAATAATATTCCATAATATTCATATACCACAATTTATTCAGCCAATCTCCAATTGATGGGCATCCACATAGTTTCCAGTTTCTGGCCACCACAAAAGGGCTGCCACAAAGAATTGGTTATTTCAATGTTGCAGCTGTGCTTACTTAGTATATAAAAATTTGCTTGTGATTTTAAACTTTTTAACTTGTTGCATTACTTTATAAGTAAAAGAAGAAAAAAACCTGGCTATTTTAAAACTGGCAGACGGTTTTTCCTTGAAGCAGGAGTAAAGAACAGAGCAATAAAATCTTATCTGTATAAGCACTGCCTGGAAAGATAAGAGATGCTAATTGTTGTGAGAAGAAAACTCAGGCAGAAGAGAAAAAAAAACAAAACTTAAAAAAGCCCTGTATTTGGTTTGGTTCAGAGTGTTACCTTCTGAAATATATTGGGTAATTTGTTAATGTAAATTATGCTTTATAGAGTAATTTAGCTATTCACTGTATTGTGAATCTTAAAAAGTTTTGAGAGGAAAACAAAGGAGAATGAAGGTGATTTATGAAGGATTGGTTTGTAGGAGCAATTAAAGGTTTTCATGATTTTAGAAAGTAAAAAAAAGTATAGGGAAGGTATTTGGAAGGAGAAACAAGAAGGAAAATTGCATGTAGCTAAGGGAAAGAGAAGAATTAAATAGGAAAAGAAAGAGGAAAGTTTTTAATAGAAGGATTTCTGTGTGGAAAAAATTGAGTTTAAAATGGGAGGGAATCTTTTATCCAGGAGAGCAATTTAGCTTGCCTTTTCTCCCCCCCTGCCTCTTTGGAGATGGAGTGGGGGGAAAGTCGATTATGTGGAATCCTCCCATCCAACTAAGTGTGTCCCAGCTGTTTCTTTTATTAAGTTGCTGCTATTTGACTATCTGCTAGAAAGAGCTAATCATTTAAAGAGACAAGCCTACTTTTAAGTTAATTGACTGAATACTTGTTTCCTTAGATACATAATGGTCTCCTTGTTTAGGAATATGGTCATAAATGTGATTTATAATTTGGTAGGGTTATTTCTAAAAGTTTAATTAATTTTTTAAGAACTTCTTGGATTCTTTTATATGGAATTAGGATATTCTGTATAAGTTTAATAGATTGTATTGAGTTATCCTAAGATTATGCCCATCATTTAAAGGACTTCTGAAAATAATAGTTTTTTTTTTTTTTTTCCTCTATCTTTTTGAAAATGTTTCTGTTGTGGACAATATGCAATTTGGAATTTTTCTATATATTGGGTATTTTAAAAGCAAACTGATTTGTATAATGTTCACTTATAAAACATCTATTTGGATATAAAAAATAAGTTGTGAACTTACTGGGACAAATTTCTTACTGTTATCAATATAAGGTCATGGTAAATACCTGTTTGGGATTTATCTGAAATTTTAGTTAATGGGATTTGTCATTGAAGGTAAAATTTCTTGGACTTATAATATTATTTGGGAGTTTTAAAGCTCCACACTCTGACAGTTAGTGGGACAATTATCTGGAATAAACTGAGTTAAGGCTATTTTATCCTGTATGTGCTGAAGGATCAGTTTTTACATTGTTATAGGTATGTTCCTGTATTTTTTTTTCCTCCTGTGACTGATTTCTATGATCAGAACAATAATCAATAAAAATTGTTAATGCAATTCAATGATCTCATATCTTGCTGTTTCTAATCTGATTATATGTAATCATTATATCCTAAATACTTAGGCAAATGAGTATTTAGCCTGGTCATCTGTCTGTTACTGGATATTTGTGTCTGTGAATATTCAGGTTTTTAAAGGTTTCTAACTAATGAGAGGACAATTAGCACAGTGGTCTGTGATACCTAACTGCTATTTATTGGGATTATAGCCATTTGCCTGACTGGTGAGACAAGCATGTCTCCTTACATGGGAAGCTGCTGGCCAATTCATACTGGCCTTTTCACATTTTGTAGCAGTCTGTCCTAACCTTTATTTGTTAGATTTGTTTTTTGTTCTAAATTTTGGTCAAATTACAGTCATAATGACCTGCTTCTGGGACCTGGAAGGTTTGATGTTCTCAGCATACAACACCCATCCCACTGCTTGGACTGAGAGTCTCCACCCCTTATCAGCATGAAGCAGGTTTTGAATGAGAAGTTTTGCCCCTTCCCCAATAGACTTTGTAATGGGAGACTTGGGAATAGTTGATGATTGACTGTTACACTCTGACTGGGTCAGTTATTACTATGTGTTTAAGATTTGGGAGGAAATTGTTAAAATTGTGTAACTATTGCTGTTATGTTTGAGGGATTTTTTTAGGAAACTATTACTATTTTTAGGAAACATTACTGTACTCTACTATTATATATAGGAATTTTGATTCACTCTTGGGATTTATATGTGGGATGGTTATTTGATAATTCCTCTCCATGGAAAAAAAAAAGGAGGAAGAAATAGGAAATTGGGGAAACTAGTGGATTTTTCTCAATACCTGGAAAAATGGGAACCATTAGTTACCTTAGGCACTTCTGCCTTACTCCCCATCTCACTAGTTCAGATTGGATTGAAAGCCTTCTAACAGTTCTTTTTCATTTTTAAACTTATTAGACTGTTATTGCTTTGGAATTTAGCTTTGGAACCTCTTATTCTGTTGGAATTGCTCTAGCAGACTCAGTTTTGAGACCTATTTTTTAGAAAATCTCCAAGATCAGGCACCTGTTTTGGGACTGGCAATCTTTCTGATCTGTTTCTCCAGTCCTGTAACCCTAGTTCCTTAATTAGTATTTCAGCATTCTCAAAGGACATTGCAGTTTGATATCAGGCCTCTAAAGTTTGGGGCTTGCCTGCCTTGATAGTCTAACTCTGATAACTCTGCCCAGAAATCTGTATCCTTTCTGTATCCTGGTAGTGGTGTTTCCCAGTCTGTTCTTCCAGAAGGGGATGGATGGAGCCACTTTTGGTCCCATTTTTCCCCTCTGGAGTCTATCAGACAGAAATGTGCTCTGCCCCACAGCCTTCCTGACCAGCAATCCTGGGTATGTTGAGTGCACAAATGACTATAGACCTAACTCACAGTGAACTGTCTATCTCAAACTAGATTTTCTGACTGAGATGCTCCAATATGGTTCTAAGACTTTCCAGGTATTTAGAAGAAGGCAATTCAGTGATTTGAATATTCAGAAGAGTGTGGAATTGTTGTGCCACAATTCCCTTTTATCGTCCTGACTCAATTTCCCTGATTGTCCTGTCTTGGTTTCCCTATATTGTTCTGCTATTTCCCTGAATTGTTCTGCCTCAATCCCCCTGATTGAAACCCCCCCTTTCCTGCCCATTAGAATTGAGATAATTATCTAGAAGATAAGACTCCAGGTGTCCTATCTGGACTGTGCTAGGTATGTCTATCATACCTAATTGGCATTGTCTATATCTCAGAAAGTCTCAGACTTCCTGGCTCTAGTTGGACACCTCCTAAGTCCTCCAATTTATAAGAATTTATGGTCCTACCCCCAACCTGTCAGAACCAGATTGATGATCTCTGGAGATTCCTGCTCACCAGAGTTTGGACTCCACCCCGTTTTGTGTACCCGAGCTTACAGCCATATATGTGCCATTGAGAACTCACATTCGTTGCTGGATGCTTTGGACATCATCCTGGGGGTCTCATGTCCACAGCACAATCTCTCCCTCTCAAAAATCCAAGTAAAATATTAAAAACTCTCTAATCTCTATCTTGCCTCAGTTTCTCTGGCTTATAATACCTGTTAGGCTTTTCCCTTGTTGAATTATTTTTTCCAACTACTCTGTATATGTCCTATACATGCCTAATTTTTCCATTTCCTCCATTAGATGATAAGGTTTTTGCAAGTAAGGAACTGATTTTGCTTTTCTTTTTATCTCTTATGCTTAGCAGATGGAGATAGAGCTCTTATTCATTGATCATTGTCCCCCAAAGACAAAACTATAGAAATGGGATTTTCCCAAGGCACCTGCCTAGGTGCTATGGATTGCTATTAATTTAGTCTACTTCAGTAAGGGAAGACACTCAGTTCAATAGAGAGGTAGGGAACTTGCCACAGGAAGTGGGCTGAACAGGGACACATTGGGGACAAAGGATAGTTGTGACAAGCCTGATGACTTGCTATCAAAGAATGTGACCTCTCCTCTCATCTGATTGGCTGAGGGGGAACCCACTAACCCATTTCACTTTTGGACAGTTCTAATTGTTAGGAAGTGTTTTCCTTATATCAAGTCAAAACCTACTCACTGATCTTACTTTAGCTCTGTGGGACCAGTCAGAACAAGTATAATCTCTTTTCCATAAAACAATCCATTAAATACTTGAAGACAATTATCCTTTTTAACCATCTCTTCTACAATATAAACATTTCCAGTTCTTTGACCTACTAGCATAGCATAAATTCAAAGCCCTTTAGCATTTTAAATACCTTCCTAAATGTCCTCCAGCTTACTGTCAATCTTAAAATATGGTACATAAAACTTAATACATTTTTCATTGGCAGAATATAACAGAATTGACATCTCTGTAATCCTGGACCAGATACTTTCCTTTCCTAATGCAAAGTTTTCATTAAGTTATTTGGCTGCCACATCCCACTAATGACTCATACTAAACTAGCAGTCTCCTAAAACTCCCAGATCTTTTTTCAGAGATGTGCCATCTAACCACATATGCCTTTTCTTGGACTTATAAGTTTCTTTTAAATATGTAAGACTTTTACATTTATTCTCTTACATTTCATCTTGTTAAATTTAGCCCAGTGAGATATTTTTGAATCCTGAATGTCAACTAGTAGTAACCATCTCTTATAGTTTTGTATAATCTGCAAATAAGCATGCTATCTACCACTGCCCTAATCCAATAAAAACCTAATTTCATTTTAACTGTATAGGACAATAAACCTCAACTATTAACCCAGCTGGTGCAACCCTCAAATAATCCATACTTTTTTGGGCTACATTTAAATTCTCTCCCTGACCTTTAAATTTCTCTTGGCTGTTCTAAACCTTTTCCATGTTCAAGTACTTTACCTTCCCTGCAATGCGATTTCCTTCATTTGATTATGAGCTCCTCAAAGGTAAGGATTGTTTTTACCTTTCTTTGTATCACAGCGCTGACTCAGTCACTTCCCTGCTTTCTATCAATTTCCTTATCTTCTTTTCACCAACTAACTTTTACATCTTTCTCTCCTAGTTTCTGTTATTCATCTCTTTACAAGAATACTGTATTGTTGATTCCATTCCTATACCTTCTCCTTGGGCACTTTGTTCCAATGTCGTGACCAGTATTCTATTATCCCTTTAATCTTTACTTATTCCAATATTTTCCTTCTGTGTACTCATACTTAGTTCTCACTCATCTTGAAACCTTCACTCACTGCTACTCCAAGGTGGTGTCCTCTCTCATTCTTCCTATCATAATTGATCAAAACAGTGGTCTTTGTTCAACCACTTCTATTTCTTTATTATCCATTTAACATAACCCTTTGCAACCTTACCTCTGAAACTGTTCTGCTTTTTGTGGTCAAGAACTACATTTCATTCTTTGTAACTCTGTAGAAGAGCATGAACATGGTGCTTATCATGTATTGATCATATAAAATTCTGCATTAAATGAAACTTAATTTTTTACAGCAATTATTGATAAAATATGGACTAATAACTATGTTGGCACACAACACTAATATTCAAGTCTTTATTTTAAGTTTGAAAAGCTTTGAAATTATAAAAAAAATGTGTCAGCAAGGAAGGCATAATCTTCTATCCTCTGTGGACCATTACTAAAATTTCACCTCAGTGTCCATTATATATAGTTAAGTGTAGTCAAACTTAGCATTCCATCTTTGTTTTTTTGCACAGGCATGTCTCCATGCCTGGAATGTATTCCTCTACATCCCAAGCATTAAGCCCGGCTGCAAGAGCCATCATCCCTCTAATTTCTAACGCCCTCTGTCCTTCCCCCTTACAAAAAAAACTTCTCCATATAGTTTGTATACAGTTTTTCAACTTTCCCCCCCTTCTCCAGAGGAAATAAACTTCTTGAAATCAGAATTTTTTTTGTCCTATCTCCAACACCTGGCACATCTGTATACTTAATGAACACTTATTGAGAACACTAAGTTATAAAAGAAAAATTAAACAAGTTTGTAATACTCGTTTATTTAGCCATCAAACAGTATCATTCTTAACTGATAGCTATTAGATCTCAATTATTCACATTGCCAATTACTCATACACTTTAGTTGCTGTCCAGTTAAAAACTACCCGTCTATTGGTGGTTATGGTTCAATTCAGGATCATCTATCTGCAGGAAAACTTATTACAGGATGTCAGGGCACCAAAATAACTAGTAATTTATTAGGTTTCCTGTAAGTTGTTTGTCAACTAGTCATATAATTTTAGATAATGGAACCAATGTATCACAGCTGCTAGAGGGCAGTATTCCATTGTTGTTCCCTTCTACCTAATCCATTTAAGAGTGACTTTTCAGCTTTCTATGATCCTCTTTACCCCAAATCAGTTGAGAAAAATCTGCAGATTTTTGACCAACTGTGCAAATATTGAGAATGAATTCTTTATGGACATTAATTAATTTTTATGTCTTGTTCTGCCTTGGTAAACTTTTAATTTTAAAAATAAAACATGAGATTCATCACATAAATGATTATAGGAACTAAAATCTAAGGAGTATTCATGTTTTATGAAGTTAATATAATTCAATACAACCTGAAAACTAAGAAACAAATTGACGGTTAAAAAAAAAGACAAAACTGCAAGTTCCATCAATAAAAATTGGAAAGAACAGTTTATTTTCCTGTATCTCTTACAAGTATAATTTTAGAAGGGATTGGCAATTGACAGAACTTCATCATTAGTTTTCAACTCATGTTAAACAGAAGAGTATTAGTCTAGTTCTTTTATACATGTTATGCATCATCAATTATAGAGATGCAAGACAAGATATAAGGGCAAAGCACTGAAGGAATTAACTCAAATTCAAATTTCTAGCTAGGTGACATATAAACATAATGCATTAATAACGAATCATGGTTTACTTAGAAAGCTACCAAATGAAAAGAATTTTCAGGGGAAAAGATCCAGAGGCTTAATACCTATTTAAGATGTCAAAGCTTATAAAATATATCATATGACGTGTTTATGCATCTTTGAGATTATCTACTCGAGTGAGATTTCAGAAATTTTCAATTTGATCCTCTATTTACAAAAATGGGAATATTTTTTTTAAAAGGTCTCAATGACAAGTGTAATTGGGTTGGCAGTGCATACTGAGATATAAAATGGTTAGTAATTCAAATTTGTGACTTCCCAAATATTAGTATTTACTTTTAGCAAACTTTGGGGCAAATAGAGGTATTTTTTGAGATCAGTAAATCATTTCTTTAGCCCTGAGAAACATTAAGAGCTAAGCTAGATGATTAGTACCATTCTGAAACTATAAAGCAAAACAAAAGGAAATAAATTAAAGAGGGAGGATAAAAGATATGAATATGCTGTGGAATACAAGAATGCTAAACTCACCATTGCCCTTACCAGACTATTTATCCTTAGAGAATACCCGAGTTAGCTACAGAAAAACCTATAGACTAAATAAAATATTTTTAATTTAGTGAAGTTACTATCATATAATATTCAGTAGTTTTATTATTTTAAGTTCATTAATATCAACTCCAACTTTTAAAAAAGTTGTCCAAAGTAGAAGCCCTTCTGATTCTGCTTTAATAAAAAGATAAACTCATTTTAAAATCAGCAGCACCATAGAATGTAGCGAACAAGCCTTTTATAAGACCATTTATATTAATTGGCTTAAGCCATTCAGAGAATTAAAGTAAATTTTAGCCCAGATCCTTATTCTTGATGGAGACATCAAGAATCCAGCTCTAGGGGCAGCTAGGTGGCGCAGTGGATAGAGCACCAGCCCTGAATTCAGGAGGACCCGAGTTCAAATCTGGTCTCAGATACTTAACACTTCCTAGCTGTGTAACCCTGGGCAAGTCACTTAACACCAGCCTCAGGGAAAAAAAAAAAATTCAGCTCCAAAAAAGTTATACTGTTTATCTCAAAACAACTAAGAATCCTGGGTAACGCCATTTGCCTGAATGTATAATTATTGTTAATGGCTACATATATTTTGATAAACTTTTTTTCATGACTGACTCACCAAATTTAACTAGGAAAATTTCTTTCAAAATTCTGCCAATTTTCACAAGTTTTACTGTTACCCACATTTTCTAATCCATGAATTCAAAACTTAAAATTGGAAATGGCATGTTACCATTTAATGAAAACTCATTTTTAGAAACGAACTACTGGGCAAGGAAGGCTTGATTAGAATGGGGGCAGCAACCAGCTCCAAGAGCACCACTAATGGAGGTAAACAAGAAACATTAAGAAATCATTAACAGGTCTTTCCTTGTGGAAAATCCTGAGATCTGAAGCACTGACTGTTGAAGGCAGGTTGGCTTATGAGAAATTTTATCTTTAATAAAGACAACCACACAATTACTTTAAATTGGGCACTTATACAGCATTTCACAGATCCTCAACATGATTTGAGGTAGATTAAGTATTAGCATCCTGTGTTAAAAAATTGAAACTGAGACAGTACTTGCTTAAGTCACCTGCTAGAAGCCACAGCAACAATCCTCTTTCATGGTTAGAATTAACATTGTGTTCTTAGTCTTTCAGTGCAGTGCTTATTATTAGATCATTCCTCTCAGGTGAATGGGGATTTCACTGCCATAGCACTTTTAGTCTTTGATGAACATAAAACAAGAAATGACAAAAAAATCCATAAACTTCCTTTATGTTTGTTTTTGCAATATTGAAGTCATTCTTAAAACAAATCTTGTGGGTGAGGATTTTACTTGAACAATTCTGTTATCTTTTTGCACACATATTTATGTTTTTACCCAATATAATTTTATTTTGTAGAATAGAAAGGTGACTGAAAATTTTTTTCTTAAAATACTAACTTGCTAAGTTTTTGTTAATGGCAATAGAGATAATCAAATCTACTTATGGTCAGCTGATATTATTGTTTGAAGGAATGCAATAATGGAAATCACCATGTATTCAGGGCCTAAAATTAAGACTGGACTCTTTCCCCTCAGACCCTTCTTTCTCCAATCCCCCCAAACACCAAAAGGGAATTTAAAAATAAGAAAACCTCACTACTGGCATATTTCAGAATATCATTGTATCATTGTTAAAATGAGGGAAAACTTACAAAATTACTAATGGTAAATTTGTCATAATAAAGATTTTTAACTTCTTAGTGACACTACCTTGTCTCAACTTGTTCTTGAGATAAGGAAAACAGTGTTACAGAAAAAAAAAAAAGTTAAATAGGTATCATTTAAAAATCTAAAAAAAAAAAAACAAGATGGTACATATAAAAGAAAAATCTCTAAGGCTTAAATATTTAACTGGGATACGTTCATCCCTCTTTAAATGTAATATTCTAATTACAGCAAGGGTCAACTCATTTAGTTTCCTCTAAATTAGTACTGAAAAAAAATTTATTAATACATTACAGATACATACATTTTGACTTATGTCTTTGGGGTGTCAGTCTTCAAGTATTTACTTGTTCAAAATTCCCTTTTATTTGTACATTTAGAGTTGTCAAATATTAGTTACACAGGATCAGGATTTAATAACTATTTAGCAATAAGAAAATATCATCCTAGTGTCTTAAGTACAGAATTCAGCAGAACAATTATAAATTAAGCATATGCTTCTACTATCAAATGCACAAAAAGGCAACTCCTGCTCTTAAATATGTCAAATTAATAACAAGAAATGGGGTTACAGCCCTGAAGGCTTTTTTTTCTAGCGTTTTCAGCAAGTTGAATGTGAAAGTAAAAATATTCATTAAAAAAAATCTTACAAATTATATGACTTGTAATTTCATAAGTCACAATGAAGTTCTGCATAGGACAAAAGATATGTCTAAGTAACATATCACATATGCACAAAGGCCACTGAATGTCATGGGCATTAGTTAACAGATGAAAACACAAGTCTGTATCTAAATAAGTAGAGTGTTCAGTTTGCCATTCTCTAAATCCAAGATTGTAAACTTCTCTTACCTATACAAAATTCTAACTGTAGAGAGTTTGGGATAGGAACTCTTGTGCTTTTGGTTGGCACATCATCTGTTGTTCAAACGTGTGAAATTAATACAGACATTTGCGAGAGGTTGTGCAAAACTATTATATTTACAAAAATGGCACAAAAGTGAATTCAACAGTCTATGCACATGCACACTTCATTCACATCTTCAAAAGAAAAGATATTCTAACACTATTGAACTGAAAACCGAACCAAACCAAAACAAACAAACAAAAAAAAAACCCAAACTACCCCCAGCTTCAACGGGCATCTATTAATAAGCACACAATTCACAAAAGGTTACATTAGGATGGGCAAATATTGCCCAAGTAAAAATTCTATTGTTAAAGCTGAAACAGGTTTAAGGCCATTCAAGTTTAAGAGCAGAGATAGAAATCATTCAGAATCCCATCTTGTGTGTTTTGTGTGTGTATGTGTATGTTTGTGTGTGTTTCATTTTAAATACATGATCTAACAACTTGTGGTCTTAAACCTCTGTTTTACAAAAGCAAACAGAAAAATACAGAAAAAATCCCAACACAATAGATTATATTAAATAACACAAACATATAAAGCTGTAATTAAGAGGAATAAGGAAAGTCAAAACAGTGAAACTGTTGCTCATTACTTGCTGGAACCAGTCCTACACTAAGGAATAGGCAATATATACATTTATTTTCAAGTAGATTACATTGCTCTAACATGTGTCCTTTTCATCAGTGCATTGTTCAACTAGTCCAAAGTACTACAGTTTATTCATAAGTTTACTTCCTTAACATAGCAGCACACACTACCGCTACCTGCAAAGCTGTCAGTCTCAATGACTTAATGTATGAAAGGAAAAAAAAGCTGAGAAGTAACATGTTTGACAGAAATAACAGGAATGAGGAGATTCATGCAGTTCAGCTCTTTTAATCAGCCAGCCAGCTTGCTAGCAACAAGGGATGGTTTCCGCTGTGGAAGATCCTGCGGAGTAGGAATGTGGTCACCAGTGACCTCTGTTTTGTCAGGAGCTGCTGCAGTAGGAAGCTGCTTGTTCTTCATCTTTGCTTTAGCCATGTTGTAATCCCCAGAGTCAAAATACTTTTGCTGCAACAGAAATGGAAGAAGGAAAAAAAATGCTTTAAGTAAGGAATTTAAAACAAGCAAATAGGCAATCACACTGGTCTAACATTAAGAATAGTCGAAGTATGATAGTTAGCCAAAAAGTAACACTGCTGAATTGCAGGGAAAACGAAAAGTAAAAATTTCTCATCAGATTTACTCTTACTTCTGAACCTAGTCCAGAATTCAACCATGGGTATAGATAAACACTTCGGCCTGCTAGATGATAGAGCTAATTTGGCTTAGAATCACACTTTAAAATTCTCAATAAATATTTGATCAATTACATGTAACATACAATAAGCAAAACTATCAACAGTACTGTTGCCATCTCTTGATTAGAGGATAATTATTTAGCAGGTAGCTACCTAAGGAAATAGCTGCCAGAGAAAACACATTAGTATTTGAGAAAGGAAGGAGGATAAACAAGAATAATATGGGAAAGGTGAAACTTATTTTCTCAAAATAGTTTTAAAATCTAAAAAAGGCATTTGAAAGTATGAGAGGCTATAATGTATAAAGCTATGCCACTGAGGTTGTAGACACTGGAAACAAATGGAAAATCATCAAGTTATCGACAGTGATCTGATAGGAAGGCAGGGTTTACTACCTTTATGTTCATCCAAAATATGCACTCCCATTTTATCTCTGCCTCAGATAATACTCCATTACCTTTTCGATACAGTTCAAGTAGCACCATCTTGCATAGGAAATCTTTCCTCATAGATAACCCCAACTATTAAGACCTTTTTTTCCTAACAAGAACTTTACTTATTTTTTGGGGGGTGCCTGGGGGTGGGAGGAGGGGGCGAGGCAGCCGCAACAGGGGGAGAAAGAGGATCCTTTCTTTTATCTCAAGCAGCTAGCATCCTACCTGGCAGATAACAAGCATTTAATAAATGTAATATAAAAGTTTCAGGGAGAAAAAAAAAGTTAAAATATTTCATGATGAACTTAAATGAACACCTTGAGATATGAAGTCTTGTCTTAGAAACATTCAGAATAATTTTATAGTACATATAGTACATAAACAGTTTGAACTTGTCCGTCTCTCGGAGTTCTTGGGATTACAATAGACTTAAGAAATCTATCTTTGCAAACAAATGTGACTGATGGATATGATTTTAAAGTCAACATATGGCTTGTTTCTTTGACAATATTATCATCCATTTATTGCTTACGATGCTTTAGGTTCATCAAAAATGCAGAAAATTATTTTGGAATTCCATTAATTTAAATAAATCAGTTTTTTGTTTTTGTTTTTTTAAACGTGTGGGGTGGGAAAGGAAACTGGGGAGGAAAGTGATAAGCAAACTATTTCCCCTAGTATAGTTTTATCATTTTAGTTGTTAATGAACACATAAGGAATGATCTTGACTATTATTTAGCACTCTACCCCTTGCTTGAATCAAGTAAAATAATGCTGGAAAAAAGAAACTTTATGACTAGAAACTGTATGTGTCAGAGGCAGGCTTGAAAGGTTAAAATTAAATTTACTGATTTGGCTTAATACTGATAATTGCTGATATGGCTTAATTAAAACAATAAAAACTCTCCATTGTCCTAACCTTTTTTTTTTTTAGGGGTTAGTTAATAAAAGCAGAAAGAATTCAAAATAGGAATAAATCTTCAATTTAATATGCATGGGAATGCCTGCCATCTAGGGGAGGGGGTGGAGGGAAGGAAGGGAAAAACTCGGAACAAAAGGGAGTACAAGGGATATTGTAAAAAAAAAAAAAAAAGTTATCTTCGGCTACTCCAAACCAATGGAGTAGAGCTTAATCATGTGTATATGTGCGTGCACACATGTGTATCACAAAAGAACATAAATGCCATGTATAAGAGCAAGTAAAGACTGATATCCAGACAACAATTATTTGTTAAGAACTGACCATATGCCAAGTATTCTTCTAACACTGGGGATATAAAGACACAACCACAGGAGCACCCACCCTTACATCATAATGGCAGAAATGACATTCAAATATTTGTGCAGATATTAGCTATATACAGTGCAAGTGGTAAGAGTTGCACTGAGGTGATGAAGCGAGAAGATACTATGAAATGCCTCTTACCAGAAGGTGGGATTTGAACTAAATCCTGAAGAAAGTTAGATGAAGAAAAAAGAATGTTCCAATCATTGATTATAGACAATGAGAAGAGAAGGAGATGGGCAGGGGAGTGTTGTGAGTCAGCTAACAATTACAGAGTGCATAAAAAAGAGTGTAACTTGGTCATTCCTTCCCCTTTATTAAAATTACTTTGTGTTGGAGTGGAGTAAGACTTGAGACAGGGACAATAAATCAGCAGGCTTTGCAATAATCCAGGCATTAAGTGACTTGGGCCTTGGCCAAGGCGGTAGTTGTGTGAGTAGAGAAAAGGGGACATAGATGGAAGGAATATTATGAAGTTGAAAAGACAATTCTTGACAAAAGATTGGCATGAATCATGAAAAGTCAAGGATGACACCAACATGGTGATGTCAATACCTTTGATTGTAGCAAGAAAGTACGAAAAAGGGGAAGCTGTAAGAAGAAAGATACAGTTGTTTTTGTTTTTTTTTTTTGGGGGGGGTTTATTTAGAGTCTGAATGTCTGTTAAGACATTCAATTCAAAATGTAACTGATAACAGGAGATTGGAACCAAGGACAGTCAAGGCTTCAATGTCTAAAACATCCTCTGTAAGACTTAAAGAATAATTTTTAGATCAACTCTACCATTAAGGAAGAAAAAAGGATAATTTAAAATGAAAAGAAATTCAAAGTAAATAGCACCTCCTCAAATTCAAAAAAAGCCCTGAAGTACACATTAAATATGTTCATATTAAAGTTACAAGATCTGTAAAAATAAAAATATAGAATATAAGTCTTCCCTTCCCTCAAAGAAAAAAATACAAAATATTTCATTAATGTGCAACAACCCAACAATTAAAAATTATGGTAAAACCAGACAGCATAATTTTATTCATAGTTTCAAATCATTTTAAAAAATTAAGCTCCAGATCTTCACATTATTTTATAAAAGTTCAATCTTAACTCTTTTTAGATCCTACAGAAGGCTATGAAGGTTATGAGATGAAAATTATAATTAATATTGTTGGCTTACAATTGGACCACAGTTCAAAGTTAATTTAAAGTTAAAAGTTGTCTACTCCTAGATTGAGGGACAGATATGTAGGATGGAAAAAGTAGCCAGAACATTTAGTTTAAAATTATTTCATTATATATAAATTATATTTTTCACTTAATTTATGTACGAAGAATGTGTAATAGGTTCAACAGTACTCATTTTCAGTATACCATTTCCCACCATACTTCTGGTTTTATAAGCAGAAAAAATGTTTTGTTATTCTCCAAAAAATAAAATAAAAATTGCTTCCCCCCCATCTGATAATCCACTTAATTTCCCTAGAACTATTCAATCATTACCCATGTCAGTCTATTTTCAAAGAAGAATTCTTAAACTGATCAACTTTTTAAAAAACATTAATAATTGAATCTTAATAATTTATTCCTCTTGCAAACCCATTTTATACATTTGAAAACATTGTATGCTTTGCTTAACTATCATATTTTGTTTTCTTGCCTTCTTAATGGGTAGAAAAGGTGAAAGGAAGAGAATCTGGAACATAAAATGAAAGTGAATTTTAAAAATATATTATTTGAAAAGGTCCATAGGCTTCAGCATAGGATCTTGCCAAAGAGTCAGTGAAACAACAACAAAAAAGATTAAGAATCTCTATTTCTAAAGGAAAATGTAAAAGCTATAATTGATGGTATTTACTACTAAGATAATTGAGACCTTAACAAATCTGTTAAATCCACTTATTTTAGCAATGCCCTATGGTGGCAAGAAATAGTTTCCCCTATTTAATCACAAGAGCATTTGTTTAGAGTTTATAGGATCATCCATATA
This sequence comes from Sminthopsis crassicaudata, assembly GCF_048593235.1. Lineage (NCBI taxonomy): Eukaryota > Metazoa > Chordata > Mammalia > Dasyuromorphia > Dasyuridae > Sminthopsis > Sminthopsis crassicaudata. The sequence goes on from NC_133618.1 coordinate 524,219,093, forward strand.
AAATGGATCTCTGAACACTGTGGAAAACTGGGTTTATAATAAAATCCCACAAAGAGCAAGATTTCCAAGAAAAAAGTCAACCCAGGTTTAATTTAGCTCTAAACCTAAAAATGAACCAAATCTCAAAATAGCAAACCATTCCAAAATAAATTGAAATACTTAAATAACTAGTTTTAAATTATTTTAATATATTTAAGGAAAATTACTTTAATATATCTAAAATAGAATGCTTTAAAAATATATTTAAAGTTAGCAATTACAAATCCAAATAAACAATTTCTCAAGCATTTGGAAAAATCAATTTACAGAACTGCAAATTCTTCTACCAAAACAAAATAATATTAACTTGTCTAAAATCACACTGGTCATTTCAAGCCACAAGTGAAAAATTCACATAGCTTAAAGAAATAAAACTCAAAAGGAAAAACTCAAAATAAAACTTACTCCTTTCTGTAGTCGCTTCCTCAAGAAATCTGAACCTCCAGGCTTTTGTCCCAGATGAGGATACCTTGCTTTTAATTTTGCTTCTTCTGCTTTCTCTGGACTAGTTACTTTATCTTCCATTTCCTGAAATTATTTAAAATCAGTTAGTTTTTTATTCCACCTATGGTCCTCGTTTAAAAAATAAAATATCCCCCCCTTTTATAAAATAAGATAATCTGATTCTTGCATGTAGTTGTTCAATACCAAAGAACATTCAGTACCTAGCTAATACCTTATTGAAAACCAAGTACAGAGAAGCTCTTAAGACAGAACTGCTAGTTCTGTATTTTTAAAAAATGAACCAAGAGATAGCTCTATTATAGCTGTGATGTATGTGTACCACCCTACACACTGGATAAAAATATCAAGATAGCTCATCTCTGAAGTCTTTCCCTTTTTTTATTTTTCTGTCACGTAGAATACATTTATAGTTACCTACCTTTTATGGAACTGTTCAGCTCAAATTTACCTATAATTAGATGTACATTTCTATGATTTTAAGATCCCAACTTTAATAAAATACCTTTTAAAGCTGATGTTTACTCAAAATCATATCTAATTTGAAATACTGCTATTCTCCATTAATTCAAAGTAATTTATCTTTCTAAGACTCCTTAAGTGTGGTATGAGATTATAACATACTGTGCATATTCTGCAGATAAATTAATATGTGCACAATAAATTTCTGATTTACCAACTTAGAAATCTAAAAAGCAGCTTTGTGACTTATTTCCTTAATATACAATATTATATATTTATACATATGGGGCTTTACAATTATTATGCAAGTCAAATGTTTTGGGGATTCTCCCTTCTCACTGTATTAAGTTAAACTATTTTAGAATTGATCAGCCTATACCACAATGATGGAAAATGTTATTTTGTAAGTCTTTTTTGACTGGACATCATGAATCATCATGTAGGAAACTAGAATTCCCAGTAAGGAAATTACTTCCACCAATGTAAATCAGCAATTGTTTGGAAATTTACCTCAAGAGTTAGCTGACAGAGCACAAAAAGGTTAAGTGACATCATCATAGTCACACATCTAAGTTTATGTCCAAAAGGGGCAGTACTTGAACCTAGGAACTTTGAAGCTGTAGTTTTATGCATTACACACACTACCACCTTCCAGTTTTACAATAAAACATAGAAAATTTCCTAATTGTTTCAGCTTTCTTGACACTTTCTGCAAGATTCTAGCCAGAATGAAATGAGCAACAGTATGCAAAATGGATTAGACCACACAACATAATTACAGCAGACACTACAACATATACTAATTACACAGAAAAGTACATAGTGAACATTATCAGATGTTGTATACAATTTTCAGGCCACTCTTATAGCACTAAGAAATTAATCACCAAGCAGGCACAGTTGCTTTATGTTGATGGTACCACATCTGAGCCACAAGAGTGAAAAGCCGTTACATACCATAGGATAGAGTAAGCAGTTTATTAGACATTCTGCCTCAAGCAGAATGAAACCTACAAGTGACCCTGAAGTTGTTTTCACAAAAAAAATACGTGGCTATCTGGTGAACATTTCTCCAAGCCATTTACGGAATTAACTTTTATAATAAAGTTGCAGTCCAACATCCAACATAAATATATGCTAACAGATTCTCTGTGTTAAAGGAAAAACCTAAGGTTAAATTGCTAAATTATGTAATCACTTTCCTTTCTCATTTTGACCATCATTCTAGAAGGCAAAAAGTACCTATGTTCCCTGTGGAATTCGGTAAAGTTCTCCAAGACAGAAAATAGGATTAAAAGCTGTAGGAGACATCAGAGTTCATCTAGTCACAATGCCATGACAACCTCAGATGAGGATAGGCTCACAGAAGTACAGTAAGGAATAAAGCATGCATTCTAACTGGAATTTTGTGATTCTAAATATAGAAGGTAGTAAAGATATTGAATATATTAGTATTATACTGATACTTCACATATGTTTTTTAATTAAAGTTACCAGGGACACAGGCAACTACAAAGCTAAATTCCTGCATTTGGGAAACTATTTGGGGGCAAAAGGAAAAGGTTTATATTTAGAAGTCTTGAATTTTGATTCTGAATATAAGAATTCTTCATGATGGGAACTGAGAAGTTACTCAAATTTCTTCACAATTCAATTAAGACACATATAATAGCAAGAATTAGTGTAGTTAATTAAGGCCAATGAAATAGAATTTTTATGGCTAAAAAGGAAAAATGTCCTCTCATTCTCTGAATTGTCTTGCCAGCTTGCTAATTTAGAACAAACAACTGATAAAGAGTATAATTAAATAATCTGAGGACAACTAAAAAGGGGTTTTGAATGACAACTGCTTTAAACTATATCAGTTATTTTTCTCAAGCTTTCAGGCCATCAAGTTTTATCGGGAGGTACTAATCAAACTAATAGGTGCAGTTGGAAAGTTTCCAAAAATAACAGTAAATAATGACTCAGATGACATTCTAATCACTTTGCTCATAAAAAGCAGAACAAGTTCCTTCCTAAGTTTTATTTTTTAAGCATTCGGTATGTTTTGAAAATATTTTAAAAACAGCTTGAAAAATCTGCAGGATAATTCAACAGCAAGAATGATGGGCTTGGAGTAAGAAAATTTGGGTACAAATCTTAGATCTGTTACTTAACTATGTGATCCTGAGCTAATCAATTAACTTGCTTAGGTTTCAGTTTCCTAATAGGTAAAATGAAGGAGCAGACTAGATAGTCACTAAGGTTCCTTCCAGCTCTACCACCCGTTAAACCTAAGGATCTATTTATTTGTAGATGATGCTTCAAAGGGAAGAGTATCAGACTTCAGACAACTAAGCAATCAGTATGGGGTGAAGAAAAACATGTCTTCAAATCAACACTGCTCTTATATGTTGATTGGGGAAGGAAAAAAAAAAAAGACTAGTAGTTCATTAACTTTTGGTCTCAGCATCTTTATATTCTTAAAATGAAGACTCTTCGGGGGGCAGCTAGGTGGCGCAGTGGATAGAGCACCAGCCTTGAATTCAGGAGGACCCGAGTTCAAATCTGGTCTCAGACACTTAATACTTCCTAGCTGTGTGACCCTGGGCAAGTCACTTAACCCCAGCCTCAAAAAAAAAAAAAAAAAAAAAAAAAAAAAAAAAAAAAAAAAAAAAAAAAAAAAGACTTTTCGCCCCAAGAAGCTTTTCTTTATAGGTTGAATGAGATATTTACCATGTTCAAAACTAAAATGTTAGTTATTATGAAAATAGTTTTGAGTTCATGGAACCTCCATAAAGTCTCAGATAGCTCCAGAGGCCAATGAATCATACTGCTGGAATTGACTAAAATGATTTAAAGCAGTATTTTTGATTTAAGAGTTATAAATCTGAAAAACAAAAACAAAAACATGAGATCTGGGTATACAGCACAATTTTTTGTACAATGTTAGGATCATACATCTAGAGTTGGAAGGGGCTTCAGACATCTAGTCAGGAGCGTCTTGCTTGACTTTACACACATACTAAGTACCAAAGCTAGGATAGGATCCTAGCTCTCCAGACTTCAGTACAATCAAGGCTCATTCCACTCTAATCCTATATATATATATATATATATATATATATATATATATATATATATATATATATATATATATATATATATGTTTTCTGCACATCAAAACTTAGTCTTTTCAACAGGTCCAGTCTGGGCCATCTCCTTAGGAAGTGCAAGAGTGAGCAAAGCATTTCATAAAAGTAATTGACCCTATAGAAATTCACATTTCTCTAGAGCTTAATATTCTCTAGAGCTCAGACCATATTCTTTCCTCCTAAACAACCTTGAGAAGAAAATTTGTACAAGTGTAGTCATGTGCATTTTCGAGAGCTTAAGGTTTGCAGAGAATATTCTTTCCTCCTAAACAACCTTGAGCAGAAACTTGTATGAGTGTCGTTAGATGAATTTTACAAATGTAGAAACTGAGGTCCAAAGAGGTTAATCACACAGGTAGCAGCATTCAATTCACTGTACTATGATAGTAGATAGGGTTTAAAGGAGGGAGGAACTAGTTGTTTATGGCATTTCTGTCTGGGAGGAAAAAATCATGTCTTCTCTAGTGAAAATATGATATTTACATACAGTTGGCAAAACACTTAGGCACTTTGTAATGAGGGAATTTCACAGTTGAGCAACCTGAGGTTCCAAGAAAAGAACTCAGGTGGTTATGCTTACATAAATGTAGGAGGCAAGATACAAATATATATATATTTTTGTGTGTTTGTGTGTGTGTGTGTGTATATACATATTTTTCCCCCCTGAGGCTGGGATTAAGTGACTTGCCCCTAGTCACACAGCTAGGAAGTGTTAAGTGTCTTAGACCACATTTGAACTCTGGTCCTCCTGAATTCAAGGCTGGTGCTCTATCCACTGCACCACCTAGCTGCCCCTCAGAATTTATATATTACAACCTCTAATTTCATAGATGAGAAAATTAGAAACCCAAGGAGATAAAATGAATTGCCTAAAGTCATATGTATAGTAAATAAATAGCACAGCCAGGATTCCAGCACCCAGGTGCTCTCTCTCCAAATCAAGGGTATTATCTGTCCACAGTACTATTTATTATCCTAGACCCACTTGTGTTGGAGACCCAATCTAGAAAAGTGACTTCACATGAAATCAAACACTGAATATGGAAAAGGTAGGTTCAAATGCCCATTCTGCTATTTACTAGTTTTTTCTTACTATGGCTAAAAGCAAGTCACAACCTCTTCGAACTCAATTTTCTTCAGAAGTAAAATGAGAATATTATAAAACAAAGTATGGTTTTCCTAAGGCCCACTATGTAAGAATAGTTTTTTACATTTTTTGATAGAATCAAACTTGGGGTCAATTTAGATAATTCTTCCACCCCCTTCACACAATACCATTAGCACTAGAAGCTGCCCACTATCATTGAATCCACTTGCAAAATGAATTAGTTAAAGTGAACCCACACTGAAAACCTCAGTTTCCTAAATCTATGCAAGAGTTCATTAGCCAGGTTTTGGAAGGTAGCTAATTTACTAGATTACAAAGCAGATAAGTGAAGAAATAAAAGACTATTCAAACAGTAGTCTAAAGTAAATTTCAAAACCCTCTCCCAAACAAAACAACACAACACTTTCAAGGATATGTTCTTTTTAGTCACACTAACACAAGTAGATGAAATCATTATCACTAAGGATAATCAGCAATACTTATACCAATTAAAGGATAAGACTATATCAATTTCTTCTCAAAATTAAACAAAATATAAGAGCAGTATTTACTGTTTTGTCTACTTTTTATTTCTTTCAGACTTTTTACACTCAAGCTATATGCTTAAATCCAACTACAAATGTTCTTTCCCCTGAAAATTGGCACTTTCCCCCAGCAATTCCAAAATCAAAGCACTCAAAAATGTCATTACTTTTGTGTGTATTGTGTGAAGATTACCTCCTTGTCAATGTCCAGAAAATGCCCTTTACCTTAAGTTATATTTCTCATAGGATTTCACAGGATTTAGAACTGCAAATGGACTTAGTCCAGAGATAGTGCAAGCATGCAATCTACACATGAAAACAGATTTTTTCATAAATAGACTGGGCCTATCTGAATTTTTGACAAGAAATTAGATCTCTTGGCAAATGTATAGACAACCAAAGAGAGGCATTATTAAAAAAAAAAAATCACAGCTAAATACTTATACTTAAGTTCTGGCTAACAGATCAATTAGTTACATAAATTCTAACCTTCTTTAAGGTCATCTCTAGTCAGTCAAAGAATCAGCTAATTTGGTTACAGAAGTGATGCTGAAAATGTTTTCCCCAGTAAAGTCCAAGACAAGAAGATAGTGGTTCTTAAGATCTGTTACAGATCCTGAGATCATAAAAAATAACTTATATGACTATGCAATGAAATATTAAAATTACACAAGTTTATGCACAAAGTTGAAGTTTACTTTTCTACTGAATCCAAAATCAATCATGAAAAAAAGATCATTTACTCCTTTGGGTTCCTGGGACAACGACACAATTTTGGCTTTTATTAAAATTTATTGGAAAGTTTTCAGTTATAGACCGGCTGATCAGTGGAACAAATTAGGTATAAAGGACAAAAAAGGGTACAACTATAGCAATCTAGTGTTTGATAAACCCAAAGATACCAACATTTGGGATAAAAATTCATTATTTGAAAAAAACCGTTGGGAAAACTGGAAATTAGTATGGCAGAAATTAGATATGGATCAAAATGGGTCCATGATTTAGGGATAAAGAATGAGATCATAAATAGATTAGAGAAACAGAAAATAGTCTACCTCCCAGACCTATGGAGGAGGAAGGGATTTATGACCAGAGGAGAACTAGAGATTATTGATCACTAAATAGAAAATTTTGATTACATCATATTAAAAAGTTTCTGTACAAACAATACTAATGCAAACAAGATTAGAAGGGAAGTAACAAATTGGGAAAATATTTTTACAGTTAAAGGTTCTTATAAAGGTCTCATCTCCAAAATATATACAGAACAGACCCTAATTTATAAGAAATCAAAACATTCTCCAATTGATAAATGGTCAAGGATATGAACAGACAATTCTCAGATAATGAAATTGAAACTATATCCACTCATGAAAGGGTGTTCCAAATCACTACTGATCAGAGAAATGCAAATTAAGACAACTGAGATACCACTACACACCTGTCAGATTGGTTAAGATAACAGGAAAAAATAATGATGAATGTTGGAGGGGATGTGGGAAAACTGGGACACTAATACATTGTTGGTGGAGTTGTGAAAGAATCCAGCCATTCTGGAGAGCAATTTGGAACTATGCCCAAAAAGTTATCAAACTGTGCATACCCTTTGACCCAGCATTGCTGTTATTGGGATTATATCCCAAAGAAACACTAAAGAGCAGAAAGGGTCCTGTATGTGCCAAAATGTTTGTGGCAGCCCTTTTTGTAGTGGCTAGAAGCTGGAAGATGAATGGATGTGCATCAATTGGAGAATGGTTGGGTTAATTATGGTATATGAAGGTTATGGAATATTATTGCTCTGTAAGAAATGACCAGCAGGAGGAATACAGAGAGGCTTGGAGAGACTTACATCAACTGATGCTGTGTGAAATGAATAGAACCAGAAGATCGCTGTACACTTCAATGTTGTATGAAGATGTATTCTGATGGAAGTGGATATCTTCAACATAAAGAAGAGCCAACTCACTTCCAGCTGATCAATGATGGACAGAAATAACTACACCCAGAGAAGGAACACTGGGAAGTGAATGTAAACTGTGAGCACTACTGTCTATCTACCCAGGTTACTTATACCTTCCGAATCCAATACTTAACGTGCAACAAGAAAATTGGATTTACACACACATATTGTATCTGGGTTATACTGTAACACATGTAAAATGTATGGGATTGCCTGCCATGGGGGGAGGAGTAGAGGGAGGGGGAGGGGAAAATCTGGTAAAATGAATACAAGGGATAATGTTATAAAAAATTACTCATGCATATATACTGTCAAAAAATGTATAATTATAAAATTAATAATAAATAAATATTCTTGAGTCAAAAAAAGGGGAAAGTTTCACTTTTTAAAAATATAAAATTTTTTGTATTCAAGGAAATTCCAAAGTATTAATTTAGTAATACATATCATTTCTACTAACTTTTCCACTCCGTGTTGTTATAGCATTAATACAAGATCAGATCTGGAAAAGTTCAAATGGTTAAATACATAAAAAATGTGAATTCTTAAGTTATTCTATTCAGTAAACATTGAAAAATTCACCAACATACTTAAACGATTAGGAAACCAATTAGACAAAATAAACTAAGACATCAAAGCAATGAACTGATAAATGACACTGAACTACGGTGGATTGATTTTCCTCCTGTCTATAACCCTGAGATCTTCAAACCCATCGTAATTTCCACATCAATTATGGAAACAGGAGGCTTACCCAATTCAGACCCTAATGATACAGACACGAATGCTGATTTATGTACAACGAAGAACTAAGTGAAGGGCAGAAGCTGAAACGAACCTTACAACACTTTGTGCGAAAGACCTGGGGAAAAAAAAAACTACTAGAATTATGGTTTAAATACTCTCTGGAGTGTTTAGAACTGTATAATTTTTTGTGCAAAAGAAAGAAAAAGTAAAGGATTTTGCATTCCGAAAGTTCTCAAGCTTTAGAAACTGTCCTCCATTCAATGTAATTAACTGCATGCACCGAGCTTGGCAATTAGGTAATCTTGCAAAATGGAAATTTATAAGGCAAGGTTGTTTAGAATCAGAGAAATCAAGTCTCAGATATTAGCTCTGCGTTTCAATTACAAAAGTAGAAACTTGTAGAGAACCTGGGAGGGCCTCCTCAAACCAAAGAAGCCTAGCTGGAAAGCTTCGGGAGCAGTGGGGCAGAGACTCGGAGGGCTCAGGCAGGAAGGCCTGCAGGTCACACCCACGCCTCCGAGGAAGGGCTGAAGCTTCACTCAGCTCTTCCTACCCCGCTTTTCTCAAAGTAGGTCACTTCCTTCTCCCAAAGAATCCGACCAAACATCGTTCAGGTCAGACCCGGCCTCGCAGAGACGTGCTCGGGCTTGTGACTTTAGAACAGGCAGCGAACGGCGTAGGACTGGAAGGCCCACGGGGCCCTCGGAGATCCCAGCAGCCAATCACGGAGGAGGAACTTCCGCGAGCGGGAAGCGCCTCCAGCGGTCGGGGCGGAAGCGCAGGCAGCCTCCGAATCCGCTCCAACAGGGTTTGGGGGGAGAAGGAGTGGCTGGATCTGGCTGGCTCCTTCCCAACGGGAATGGACACGGCCCCGTTCTCTTCCTCCACCCCACACCTCCCCTCGTCCCACTCCCCGAGAGCGACCTCTTTGGCCAATGTCGGGGCGCTTCCCAAACGGGTCGGCCCAGCGAGGCCGGGCGGGAGAATTCTGTGCCTGCCTCCTATCCGGCTGCCCTCCTCCCCCCGGCCTTTTCTTTACCTTTTGCTCCTCAGCCGAGGCCGCCTCGGGGATCTCCGCGGACATTGCGCCCCTTCAGTCGATTGGGAAGACACTGGAGGAGAGGAGACGCAAAAGAGCAGGGAAGAGGAAGCCCCCACAGCGGCAACAACGTTCCCCAGCAGCCACCGCCCGCGCCGCGCTCAATCCCTCAGCCTCCTGCTCCCGCCCTCCAGCCAGCTCTCTGAGCGCTCACTACCGCCCCGGTACTATCCTCCCTCCGAAAATGGCCGCCGCCTTATGACGGCATAGCGTCTCGCCGTGTACGGCTAGTCGCAAGGGCCCTATTTCTTGAATCCTCGGCTCCTCCCCTCTCCTTTGACCGTTTGGCCTATAAATTTCCCCAACTTCTTTCCAGACCCCGCCTTAAAAACGGTTCCTTTCTTCGGCTTTTCTAGATGCCACGAAGTGTAAACGTCATTTCCGAGTTGATTGCTGTCGGTCCTTTGTGGGAATTGTAGTTTTTGGTATATCCTTTCACCATTTTTAGTCCATTCTCTTTCAGAATCTCAGAATGCTAAAACCGTAGAGGTTCTTACTTAATAGTTTTAGTACATGAAGAAACAGGCCCAGGGAAGGAAGAAAGGCCCTATCCAAGTCTCTCAGGCGTCAAATGGAACCCACACCTGTAGGTAAAAGAGCAGCCTGGTGTCTGAATCTTAGTGTCACAGATCCAGAAATGGAAGGAAGAGAACTTGTTCTCTCCCTCGTTTTTTACAGAGAAGGAAACTGAACCCAAAGTGGTCAAGCAGTTTATCCAACGTGGCAGAGCCTGGATTCAATCAGAAACTCTTTCACTTCAAATCTGGAGCACATAATCAATGAGCGATTTGGAATTTGGGCAAAGCGCTTTCATTTTCCTGGGTTTCTCTTTCTCCATTCAATCCCTTGCTCTTTTAGTATGAAGCAGAACTTTAGGACTCAGATTTCGTAGATGCAGAGAAATCCTAGTGTGGAAACACCCTCGGCAAATCACCTGTAAATTACCAGTCTTAGATAATTGCAAAGCTATATTGAATTGTTTCTTGGCCACGGTAACACAAAGCTAGAACCTGTGTCAGCTAGGATTTGAACACTGGTTTTCTTAAAGGGAAAAAAAAAAACCTCTATTGCCATCATTTTCTCACTTCTCATTCACTTGCAATCTAACTCTAGTCCAGAACACAAACTCCTCTCTGTATTATAGCCGTATTGGGAGTATGATGGGGGAAGGGGAGTGCTTCAAATTACTTATAGAGAAATGTAAATTAAAAACACTTGCGGTTCTACTTCATACTCATCATACTGACCAAGTGGACGGGAAAATAAAATTATAAATGTTTAAGACTATCAGGAAAGCAGCACATTAAGGCATTTTTGTTTTAATTGTAAATTGGCCAGGTCATTCTGATAAGCAATTTAGAACTATACCCTTTGACTCAGCAATATCATTGCTAAGTCTTTATCTCAAAGAAATCAAGGAGGAAATGGATCTAAATATGTCTCAGCACACTTTTAATAGCTGAATAATTGCTAAAAATACACTAAAAACTTTCTTAAAAAATAAGTTATTAAAGCTCAAAGCTTTGATGGTCCGGTCTAGCTCCTCTGAAGGGCTCAGAATAAGTCCTTGTCAGGATAAGCAAAAGTCCTTGCCCCATGTTGTGGATGCCAATATGTAAAGTTCTGTTGTCTCCAGAAACTGCCGCCTCAAGTTTGGCCCAGACAAGAGACTATCTCTCTCGAGGGCCGCCCTCTTTTATCTTCCCAGAGAATGGGTGTGGGATAACGCAAGGGCTTCTGGGAAAAATTACTTCGACCAATGAACTTGCTCTTCCTAAGCATGCAAGGTCCTCCCCAGGAGTTCAAAGGGGTTAAACTCCTAGTAAAGACAAGAACTAGAGAATTGTTAAGTACCTACTTAACACTTAGTAAGAACCTAATATCTCATTATCTCATTAGCACTTAGTAAGAACCTAACACAAAGCCTTTGAAAACTTGATTTAGAAAAATATAATAGAAAATTTTGTACTAACTACTGGAAACTAAGAGTGCTATCATCGGTTTGGGAATGGTTAAATTATGGCATATTAATTTGATGGAAAGCTGTTGTGCCACATGAAATCACAAAATGGATGGTTTCTATGAAATATGGGAGGATTTGTTTGAATTGGTAAGTGTGAAGTAAGCAAAATCAGATCATCAATTTATAACAACACTATAAAGAAACAACTTTGAAGACTTTATATCCACACAGTGACCAGCCAGGATTCTGAAACATGCTAATCACCACCTGACAAGTAATAAACACAAGGTTTAGTAAGAAGCATATTTGGGGGGGAAGGGGAAGAGGACAATCAATGGAGAATTATGTTCTGCTTTGATGAGCATTTTTTTTTCCCCCAGGGGGAAAATGAGAGGGAGAAAATTTTTTTTTGTTCATTGAAAAAACTAAAAAATAAGGCCTTATCCTTATTTTTGTTGTGTCTATTTGTGACTCAATTTGGGGTTTTCTTGGCAAAGATACTGGAGTAGTTTGCCATTTCTCCAGCTCATTTTACATATGAGGAAATTGAGGTGATTGTCCAGGTTCACACAGCTAGGAAGTGGCCCAGGCCATATATGGATTTAGGAAAATGAGTTTTCCTGACTCCAGGAAGCAAGCTGTTCAATGTGCCACCTAGCTTCAGATCTATAATTAGCTGTTTTGATACTGTTGACCACTCATTCTTCCATGTTATATGTTCCCAGATCTTGAAATTCTCTGTAGAGTCTCTTAATATCGGTCTAAAAGATTCTTCTTAGAATGAACAGTACCAGGAATCATTTAGAAAGATTAGACAGAACTGTGTGCTGTGCTTATGACAGAACTATGAGTAGAGTCCCTGAGTCTTGTTGGCTTGTGAGTCTGTAAAGAGAGATGTTGGTGACTGTATGATCTCTGAGCTTTTTTCCAGTTCTAGATTGATTATCCTGTGATTCAGAAGTTGTAGCAATTTCCCTTTTCAGGAAAAGAATAGAAGCTTTGCATTTATTTTGTGGTGTATAAGGAAGTGTGAGTGAATAAAAAGGCTTTTAAAAGCAGCCTTGTGAGGTTGAAAAAGGGAAGAGATCCCAAGAATGGAAGACTTAGGGTAATCAACCTACTAAAATTATTGAAATGCAAAACAGGATAGAGAAGAGAAACAGAAGGAAGACAAGATATGCTGACCAAGTTATCAAAGGAAAAGATAATATTTTATAGGAAAAGACCATAAAACATGACTCAGCAGATTGGGTGGTTGTAAAATGAGTAGTTTCAGCCTTAGGAAAAGGGATGGTGGTGGTGAACATTGATAAAAATTAAAAGATATTTCCATTTTTAAGGACATAATGAACAAGATTTGATTTAAAAAAAAAAAAAAAGTAAGGAAGAACACCTGTAATAGACTGTTCATAGCTCTAAATCTATGCCAAACAAATTGAAAAGCCTAAAATTAAGTATAAAGTAGTATAATTGTATATTATTTGTACTCTAAGGTTTCTTCATTAGGTAGCAAAATTAGTTTCACATGTGAATAAATTTAATGTGCTGTACTGAATGGTGAAATAGTAAAGGAAGATATTTTGGAAAGGATAGAGATAAGGACAAGGAGAGATCCCGGAAGTATTTTGTTAAGAAAAAGAAATTCCTCTTCTTTGTAAAGTTAGAGAAAAAAAAGCAAGATAAACTTGAATTGCAGGTTTTTAGTGAATTTGGGTTGGATTAGATCAAGTTAGATTAGATCTTAAACTTTCCCATTTGTGACCCCTTTTTGCTGGAGAAATTTTTTATGTGACCTCAGATATATAGGAATATAAAATAGGTATATAAATCAAACATTTACTGATAATAAATCATAATTTCACAACCCCCACATTTAGTTATGAATATCCTATATGGGGTCATGAACTACAGCTTAAAAAGCTTTGGACTAGATAACCTGTGATCAGAATTGTGACTCCATGATATACTGGAGCTGAGTCTTGCCAACTTGTGAGAACTGTTAAATGTTCAGTATGAGCATTTCCTTCTCAGAAATTAATAAATCAAAGTAGAGTTTGTTTTATTCTTTTTGTTGGTTGTCTACTATTAAGGATAGTATTGTTGTGCTAGTTTCATTTTATTGTCTTGCTTGTTTTCTTAAATTGTTCTGCCTTAGTTTCCCTGAATTGTTCTGTCTTAGTTCGTTGAATTGTTTTACCTCAATCCCCCTGGTTGCAACTGCCCTTTCCTTTTCATTAGGACTGAGATAATTAGGGCTTTAGAGATCTGGTCACTCTGGCATTCCAAAAGAGTCATAAAACTCCAGATGTTCTATCTGAGATACCTTATTGGCATCCTCTACCTCTGTCTTTCCAGATTTTCTTTCTCTAGTTTGATTACCCCCTTCACTTCCAGTTTGTCAGAGTTTATGGTCCTACCCCCAACCTGTGAGAACTGAATTAATGGCCCCTTCCTGGAAATTCCTGTGCTGATCAGTGTTCAGACTCCACCTCTTGCCTTTGTCTCCCCTAATAGTTTGGAGCCATATATAAATCACTGGAATCTCACATTGGATACTGGGTACTTTGAGATAAAAGTCCAATTCAGCTCTGGGGGCAGAATGGATTCTGCTCTACCTCTAGACTCTCTCTCCCTTTCAGAAATCCAAATAAAATATTAAAAACTCTCTAATCTCTATCTTGCCCCAGTTTTTCCAGCATTACAATATAAAGAAAATGTTTAAGATTTAGTTAATTCATTAATTTTAAAGTTAATTTGAAATGCTTATTTTAAATGTTAATCCTTCTAATGTTAATTTTAAAAATGCAGATTAAATTAAACATATTCTATGTATATGCATATATACATAGAATATATATTTTATATATAAATAATGTATATGTATAATGTTATATATATACATATGTATATGTGTGTATATGTGTGTGTATATATATATCTATATATACACACACACACACACACACACACACACACACACACACACACACACACACACTATTTCCTGGAAAGTTGGCTATTCAATGTTTTCTAACATATCCATACCTGTAACTGACAATGAAAACAAGTCTTTATCATGAAGTACCTATATGGAAAAGCATGTTTCTTCCTTGTAATAAGCCATTGTCTTTCTTCCTCACTTTGAAGGTTTTTGCTAGCTAGAGCAGTTATCTCTTAGGGTTTTGCTGCTGGGAATTCCTCTCCTGGTCTCATCTCTTCTAATCCCAGTTTTGGTTGGGATGTGAGGAGAATGTCAAGGGCCTTTCCATTGCTTTTAATGGCATATAAATGTGCCCTGATCAAGCTATTATTTATATCAACACCTTCCCTCTTCAACTTTTTTCCATAGGTGAAATATTTCCAATTATGGCTCAACTTCTGAGATTCCTTCCAAATGAGATGTTCTTTGCCACTGTATTAAGAATATTCTTTATTTTTGTTTCTCGATTCCATTTATGACGGTATATGGTAGAGGGATGAAACTCTGAAAAAGTATGCTTGAATCAGACAGCAGAACACTTAAGGCTAATTACCTATTCAATGTGAGATAATAGCTCTATATACATATTTAGATGAGATGGTAATGTGATGACTCTCCTCACTATTGGTGGTTGCTGAATGTTTTGGTGGTGAGATAATAGGCAAGGATTGGAAGGCAGAGGGAGAGAAGTCAGTCACTTGGCAGCAAGACGAGGAGGAGAGAGGCTGGTGACTCCGGACTCCAGAATAGAGAATACATCTTTGGCAAGCCATGTGGCAGCTTGCCTGCCTCCTTCACTTCTCCCCCTAAAGACTAAGAACTTTGATTAATCCTGACTATGACTGATCCTAATGTCTTCCAGGGAGCTAATCTGGACATTACAGTATTCCATTCCTAAAACCATTTATTGGTTCTAGGAAAATAGGACTCTAGGTGAAAAGATGTGACATGGAGCAGTTCCAGAGGGAAAATGTTAATGAATGATTGGTTTAATGATTATTATTAATAATGATTGGTATAACGATGTCAACAGTTAATAGTTTGACTATTTTGTGGAGTTTAGTTCTGATTAAAGTATTAAGGGGCAACTTTAAACATCATATACCAAAAGTTTTAAGCAGTAAGAATAGTTGTTGTTTGTCCTTCAATATCATTGTTGTTCATCTTTCATTGTGAAAAAGGACCAATAACAACTTAACTTAGTTGAGAACTGGATTTTAAGTGAGGCAGATTGTGCAGAGTTGTCAGCCTCACTTTCTCCTCCAGAGTCATCAAATTCCAGGGGGGAAAACAAGTCAAGAAGACCCTATCTTTTCAAGTAGAGTTGAAGGAAGGTCTTTAGTTTTTGTCAACTATCTGAAGAGCTAATTAATGGTAAGGAGGTCTTTAGGATCGGACAGGACCTTAGAACTAGTTTAGTTTAGTTTAGTTCATTCCCCTCATTTTACAAATGAAGAAACTGAGGTCCAGAGGGGAGAAGGAACTTGTTCAGGGTCATATAAAGAGTAAATATAGCAGGATCTGAATTTGAATCCAATTCCTTTAATTCTAAATTCATCACTCTCTCCTGTACCACATTCTGAAAAATAAAGTTATCACCAGCTATCAAGGGACTTCTGCATGTTTTCTGTGACACTGTTGACTCAAAGGGCTTCTGTTGAAAGGGAGACATGTCTGTGCAAGTCAAGGTGCTCCATGTTACTAATTTTAAATATGTTAAGTGAGCATACATTAAGTAAGGTTCACCAATAGTGTATTTTTAAAAAAGTATATGAGTACTGTTATTCATAGAAATAGTCTGCACCTTGCTGGATTCCACATATTGAATAACCATCAATATCTATAACATAAATATGTACATCGTACTGTATGCACCCAGATAAGGGGACAAAAAAGGAAACTTTTGGATCTAAAGGAATAGGGAAATGCAAATCTTGATGACAATTATGAGAATGTTTGATAAACCAAAGCAACACATTAGGCTTTCAACATCCCTCTCCTGAAAATAAAGTGATGCTTAAATTTTCTGGTCTTTAGTTTACTTTTGAGCATCAAAATATTCACAATAATTTTAACTTTCATTGTTACACCAATACAAATGGAATTATTCCAATTAAAACATACATTTTATATAAAAAATATAGCAACTTTCTGTGTTGATAAAAAATTGGGAAATAAGGATTTTTCTATCAACTGAGAAACAACTGAATATACATTAAGATATATGAATGTGAGGGAAGCCCTATTGTAGTGCAAAAAATGAGGGAAAAGATGTGGAAAACATGTTAACTGATAAAGGGAGCAGAATCAGAAGAAAATTTGTTGCATAACATATAAATTAATACTTCTGAAGACAAACTGAAGAATGAGATGATCAGGACTAAAGCATCAAGGTTGAGAAGCAGGAAGAAGTATAGCAAGCTCCTTTAGAAAACAAAATAAAAACTTATCTAAACAGATCTAGGAAATGCAGCAGATGAAATCCTGATAAAAAAAATCCCCCAATGTGTTATTTTTCCAGCTCAAATCAGCATAGAAGGACAGGGAGGTGGACACAGAGGATAGGGTTTAAGCAGGGACATGCTGAGCACAGCATGCACAATAAAGTCTGGCCACCAAGGCAAGAATCTGAGTCCCACATTCAGAATTGAGTTTAATCTTGTACATGGTGCCAATCAGCAGTTCTGTTGCTCACCACTTAGTTCTAATTCACAGGTCCAGGGCAAATTAAGGAGGGCATTTGTACCCAGGGTCCTATTCCGGATTAAGAAGTGTATTCTGAGAGAGGAAAAAGTTCAGAAGCAAGAAGCAGCTGTGTGGCTTGGACCCCAAGAGAAAAGCAAGGTCTTGGTATCAATTTCTAGACTAATTTGAAGCATAAACTGGAATAATCCTGGCAGACAATCCAGACTAAATGGGAACCTGAGTTTTTGTCACTCTAAATAGGCTACTAAATCTGAGACTGGCATTAGTCTATGGCAACTCCAAATAAGGTAAGTCCTAGGCACGTTGCTCAGACTCCAAATCACAGAACTTGAAGAGCTCAGAAGAGGGAAAGGCAGCAAACAGACTTAGCCCTTCTTCTACTTTGGGAAGAAAGTTCTTAAATGAAATGGAGGACTTTCATGTATCCCTGATGAAAACACCAGAACTCCATAGAAACAAGTGCAAAGGAATCAAGAATAACAGAGAAAGGTAAACATAAATAACTATAAGGAGTTAAACAAGGATAAACTTTATATTCTAATATGGGGAGATGATACATATGCCCCCTCTAAACCCTACCATCAGAGGTCATGGAAATAGTCTAATTAATTAAACAGAAGGCTTGGGAATGATTCTGTTATGTCATTATAATCTTAAAAGAGGAATGGAAAGTGAGGGGAAGAATATACTAGAGGAAGAAAGGGAAAGATTAGAAAAAATTTTCATAATCAAAGAACATAAATCTATACAAACAAGGAAGAAGGGTTGGGGGGTGGCAGAGGCACTGACACAAGTCTCACTTTTATCTGAATTGGTTAAAATAATTCACAAACACAGATGGGTACAGAAAGACATTCCACTCAACAGGGAAATAAAAGGGAAAAGGGAAAGAGTATGGGGAATTAGAGGAAAGACAGATCAAGGGAGGGAACAAAACAAACTCTAAGAAGGTACAAAATATAGCTTTTTTTTTTTTTTTTTAAAGTAGCAAAGAATGGGATCTGAAATGGTTCCCATACATTGAAGAATGGCTCGATAAGGCATGATATATAAATATGACAAAATACTATTGTGTTGTAAGAAATAAAGAAGGGCATAGTTTCAGAAAAACCTGGGGGAGATTTGTATAAATTGATACAGAGTGCAATGAGCAGAACCAGGAAAATAATTTATAAAATGAAAACAAATGATAAGCAACTTTAATCCCAGAGGACTACTAATAAAACATAACTATCCACCTCTTTATAGAGAAATGAAAGACCCAGACTTTTTTGTTTGTTAAAATACAGCCAACATGTTTGTAATGAGTTTGTAAAGGGCTTTTTTTTTTTTTTTTTTTTTTTTTTTTTTTCCAGTGGGGATAGGCAGAGGGAAAGAATGTTTGCTGATTAAAAAAAATGTTTTTAAAGACTGAAATGAAAGAACTAGGAAGAACTTTATGATAACATGTAAAAATAATTTTGAAAGTTTTTAGATTTGTCATCAGTCAATAACCATTACTGATAATGAGACATGCTAAACATTATACAGAGGTAATGGATATAAGGCATAGAATGAGACATATTTTAGTTTTTAGCCATTGAAAAATTTGTTCTGCTTTACTATGCTATTTTTTTCTTTTCTCAATTCAGTGAAAGGAACATTTTTTTTTTTTAAATTAAAAGGAATGGCGAAGTAGAATGCCATAAATGTGGTATATCGTATTGCACATTAAGATGAGATCAGGTATTATTAGTTTTGCTTTGTTTACTTTGTTATCTCTCATGAAATAATTTGTAAATATATATATATATATGTGTGTGTGTGTGTGTGTGTGTATATACATATATATGTATATAAACCAAATATGCCAATAAAATTTAAAAGCCACGCACACATTTATATTTGTATTTTCTTAAAACTACCTGAAAGATCTTCAAAGACTACTTTTGGTCCACAGTGGTCTAGCTGGTATCTGTCAATGAATGAACCAAAATCCTTTGATGGAATCTTTGATAGGAATCACCAAAAGATAGAAGCTACAGAATTCTGGGAATAAGATCTAGCATAATCTTTAAAGTAAAAATAATTTTAAGATTGTAACCATATGGCACTGTTTACAAAGAATTATTTATACATACATAAGGTGACTAAGTGTCCTAAATTTGATATAATCATACTAGGTTTTAAATTCTGATATCACTTCAAATTTCCCTCACTGGTTTTTCTTTTTTCTTCTATCTTTATATTCTTTTTATCTTTCTTGGGAAGAATGATCTTTATGGGCTTAACTACTGTCTTAATATGATTAAAATTTAACATTTAGATTTGTTTCATATCTCCAGCAAAATCTCTAGCTATAAAAATCAGGATTCTGCTGGAAATATGAAACAAATCTATAATTTAAATTTTAATTACATAAAGGATAGAGATAGAAGATGCTATAAATGTCTTGTCTTATCAGTAAATACTGCTGCCCTTCCTTTTGTTCAGCTATCCATGAGGTTCTACCCTTGGGCAGAAAATGACATATCTACAATCTTGCTATTTAGTGTCCATGGTTATAATCAGAAGTGTTCTTAAGCTTGTATGTGTTTAACCTTTTTCAAATCTATTCTTTGTGATCCTGTTTTTAGTTTTATGAAATATATTTTTTAAATGATTTTTCTTATCTTGAACTTAATAACTAACAATAAACATTTCAAGACAGAAAAAAAGGGGAAGATATAAGAACTCCTAAACTTCTGCCAGTTATTTATTTTAAATGATTTATTTTCCTTTTTCATTTAATAAGTATTTTTATATTAATCTGTTAATTATTTTTGATCTTCCTTTATCCAGTTCCTATGGAAGTAAGGTTCATGGGAGATCTATTACCTCCCACCACTTCTCTTATATTATTCTCTATATGCTCTTCATTTTCTATACTTTTTTTTTAAATTTTATAACATTTTTTGACAGTACATATGCATAGGTAATTTTTTACAACATTATCCCTTGTACTCCCTTCTGTTCCGAATTTTTCCCCTTCTTCCCTCCACCCCCTCCCCTAGATGGCAGGCATTCCCATACATATTAAATATGTTATAGTATATCCTAGGTACAATAAATATGTGCAGAACCGAATTTTGTTGTTGCAAAGGAAGAATTGGATTCGGAAGGTTATA
Source organism: Sminthopsis crassicaudata (assembly GCF_048593235.1). NCBI lineage: Eukaryota > Metazoa > Chordata > Mammalia > Dasyuromorphia > Dasyuridae > Sminthopsis > Sminthopsis crassicaudata. The sequence continues at coordinate 524,239,426 of NC_133618.1, forward strand.
CTTCTTATAAAAGTAATTTTCCTCCTCTTCTTCCTTCTTCTCTATAATCTGGTTGCCTGTTTTTCCCATATCTGTCTTCTCATAAAACCATGAAATTAGAACAAAATTATCTATAAACTTTGTCATATAAAACTATGACTTTTAAAGGTATTACAATTCTGAGAAAATATTTGTTTCTTACCTCCTCTTAATATGTAAACAATTCATTCCTATATATTCATTTTCATGTAAAACTAGATCTACCTTTTTCTGTTTTTTTTTTGCATCTATATTTCTATTTACAAATGTTTTTTGACTTCTTGTCTTTTTCCTCAAAAAATGCTTAGAAATACTCTATTTCATTGAATATCTATTTCCCCATCTATCATATTATACTATGTTTTGTCAAATAGGCTGTACTTGAATATAAAGCTTTATTTCTTGCTTTTTGGAGTATTATATTCCAAATTCCCTTTTTTTCTATGGTGGCAGCTACTAAGTTGTGTACAGCAATCTTTACTGCGGCTACTTGGCATATAAACTTTGTTCTGGCTGCTTATAATATTTTTTCTTTAGCTTAGAAGTTTTAGATTTTGGCTCTGATGTGTTCCTAGGAGTTTTCATCTTGGAGTTGATTTCCTAAAGTGACCAGTAGATTTTTTTTTTCTATTTTCATCTTGTCTTGCCTTGTAATTTGAAGAGTGCTAGATAATTGTTATTTATGATACCCTAAAATATGGTATCCAAAACCAAAATTCAGACAATTTTTTTCAGACAATTCAATAATTCTTAAATTATTCCTTTTTGACTTGTTTTCAGGTCAATTATTTTTGATTTTATATATTTTATATTTTTTGATTTTTTCTTTCATTTTTCCAGTTGTTTTGTTACTTCTAATTGTCTTAGTGAGTTTTCTGTTTGCCTCATTCTAATTATTAGGATATTCATTTCTTGAGTAAGGTTCCATCACTGTCTTCAAGTGTCAGTTTTCTTGGCCATTCTTTCCTCTCTAGCTTTTCCATTTTTGCATCTTTGGGTTTATTTCCTTATGCAGTCCCTAAGGCCAGGATATTTTTTTCCTCTCAGATTTTACCTGGACTCTTGAGATCCCTATCATTCTCATATTTTATTTCCAGATATCTCTCAAACCAAGATCTTTTTTCATGGTGTTTAAAGTTTTCCTTGGTTTACTTCAAAACTTAATGGTATTGGTTGGGTCTGCCAATTCTTGAGGAGTGGGTCAAACTGGACTCCTTCAACAGAATTCGAGGCTGTTGGGCTTTACCGGGGTATCCTGTCACAGGATTCTATGTACTGTCTGCTATAGTGTTTGCCTGTGGTTCTGAGCCCACTCCACCTGCCTCAGGAGCTACTCTTATTCTGGACACTCAAAGCTCCAGGGATTTAGGCTGGATTTTTTTCCAAGGGCCTTTCTCTCCCACAGTTTGTCTTAGCCATTGGTGCCTACACATGCTGGATCCTGCCTTGAATTCTCTGAGACTAGTAGACTAGGGCTGGGTTCTGGTGCTGTTGGATTAGCTTCAAGCACTGTTTGAAAATTTCAGATGGGGTGGTGTGCTATACTGAACCACCTGAATCTCTCTGAGGCTGCTCTCTTTTGAGCTGGGAAAGGTTCCAGGCTCCAATGTTGTCTGGCTTGGGCAAGGAATGCTATGTTGGAACCATCCAGAATGCCCTACAGTAAGCTTGGAAAAAACCTTTAATTAGCAATAGCTTCCAGAAAGGCTCAGCCTGGACTGGGCTTGGTTACTGCCAGGGTTAGGTGGGGAGTGTTGGAACCAACTAGAAGCTCCAACATCTCCTCTTTCCCCTCAGCTTGGGAGTGTAGCTCTTGTCAGCTCTCTCCAGGGGGTCATTCAGTGGATTCTTGGGCTAGATGGGAGAGGAGAGAAGTAACTTTCTGTTTTTGAGTAGAATGGTGCATCTAGAGTGTTTGCAGGGGGTTTGGCAAATCATGTGTGTATCTGCACATTAAAAAAACAAAGAATTGTGGGAAGATAGTGATATGCTAAGACACTAAGTAACCTTACACATATCTTTATTCTGTGCATTTTTAAAGAAAAGTATTTTATTGATGTTCTTTATATCTATTACTATCTACTAATCTATGTCCCCTGCCACCCTACCCCTTGAAACAGAAGTACTATACTTAGGTTGTGTCTGAGAATGTATTTTGTATTCCTAGTCCTTTACTTCTCTACTAAGAGGAACAGGTGTAACTAAGTTTTCAGTCATTTGAAGTCGTGCACGATTCAGTGTTGTTTTGGTCAGAGTTCTAAAATCTCTCAAAGTTGTTCTCTGTCATATTATGGTCATTGTATTTCACTTAAAATTAGTTCACATTCGTCATTTCTTATGATACAATAAAATTCCATTACTCCATTACTAAATGTCAAAGGACATTTAGAGTTTATTAACTTTTTTTGATATAGTTCCAAATTGTTTTCCAGGATTGTTGAACTAATTCATAGCATCATTAGGAGTTCCTTAGTGTGACTATCCTTTTAAGCCACAATAATTGCTATTTTCCTCTTTTGATATCTTTGCAACTGGTTAAGTACGAAGTAAAACTTGGGAGTTGGTTCAATTTTACATTTCTGCTATTATTAGTGATTTAGAACATTTTTTTTTTTTAATAAATGTTGATGACAGCTTGTATTTCTCCTTTTGGAAACTGCCTGTGTATATCCATGTACCACTTATGTAATGGGGAATATCACTTATTTGCATTGTTAATATACTTAGTTTTTACAGAGACATTTGCTATGTATTAATTATTCTTCCCCAATTGTTTCCCTTCTAATCTTACATTTATTTTACTTATAAAGAAGCTTTTTAATATAGGAGAGGTGGACATTTTAATTACAACAATATTACTTCCTTTTCCCCTATGTGTATTCCATCAATCTCTTTCATTATACTGATATAATTAACATTTCTAAAATTATATTAATAGTGACAATAAGTATTTCTACTTTATGTCTGATTTTAATATAAAGTTATCTAGTGTTTCTCCACTACCAATGACTGATTCTTGATTTTCAACAGGTATTGCTATATTAAGGAAGTTATTTATTTTATTACTATACATTTTAGTGTTAAACATAAATACTCTATTTTTTACAAACTTTTCCTACATTGACATGCTGATTTTTGTTTTTGTTATTAATATGGTCTATTGTGTTTGGTTTTTCAAATATTAAATCAGTCTCATATTCTTGATATAAAACTAATTTGATCATTGTAAATAATCTTTTTACTGTTATTACAGAACTCTGCTAAAACTCATTTAATATTCTTCTGTCAGCATTCATTAAAAATATTGACCTATAATTTCCTTTCTCTGCTTTACATTTCACTGGTTTAGCTATTAGCACCATGTCATAAAAGGAATTTGGTAGGATGCCTATAATTAAGGAGTATAATAATTAATTGTTCTTTGAATTTGTGATAGTTTGTTTATAAATTCATCTGGACTGGAATGTTTTTCTTTGGGAATTCATGATTTGTCAAATTTATTTGACTTGATTGTTTGAATTTTCTATTTCTCGTTTTTTTTAATTTGGATTTTTTAAGTGTTCTATGTCTTTTATTATCCATATTGGCATATCCTTGGGCAAAATGATTCCTAAACATTTCCTTTTCCCTTCCTTCTTTTATTTTTCATTCACAATATTGGTCTTTCTTTTTTTAAATAAAATTATCCAATTGTCTATAAAAATTTTTTAAAAGCCTAACTTCTAGTTTTATCAATTCATTGGCTTTAACATTTTTTCACTTTCAAAATGTCTATTTTTTTTTTTTTGCATTTTTTTGGGGGGGTATTTTTTGCTTTTTTAGATTTTCTGGTTTAAATTGAATTATCCAATTTTTTCTTGTTATCTTAATTCTCATTTCTTTTTTTCCTTTCAAATTTATTTCATTTGAATAATAAGAAAAAAGAAAAACAGAAAAGCAATATAAACCAAGAAAAGAGAACACTATCATGTTCTCTTTATCATTATCATAGCAGAACATCAGGGAGGATTCAAAATATATAATAACAAATATAATTTAAGAAAGTATATTAGTAAAAGAAACTATATTCATGAGAGTCCTTTTCTTCCTTATAATTTTTTTTCTCTTGTTCTCTGCTACTATTGCCTTATTTGAAATAGTGCTACTTTGGTTTTTCTGTTTTGAGAGACATAATAATCTAGTCTTAACTGTTGAATTTTTGTCTTCAAATCTTTCTTTTAAATGACTTAAATTGGATGCTTTTTAATCTATTCTTTTACCCATCCCTATAACATACTATGCTTATTTGTTCCATTATTGTTCAGTTATGATTATTAAATTTTCTTCTCCAACATAGTCTATTGTTTCCTCTCTTCCTCTCCACTTGTCTACAAAGAAAAGGATGAAAAGAAAAAGTGGAATAAGTAGTAGCATAAGTAGAAATTACAGGGAAGGAAAGCTGATTTGTGCAAAAGCAGTCAGAACACTCTGAATTTAAACCACTATTATCACCACTGAAGACGGCCTCAGTCTAAGAGCCTTGGAAATAAGTGCCCTACAAACCACCAGACCTACTTTTAAACTGACCCCCAAAGATTTGATTCGTGGGAGAAATTGGAGAGTAGGCTCACCTTCCTTTTCACCACCAGTAACAAATCTTAACCAATTACCATTATAAGCAAATAGATACAGAAGCCCTGGGAGTGGCAGGCATATCTCCTTTAGAGAAGGAGCCAACTCAAGGACTGCCAATCTATTATCACATCCAGGGCAGGCAAGCCAATATAGCTAAAACTTAAGTTTTCTATTCCTTCGGGTAAAGGCTTCTTAAAGACAATGGGATTTTGAAGGAAATGATGTAAGCTTTTTCCTTTTGTTTTTTCCTGAGGCAATTCAGATTAAGTGACTTGTCCAAGGTCACACAGCTAGAAGTGTTAAGTGTCTCAGGTCACATTTGATCTAAGGTCCTCCTGACTTCAGGGCTGGAGCTCTATCCATTGCACTACCTAGCTATCCCTATCATGTGAGCTTTTTAAAAAACATAACTCAGATTTATCTCAAAAATACTTTATAAAATGTTATGTTTGGCCCTAAAATACTTCAATTTACTTTGTTTACAATGCAATAAATGAGTAGCAGTAATGGCTCTGCTACTTGTAAGAGGTGCTTACTTTGTCTGCAGGAAGGCAAGAATTTAAGTGTTTTTGCTAGCAAATTCTCCTCTCCTCTATATTCTCTTTTTTTGGTGGAGAGGTTAAATGACTTGCCCAGGGTCACAGGGTTAGGAAGTGTTAAGTGTCTGAGACCAGATTTGAACTCATGTCCTCCTGACTTCCAGGCTGGTGCTCTACCTCCCCTATATTCTCAATGAATGAATGGGTATAAATATGTGGGGTGGATGGGATATCTCAGAAGCTAGGCTCCTCGACCAAGTGGGTCTTGATCAGAAACAATACAAGGATAAAAACTACATAGTCATACATATTTGAGGAATTTGTGGCAGGGGGAGGTGGGAAAGAAAGTAGTGAGGGGTATGAGATGGTTGGAGTTGGGGGATAGGGGGAGGAAATAAGAATGTAGGGGAAGAAGAAACCCATAAGCTGAGAGACCTATTAAACCAAAAGGAAGATGGATGGGGTGGAAGAGAATGGGACTGCCGCAGGAGTTAGGCAATTTCCTGAGCAGTGACATTTCATGGGTTGACTTAAAATTCTGAGTGGCTCTAAAGCTATAATAAATAATTTTTATTATCCTCTGGCAGCACCTTATCCCAAAGCAGCTGTCCATTTAAAAAAACATAGTATATATTTTATTTCTCTAGTATTTAGTATTTTTTCTAATTATATGTAAAGATGTTTTTGATATTCATTTTTATATAAAACATTCCTCCATCTCTTTCCCTTCCCCACCTAAGACAATAAGCAATTTGATACAGGTTATATATTTGCATCATGTAAAATGTATCCATATAAGTCATATTATGAAAGAAAGAAAAGGGAAAAAAATCATGAAAAAAATAAAATGAAAATAGTATGTTTTGATTGGTATTCAGACTGTTATTTCTTGAGTCTTTTGGATTTATCTTGGACCATTATATTGCTGAGAACTAAATCAATAGTTGATCATCATAAAATATTATTGATATGTGCAATGCTCTTCTGGTTCTACTCACTTCACTTTGCATCAATGCAGCTAAGTCTTTTCAGATTTTTCTGAAATACACCTGCTTTTCTTATAGCACAATGGTATTCCATTACATTCATATATTACAAATTGTTTCAAGAGCCCATTGCTTTTTTTGAATAACAATAATTTTTTATTTTCAAAATATATGCAAGTATAATTTTCAACAGTCACCCTTATAAAACCTTGTGTTCAAAATTTTTTCTCCCTTTTCCCCATCCCTCCTCTAGACAAAAGTAATCCAATATATGTTAAACATATTATTCTTCTATATATATTTCCACAATTTTCATGCTGCACAAGAAAAATCAGGTCAAAAAAGGAAAAAAAAAAAATCAGAAAACGAAAAAGCAATCAAAACACCAACAAAAAAAGGTAAAAATCCTATGTTGTGCTCCACATTCATTCTCTACAGCCTCTGCAGGCAGCCTATTGGAATTGGCTTTTATCATCTCACTGTTGAAAAGAACCATGTCCATCAGAGATGATCATTGTATATAATCTTGTTGCTGTGTACTATGTTCTCTTGGTTCTATTCACGTCACTTAGCATCATTTCGTGTAAGTCTCTCCAGGCTTCTGTAAAATCATGTTGCTGATCATTTCTTATAGAACAGTATTTCATTACATTCACATATCATGACTCATTCAGCCATTCTCCAGCTGATGAGCAGCCACTCAGTTTCCAGTTTCTTGCTACTACAAAAAGAGCTGCTACAAACATTTTGCATATGTGGGTCTTTTTCATGATCTCTATGGGATACAGGCCCAGTAGAGGCACTGTTGGATCAAAGTGTATGCAGAGTTTAATAGTTCTTTGGGCTTAGTTCCAAATTAGCCCATTTTTTGAAAGAGAATTTAAGCTGAGATCACTGAGCCTTTCAAAAATTATTCTACTAGGTTTGTTGTCTCTTGAAAAATTCCATCTAGTTCCCAGATTCTCACTCAGAATTGCTAGGAAATTCAGTGTTAGAAAATATGAAGATTAATTTCTCCCCCTTGTGGAACTCTTTTTCAGAAGGTTATTGTGAATTAAATATCTGTTGCTTTTTTCTTTTCTTTTTTTGGTAGTTACTAATCTTTTTGCAATTCTGATGATAGTTCATTGGTATTTGATTACTTTGTTCCTGGATGCTTGCAGTACTTTTTCTTTAACTTGAAAACTATAATTTGCAGGGATTCCAATCTTGTTTTCAGTCAGTTCTTTTTAAAAGTAGCTATATCTCCTTGTTATTTTAATTTTTTTTAATCTTTTGAATTTGTTCTAATATTTCTTGATGTCTCATTAAATCATTGAGTTACATCTGTTCTTTTTATTTTATTGAGTATTGACTACTTAGGTCAGGTTGTTTGCTTTTTGCTTTAAAACTGTTTATCCTCTTTTCAAGTAATCTAATTTTATTTTATTCTTAAAAGTTTTGTTTCAATTCTTCCTGAATTTCTTCCATCTACTGTTGAAGTCTTTATAGTCCATCCATTTTTCCTGAGGCTCAGCTTATAATTGTTCAATAACTACCTTCAAAGATTTCATCTTGAGATTCTTTAAAAATTTTATTTATTTGAAGTTTTCCTGCTTATCATGTTTACAGCTTCTAGTCTTTAGATTTTGTGCCACAGCGAAGCTCTATTATTTCCTGCCTTGATGGATGGAGTGGCTAGACTAAAGTCATATCTCTTCCTACTGTCCTGAAGCAGGATGATGTATTAGGTCTAGGTCCTCTCTCTGTTGAAAATATTGAAAGAGATGCTTTTTAAGTTCTTTAGTGGGAGTTTGCCTAGGGGATAGACCCCCTCCTTCTTCTAAAGCCCTAAACTGCAATTACAGTCTGGGCATGGAACCAGGAGCTAGATGCAAGTTCTACCTGTTGGTAGGTTCTTACTATCTTCTGGGTCCTCCCTTGACTATGAGTGGCACTTGTTTTAATTATCTACCAGACAACCATAGCTTCAGGTCCTGGGATAGCCTGGTTCAAAAATTTCTAGTCTCCTAAGAGGGCCTTAGTGCTCTTCCAGGCTATCTGTAGCTCCTCACTTTCAGACCCTGAGTCCTAGATCTCAGCCCTTGAAAGAGCTCAAAGTGAGTTGGCACTGACCTGTTTCATTGTGCAGTCATGTTTTATGTCTTTTAAAGTGGCCTCACAGAACATGGGACTGAATTCTGACAAATTTTCTAGGTTGTTCCTGGATTTTTGGTCATGCCTTTAGTACGTGTCTGTGCTGTTACCTACTAGGAAGTTTTGATCCCTGGAGAGTCCCTTGTTTCAGATTTCAGCTCTTTGTGCCACATTTGATAGGAGAGGGAAACTCAATGATGTTTTTCTTTGATCTTGATTTTTCATACGGTACTCTTCATTGTTAATAAGGTTTTCCTCAAGAGTATCTGGTCGTGGCCAGAACCTTTCACATTGCTACCTTAAGAAGTACAGAACAATAAATTGTTAACTTGTCAAGGGTCTTAATGATAACCATCTTTGCCAAAATACTGAATAAAACTAATTCATTACTAGAAAATTTAAGAAGTGTGGATAAAAGTGAAATCACCCTGGTGATAATTCAGTTCAAACATCAAATAATAAGAACTAATTAAAAAATGTAACGACTAATTTGGTAATAGTATTGTCATTCACATTACAAATTTGTTCTTTCTTTATGATCTTTGGGATCCAAAGTATTATTAGATAACTGACTTTTGGGATATTTTTATTTTTCCCCTTTAAAGCAAAATGACATTATAAGACCACTAAATATGGTGATTATCAAAAGATGATTCCAAAAAATGGTAGATGATCAACAAAAATAATGTATAACCCATTTTAAAGAAATTCACTGCTTTGTGTATATTATCTACCATCTATAAGTTAGCCCAACTATTTTCAAAGAATTTGAAACTATGCCTTTAAATTCACTAATCTGTGCATACTCAGACACAATGACATTGCTAGGTCTATATCAAAAAGAAATCTAAGGAAAAAAAAAAAAGGACCATATGTAAGAATATTTATAGTAGCTTTTTTTTTTTTTTTTTGGTGGTGGCAAAGGGATATCCATGAATTGGGGAGTGCTTGAATACATTAGGGCTTATAAATGTAATAAAAATCTACTATACCTTAAATTACTTGAAATTATTTCAGATACACCTGAAAGGTGTATGAAACAATTTTAAGGATATCTTATATAGAATATATTTTTTCCTGATTATGTATAGTTATGAGAATTTTATTTTTTTTTAAATTGGGGGGCTGAGAAAAAATAAATTAAAAAAATGATCAACCATTAAATGCAAAAAAGCGATCTAGGAGTTTAGTAAAAAAAAATGAGTAGGCATGAAGACATATGCAGCACCCTCTTAATGCAAGCAAACTGCATTAAAATTCTTTTTAAAGCATTTTGTGTCTTATTCAGAAAAAAGTAAATTTAGTTATTGCATTAAAAAATATTATTTCATTGCACTATACAGGACAGGATACTCTAATGGTTCTAAGGAAATATTAGGATTTTATTGTAATTAAGCTGCTACTTTCCCTTGTCTATATATGATTTTTCACCACAGATATTTGTTCCTACAAGTCCTAGGACTAAGCATGAAGCAGAAATATATTCGAAACAAGGATCACATAAAAGCTTTGGAAATAATCACCTGAATCAAAAAGATGCTGGTTACTGTTTTTCCTTAATTTCTGTCTAATTAGAATATTCCCTAACTCTAGTTGTTCTGTTTTTGTTGATCAGATACTCTTCTGTACCATGATATAATATTCCAGACCTAATTTAAACTTCCCATGATTACTGGCCTTAAGGGTACTACTCTTAACCACGTCCATTCTTGAGCTTATGTTTTAGTCTTTGCTTTGCCTTAAGTTTTCCAGAAGTGGTTCTTTACCCTGAGTGATCTGCTTCTACATATGGTCCTCAAAAGTACGTTTAAATTTGCCCTATGTGATCTTTTGCAAGACAAGAGGAGACAAGTATTCCTCCTGTAAGCATATAGAAAAGGCCAGAATAAATTCTATGAAATCCATTACATAGTTACAGAAAGACTCTGACCACACACAAATGATTCTTGCACCTGAATGATATTTTCCTTTATCTTTGGAACAAGGAAATGTTGTATTTTGTCAATAGTCAACACTTTTGCCCTCAAGTCTGGCAGTTGCCCAATCAGAATGGAAGGTGATCACTGAAGTAGGAAGAATGGAGAATAGATTGTAAATATCTATATGCAAGAAAATTAACACTCAGTCAAATAATTAGAAGTAAATTAAAATTCTCATTGAAAAATAAGGCCCAAATACACATTTAAAAACTTTTTTTGCTCATATATTTATGATATAAATACTAATTTGTTTTCAAAGTACAATTTGAGAAAGTTATCAAGCATGGGACAGCAACTTAATATAAAAACCCTACAGTGGTGATTAAAGGAGAAATCAAACTGTTCTTGGCATGAATTCCTAAAAGGAAAGCAATCAAGGAACCAAATATGAAGTGGTGTGATGATGTGAATTATGCAAAGAATCATTAAAGCAGCATAACCTGCCTAGACTGCAATACTGTTTTAAGACTGGTATGAGAAACATTTGAAAAAGAAATGTGTAAAATATATAAAAATGAAAGTACACATGCTTGCATAGGTGATAAGGAAATCCAAAAGTTTGTTCTCATTTTCAATAACTTAAATGAGTATCACTTAAAAACACATCACACAGAATTAAAGACTTGTGCATATATTTCAGATTTCAACATTAATGTCAAAAATACATATTATGATTTTACACAGGATTTGTGCTACATTAGAACACTAGACAAATATCACTTTAGTATTAAAGGAAACATTAAATATTAAATAACTGAGAAATAAAATGTGTAAACACTAACCTAACTGGGGATTTTGCTATTGCAACACATCCAATGAAGTGGTTTAAACAGTACAAAAAAAAGGATTAGGACTTAGGTCTGTGTTTCCAGTCTATTTGGAATATGTGGAGCTCATTCCAGAAATCTTAATGGTCCAGGATCATAGGAAAGAATTCAATTTCTTGACTAATTTGGTACACTCTGTTCTATGCCATTTTTTGCTCTCAAACTTGACTATTGAGTAAATACTTCAAATTTTTACTTCTTTTAACATCGTGGTGAAAACTGAGGGTTTGTTGGTGATTCAGTGTATGATTTGAGTTCATATGCAGCACCGCTATCAACTTCCATGGACTTTCTAGAGAACAGGAGCCGAACATCTCTATGGAGGTAGATCTTTCCAGATTTAGAGCTCTGGAACCTAAACAGCATAAAATGAAATGCAGTATTTTAACATCATTTAAAAAGAAATGTTAATAATTTAAGTTGAATAACTATATTTTGAAAGCAAAAGGAAATTCGCTTTTAGAAGTACTTTGCAGCTGTTTATTTTAAGGGTAAAACATGTTAAGCTTCTGGACTTCAAATTCTTCAAAAAATGAGTGGTTCTGTGTTAATAATCAGTCATATGTTTACTTGCACTTACTGGACAAATCAGAACAATCCATTTTTAATATCCTTCCAGTCAAAAGTAATTTTTCCCTCAAAGAACTCCTATCATAAGCGCAAACTAGCGCTTCCTTGATATACTTTCATGTTATATTTTTAATTAAAATATTAATATGCACATTTTATTATGTTTATTAATTTATAAGATCCTACTGGTACCTCCTCGAAGCACCAAAAGACAGTTTTTTCCACATATAAAATGTTATAAATGTCAGCCAACAAGCATTTAAAGCACCTTCTATCTGTCAGGCACTGTGCTAACAACTAGGGATACAAAGAAAGGCAAATTAACAATCCCTTGCTCTCAAGGCACTCATAACCTAATAGAACATACAACATACAAATAGCTATAAACAAACATAAATGATAAACTAGAGATAATCCAACAAAGGAAGAGTATCAATATTAAATGGAATTGTGAAGAAAGGTGAAATACTGAAAAAGGTGAGATTTTAAATTGGAACTTGAAGGAAGCTAGTAAAGTCAAGGGGCCAAGATCAAGAGGAAGAAAGTTCCAGGCATTAGGAGCAATGAGTCAGAATATGCAGAGTTGCTTGAATGAAAATGAACTTTTGGATTTATTTCTCTTTCTCCAATCCCACAGGGCACTACCTTCATCTGGACTTTGATCATCTCACATTTAAAATGTTATAAATATTGACTTCTAATCAGTAATCTTATTTCCTTTTTTTCCCTCTCCAATTCAACACATCTCTGCCAAATCAGTCTTCCTGAAACATCCTTTATTTATACTCTTCCTCCACAACTAGTCTCTATTTCTTATGAAATCAAGCTCAAACTCCTGAATCTAGCAAGCAAAATCTTGTCAAGTGATCTACCTATCCAGCCATATCTCTACCTCTTAACACCAATTTCTGTTTTAGTTAGGCTGGTATTCTTGCCTTTCTGCACACTTTTCTTCCAACAGGAATTCTCCTTGGGTCTGGATTGCAATAGTTCCTATACCTGACATCATGGTACACACATTCAATCCCACATGGTAGTGATAGTTAAGAATCAATACAAATAGATAATATAATATAAAATATAAATTTCCTTGCCACACTAGCCTATTTCATAGCTATTTGTCTCATGGTTCCGAACTCAGAGTGTGTGAGAACTTCTACAGGTTAAGAAAAATGTTTCAGATCAATAACAACAAAAAAGTACAGCCAATACAGTGAACACCCAGTTAATACATCATCAAGTCAAGGACATATTAGCTATGTCAAGATCAATTAAAGAGTCATCTAAAATGTCTTTTAGATTGTTGTGCAGCCCAAAAGGAGTTAGGCCATATAACCTACATCATTTTGCTTAGCAGTTAGTCAAACATACTATCGACTTAGATTTCCTTTTCTTGTCTTACACTAATATGCATAAATTTTCTCAGGATTGTAGCAAAAGTGATCTTTTAAATCATCTGCCAAGCAAAAGGATCCTGCATTTTTTGCCTAAGCTTGAAAAAGAGTACAGTAAGAAGTTTAACTTTAAAACACATCCATAGCACTTTTGTTGTCCTTCATGTTTTATGTACTCAAATATGGTTTCAAAGGATGTGACATTCTCAAAGAGAGATTTCTTACAACATCTGAAATATAATTTAGTACTTGGTCTCTTTAACTAGAGAAGCTATTTTGAGAGTCATTACCTATAACTTTAGGATATAATGCTTTAAATTTAGTTCAGGTTTATGAACTAAATAGAAGGTACAGCTAAAAAGGTCATCTCAGAGATGTGATTTCTTTTTTGAGGTAAGGCCTACTTTTGGCTTGAAATTCAGTGGAGTTATAAGACTTTTCTTTAAAGTTCTCCTATTTTTCTCTCTTTTTTTTTTTTTTTTTTAGGAGATTAGTTAATTGAAATGTAGAATGAACATAGACTTTCCTTTTCATGTCACTTTCATTAATAGTCCTTCTGGCAAACTGCTAGGTGTAATCCATTACCCTGGCTGAATTCCTCTCTGACAAAGCAGGTAAGCAAATTCCTTAAGATGTGAAACCAAGATGGGAAGACAAAGACTACTTTCTAAGGCCTTCTAGCTCACAGATCTACTGTGACAAATGGAAAATTTTTTGTAATAATTAAGTTCATCTACTTTGACTGTACGGTATCTGTTATATTCCTATAATTGGAATATTCTTCCAAACCCAATCTGATACTCTCCATTTCTTGCCCTCTCAGATCTCATGAAGGACTTTTATTTTTGTACCTCTATAGTTAACATACTATTATTTGTCTACTACTAAAATATTGTTCCCATACTTAGCACAATTTTATAAACTTGTTCAGTCATTCCATAGCTGATAGATATTCCCTCAATTCCCAATTCTTTGCCACCACTAAAAGAGCTGCTATAAATATATTTGTACACATAGGTCCTTTTCCTTTTTTTTTTTTTTTTAAACTCTCTGGGATGCAGACCCAGTAGTGGTATTGTTTGGTCAAAGGATATGCATAATTTTATAACCCTTTGGGCACAGTTCCAAATTGCTCTGCAGAATGCTGAATCAACAGTACATTAATGTTTTACCTTTACCACATCTCCTCCAACATTTGTCATTTTCCTTTTCTGTCATATTAGCCAATCTGATAAGTGTGAGGCAGCCGCTCAGCCATTTTAATTAAGAACTGCTCCCATAGTTAAATGTGGTATGGGAATAATCATCTCTTAAGGCTTTGCTAGCAAACCACAAATTAGCAGATCCTACACCAACTCTAAGAAGTATTTAAGAATAAGCCAGGTCCTGGCTTCTTGTATTGTTGGCTATTTAAAGTAAACAGTGACTTAATTCCTTTTGAACTCTTAGAGGCACATGATGACATAGGTAGAGTGCTAGGCTTTGAGTATGGAAGATCTCACCTGAATCCTGTCTCTTTTATATGACCTTATATTAAATCACTTAACTACTTCTTAGTACTTTCAAGAAACTCTCTTAAGAGTCATGGGGCTCAATAATGAGCTGATTCAGGCCAATTCCAATACACTTGTGATGGAAAGAGCCATCTGCATCCAGAGAGAGGACTGTGAGGACTGAATGTCATCACAAAATAGTACTTTCACTTTTTTTGCTGTTGTTTGCTTACTTGTTTTTTTTCCTCACTCCCCCCCCTTTTGATCTGTTTTTTGTACAGCGTGATAAATGTGAAAAATATGTAAAGAACTGCACATGTTTAACCTACTTGGAATTTACCTTGCTGTCTAGGGGAAGGGGAAAGTGGGAGGGAGGGAGAAAACACAAGTTTTTGCAAGGGAGTATGTTGAAAACTATTTTTGCATGTATTTTGAAAAATAAAAAGCTATTGTTGAGGGAAAAAAAAAAAAAGACTAAATCACAGATGGTTGCCAAACTATACTGGTAAATAATTTCGCTTGTTAGGAGTTTCCTACACAGATGGATTTCACTGAGCCCTCAAAAGAAAAATCATCATCACCATTACCATCTTACCTTTATAACAACTGAGGGTTAAAACCCCACCTTACACATACTGATCCTCATAAGAGTTAAACACAAAGAAAGATTAATAAATATTTTTTGACTGAAGAAAAAGTCAAAAAAATGATGCTTAGAGATTTCTGAATGGAACCATTTTATCAACATTTAGCAACATTTTAGTAACAGAGGTACTATACCAAATTAAATTTTATACACTCATGAAAGAATATCAATATATCCAAAATGACTTCAGAGAAGAGTATCAAAAGAGAATAGCAACAAATAAATAATACAGAACTAAATTAACACTTTTCAATTACTCATACTGCCTCCAAACTGGGCAAACTGCTTCAACACTTTTCTATAAAAATACATGACCATGAAATATTCATAAACAATAAACTTCTACAGTCAAGTAGTAAGAACAAAAGCTTTTATTGGCTGCCTAGAATTTTTTTTTTTAAGGGGGAGGAGGCTGAGGAAATTTGGGTTAAGTGACTTGCCTAGGGTCACACAATTAGTATTAAGTATATGAGAACAGATCTGAACTCAGATCCTCCTGACTTCAGGCCTGGTGCTCTATCGCACCACCTAACTGCCCCTCCTAGAATTCTTAAGACTCTAAACTTAGTATTTTAAAAACTTAACCCATTTCATGAACTATTATTCATATAGATTAAATGTTTCCATTTCCATCTGAAAAGTTACCTCAGATGTATGAGGTAGCGTAATAACTTTTCTTCAGTATGTCGAATGTTCTCTTTATTAACACTTCTCTTCATTTCTTTTTTTGCAGGTACAGAAAAAGTTCTTTGTCGTAGGAATGTCTGATGATTGGCTGGCATATCTCGTAAGTCATATATCACAACAAACATCTTCACCACAGTCTTGTTAGGATTAAATAAGGTCTGAAGAAACAATAAGAATTATTTATTAAAGTTATAATAAAAAACAAATCTGTATCAAAATTAAGGACTTATTTAATAAAGTGATCTCATTGGCCTTATATTCCCATTTGGAGGCTCACCTAAATTAAATCACATATTTAACATTTAAAGAAAACAGCTCAAATTATTTTTTCCTCTTTTCACAATACTGAAATCAAAAAGGAGCCATGGATCAAAGCAATGTTTTGAGACAATTTTTCATAGTCCCCAAATTGACTAATATTCAAATATTTTTTAACCCTTGTCTGCATTATAGTTTTAAGAAATGTTTCAATTTTTAAGTGAATAACATCCTCATAACTAAAATTTTCCAGCTTAATCTTTTTTAATCATTAGATGTCAAACACAGATTTTGCAAAACAGAATCCATTTTGATTACTATTTTCAAAAAAGAGCTTTAACAGAATTTTGTTCTAAAATAATTGTTAAAAACCCATTTAATTTCACTGAATTTAGATGTGGTTAGGCATGCAATTTAAGTATAGAAACTGAAAATTACTGTACTTGAAATTTGTTAAAATAATTATTTTTATGTGAAATTTGAACTCGATACTTGAGAAAATGGCAATCAATATAATTATAAAAGATTCAAGGCGGCAGCTAATTAGACAATGGATAAAGCACCAGGTCTGAAATCTGGAGGAGTTCAAATCTGACCTCAGACACTTTAACACTTCCTGGCTCTGTGACCCTGGGCAAGTCACTTAACCCCAAGTGCCTCAGGGGAAAAGAAAAAGATTCAAGACAATAAAATATCTTTTCACACATTCACTTCACACTGGATTACATTCAATTGTTAAAATTGCAGGATGATTTGATTAAACTAAGTTTAATTGGCAGTGAACAGTAGAATATGGCCAGCAATATTCAGAAAGAAATTCTTTTAGTGATCTAACCAAAAAATATCAGTGTGTCAATAAGTTAACTGGGTGCCAATACTCTTAGAGATCCCATCCATGGCACTGGATTTCATTCACTGAAATCAAAATGAGAAATACACGAGTATTATGTTCCAATTTTCAAATCCTAATGAATGAAAGGATAAAGACTTAATACACATAATAAAATAACCGTAAACCAATAAATAAAAAGTCTGAACACGAATTTTTTTATAGAGGTAATACAGGATATACTTCAATTTCAGGCTTGCAAAGTAGATACAAAAGTTGACAGTCTTTGGGAAGTAGACTAACCTTATACTCATATATTTTATCATTTTTATTATTATCAATATACCAAATGGCTACACTGGTCCATATATCCTTAATTCTATAATAACGTACACAATATTTTATGAAGTAGTAAAAGATATAACAAATATTATAGATTCTCTGCAGTCCTGAAACAATGAGGTCAGTGAAAGTGGTTTGATGAAATATTAAGTAAACGAAAGCCACTGGGCAGGAAAAGCCCTACTAAAGGCTAATTTGGTTTGATCCCTCTCTTGGAGGTGTAAGTTTGTCTAGGATAGATACATTCAGGCCTGAATACTTCTAGGCCAAATGGCCTGTAATTGAATTGTCTCCAGTCTAGGAATACAGGAACTCAAATTGAATTTGATTTATTATCCTGAATGCTGTTATCATTCAAAACTATTCAGGAAAAACTATTCGAAAAGTCAGTCTCCTGGGGCACGTTCCACAGGTCTAGGATAAAACCAGGATAACTCTAGCCTTTGGAAGTAAAGTAAGTAATTAATTTATTTGCCTGGGAAACGTTAAGCTCAATGCCAATGGGCAAAACAATATCACTTTAGTTTCTAAGTTTTTCTGTGAAAGGTTATACTATGGTATTAGGTCCTTTAGAACAGAGGGATCAAATATTTCGAATAGCCCACAATATTACGGAGGAAGGGTTGAACCAGATTAAAATGTCAGTGGAAAATATTTAACAAAAATAAATACAATACAGTACAATATATGTTAATTTGTGTGGTTTTCTAAGTCAATCTGTGGGTAGTAGGGATTTGCTGAAAGTAAATTTTTGATTTAAATACATTGTAAAATAACATCTAATTCTAAAGCATTCACCTTGTTTAGTTTATTAATTCTTTCCTTTTATGGAGGTTCCCAAATGGCCATTTCTGTGGCAAAGCTGGAAAGCTCCAAACAGAGCTGTAGCTCTATTGTTACTTACCAAAATTGTTGCAGCAGCAGGAGCAGGAGCAAGTGCTAAGTTCTATATGTATGTGAGAGAATTATTATTGCAATTGTAGGCTATAAAACACATACCACTTGTATTGTTCCTGAAGGAGGTACTCGATAACCCCTTTTACCAAGGGACTCTAAAGTAATCACACCCTTAAAATAAAAGAAGACAAATTTAGTACAAAGTAATGGATCTATATCACAAGTGCAAAAATATATCTATATGTACATGTGTAACTATTGAACTTTTATAATTATATTTGCAATGAAGGATGAGGTTTTCTAATGAAGACTTCACAACTTAATATCCTGTAATTTTTGTTTAAAATTAAAATTAAAATTGCTTAAAAGTAAAATCTTGTTTAAAATGTGCTATATATATTTTCTAGTATGAGATGCCCCAGATGTGAATCACAAGTCCCTTGGCCATAACAGAGAGAAAGCTTGACATCCAAAGGACATGGTCATAATGTTAAATAATGTAAATAACTAGCCTTTTGCAAGAAAAAATGAACAAGAAAGCTGAAGAAATATTATTCTTTGGGTACATGATATAGAAAATTAGGGTCAATTGCTAAAATTTAGTTAGTTGGCTCAAATTATACTAAGATGCAAGTCATAAGAATATATGGTATTTTTAAAAAGAGGCATATGAATGCTATATAAATTTAGATGTTTTGAATTCTGGTCACATCCTCAAAAAGTGAGTTAAAGCTTCTAATATTATCATGTTTTATTTTTAAAGCAAGATAAAATGGATGCCTACTTTCAAAGTTAAGTTAATATTTTGAGATAATAAGTTTTGGTATATATCTAGAAAGAAGTACTTATATATAATGAAATGGAAAAAATTCCTTCACTCTATTCTAGATTCTTCAGACTTTTAAGTACAGAATCCAATTTATTTTATAGCACTTTAACAAGATAAGGACAATCTGAAGAGACATATTGGGGGATAATATCTTTTTGCAAGAAGTACAATTATTTTCTATTCTATAGATGAACTGGGGTAAAAAATAGAATAAATTAAGAAATTTCAAGTGAATACAAGGAACAAATTATTAACCAACATGGTGACTAAATGTTGGGAAAGACCTGATTATTCTTGTAAATAAATTAAAAAAAAAAAAAAAAAAAAAAAAAAGAATGGAGAACCACTTATCCTGCATACTTTAGTGATTCAACCATCTAAAGATAGGGGCTAAATTATCTAAAATCATCAACTTTATGTTTTTATGATCATATGATAGTTTAAAACTGTACCTGTCCAAATGATGGCAAACACGTATGCACAAATATAAATAGTACTGGAGATTTCTTTACTGGATTGAAAAGGTTTGGGGGGGAGGGAAGCCATAGACTTTAGGCCATTTGAACAATACATTAATACTGTAAAAATGTTTTTGGGAATAATGATCCCTGTTATATCTGGAATGTAATATGATCAATTAAAACAAAAGAATGAGCTAGAGAGAGAATCAATGAATTACAATTGTGACAAAAGTGAGAAATAACCCTTTTATTAAAAATCAAAATCAGTTTTTAAAACAAAGAAGCACTAAATAGTACCACTTTTATAGTAAAAGAAAATGAGCAATCTATTTTTAAAAGAAAATTAGAATATTAGCTTCTCCCCTTATTTCCAATCCAAGTAAGGGAAAAAAGCATTGTATCAGCTATATGCACACACACTGTAGATTACATCCTCCAAGTACACATTTCATAATATCCAGAACATATTAAATCTAGACTTATGATTTCATTGGTATAGAAAACCATCAGTGAGAAAACTCCCTCTACTGAAGCAGCTCAACAACTATGCTACAACTTATATGTTAGAGAGTTATTTGGGGCATTGAAAGATTGAATTGATTAGCCCAGGATCACTAAGCCAGAGAGAAGGCTTGGTGTCTTAAAGGTTGACATTCAATTCACTGTTATGTTCCCACTTTCATATTAAAACATTTTATTTTATTTATTTATTTTTATAGTAGTTTTTATTTATCAGATATATGCATGGGTAATTTTACAGCATTGACAATTGCCAAAACTTTTGTTCCAATTTTTTCCCTCCTTCCCCCCGCCCCCTCCCTCAGATGGCAGGTTGACCAATACATGTTAAATATGTTAAAGTATAAATTAAATACAATATATGTATACATTAACACATTTTATTTAAGCCAAAAACAAAATTAATTTTAGTTAAATTTTTATATTTTTACTACCTATCTATAACTATGTAATGTATACAATATAACATATATGTTTGTATATAAATATATATATATAAAATTTATAAAATGCATGTATGTGTAAATATATACATAGTAAGCATATTCATTTAAATCACAACACTACTTGTACTATATAAAAAACAAATGCTTGGTTGGTTTGTTGACCTATTAAAAACAAAAACTTACAGCCAAGCATTTTGTGTATACTTATTTTTTAGCTGTGAAGAAAGATAAAACAAACCAATTTATGTTAACAATAAGGACATATTCATAATTTTACTGTAGTCTTATTCCAATTCCTCTATATGGTAAAATAGTTTGGAGATTTCAATGACTGTCAGTGGAGTGTAACCTGACAGCCCCTACACTAAAATGAAATGATTTAGGTACTGGCTTAATAGTTGAATGTATATTTATTTCTGATGACCAACCTATCTAAGCACAGAAAATATTCTCAGAGTGGCAGCAGAGTGACAAATTTTTTGATTATATTTACTCTTGAAAACTAACTGCTGAGTTTTATAGAGGAATGATGATTTACATTGGTTGAGAGAATGTCTACACCAATGAAATAACATCTTATAATATGAAATAAGCACAAACATAACAAAAATTAGTGGCTTTGTGAATTGTATTTCTTACTAGTTAGAAAAACACATACCTTTGTAATCTCAACCTACTAGATTTCATTGGATTCTATTAGGAATCATAGAAGATATGCTCATTTGAATGCTTTTTTATTACCAATTTACTTTGAGATGGCATGCAAGTAGAACTCAAACTTAAGCCATGCAAAACTTGCTCAAAATCTTTCAAAAGAGTGCTTCCAAGTTATTGTGGAATAGAAACATGAAATGCTGAGCTGCAGAATAGAAACAAAAACTTCTCTTTTCAATTTTGTCAACTATGGGAGGCTATTTTGATACAATTATTTCATCCTAAAATTACAGAGGTACCCACAGATGGTACACCAGAAACCTGCCATTGAAATGGGATTAACTTTTGAGTTTTTCTGTTTTTATAATTTTTCTTTTACTTCAAGCAGCAAGATTTGTTATTATACGCCTTTATTACATGTGGAATCCATTTTTTTTCTTACTAAAGCCTATGCTAGAGGTAAAAACTACATTAATTAACAGGATTTCAACAGTGACTTTATAACATAAAAACGGAAGAAAAAATTCATCTAACACTTTAGAGCCTTTTTTTTTTTTTTTGGATGATAAGCCTACTATGAGAAACAAATTATAAATCAGAAGATTGCCTGGTATAATCACAACAAAGAAAACTGGGTATTTTTAAGTACCACTGTTAATAACTTCTTGAAGTCTGAAATATTATCCTTCTCCAACTTAGGGATATTTTTATTCAATGATCTGGTTTAATTTTAATTTAATCAACAGGACATGTGCAGGAATCTTATAGTAATGTGGCTCAAGCAGTATGTATGATATGAGAAGAAAGGGGAAATTTATAGTATCTAAGAAACCTTAAATAGGGCAATACACCTAAATAGGACCAGGGAATCACACAGACCCTAGTGGGATACACTCTTATTCCAAATTCATTCTTCTAGATTTTAATCCAAGTAGAGTATTCATTTCTGCCACCTCTTCCTAATTACCACTCAATATGTTAAGAGAACACAAAAATATAATTTTCTATGAATTTACCCAATTAACTTTTAAATCCTATTTCTTATTTCTACCATAGTATCCATTTGGCCTTAGGACATTTGGCCTCCTGGCAGTAACAATTACTAGTCTGCCCTAGGCCCAACAGAGCACCTTTGACCACTGACCTTTGCAGTGTCAACTCTACCTGGCTCACCTCCTCTGAGGCCTTCAAAGGTCTCTGGCCACAGTTTCTTGAATAGTAGTTTAATAACTGGTAGCGCACTCAAGAACAGCCACGTGTAATCTTAAAAGCCTTTATCATACCTACTCACATAATGCCCTGACTTGTTAGTTCCCTAGTGAAGATTATCGAGATAAGATTAAAAATATTGTAATATATACCTTGCTATCTTGTGCTCTTATTTAGTACGTATTTGAAACAAATCAAGTTTCATATCAAAATAGTATCACCCACTTAATTGCTACTGACCTTAAGTGCATTGTCCATTCCATAATAGCAAGCTACTTAAAAGTTAATATGGGACTTCACCAATCCAACAATTAAGTTCTTTAAGGTGCTACCACACCAAGATAATACAAGTCACCTATAGCTTTCTGTGGTAAAGAACTCTGCTGCAATGACTGATGGTATAGATAGGCCACTTGTAGAGGAGGATCTCTGCCATTTTGACAGTGTCAGAGCAAAGCACAACTCTAGCAAATTGATTTAACAACTTTCCTGCATCATTTCTTATAAAAATCTTTAAATGTATAATTACTGGCATGGAGATGTTGAATAGGTAACACTTACATTTGTTCCTATGAAGTGTTACAAAGTAATATCTTTTCTAATTGTTCTAAGTCAGTTGTGTCAAACAAATAGAATTAAGGGCAAAGTAGGCCTGGAAATAAGGATCCCTGCAGGGATACTGACTTAGTTTGAGACCAGACCAGGAAGTTATTTACAATAGCCTAGTGGCTAGGTCAACTATATGCCTTTTTATGTCTGTGTCAGTAAAAGAACTAAGATTAAAATTCAGGTTATAGGATTCTTAATCTTATGATATTACTATTAGTTTTTTTTAAAAATCTATTTCTATTTTAACAGATACCCTTCTTCTACTCTATAATTCTGAGAAGTAGTATCCCTGTGACATATTTAAATAGCAGATTCGGGTTTTCTCAACACTTGGGAAAAGAGGCACAAGGAAGATCAAATACTGAATCCTTAAGCAAAGGACTAGACATTCTAGTTCCACAAATCCATGTTAGCCACCAAATAGACTCTAAAAGTAGACTACTGAGAACTCCAATATAATGTTTTAGCAGCACTGAAAATACAACTAGGTTGCGGGCAGCTAGGTGGCGCAGTGGATAGAGCACCAGCCTTGAATTCAGGAGGACCTGAGTTCAAAACTGATCTCAGACATTTAACACTTCCTAGCTGTGTGACCCTGGACAAGTCACTTAACCCCAGCCTCAGGGGGAAAAAAAAAGAAAAATAAAATACAACTAGGTAAAGAATGATAACCAACAAAGTGACATCAGCAGAGAAATTGATCACAAAAGTTTGGGGAAACCCTGACTATCACACCCTCAATCCTCAGGCCTGACAGGAAAGAAACTGCAAAAGGAGGGATACAAGCTAGAATAGGACCACAATAAATAATGGAAATTGGAAATTTTGTTGGAATGCAAGCTGGTCAGTCTAACTAGCCTAAAGTTATAAGCAGTTTCAGTTGAGGCATTTATAAAATAATTACACAAACATGTGTGCGTGTGCATGAAAACACATTTTCAGGATCATACTCAAATCCAAAGGAAGATATATATTGCCAGAATGAGCTTACTGAAAAAGTACAGATATATGCTACACTAACAACATGCTCTAGCAAAAACTTCAGTTTTCTGTTAGGAAATGAGGTAACAGTGCATCAAAAACAAACAAACAAACAAAACAACAACAACAACAACAAAAACAAACAAAAAAACCCCAGTAAAGCTACTTTTATAAGTATTTTTATGAGTATGTTAAGTTCAAGAAGAAAAAGCAACAAAAATTGTCTACTTGCCATATAAGGAGAAGGGGCATTATCATCTGAAACACTGTAGAATGACACTTCAACAGGAAGGGTCATATGAGTAGGGCAGAAAATTCCACTTGCCCCCACTTCAGCTGTAAAACCATCAACAATGCCTAGAGGATCTAAGCGATAGTTCAAGACAGATTCCTGTAAAACAAAAATGATATACATTAAGCACAATTTAAATATTTACTTCATTTTCTTTTTCTAACTTTTTGGAGTTATTTCACATTCCTTCCTTTTGTACTTCCCAAATCTCTGCCAAATTGTCTCACTAGCTGTTTCTTTAATGTGGCATGTCCTCTCCAGCCTTTGCCTCAATTTCCCCACAATAGGAATGCGTTCCTTCCTCCCCTCTTTGAATGAATGTTTTTCTTCCTTCAAGGAGCAGCTTAATGGCACAGTGGATATAGAATGCCAGGCCTGGAGTCAGGAAGACTCATCTTCCTGAATTCAAATTTGGCTTCAAGAACTTCTAAGCTTTGTGACCCTGGGCTAGTTACTTAACCCTATTTACCTTAGTTACTTCATCAGTAAAATGAGTTGGAAAAGTAAATAGCAAACTACTTCAGTCTCTTTTCTAAGAAAACTCTGATGGGATCATGAAGAGTTGGACACAACTGAACAATTTCCTTTAAAGCTTTAGGTATTATCTCCTAACCTATGTAGTCATTTCTAATCCTCCCAGTGGTTAGTAATTTGTTTTCCCTCAAATTACCTTATAATTACTTATCTGTGTACATATTGTTTCCCCCAGTAGGATGTAAAAATCTTAAGGAGTTTGTTTTGTTATACATTCTTATCTTCAGTGCCTATGTGATTTGTTAGCACTTTCTGTTCCCTTTTCTGCTACCTGTTCACTGACAATGCAGAAATAGAAGAGGGGAAACACAGGATTGGAAGTAAGTTTTTATGTTTGTGGTTCATGAATTATTATGAATAATGTTGTTGTTTTTTCTTTGTTCTCAAAGAGGACTATGACATGTAAGTGAATTGGATTTAAGTGAAGGAGACTGTGCAAGGTCATCTATCAGAACCATTTGGGTCTAGTGGTCAGATATAGTGCTTATGATATCACCCTATATGTTCAGATGGACACACACAATACACACACACACACACACACACACACTCTTTCATAAGTTATCCCCCATGTCTGGAATGCATTTCCTCCTAACCTCCACAACTTTCCGTATAAAATTAGGTACCACCTCCTATAAGGTATGAGATTAGGTACCACCCTCCTATAAGAAGCTCTTCCAGATTCATTGTCTAATTCTTCTCCCTCTCTCCTACCATAATCCTACCAAGTTATTAGAACTTTCTCATTCTTTAAATTATCTTCAATTTACTTCTGGGTAGACATATGACATCTCCTTAGGTAGAATATAAAGATCCTTGTAGACAAGGAATACTTTGTTTTTGTCTTTGTATCCTCAGGGATATCAAAGGCGCTGCTATGAATTAGAAAGATAGCATATAGTCAATAACTATAACAAAAAGTAGAAACAAAGTGCAAAGAATAGGTTCATTTGAAGTTCTATTTATAGATAACTTTAAATTTAAAAATAAACAATTCTTTTTAGAAAATATTGCTATAAATTCAAGATATGGCTAAACTTTAAAACTGAAGTTATTGAATTTTAACAAAAACTTATTAAGTTGTTCAAATGAAAAGTTAATTTCACTTTACATTTCACTTATGAATAATTTATATTGTTATGAAGTTTTTCAGACATCAAGTCTAAATCTGCCATTCTGAAACCTGTACCATTTTCCCCAGTTTTACACTCTGGGGCTAAAGAGAACAAGTCTAGTAGGTCTTCAAAATGGTAGTGCCTGAGGACCACACATCTCTCTTAAGACTTCTTTTCTTAAAAAAACAAAAAACAAACACACACAAAAAAAACCCACTTCTTTTTTCAGGCTATACATTCCCAGTTTCTCATATGACTTGGACACAAAGGGGCTTTACCATTCTGTCTGACTTTTTCTGGATCTTCTTTAATTTATCAAATGTCCATCTTAAATAAACTATGGAAACCTAGAACTGAACACAATAACCCAGACATGATGTGACAAAGGGAGAATACAGAAAGACTATATCACTTTATATTTGGAATGGTACACTCAATGGAAGTCAGAAATTAGCTTTTTTGGCCAGTTACTCTATCAGTTTATCAAGAATTAGCTTTTTTGGGGCTGCCTATTATATTATATTACATGGAGTGGAAATAATTAAAAAGGGAAGATCTAAGTTAAAGGTCCCCAACTAGTCAATTTCAAAGCTCAGTTAAGAGATTCTCTTCCTAAATTTTAAGGGAATTTCTAGTATAAAGAAAAGACCAACACTGATGGGTAAAGATTTCCTCACTTGCCTAGTTCCCCCAGTTCAAGAATTCATGGCTAGTAATGCCTTCTATCCCCAGAGTGAGAAGAGAGACTTGAGAAAACATAAAGTAACTCTTTCCTACAGAACATTTGATTCAAATAACAGAAGAAACTTCAGTTCTTAAAAAATTAGTCAGATTGCACAGTACCTCAAAATTTCCGAGAAGACTGAGACTGGTTATGGGTGGAGCACTAGAACTCAAAAATGGTTTTCCATGGATATCTGAATCATCTTCAATATTTTTTAAACACTGTTGTGGACTATAAAAGAAGATACAAAAATCATCAAAAAGTCATATTGTTCCAAATAATTTAGTTATATAATTTTCATTACTTTTGTTTAATTATGGAATTTGTTATATGGAGAATAAGCTTGTTGTACATGAACTATTATCTGATAAAACAACTTCAGATACTAAAATTTAAAGTAGAATTTTTTTTTAAGTAGAAATTTTACTTTTTATCTATATGTTACAAGCAATTACAAGTTACTTCCAAATTTCAGGTTTAAAATGGCTAGTCTTACATTTTTATAAATCTACATTCAGTAACAAATATTATAATAATAAATCCACTATCAATAATATTTAAAAATTATTGACATATGTTACTGTATAGCTAGCTATTCCTTTTTAAATTTCTATTTATAGTTATTGGTGAGAATACTTTTCTTTTCAAGTTATTAATTCACAATTCTAAATTAAATATCAAAAAAACCATTAACATACGTAATCTGTGTTGTGTAAATAGGTGTGTATATACACACATACATACACATAAATTAAAACATCATTTTCCCAAAGACAAGATGATAAGAGTAAGATTAATAGTTCCTCAAAAACCTAAGAGCTGAAAACTATAAATTCAAAAGAAGTGAGGACTTTTTTGTGAACTATGTTCTTCATGATTTGCTCATAAAGTAGATTTGGGAGGATTTCCAATTTTGTAAAGAAATAAGATCAAAGTTTCTTAACCAATTTTTGTGTCATGGATACTTTTGGCAATCAAGTGAAGCCTATGGATCCCTACTCAGAATAAAGTTTTGGTTTTTTTTTAATAATAATACATAGGATGACAAAGGAAACCAATTATAATCAAATAGTTACAAAATATTAAAGAATAAAAATGAAGTTCACACTATTCAATCTAAGAATTGCTGATTTAGATGTTATATAAACTAACATTTAATTTAGCAACTCTGGACTCTTAATACCATGCAATGATCATGAATAAATCTGTAATGGTCCATTTAAAAAATGGTTCTTCAGAATGCATAAAAACCATGAAGAGTTCAGAAATTAAATGCACAGACACATGCTTAACCATGAAAAAGAAGAGAATTTTTTAATGACTTCCTGCTAATTATATAGGAATCATTGAAATGCTTAATCTAATATTAATGTTCTACACTTCAAACAACTGCTTTTTTCAATCCTCCAAATGAAAATTTAACAAATGTAGTTACAGATTACATCTATTTGTACAAAGATGTTTTTTATTCCAACAAACCTAATACATACACAAACTGAAGATTTCAAACTAAGAAATTTTTAAGATGCAACGTATCAGTATCTAATGAAAAAGTACATAACTGAAGCCTTCTTACATCATGTATAACCTAGTTAGGAGAGAGAGAACAAAATTATGGGAATGATGAAGAGAGAGTCAGGACATCCAAATGTAGAGGGGAAAAAAATCCTATCATGATCAATGTATGTTGGGGTTAGCAGTCATCTTTATTTACTTCTTGCACACAATTCTGTAAAAATAAGATTTATATTGAAAATTTACTTTTCCAGAAGTTATAAGTATTCCTCACTATGAAGTTGTCTGCAAAATAATCTGAATTATATACATGTAATTAAATGAACTTCAGAGTAAATACCTTCTGGATGATAAATTTTTCAAATGCAGTAAGGAAGTATCCAGATCAAAGCAGCCTGATTGTGTTTTCCTTTGTGGAACCTAAAATAAAAATAACAATTTCTAATACTCATTAACAAGAAACAAAACATTACCGCCACTCTACCATTCCCTCAAAAAAACCACACAAATCTTCATTTAGAAAAGTAGAGAGACTTTTAGAGAAAAAGAGGTAAGATTTTTTTTTGAAGTATCTCCCCCGTAAAACTAAAAATTAGAGGCTATTGATAGTCAATAAATTATTCCTGAAGTAAAATTCCAATTTTGCTACTATTGAAAATAAAGCTAATTTTAAAATATTTAAGCTGTTTAACTACAAACTTAAGCCTAGCTTGACAATAACTTAGGAAAGTTATAATCAATTTGAAACATTATGATAAAACAAATGTGTAAAGTTTCTCATTGAACTAGGAAAAAATTATAACAAGGGAGCTAAAATTACATGACTCTAACCTATTTAAGGATTTTAATATAAGAACTGAAAAAGACTACAGTATCATTTATATCATCATACTTAATGATTTTTCTCTATAACTCTAGTATTTTGAGATGTGTCTGTGTAACACGAGTATTTACACCTTTATATATCCCCTTATCAAACACTCTATGCCCTGATATTCAATTCTGGTTCTTTAAATACAAGTTTCAAAAAGGACCACTTTATCTTATTTTTAAAAAATGAAGTGTTAAGATGTATAACAATAGCAAAGACTAAAGAAAAAAATTAACAAAAAAGCAGATGTCTGGAGGTTAGAAATAAGCAATATCAAAAAAGTATCTAGAATAGATTGTTTGTCTTATAAATTAATACTTAATCTAAGTAGAGTCAGTTAGGGTAATCCTAAAATATAATGCCCCCCAAAATTCAGTGGGATTGAATTTTCTGGTCTATGAATATAAAATAACGTTTTCATAGAATTTAGGAATCAAAGGAACCCAAGAGATCATTTAAGCTAAACTTTTTTCCCCCTGAGGCAAGTGGGGTTAAGTGATTTGCCCAGGGCCATGAAGTTAAGAAGTATTGCCTGAGGCCATATTTGAACTCAGGTCATCCTGACTTCAGGGCTAGTGCTCTATCCACTGCACCACCTAGCTGCTCCTAAACTTCTTTTTATACATGAGGAAAATCAGGCCAGAGAGATTAATTTGCTCAATATTACCTCATAGATACTAAGTACAGAGATAAATGGTGCCATTGTCAGAGATGAAAAATGTTAATAAACTTATATGTTTAAATGAACTGATGTGGAGTAATATAATTATTTATAGAGCAAGTATGAAGGGAAATTACAAGTCATGACACAAAATTTCTAGTTATCTTGTTATAGTTCATATAAATAGTTCCCAGATGAACTGCATATAATTTGGTCAAAATAATGTGCTGATTTTTCTTTTAGAATAATTCGTAATAAACAATTAATAGTTGTTAGCTTTCCTAGTTTTCTCCAATTCTGAGCTCCAAATCTCATCTTTTGTAAGAGGTCTTTCTCAGTTGTTGCCCTTTCTACCCAAACATATTGGGTTCATATTTCCTCTGAGGTTATTTTCCATTTATACTGCCTTACTTTGCTTATTGGAGTGATTAGAACAATGAGTGGCACATAGCAGAGCATTTAATCAATACCTTGACTGACTGGCATCTGTTTTGAAAGCTGAACAGTACTGCTATTAAAAGTTACAAAATCAAAAACTTGAAGTCATAAAGGGTATCAGAGATCTAGTAAAAGTTTTCATTTTACAGAGGAAGAAACGGAAAATGAGAACTGTTTAAGTGACTCATCCAAGATCACATAGGTGATAAAAAGCAGAGCCAAGACATAAACATAGGTCCTCAAAACTTCTATTTCTGTGCTTTTATACTACACAAAGTTAAAAAATTAAATAGCTCACATTGAGAAATAACTCACTTTAAGGAGTAAGTGCTTTCTCATTTACTGTTAAATAAGTGTACAAATTTATTATCTTCTCCATTTTACAGATGAAGACTGAAGCTCAGAGAAGTTATGTTGCCCATGATTAAATGGTTAAAATAGCCACTTAGGTATGGAAAATGGGAGCTGAATAAATCTCTTAAAGCCATTTGTAACATGCCCTCCTGGCAGTTACAATTACTAGTCTGCCCTAGGCCCAACAGAGTACCTTTGACCACTGTCAACTCTACCCAGCTTGCCTCCTCTGAGGCCTTCAAAGGTCTCTGGCCACGATCTCTTGAATCTACAGTTTAATAATCAGTAGCACGATCAAGAACAGCCACGTGTAATTTTAAAAGCCTTTATTATACCTACTCACATAATGCCCTGACTTGTTGGTTCCCTAGTGAACACCTGGTCAGAAGACCTGGTCATTATCTCCTGTACTTTGTTCACTATGTAAGACTTTCTCATATAAAGTGATGATTCTGCCATACATATTCTAAGAAATTACTTATTTGTTTATAATAAGAGTAAACAACCTCTGTATATAAGGATCTCAGAATACTGATTGGCATTCGATGTTGTCACCATATAATTAATTTCTGTAAGCACAGGACCTGGCAGGTTATAGGAAAAACCTGTATGGAGTTAGTGCCACTCCCCCTCCTCAACCCCAGTAATAAAAATTTATTAATAATTCCTGGGATAGCTACTACCTTCTCTCCACCTTGGAAGAAAACTAGTTAGAGAGCTCATCACTGAGAAATCACAGTCCTTTTGTAGGCCTCCAGCAAAATACAGGCAGGGAATTAGAAAAAGGAGTATTTGTCATTCTTCCTTTAATCAACAAGTTTGGGAAAGTGATGGGTGATAGTAGAGGAAAATCCCATGATGGTTGGGTGCAATATCTGAGAGTGGAATGACACTGTCTATGGCTACCCAATTTTAACAGTAGCCCATTTGTACTGCCAGGTAAGGTTTAATATAAGTAAAAAACATGCAAAGGATGAATCGATTTGTATGTAAGCTTTATTGCTGTAGAAACTACTCTATGCAAAAACTTCATCCCAGAAATTATTAAAGTATACAACTATATTGAAACTCAAAAGAATAAAATACTAGCAGGAACTCAAGCAAAATAAAAAACAAACCACGATGACCCTGCTATAATACACAATACTAATCTTTATCTCCTCTACAAAAAGACCATGGTGTAGGACTTAGCATATAAATATGAGTATGCATGTGTGTACTAAGACTTAAGTTTCTTTTCAACAATGAGGTCATTCATCACAATTCTAAGAGACTTTTGATGGAAAAAGCCTACATGCAGAGAGAGAACTATGGAGACTTAATATGGATCAAAGTATAGTATTTTCACCTTTTTTTTTTTTTTTTTTTTTGGTGATTGTTTAGTTTGCTTGGTTTTTTTTCCCTTTTTCTCATTTTTCCCCTCCCTTTTGTTCTGTTTTTCGTGTGTAGCATGATAAATATGGAAATATGTTTAGAAGAATTGCACATGTTTAATCTATATTGGATTGCTTCTAGTCTGTGAGAAGATATGGAAAGAAGGGAGAAAAATTTGGGATACAAGGTTTGGCAATGATGAATGTTGAAAACTATCTTTGCATATTTTCATTTTCTAGGAATAAATTTAAAGTTATTTGGTCTATATGCTGAATAACAAACTAGAGAACTTACAGGACTTGAAAGAAGAGGCAATCCAGTTTGAGGATGAAAGGCTTTAGTTGAGGTTCCATCTAATGAATGAAAATTATGTTTCTGCCAAATACTTGAATGCTTCACTGATATAGTTCTCTGTTAAGGAAAAATAATGCTTTAATTCAAGCTCAACAACTGTCAAAAATCTTTAGTTTTAAGACTCAGTTTAGTTGTGGTGAGGTCTGGTATTTTGACTTTAAAAAGACAGATTTTCATAAATATAAAAGAGCCACCACCAAAGTATACAACTATAACTATTTTCTTCTTTTACTATTACCACTAGACATTTACATAACATTTTATGGTTTGCAAAATGTTCATTCATTCACTCATGATGGAGCTGTTTATTGGGGAACCAGAAAGTTCTTTTATTAGTATACTTAATACAGATAATCTTGATTCTTGGAAACGGCAATCTACCTAATCACAATGGAAACACTAGCAGGTACAAAGAATGTTCTTTATGGATAAAAATATTTAAAAAATAGCAAATTTGAGGCCAAGATGGGATGTGACAATTAATAGTTTTACAAAAAGGAAATATTGAAAAAGACAAATTTTAGAGGTTCAGGTTCTTTTCCCAAAATGACAAAAAAAAAAAGTATTTTTGGTGGGGATATGTAGAAGACATCACAAAAAAGGACAAGAGTCCTCTTTAAAAAAAAAATTAAACATTATCCAGTTTAAGTTCAGAACAGTACAGAAACAGTTAAGTAGTTGGGTTTTTCTGTTGTTGCTGCTGTTTATTTATTTATTTTTTTGGAGATGAAGATTTGATCTGTAAATACTTCTGAAAGAAAGGAAATTTGAGTTGGATGTGGCTTTTAAATACAGATCAATTCTGACACATATATGATGCTAGATCAAGAAGAAAAGAATATAAAACTGAAACACAAATAACTGTGAAAACTAAATTTTAAATCAATAGTTTTGTCTGCCTCTCCCATCTAAATGAACATGCAAAATTCTACTAGAACTCAGCTCCTTATAAATTGTGGTTTACAATTCCATTCGGAGTTTCATAACTGAATATGGATATCACTAAAGTATGGTTTATTAACAGTAAATATGATTTGCATACCTATTTTATGCACCTATATACTCAGTCATGTAAAAATTTGTCACAAAAAGAGCTCACAAGTAGAAAAAGTTTAAGAAGCTCTGTAGTAGAACTGCTTAGTCTATTAATTTGAGTATCTTTTCTGAGTGCTAACCTTATTAAATGGTAATGGGCCCTAATGAATAGTAAAATAAGCAGCAGCAACAAGTCAACATAGAGCTATGTGAAACAAAGCACCTGATAATTTTGCAAGTTAAATCTATTTTATGTCATTTTAAACTTGCAGACCTCCCATAAAACCATTTTGAGATTCTGATCAGAAAGGAACTACATATTTTATCTTTTGAGAGATGACTTATCTTTCAAAAAAATTTTTTTAAAGCTCATATTGAATTTTTTTTATTTAAATCATAACTTTACTCCCTGACCTGATCTCTACTGTTCATCCAAAATAAGTTATTTGTCCCAGGGAAAAAGTTTACTTATGAAACTATTATTAATGACTATTCTTAAATTCTACATATAGGGTAGAAAGAAAATTTAAAAACACACTTTTTATATTTGTTTTGGATTTTTTTATAGGACGAGATTTCATCACAATAGGAATCTCTTAGCGTTTCAACACAATGAAACACTTGTTCTGGTGGTTCAGGAGTGGGAGACTAATGGACTTGATCAATGCCAAATCCCAGGGCTCTTGTCAGAGGTAGTATTTGAAGCTAGATTTTCCTGAGGATCACTATATGCCATGGTGCAATACTTCAAACAAAAATCAGTGAAGTTTAAGAATAAGATTTTGAAATTCAAAATATTACCTACCAGCACCTCTGTATTTTTCAGTCGTTCACACCTAGAGGAACAGTCTTCTCTAATTTTTCTCTGAGAACATTTTTGAGATTCTTCATCTGCTGGGTCCTCATTCTCATCCTGTTCCGCTTTGAATTGATCTGACTTACTTTTACAATATTTGAACATCTCAGTGTCCTTTTTCTGACAGTTTTCTATGCTAACAAGTTGAGTATTTTGCTCACAAGCCTTAGATGTTTTGGGGTCTTTGTTTGGGCACCTGAGCTCATGTTTATGCAGATGATCAGCTGCTGGCAATACAAGAGATTTCACTGAACTGTCAAGTGTCTTTGAATCATCTAATTGGTGGTTGTGAAAAAAATCTGTATTGCTAGTCTCATTTTTTATTGTTCTTTCCTTATGTTTATTTTTGCATATCTGTTCACCAAAATTGCTAGAATTTAAATATTGTTTATCAACTCCACTACTTATTTCTTGATCTTTAAACTGACATCTGGAAACTGTGTTTTCTGATTGGCTTGGTGATTCTAATTTAATTTCTTTGCTATATGACTTATTTAAACAAGACAACAAATTTACAGGTATATTTTGTGTTTGTTGAAATGTACTTTGGACAGTTTCACTAGGATTTTCCTGATGTGCATTTCTTCTGGTTTGAGTTTTTAAAGGTGTCTTTAATTCATTACATTTAAAAGAACTAAAAGATTTATCAGAAATTATTATATTTTTGCCTTCATTATTGTCTCCAGATAAGGACAAATCTTTATTAGAAAAGGAAATAGAGTTTTCCTTGCTTTTCTTTAACAAAGTTTTGTCTTCATATGAACTCCGAAAAATTTTTGAATGAACAGAATTGGAGTCATTCATGTTGAATGAATGCCTGGGGATATGTGATGCAGAAGGGTCGCAATGAATCAAGTGCTGGGCAATCCTTGCAATAATTTCTTGGCGTTCTTGGAGTAAAGAGCCTATCAAAGGATTAGTCTCACCAATAGATTGGCGAGAATAAATATTACTGGAAACATAAGAATCACAGTGAGAGTTTTCTAGTTTTAACTTTATTTTTCCTTCACCATTGTTTTCTGAGGATGTATATTCTGAGCTAACAAAGGAAACTGAGCTGTTTTCCTTATTTTTCTTGAATAAATTTTCATTTTCATATGAATTCCGGAAAATTTTTGAGTTAAGTGAACTGGAATCTTGCATGTTGAATGGACTCCCAGAAACACGTGAAGTAGTTGGATCACAATCAATCAAATGCTGAGCAATCCTCGCAATGACTTCTTGTCGATCCTGAATTAAAGAGCCTATTAAAGGATTGGTTTCTCCTGTAGGCTGCCAAGAACTATGGCTACTAGAAACATTGGGATCACCCAAGGACAAAGATTTTAAAGTTTTCACTGATGTTTCAAATGATTTTGTATCTCCTGTAGCATTAAAGCACTGCACACTTGATTGAGATGTCCCACGGTCAGAATCATGAACAACAGCAGGACAAGGTTTGACATTTTTGACAGTTGTATTAAATTCTGGAGTTATGGATTTCTTTGCACGTAACAAACCTTCAGGTACTAATGTCCAAGTTTGTTTGCTACACAGATGTGAACCGCGCATATTGCACTGCTCTACTTCCTTGGAATTGTAACGTTGATGGGTTTTCAGTTCATGTTCTTGAATTCTTTTTTCATAAAAGTCAATGTTAGTGTGAATACTACAGGTCAAGACTGGATAACTAGATTGTCTAGGCAAGGACTGAACACTGACTTTCAAGGCCACACTGTGAGAAACATTGGGAACAGGAAATACATGCTCAGTGGGAGTCTGGGAAAAATTCCACTGTAGGTCAACATCAGCAGCACTGATTCTGAAACAAGATAGATAATAAATGTTAAAATTAATATCCATAAAAGTTATATATTTCCAGTTATTTATCTTATATCAATATACTATCAATTATCAGAGAGACATACTTTGGATTCACTTAATTCTATGACTTCCTTGACTATTTTCTGTCTACAGAGCAAACCCTTCCCCCTACTGCTAACATTTTGGTCTACAATTGAAATCTAGATTCAACTTAAATATCCCATAATTTTCCTCCTCTACTCCTTAAAACGTCCTAGTTTTAACATCTGTTCTCACTTGTTTGTCCACTGTTTTTCAAGGAAGAAATGTCTCTATTTTTTGCCAAAACAAAGTCCCTCAATAATTAAAAATATTCCCACTTCCTTTTTTTTTTTTACTGCCCTTCCTCTAGCTAACAAAATGCTTTTTTTCATTCCCATGTCTTCAATCTACCTCTTTCCATTATTCTTTCCCGCTGTATTATAAACATGCTTAGATGTTTCAAAAGTCTTCTCATTTTTTCTAACTTTCTTATTTCTCCTCTTTTGACTCACTAAATTACTTAAAACATAAATCTATAGCTCATAAGCATATTGCCTTACAACCTGTTGGTCTCAATATCCTGCAATATGATTTCTACTCCTTTTACTTCTCACACACAAAATCACAGCTAATGCCAAAATTGTCAAATCCAATACTCTTTTCTCCATTCTCATTTTCTTTGACCTACCTACAACATCTGACATGTTTAACCAAACATTCTCTTTCTGGATATGTATCACTTCCCCTGCATTCCTAGATATCATATTTTTTTCTGGATTCTTCTATTAGAGCTCCTCTGTCTTCACTGTCTTCTCTTTCTCTTGCACAGGCTTGTAGAATCACAAATTTGGAGTTAGAAGGAGCTGCTGAGATTTTCCAGCTTATTATCATACCTTAATTTTACCAGTAAGAAAACTGAGACACAAAGAGGTAAAAATCACACAGGTAGTAAGAGGTAGAGTCAGAATTTAAATACATGTCCTTCTCACTCCAGAGCCAGTAATCTTTCTATGCAGCCGGCTCAACACCTGGCTGCAGGAGGCAGCGTGACATCCTTGGAAGATTTGCATTCGGGTACTGCCTCAGACACTTCCTAGCTGTGTGGCCCCTGGCAAAATCACTTACTTTTTATTTGCCTCAATTTTCTCATCTGTAAAAAAAAGATAATAAGGCACCTACCTCCCAGTTACTGTGAACTGCAAACGAAATACTACTTGTATAGCATTTTGCAAATGTGAAAGCTTGGTGTAAATTCAAAGTATTTATTATTAATGCCTCATACTTTCTGAGCCATTTAAGATGTGTGTGTGTGTGTGTGTGTGTGTGTGTGTGTGTGTGTGTGTGTGTGTGTGTATGCATGCAGTTTAGACAGGGGTTCTTAACTTTTTGGTGTCATGGACTCCCTTTGGAAGGCGGTGAAGCCTATGAACCTCTTCTCAGAATGCATGTTTTTAAATTCATAAAATATGTAACTTTACAAAGAAAAACAAATTACTGAAATATGGCTACCAAAATGTAAAATAAAGTACAGACCCTAAATTAAGAACTGCTCAACCTGTGTTTTTAGCCCTCTTCACTCTCTTTTGGATTCCTCATGCATTCCCACAGTTTCAATTATAACTTTTTAAAAAGTGACTTTTTTTTGCTCCAACCCAGCCTGAATTTTCATTATTTCTCTCAGTAGTAATACTTTTCCTTAAGTTTTCCAAGTTCGAAACCCTGGTATTATCTTTACACTACTTTCCTCATATTCCAAATCCAATTCTTGATCGACTTCCACCTTTCAATTTCAATAAGGTAAACCTTAGCCCAAATAACACAATATTGCTTATATCTCTGCTTATCAACTTAGCATATACTACAGTCAATTGAGTATTATGTTATACGTTCCTATAAGACTGTAAGCCTCATTAGGAGAATGAATGTCTCTTAACTAATCTTTACTATTCACCTAGTGTTTAATTCATACTCACAGACTGTTAGAATTAAGAAGGAAAATTGAAAATTACTAAATTGCACTCATTTCACAAGAATGAAAACTAAAGATAAAAATATGGATGAATAATTGACATATCTAATGTCAAGTAGCTAGTAAATAAACATTTATTGTTAATATTAGAGATGCAAAGCATGTCGTTCTGATGAAAACAATATAAAAAACAGGATAGCTAGGTGAGTATCAGGGATAGGGGAAGATTTATGAGAACAATTAAAAATATTTTATTTACTACTAAGTATAACTGGACTTGGGGCAGCTAGTTGGCACAATAGGGCTGGGCCTGAAATCAGAAAGAATCCACTTCCTAAGTTCAAATCTAGGCTCAAACATATCTTAGCTGTGTGACCCTGGACAAAACACTTAATCTTAATTGCTTCAGTTTCCTCATCTGTAAATGACCTTGAGAAGGAAATGTCAAACCAAGAAAATCCCATATTGGGTCACAAAGAGTCAGACAGAACTGAAATGCCTCAACAATAACAATATTTGGACTCATCTACAAAGACCAAAATTTTCAAAGTTTCAAGTTAATATCTAAAGTGTCAAATTAAATGTTTCTTCAACAGCTTATAAATTAAGTTTGCATTTAGAAACTCTTCTGTTGTTTCTAACTCATCTTTTGAAGGAAAGAGACCATATAAATAGGTAAAATTTCCTAATCTTTAGAATAGAAGGAAACTTAAAAATAAAAATTTAACATGTTTTTCAGTAATAGACCAATGGAACTAAATAGATATTGTCTATTTCTACCTCTGACTTACCTGTAAAGAATATTTCGTGGAATAGCACCATGGGAAACACTCAGCCAAGCACTTAACTGAGAAAAAAAGACATAAGAACGCACAGCCAATAGAAGGGTCTTTTCTTCAATAAATCGATCTCCATTTCTAAGTAAAGAAAAAATAATCAAATCTTAGGAAAGCATCACACAGCAAAATGCTGAATTTCAGAAATGTAGGTTATCAAGTGAATCAAATTTCTGCAAATAATTATGTTAGAACAATGGATAATATATTGATAATATCTCTCATATTCATCCCCTCAAAGTTCCTACCCTAACTAAGATCCTATCAATTCTTCCACAGCCTCATTATCTGTACCACTCATTCCTCTTTTATCCATCCTCCACAGAACTACCAAATTGATATTACTTAAATATTGAACTGATTGTGTTAATACTCTTAATCTCTACTCTAGAGGTTTCTATCATCTTCTAGGATAAAATATAAATATCAGTCTAGAATGTAGACTTCCAAAATATGGTTCTTATTCCGTATCACCTGCCAACACCCAGCATGCATTCTCCACTATAGTCAAACTAGTCTGCTGGTGGGGAGCTAACACAATCTTTTGCTTCTTGTTCCAAGTCTTTAAATATATGGGCAGCCCTCTGGATGGAATACCCTCCCCCAGATTCCTAGATTCTCCTTCAAAGCACAGTCCAGGGGCAGCTAGGTGGCGCAGTGGATAGAGCACCAGCCCTGAATTCAAGGAGGACCCGAGTTCAAATCTGGTCTCAGACACTTAACACTTCCTAGCTGTGTGACCCTGGGCAAGTCACTTAACCCCAGCCTAAAAAAAAAAAAAAAAAAAAAAAGCACAGTCCAGATGCCTCTTCTTTCAAAAGGTTTTTCCTGATCCCTGGTTTGTTAAATGCTATTTCTCAGATTATAGAACTTTGCAGATACTTTGCATCTATTTCCCTGAGCTATACTGTATCCTCTCCCTCCTTTTCCCCTCACTCCCCTGTAGATTTTGAAGTTACTTAAAAGTGGGAGCTATTGAATTTGTTTGTCTTTGCACCGTACACATCGTATAATGGCTTGCACATAACAGGTACTTTATAAAATGTTTGTAGAGTTTTAAATGTGTAGGTGGGGAGACAACCAGCAAATTATCAAATGACATAAGTATATTGAAAATCTTTCTGGAAAGGATGCTACATAATTATAAACACATATAAAGACATGACACACTATCAATGAGACCTAAAAAAACTAATGGAAAACTTAGAGTTTAGTTCGATTTAAAAGCAATTTAAATTCTACCCCTATAATTGTTTTATATGGAATATAATGGTAATTTTTATACACATATACATAATATTAAGTTCAAAAAAGCCTAAAGTTTT
Source organism: Sminthopsis crassicaudata (assembly GCF_048593235.1). Lineage (NCBI taxonomy): Eukaryota > Metazoa > Chordata > Mammalia > Dasyuromorphia > Dasyuridae > Sminthopsis > Sminthopsis crassicaudata. The sequence goes on from NC_133618.1 coordinate 524,279,426, forward strand.
AGAAATAAAATTCAATGATTTTTCTTAGTCTTATGAGTTTGAATTTAAAAATCACAGACAGCACGTTTTTGCAACTATAATGTAAAATAAAATTATAATTAAAATTGGAAATTGTGACTCAAAATTCTTTATTACAAGTGTAGATATTATACACATATATCTTACTTTTAAATTTCTGAACCAAAAACAAATAAATGAAGTGAAAACAAAGAAAATAAAGTTCAATAACTTACTGTCGAGGAACTGGTTCCAATATCCACCTTTCTAATAATAATGCATCTTGTTTAATTGCAGGATCATTTAAATCATTTCCCTCTGTGTTAGGTCCATCATCACTATAGCAACAGTCTGGAAGTAGCATCACTTCTACCATGACTGGAAGATTGTTTTTCCAAAGCAACATAACCTCAGACCTGGTTCGTCTGGCTTGACGACACTTAATTAAATGACACAATTAAATAAAATGAATATAAGCAAAATATTTTAAAAAACAAGATGTTATATGTGAAAGATAATTAAACTGCACCACACTGGATAACTACAATATTTATATTTCCTGATGTAACAGTGAAATTAGATCCCAACTGCCCCAAAACAATTAGTCTGGAGCAGGAATTACAATTGCACTATTTCCACAGAACAAAGTAAATTTCTATTATGTTAAGCCATTAGGTGAAAATTTTAGGAAGGGAATGTTACTTTCCTTTCACAGAAAAAGTACAGGTTTTCTTCATAGTACTTCAATGAGAATTCTGGCTAGAATAGCTTATTCAAATAATTATTAAAGATGGAAAATGCTATTTAACGTATCATATGTCTCACCCAAAGACGGAATATTTAAGATTACATTTAAATGAACCAAATACTACGGAAAGCAATATGATTAAGTGGCTAAAAATCTAACCTTGGAACCAGGAAGTCTTAGGTTCAAAGCCCTGCCTCTGATTCCTAATGGCTACTCTGGCCAACTCTTGTTACTATAACAAAGGTGCTGCCCTCCTTTGTAGAGGAATTCATTAGGTTGTTCTCAATTCTATTTAAGCACTGGAAAATGGACTTTAAACATACATACTATCCTCATCTTTTATGTAATAAATTATACAACACTTTATTATACTTTAATAATACTATAGCAGAAAGAGCTTATGAGTCTATGACCAAAAGGTCAATATACATAGCATGATACAATATTAGAGACAATAATGTAATAAGAAATTTTTAAAAGGATCTAAGAAAAATGATTACCAGCTTAAAAGCAAGGTAATAACATATTATATAAATATTAAATAATTATAATATATAATAATAATATATAATATATTAATAATATATATTATAGTAATATAATATAATAATAATAATATATAAATATTATATAAAATTAAATAAATAATTATAAATATAAGTCTTACCTGGGCCAGTTTATCGTTGCATTCATGTTTTGCTGCTACTGGATAACTTGACTGAGTTGGAGGGCAATGAAAGCTTTCAGTTCGACCTTTTACAGAACATTCAGGTGTTCGGCCTTCTGTAATTAACAAGGCCAGAGAGACCAAGAATTCCTCTGCATCATATTCAAAATATTCATCTAGTGTTTCTGTTGTGAAAAAAAAAAGTTTTCTATCAATATATCTTTTAGAAAAAAATTCATCTTTTGGGTATCACTCTTTAAAATGCTTTTAATAATATGTAAAACATTTCAATTTCTATAGCATTACTTATTTTCAGCATAAGAAAGTAAATATGATTATCTAGGTTCCAATTCTATAATTGATTTAATGTGTTATCCTATAGGAGTTAAGTTATTCTTTATGTGCCTCAATCAAAACAAAACAAAAACAAAAAACCAAAAAAACCCCCAAAAACCATTTTATGTATCTACTTACTATGAACATGTTATATGTCACAAATTTTCTCAGTACCAACTAAAAATTTTTCTTTTATCCCCATAAGCCATCAAAATTATGCAAGAAATGCCAAAATTTTGGCAAATAAGATTTTTAAGGTACAGAAGGCACATTTTCAAAAGAATTAGACGAAGTGGTAACAAGTCAACTGCTGCAATAAAAATAATCTTAAGCTGAAAGAGAAAATCTTTTGACTTTTGATTAAATCAACAAACATTTATTAAGTGCTTGCTATACGTCAAATATCAGATGTGGTGAGTGTTAGGGATATTAAAAGAGAGGTGGAGGGGAAAGATGGTCCTTGCATTTAAGGACATTTTATCCTCATCTTTTATCCTCATCACATTCTAATATGGGGAGGCAGTGTACAAATAATTATGAACATTCAAGATACATATAGTGTAATGGAGAGGAAATTCCAAATGGAAGATACTATATACAGATTGGGGGGAAAACAAGGAAAGACTTCTGGGGAACTGATGATAATAGACCATTAGAGCTAAATTTGTAAAATGGAAAAATCATATGCATAGAACCGATAACTGAACCAATAGGAGAGGACTAGATCATCAAGAGAGACAATTAGGAAAAAGGGAAGAAAAGAGGTTCTAGGGCCTAGGACAGAGCTCTGGGTGAAGACCTAGTTAGTGACTTGACTTGGATGAAGAACCAAGAAAGGAGGCTGAAAGGAGCTTTCAGATGAGAAACAGGAGAGAATACTTTCAGAAAAAGCAATTACTCATGAAAATGCTCATACAATTTGTGTATATATCATATACACAATGATGATATGATCATATATATGATATATATGCAGATTTATGTAGTTCAGGGAGAGGAGACACTGTTTAGCCAGTATGAAATTTCTATTTGTAAAGCCCAGGAGAATTGTGCTGTGTTTGCTAACAGAAATGCCTATGTAATTGTGGTAGCAAGGCAAAGCTAACCAATTCATGCTGTCTTGATTTTTGGTTTGGAAAAAAAATAATTATAGTTATAGTGTACTAAGTTAGAATGATATAGGCTATTGTATTATATACTATAGAAGTAAAATAAGTATAAAATAAGATATCATCTCTGCCCACAAAGAAATTATCAAGTCGAAGCTATATTGGTGCATAAAAAAGTACCCAAAAGAGATGACAGTGAAAAGAATACTAGATTTGTAGTCAGGGGCCTGGATTTAAAATCCAGGCTCAGTTCCTCCCTACTTAACCTCTGAACCATAGTTTCCTTTTACGTTAAAGGAAGGAGTTGGAATATAGAACCTCTCTAAGGTCTCTCTATTGCTTTAAATATACACTCCTACAAATTGCATAAAGCAATACAAAAACAAGTGCCAAACTCATGCTCTAAAGAATACCATGGGTTGGGATTCTGAAACAAAATAAATTACACCCAGGTCTTGGGATAATAGGCAGGAATGAGAGATAGGAAAAGGAAAAGATAAAGTAGAGGCTCAGAGGCAAGAATTCATGTAATATGTTTAGAAGAAAGTAAGTAAAGCCGTAAAGGCCAACTAGCTAGGCACAGAAGTCTGAGAGGATAAGACTGGAGGGCTAGATTGTGAGTTTTCAATGCTAGCTAGGCTCAAGAAGCTGGACAGTGGAAAATTACATAAGATTGATGAGCAAGGGAGTAATCTGACTAAAGTAGTATTTTACAGAGGATTAATGTAATGGTAATATTCAGGATAATTGGAGCAAGAAGAAATTCAGAGAATTGAGAAGTTTTGATTATTGATTGGTTGAATAGGACTATAAAATTTTATACCTGGAAGCAAACACACAAGCCATATAGCTTCAATTCTTCTCCACTTTACACCCCCTAATCTTACAAAGAAACCATGGTCTAGAGAAATAAAATGACGTTCCCAAGGTCATATGACAATTTAGAACCAGAATCTCAACCTAAAATGCAATATATCCCTTCCAATACAAGTTCCTACTGCTTGGACTGAAAGATTGTGGGGGTTTAAAGAGTAGTAAAGAAATGAAGAAAGAGTATTAACTATATATAAAAATATTAATTACTCCTCCTGAATCACTGTCTTGTTGGGCAAAAGGGCTTACACAGCTCAATAAATTATGAACTATGTACTGTGCAGGGTTATCTAAGACAGATCATAGTGGAGAGTTCAGACAAAAGGTGATTCCCACTGGAAAAAGAAATGGCAAACTATTCCAGGATTTTTGCCAAGAAAACCCCATGGACAGTATTAAAATGATTTTTAAAAAACAGGCCATCTGAAAATGAGCCCTTCAGTTTGGAAGATGTCCAAGATATTACTAGGTCATAATGATTAACAACTACAAGTAGCAAAGACTGAAATAGCTGGGTCAAAGCTAAAAGGAAGCTCAGTTGTCGATGTGTCTGGTGACAAAAGGACAATCTGCTGTTATAAAGATCAATATTGAAGGAGCAGCTAGGTGGCATAGTAGATAGACTACTAGCCCTGAAGTCGGGAGGACCTGATACTTAGGTGTATACTTAGGTGTCGGGAGACACCTAATACTTAACATACTAGCTATATGACCCTGGTCAAGTCATTTAACCCCAAGTACCTTGACCCCCCCAAAAAAAATCAATATTGCATAGGAACCTGTAATATAAGATCAAGGCCATCTAGATATATGGTCAAAGAGAAGATGGAAAGTAAACATCAACATCTTGGGTTGTCATTGAACTTAAATTGATGGGAATAGGTGAATTTAATTCAGGAGATCATTACATATACTACTTTGGGCAAGAATCCCTGAAAAGAAATATAGCAGCTCCAATAGTCAATAAAAGGGTGAGAAATGCCCTAGGATATAATCTAAAAAAAAAAAAAAAAAAAATGATAGAATGATAGATGTTTAAATCCAAGGCAAACTGTCCAACATCACAATAATACAAATCTACACTCTAAACACCAATATGAAAAGGTCAAAATTGTTCAATTCTAAGATGATCTACAAAATCTTCTAGAAATAATACCATAAAAAGATGTCCCATTATCATAGGGGATTAGAATGCTAAAGTAGAAGATCAAAAGATAATTGAATAACAAATAAATCTGACCTTGAAGTACAAAATAAAGCAAGGAAGAGACTACTAGAGTTTTGTCAAGACAGCTCTCACTGATTGGTCACAAGCACTCTTTTTCAACAACTCAAAAGGTGACTCCACATATGGATGTCACCTGATAGTCAATACTGAAATCAGATAGATACTTTACAATCAAAGGTAGAGAAGTTCTTAACAATCAATTAAAACGAGTGCTGACTGAGGTTCAGATCATGAACTTTTTACTGCAAAATTCAGACTTACGTTAAAGAAAATCGGAAAAACCATTAGACCATATAGGTATGACCTAAATAATATTCCTTATAAGGATGAAGTGGAAGTAAAGAATAGGAATTAGGGATTAGATCTGATAACTGAAGAAATATAGGAGGCAGCAATGTTTGAATGTTTGAAAAATACAGAAAAAGATGAGCAAGAAAGCTGTCTGATAAAAGTTTTTTACAATTACCTGAGGGAAGGAGGAAAGCAAAACATAAAAGAGAAAAGGGATAATATATTCAAATGAATGCAGAATTCCAGAGAATAACCAAAGATATAGAAGATTTTCTTATATGAGCAAAAAAAAAAAAAAAAAAAAAAAAGAAAACTAGAAGGGAAATAATTGAATGAGAAAAAACAAAAAAATCTATTTAAAAATGAGATCAAGGGAACAAATGAGCATGATAGACAAAAATGATACATAAGTAGAAGAGATTAAAAAGAGGTGGAAAGAATATACAGAAGACCTAGCTAGAGAAAGATGATTTTACATCGTTGAAAACCATGATGGGTATGGTTACTGATTTAGAGCCACATTTCCTAGAAAATGAAGGCAAGTAGGCTTTAGGGAACCTTACTACAAAAAGGGGACAAAATCACAGTGGAGCTATTTAAAACCCTAAATGATGATCCTTTTAAAGTGCAACGCTCAATGTTATAGTCAATTTGGAAAATTTAGCAGTGATTCCTGGATTGGAAAAGATCAGTTTATAACTCAATCTTAATGAAGGGATTAATGCCAAGGATGTTCAAATTACTTACCAAATTATATTCATTTCATGTGCCAACAAGGATATGCTTAAGATTCTGAAAGCTAGGCTTCAGCAATTTATGAACTGAAAATTACTAGAAGTGCAGGCTGGTTTTCAAAGAGGAAGAGGAGCTAGAGACAAAATTGCTACATTATGGAGAAAGCAAGGAAGTTTTAGAAACATTTGTTTCACTGACTAAAGCATTTGACCATGTTCACAACATAATGTGACAAGTCCTCAAAGAGATGGGGATACCAGATCATCTTATTTGTTTCCCAAGGGACCAATGAAGGATTTTTTTTCCTATTTATGGAAAGGAAAAGGCTAGAGTGTGAGATATTACAGTGGAAGGCCTCAGGTAGTAATGGAGTGGACAAACTAAAGGCATTGGAAAAGACATGATGTGTAAATAACTATTTACAAACAAGTTATATACAAGAGAACTTAAGAGATAATTAACAGAAAGAAGGCACAGAATTAAGGACCAGAAAGAGATTTTTGTAGAACTGAGGGCTTGAAAGGAAACAAGGAGATAGAGATTAGAATATGCGGGAGAAAGAGCATTCCAGGTAATGAGGCCAACCAGTGAAAATGCTTAGAATTGGGACAAACTATGTCTGTTTTACAATTTTTCTTACAGAGAGCCTTATTTTTGTAATCTAAAAATTATTTTTATTGTATTCTCTCTCACTAATGGAGGTTAATGACCCATGCTTGAGTAAGGAATGGGAAAGAACTAACAAGAGGGAATAGAGAGATCCTCAGGGTTCTTCTAGTCTCCAGATTTGAGAGGAATGACTGTTCAATGCCAATCTCTTTTCAGCCTGCTAACTCTGGGAAAAAGCCAATGTGAAAGGAACTGGTAGTTTCTACCAGGCCCCTATCCACTGGTATACTAGAGACTTAAGGAAATTTTCTACTTGGATGAGATTTGGGATACTCTTTCTTCAATGAACTGAAATAGTTTGCACCAAACTTTATTGGGAGAGCTCCATCACTCTACACTGCCTGGTCTTTATTTTTATATGTATATCTTCTCTACTTGGATAAACAGGTTTCTTTGTTAACTGAATCCATTATTGAACCAATATCTGGTGAGAAGGGAATTAAACTTGGAGATAATGCTTTGGGATTCCCTTTCCCCATTAATGACTAGTGATGAGTTTAGTTAGAACATTAATGTTACTTCCCCTAAGTCTCCTGATTCTTCTGACAGAACTCAAAGTCTCTCTTAGAGAAGGGTCAAGTGGAAACAATTTCAAGAGATGTTATATTAAGAGAGCAACATTAAATAATTTGTGCAAAAGTATGTACACACTTAAAAAAAGACATCTAACTATATTACCACAAGGGTCTTCAATCAGTTGCTCAGGACCACAAGACTGAGAGAATTTCAGAGGCAATTGATACTTCAGAGGTAATTGTTATTTTTGAGAATTTCCAAAAGTTAACTAAGTCTGACTGAGCACAGTGCCTAAAACACAGTAAGAATTTAATAAATTTTTACTGGCTGACTTAACAAGTATAGAGGAAATAATAAAAACTGTTGGGTAATTGCTTCTGGCATTTTTATTTTTCCTGACAAAATATACTCTATTCCTGGGGCCTGACTACAGTTTCTTTGTCTTCATCCCTTTTTCCCCTAAGTGGAAATGGGGAAGGAAGTACTAGTTTTTCCTACCTGCAAAACTTTTCCATTATATTTATTATAGAGGAGAGCATGAAACTAATTTTGAGAAAAGACTGAAAGAAGCCTAGATTATCTTCAGAAAATTAAGAGAAATTTCTTTATTTCTCTTTATATATTTATATAGATTATATATATATAAAATCAACAATGCATATTTAATTACTAATATAAAATATGGTGAATTTTACTGAATGTCCTAATAGTACTAGTTTTAAAAAAGCCTCTTTTTAATTTCCAAAGTAAGGTCATAGAGTCTGTGAGACATACAGAAACTTCTATTTATTACGTAAACAATAAACACAAAACTAAAAATTCCCCAATTTCTAAATTCTAAAAACAGTAGGTATAAAGAAAAAGACAAGAAACTTTAAGAAACCATCCACTTGTTACCTCCCCTACCATCACTTCTTATTTAAGCTTCTATCATTGTCTCCCCCCCCCCCCTTTTTGAGGCTGGGGTTAAGTGACTTGCCCAGGGTCACACAGCTAGGAAGTGTTAAGTGTCTCGCCAGATTTGAACTCGGGTCCTCCTGAATTCAAGGCTGGTGCTCTATCCACTGTACCACCTAGCTGCCCCAAGCTTCCCTCATTGTTATTTCCATTTCCCCAGACCCAAAATATGCTGCCCACCTCACCCATCTCAGATTTCCTTCCAAGTCTAACAACCAGCTCTTTGAAGTCTTGCCTAATGTATTTTTTTTTTTTTTAAATACTCCTCATATATCACATAACACTTTGTCTGGACCTGTTTCAGCATCTAATAAATATTTGTTGAATTGAACTAAACATTCAAGGTATTCTACCATGAATGTTATAAAACACACTGAATTCAACAAACTTATGTTAAGAACTTATTATATACAAGTCACAGTAAATACAAAAATGAAAAACAGTCCTCATGGAATTTACAGTTTAATTAGAATAAGGGGATATGATGCACAATACATATTGTATGTATGTAATTAAAGTGTGTAATAGGATTGACAGAAAAATAAAAAATATACATTCTATTTTTTGTGCCACTAGTTAAATAAAACTTCGGTTTTGTGTGAGAAATTTTAGCCTACTTTGTTCAGTTTACTACTGGTAAAATATATTCATTAGACAACCACAGACAATTTATGATTCTTTTAGGTTACTAATGAACACTAATCTAAAGTAGGTAAGAGTTTTTAAACTTTAGAAGGTTCTGCAATACCAAGCTTTCATCCCAGACAACTTGAAATGAAGGCTAAGAGTTTCAGTTGGTTGCTTTAAAAATTTACACATCCTTTTCAGAGAGAAAAAGAAAACCAAGAAAAGTCCATACAACTGAGAACTTTATTTTTTATTAAAACTTAACTCTTGCCAGAGAGGCCTTTTGTACATGTCCTTGTAAACCTTATAAAGAGAACACCTATTTACAACAAACCTGACAATTTTTCTACATAAAGAGTGCTATAAATGGTAATTAGGTCAAGATGGCCCACAAAAGCCAAATCTATCCCATTATAAAGCCAAAATAAAATGATTTGTATTAAAATTTAATTTCTATGGGACCATACAAAGTAAGATATCAGGAGTACAATTATAGCCCATATCCCAAGGCCTCTAGAAAACCTCTCATCCTGCAATGAAAGAAGATTCCTTCCTCCTTCCCTTCCCCCTTAAATCTCTTTATTGTTCCAATAATGAGAAAGAAAAAGTCTTTATCTCCTTCTTCAGTGTACCCAGCTTCAGAAGGGACTTCTTTCCACTCATGGAAACAGTAGAAAATGCAAAAGAAGCAGCAAAAACAAAAGACTTGTGTGCCAAGATGGCTATAGATGGTTAGCCCATCATATAGATAGATTAGTTTATAAATGGACTATATATCCTTAGGAACTGCCTGCACCAATTATATATTTACATTCAGGGGATACTGTGAACCTAGTTAAGAGCCTGGACAGCATATAAAAGGTAAAAGTATTTTTTAAAAAAATTTCTTAGACTTCATAACTGTTTTGGTCTTAGAATTTGAAAAGATAAGACTGAGAAATTATCTAGTATATTAATATAGTAGAAAAAGCATTAGGGAGAGGTTCAGGAAACCTGGGTTCTAGTATAGCTCTGTTACTAAGTATAACTATAAGTCAATATAACTGACAGTGTAAGCACTGAAACTCTCTGGGTCTGTTTCCACATCTGTAAAATGTAGGGATTTTATTTGATAATCTGAGATCCTTTTTAGCTCTATAATTGATTCTGCAACAAAAACTAAAAGGAATAGCAGCAAAAATAGATAATTAATTATTACTATATTTTCTTAGGTAAAGCTTGTCCCTAACAAGCTGGTGAGAAAACGTACCTCTCATGGGAGTGGAGAGAGCAGTGAGAAGAGGGAAGAGAAGAGGATTATTTGTGTGGGACACTGAATATACTATCACTACTAATGTTTGTTATTATGCTTTCTCCTCCCATTACCTTTTTTTTTTTTTTTTTTAAGAGAAGGCTTGATGGAAAGGATAAATTAAAAAATCAAAATAATATAAAATAAAATATATTAACAAATTATCAGCTCTACTTTTCATTTAATATTTTGTTTTTTTTAATCTGGAAACAATACCCAAACTAACAGCTATTAATGAAAAGTTAACTTTTTTAAAAAAATTGTCAAGTAAGTGAAAAAAGGAAAATTCCAAAAAATGTTCTTGTTGGAATTTTCCTTCTGAAATTGGTTAGGCAACTGGAACCTTCACATTAATACGTTATTTGCTTTTTTGGTAGATAAACTTTGCTAATTGTGTAATCACAAAGTATACAAGAGGCAATCATGTCAGAGTTGAACAAGTGCTAATTTCTTCCTAAGAATTTAAATTTTTCTGCTGAGTATATTCTCCCAAAGAACATGAAATGTATCTTTCTTGTGTTTGCATAATTCAATGAAACAATGCAAAACAACAACAAAGCAAAACACAATACTAAATACTTATCAAATCACCTAAAAGGGCATAATCAATAACTGTGACAATATCAGAGAAATCTTACTTATGTTTCCTAAAAAGATTTTAGTAAGTTCCTTTTAGTTCCCCCTTCATCAAAAAGAATGAAAATAACAGACACTTAAGATAACCGGCCAAATTTTGGCTGTTGAGAATGTTGTTGAAAAAATGGGCCTCAAGTTTCCCAATCACATAATTAGGACAAGAATTTTGAGGTGGGTCAGTGTAATATATCAGTACCTCTACGTCATCAACCAACCCTAAAAGTATACTAGACTTTGCTCTTTGATTTTTGCCAATTTACGTGGGCATTTCTGGAGTATATTTTAGATTTTTTTTTTTTTTTTTTTTTTTTTTTTTTTTTTTACTAATTATCATTTAACCCTGAAGTTGCTAAATGCTGATCATTTGTTAAATACTGTCTGGTTCTTGAAGTTGGAATATCTGAGTTCAAGACCTCTGACAAATATCAGCTATGTGACCTTGGGCAAGCTGCTTTAACTCTCTGAGCAAATAATAATAAAAATGATAGATAAAATTTATAGAGAACTTATTATATATGCCATGTGCTGTGCTAAAGTGCTTTACCATTATTATCTCATATTATATCTCTAAGGCTTTAAGTTTCAGAGAAGGTACCAACCTGTACAAGGAGAAGGGGAGTTGCTTCTTTAGGCATAATCATAGGACCAGTACTAATCCCCCTGTAATTCACTGTTTTTTCTATCCTTGTCCATAATTCAAATGATATTCCTAGAAGGGAACTACAACACAAATTGAAAAAGTGTCCAATGTCATCCTTTAATTTTCCTAATAAGACACCTATTTCAAAGATTGCTAAGAGGAATTTAGCAAACTACAAAATATAGTTTTAAGGATGGGGAGATTAATTAAATCAATGAATTACCTCCCCTATTTAAAGTCATTAGATGCTAAGCCTAGTTTTATTAAAGTAAATCTTTGTTCACAAATTGATTAAGACCTGGTTATATTCCTTATTTCAACCAAGTGCAACAGCAAGTTCAGAGAAACACAGAAAGCTAAATTTGAACAACTAATAGGAGCTATATTAATATTAAAATAGAAGAAGAAATAAGTGTCCCTTGAAAGCTGTAATATCTTCAAAGAATATTTAGGGAATTAAACTAGAAAAACAGAACTACTAACAGGATAGTTTCACTCTGAGGAATTTAAAAGGGTAAAGCAAAAAGTAAGAAGGGCATGGACTTTGTTTCTCTTAATAAAGGTGTATAAAAATATACAACATGGAGGGAAAAAAGGAGTAGACATCAGATGTACCTCACTCTTAACCTAAACTAGATAATGAAGAATTGGTGTATGAAATTGAAACAAGTATAGATACTGAGAGTGGCAGGTATTGAGAAGAGGAAGGTACTGACTAAGAGAAAGTCAAAAAAGAAACAAATTTCTGACTTTGGAAGGGGAGAGGGGAAAAATTAAAGAAAAAAGAGAAGAACTAGAATCTAAGGGAGAATGGCTAGGAGTCTAAGGAGATGTCTATCCATTGTAGTAGATAAATGTACTAGAATATTATTAAGCTATAGAAAATAACAAAAGAGATTGGCCCTCAAACTCACCTTTCTATAGCAATTGTAGTAGAACTCAATTTTGTTACTATCTCCTTTCAATCCCAGAAAATGGAGGAGATGGAGATTTAATAATAAAAAATGTGCTTTATCTGGGGCAATAAATGATACAATACTTAGCCAGAGCGCTGAAGAACAGAAGAGAATGGGAAAAGGGGCCAGTTTGTACCCATAGCAAAACTAGATATCCCACGTACTCTTTAATTTTACTGAAATAATTGTTCCCTGTATAGCTCAGATAAGTGGGTGGCTTAAGACATACTAGTTCTCTCTTTAACCTTACCTTTTTATTTAACCTCCACTTAAAACATTATTTGAAGAAAATTTTTTTATTGAGAGTTTCAGCAAATTTTCCAAGGTCACAAAGCTGGGCAGAGGTCTTAAACCCCTATCTTCCTGACTCCAAGGTAAGTCAGTGGACACGCCTAAATGAATAAATTACACATTTAAACAAATTAAGCTGCTATCCATATCCAGAGAAAGAACTATGGAGTCTGAATGAAAATATACTATTCACTATTTTCATCCCCTCACCCCCCATTCTCAGTGTTTCCTCCTTTTGTTCTGCTTCTTCTTTAATAAAATGACTAATGTGGAAATATGTTTAATATGATTGTATTTGTAACAGAGTCAGAACTCACAATCTTATAAAAGTGAATGCTGAAAACTATCTTTTCATGTAAATTGAATAAAAAAGTACTATTAAGTAGGTGGGGGGGAAACTTATTAAGCAAGAATTAACTTTGTAAAGAAAATTACAATCCCAAATTTTAAAAGGACTAATGGAAATTTTTTTAATTTATGGGAAGAAATTAAGGTAGCATTAAAAGATGCTAAAGATATTAAGGAAATAGTTTTAATATGCTTAAGAAAGACACAATAGGAAATGAAAAAATCTATTAAAAGCAAAAAACCCCAACAGTTTAACTAGAACAAAAAAAGAAATGGAATTATAGATTGTAAAGATCAATATTCAGAAATAAAATATCACTGATTTTCAGACTAAGTAAAACACATCTAGACTGAAATGATAGACCTAGGAGATAGGTTAAAACATAGTAATGTCAAATCTACTAACTTGTCAGAAAATTTTGAAATAAAGTCTGAAAAAATTAATCCAAGAAATTGTCAATAAAACTTCTAATAATCAAGTGACAATATAAAGAGAGAATTCACAGGGCTCAGAAAGGGAAGAGTCCAAAATTCAATACTTACATATAATATAAATTTTAATAAATCAAAAATGTTTCAAGTTACAAAAGAAAAGACAGAAATGACAGCTGAGGAATATCAAACAAGATAATGATGGGTTTCTCAAGAAAGAAAATATATAAAAATATAATCAATATGATAACTGATGATACTGAATTGTATTAAGTCCCTACTGTGCCTCTACTATGTTGAGAACTGAGGATACTTATACAAAGAATAAAACAATTTCTATTTGCAAAGATCTTACATTCTAATTTTTTTACCTGAAAAAAAGGTAAGATTTTACTTTATTTTAAACTTAATTATAGTTTTTGTTTACCAGATATATGGGTAATTTTACAGCATTGACAATGGCCAAACTTTTTGTTCCAATTTTTCCCCTCCCCCCCAGATGGCAGGTTGGCCAATATATGTTAAGTATGTTAAAATATAAATTAAGTACAATATATTACATTCCATTTTAAAAAATAGTTTATATGATCCATCTCAAAGTCACAAAAAAAAACCCTCTAATATGCTCTTCTTATTATCACTAAGCCTTGAGCAAACTAAGAAAAGAAACAAAATAGATCTCAATACCTAGCTGTATAATCTTTGAAAACAAATTTCCACTTTACTCTCTCTGAATGTGTATCTCAAAAAGTTTACATTCTGATGAGGAGACAGAAACAACATATAGAAATACATGTAGCAGAAATATAAATACAATTATATAAAGAGTAATTATAGGGGCAGCTAGGTGGTGCAGTGATAGAGCGCCAGCCCTGAAATCAGGAGGACTTGAGTTCAAATCTGGCCTCAGACACTTATCACTTCCTAGCTGTGTGACCCTGGGCAAGTCACTTAACCCCAATTGCCCCCGGGGAAGGGGGGAGGGAGAAGGAATAAATATAATGTATTTTATCAGTTCCATTCATTCTGGACATCATTTTTTTTTTAAAGCTTACATATTTTTCTTCTTTTTAACCCCCCCCCAGTCATTGATTGAAAAAAAAAAATTTAAATACAACTTTTTTTGTGTGTGTGTAACATATTTTAAGTGAATTTGTTCAAGTTGACAGTTTTCAGGAAAACTGTGATAATGCATATCCTTCTCCTTAGTGATTACTGAGTGAATGTAGTAATAACTGAAATGCACTCCTTCTCTTTTATTTTAAAAAATAAGATGGAAGATGTAGACAGGAAAGACTCTTTACCCATCTGCCTCAACTGTGCTTTTAAATTCCCAGAACCACTCTGTGGATGCAGGTGGCAAGCCAGAGTAGATTTGGTCTTTTTTAACTCATTCTATGGCTTTAGGTTTTAGTCTGACTCTTGCTTTGGCATACATCCTGAGAAGCACCATTTTTAGGCTTCATCAAGAATTTTAAAATATTCATTTGGATCCTGGCGGCTTCCAGTGAGGCTCAAGATACCTCAGAGCTTCTCCTACAATAGGAGTTCTTAAACTCTTTTTTGTGTCATGAAAAGGATCCATTTGGTAAAATAATGGACCTTTCTCAGAATGTATTTTTAAAAATCATAATTGAACAGAAATTTTTCACTTAGATTTTAATGAAAATAAAAGTATATTGTTCCCATTCAAATTTATGGATTCCCTAAAATCTCTTTACAGACCCACACTGTCAACCAAAATGTTATCTCTGCATTGTCTCTAAAAGAGTGGTTTAATTCTTTCCAGATGAGTAAACTGAGGCAAATACAAGTTAAGTGACTTGCCCAAGATCAATACAGCTGATAAGGATCTGAGGCCAGATTTGTACTAAAGTATTCTTGACTTCAGATCATTTTACTCATTGAGATACTTAACCAAGCTTGTAACAAGTTTTAAGTGTTCAAAGAAACAAGGGGAAGGAGAGGGAGAAGAATAAGTTCCAAAAATGTAGGACAGCTGGAACAAAGTACATAAAGGCAAGAGACATAATGCTGAATTCATAAAAGATTGAGTAAGCCAACTGGATTCTCTTCTACATGAAGAGAGAAATAAAATTAATATAGAGAGGTGGGCAGAAGCCAAGCTGGAAGAAGTTTTACATATCAAATCAGAGATCTACAATATCGTATCTAAATAATCTTCCAATTTCAGTTATCAAATTTGGGACTTTAATGAGGAGGCAGATAGAAACAAAGTATTCTGTACTAGAGAGTTCATTTCAATTTTACTACCAAAGTTATGAGGATAAAATAGCTCTGAATATTGTTTCTACAGTGAATAAAATAGCAAGAGTTATCACAATTTGCAACTACTGTCTACATATTCTCAAATGAAATATTTAAAAATTAAAATTAAAAGTTCAACAGAATGTAATTAATTACTTTTATTGGCCAAATTAATAATAGCAAAAGCAAGCACATAAAAACTTTACCCGAATTAGCCACCTGATTATACACAGCAATAGAACACCACTTTAGGACAAAAAAGTGAAACTCATTGATGATACAACTAGCTTGGTTAAAGGTATAATGCTGTTCTTAGAAGAGCGATTCCTCCCACACATTTGGAAAGAACAGCAGTTTGACAACACAGAATGGCTTTGAAAATTACCAAATATCTTCAGTGTTTAAATATTAAAGTTAATTTGATATTTGTAAGTATATACATATACACACATTATATAAAATTAGCTATGGGTAGATTAGTTCAATATGTGGTTCTTAAAATACAAAGACTTCCTTGACATGTTTATCTAATTTCTCAAAATAGCTTTCACAAAAGTAAAGCTTTAGTTCTCAACTGTATTTAAACATGAAGTAAATTAAAAACAAGAGACCAAATTTCTATGAATTCTTTTTTACTAATCATATAACAATATAAAGCAGTTCATTTATATAATTCAATTATTTTCTTCCCTTGTATATTTTTAAAATGTCCAATAATATAACTTATATGAAACTTTTTGATGTTTCAGAGAAGGGAGAAATGAGGGAAGAATAGAGAAAATTCAAAATATTTTTAAATGAAAGTTAAAACTTGTTTTTATACATAACTGAGGGAAAATGTTTTAAATGGTCAATAAAATCCAATACTAAATGTTAACTTTGAAAATAATAAATTAAAAATATATTAATAGAATTGTTAGGTTATTTTTTCTGCCAAATTTCTTACAAGGGTACACCAAAAAGGGGTTCTTTCCTCTTCTCACTTCTTTGCTTTAACTACAAAATAGTAATTATTTCTCTTCTGACTGTGGATCTATCTTATCTCCAATTAGGTACCCACATAGAAGGAATGAAGACTTTAGCTCTCCTAAAACCCACAGAAAGCCTTGCTAGCGGTACAACAATCTTATGTAATCCATAGTTCAGAAAATAGGACTCATTTTTAGACTATAGGACTTATATAGTTTTCCAAAATAATAACAACCAAACTCATTTATTGCTCTTAAGTTTAAAGTTTATCGAGTACTTAAAAAACATATATATAGATAGATAGATAGATAGATAGATAGATAGATATACACACACATAGAGAGAGGGGAGGGAGGGAGAGGGAATGTGTCTTTCATTTAGATCAAGACCCAGTGAGACAGATACTGTGGGAATCAGTAGTCAATTTTGCAGACGAGGAAAAATAATTCCAGGGACTAAGTGATTTGTCTTTTTGTCTAGATGGCACAATAGCGAGAGCATCAGCCTTTGAATCAGGAAGTCCTGAGTTCAAATCTGCCCTTAGATCTTACTGGCTGTGTGACCACTAGCCAAGACCCTTATTCTTATTGCCTCAATTCCTTATCTCTAAAATATGCTAGAGAAGGAAATGGAAAATCACTTCTGTATCTTTGCCAACAAAATCCCAAATGGGGTTACAAAAGGTCACACATGATTGAAATTAATAAACAACAAGCATTTATCTTATAACCAGCAAGTGTCAGAGGCAAGATTTGAACTAAAGTTCTGATTTCAAATCTACTCTCTATTATACTGTAGGCCAAATCTAGCTAAGTGAAAGTAATTTAACGTTAATACAAAGCTATTGTAAATACAAATTCCCTTATCTTGGGAAAGATATTTTAAGCTAAGCTATGTTAAAAAATGGAAGATGATATATCTATTCAAGAAAAAACATCTTTCTTATTTTTTAAAATGCAGCAATCCATCGTGATTACAATTACTATTTTATATCCATACAGATTAGGCTCTATGCTTTTTTGGTTTTTTGCTGAGGTAACTGGGGTCAAGTGACTTGCTCAGGGTCACACAACTAGGAAGTGTTAAGTGTCTGAGGCCAGATTTGAACTCAGGTCCTCCTGACTTCAAGTTTGGTGTTCTACCCACTGCCCCACATAGCTGCCCAGGCTCTGTCCTTATTAAAGCTCCAAATTTTAAAACTGGTTTTAAGAATGCTTTGGCTTTTTATTCACTGAATCCAGAGTACTTTCACACAGTTTACTTCATTATTTCTCTGGTTCCTTCTGATCAAAGGAGAATTAGGTAATTTTTTTTTTTATTATAACTTTTTATTGACAGAACATATGCCTATGTAATTCTTTACATTATCCCTTGTGCTCACATCTGTTCCGACTTTTCCCTTCCCTCCCTCTACCCCCTCCCCTAGATGGCAAGCAGTCTTATATACATGTTAAATGTTATTGTAATATCCTAGATACAATATATGTGTGCAGAACCAAACAAGTTCTCTTGTTGCTCAGGGAGAATTGGATTCAGAAGGTAAAAATAACCTGGAAAGAAAAACAAAAATGCAAACAGTTTACACTCATTTCCCAGTGTTCCTTTTCTGAGTATAGCTGATTCTGTCCATCATTGATCAATTGGAACTAAATTAGATCTTCTCTTTGTCAAAGATATCCACTTCCATCAGAATGCATCCTCATATAGTATTGTTGTTGAACTGTATAATGATCTCCTGGTTCTGCTCATTTCACTGAGAATCAGTTCATGTAAATCTCTCCAAGCCTCTCTGTATTCATCCTGCTGGTCATTCTTATAAGGGTAATTAATTTTATAATTATAACATTAATTTTATAATTATAACTTTTTTTGGACAGTACACATGCTTAGGTATTTTTTTTTTTTTACAACATTATCCCTTGTACTCCCTTCTGTTCTGAATTTTTCCCCTTCTTCCCTCCACCCCCTCTCCTAGATGGCAGGCATTCCCATACATATTAAATATCTTATAGCATATCCTAGGTGAGAATTAGATATTAAAGAAAACAAAATCTAGTTATGTTGTGATTTTCTCCTAAGCCACCCAAACAAAAAAATTTATAACCTAAAATCTTAATTTTTTCATTCCAGTACTCAATTCCTCTGCTAAATCACAGAATGTCTTTTCACTATTTTTTCTCTTTTCTACTTAATTACAACGAAAAATTTAGTTTCACTGAATGACTATAGAAGTTGTGGCCTAAAATAATATTTAGCCAAGTACTCCATTAAAATTTTTTTTCTCATTTGTATTGTATCTAAGGGTTTTGAAAATGTTCTGCTAGCTAATTTAAAGCAACAAAATCTAAAAACAACCTCTCAATAACATTTAATGGTCATTACTGCAAGAGCATGTTGCTAAATGTCCCTTAAAATGGCTAACTAACCTAGTGGCACACCCCCCAAAAAAACCTCCACCTAAAAACTATTTATTATAAATTATTTGAATCAGGAGAACACTGTACACAGCAAGAATAACATTATATTATGATCAATTCTGATGTATGTGGCTCTTTTCAACAGTGAGGTGATTCAGACCCGTTTCAATGATCTTGTGAAGAGAACCATCTACACCCTGAGAGAGGACTGTAGGAACCGAGTGTGGATCACAACATAGTATTTTCACTTTTTTGGTGTTATTTGCTTTAATTTTCTCATTTTTTTGGTCTGATTTTTCTTGCGTAGTATGGTAACTGTGGAAATATGTATAGAAGAATTGCACATGTTTAACATATAGTGGATAATTTGGAACACAAGGTGTTGCAAGGATGAATGATGAAAATTATCTATGCATGTTTTGAAAATAAAAGGCTTTAATAAACAGATAAATAATCTCAAAGCCCAATTTGAACTGTTTAATTTCTATCCTGATTCTAAAAAAACTTTCTATCCATTCTAGTAAGTTAATTTCTTTCCTAAATTCTGAACATTTAATTCTGGATTGTTAAGGTAATCTGAATTTTTGACCAACTTGACATTTTTCTACTTTCAATGACTGCCTGATTACTACATGACAGTTAGACAGATGGTCTTAACTATGGTATACTTTCCTAGATAATACCTCTATACAATCAGCTGTTTCAACTTGTTTTGTTTTTTTGGAATAGTTTGAAAAAAATTCAATTCAAGTAGAGACTTTTAAATGTAACTCTGTCAGAAGCAGAAAGTTGTTGATCAGAAAACTGCACTAGAAATATAAATAAGCAGATGCTATCAATAAGGTGGAGGGAAAAGATATAATACAATACAATGCTATCAATAAGGTGGAGGGAAAAAATACAATACAAAGAAAAACTAAATATTATTTAGTAATTCAGTTAGCCCAAGAAGTCAAAAGACATCAAGGCAAATGTCTGTTTAAATATATGGAAAATAAACTAACTGAAATGTAAACTTGTGGTTGAACTTAGACCATTACTAAGATATTAATTATTATATAATTATTTTACATTTTTTTAGAATTATTATACAATATTAAGTTGTCCTTTCTGAAAAACAGTTTAACATGGCTTTATTCCTGCTTTTAAAATAGTAATCCTGTTTAGAAGCATTATTCTTCCCATTAGAAAAGAATTAACAGTAAGATTCAATGCTAATGCAACATTCTTTGTACTATTTAATTGGATGATCATGGGACCACTATTTCATGCTTCATATATAAGTTAGAATTTTCCCCTGGAACCATATTCAATTGAAAGTTGTTATTAAGGAAAAAAAAACCAAACCACTTATCCCTTGTGTTACCAATCTATGCAGAATTTAAATGAAAGAGCAAAGAAGGCAGAGCTAGTGGAATAGCAAGAAGCTACTTTCTTCTACATCTCAAAACTCCTGCAAACAGATATTAAAAAATGCATCAGACCAAATCCTGATGGGGAAATATTGATAGCTCTGTTGCCCTCTATACAGTTCCAGGCTCACAGATTCACCTCTGGACGAGGGCTAATATTTCGGAGTCAGAATAAGTCTTAGTTCCAGTTCTTAGCCCAATCTGAAGCCCACAGAAGAATAACCAGGGCAGAAATCCCAGACCAAGTCAGGACATGCAGTTATACTAATATGAATCTGTACAGTTTCTTAGCTAGCTGATAAAATCTGAGTCTAGCAGTAGTCTGCTCTTATTCATATACAAACCCAGGTCAGGCACTTGAAGATTTTAGATCTCTTGATATGAGGTAGCAACCATACTTTTCCTTGGTTAAAATTAGAGATAGCTGAGTGGTGAAGAGTTCTGGACCTAGGAGTTGGGAATGCCTGGATTTAAATCTAGACTCAGACACTTTTGGATAACCCTGGGCAAATAACTTAACCTCTCTCATCCTCAATTTCCTCAACTCTAAAATGGAGATAATAACCTACCTCTCAGGGATGTTGTGGGGATCAAATGACATAATATGTGCACAGTGCCTGACACACAATACCATATAAATTGTACCTATCATCATCATTATCTCATTATTATAAAGCTATTTGGGGACCACTAGTGGATTGCAGAGCCTTACTCTGAGATGTCCCTGACATCCTGGATGCTAATGCAACCCTCAATAATAGCTCAGATAGAGTCTGTGATCAAGTTTGAAGTCAGAAGTAGGCTGGAAGAATGAAAGAATTAAAAAAAAAGAAAAAAAAAAAAAAAAAAAGAATTCCATCATAAAAAGTTCATCATAGAGATAGGAAGTTCAAGGTACAAACTCAAAATGAAAATGACTTCAAAACATCTACAAGCAAAACCATAAAGAAAAAGACAGATTGAACATAAATTCAACTAGAATTCCTGAAAGAGATGAAATGGGAGTTTTAAAATATTCTTTATAAATAAAATGAAAGTGGCTAGAGAAAAAAAGAAATAAGCTATGGAAAGAATTAGTAACATAATTAATAGTTTATTTCAAGAGATAAAAAAATTTTGCCCCAAAATTAGAATGGACCAAAGAGAAGCTAATGACGCTACACAAGAAATAACATTAAAACTAAAAGACTTTAAAAAAAAAAAAAAAAACAAACCCAAAGTCCAAGCTACTTAATAGCAAAAACAACTGACATGGAAAACAGACTGAGAAGAAAAGTTATAAATGTTTCTACCATACTACCATGAGGAAAAAAAGTCTAAAGATCATATTTGAAGAAATCTGCCAGATCTCAGAATCAGACAGCAAAATATGAAATAGAAAGGATCCACCACTGTCTCCTAAAAGAAACTTTAATGGTGAAATTATAGCATCACAGCCTAACATTATACTCAAAACTTCCAAGTCAAAAGAAATATTGCCAGCTTCCAGAAAGAAAGCATTTGAGCACCAGCCAACAGTCAGACTTACACATTTTGTTTTTATTAATTTTATAATTATAACTTTTTTTTATAGTACATATGCATAGGTAATCTTTTTTTTTTAAACATCATCCCTTGTACTCCCTTCTGTTCCGAATTTTTCCCCTCCTTCCCTCTATCCCCTCCCCTAGATGGCAGGCATTCCCATACATATTAAATATCTTATAGTATATGCTTGGTACAACATATATGTGCAGAACCGAATTTTGTTGTTATTGTTGCAAAGGAAGAATTGTATTCAGAAGGTAAAAATAATCTGGGGAAAAAAAATGCTCAGTTTACACTCATTTCCCACTGTTTCTTTTCTGGGTGTAGCTGATTCTGTCCATCATTGATCAATTGGAATTGCATTAGCTCTTCTCTATGTTGAAGATATCCACTTCCATCAGAATACATCCTCATATAGTATTGTTGTTGAAGTGTATAATGATCTCCTAGTTCTGCTCATTTCACTTAGCATCAGTTCATGTAAGTCTCTCCAAGTCTCTCTGCTTGGTCATTTCTTACAGAACAATAATATTCCATAACCTTCACATACCATAATTTACCCAACCATTCTCCAATTGATGGACATCCATTCATTTTCCAGTTTCTAGCCACTACGAAAAGGGCTGCCACAAACATTTTGGCACATACAGGACCCTTTCCCTTCTTTAGTATTTCCTTGGGACATAAGCCCAGTAGTAGCACTGCTGGGTCAAAGGGTATGCACATTTTGATAAGTTTTGGGGCATAATTCCAGATTGCTCTCCAGAATAGTTTGATTCTTTCACAACTCCACCAACAATGTATCAGTGTCCCAGTTTTCCCACAGCCCCTCCAACATTCATCATTATTTGTTCCTGTCATCTTAGCCAATCTGACAGATGTTACACATGGTTTAATAGTTATCAACCTAATGGAAGAGAGAGTTTGCAATATGATATTCCAGAAGGCATAATGATACTTTAAGCTTATAGCCAAGAATAATCTGAGTACAATTTTATGGCGGGGGATGAGGGCATGTCAAGGCAGCACAAGAAATAGCTAATGAAACAGAGTATTCCCAAGCAAATCCCCCCCACCCACCCCGTAATTGGGGTAAAGTGACTTGCCCAGGGTCACAGAGCCAAAAAGTATTAAGTGTCTGAGGCCACATTTGAACTCAGGTCCTCCTGACTTCAGGGATGGTACTTTATCTACTACACAAACTAGCTGCCCCCCAAGCAATTTTAATAGAAAGATCTGAGCTGTGTGGAAACATTGAATTTCAAACAGGAATTAAAAACTTAAAAAACTTAAAATTTAAAAAAAACTAAAAATGAATCAACAATGACAAAAAACTAAGCAAGGATAAAGAGTTTACTTTCACATAAGAGGAAATGATACAGGTGTTCCCTCTGAACTCTATCTAATCATCTGGGGTCTTAGACAAAGCCTCAGAGAATATTCTGCCATCTTTTGAAGATCTTAAAAGAATGGAAAGAAAGGGGAAGAGAAACAAAATAGAAATAATAAGGAAAGTTAATGAAAATTAATTTATATAATAAATGGGTGCAAATAGACTATAAAAATAAGGAGAAAGAGATGGGGGAGTGATCGACATATCAACCTCACTTATCTGAACTCAAAGGAGAAAAGATTATACAAACATAGACATAAACAGATGGGTTCAGAAATACATTTCACTCAAGAGGGAAATGGATAAAGAAGAATTAGAAGAAGGTTATTTCAAGGAAAGAATCCTAAATTTAAAGCTCTTTTTGAAGTGGCAAAGAATGGAAATTTTAGAGGAATAAACTGAGGGGAATGGCTGACAAATTATGGCACATAAATGTGATGGAATACTATTATGTGAAATAATGAATGGGTTGGTTTTATAAAAAATTTGGAAAACTTATTTTAACTGGTAGAGCAAAATGAACAAAATCAAGAGGAAAATGTATGCAGTGACAACAATATGGTAAAGATAAACAATTTAAAAAGAATTAGAGACTGATTAATATAATAACCAACCACAATTCTAGACTAATGATGAAACATGCCACCCAATTCCTGATAAGAGAGATAAAGGATTCAGAGAGTAAAGTGATACTTTTTTGGGGGACATAACCAATTTGGAAATTTATTTTTGTTTAAAAAAAAAAAAAAAAAAAAGGTTAAATGTGACAATGTTTACAAACCACATTTTCAACTGTTCTTCCTGAAATGTATAGTTAAATAATTTTTATAAAATATAAAGTATTGTCTAATTTTGGACATAAAAATTCTATAAGAAAGTAGAAAATAAATTTACATAATATGCTAAATAAATGGAGAAAATTTTAGACAAAGTTATAAGACCTAAATTGTAGTCCCAAATCTATTACTAGATGATTGACCTTGGATATTTCTTTAAATCTCATTTTCCTTCCCTGTAAAATGACAGGTTTGGATTAGATGGATCTTTAAAGTTCCTTTTAACTATAAAATCCTGATAGCTAAACTGTATGCTCCTTATAGACAAATTATTTCTACTGCTTTTGTATTTCTAATACCCTATATCCAGTACTTAGTAAATTTTTCTTGTACCTTTTTGAAGCAGTGAGCCCCAGGTATGGAATTTCTTTTACCAATGATGATCTACAATCTTTCTACAACCTATAATCTTAGAGATGTCTAGAATACTAAGAGTGACTTACTAACCCAGAGTCACACATAGTGACAAAGTGTCAAGGAACCCAAATTTTCCTGATTTAAGGAAGACCCTCTATTCATTATATCACATTGCCTTTCAGAGAATAAGCACTTAAAATTATTCCTGATTGACGAATTTTATAGCTATAATTTACTCAAAACTTAACTGTTAAAAAGTATTCTTTGAATGGCAACCAGCAGCAATTAGTTCTTTTTCCATTTAAAGTAATCTTGGCAGAAAGGAGAAAAATTAAAAGTCCTTTAACTATATTATTTGAAATAATAAAACAGAAGAGAGAATATGATGCAGTGAACAGAGCTGGCCTTGGAGTTAAGACTACCTGAATCCAGTTCTAATTCTGACAACTATCAGCTATATGACTAAAGATAAGTAATTGAAACTTCAAGCACCTCTCAAGTTACAAATGAACTTCTTATGTGCATTGCTGAACTAGATGGAAATTCCCTATACTAATTTATAGGTCTGGTTCTTTGGCACCCCTCTCTAAAATGTACTATATAAAGAGCAAAAGAAAAAAAAAAAAAACATCAGATACTTACTTATGTGACCCCAACCATGTTAAAGATGCTCTGACTCCCAATGTCTTAGTTTAGAATTATAATTAAAACTGAATCAAAAAATCAAATTATATTTCTGTTGTTGGATACTTTTGTCATGAGAGCTGCATCTCTGGCAATATTAATACATTTTGCTCTTTTCCTATTCCCTTTATGCCCTCCTTGAATCCTCAGTTCTTATAAGAGCCAAGAATTCTTCTTATCCAATTAACTAACATATGTCACTATGTAACCTGTTTTTGAAAAGGGAGAAGCCTTAAGAGGCTTTCCTGTTTCAAGCATGCTAGCAAGAGATTCAAGTGTATAGTCAGTTTTCCTATCTACTATTTTATAGGGCACAAGTTATATCACAAAGTCTAGACTCCGAATTTTGAATTTCATCAGAAATCCCCAAATTTTCTATTATCTAGTTAAAAGTTATATCTGCCTATTATAGTCTGGACCAAGGAAATGAAATTATAAAATATCATGTACCCAAGGAATAAGACCAATTATCTAAAAATATTTATGCATAAATTTCCCCTCTAAAGGCAACTTGTTCACCAAAAAAAAAAAAAGAGAGAAATTTAGAGTTAATAGAACATGTCTTTCAGAAACCAAAAACTCTTGACAAAGGCCTTAATTTTTTTTTTTCAAGAAAAAGAGAAAAACAATGACCTACAATGCAATTTCATTTGTTTGGCTAAATAAAGAGACCAAAAGCATAGTAATTTAAAAGTCATATTTGGTTTTGGAATACATTTATGACATTTATTGGTATGTTTCATAGTCTGGAAAATCATAACATTTAAACACATAAAACCACTCTAAGAAAATAATTTGTTCAGTTTTCCTGTCTTGTCCCCTTTATTTGCTCTCTATTCCTCTCTACATTTAGTGAATAAAAGAAATTTTCTCTAAAGCTAACACAAATCATCAATCTAAGGAGAAATGTTCTCAAACTTTCCTGAAACAGGAAAAAAAGTAACTTATTTTTCAAATTGTTCTGCTTTGAGTTAAAGATGTACACAAAGTAATAAAAGCAGAACAGATAGTATCAATAAACATTTGAAAGAAGAAAATATTATGGAAAATTCACCCACAATAAGAAATTTTAATTCCTCAATAATCATAGTATTTATACTATAATTACTCATTCCAGTTAATATTTCTCTCCTACATTAGAAGTTGTTAGAGCTTTGTAAGGGGGAAAATATTGAAAAAGATCCTGAGCAACCTGTTCCTGGTGGTCCTAAGTCTATACAAGGAAAGTTTTATAATATGGCTTCTTCCTTTCTAGTGTTCTTTCCTTCATATACCCTGTTATCTGGGGACACTGGCCTTCTTGCAGTTCCTCGCATATGACATTCCATCTTTCCCTTTTCACTGGCTGTCCTCCATGCCTGGAAAGCTCTCCGTTCTTATTTCAAACCATCTGGCTTGATGTTGGCTAAAGTTTTACTTTTTGCAACAAGTCTTATCCAGGGTTCTTTAATCTTAGTGCCTTATATTCTCAGACTATCACCAATTATCTGATATGTATCTTGTTTATATGTAGGTTTTTGCATGCTGTCTTCCCTCTTAAACTGTGAGCTCCTTGGGCAGCAAGAGCTGCTTTTTATGGGACTTTCTTTGTATTCTCAGCATTTAGAACAAGGTCTGACACAAAGTAGGCACTTAACAAAAGCTAGCTGACAACTTTAAGCAATGCTGTCTGTGCCTAGAAATTCAGTTACTACATAAGCATGGATGACATAATTCTGACTAGAAATGCTTGATATTATTTTGTATATATGCTATTCTCTCTAAAACATCTCATTTTTGCCAACTCAAAACTAAATGATGATGCCAGACATACTTGTTCTCTCCTTTACCACCCTCTTATCACAAGTACCTAGCAAAGCATATGCTGTAAGCTGAACACACTTTAATAAATATTTGTCAATTGGATGCTTGGAAGAAACGTCATTGTTTCTCTGAACATCTTAAAAGAAAGAATTTCAGAAATAAATTTAAACAGATCTTTGTCTTTCACTTAAAATATCTACGATCTAATATTTTCAATGCTCCCTTCAAACCTTTCCTTTATCTGACACTTGTATTAAGTGTATACTGTCTTGATCTAATCTTGCCACTGGACCCAGAGGGCTCTGGAGGAGATAGTGAGGCCAGTGACCTTGCATAGCCCTCCCTCACTTAAATCCAATTCACTTGCATGTCAAGGCATCATTTCTCTGATTCCTGGTCCTCTTGGAGAATGAAATACAAACAACAACAACAATAATAAACAAGATATTTAAAAGCCAAGCTGTTGTTGCAACAAATGAAATCATTCTATAAATTCAATGTCTGCATAGTAAAAAATTTGGAAACAATTTTCTATGTTTTTAAAAAGGTCACTGGGTTTTGAATCTGGTCATTAAAACTATAAAAATGTAATACTTTCCAGTTAGCATTAAAATCATTGTCAGAGAAGATGGAGATCTACAACCTGATTTTTGAAAAAAAATCTTCCCACTGATAGGGACTGAAAACATAAATGTGATGACCTAATGAGGACAGTCCAAAAAGCACTTCTTCCATTTTGAATTTATGAACTAATTTTTTCAGTATCAGACACCTTACTCAAACAAGGTATGGAAACAAGTCTAAATTATATTCAAACCTTAGAATCATTCTATCAAAATATTAAATCAACATTCCAAAAAAAAAAAAAAAAAAAAAAAAAAAGCAAATCTAATCACATCAATAAAATATTTTGGTGAGAGCAAAAGAGTTTTTAAAATTAATTTTAAATGATTTTATAATTATTTTACCATATTTTCCTGTTTTATTTTCTATTTGTATGTCTTTCATAATGTATATTTAATACATGTATATTGGAGGCACATACTGAAAAGTTTTTTACTGAGGGAATATGTAATCAAAAAAAGTTTGGAGACCACTACTATGGATCGAAGTCTCATAGAGATAGATAAAAAAAATAATATAATATATAACATCATATAAGACATTAAAGACAAATAGGTAGTATTTTAAAGTCAGAGGAAAATATATTAAGAAGTAGGACTGAATAGGGTCTGGTCTACCAGACTACAATCCTATCCAACAACTTGAAGGACTATGTATGATTTAGATCAAGGATTTTCAGCATGTATTGGAGGGGATTCCAGTCATTTAAAAGGCATTTTATAAGTAAAATTAGATATTTTTTGTGAAATACTATTTTTTCATATTTTAAGTTTGCATAAATATGTTAGGGACACATATATGGTATGTGAGAGTTGAAAAGCAATTTAGAGATTATCTAATATAGTCCCCTCATTTTACAAATGAGGAAACTAAATAAGACCCACAAAAAAAGTTAAGCTATTTGCCCAAATTCCACAAGTAATGTAGCAAAAACAGGATCTGAACCCAGACTGTCAGTTTAAATCTTGTGATCTTTATGCTATACTACTACACTATTTGTGAATATACTTTCCTTTTCTTAGCTTTTGTTGGAATATATAAAATCAAGAAGTTGGGATAATTGAGCTCTAAAGTGCCAAGTTCTAATTCTATGATCTTTTAGCTCCAAATTATACATTCATCTTCATTCTGCAAAAGTCTATTTTTGCTAACTGCAGTAAAAATCACACCAGATAAAGTATAAGATACAAATGTATTGCTGTCTGCATGCAGACAACATCATTTTCTTTACTGTGATTCATATGTGGGATAAAATGAAAAGGAAAAAAAAAGGGGAAATGTTTACAACTCCCTAACTTTTAACACATATATAATTATCCCGATCCACTCTTTAACATGAATTCTTTAGCTACAAAGCAGAATTTTATTTTTCCAAATGAGGGAATATATGTAAAGAACTCTGCAAAACCGGGTTATAAATACTTTTTATCCTTATTAATTATCATTAGAATTTACCATCCATTCCTTCAAGCAATCATCATCCTACATCTATCCTTTTCATGGTCTTTTAGAAAAAATTGGCTACTCATTATTTCTACTTTTTTTTTCATTCACTTTTTAAAACCTCTTGTGATATGACTTTAAAACTCAATCAGGGGGCAGCTAGGTGGCCCAGTGCATAGAGCACCAGCCCTGAATTCAGGAGGACCAGAGTTCAAATCTGGTCTCAGACACTTAACAAACACTTCCTAGCTGTGTGACCCTGGGCAAGTCACTTAACCCCAGCCTCCCAAAAAAAAAAATAAATAAATAAAATAAAATAAAAAATAAAATAATAAAATAAAACTCAATCAACAAAATCTTCATAAATTACCAAAGATCTCTTATGTTCGCCAAATCAAACTTTTTCTCAGTCATCCTTCTTGACCTCTCTGTAATTTAGGAAACCCATAAGCCAATTTCTCCAGTCCTAAATACGCTCTCTTTTGTTTTAGCAAAACAAACAAGCTACCTGACTATTCCTCAGTATTCTTAACCAGTTCTTCTTCAATCACATCCCAACCACAATGTGGTTGTGGACAGAGCCTCCAGGCTCTGTCCTGGACTTTCCTTTCTTTCAACACTCTCTGGGTGAATTCAACAACTCCCAAAGGTTCAATTATCATAGTTATTTTCCTCTTCTTCCATTCCCCCCAAACCCAATTCCTCTTTTGAAATGCCCTATTTCTGTCAAGGGCACCATTATTCATCTTGGTTGGAATCATTCTTGAGTCCTCATTTTCCTAAGTCATATCAATTTTACCTTCACAATGTCTCCTACAATATCATTCCTTCTCTTCATTTACACCATAACCACCTTAAGTCAAGCTTTCATTATCTTAACAATAGCCTAATTGGTTTGCCTCAAATCAATCACTTCTCCAATTTATCCTCCACACAACTGCCAAAGTGCACAGTTGTTGCCTGCTCAAAAAGTTCTAGTGACTTCTAATTACTTTTAGAATTAAAAACAAATTTCTGTAGCACTTAAAAGTCCATCACAATATAGTTGCAACACACCTTTCTAATTGTATAAATTACTCTTCTTCAAGGACTCTACAATCCAGCCAAACTGGATTTCTTTTCATTCTACAAATATGATATTCCATCTCCTGTTTTCATGATTCTTTGCACAGACTGCCCTCATGTAGGGAATGCACTTGACCTCTATCTCTTGTGACTCTTTGGCATTTTTAGCCTTCAAAGTCCAGCTCAAATGCCAGTCCTTGTTTTCCCAATTCCCCTCCAGCTAGTGACCCCACCCCTTGTCTATAAGTAATTTCATACATTGTCTTCCTCAATAGAATGTAAGCTTCTGGGGGCAGCTAGGTGGCGCAGTGGATAGAGCTCCAGCCTTGAAGTCAGGAGGACCCGAGTTCAAATTTGATCTCAGACACTTAACACTTCCTAGCTGTGTGACCCTGGGCAAGTCACTTAACCCCAGCCTCAAGAAAAAAAAAAAAAAAAGAATGTAAGCTTCTTAAGGGCTAGGGCTGTTTTCACTTTTGGTTTTGTATCTCCATCACCAAGCTTAAGATTCTAGCATACAAAAGGCAATTAATAAATGCTTGATTTATTGCCTGACCAGATTTATGAACAAGATGAATCAAGACTATATACTTCAAAACCCTCTTAAAACCATAATCTAGCTCTTAAAATAGTTTTTCATTAAGTCTTTGTCCATTGTATTTATATTTTCTGTTCTAATCTCTAGTTGGTTTCTAGATAAGTGACAAAACACACAGTATGTTTTTCTTTCTTACCTAATCAAAGTGTTAATGCCTTTTATGCCTTATTGGAATTTAAGTAATGCTTTTTCTGTTTTCCTTTACATCTGTGGTAAGCTGAAAAGTAAAGAGTCAAATTCTAGAGTTAGCCATTTAAACACAAATCAAGAAAAATAAGAAATAATGCTTTGGTACAGTGTCCATGTTATAAACTTTCCAATTTATGTTCAGGTTTGTAAGCAGATTTTTTAAGTAAAATATATTCTCTTTTTCTTTTATACCAGTAAGATGGCTTTGAATGTTTTATTTTAATACCTTCTGTATCAATTTCCCAAAGGAAAAAGAAATATTTTTAAACAATGAAACAGTATGGAGACAGTCTTTTCATTAAAAGTGATGAAAAAAAGTGAGTTTGCAAATGTTATAAACTAAAGAACAACACCTGATTGATGAGTGTTTATAGCACAAAATGGATTGCTATATGCCCAGGTGAGACATTCAGGCAATTCTGATATATAAGTAACTCACACATTTTTAATATGTCATTGTTGCCTTCCTAGGATTGTTTCATTTGTATTTCTAGTGCTTACCATAATACCTAGCACACTTATAGGTACTTAATTCTTGATTGATATTTAGAAAGGAGGGCTAAATTAATTTCTATTTTAATAATACTGTTTTTATTCTAAAATAATATTCCAAAATACTGATTATTGTGCAATTTGTGGTTTTATTAATATCATTACCTAACCTGAGTGATTTGGGAAGGAGTCTTAAAACACGAAGCTGAAGACAATTTATACATAAATTGATTCATTTTAGTGTCTGTATTTCGTCAGGTCTCATGAAACTAAACATAGCAGTGTAGAAAAGAATAAAATCAAAATAATGAAAAAAAGATAGAATCCAGACATTTTAGGCCATGAGCCTGAAATTTTAAGACACACTTCAATAAGAATACTGCTGCTGCTAAAATAAACAAACAAAAAACCCAACAGTTTTCTTTTGCCTAGAGTTACATTATCTCTTCTTTTTGACTACTAAATAATTAAATCCCATCATAGGGCAGACATGATTAATAATAATTTTCCTTCTCTTTGAGCACTTAGTTTAGCCTTATCTTAGAAATTCTAAGGATGACTGGCATTTTTTTCTCCATGTAACTTCCATTTTAACTCCTTACAATTCTAGTTAATATGTAGCTAGCTATCACAACAAATAATAATAAATAAATCCTTTCCTACTTTACAGGCAGTACTAATCCAGTTTTATTTTGCCATTTCCCTGTGAACTAAGTAAACCATCATGCATAATTTATTACTCACTTTTGCATCTGAAAATTCTATCCAGAAACAATTCTTCAGCTTCCACTGTCCTTTCTGGCAATATCCTTCCCAATATATTTTCAAAGGATTTTAGAATTTGTAGTTAAGGAAGTATGTCACATAAGGCATAAACTCTGCTAACTACAATTTTAAGATTTGGCTTCACAATCAAGACACTCTATTTTGACAAAAACCAGGAACTTAGTCCTCAGAATTTTGCATACTCTATTTCTCATTGATTCCAAGCTCAGAAACTTCATATAACTAACTTTCCATAATTATTCTCAAATATGACTTAATTTAGTCATAACATTTTTCTTCAAAGAGAATTGCAGTGTAGGCCTAACTACAAAGATTAATTCCCCATTTTCAAAAATGTTGAAAATCCTAAATCAAAAAAAGGGGGGAAAGGGAATTTTTTTAAAGTAAGAAAGAAATTTATACCTTCTACTAAAGTGTTAACTTTCATTCCTTCTCATGGAAAGGAAGTGACCCTGAGAATTCAAAAGCTATAGTAGCAGAGTAAAGCTCTGACAGCTTTGACAGAACTGAAGCATGTATAGGCTTCACCCCCATTTAGCCACTAAATAATAACTTTTGGGGGTCAGTTTAGCTCATTACAACTATTTAATTAACATGTGAAAGTGTAAAAATTATGACTATAAGGGAGTGCTCCAAATTAATGAAATCGCAGTTCAAACTTTTGAAGAAATTATGTTACAGTTTAGTTTGGCTCTCCCAAAAGAATATGGACTTAATTCATTTGGATAAATGTTTCTGTTCTCTCTATATGGCTGGTCTATTGATATAGCAAATTCTGAGTGTCCACTACATACTACAATCTACCAAGACCACTTCAATACTAAGCTGTATACCAGGGATGCAGAATTAAATATCTTTAGCATCTTAGCACTATGCTTATCTTGCACATAGTCATAAAAGTAAATAATAGCTATCTCTGAGAAGAATCTGTCATACAAAATTTCATTTGCATAATCAAGAAATTCAAGGTAATTGCTTGGCACAGCAGATTGAATGATAGTCCTAGACACAGAAATACCCGAGTTCAAATTCCCACTCAGTGACTTTGAGCAAATCACTTTACCTCTCTGTTTCCTCTGTGAAGGTATTTGTGAAGATCGAGATAATATTTATAAAATGCTTACTATAATAACCTGGCACAAAGGAGATGTGTTATAAAACATGTTATCCTTCTTTCTTTCTGGCACTTTCTCAGAGCATACAAAACGTTATAAAAATACATTTTTCACTTGCACTCCAGACTTGACTCTTCTTTCATTTTATTAACAATTTTTTTTACATTGTTCTCTTAATATTCAAAATTAAATTAAACCTCAGCCTAAATATAACACTGCATTTTTATACTATAAATTCTTGATAATTTTTAAGATCTTTGGTGTATTTTTCAATCTTTGTTATAACAAAAGTATGGCAGAATGGCAGAATTAAATTTGGAGGTTAGGAGAGAAAGGAAGGTGGTTCCTAAATACAAAATTCTGCAAAAATCTCAGATTTATTGTTCTTCTAGATCCATTATAAGCTGACACTAATCCTCTTTAGACAATGACTTTTTGCTCAAAAATATTTTTTCCAAGAAAAATCAAGTGAGTTTGTTATTAATAGAACCCCACCCAGAACAAAAAATACAACTTTCCAGAAAAAATTACTAAATGTTAAATTTATGTAGCTAGCTATATAAATATCCACTTGTGTTTAAATTCTATGTCTCCTAAAGTAGACTCAGATTTCAAAAGTGTCTACAACTTTTCTTATTTATAAGACATCACAGGATTGAAAGCTGGTAAGAACCTTAGAGATCATTTGATTAAAGAGTTATTTAAATTTTTTCCCTTTTCCTTTAAAGTTTAGGGATTCAGAATTTAATATTATACCATTAAAGTGACAAGGCAATTTTGGCATTAAGCTTGCTGTTGTTGGTAATAACTTATCTAGATTTTTACTCACTAATAATATTTTAAAAGAAGATATAGGTTTCTATGTCCTACCCTCCCAAGAAGCTAGCAGGTCATTACTGTGGGCAATCATACCAAGTTCACCCTTGACATACCACTATCTGGGTTATTCTGAATGAAGAGTTCCATAAGTAACTCCTAGGGGCCATTTCCTACAGAACCCTAACATACCTGCCAGTCAGTTCTAGCTCCATTTACACAAAAGCCAACTGCCATAAACTGTTTATAAACCCATGCAAGACAAATGTCTGCCTGATTATCTAACTTAACCTTTTTTCTTTGCTTTTCTTCTTGTCTCATTTTGTCCCCCCTTTCTTGATCCTTTTCCTTCCTTTCTCCTTTATTTTAGTTACAATCTCCTGTTCTTGTACCTCTCCCACTGCCTCATTTCTGAATGTGCCTTGTGCTCGGTTGTGATGACGTCAGTCTTAACTTCAATGTTATTCTACTCCATCACCAATGCAGTGACTTCACATTTATTCCTTTTATAGTTTTGACTTTAAAATTTGGTAATTTCAACAAGATATTGCCAATCATCCCTCAGTTTCTTGTACCCCTTGTTTCGATGTTGCTCCTGCCTTGCTAATTTCTGGTTATTTTTATTAGCCTACCATTGACTTTTCCAACTCTTACTTTAGGAATAACCTACAAGGCTAAAGGAAAAAAGCCTTGATACTGTGAGGACTTGGGATAATACAAATTTATAACTATCTAATCTCCAATGAGGTCTTGCTGCCAGGAAGTTCTAATTCATTTCATTACTTACTTAACCTTTGGGGCTCCAATTTGTAAAATGGTGTTCAACTAGATCTCTAAGATTGCTTTTAGTACTAACATTCCATATTCTAAGGTACCTACATATTACTGCCCTGCCTTTACTCTACCTTCCTCTTCTTTTCACCCTACATAAATGACTTCTAAAAACTTTAACTGCAAGATTTGTTTGTAAATCTACAATATCATAATAGTTAAATTATAAATTAAATACATTAAAAATTTAGAACAGAAATAAGTACTGGTATCCACTAATTCCATTAGAATAAAAACAAGTTTATATTCTGCTCTGTTTATTCAAATGGTTCTGGGAAGAGATGAAAGAGACTATGTCCTAAAGTTTTGGTTTTGGAAGAAGCCTATCTTTCTCCTTACAACCTTGAGAGCCAAAAGAAAAGTAAAATATACTTTTAAATTGAATAGTTAAGAATTTAAATTTGCCTAAACTGAAATATATACATTAAGACAATGTTTAGCTACATTAGCATATTTAAATAATCTACAAAAACTAAAGAGCATTTTTACTAATCCAAGGTTCTGTGGCAAAATAATCTATTTAATCTTAGCAGTAAAGAAAAATCTGCAAAATTAGAAAATTATTCCTATTAAATAAGGAACTATAATTTATAAAAATTTATATGTTGTATTTAGTATTTAGTTAAAAGCTAGTCTTTGACTTACAATTTTCTACCTTATAGGGAAATGTTGAAACTAATTTCTTTTTTTTCCCCTGAGGCTGGGATTAAGTGACTTGCCCAGGGTCACACGGTGTTAAGTGTCTTAGACCACATTTGAACTCGGGTCCTTCTGAATTCAAGGCTAGTGCTCTATCCACTGTGCCACCTAGCTGCCCCAAAACTAATTTCTAACAAAGAAAAGCATTTCCACAATAAAAGTTATATGAGGATCAAAACCAAAATGATCCATAGATAATATGGAATAAAACATAGATTTTCAAAAGCATGAGCAAACACATGTGTACATATAAAGGGTACTCTATAAACATTTTTAAAAGTTCTTTATTGGTATAAAATTAAGTCCAGATCAAGAAGTATTTCTGTTATTAGTTCTATAAGATAATTATCTTCATTACAAAGGGCTCTCTACTTGAAATACAAGTAAGAAAATACTGCAAGAAATTATATATAAAAGAAACTCTTCTTAATGTTTTCATGTAATAGACAGGATTATATGTGATGATCAGAAAAATAAAAAAGTTGAGCAAGCTCTTATTAAGAAAAATAAATAATTTTGGAACATTTTTTCCCCTGATAGGGATAAAATAAACCAAACCAAAGGAAAAAGTAAAAAAAAAAAAAAAAAAAAAAAAAAAAAAATTTGTTTTTAAAGTAGGGAGTTTTTCTTTGAACAGATTTTCTTAAATTCAATTCCTTTAAGACAAAGAATACAAATAAGTAAAGCAATATGTACAAGAGGAAAAAAATTAATGGAGTGTTCTGTGTTAAAGCACTTATACACAGATGATCAGGTATGTAGGGAGAAAGATTTATAAGCATTAGGGTGTATTTGAAATCAGAATATTCTAGGTCTGATTTTTCAGATCTGGTTTTTTTTTTTTTTTTTTTAAATACTGCCTTTACTTCAGACTTCACCTCTCCGGACCAGACCTCAGTTTTCAAAACTATAAAATGAGGGGATTATAGAATGATGAGGTGCTGATGTTTGATAGGTACTAACACAACCAACAGTAAGGAAACAATCACTAGGAAAAACAAGATATGAAGAGCAGGAAAAAAAAAAGGTACAAAAAATCAGGAGGAGAACATTAAATTCATTAAGAAACAAAACTCTTTACTCTTAAGGACTTTTCTTCCATTCCCAAAATGAAAAAATAATTTTAAATTATTTTTAAAAGATTTATGTATGAATTATATAACAGTATTTTATAACCTAGCTTTCACTTCCCCAAAATAACTTCTGAAAAGATGTTGTGATATTATCTATAGTAATTCCTACAATTGAACCAACTGGTCCAGATAAAATCTCTTTTTTAGAATCTTAATGTTTCTATTTACAAATACAAAAACAAACAAACAAAATGAATCCAGTTAGGAAACAACAATCTTATTAATACTGCTATTCATCACTTAGATCCAAGTTTCAAAGGCACTATAAATGATAATAGCACTATTACTACATTTGACTAGATTACAAAATAAACAGAATATTTGGAGGACTTGATATAACAAAGTACTTTAAATGTTGAATACACCGCATCTTCAGCCTTTTGGTCCAAGAATACAGTCTTGGAGTCTCCCAAGTACATCCCTTCTGCAGCATGGCTGAAAAGCCTTTATGAAATAAAGAGTCTTTTTGACTCTTGCTGCTTCTTTCCTGCTTTACATTCTCCATCTTCTGTAGCATATGAAAACAATTCTTTTATATTTAGAAATAATCACATCAAATCAAAATGCTCATAAAAGCAAAGACTAGAAAAGTTTTGTTCAATTCAGTTTAAATTTCAGTTGGAAAAATTTCATTAAGATGAAAAAATACTAGAAATACAATATGGTTGCAGCTGATACCTCTAAAAATAAGAATGATCAAACAAAATTCTACCTGATTCAAAAGCTGTATTTATTACATTTGGTTTTTTTTCTTCCATGACTATTTTGAACATTTAGTGCTTTCTTTTTTTTTCTGTCTGACACTATGGAAATCACTAGAGTTTAAGAAAATCAGCTTTTTTGTTAAACTAAAACGCTGATATTTCCTTCTGTTCAAAAGATGGTCCACATCTCAAACTGACAAAAGTAAAGATATGATGGATTGCTCAAGTCTCAAGATCTTATAATGCCAGTCAAACTATTTAATAATATTACAGTAATTTATTTGAATGAACAATATTAATTTAAATAAAAAAATAAAATTGGAGTGAGGGCTATGTGTAAGCTAAAGCTTGTGAAATAAGATGTATATAGAATATATTTTTATATTTATATAATGAGTACTTTTTTTGGATGCCATTTATAAATCAAAAATCTTGTTTTATTTACAATTCTTTTTTTACTTAGGAAAAAAAAAATGGAGGTTATACATCTTTGATCGTGTCAGAAAGTCAAAAGAAAAATTACCCTGAAAGCAGGTAATTAAAAATACTATTAATATCCTTTTTTTCTTTATATTGGGCAACTTCACAATCTTGGCTAACTTGGATTGGTTTTTGAACCTGTGTTTCCTTTAAGAGGAACAAAAAATTGATTTCAATTAAAAAAATATCATTTACACAGACATCAATTAAAGAGCTCAGAAATGGATAGTTATACGCTAGAAGGGAACTGAAGAATGATTCTGTCCAACCTACTCTTTCTTACAGACATGTTAATGCACAGGGACTTCAAATAATTTGTCTAAAAGTCACATATTAAGTGGGCCAATGCTAACTAACAGGTGTACATAGAGATTAACTTGGACAATGGAAATATTTATTTCAGTGAGGTAAGAGGGATCAATCTGGACATGTTATTTCCTAAGCCTGTGTATGATTAGACAAGTGATTTCACCTCTTTAGGCCTCAGTTTCTTCCCTGGTAAAATTAAACTGTTGTTAAAATTATTGTCTTTGGAATAGTTTTCAGCTCCAAATATGGGACTGGGCTGGGGAACTTAAATTACTTGATCTTTAGAGATGAATTGCTTTATTAATGAATTTGTTTTAATGAATTTTAAAAGCTGTCACAAAACAATTTCTTGTACTTAGTTGCTCCAGTAGTGGGCTCCAGGGTATATGATGGCAATTTGTGGCCTTCACCCTTAGTTTGAATGCTTCCCAGAAATCTTAACTACACTTAATCTTCATAAAAAACTATTTGTGGATCCTATTAACATAAACCCTTTTCAAATTATTAAAACCAGCATTTGACTTTTTTGATTCAAATCAAATATAGCAGAAATTCAAAGTCAATTATCAAAAACATGAGGTCTACTTTTAATTTTATTCAACTTAATTTTAAAATTACCAACTATCCCTAACACATGTAACAATTTTTTGGTATTTCTGTTCCCTGAGTCTTACTTTAGATTATCCTGCCCCATTTTATTCCTAAAGCATTTAAAAGTTATATTTATATGATAATTGCATATGCTTATCTTATATTTCTCTCCAAATCTAAATACAACTAAGTAAACATTTAAAACACTACTTACTTCTTTGAATTTACTGTTAAGAAATAGTAATCTTTTAT
Source organism: Sminthopsis crassicaudata (assembly GCF_048593235.1). NCBI lineage: Eukaryota > Metazoa > Chordata > Mammalia > Dasyuromorphia > Dasyuridae > Sminthopsis > Sminthopsis crassicaudata. The sequence continues at coordinate 524,318,566 of NC_133618.1, forward strand.
CTGGCCTGTTCATTGGCTATAATACTAAAATATTTATAATAAAGAGATAAAAATCTATAAAATTCATTATAAAGAACAGGAAACAGCATCCCTAAAAATCTCCATAAGCTAACTTTGAACCATAATTGTGAAACTCAAAAACAATGAAAGCTAAAGAAAAATCTAATTTATCTTAAATTATATTTTTTTTCAAACAAAATAGATTTTCTAAAAAAAAAAAAAAAAAGATTAAAGCTTTTAACTTCTCTCTTTCTCCATTCCCTTATAATATTTTCTTGTATTTCTTTCACATTGTTTCATTTAAATATATACCAATCTATACAATTCTTTCTTTCCCTATTCACATTGTTCAAACCTGCATTTTAATTAAGTCTTTATACATTCTGCTAAAAGGCTTTGAAAATGATGAAATTCCCTAACTTTATTATTTCTTTCTGTAAGGTAATTCAGATACATCTTTATTCATTAAAGTCCGTGAAACAACCACCACAACAGTTATATAAAAACAAAAATTAGGATAAAAATAAAGCAGTTAAAATCACTCCATTACACACCTTCTGGGTGAAGAAGTCCTTTGTTTCCACAGTAAACCATACTGGAATTCTTGTGTAAAAGAAGTTGCCTCCTGGCTTTAAATAAGCTATTCTGTCAGTATCTGAGAGATCCAGATGTCTGCAGTGGTTAAAACAAAATGCTCCGCTTTGGGTGCTTATTCGGTTTCTCTCCCTTTTCCACTCTCCCTCTCTCAGTGCAAGATATTTTTCACAAAGGCAGCAGAGTAAGAGTGCACATAGCAACAGCTCTCACAGCTGATTGGATGAAGGGCGTGCTCAAACCTTTCACTGCTCACTAGGTCCACTACAGTTTCCTGTCTATTTGGCAACACTATCAAGTTTTCTTTTCTCCTCTTGTGAACTCAGCTGTGTTTGGGCAACTTAAAAGGAAAGAAAAGCAGAACAACAACTACAAATTATAGTGGCATATACTATTAAAAACAGTACCTTGAGTTGTTTTTAGGAGAAAAGAAGAAACTCATGTTTCAAACAATGTTTTGCATAAAACTTTAACCAGAACAAAGGTAGTGGGGGAGAAGCAATTTGTTACTTCATGTTTCAAGCAACTTATGACTTAAAAAGTAAAACTTTAAAATATGAAGAGAACAACAACTAAAACTATCCACTAAAAATCAGTTTCCAACAAACTTAGTACTAGCTGTTATTTTTAAGAAACTTATTCATTTCCAGATAAGCACAACCAGTTACAATTTTTAAAATTATTGCATCTAAACTGCAGGATTAAAAAACAAGGGGAAAAAAAATTTAAATTGGAAAGATAGCTAATTCTGTTTAAAAGAAAGTATTTATTCCTCATCTTCAGTCATCTAGTTTGATTTGTCTTTAAAAAAAATTTAAAGCTTCACTCTAAATGAATGTTTCATTCCCTTTTATTAAAAAATCACACAACATATTATAAAAGAGGGCCTCTATTGAGAGACTGAACAGGTTTAGTAAATTTAACTCATACCATATCCCCAGGAGATGATTCTGTTTTTACCCCAAAGGGCCTTGTAGAAAGAGCTAGAGGGAGGAAAGAAAAGAGAAGTGATGCTATTTAACTGTATGCTGATTTATGCCTCGGCAGGCCAGGTATTAAAAAAAAAAAAAAAAAAAAAAAAAGCTAGGATTGCTGGAGGAAAGAGTAGGAGTGGATACCTAGCCATAAAGAATACACAGTTAAAGATCTTCATCTAACATTCTACCAATTAGACAGTCATTTAGAATAAACACTACTTTTTTTTTAACATGCAAGTTACTGGGAAGATTAAGTCTTATTCATACCTTAATGTAAATTATATTTTTCATCACATCTACAACTGAGGGAAAATATGTTTTGGAGTTGAAAGGCTCCTGGGGTTTTGTGCAGCCAGAAGGAAAACAGATCCAACTCAAAAGAGAAGTTAGAAGAGATATTCATCCAGTGAAGAAAGAATCATTTGTCTAATGTAGGGGTAACACCTGTATGTTGATGACACAGTTAAAATGTCAGGCCTACTTTTGCATTCGCAAATGTTTTCTTTAATTCAGCACATTCTACCCAGTCCATGCTAGTCCAGTCCAGCTCTTTATTTCAACCTGCTGCCCTACCCCAAGAAGAAAAGAGGGAAAGAAAAAAAAAAAGTTTTGTGATTTAATCTTCAATCTTTGACCTCTCCTTTCTTAATATTTATAAATTACTTTGAGATCCCTTTTTGATATTAAAGATTTGCCTGCACATATATATTATTAAAATTTTTAAATGGAGAAAAAATGCTTCCCCATATAAAATAGGATTTCATATAGAAACTACATCTGAAGGAGAATAAATTTAGGTTATGCTATGGGAATTTTTAGACTACTACCAAATAACATAATACGTTAAACAATTATAGTGGTTATAAGCTAGTAATAAATGTGAAAGGATGGAATAAAGCAGAGCCTCTCCTCACCTCCCCCGCCCCCATCATGTTCCAAAGATCACTGGTATACTGAACAGTGTGAACAATAGTTCCGAGAGAATATCAATACTAACAGCATATGCCTTCTAATACATTAAGTATGAGAATATTGTATTTAAGAATACTAACACTTATACTAAGAATAAACCAACTCATAATAAAAATTATTTGTTTCAGCCATTTCCCTGACCTTATTTTATTCTATGATATCCTTATGTGTAAAGTCAACATTTATTGAGTCTATTAATATGTTTTAAGTCCCAAAGCATTCATTGAAATTAGTCTGAAAAACACTAGTGTCAAAATCAAACAGAAACTGATGAGTATAAACTGCATACTGACTTAGAAAACCACAAATTATCATTATACATATCTATAGTATACTATTTTTATTTAGCTTGTTAAAAATCTCCCAATTACATTTTAATATGATTTCAGCTACAGTGGAGAGCTTTATAAGCCATCTGCAACTAGTTCTCCAAGATGCTTTTCTACCTTTGAGAATTTTATGAAATTGTTCTATACTATTTCACTATACTATATGTATACTATAAATAATAAAATTCATTGTCATACCAGAATTATAATTAAATGCAACTAATAGAAAATACAACCAGTAGCTTTATTGGAGTTTTAACCATTTTATAGTTTTCTAATTATCTTAGATGTAAATTGAATTTAAATTTCTGTAACTAGTCACATACTTTCCATCTCATTAGAAAAAAAAGGCAAGGATAAACTATAGTAATTAGAAAACAAAGATCATCTATTTCACGGGTGTCATGAACAATCTTTAAAATATCTCAGGAAGTTAAGGTTTTTGTATTGTTTATCATTATTCTCAATCTTAATCATCTGCAATGAATTTCTTAATTCCCTTTTAATTCCCATTCTCTTCTCTAAGAATAATCTCAAGTTGTCTCCCAACATTTTTAAATTCTGGAAATACAAATTATTGTAACAGATGAAAACATAATTAGGAAATAAAATTTAAATTTAAATCAATAAATACAAATTAAACACAATTTAAGTTTAATATTTAACCAAATATTCCATTACTATGAATAATTAAGTCTTGAGTGTTAGCTTTTCTAGTTGATGAAAGAAAGATTTGAGCTATGGAACTCTAGGTAAATTGTTTAACCTCTTAGTGCTACAAGAAATTAACTCCCTAAGAAGTTTCTGGAAAGCTACTAAACTGTTTTTATACATAAAAAGTTTCCTCATTTAAGAGATTTCTACACCAATTTAATCACAGATCCAGTATACTCCATCTTTCTGGCTTCTGACACCAATTTTTGACTTCCAAGATAAAGAGGAAAACTGTTTTTAAAATTCTGTATGAGAGTTTTAAAGTGATAACAATCCAGAACTACACAGAACAAAACAATAACATGATTCAATCAAGAACACAGGATTCAATCTTCATTACATTTAGGTTAAATACAAAGGGCTACACTGGTAGTGTTTTGTTAAATTTAAAATAGTTCTTGCTTCTAGCATACAGTAAAATTATAGAAGTGGTACATAAACTATCAGTCTCATTCTTTTGTGTCATTTTGATTAAGGGAATAGAATATGCTTTGTGTTTTGTTTTTGTTTTTCTGTCTTTATGTTTGCTGGTTTTATTCAAAACAAAACATCAATAACAACTAGTACTTTAGTGCTAATTCTACAACATGGAAAGGATAGAGTCTGCATTTTGAACCTAAATCCTGTCTGTTTAGCTGCTTAGTCCAGCTGGTTAGAATAGATACTAAGGTGCTCAATCTATAAAATCCTGGAAAGATCATACAAATTAAATCTTGGCAAAGCCACAATCTCTCTGAGCCTCAGTTGGCTCATGTACAAAATGAAGGAGTTGGATGCTCAAAAAGTTATCAAACAGTGCATGCATACCCTTTGATCCAGCAGTGTTACTACTGGGCTTATATCCCTAAGAGATTTTAAAGAAGGGAAAGAGACCTGTATGTGCAAAAATGTTTGTGGCAGCCCTCTTTGTAGTGGCCAGAAACTGGAAACTGAATGGATGCCCATCAGTTGGAGAATGGCTGAATAAGTTATAGTATATGAATGTTATGGAATATTATTGTTCTTTAAGAAATGACCAGCAGGATGATTTCAGAAAGGCCTGGAGAGACTTATATGAACTGATGCTGAGTGAAATGAGCAGGACCAGGAGATCATTATACATTTCAACAACAATATTATATGATGATCAAATCTGATGGACGTGGCTCTCTTCAACAATCAGATGAACTAAACCAGTTCCATTTGTGCAATAATGAATAGAACCAGCTACACCCAGTGAAAACTCTGGGAATTGAGCGTAAATCCCTATATAGCATTTTCAATCCCTCTATTTTTGTCCGCCTGCATTTTTTATTTCTTCACAGGTTAATTGTACATTATTTCAAAGTCCAATTCTTCATGTGCAGCAAAATATCTATGGATATGAATATATATATATATATATATTTTTTAACATATTTAACATGTATTGGACTACTTGCCATCTGGGGGAGGGGGGAGGGGAAAGAGGGGAAAAATTGGAACAAAAGGTTCTCCAATTGTCAATGCATTATCCATGCATATATCTTGTAAATAAAAAGCTATTTTAAAAAATGACAGAGTTGGGTTAAATGGCCTCTAGATCTTTTATAGTGCTTTATGTATAATCCTATGGTTTATTTCATGAGTACCTAATCAATTTGATTTAATGAAAGACTATTTTTAATGCCTTAAACATTGCTTCAGTTTTGAAGAATAAAAGAATTGATTTTTCCACTAATGTCATTCACTTTTGATTTTTTTCTGGTGTTTCTCATATGCTACTAGAAGAATAATATTGGTGGACAAATTCAATTCTGAATCCAAAGTTATTTGCCACCATGTCTGTATATATAGGTCAACCACTCTGCTAATAAAGAAAGCACATTGTTATATGCATTTTAATGGATTTAAATGTGCATAGTCATATTTCAGTCATTAAAATAACTAAAATATAAACCAAGAAACCTTTTCATTCCATGTTTATTATGCACATGAAATGTATTGTAAACTCCAGCACCAAATCAAAATGATTTCATCAAATTAAATTCATAAATGCACCTGAGGCTTGACTTTCTAATGTTCTGAACCATGAAGAAGAATCTGACAATACTTTGTATAACCTACGTTGTTAGTTGGAACTTGTTTATTAAATCTTAAGTCAGAGAATAAAGAAGAAAATGTACTCTGCTATTTTTGACATCATTAATATTACTCAAAATGACCTAGAACAAGGGTTATTTATAATCTAAGCTTAAGGACTCCATGTCTTGTACAGTGCCTAGAGCACACTGTTGAAATTTAAGAAGTGTTAATAATAACTAGTAAGAATGAACTTTTAATCTTATGCTTTAATATCACTATTGCATAACTGTCTTTATAAAGTATTCAGTTTCATCATTAAATCAATGAATTTTTTTCCCTAAAAAAGACAAATAAACATCTTTTTGGAGGTCTAGTACTCTATAATTTTTGAATGTCTATAATCTCTATTATTCAGCATGATCCTCAGCTCTATTAAAAATGTTAAAATTGGTAGAAATGCATGTGGCAGGTTTTAAAATTTTATAGTGCACATTCAACAACGAAACTTAATAATGAAAAACTGGAATTATATATGAATTTGTAAGTTTAATAATTTTATTCAATCAATAATAGACAAGGATCTATTAAACATCAATGTTAACTCCTAGTCTCTAAGCATAAAAGACAATAATCAAACAGTTCCAGTCCTCAAGCAATTTACTTTCTAAGGGGAGAGACATGTACATATATAAATATACACAAAATAAAAATAAGATAACTGATGGAGAGTGAAAGCACAAACATTTGGGGATTCCTATATAAGATAGAGCATTATGTGTTAGGGAATATTATTGTTCTGTAAGAAATGACCAACAGGATGAATACAGAAAGGCTTGGAAAGACTTACATCAACTGATGCTGAGTGAAACGAGCAGAACTAGAAGATCATTACACACTTCAACAATGATATTGTATGAGGATGTATTCTGATGGAAGTGGATATCTTCAATATAGAGAAGAGCTAATCCAATTCCAATTGATCAATGATGGACAGAATCACCTATATCCAGAAAAGGAACACTGGGAAATAAGTGTAAACAGCATTTTTTTGTTTTTCTCCCCAGGTTATTTTTTACCTTCAGAATCCAATTCTTCCTTTGCAACAACAACAACAACAAAATTCGGTTCTGCACATATGTATTGTACCTAGCATATACTATAACATATTTAACATGTATGGGAACGCCTGCCATCTAGGGGAGGGGGTGGAGGGAAGTAGGGGAAAATTCGGAACAGAAGGGAGTACAAGGGATAATGTTGTAAAAAATGTTATAATTATGAAATTAAAAAAAAAAAAGATAGCATTATAATGATGAACTTATGATGAAATAGATGAAAAAGAAATGGATTCCAGGAATGGAGGGACAGACTACAATGGAAGTCAGATAATGGAGTTGTTCCATGTATAACAGCAAGTAATCTAGTTTGGCTGACTTGTAATGTACATTAAGGGGTGTGATGTATAATTAGGATAAAAAGGTAGAGTGGAGTTAGATTGGACAGGACTTTAACTGCCAAGTAAAGGAGTTTGACCTTTACAGTAATAAGAGTTTATTATGGGATTTAGGATCATATGCCTACTTTAGAAATATCCTTTTTGCAGGAGAGTGGAGGATAGATCAGAGAAAGGGGGAAATTAGATTAAGGGTTTTTTAACCCAGAGTATACAGTACCCTAAAGATTCTGAGGACAGGGCATATGTGAACTTGGATAGGGGGAAAAGAATCTGTATTTTAAAATAGTTGGCTACCTTTGTAATCCTACATATTTAATTTCATGCATTTAGAAATATAATTTTAAGATAGACTCCACTGGTTTCACTAGATGGCCCAAAGTTATCCATGATACAAAAAAGAATTAAGAATGCCTGAACTAAAGAATAGGAAAACAAGTTAAGATACCTTCAATAGGGAATGTGAGAGAAGAAAAAGACTTGAATTACGGTTGTTATGATTTTAGTAAAGAAAAGAATTCATATAAGAAGAATAACAATATGTTCAACAAAAATGGAGGGAGAAAGGAAGGGAGAAAGGGAAGGGATGATGGTGTACACATTGAATTTGAGATCCCTCTAGGATATTCAGTATCTTAAGAAAGACCAGAAATAGCTATACAGATCTGGAAGTCATCAGTGTAGAAATCACAAACATAAGTCCATGGAAGCTGACTAGATCATTAAAGTCTTTGGGGAAGGATCATAGGAAGATGACAGAGTAAGTCAGAAAATTCCAAGATCTCCAGATTTCCCCCATAAACAAAATAAAATTATGCCTCAAGGAGTACACAGACCAATGAAAAACAAGTTAAGTTTTGAGGAAAATAGGGTTCCTCCTAGAACCATCTGAAAATACCAGAAGACCAACCCCAAGTTGGAGATAGAACTAGGCCTGCAGCAAAAAACATATCCAGCAAAGCTAAGTTTAATATTGAACAATAATAACAAAAAAAAAAAATACCGCACATTCAATAAATTCACAGATTTTTCAGAATTTTGTCTCAACCAAACCTGAACTCAATAAAAAAAAAATTAACATCCGAGTCAATATAAAAAATATCAAGGGACTCAACAAGGACAAACTGTTTTGTTTTATAAATGGAAATATAAACCACATGTCTAAAATTGACATCAGTAATTGGGTAGTTCAAAAGAAGGATTGTGGCAGTATATTTTGACTTTAAAAAGCAAAACTGTCTAGAAAAAGGTGAAAATAGTAATTATGCTATACAAAGGAGGTTTAGAAGAAAAACTAATACAGAGGCATTAGAGGGGTGGAGAGCTGGTAGTTTTGAAAACCTACTCACATCTGGAATGAGCTAAATAGAGAAATATATATACATATATACATACACACATACATAAATACACACACACATACACACACACCCCCATGAAGGGTATTGTACCCTTCAAAATCTAAAGAAATAAGAGGGTGGAAAATAGGATATATAGTTCTTCAGCAGTGGGACAAGATGTATAGATAATTGAGAAAGCAATGAAGAGGGAGGGAAGGGGTGGCATAGAACAATGTGGGGCACAGAGGGGTGTTTAGATTAATGGGAGTGTGAGAATGTATGCAGATTAATGGGAATAAGATAAAGATGGAAGGACAGAGTTGGGGAAGAGAAGACCAAGGAGGAATCCATGGATGAGAGAGGTTAAGAAATAGCAAGGCAAGTTAAAGAATAGAATTAAAGTATAAAAGTTAGCAGAAATAGAAGAGATACACAGAAACACAATAACAATGATCGGTAGTAGAATTTATTAGAAAAAAAAACAATGTAGAGCTAGTAATCATTTGTCTCAGACAAAGTCAACCTTAAAAAAAGACTCAATCAAGAAAGAAATCTACATTATGTCAGCCATATTAATATTATTTTAGATGAATATCTACATATGTGTAAATGTATATTATTTATATGTGTGTGTATGCATGAATGATGTATGTGGGTGTGAATATAGAGAGCCTGCTTAGACGAAGTGGGGAAGATAAAAAGAGAAAAAAAAAAAAAGAACATAAAAAGTGCACAGCGGAACAAAAGAATAATCTACAACGAAGCAAAGAAAAGATGGGCAGTTATGAATAAAATGCTTTCTTGAAATGGATATTTGTTACATATTTTGAATACTTCCTGATGTTCTGTTGGATACATAACAATATTTCAAGTTTTCCTTTTCTATTTTTTTTTTCCGATTTTGTATTTTAAAAATTTTTTTAAAGAAGAGAGAATCTTTGGAAGGGCACCTATGGGACAACATGAATGATAATCTAGTAAAAGATATGAAGATATGATATGAAAAATGGATTGTTATATAGGTAGAACTAAGAAAAATAGTATGACGGAAAGCAAAGGATTTTAACAAGGAGTATTACAAAAACAGGTGTATAACATTAATCTAATTTAATTTTTTTTTTTGGCCATGGCAACTTTTTTAAAAAGATCATATTGGACTATTCTATTAAAAGTTAATTTTTCTTATTCTTTTTTTGTTTTTGTGGACAGTTTGCCTTTAGAGTAGAAATTTGTGCATAAATATTTTTAGATAATTGGTCTTATTCCTTGGGTACATGATATTCTATAGTTTCATTTCATTGGTCCAGACTATAATAGGCTCTTCCAAAAAACAAAACAAAACAAAACAAAAAACCAGAAAATGACTATCTTTTCTCTCTATCTAATACTGTGAAAAATACAATCATCTGTAAAGGTTGACTAAATAATCAGTTTAAAAGATACTAGTTTGGACTATAACAAAAAGCTTTATAAAACAAGTGAGCCATATGTTGTATCTTAAAGGATGGATAAGATTTACATAAACAGAGACTATAAGTAGGAGGATAGGTGGGTAGAAGGAGAAGGAACATTCAAGCAAAAGCATAGAACTTGAAATAAACATGCCATAAGAATGGGACATAAATAAAGAAATTTTACTGATTGGGAGGGAGGGTCTTGTTTGGGGAGTAAATGCAAGATAGATAATGGAGATGTTTAATAGAAAGTGTTAAAAACCAAACAAAAAATTTTGGCTTTAATATGATTTTTAAAAAACCTGACTATTGCAGGGTTTTCCAAAAAGGAGTAATACGATGAAAATTATGTTATCAATTTAATTTTGGGTTTATTGTAAAAAAGATTTTAATTATGATATGATATAACCAACATTCTTAAATATTAGGGGAAAGGGTCTAAAAGGGCCAAAATGAAGCAATCCCAATACTTTGAAAGTAAAGAAAATTCTATATCCATCCTCAGCCTTGAGTGAAAAGAAAGGAAATAAGAGACCAAAAAGGGAAGATAGTAAACCAAGAAGGTGAATGATAAATATTCTCTGAGGTGGTGTTCACCTGAAGTTGAAGGAAAATCTTTTTTTTATTGCAGTAAAGAAATCAAAGGATTGTGCTCCCTCAAACTTTACTTGAGACCCATGAATAAATGATCATTGACTGTTATTTTAAGCCTCAGTTGAGAAAGAAGTTGGAAAGCAGCATTTCAAAAACCTATTTCCATAAAGAAAAAGCATCACTCCTAAAAAAGGCTGTAAAGAGTTTACATACCTGTTCTGACTCAAAAGAAATGTGGCCAATTCTGCTTTTTATAAAGTGGGTGCCATTGTAGTCCTAGGCCAAGTCTTATCTTTAAACCTGTTTTGCAGTGGTGTAGCCAAACTGCACTGCAATTGTCAAAAGGATGTTTACTATCTCCTAACTCATGGCAGATATTTTGGACAATGAATTATCAAAACTCAAATTGCACTATTATATTATTATATTATATAGCATTAACTTTTTTTATTGGTAAAATGGCCCCCAATTGGGGAATGGTTGACCAAGCTGCAGTATGATTGTGATGGAATTAATGCTGTGTAATAAGAAATGATGAACAGGATGGTTTCAGAAAAACATTGGGAAACTTACATGAACTGATGCAAAGTAAAGAAAGCATAACCATAAGAACTTTATACACAATAAGAACAATATTGTAACAATGATTAATTGTGAAAGACTTTGCTATTCTAAGTCAAGACAATGATTCAGGATTTTTTTTTATTTTTCCAAATACATGTAAAAACAGTTTTTTAATATTCATTTTGGTAAGCATTTTCTGTTCCAAATTTTCTCTCCCTTCCTTACTTCCCCTCTTCCAAGACAGCAAGCAATCTGATACAGGTCAAACCTTATTAAACATATTTCCCTATTTGTCATGTGTACGAAAAATAAGACCAAAAGGGAAATAGAAACACAAGAAAGAAAAAAGCAAAAAAACCAAAAAAGGTAAAAAATATTATTCTTTGACAGATCTCCATATTTCTCTGGATGTGGATGGCCCCTTTTATCCCAAATCTATTGGAATTATCCAAGAAAATTTTTTTCAGTATTGCTAACACTACACATATGTAACATATATTGCTTTCTCAATAGATGGGAAAAATAGAGGAAGAAAATTAAATATTCAAGAAATGAATATTAAAATTACATATTATATTTTAAAAACTGGTACTAGTTGAAGATGATCAGTAAAGATCATATATAATATAGAGTAGCCTGCTGTTCCATGGGAGTAAGAATTTGTTATGTGATAAAAACTGCTGGGAAAATTGGAAATCAGTATGGCAAAAAGGTAGATATAAACAATAACACTCCCCCTGCCAAGATAAGTTCCAAATGAATTTATGACATCATAAATAAAATAGGAAAAAAAAATTACCTTTCAGATTTGAATAGGGAAAGACTTTGTGACCAAGCAAAGGAGGGTCAGAAGATAAAATGAACAAATTTTGATTATAAAAGTTCAAGTTATCAATAACTATAATTTTTTAAAAATCTATAAATCATTAAGAATGAGAGAAATTGAAGCAACTCTAAAGTTCTACTTCATTTCTAAGAGATTCCAAACTTGCCAAAAAAAAACCCCAACACCCTAGCAATTGTCAAAATATTGGAGGGGCTACAAGAAAACAGCTACATTAATACTCTCTTACCCCCCCCCCAACCCTGGTGGTGAAACTATGAATTATATCCTATATTGAAAAACAATTTGAAATAAATGATGTTTTAAAAGTTACTGTAAACTGTACATACCCCTTGAATACAATACTACTTAAAAGTCTATATATTGAAGAAATCAAAAAGGAAAAAAACCCATAAATACAAAAAGAAAACCAATATTTGTTAATTGAATAAATTTAATGAAAATATTTAAAATTAGTCATTTTACATAAAGATTTCAATAGGTTTGAAAAATCTATAGCAAATACAAATAATACATTGATAAAATCATACTTTGACAGATCCATAATCTAGTCAATATGAATATTCCTTCCCATGGTATAGATTCTCAACTTTTCACTGCGTTTTTATCATGTGTGATTTTTAGAGAGATTCTCTAGCAAATTCTGCAGATAAAAACCAAATACAATGGCTTCCTATAATCCAATTATAAATTATAATACATAAATTAACTGGATAAAAAAGTATTGAAGTTTTAACTCTCAAAGCTAAGACTCTCATAATATCACTATAAAAATATGCAATGTTCAATTATATCACCTCTCAAAGATTTCATTCACTTTCACAGATTCAACTGCTACAAACAACTACTCCCCATTCTATATATATATATACAAATCTGGCTTCTCATCTTTCATATATTTATTTCAAGCAAAGCATTGTGGGGCAGCTAGGTAGCACCAGTCCTAAAGTCAGGAGGACCTGAATTCAAATCTGACCTCAGACACTTAACATGTCCTAGCTGTGTGATTCTGGGCAAGTCACTTAGTCCCAATTGCCTCAGAAAAAAGAAAAGAAAAAAAAAAAAGGAAAGCACTGTGGCAAAGGAAAAACATTGTATTTCTGGTCTGTAACTTGATATAAGACAATGCATTTCAATATGAAATATAAAGGATTTTTTTTATCATCTATTAAAAGTTTGGATTAACTGGTAACTATCTCAAACAATGTAAAACAAAACAAACAATAATCTTACCATTATTTTTCCCTTTTATCAGAAAATTTACACTAAAGAGAATATGCCTTGCATTAGCATTTTAAGCACATCTAAAGTATTCATGAAAAATTAAGCCTTAATAAAGAGTAATATAATATTCATGAGAATGCTGAATAAGTTATGCTATATGAATGTAATGGAATATTATTTTTCTACAAGAAATGATCACCAGGCTGATTTCAGAAAGGTCTGGAGAGACTTATGAACTGATGCTGGGTGAAGTAAGTAGAACCAAGAGAACACTGTACCCAGCAACAAGATGATTATATACAATGAGCAACTGTGACGGATTTGATGCTTTTCAACAACGAGGTGATTCAGGGCAATTCCAATAGTCTTGTTGATGCAGAAAGCCATCCCCATTCAGAAAGAGGATTATTGGGGACTGAATGTGGCTCACAAAATAGTATTTTTACCTTTGTTGTTATTTATTTTTTTCTTCCTAATTTTTTCCCTTTATGATCTTATTTTTGTGTGTGTAGTATGATAAATGCAAAAATATGTTTAGACATGTTTAACCTATCATTGGATTACTTGTTGTTTAGAAGAGGGGGGGATTGGGGAGAGAAGGAAAAAAATTTGGAACACAAGGTTTGCAATGTTGTTGATGTTGAAAACTATCTTTGCATGTATTTTGAAAACTAAAAAGCTGTTACTATTTTTAAGTTATATTCATAAGTGTATTCTTAATTTCAGCTAAATAGCCAAATGTTCTATTTGTTCCAAATGAAAATTACTTAAAAAAAAAACTCAATCAGAGCAAATGTTTTCTATCATTCCTCCTTTTAATGCTGTACAAGTTAAATCTGATTCAATTTTCTGTAACAAAGACTCTAAATTATAGCAAAATTTTTGTGTTTTCTTTTTGTTGTTGCAACAAAGTTCATTCCTATTAATTTTAGACCTTTTTTTTTTAAAGTTCTAATTTGCACAGTAACCATGAAATAACTAATTTTAGAGCACAGTATGCGTCAAAAACATAAAAGCAGACAATTTAATATCACTTAGGGACAAGTCAATTCCTCCTTTCAATAGTTTCTCTGAATTTCTTTAAATCAGAAAACATTTGAAGACATGGTCCAACAAACCCCAATCTTTCACTGTAGTTTCCCAGTTGAGAAGAGCAAGCTGCCATTTGGTCTCCTATAAATGGCTTCAGAGGGCTGAAGGATAAAGACAAGAGCTAGCCCCTCATCTGAATATTAGTTTTCCTTCAGACTCCCTAAGGAAAGCTAGAAGACTACTTCCATTCACCTGAGGACAACAGTATTTTCTAGGAGGCAGTGGCACAATACAAGAACATTACTCTGAGAATCAGAAAACCTGGATTCTAGTTCCAGTTGTCCCTGGAGAACAACACAATCTATTTCCTCATCTGAAAAAGTGAGAGCGGAGAAGTTAGGGCACATTACTTATTCTTTGAAGTCTTACTTTAAGAGCAGTGTCTTACTACAAAAAAATCATCATCAAAGAGGAATAGACAAGGTGAAGGTTATAGGTAAAAGAAAAAAGGGTCCAAATCAAGAGCCAAGGAAAGCACCAGATAAATCTTTAGTACTACTCTGGCATTATTTTGTCATTTTGGAAAATTTAGGAATGAAAAATATTAGTTTAGCATCATTTTAAGGCTGTAAAATTACACATATTCTATAATGTATAATTTCTAAGAATTTACTGCATATATCAGGGGTTCTCAAACTACGGCCAGCCCGCTGAGAACATTTATGTGGCTGCCAGGTTATGGCAAATGGGCTGAGGGACAGTGAACTGGCCCCCTATTTTAAAAGTTTGAGGTCCACTGGCATATATGCAGATTCAATATCCCCTACAAAATAAATAATTTAAGTAGCTATTTTCCTAAAATCTGTAATTTTGTGTTAACCTGGCATTGATGGGGTCTCCCACTTTCTACCCCTTATCTATCTATATAGTATTGAATAATCTTTTGATGACATTAGATCTGAACTAAGATCTTTCTGAATCCAGGCCTGGCGCTCTAACCATTGAGGAACCTATCTGCTAATATGTGTAAAAATGCTTTGTAAATCTTAACATGCTATTTAAATGTTGGTGATTAATCATATTGCTTAATAAGCACTATTAGATCTATTTTACATACATACATACACACACAAACATACATACAGTAAAGCACAAAGAAGCTATTATAGCCTGAATTGTGTTACTAATTATTAGTGGTAAAGCCGAGAACAGAAGCTATGACTACTAACTCTACCTGTTATATTTACTTTATTACCTATTTCTTTCTATTGTTATTCTTTCATTTGTAAGTAATCAAGTTTTTAATATTTTAAAGCAGAAATAAGACTTTAGAAAGTTTTCTTTATCTAATTAAATTTTAATATCAAATCTGTATGTATGGATTATTTTACAATAATATTTTAACTATTACTTTTAAAAGTTATTTCCCAAATGGAGAGAACAATGAGACAGTTGTTTACTCAGAAATGATTGGGTGTCTTTAGTCATTATTTGAGGAAATTTATTTTAATACTCCTTTCATCCTCTGGGATTGTTTTCACAGAAACCATTCTATTTAAATTTATTAAAAAAAAAAAAAAAACTTTAGAAATCAATGCTCTGTTTCCAACCACTTCTCTTTTTCTCTCTGTTTACTAAAAGGCAGTTAAGATGCTCAAGTATTGTCAAAATAAGTTAGGTTTCTGGTTAAGCAGAAAGTAAATTTATTTAACAATTCAATCTCTCAATAGAATGATAAAATTTTAATCAGATAATACGTAGACAATATATAGAGATTAGAAAAGGCAACAACTAGGCATTAATTACCCACAAGTTACTTATACTTAAAGTAGTAACAATTTGCAGTCTACCTTGATTATAATTAGTTTCAGGTTACAAATCAATTTTTTTCCCTTAAAAAAATAAAACAAAAACAAAAGCTATGTCAATATTAAAAAAAAAACTACATATAACAATGATTTATATTATAAATCTTTGATTCAAAGAAAGGATAATCTATATCCATGGTTAGATAAGACACTTGAGATTGACAAAGGAAGAAGAGTAAACAACCTAATTCTTAAATACTTGATTTTGGTTTCCCTTCTCTTTTGATGTCACAATGGCTAGACCCCTAAATTCTTCTCAAAGGAGAAATCAAGTTTGTTTGGTTTTTTTGTAGTAATGCACATGCACATTAAGAGTCTCAATTCTCCTATCAGCTTTCCCCCAAGTATCTTATTTCCTCATCATTTCAAAAGAAATAACAGTTTTCATCATACTAGATCCCTTTCTTCTTACTAGATGACAGGTCAAAACATCAGCTAGGGATCATCTTTGTCAATCTCTTAAACATTTAGATGGTAAAAGATAGTGAGCCAACAATTACTTGACAATTTCTATATAACAAGAGCCATCAATGCAAATGGATAATAGACCAACATAGTCATTTTTGACATATGAGTAGAAAAGTGAACATACATGTAGTTGAACTATCTCCTTTCTATCATGCTATTCAATAATTTCCTAAGTTTCATATGAAAAGACAAATTTTCTATCCATATTTTTCAAATGCTTCTATTTTTTCAGTTAATGTTTGACCTAAATCCTTACTGTCTTCTACCTAATTTTCAATCCTAAATGGAGAGATTAATCCATTATGTTAATGGCATTGTCAATTTATTAAAAACCTTTCCTGATTTGACTTTATCTTTTCTAGAATTTCTGTTGCTCTATTTTATGAAAAAGTTTCACAGACAATTTAACTAATACTATTAACACTGCAATTTTTCTTTCTCTTCATCATTTTCCCATTCTTATTTGTGTTGACCTCAAAAGCTCTTGGGTAAATAATGGGATTTGTTATCAGTATCAAGAAAAACAATTAGCAGCTTAATTTCAAATAATCTAGTGATTTGTTAAATCGCTTATACCAAGTTCTATCTTGATTATTTGGCCACAAATGAAATTCTCATTTTCATTTAATACATTTCACTTGTTTGCTGAATTTCATGTGAATTACAATCATCTCCATACTTGAGAGAGGCAGATATGTTTAACCAATTCTTTCAAAGAAAAACAATTCTAACAAAGGTAAGAGAGACGACTTATTATTACAAAGCCTACACTGAAAGTTTAAAACAAAATATGCTATCATTATCTTTTGTGGACATTAAATAATAATTAATCCATCTGTATTGATATAGGTGTTACCCATATTGTTATGCTCCATACTTACTTGATATTTCTGAAAATTTTTATTTTTTAAATGAAAGAATAAATCTTGAATGATTTTTAAATATTCCTTTTTATAGACAAAACCATTAAGTCCTATGAAAAATAAGTTAGTTCCATAGACATTTCTTGTGCAGATATTTCAACTGGAAATTAGTAAGGCATTAAATATTTTAAGGTTTTTGCAAGTAAAGATTATATTTTATATTTGCTATACCAAAGAGAGTTTTCCATTGTGCTATATATAAACAGAGGAGGCACTCAATAAATATTTCCTAACTGATTCACTAATGGGAACAAAAGTATGCCTATATACTCCGAAGTATATGGCAGAACCATATTCTTTATTTAGTCTTTATATCTGTACAGCTCCAGGCCATCGTTTTTACCATCTAACATTCCCAGATATAACCTGCATCAAAATCCACATTTGCCTGGAATAACATATTGAAACTAAAACAATATAGAGGATAATATTACATAGAAATTAATTTTATCCAAAGTCAAATATCCTAAAGCTTTTATAATTTCTCAGCAATATCTTTAACTTTAACATTCAGAGCCAGAGCACAGAAAGCTATGAATGATCAGTTATTTCCTATAAATTTATAGGAAATAACATCAAGTCACTTGATTGCTTCCTATTGTGTGAAAACATGCTCGGTATGGGATATTATATAAAAACATTTGTGTTTATCTTACTAATGATGTGTTTTAATGTGAATGTTGATATCCATTAAAGATATCCTCTGATATCATATTGTGATGCAGTGACCTTGGGTACTCAAAGTTTATGCCAACAAAGGACAATCCCTGCACGTATTACTAAGCTGGAAAGACCTTGAATATGAACTTCTCAATGGTCTGTACAGCTGGACTGGTCTTTCAAGGATAATTGTGTTTGGAAAGGCTCACCACTAGACAATTGTGTAATGGAGAAAAATATATTTTAAACTACATCAACTCATTGTGAGTTGCAGGTCACAAAGTGGCCCATGCTCATAACACACCTAACTGCAGTCCAAACCAGACAGAAGTTGTAACAAAATAAATGAAAATATAATACAATATAATACAGTTTTCCAAGTCAATCTGTGGTGCACAGATTTTAGGTGATTTGATTTTGATTTGATTTGCATGCTGTTAAATTATCACCATAAACAATAACACTAAGACACAAAATAAAAAACATTAAGTAAAAGTAAGAGGGGTAATTCAAGTAGCCAAAATAGATTGTCACCAAATCTATACATAATAACTTATGACTATTCAGAGGAGAGATCTTTATACTTTCATTCAAAACTTTACTCATTTATTTTAAACATTTTTTTAAAACAAACATGTCTTTCTCAGGCTACAAAAAGTTGAAAATCAAAAGAAGCAAACTTTTTGGCAACCGTATACAGTAAAAAACCAATATGGACAGACTAATAAAGTAAACACACACACACACACACACACAGTATACTTAGTATAAAGCCAAAATACACTGACTATCCCAATGCCTCACTGAGCATAAAAATTGGTGTTAATGATGACCAGGAATCAATAAAATATTAAATTATAAATAGTATACTCTAAGAAAACAGGAAATCTATCAGTATACTAAAGTATTTATAATCAAATTAATCCAATATTGTACTTAAATCTGATAAGATTCAGTTAACTGGGAAAGTCACTAATGAATGGTAAATCATTCCCCAATATAGATACTACTAGATGAAGGAAGCTTTACTGTAATCTATTAATGTATTTAAGTATTGTCTATAGACTAAAAATGCCATATATTCAATTTCATGTTTCTTTACTGTAAATTCTAAAGCTAAATATCAAGGAAGCGTTAACCTTACAATGCAAAAGACTAAATATATTAACATTTATTAACATTTATATTAACATATATTAACATTCCCAAGAAAACAACATTAGCAAGTAATCTTAAACTGAAAATATCATATGTGTATGTAAAAAACAGATTATAATCAGACACTAAATTTCAAATTACTACACTATCACTTTAAAGTGAGTTTAAAGCCAATATAGACTGACTTTATTTTCTTACTTATCTAAGTGGCAATTATTGACCTTTCCAAAATCTAATGTAATCTAACATGTAAATTTGGTGCTCTGAAAACGAGTTGCTAAGCAAAAATAAACTATTTCTTAAGATTTCACATATAAACAAAGCACTGATATTCAAATATTTCCAAACACAAAACAATTTCAGTGGCCTTATTAACTATAGTTTTCACTATATGTTACATATTTGGAATAATATAAATGTATATTATATATTATGATATAAAGTAAAATGAAAAATATAATTTCTGATTGGAGGATCCAATTAAAAGGAAAAATAACATAATGGGAAAATCCACTTCTTAACTGATATCATAATAATTCATCAAAGTCAATTCAACTTAAAAACATAAGACACTAACAACCAACCATTAATATCATAAATTTACAAGCGACTAAGTAACTTTTTTGAAAACTGACAAAAACAAAACATGTCAATTCACTTCCAGCATAAGTCCTTATGTTTATGAATTAAACAAACATGCCTAAATTCTATAAAAACTGGTTTGTTATCAACCTTAAAAGTTAAACTAAACAGTTTCTAATTTTAAGTTCCTTGAAAGGCACTGACTTAACTCTTAAAAATACAGGTTTGTAAGGGAAGTAATAAATTTAACTCTAGGGGTGCCAGCAGAGGTTCTTCATGTATCAAAGTTTTAAGGAAACAACACTGTACTCTATGCTCAACTTCACATGGCTTGTCTTTGAAATGCAAAAATAACCAAAGTATAAATTAAAAATTGTATAATAATGCTATGATCAATTTTAAGACTATTATTCAATAACTTCAGAATAAGAGATGGATTTATGTTTATTTAAAAGGGTTTAACAGAGTTCAATAGCTTTGAGAAATGAAAATGATTCTAAATTGTAGTGAAATAACCTTTAAGACCATTTTATCCTGACTGATGTTTTATCACCCAGCAGCACTCTTTTTAAAGCCTAATTTTAAAATACTAGGTTCATAAGTGTTTTTATAGATGATCACTCATCTTTGAGAGTCTAACTGCTCTCACTAAAGGCTCTATGTATGTGCCTTTCTTGAGATCGGCTGTAACAGAAACAGAAACAGTAATCACACTTTTAATACAGGAATAAAGATCCTTCCACGAAATGAAGTTCACACTTCTAAAATTAAGATTAAAAAAAAAAAAAAAAAAAAAAAAGCCCTTTTTAAATAAATCATTTACCTCGGTCTGGCTTCATTTTCCCTTCAATTCTCAGTCAGGATTCTAGATAAGATACTCTTGGTTGGGTCCCTTCTTCAACAGGATGGATACAGCAGCTCCTAATTAGATTTTAAAACTGAGGGGGGAAAATAGAGGAAGAAAGATAAAATTAAATTAATCTGATACTAAAAAGATGGATCTTGCAACAAAATTGTTGGCAGTTAGGCCTCTTCCTGGCACTCATTGTGGTGACAGCAGCAGCAGTGGTAGGTCTGAAAAAAGCAAAACTCTGCACCGCCTTCCCCCTCTTCACCTCCCCCAATGAGTGCCCCTCCCCCCACTTTCAGGCTTCCCGGGCCAAAGTGTCCTTCTTTGACACAGCCTTTCTGTACAGAGAGGGAGATCTATTTATAACCTGAAGGTAGAGTGGGGAGAAAAAAAAAAAAAGACCAATAATAAAAAATCCAAATAACAAGCTAACTAACCCCTTGAAAAAAGACGCTGGCCAGAGCCAAAACCTCTGGGAATGGCTGGAATCAAGTCTTCTACCTGCTGCCCAGAAGGGAAACCCTCTTCAAGGCCTCCAATCCCCGATTACAAACAGCTCTCCAACACACACACAGACAGACAGACACACACACACACACGCACACACACACACACACTCTCTCTCTCTCTCCTTCCCCCCCCTCACTTGTGTAACCCCCGTCTAGAACAACCTTTCCTTCCACAGTCCCCCTCCCCCAGCCAACCACAGACTACTTCACACAATGAGAGGGTCTGAAAGCAGCATCCTTTTGACTTTCTCTCAACACCGCCTCCCCCCACTCACTAAACAAACTCGTCCGGGCCTGAGTGGACCTCTTTCCTCCCCTTCTGTCCAGTTGGTCCCCCTCCCGTCACTGGTTCAGAAATCAGATTTCAGGGGTTCATTTAGGTCTCAGTGCCTACAGCCGGGCACTCACTCCACACCCCAGGTCTCAGGGTGGGGTGTGAGGGATGGCTCCTGCCTGACCACTCAGACCCACACCCCGAGCCTCGCTCCCCAGCTTCCCTTCAGCTCCCAGTCACCGAGCACAACACCGGGCCCCCCAGCCGCTCCAGGAGAGCGGCTTTCATGGCGCTCTGCTCCAGCTGCCCGCTGCCTCTCTTCCTCCCTACCCCCTCTTCAACCTCTGCTGACTGACAGACTGAAGGACAGACGGACAGACGGGACTCTCCGCCTCTGAGCCTGGAGCCCAGCGGGTCACATCCCACCTCCCCCTTGTCCCCGCCTCGCCCACGCTCACTCGCTTTAAACCGAAGACTGACTCCAAATAGAGCAGGGGCCCACAGCAAAGTCAGGCGGAGGCCCCCGCGGCTGCCTCTGGGGACCGTAGGGGCCAGAGACTGCCGAGCCCTCGGCTCCTCTGTTTCCCTTAATCTCACCCGCCCCCTGCGCCACCTCTCTCTTCTCTCCTCCCCTCTTCACTCCTCCTTCCTGCCTGTTTCCTCTTCCTCCATCCCCGGCACCTCGCCTCAGGCTCCTCGTTCTCCTCTCCTGCCCTGGCCCTCTGGTTCAATAGGTCAGGCTAGGTCACTTTTAGGACCCAGCCGGGGTCCGCCCGCCTCGTTTTTTCTTGTCTAACTCCCCCCAACCCACGCAAGCTCTCGCACGCTCAGCTTTCACTCGGCTCTCTCCAAGTCTCCCCTCACACTGTTTTCTCCGCTGTTTGCCCTGTCAAAACACAGCCGAAGTCACGTGTCCCAACAACAGCCAACCCACCCCTCGTCACTTCCTCCCCCAGTGGCTACCACCGAGCTCCCGGACGGTGCCAGGTTGTTATAGCAACGGAGCAACAGGGTAACAGACTACCAGAAGCGGAAAGGAGGAAAGGGGGAAGGTCTAAGGAAACGTTTGGTCGTAGGTTCCCCTCCTTCTTCTCCACCTTGCGTAAAAAAGGGGCGGGGGACTAGTGCTTCAGCAGAGGGGACACTACGATTGGAATGCGTGGCTCCCTCGGCCCTGCCCTTCCCTCGGTGCCTGAGGACTCGGAGCTCGAGGGCCCAGGGACTCCAAGAACTTTGCTGTTTAGACATTGACATAAATAAATAGGAAGAAGTACTGGAGTGAGACTGCTCCTGGACTCAACAGATAATTATAGTCTCCGTCTCCTTCACGCAACACTTTAGCAGAACCCTCCCTAGCAGAATGCGGAGTCCTAGGAGGAGGCAATTTAAAAACTCCTCCGAGCCCACGTATTGGTACTTTTATACCCAAGCTGAGACTCTATACCACCCCCACCCCCACCCCCTAAGCCTGCCTACCAGTTTCTCTCTAAATCACTGATGATTTTTTAATAGGACAAACTCCCTGGCTCTCGGGACACTCGCTGGTCCAAAAATAAATTTTTACAGCTCCCAAAACACTGAGTCATGGCAGGATGACACTTGACACAATGTTATTACATTGCTTGGCGAGATGTAATTGTGTTGTGGTGCCATAACAATGTGACGTGATGACATTTCAGGTGCTGTGGTGTTTTGTGTCATTGTGAAAGCAAGCGAATAAGCAAGATAAGCATTCCAGTGATTTAAAAAGAAAAATAAGTCAACCTAAGTGCTGCTGATAGCAGTATCAACTCAATGTGTGTAAGAAGGCAAGAGATCTTTTGAGCTGGTTTTTTATGTGAACCTGTAAAGTAACACGGAACTCAGATTTACAATGCTTTATAGTCTCACAAGTAGGTTTTTAAAAGAATCATGTAGTCGGGTAATGGAACCTTATTATTGTACAGTAACAGGGCATCACCTGAGGTTGAGTTTTTTGGTGGGAGGGGTTTTGCGTCAGGAAATATTTATATATCAAAGATCTTACAAAATACATGAAAAACATAATTAAACAAATTCTGGATGAATTGATTTTTAAAAGTGCTAAAAATTGACATTTCAATCCTTAACCATATTTTTTAAACTGTGTCTAGACTAATCCAAATATTGAATTTTTCCCTTTTCAACAGAATATTGACATTGTACCTATTCTATTGTTGTAAAATTTTAAATTACAATGATTAAGAGAACAATGATTAAATTACAATGATTAAGTGTAGATATAAAACTTAAGATTTTTTTTTGTTTGTTTGGGGTGTTTGTTTTTTTATTATCACTTGGTCCCTCTTAATGCTGTGCCTTTGCTCTGTGATTAGCACCAGTTTATCCTTTTAACTTTAATAGATTAAAACTGCAGTACCACTTCTGGAACATCTTATAAATTTGTTTGTACATAATTGTATGTTTTCTCCCCCATTAGACTGGGAACTCCTAAAGGGTAGAGAATATTTACCTTTTTTTGTATTCCCAGAATTTAGCATAGTACACAATAGAAGCTTAATAAATGCTTTTTGATTTGACCTTTCATTTATCTTTCATAAGAGAAGATAGAAAGACTATGGTTAAAAATAATCTAGAAACCTAATTTTAGCTTCAACCTAATTTCCCTTTTAGAATATCTATCTTTAAGAGGCAGATTTTTTTTTTTTTTTTTTGCCTCAGCTCCTTTCCTTTCTCTTGTCCCTTCTGGAAGAGGCTATCCTAACAATATTAAAATAGCTAAAAGGAAAAGAAAAAAAGGTATAGATAATCCACAAACTGCCTAACTATTGCTGCCCCCCTACACATTTACCACCTATATGGGAATTTAAGTGGTTTCTCAGTACTTTCACTTGTCTTAGACCTAATATACAGACTTAACTGAAAATGTTCAGTGAAAATCCTAAATACATTTTAAAAGCATGCTAAAATGCAGGGTATTTAAGCATGACAAAAAGTTAGTGGGTGAAGATTGGAAATTGAAAGACATTAAAAAAAAAAGAAAAGAAAAAAAGACATACTTAGTTAGAATCATAGGATTTTAGCTCTGGAAGGGTGATTATATTATCATCTACTTCAAAACTCTCACTTCTAGGAAATTAAGGTCAAGAGAAGCTAAGTGATTTGTTAAGGTCATAAAGCCCTAAGTTATAGAGCTGAAAGATAAACCCAGGTTTTCTGCCTCCAAATTCTGGATCTTTTATATTATCCAGTGGTCCTCAACCTTTTTAAATAGGGGGCTAGTTCACTGTCCCTCAGATTGTGGGAGAGCCGGACTATAGTAAAAGCAAAAGCTCACACTCTGTCTCAGCCCCTCAGCCCATTTGCCATAACCTGGCAGGCCGCACAAACGTCATCAGCAGGCTGCATCTGTGGGCCGTAGTTTGAGAACCCCTGTATTATACCATGCTCCTCTCTTTGTAATTAATTATATTTTAAAAGGTGTTAATCTAACTTCCCTTCATTTTACAAATAACCAATGAGAACCAGAGAACTTAGATGACAGATGGGTAGTAAGAGTAGAAGAAGTAGAAGTACAAGAGCCAGAATTTAAATCCAATTCCTCTGGCTACAAATTCAGCATTCTTATTCAACCATCTGATTTTCGATACAGGAAAACCTGAGGCCTATAGATAACCAATGACTTGACCTTATATCTGTTAGCTGAGTATTGGTACGCCCATGATACCAAGAGTTCAGTTATATATATAGTCATCTGAAAAATGTAATTCTTAGGCATTTCTGTCATCCTTTTTTTCTTTAGTGGTAGAGCCAAGCCTAAGATCTAGATCTGACTTTAATTCCAATGTTCTTTCCAACACGTCACTATTATTTAGAGTGCATGATGAGAATGAGGTATCCCTGAAGGAGTCTTTCTTTTACAGGAGCACTGACATAGACTGTCATACACCCTCATATATACAAATGTATTAGAGTTAGGCATGGTCTTAATATGCGAAAACCTGAGATTTAATAAATGTGGTGTCACACTCAAAGGTTCTATTAAGACGCCTCATTGAAGCAAGAGGAGACTGCCTGCCTTTTGGAAAGAGATGCCAGTAGAATAAAGGTTCTGATAGGTCCTACTAAAACTGAAAAGATTACTTTAAATACAGTCCAGCAACAGATTGTATCTGTTATTTGAAAAACAGTTTAAAGAAGAGCATCCAGGACAACTTCTTCACTTTCTATCCAGGTGCTCTCTTTGGTCTTACCTTCCCTTCATGTCTCATGTTACCTTCTCATCTTCATCTTACAAAATTTTTTACTTATACATCATTGGTCTATCAGCATCCTCTGCTCCTCTGATTGTAAGGTGGAGTAAAAGCTCCCCTCCTTTCTTTCCTTCTCCTCTTCTCCTCTCTTCCTCACCCTTAAGCTTTCTTTTGGGTCCTCTTTGTCTCTATTAGATTATAAGCTCCTCAAAAGCAGAGACTGCTTTTCTAATCTCTGTAATCTCCACTGCACAATGTCTGGCACATAGTAGGCATTTAAAAAATGTTTGTTAATTGACTGATGATAGGGATAAAAAAAAAAAGATACTCATCAGAAGATGATGCTAGATGATCACTTTTTTTGGTCCATGGCAGTTCAAGAGAGAAACAAAAATATAAAATAACACCCAGTCTTTTCTAACCTTTCTCTGCTTCCACAGTGATAGGATAAAAAAAAAAAAAATAAAAAATAAAAGATGGCAGAAAGGCCTACCAATCACATTTTAAACCATCTATAAATATTAATTGAACTCTTGGTATCATGGGTATACCAACACTCAACCAACAGAACCAAACTATATCTATATTGACACTCTTGCTACAGAGAGAGGGGCAAAACAAGTACCATCATTCCCTGGGATACCTTGTTATCTCATTTTGAAATGCTGTGGATGAACAATGAGCAAAGAGAAACCCACAAAGATGGCTGAAACAGCCATGAAATTGTTGGAGAAGATAAAAAGAAGCATGATAAGAAAATAACAGTGGATTTGGAGACTATGGGTCTAAGTCTAAGACATAAGTTTGAATCTAGGCTCAATAATTTCGTTTATCTTGGTTTAGTCAAACCACTTTCTTTTTGGACTTCAGGTTCCTTATCTGTAAATTTAGGTCTAGTTCTTCATCTTGCTACTGTGACGGATTCTTTTGGCAGAATATGTTAAAGCCCATGGATGCCTTCTCAGAATGTTTTTAAGTACATAAAATAAAATACACAGCAATACAAAGGAAATCAATTATATCAAAAAAAATTTCACAGATTCAGGTTACAAATTCTTGATCTATACTAGAAGCTTTGACAACTCCAATATAGCATGATTCTAACAGAGAAACTTGATGAAGAACTTGAAAAAGCATTAAATTACATAAACACTGTGGTTATTTTTCAATTGTGTCCAACTTTTGGTGACCCCATTTGGGATTTTCTTAGCAAATATACTGTTTATTTTACTTATCTGAGGCAAATAAGGTTAAATGACTTACTCACAAAGCTAATGACTGAGGCATAGATCTTCTTGACTCCAAGTCTGACATCACTGTAAATGTAGGAACAAGGAAGTATACAGCCCCTGCCAAAAAGTGCAAAATCAGAGGGACCAATTTAAAAGTCCATTAAAAGTCTACAACCTACATATATCACATTTTAACAATAAAATTAGAAGACACTAGTCATAAATGTAGAAAGACCACTGAACTGTATCAGGATACAACTTTTTTTTTTGAGCAAAGTGAGATGAAGTCTTTTTTAATTGTCTCTAACCAATATTGTCCCTATAATTTGCAAAGGATGGAAGAACATAAGAAGGGAGATTAAAAGCTCAGCTCCATTTCCCAAAGATAAATAAAGTCCTAAAAATATCTGTCTTGGTCAGTAAGGTACTGATTATTAAGTCAAATGAGTCTTCCTCACCATCGTCTTTACCATCATATTCATGCAATTATCAGACTTACACTTTTACAACATTTCTTACATCTATCCCCTTCCTTCCACTAACTTTATTTCCAGCCTTTCTCATCTGTTATTCCTGAACTATTGTAATAGCCTCCTAAGTGGCATTTTAGTTCTGTATCTTTTCTCCAATTCATTCTCAATATAGAAGCCAAAATAATATTTCTACAATACACGTACAACCATACTGTTCTCTTAAACTCCAGTTGTTCTCTATTAGAACAGTGGGAAGAGTACTAAGCTCTGAATTCAGAGCTGGGTTTATATTCCACATCTGATGCATTAATAATCTCTGGGTCTTAAAATTCCTCAACTATAAAATGAGAAGCAACTAGATGGTTCAGTGGTTAGAGCACCAGGCTTGTATTCAAGAAGACCTTAAGTTCAAATAGTATCTCAGACTCTTACTAATCGTGTGATCCTGGGCAAGTCACTTATCCCAATTTGCCCTAGTCTCCTCATCTGTTAAGTGAACTGGAGATGGAAATCAAAGACCACTCCAGTTAGTATCTTGGCCAAGAAAACTCTACATAAGATCTCAGGGAGCCAGACATGACTGAAATAATTCAAAAACAACAAGAGGATTAGATTAGACGCCTCTGAAATCCCTTCCATAGATCTAGACCTGCAAAATCAAACAAAAACCACTCTGGCTGGGATTTAAAATCCTTTACAAACTGACTCCAAAATTACTGTAGTTCCTCTTTTTATAGAGGGAATGAAGAACACAGCTAGACAGAATCCTGTAGCACAGGAAATCACCAGTATATCCTGAACAGTTGGAGGTTTTCACTGTCCCTAAAAAAGACAGCTAGTTCCCTCATCCTATCCTCCTAAAGAAGAGAAAGATAATCTCAGCAAAGAAGTAAGACATGAGCAATCAGCTATGGGACAATGTGACTTCTCCACTGGCTAGAGAAGAGATGAATAGGATGGATGGGAGAGCAGCTGGCTCCCAGGGCCGCTAAAGTAACTATGATATAATCACTGATGGAGCAGCTGATCTTTTATAAGTTTACAAAAATGCCTGGATAGAAAGAGAACGGACTTTTTGCAAAGGCCAGCAATAGAGAAACTCCTATCTCCCTACTATCTCCTTGGCATTCAGCTTTCTCAGTGTGCTTACTTCCTATTTAAAAAAAAAAAAAAAAAAAATTGTTGATTTCTATATAGGCCACATGTCTTTGAAAACAAGCCTCTTTGTCTCAAATATACTTCATTGTGTGGGTGGGTGGGTTCTTGGGAGGATTAAAAGAGGACATAGAGAAGGAACTTATGGTTTGCTCTGAACAAAGACAGAAAGCAACTCCTAAATAGTTGGGATATTAGCTAGGGGCTCAAAATAAATCAAGAAGACTTTTATTGAAAGCATATTAATTCTTGTGCAGCAAAATGACTATGGATATATATACATATATTGTGTTTAACATATACTTTAACATTATTTAACATGCATTGGTCTACCTGCCATCTAGGAGGGAGTGGGGGAAGGAGGGGAAAAGTTGGAACAGAAGGTTTTGCAAGGGTCAATGCTGAAAAATTACCCATGCATATATCTTGTAAATAAAAAGCTATAATTAAAAAAAAAAAAAGAAAGAAAGCATATTAGCTCCCCCAGCTCTGAATTCCAAGCCAGTACTCTTCCCACTGTTCTATCTAATAGAGAACTGGAATTTAGGAGAATGGTATGGTTGTAGCTGTATTATTTAACTTCTAATAATATCATTATTAATCCAGACTCTCCTGGATTTCCTTAGGTAAATAAAAGAGTTAACAATAAGTATGGTAGGGGAAGAAGGACTGGAAAGTAGAGAGGAAGTAACTCTGTTGAGGTACCTCAAAAAGTCCTTTTATTCTTCACCTAAACTTCAAGGAAACACCCCCTCCCTTAGAAGAGAGAGAAACCAAAAGAAATAACTTGGGGTTGGGGGGGAGGGAGGGAGAAATCAGCCTTAGAGGAAGGATTGGAGACAGACTACTCAATTGAGAATGGGAATCAGAAAGGGTTCGTAGAAGACCATGTGTTTTCTTAGGCAGTAATTTCCCTTCCACCACAATCGTGGATAGATTACCTTTTTAGTTTGACAGTACTTTCCTCCCCTTTATAAACTCTACTATTTGGCCAAATTGGACATTTTGTCCACTCTAACACATAAAGTCCAATTTCTTATCTCTCTGTCTCTTCATAGTCTCCGCCATTTCTGAAATGCCTTCCTTCCTTCTGCCTCTAAGTATCCTTCCTTTCCTTTAAAATTTAGTTCAAGCATTGTCTCATACATACTGCCTTTCTTGATCCACAAGGAGTGGATCTTTCCTCTCCCCCCTAGAATGATAATGCCATGGTACCAAATTTACTGTATGTTTAGTTTGTATATATTTTAAAATTCAGATATAGCTTTCTTTATGGAACCTACGCTCCTCAAAAGCAGAGAGACTGTTTGTCCTTTGTCTCTGTAACCTAGCACAAGGCCTGGCACATTGTGAACATTTAAGAAATGCATGTTGATTGATAAAGATGAATACACCAAATTAGATATCAGTACAACAACTCCAACCTCATATATTTTTAAAAGCTGTTGACTGAAAAAATGGAAAATAAATTATGTAAAAGAGTTGATTGTAAAGCTCTCTCATTATTCCTGAAAAGTGGAAAGTTGCCTTAACAATCCAAAAACTGGACAATCCAGCAAAGGGCTGATCTTGTTCAGTTTAGATATATGGCAGACAAGTACAACAGCAATTTATAGCACAAACATATCTGCAGAATTCTGAAGGGGGAATGACAAGAGATTTTGAAAAATAATGCTTCACAAAACAGCATAAGGAAGCAAAGGGGGAAATGATCTGCAGGGAATTTTAGCACAAACTCCAGCTAAATTAGATCATATTGAGAGTATATGCAAATGAAGCTATAAGGAGGACAACAAAGTGACATTAATTAGAACAGATCTGCTAACATCTCTTATCCATTTTCATCACTGACAATGTAAAAACCCTTGCAATTGAACTCCATCTTTCTTGAAAGAAGCTTCTTCAAGGTGTGGGTGAAAGGATATTGGCTTTGGAGTCAGAGGTTGAGGGTTAAATCCTGCTTCTGATTTGGAAGAATTTAATAATATTAGCTGTGTGAATTAACTTCTCAAGGCTTTAGTTTCCTATTCAGGTAAATGGAGATAATGTCTTCAAATAAAACCTGAAACCTGAAAGCACTGGATTAATGTGATAAAGAGTTACCTATTATTTGGTAGCTAAGTTAAGAGTGCCAAGCCTGGAGAAAGAAAGATCTGAATTCAAATCTAGAATCAGATATTTACTATCTGTGTGACCCTAGAAAAGTCACTTAACCCTGTTCACTTCAAATTTCTCGTCTGTAAAATGAGCTGGAGAAGAAAATGGCAAAACACTCTGATATCTTTGGCAGGACCCCAAATGGGGTCACAAAGAGTCAGACAGAGCTGAAATGACAACAACTCAACAATTATTACTACTACAAAGAAAGTGGTGGTTGCTGATGGTAGAAATCATTCCTGGTTCTAATAAACATTAGAAATCTATACTGAACATGTATAATTTATATCAGATTGCTTGAAGTCAAGGGGAAGAAAAAAAAAATCTGGAACTCAAAATCCTACCAAAATGAAATGTTGAAAACTATCTTTACATGTATTTGGAAAAATAAAATACTATTGAGAAAAAAAATCTGTACAGAAGGGAATGTAATTTTAAAAGCAACCTTTTGGGTGCCAGGTGCAGTTAAGCAGTTTAGCCTCTGGCTACTTAGAATTTCAGAGTTCAAGAGATCCACCATCTAAAGTACTCAGCATTGTGCTGAGTAGTAGGCTCTGTATAAAGCTATTATAATTATTCTCCATACAGATCTGAGCCAAAGTCACTAACCTGTACATGATTTTCTGCAGCAGGCCACATCTTCACAGAATTCCCTAAGAGAAAAAAAGTATAAAATTACCCATTGTGCCTATTATCTATTGCTCAACAAAATAAAATAAATTGAGCAAATTTTGCCTTTAAAGGCCATTCCTCCAATATGCCTTCCACAAATGTTAAGTTTATATATGTATTGCATGATAGCTACAACCACAGAAATCACAATGTTCAATGATCTTTCAAGTATCCATATCAAGCAAATAATAAAATAAGCAAATGTATGCTCCTACAAAAAAAGTAATCATACAGAATCATAGATGATGTCCTTTGTGATTTTTTTTTTTTTAAAGAAAAATTGCTTATAAATGGAGAAATTCTTTCTATATTCCTAACTGTGGATATTAGGTTAATTACATGAAGCTGTGAAAGGCTTTGGGCACTCCCTCCTTAGTGTGATCTGAAGCACCTCAAAAAAGATCAGCTCCTCAGCTGCACAGGAAAGAAAGTGTAAAGTATATAAGTATGTATATTGCCCAGGTTTTGACACACTAGCCCACTAAGCTAATCTATCAGAACACACATCTTGGATAAGCACTACAAAAAGGTGATACAATTAGGGCCAGAATTGAATACATCAAAGGCATTTAAATGGACTATATGTGAAAAAACCACAGTACTCTTAACAAACCCAAGCACCACCTGCAATAAAATGTTTTTATCAATATATTTTTTTATTTTTTAAAATAAATATCCTAGTGATGTTATATGCAATCATGGAATAGCATGATCTGTGGAGGAAAAAAAACCTCTAAATTACAAGTGTCCCAAACAACAGAAAGATACATAGTGGTCCTAAGAAGGCTGCAACATATTACCTATGATGATTTGAACATGAAAAGTGGCATAAAAGATGCAATCAGTGACACCTTGGTTGGAAAAGGAGATGAGCTGATCATTTAGTAAGAATAAGAGATTAGAGATACACCACTCAAGGATGGAAGCCCTATACTATCAACAGAACTCCAGCATGTAGGGGCAGAGAAACCGTCCATAGACCTTTAGAAAGACTGTGCAAGGATATCACAGCTATGGATAGATGCAAGCTATATTGCCAGAGGGCATATGCACACTAATGAAGTCACAGATGTCCAATAATATGTCATTTGTCATATGGATTTATGTTGTTTATAAGCACATTCTCTTGCTTTTCAAATTTCTCAGAGACAGGGGTCCTTCTTAGAAATACCTCTTATTTCATTATATCTTAGTTTTCAATTAAGGCTAAAGCACATTCATTCTCTTAGTACAGGCTGCCACATCTACCTGGAATGCTTTCCCTATCTTTCCTCTATATAAATTCTTCTGTGTTCAGGCTCACATCTCATCTTCTCCATAAGCTCTTCTCCACCTACTCCAGCTCACTCTTGTCCTTTAAATTCAAAATATTTATAATCATTTATAGTTTACATATTTATAATCAGTAATATATAGCTTTACACTTATTTTGTACATTCACTAACTTTTTTGACTACTTATTATATTGACCATACATTTAAGGGACTCTTATACATTTTTGTGCATTTCCTTTGGGATCTAGTGATGTACAAATAAGCCTAATGATAGAGTTTTTAAAATGTAATCTTTCAATATTCTTTCATTTTAGAGTAAACCTTTCTGAACACATGAAAAACACCAATATCAATAACACCACAATAACCATGCAAAAAACCTTCCTTCCCCCACTACTGAAGTCCATTAACCACTTAGCTTTTTTACTGACTAATTGTGTACATCTCAAAATAGAGAATTTCACAGCATCTGTCAAAAGAATTCTTTTTGCCATTAACCAATTCAGCCTTTAACAATACATCATTTTGTCAGACTGTCATGAACACAAATAGTGACCCCTTCCCCTTACTGCCTTACCAGAAAGCACTCCTGGGTTGCTGTGACCCAATAAGGCATCTCCTGTTAGCCAACCAGGGGGTGAGCTCCTCTACACTTATCCAGGATACTTCCCCATGCTGGAAGCCCTTTTATCCTAGCAGGGCCAGGCAGAGCTTGTACTCCTGGAGCACTAGCCTTTGAGAAGCAATGCACCTTCTTGCCAAAGTGAGGTCTTGGAAGGGGGCTGGAGCTGCAGAATATCTCACATTATCATCATACCTTCCTGCCAAGATGAGGCATTGGAATAGGACTTGGGTGGAGGACCGCTTTGCATCATCATCCCATTAATTGTTCAATGCTATTAATACAAAGAGACTTCTAGGAGTAGTCTCTCTCTGGGTGTTGGCCAAACTGGGTAATGAAGAAGCCTACACATATTATATGGGAGGTACATTAATATAGGGCACATTAATATAGTGTCTGATTGCTGCTGAAATCATACCGTAGCGAGCCATTACTGAAAGAGCCAAGAGAGCAAGTATGAGTGCTGGATTTGGAGTCCCAGGACCTGGGTTCAAATTCCATCTCTTCTACCTGATTTGAGTGTGAACTTGAGCAAAACATTTCTTTGGGTCTCAGTCATCCTCTTCTCTAAAGTCAGAATAGGGCAGCTAAGTGAAACAGTCTTCCCGAGTACAAATCTGGTCTAAAATCCTAGACTCTGGACAAGTTACTTAATCCTGTTTGCTTCAGTTTTACATGTATTTTAAAAAATAAGCCGGAGGAGGAAATGGCAAATTGTTCCAATATCTTTGCCAAGAAAACCCCAACTGGGGTCACAAAGAATCAGACACACTGAAATGACTAAATAACAAAAAATAAGGGTATTGATGACCCCCTAAAGTCCTTTCTAGTTCTAAAGCTGTTACCCTCCAATTTGGTAATTAACTGTGATCTCTATTTCCAACTTTACAATTTAAACCCAGTTGACAATATTTCATTCCCTCTCCTGCTAATTTTCCTTCCTCTTCCAGGACTGTGTGCTCTAGAAATGAATGTGCACGTGCATGGTTTGGTTTATACAAAGGCCTCAGAAAGAGCTGCATAAAATCTCCAGGTCTTTTTCACATGTGGGAAAGAGACCTCCCAGTATAACTCATGTGCTATGAATAAAGTTCAACAGAAATGTGTATCACATCTGTGATAAATCAAATTGCCTGCTTGCCTGGCCTCCATCAGAGCCCAACAGCTCAATGGAACAAAAAAGACAATTGTAGAAGTGATCCCAGGCCCTACAGAGGACTGTCTCGCTGCAGTGCTACAAAGCAGATGCAAGCTACGCTACCTTCTCTAGCCTAAAGTAGAGAAATGAAATTCTGCACCTGCAGATTTTGTTCTACCATTCCGTGCAGTTGGTTGGTATTTCAAAAACATGTTCAGTTGCTAATGAGAATGTTACATACAATAGAAAGAACAAATATGAAACACTCTTTGCAAACATAGAAAGATAGCATTGTTCAATTTCATTCACCCCATACCTTCAGAATAGCCCACAGCTGGAAATTCACAGTATCACTGCTCTGCATCAAAGCACTGCCAATTCGAGTATGTTACCAGTCAGTGCAGCAGAACAAAATTTCTAAAATAGTCTTCAGATTTATATGAAGGCAGCTGGTGGTACAATGGAAAGAGCACTGGGCCTGGAGTTAGGAAGCTTTGAGTCTAAATGTGACCTCACACACTTAGGAGGTTGTGATCCTGGGACAAGTCACTTAAACTGTTTGCCTCAGTTACCTTAATTGTAAAATGGGGACCAAGTGACATAACATTAGTAAAAGGTTCTTAGCATATAGCTCTCAGCACATAATAAGTGCATTATAAATGCTTATCCTTTTCCCTGCCTGTGCACTCTGGACTCTAAAGTCCAAAGGAATTGGACAGTGCTTGTGGGGATATCACAGGGAAAAAACCATTAACTGTGATCTGATCTAAAGTATACAAGCATAAACCAGCACATGGACTTCCTGGAAATTGTCTTTCCTGGAAACATTATACTTCAGAAAGATATACGCTGGTGTACTGAGAAATAACTTTCTTATAACTATAGAAAACATCCAGCTTCTTTTTACAGAGATGAACTCAAAATGCAGTCCAGCTTCTCCAGGAGCTGGGTTAAGTGACTTGCCCAAGGTCACACAGAGAGGAAGTGTTAAGCCTCTGAGGTCACATTTGAACCCAGGTTCTCCTGACTTCATGGACTGAACTCTATCCACTGCACCATCTAACTGCCCCTTTACTATTGTTTTTGATGGAAAATTTTTCTCCCTTAAATCACCAATCCACAATGAAAATGTGTGAACTCTCCCTAGGATATTCTCATCTATTGAGCATAGGGGAAGGGACAATTTTGTAGAAAGATGACTACCAGAAATTCTCATGTGACTTTAGTTTGAATATTATTTACTACAATATTATGTTGGTTTGGCCATCCATTTATGTCAACAAGTCTGGGAAAGGAAAAAGCATGGAATTAAGTCAATGGTCTAGTAAGGTTGGAACTGAAATTCTCATTTGGTGGTTTGGCTTGTGCATTATTTACCACAATAGTTTGTAGACCTGGTCATCTATTATTTACAAGGGTCAACAAATCTGGAAAAAGAAATTGTATGTAATTAAGCTGATGGTCCAATAAGGTTTGAATTGAAATTCTCATGTGGTAGAGTTTGGTTTGTGTATTATTTACTATAATAGTTTGTAGATCTGGTCATCTATTATTTGTAAGGGTCAATAAATCTGGGAGAGGAAATTGTATGGAATTAAGTCAACTGCCCAATTAGGTTGGAATTTTTCGATAATTCTGTCATGAACAAGAGGCAGTATAGTGGGTCTTGCTTCTCAGACCCCCAGTCAATGATCTAAAATTAAATTATAGATAAAGTGATCATCCACCATACTCCTGTCCAACCCCCAGTCAAAGAGTTGTTTTTTTTTTCCTTTTAGGACTTTTAACAAGGCAGATTACTCTTCATCTTCATTGCCATTTTTACTTCCTTATATGGAATATCTGGCAATAAATATGGTAGTAAAATTCAAATGTGGTGATTCCACTGTTATTGATGATGAGGAGAGCTCACTTTAAGAAATGCTTGAAAACCTACTTCATTTTACATAGCTGTACTGATTCCCATTTCATTTATAAATGTTTTTGGAATAGTCTGGTTTAGTTAAATCCCCTACCAGGCTTTCTCCAAGCTTCCTTTATCCTCTACTCTTTTCACTGTTTTATGAATTAATATTGGTCAATCTTTTACCATCCTCATTCAAAATGGTTTGCAAATAAGCTTATATAAATTAGTGTTGCCCTTAAGTACTATGACTCCCTATTTGGCAAACAGATCAAGTGTTTGCTTCTTAAGTTGTCTCTTGGTTTCCTCATTATGACAACTATTTACAATATTTAAACAAATCCAAGAAATGGTGGTAATCAGACTTAATTTTTTTTTTTAAATCTATTTCTCAGTTTTTAAAATCAACCACTTCATGAGCTTGGTGTAGAATTGAAAAAAAGAGAAAGTAGCTTGGAGTGTTCTTGGAAAATTATATAGCACTTTCACAATATGCTTCTGTGACACAAAAACTCATCTCTTTAATACCAGAGTTATCCAAGTATTATATGAATACGAAGCAAGAAATACTTATCTCTGAAAAATCAAGATTTCAGAAAGCAATGAAACATGGTGGGTATAAATAGGTTGCATCATATTACCAATAGTGATTTATACATAAGTAATAGCATAAAAAGTCATCAAGGCAAGTAAATAATGAGACAGCTAGATGGCACAGTGGATGGAGCACCATCCCTGGAGTGAAGAGGACCTGAATTCAAATTTGACCTCAGACACTTAAGACTTATCAAATGACCCTGGATAAATCACTTAACCCCAATTGCCTTTTCAAACAAAACAAAAAAAGTAAGTAAATAATTAGAAAAATAGGTGTACAGTTAGTGATCAATAATGATATAAAAGAGATGAATAGTTTAAATGCTGCCCTAATATAGTGGAATATCTAAGATGGGTACCATCAAGGCAACTTCCCCCTCTACCCCCACTGGCAAGTTTTGCAGACATGGTATGTCTCAGTACAAAGATTCATCGACGGGATCGCTGTCACAATGGGAGCAGGAGAAAGGGGCATGCCCTGGGCCAGAAGGCATGGCTCCTCAAGCACGACTAACCCCTGGGCCAAAGGCTTGCAGAGCTGGCTCTCTCCTTGGGGCTTTCAGGCCTGTTCTGCTCTGGTTTTTTAACCTGAACACTGATACTGAGGGACAGACATTTAAGAGTCACTGCCCCAGGGAACCAAGGGATTCCTGAGCTGCTCCTAACTAAGGAGGATTCCATCCCACCACTCCCACAGCTCTCACCAAGACTTTTGGAGGAGTTATGAATAAAAATACTAGTCACAAGAACATTAGTATTTACCATGTATCAGGCACTATACTGTGAGCTTATTTGATTTTCACAACTCTGAGAGGTAGGTACTATTATTATCCCCATTTTATAAACAAAGAAATCAGACAAACAGGTTAAGAGATTAAAAGTTACAATGCCAGTAGTATCTGAGGTCAAATTTGAATACAGATCTTCCAGATTTCAAGCCCAGTATTCTATCCACTGCACCACCTGTAAGAGGAAAGTTCAGCTTCCCTAAAGGGAGACAGCACAGAGCTGAGCTCATGGTGCATGGTTTACTGACACTACTCAGATCCTACTGATTCTCCCCAACCAAAAAAATCCTTCTTTTATAATAAAACAAACAAAATAAACACATTGGCCATGTCTGACAATGCACATGCTTAGGATGCATCGCAGGATGGGCACATGAGTCAATTAAGATAATTAATGTATATAAAGAATTTTGTAAGTTTAAAAGTAATCTGTCAGATACTGAGCAGTTAATAGAACCAGAATCCAGCTCTTTACTCCAGTAACAGCTCTTTCTAGACAGAGGAGGATGACTTTTGCATTTAATCCTAAAAGCAATAAGACCCAGAGTTTATTGATTAAGGAATGACATAGTCAGGCCCATGTTTTAGAAATATCAACTTGGCAGCTGTTGGTGGAGAGTGGATTGGAGAGGGAAGAACCTGGGATTCAATGAATCCAATTAGGAGTTACTGCAATAGGCCCAAAGTGACAAAGGCCCATGTGGGTGAAGAAAACAGTCTGGATGGGAACATCTCATATGACATATCATGGCATGGAAGTAGAATCGACAAGACTCTAATAGGATATAGGAGCTGAGGGAGAACAGAGTTAAGAATGACCCAAGAGTATAAACTTAGGTATCTGTAAGAGGGTAGTGGCCATGACAAAGATGGTGATGGAGAAAAAAGGGTGGAGTTCAGGGATAAGAAATTCCCTCCAAGATATGCTGAATTTGAGCTATCAACAGAAAATCTAGGAGGAGATAGATAAAAAATAATTGGTGACATAAGACCAGATAAGCTGGATAAAGACATTTACAAAGAGGGGGTAACTGAACCCATTGGAACTGATTAAATCACCAAGAGAAAGTATAAAGCTGGAAGACAGAGAGCCAAGGAAGCACCTCACAGGCCTCCCAGTCTAATTAAGACATTGTTGCTAACATGAAGAGTGAGCAAGTTCATTTGCAAAGAGATGCAAAGTGACTGAGGATGGGGAAGCAATAGGCTTTGAAAAAAAAAAAAAAAAAAAAGAGAAAAGGATAGGGGAGGAGGAAAAGAGATATAGGACAATCACTTGTCAGTTATCTGAGTTCTAGGGTATATTTCTGAACTAAAGAAAATATTGAAGAGAAAAATTTGGTGATCACCTAAGATCTTTTTACTAAAACACTTTATTTTTGAGAAAATAATACTGCTTAAAAATTAACACAGAAATTTATAATATTCTACTAGAAACCGATTATGTTCCCTAGGAGCTAAGCACTTGAGCCACTGAAATATATCCATATTATCAAGAAAATGGCACTGAAAAGAACATGGGGGGCGAGGGTAAGCTGGAGAAGAAGGAGCCAGGAGAGAGAAATTCTTAATTCTGTTATTAAATAGCTGTCTGTGTATCTCTAGGCAAATCATTCCACCTTCCTTAGTTAGCTTATGTAAAATGAGGACATTGTATTCTTTTCTATTCAAACATTCTCTGATTCTCTTATTTATTCTCACTGGCTGGGACACCAAGGGTAAGATATTCTTAACCTTCAATTAGTTTGAAAGTCAGAGTAGGTGACAGGGTTATTCTGATATCTACAACTTTCACCATAACCAAGGAGGCCTATTTTATGTTATAATTGAACTGCCTTTAATAAAGAAATATCAAGTCTTTTTTTTTTTTTTTTTTTTAAACCAACCAAGGGACAGAGTAGCACAAAATGCACAAAATAGGTTTACAGGGACTCCAGAGGTGAATTTATTCCCAGAACTCTTGCTGTGTAAGACAATAACACAGCCTACCATTTCCCCCCAGGGACGTTCCCCCTCCATGATTATTAGGACACAATTAAGGAAGTAATGTCTAGTAAAAATGCTGCATGTCAGGATTCTTATAATTCCCAAAGACAATTATTGACATTGAGATGACACAATGTAATATTGGATTTACTGCCTCCCTTTGCTGGAGGTATGACAGGGATAACCCAAAAAACATTTTTAAAAAATCGCTCATAGAATTAATTTGTAGTTTTAAAGATCTATTTCAAAAATACATCTATAGAAATTACAAATGTGGCTATTCCTGGTCACAAGTTAACATCCTAAAAGTAGCTTGTCTTTGGTTGGCCTATCATGTTCACTAGAACACAACTGCCACTCAATGCTAAGTCCCCAAATCACTGATTTGGACCTGGAAGTAAATTCAAAGGTCATTTATTTTGTAGATGTGGAAACTGAGAGCACATTGGTCACATTGGTAATCAACAGCAAAAGCAGGATTCAAATTCAGATCCTTGGATTCCAAACCTATAGCTGTTTACACCAGGACCAGGAGAAGCTAGATTTACATTCCCTCTCCCTTGGAGGAAAGAGGAGAGGAAGGAATCATCTCTACTTCTCAAATCCTTCCTCCCCATTCCTCATATTTCATATGGGGGAGGGAGGAACCCTGGACCAATGATTCCATCAGTACAGGAACTCTCAATTCTGTACAAGTACAATAACTCTTCAGAATAGGGAGATCCCTCCTCTCCCCAGATCCACAGTAATAAAATCTCAGAAAACTGCCCAGAGCTCTAAGACATCACTCAACTTGTCCTATAGCCAGCACTGGTCAGAAACTTGAACTTCCTGTTGTTGTTCGGTCATAATCAATTCTTCTTGACCCCCATTTGGGGTTTTCTTGGTGGAGATACTGGACTGGTTTGCCATCCCTTTTCCAGCTCATTTTACAGATGGGGAAACTGAGGCAAAAAGGATTAAATGACTCACCCAGGATCCCTCAACTAGTGTCTGAGGCTGGATTTGAACTCAGGAAGAAGGGTCTTCCTGATTCCAAACCCAGTGCTCTGCCCACTGTATTATCTTGTGGCCCTGAAACTAGAACTCGGGTCTTCCTGTAGTCCAAAATCAGTCCTATGACCTCCCTCTCTTTAACCCCCCACTGTTTTATATCTATTGGAAAAGGTGGGAACATTTTATTTTAATCTGATTATTCCACAATTAAATAAAAGCTTAAAATGTAAATGTGTGGTGGGTGTAATTCAACAACTCTTAAATTAATCAGGCCAAGAGAAGTTTGCTAGGACCGAGGGCCGGAAGAACACCACGGAGGGGGAAAGGTCACATAACCACCTGGGAGGTAAAAGAGCAAGAGTTAGGGACATTGTTCTCTTCACATTTTTACCCAATGTGGACCCCGGGGTCAAACAGAACCTGTGTGGCTTGGCTGGAACATTGCCCTGGAGCTGTGTGACACAAGAGGCTGCTTTTCACCATCTACAATTATGCATAGTTTGGCTACCTTCCTTCCCTTTTTTTCCCCTCTATTTTTATAACAAGGCTGATTTCTTAAAGAAACTTCATTCCCAGAGGATTCTTTAAAACATCTATGTAGCTATATGACCTCAGTCATGTCCTTAAAATGATTTGTTTCTCAATTTCCAGATCTGCAAATATGATTGCAAATTTTAGCTTCTTTTGTAATCTCAATGCTTAGCAAAGTGCTTAACAAATGTTTACTGATTGATTGACATCATGGAATTTATGGGATGGTGGGCAGCTAGGTGGTACAGTAGATAAAATCATCTGGGTTGGAATCAGAAGGACCTAAATTCAAATTGGATACTTACCATCTGTGTGACATAGGGAAAGTCACCCTGATTACCATATCCCCACCCCCCAAAAAAAGATATATGGGAGGTAAATTTTGTATGTTATGGACATGAAGTTACTTTGGACATTGAAAAAGCCGTATAGGAATATAAGCATGGCATTGATGAAAATTCTATGGCAATATTAGTTTAAGGGTTTTGTTTATTCTACAAAGGAGTACAATAAATTTAAGAGTTAGAAAAGATAATCATGGATTTTGAACTCAAGGCCCATTAACTTGATTTTTAAAAATTTATAACAATCTTAATATAGTTTCCTTTGTAAACTATGTACATAAAATTTTAAGCATTTGCAAACATTTTAAGAAGGGTTCTCTAGGTTTCACTAGATTGTAAGACACACACACACACACACACACACACACACACACACACACACACATAAAGGTAAGGGCCTCTGCCTTCAAGATTTTCTAGTTCAAGCCCCTAATTTACAGGTGAAAAAAACTGGGATGTTAAAGAGGAAATTAAATTGCTGTACCTAGGACCACATGAGTACAAAATAGCAGAGTTGAGCTATTAACCAAGGTTACTGGAATCCAATTCCAGCATTCTTTCTAATGTTCCATCTTCAAGCTCACAAAAAAATTTTTTATAACAGTAACAGCTAATATTTATAACAGCCATTCTTAATTTTAGATATTTTTGTTGTTATTAAATGGATTTTTTTTCCCAATAGAACTGAAGATTAAGGAACCAGTCATTCTTCTAGGGTACAGCTTTCCATAGTTCTCGTTTTTCAAAAAGCACTTATATTAATGCAAGAATATAACCTGAAATCAAGAGCCTGTTATTAGTCAATACCAAAGACCAAATCATTACTTATTTTTCCTTTAATCCTCATCAAAAGGATTTTTTGTTTGCTTAATTTGGAACCTCAGCCCAGTGGTCAACAATCTCTGGTCCATGGGTCAGATTCAGCCCCATAGATAAGTAACTATACAACAGCTGCTTCTCAGGGTCATGTGCCAGGGAGGCACCTCTCCTTAGAGAGCTTTCCTTCCTCCAGAAGGAGGAATGTGAGATCACTGTGTTAAAGAATGAGGTCGATGCAATGGAAATAAATTTCAAGTAATGTAGTCTCCCTCATCCTGAAGAATGGATAGTTACTGCCTTCATGAGCATGGACTATCCTCATGAAGAAGACAATTGTACAAACAATTGTAAGGGGAATGCTATGCCCTTTTCTATCCTTCCAGCTGTAACTGGCATGAGGGAGAACAAATGCAGGATGGAAGGAATCATAGGCTATTTGTTAGAACTAGAAAGAACTTTAGAGATAATCTATCCAAGACTTCATAGTGCAGGAACTTAATGTTTGGAGAGGGGTGACTTGTTCAAGTGGCAGCCTGGGATTGAATCCATCATCCTACTGTGTTTTCCCTTTTCCTTGTTGCTTTTCTGAGAAATAAAGGCAATAAATTCTCTAGAGATACAGCATGGAATAGAGAAGAAAAAAGAACTCCATTTGAGAGTCAAGAAAAACTGGATTCTAATTTCTCTCTCATTCTAGGGGCTTTGGTCTACTTCATTACCTCTGAGGGTCCCCAGGTTATTTTCTAAGATCCAAAATTACAGATGAGATAGCAATTTGCATAGGGGACTGGAGTTAACATCCTAGTAGTTGTATGAATCACTGTTATTCAATCTTGTTATTCTCTTCATAACCCCATTTGAGATTTCCTTGTCAAAGATACTAACTGGAGTGGTCTGCTATTTTCTTCTCCAGGTCATTTTTTAGATGAAGAAAGTGAGGCAGAAAGAGTTAAGTGACTTGCCCAAGATCACATTGCCAGTAGGTGTCCGAGGCCAGATTTGAACTAAGGAACATAGTCCCTTTTTAGCTCCTTTAAACTTCAGTTTCAGAAAAAAGGATTAAAAAAAGGGGGGGGAGGGAGTTAATCAGGTAATTTCCAAAGTCTTTTC
Organism: Sminthopsis crassicaudata; assembly: GCF_048593235.1. Classification (NCBI taxonomy): domain Eukaryota; kingdom Metazoa; phylum Chordata; class Mammalia; order Dasyuromorphia; family Dasyuridae; genus Sminthopsis; species Sminthopsis crassicaudata. The sequence continues at coordinate 524,362,021 of NC_133618.1, forward strand.
TATACCACAAGTTTTCTATTTTAGATAAGTTAGTATAGCACATTTTCCCCATAATGTTTTTTATGATTTTACTTTCATAAGTAACTGGTCCAGAACTCAGCTCCCACCGCTCATACTTGAAAAGGAAAACTTCCAGGGTTGAGATAGAGCTCTAAACTTGTCAGGAAGATATGAGTTCAAAATTAACGTCAGACACTGTGATCCAGAACAAGTCACTTAACCGGTTTGCCCAGGTTTCCTTAACTGTGAAATCAGATTAATGGAACCCATTTCACAGAGTTGTGAGGATCAAATGAGAAAATATCTGTAATGTACTTAGCACAATAACTGGCACAGTAGGGGCTATATAAATGCTTATTTCCACCCTTACCCATTTGGCAAAATTAATTAGCCATAAGGTCATTTAACTATAGAGTTAGAAAGTTCAATCCTCTCATTTTACACTTAAGAAATTTGCCTCACCCCCACCCCAAACAAATTACAAAAGGTTATATACAAAAGGCAGTAATTGGCAGTCTGAATTCAAATTCAGGTCTTTTGATTCCAAACCCAGAGCTACAACCCTTGGACAGGAGATCAATGAATGCTTTTCATTGGAAAGCTGAACCCATTTCTAAAAGATCCGCCGTTTTTGCAATTAATCAGGATGAGGACTTTCATACCTGTACAAATTTCCTATTATGGAAATATCCTATAGCAATGCAGATTGGCAATTTATCTTCAAACTGTATGAGACACTGAGAGGTTAAGTGAGCCGGATCCCGGAATGTTCCCGAGGCTGGATTTCATCCCAGGTTTTCTTTATAACTTCAGCCTTCTCTCCACTATACCAGTTAGCCTCGGAAACTTGGGAACCTGAAATCTGAACAAGGGATTTCACCCAAGCCTCTGCCCAATCGCCTCTCCAGACAAATGTAGTCCCATCCTCACATTTTCATGCGAAGGATTTATCACAGATGACTGTCGTCACTTTTGCCTATAAACTAATCAATAGACAATTTCGAACTGCTTTTCCTAAATCCGTTTTCTCACAAGTATGGGACATGAATATCTTCCAGTTCTATCCACCTCTCGCGAAAATGCAAAGCAGCAATACATGCCATAGTAGATACGAAGTTCGGCTCAACTAAGAAAACCAGATTGCTTTATTTTATCCAAGCTTTTTCCCCAAATTTACTTTTCCCCAAAATTACTGATTGCCCAAGCTACTGATTCAAAATCATTATGATGTTCTGAATATATAATCCAAAAGCCACAGAAATCTTCTCATCTTCTTAACTTGGGATCCAGAGATCCCCCACAGATTTGAGGGGTACAAAACAGTCCTCGACAACTCAATTCAGCCCCGATTCATTCAGTCGAAGAACTTAACTGAAATCTTTTACTCACCAGGTTGGGTATCGTAGATAAGGAAGCTCTGTCTGGGCAAGCGAAGAAAGCCAAGAAATAAGAAGCTGCCAGATCCTCGAGGCTCCCAGCTGTAACGAGGAAGAGATGTACTTAGACAGAGCAGTGGGGCTGTGGGAGGAGCCTCGTGGAGGGAGGAGTCAGAAGGGAAATGGATCTGTGGGGTTGAGGAGATAAACCTTCTCTGCACGTGGATTTGCCTGAGATGCTACAAACCCGGCTAGAAAAAGAAGTTGCTGTGGTTCTTCCGGAGCTTGATTAGATTAGAGCCTTTCAGACCTGATCCTAACCAGCCTAATGATTTGCTTTTAAAATTGAGGAGGAAATTAAAAAAAAAAGTTTGAGGAGCAGCTAGGTGGAGCAGCTCATGGAGTGTCTGACCTGCAGTCAAGAAGGCTTATCTTATCTTCCTGAGTTCAAATTCGACCTCCAGCTGTGTGACGCGGGGCAGGTTACTTAAATTACCTTTGCCCCATCCCCCCAAAATAAAAGAAAGAAAGAATAAAATGGAAGGTGTGGTATAGTGGCGCAAGAATTAGTCTTAGATTAGGAAGCCCGGCTGGGTTTGGGTTCTATCTTTGAACTTTAAGTAGCTATTATTTTAGGCAAACAATTTCATTATTTTCCAGTGGCCCCCAGGCAACTCTGAAAGCTTAAATTATTCCTAGGGAGGGTTGTGGTTGTGGTTCTCACTGAGGACCTCAGACTACTGGGCGTTACTATATCAACAGCAGAAAACGTGTCACTCTTCCTTCTAATTTCAGATCCAGTTTAGAAAAGGACTCCACCCCATGGGTCTTTCCTCTTTAGCCACAAGAGCACTAAATCTGGTTCATTATGATGATTATTTTTATTTTGGAAATGTCCTTCTTTGAAAACTTGGCTTTTTCTGCCTCTACCCTTTATTATCAAGCTTGGTTTATGAAATTAAGAACTGGAAGTAACCTTAGAGATCATGTAATGTCCAAACACACCTCATTTTTTACAAATCAGGAAACTGAAATCCAGAGAGATCAAACAACATGTCCAGTCTGAAACAAGTATATGTCCAGTTTGAAAAAAAGCAGTAAAGATCACTTCTAGTACTAGTTGTGTCCTAGGGTGCAAGGGGTAGTGGATTTGGAATGAGGTGACTTGGATTTTAACTTTTGCTGTGACTATTATAGAAGCAAATGGTGGCCCAGGGAATAGAGAGCTCTAGGTCTCTCAGGAAGATCTGAGTTCAAAACTGATCTCAGATACTAGCTGCGTGACCCTTCACTTCATCTCTGTTTGCTTCAGCTTCCTCATCCGTAAAATGGGGATAATTGTAGCCCCTGTCTCCTAAGGATTTTTGTGCCAATCAAATAATAATTGTAAAGCACTTGACACAGAGACAGACACAGAGAAAGCACTATATTAACATCAGCTATTATCATTAGTTTCATGATTGTATACAAAGCACTTAATGTTTCAAAAACTAAGTTTCTCATCTGTAACATGAAGATAAAATTAGAATATGACCTGGATGTGTTATTTCACTGACATAAGGAACTCCTGGAAGGAAGAATTCTCCCTTTCCAGTGAAAATTGGCACCTTTGTAACTACAAATTTAGAAAATTGTCTAGAGAATAGAGAGATAAAGTCACAAACATTGGGCCATATGATCTGGAATAAAGTCATTAATAGGTAGTAAAGTCAATATTTGAAACCTGGTTTTATTCCTACAAAAGGCAGCTCTCTATGCACTGCACAATCCTTTCTTGCTATGACAGATAAGGTAGCATTGGGAATCTAGAGACTTAGGTTCAAGTGCAGCTTGTGATACATATTCTCTATATAGACCCAGACCAGTCAATTAACCTCTCAATACCCCAGGCAACATTTAAATTTTAAATGTAAGTTGCAGAACTGTATCTGACCCATGTTGATAGTAGATGCTTCTTCATTGTCAATGCACCAATGAAATCACAGATCCAGATTAAAAAAATAAATCTGAAAAAAGAAAAGAATAAAGGGATGTACAAAAGCAAGCAGTAAATTTTCACTAGAATTATACTTAAAAACTTGTTTATTAATGTTTGTAGCAGCCCTTTTTGTAGTGACAAGGAACTGGAAACTGAGTGGATGCCCATCAGTTGGAATATGGCTGAATAAATTATGGTATATGAATGTAATGGAATATTACTGTTCTGTAAGAAATGACCAGCAGGAGGAATACAGAGAGGCTTGGAGAGACTTACATGAACTGGTGCTGAGTGAAATGAGCAGAACCAGGAGATCATTATACACAGCAACAACAAGATTATACAATGATCAGTTCTGATGGACTTGGCTCTCTTCAACAATGAGATGATTCAGGGCAGATCCAATGGTCTTATGATGAAGAGAGCCATGTATACCAAGAGAGAGCACTGTGGGAGCTGAGAGTGGGCCACAATATAGCATTTCCACTCTTTTTATAATTGCTTGCATTTTGTTTTCTTTATGATTTTTTTTCCCTTTTTGATCTGATTTTTCTTGTGCGGCATAATTGTGAAAATATGTTTAGAAGACTTGCACATGTTTAACCTATATTGAATTACTTGCCTTCTAGGGGAGGGAGTGGAGAAAAGGGAAGGAAAAAATTTGGAAAACAAGATTTTTCAGGGGTGAATGTTAAAAATCATCTATGCATATGTTTTGAAAATAAAAAGCTTTATTAATTTTTAAAAAGTTGTTTGTTTGAACATATGTTCTTGTTGATGGCCATTAAGTTCAGAATTTCAAAAATAAAGGAAAATGATACATCTTGCAGTGTGGTTTCAAGGAAATTACTTTATAAACTATTAATGTTTTACTGGTTTAAGATGTATATGGGATTCCTGGCTCTAAAAAAGGAAAAGAGTGAAGGTAAATTAACTATTCTAAAGGGAAAAAAATAAAATGGATGGATGAGTGTGACAGGGAGAGTGGGGAGGAAAAAAAAAACACCAAGCATTTTTTTTAGAGCTGTAATTATAGCTGTATAGCCACAGTATTTTGTATGGTACAAAACATATGTTTGTATGTACATGTATATATAAAAATATGAAATTTACAAAATAAAATATACAAAATAGATTTTATACTTATTTTATGTACAATTTATAAAAATTAAAATATGTTAAAAATAAAAATATAACATGCACTTATACATACATATATGTTAATATGTATATGTTTTTGTTTTGTTTTGATTAAAATCTATAATGTCATCTGTTTGGATACTTCTCTCCATAATCATGCTTATTCTCCTAATGATAGATTTAGGGTCCTAAAAAACCGTAGAAACTAGTCCTTATTTTCCAAAACAGACACTATGTTCTATCCACTGTAGCACTTAACTGCCCTCTTTTCCACTTGGAATAGATAGCAGTTGAAGTCCCTTCCAATTCTAAAATTCTGTGGAATTGTGAAATCATGACTGAAAATATCTGTTTCAAGACTCTCTATAATAGACACCTGAGGCAAAATTCAAACTGAAAACTCTCATTTTAAACCAGCGAAGTTACAGCTAGCAATGGGACATCTGCACCTCGCTGTGGCCAACTTAACTGTAAAGGGCAGCTTTCCTAGACTGGAAAACAACAAGGTCAGCCCCATCAGATATGCCTGTCTCCTTGAGTCAGTTGCAAGTCTCACAGACAGCAGTGGCTTTGGACCAATTATCAGTTTTCCATCTCTTTCACTTAAATTCACTTTGCACCGAAGGCAAATTGAAATTAGAAGTTTTGAAAGTCCTTGAGCCAGGCATGGTGGTGTGCACTGGTGATGTCAATTACCTGGATGACTGGAAATGGTAAATCACAAAGTAGCACTTCTGAGCTATAAACTAGGATCTGGAGTGCAAAGTACATTTAGCATTTATATAGTGAGTCCCAGGATCCTCGGAGGAGCCAGAGGCTAAATAAAACACACAGGACTATGAAAGGAAACAAGTATACTGAAAAAAGTTATCTTCTTGGATACCAAGTTAAGAATTCCTTCAGTTTAAAGTATCTCCTCCATCTGTTTTGCTGGTATCTGGACTTCATAAAAGTCAGGTCAACAGGCCACTGGGCTAAAATGCCTTTTATTTCACAATTAAAGAAAAGGCTTAGGCTGCCAATATCAACTGATCAAGAAAGACAGGCTAAGGCACTGTACAGGCAGGGTCATTCCTTCAACAAGTTGTGATTAAAGCTCAAGAAAGCTTTTGATTTGTGAGAACCATCTGATTCTGAAACAACAAAGGTCAAAGCAGAACCTTGAAGAAGAATCATTTCTTTCCCACTCTCCATATCAAGAAAGCAAAGCTATCTCTCAAAAAGGCATTTTTGTTCGGTTAGCAGATAGAAGACTCTTGTCATCATTCTGATTCCACTAAAAAATCATGAAGATTTATGACTAATTATTATAAATAGACATATGGAAAAATGCAATCTCTATTCTCAATCACTAAAAATTAGAGAAATGCAAATTAAAGCAACTGAATTTTCTTTTCATACTTATCATTTGGAAAGATGCTCAAAAAGGAAAATAGTAAATATTGGAGAAGTTATGGGAAAGCAGGTACACTAGTAGAGCAATGAATTGGTTCAACCATTCTGGAAGGTAATTTAGAATTATGCCTAGAAAGTTATCAAATCGTGTGTGTGTGTGTGTGTGTGTGTGTGTGTGTGTATGTGTATGCGTGTGTGTGTTTATGTGTATATACCATTTGACTTCACTATACCACTAGGCCTATATCCCAAAGAAATTAAAAAATGAGGAAAAGGATATATTTAAACAAAACTATTTGTATTCGCTTTTTTCATGTTAGCCAATAATTGGAAACTAAGGGAGTAACCTATTGAGGAATGGCTAAACAAACTGTAGTATATGAATGTAATGGAATATTATTATCCAAAGTGATGAGATGGACAATTTCAGAGGAAAGTGGGGAAAATATGAACTTTTGCAGAGTGATGTGAGCAGAACTAGGAAAGCAATTTAGCATTGTAGAGGAACACAACTTTCAAAAACATTAAAACATCGATTAAGATAATGATGAACCATGAAACCAAAAGAAGGAATATGAAGTATGTTGCTCACCTCTTAATAGAGGTAATAAATTTAAAATACAGAAAAAGATATAAATTTTCAAACATGACTAATAAGGGAGTTTTTTCATTAAAATGTTTTGTCTTTAAAACATATGCAGAGATAATTTTCAACATTCATACTTGCAAAACCTTGTGTTCCAAATTTGTCCCTCCTGTCCCCCCATCCTAACCCAATATATGTTAAACACGTGCAATTCTTTTATGCATATTTCCACAGTTATCAAGATGCTCAAGAAAAATCAGATCAAAAAGGAAAAAATGAGAAAGAAAATAAAATGCAAGCAAACAACAACAGAAAGAGTGAAAATGCTATGTTGTGATCTACACTTAGTTCCCATAGTCTTCTCTCTGGGTGTCGATAGCTCTCTTCATCACAAGATCATTGGAGTCATTTTGCTGTTGAAAAGAGCCACATCCATTAGAATTGATCTTCGTATAATCTTGCTGTAGCTGTGTACAGTGATCTACTGGTTCTACTCACTCAGCATCAGTCCACTTAAGTCTCTCAAGGCTTTTCTGAAATTAGCCTGCTGACTGATCATTTCTTATAGAACAATAATATTCCATAATATTCATATACCATAACTTATTCAGCCATTCCCCAACTGATGGACATCCACTCAGTTTTCAGTTTCTTACAAAAAGGGCTGCCATAAACATTTTTGCACACATAGTTCCTTTAAAGGGAATTGTTTTTTGCTAGACTGTGATAATATACATTAAAGGATATTTTTAAAATTTGCTTAATGGAGGAATTCATTTGTTAAGTATCTATTATGCACCAGGACGGTTAGGTGGCACAGTGGATACAGCACAGCTTGGAATCAGGAAGATTCATCTTCCCAAGTTCAAATCCAGCTTCATATGCTTCCTAGCTATGTGAACCTGGGCAAGTTACTTAATCTTGTTTGCCTCAGTTTTCTCATCTGTAAAATGAGCAGGAGAAGGAAATGGCAAACAACTCTAATATCTAATATCCCACCCCAATGGGATCACAGAGAGTTGACACACCTGAAAAATGATTGAACTGAATTATGTGCTGGACACTGGATACAAAGGAAAGAGGAAAAACAGTCTCTGTTCTCCAGGAGCTTATATTCTAATGGAGGACTGAATTTGAAAATAACTATGTATAAACAAATGGTACTTCAAAAAAATTGAGAATAGTCTCAGTGGGGAAGGACTAAGATAAAGGAAAACTGGAAAAGACTTCTAGAAGTAGGTAGTTTTCTAGCTGAAACTTAAAGGAAGCTAGAGAAGCTAGAAGGTAGAGACAAAAAGGGAGAGGGGATAAATTGAAAAGTATTACAAAATAATTTTAAGTTTAAAATAGAGAATAAATTGAGGGAAAAAAAGCACTGGCACTGGCACTGGACAAATTTATGAAGTAGTTAAAATTTATCTTTAGCTCTCACTCCAGGTATCCCTTTCTTTCTATTTTTAAACTATCATGTGTTTTGTTTTTGGCACATCTCATAAAGCCAGTATCTTCCTTGTCTAACCTTGAATAATAATCCTAAAACTCACTTCATGGAACTATTTTGATATCAGAAAGACAATGGAGTATACAAAAACAACAACAAAACAAAAAACAAACAAACAAACAAAACACTGGACATGAAGTTTTGACAAATCTGGTAGCAAATCCATCTCTGACAATTACTAGCTATATGACTATGAACAATTCTCTTAAGCTGGATTTGCTTCTGTCTTTTTATCTGCAAAGATGTATTGTGATACCTGGGATATAGAAATCTTAAGTTTTATTTTTCTTTCATGAATCTTTTTGGCAATCTGCTGAAGCCTATAGATTCCTTCTCAGCATAATGTTTTTAAATAAATAAGCCATATAGCTTCTCTGTACTTACATTTTCTTCTTCTGTAAAATGTGGGAGTGGGGGAGTCAGGGGAGGTGACCTCTAAGGTCCCTTTAACTCTAAATCTGTAAAGCTTCTAGAGCCTCAGTTTTCTCATCTGTTAAAAGGGTGGTTGTAGTAACAGTAATAGAAATACTATTTTCATTCTCCTACTTCCCAGAGTGAAAAAGTGCTTGGCAAACCTTAAAGTGATGTATAAATTGGAGTTATTATTATACTCTCCAAAATATGAATGGTCTATGTGATTGGACTATAAAATATTCCTTAAAAAGAAAACACCTGGAAATGTGTAGCTCACGTTTTTTTAGCTAAACCTAATTGTAAGTAACTCTCAGAATGTTTTCCTTCTTACTGGTCTCTCTGATAGAGACACTGGTGTTATTGCTAGATGGAATGTAGTTATTCTAATTGGAATGTGACTATGATATCCAAACAGTACACACTTCAGTCTTACAAAACAGTCATTATTTTTTGCTTCAGTGCTTAAAAAAAAAGAATATTTTATAAATTAATTGTCCCTGGGGATGTAACTGAATTTTAGTTATTTTGATATATATTTATAAAAACTCAATAACATAAATTCAAAAATTTAATTATTCAAAAAATCAATCATTTCATCAATGTGGATGCTTCCTATATAAAATTTATATACAACTCCTCCTTACCATAGTTTTGTTGTTGTTCAATCATTTCTGACTCTTCATGATGCCCTTTGGTGTTTTGTGATTTGTGATTTGCACTAAAGTGATTTTTCTTCTCTGGCTCATTTGACAGATGAGGAAGCTGAGGCAAATAGCATTAAGTGACTTATGCTGGGTCACACAGCTAGTATCTCAGGCCAGATTTGACCTCACAAAGGAGAGCCTTCTTGACTCCATCACTCTATTCACTGTACCACACATCTCTCCTACATTTCCTCTCTTATAACAGATTATTTTTTTTTGAGTTGCTGTGGTAAACAAACAATAACTCCACCATTATCTGTTGTCCAACTTTGTAATGATGAACCTCTTTGAATTTAACTTGGTTGGTTCTTAGACATTAAACACATATTCCTTTCCAAGGCCCATAATTGAAATCTTTAAAGACCTGTTTCAGAATGGATACCTTTGCAAACAAAGGTTACCTCCACTTCAGGATGAAGTATAAGAATAGAAGTTGAGGAGATATAGAAGTAATACAGTATATTGTAAAGAGCACTTGATTTGATACCAGAAGACCTGAATTCAAATCTTGTCTTGTTAATTGTTTGTTACTGAGTAAGGATCTGTATTGAAGCTTCTATTTTCTAAATTGTTGGACCTGTGATAGGGCAATGTTTTCATGCTCTAAATGGAATTTCTCAATAATATTTTATTTTTATGTAGTCATTTATATAGAGTTAATCTTAGTATACCTTAAGAGGTAGGTGTTAGAACATAGGCTTTTAACTCGATATGATTCACTGGCATAGGCAGGCAGTTGGAAAGTTCAGCTTTTCCCCAATGAAATATCTCCATGGGCCTCTTTTTCCTATCTATAAAATGAGGAAGTTGAACTTTGAGATCTTGTTCTCTTTTTAGTCTGTGACCCTGTGAAAAACAAAACAAATATACTTGAGATGTTTCAATCTGAAATTCTGAGATTAGTGGAATTGAGTATTTCTTGGGAACTGTTATTTGAAAAGAAAACAATTTTTTCGTTCATTTAAAGCTGCATAAATACATTTGCGACTTTGGCAATTATCTTTCATCCTGAAACTATGGAGAAAGGACAGTCATTCCAGAATTTGTGAATACAGGTTGACTGGCCTTATTTAAAGTTTTAAGAAGTAGGTTTTACCCACAACCTTCCAAGTGTCCAGAGCTTTCTTTCTGCCCAAAGTACCTTGCTACCCTGCTCAGATCCTATACTTACTTACTCAGATCCTTACTCTTCCCTATAATACTGCAAACTCCAAGATTATTTCATTCTGACAGTATGAATGATTTTAACTACTTGTCAAGAGGAGAGTATGAAGATTTAACTAATTGACACTAAAACATGAATACTTAGCTACTCTCCTTAATACCTCCTAGAGTTATTAAAACAATCTCTACTTGGTAACCAGCTGTACAGTACTATCTTATTGGTTCTATCATTATTCTAAGTGTATTAATTTTATATTGTTATATTCCTATGACAATAGAGACCTTGGAAAAAAATAGGATCTGTATTTTATGTCTCTTTTCTATCTTCCAGAAAGCCAATGAATCTATTATTGAATAATGTCTGAATGTTGAGATTTGAATGAAAAATCAAGATATGAAAGATCAAAATCACACCTTTTATTTTCATTTTTGGTTCTTTATTGTAGACAAGAAAAATGGCAGATCACTCAGCCACCCAGAGAGCTGCCTCCAATATTGTCTTGTAAGGAGTTCACTTTTGAAACAATTGTGAGTAGTTCCAGCAATAGAATGGGATAACATATTTCTGCTGTTTATAATATCACCATCTATATCTTCAAATCTGACTTTAACTAATTGACACTAAAACATGAATACTTAGCTACTCTCCTTAATACCTCCTAGAGTTACTAAAACAATCTCTACTTGGTAACCAGCTGTACAGTATAAGTAATGAGTATGTGTATAACGTACATAGTGTCCCAAAGGCTTTAATAGCAGATCAATATAATCTTTCAAGGGAAATACCCTAAAAACCAAAAAGAAACATTTAAATATGAAACCCTTACAGGCATATGGGAGAATCATGGGGCTCAGGGACAAGAAGGAAAAGGTTTATGCAAATTAGAGAGGGGAAAAATAATTTTTCCACCTTACATGACTTATAACTGCACTAAGATTTTGGGACATCCGATATTCACATGTGGGCAACTAAGTGGTACAATGGATTAAGTGCCAGACCTTGAGTCTCCCTGAGCTCAATTCTGGCCTCAGAGACTTACTAGTTGTATGATCCTGGGCAAGTCACTTAACCCTATGTGCCTCAGTTTCCTCATCAGTAAAATGAACTGGAGAAGAAAATGGCAAATCATCCCAGTATCTTTTCTCAAGAAAATCTCAAGTGGGTCATGAGGTCAGACATGACTGACTATCAATATCTACACATTGGGTATAATGAATACGTACATCTCATATTTTCCCAATGTTAAAGTGCTCGGCAAATATCAACTATTATTAACATCATCATCATTTATTTCTTAAAAAAGATCTGTTATTTCACTGACATAGGGAACTTCCAGTGAGGAAATTCCCTCCATCAATGTGGATTGGCACCAGGCTTTCTAGACTTGAATAATTGTCTGAGACTTGGAGACTCAGCCTGGGACACAATCAGTCAGAGACAGACTGGAATCCATTATTACTATCATGTTGTTGTAGCAGTGCAAATAACAGGCAAGAAGAAAAGGAAGGAAATAAGTATTTATTAAGCATCTACTGTGTGCCAGACTCTGTGCTAAGTGATTTGCAAATGTTATCTCATTTGATTCTCACAGCAATCCTGGGAGGTAGGAATCATTATTGTATACCTGTTTTACAGTAGGGGAAACTGAGGCAAATAAAAGTGTGATAAAGGGACTAGAGTCACACAGTGAGAAGTCAGGTTTGAACTCTGGTGTTCTTGACTTCAGGTCCAGTGGTCTGTCGCCAGTCTCCAGTGCCAGATTCCCCAATGGTCATGGCTTCTTTGAGGGAACCCAGCTCTGGTCATCCTCCATGTTGACCATAGACACAGATAGAAAGATAGAGACAAAAAGAGACAGAAAGGCAGTGAGACAGAGGCAGAGCTAGAGAGAAAGACAAAGACACCTATAAAGAGAAGGGAAACAGAGAGAAAGCTCAAAAACCTTAAATATGATTCCCATAGGGTAGAGATATAGAAGAACCATTGTTTTTAGGCTGGTAACATCACAATCTGGAGATGGAACTGCTGAGTGGGTTTAATGGCCTATTGCCATGATGGTCTGTGCCAAAAAGGAGAGTGACTAAAACTTGCAATCCCTCCCTTAAGGTGGAGTCAATTGATTTCAAATAAGTTCCTTGCAGTACTACTAGCTAGTCCTACCACTTGAGCTGGTTTTCATCCATGTCCTGGAGTATACACATGCCACCAGAGAGCACTAATTGTGAGGAGTCTTTGTAGATGGATTGACGCTTTCCAGTTCCCTGAATCACTACAATGAGTCATGTTTAATAAACATGTAGCACCTACTTCCTCTGGTATGACATCAGACATACTTGATGAACTTGAACTTCCACAAGGAAAATAAACAAATTTTGGGGGAAAAAAAAAAGAAAAAAAAATAAGGGCAAAGAATTAGAAGTAATGTCTGCTGAACAAAGATTTCATTCTTTGCCCTGAATTTTTTAGCTTGAAAGATGAAGAGAGCGTCAAACTGAATGAAATAATAGTTTTGTGGAACTGAGGATGTTCCCAGGTGATGTTACATAATAACACAACCACTTTTGAATAAAAAAGAAATTCTGAATACTTTAAGATTTTAGCCTTAAATATTTCTTAACCTAGGCCAGTGTCTAGAATTGTGTGTGTGTGTGTGTGTGTGTGTGTGTGTGTGTGTGTGTGTGTGTGTGTGATTTCAGCAGTATGGGGAACTCCTAATGATAAAACTCTACAAATGTTTTTATTAAGTTGTATTAGTCATGTATGATGCAATTCCATTTGGGATTTTCTTGGCAAAGATATTGGAGTAATTTTCCATTTCCTTCTCCAGCTCATTTTACAGACGAGGAAACTGAGGTAAATAAGGTTAAGTGACTTGTTTATGGTCATATAGTTTGTAGTGTCAAAATTAGGTTTGGAACTCAGTAAGATGAGTCTGCCTGACTCCAGACCTAGGACTTCATCCACTGAGCACCAAGCTGCCCCAGATATTGTTCAGTTGTGCTCCACTTTTCATGACTCCATATGGGGTTTTCTTAGCAAAGATACCAGAGTGGTTTGCCATTTCCTTCCCCAGTGGATCAGGCAAATAGGGCTTAAGTGATTTGCTCAGAGTCACATAGCTAGTGAATATTTGAGTCAGGGATTTCCTGACTCTAGATCCAGCACTCTATCCACAGAGCCACCTAGTTTATCAATACCTGTCAAAAATGCCCTACTATTTGTGGGTTTAGAATATTGCCTGCAGCATTAAGAGATCAAGTGATTTGCCTAGGGGCACACAGCAATATGTATTGTAGTTGGGCCTTGGATTCACATCTTTCTAAGTAGCTTTTTCATGTTATGTATGGAAAAAAACAATTTCACACTGTAATTTTTAAAAAATTTGACTTGGGAGTAACAGGCAGTACAGTGAATAAAGCATTGGAGCTGGAGTCAGGAGGATCTGAATTCAAATCTGTCCTTAGACTGTATGACCTTGAGCAAATCATTTAATCTCATTTTCTCCAAATGAAAAAAAAATTTTTATTTAACTACAGTAATGAGGGATTAAATATTAATATGTTGAAGAGATTAAAAGGGAAGAAAGGAAAATGGAAAAGACAAAAGGATTGCATCACCCCTTTAGGAAGGTAAAGGAAAAAGAGAAAAAATGAGTTAGAAATAGATAAAATTCCACAGGAAAAAAAATCAATTTTCATTTATTTTATCTCCATATTAAAGATGAAAATACCTGAAGTGAATAAATTTACTAAGTTTCCATGGAAAAAGCTGTCTTCAGCTTGATTTATTATGAAGGGGAGTACACTCTAATCTAATCCAACAGACATTTGTTAAGTGACTACTATGTGCTGGGCAGAGGGCTAAATGGCTCACAAAGTATAGAGTCTGGAGTTATTAGTCTCTACATGGATGTCTGGTCTCAGATACTTCCTATTTGTGATCCTGGGCCAGTCACTTAATCCTGTTTGACTGAGTTTATAAAATGAATTGGAGAAGGAAATAGCCAACCACTTCAGCATCTTTGCCAAGAAAATCCCAAATGGGATCACAAATAGAGGGAACTGAAATGATAACAAACTCTGGGAATAAAAAGAAAGGCAGTCTCTTCCCTTAAAGATTTTATAATCTAATGGGGTGGACGAGGAGAAAGAAGAAAACACACAAAAGGAGTCAAGAAGTAGGTGGGTGTGAATGGATCATCTAGGGAGTAGAAAGAAAAGGTAGGACAGCAGTGTGGAGAGAGCCTCCAAATCTGGTGTCTGCCCTCTGTACTGGGAGGAGTTTGGTACTCTCTCCTCCAGATGGAAGTAGATCTGTCGAGACTAGAGACAGCTGCACCAGGATGAGATTATAGGTGATGAGTTTAACCTGGAAGAGGCATCTGGTTCAATGTGGAGTTGAAAAAAACCTGACAGGGCAGCAGATACAAAGTGGATACTTAACTGATTATGGGATCCATTGGGAAAAGAAAGAAAGTTAGAAATTTAATTCTTTTGGAGGCCAGTTGATACTTCTCCAATTAGTGACAAATTGAATCCCTAACATTTTCTGATCAATCGCAGCATAAAAGTGAACTGTGCTTGCAATATAACAACTTTTTTGTAGCTCTTTACAAATGTTATCTCTTTTGATCCTTACAACAATTTTGTGAAGTGAATGTGAGTCTTATCCCCTTTTTCAGAGGAGGAAATTTAGGCTATGTGAGTAAGTAACTTGCCTAGAGTCACACATCTAGTATATGACTAAGAATCTGAACTCATATTTCCTGACTCCAGGTTCAACAACTTTTTTTGTTACCTAGCTGCCTAATAAAATATATGATAGGTGCTTTATAAATCTTTGTTGAATTAGAGTGAATCATGAGGAGTTTCTGAGTCTCTGTAGCATCCTGATCTTCCTTCTTTACATGTTTCAGTTTGTTACTCCTTCCAAAATAGGTCGCAGAAATACTCCAGATGTTCTCTAACAAAGGAAGTTCACTGAGGGACTATTATCCCCCTCCCTGATCTGTGGTATTTCTTTTGATCAACCTCATCATGTTTCAGACCAAGTGAGCCTGTGAAATAACTTATTGAATTTTAAATTTTCAGACATCAAGAAGGTAGTGAAAACTCATTTAAATGCAAAGAGGAAGAAAAGGGGGAAAGGAAAGATGGAGCCTGTAGGAGGAGAAAAAAAATCAAATAATGAGGTGTCACAACTTCAAAAAGTTTGAGATTTACAGCTATATCTTATTTCATTGAATTTATAAATCCCTTTTAATCTATTTCTCCTCTCCATTTAATTTCCATTTAATTTCCAGACCCCCAGTCTCACTATTCATTATTTGTAAATATGGACTTTAAACTATGAGGAAATAAATGGCACAAAATAGGAGAATGTTTATTGCAGGTGTTCATATTAACATGTTCTTTATTACAGATTCCAAACCCAAGAAGGCCCTCAATGACAACCATGATTACTCAAAAGGAATCATAGTAGCAGGCCACCTAGGTAAAAACAAATGGATAAGACCAATACTTTGTAAACATTTTTGGTCATGTACTCTTATAACTTATGTGAATGTTGTTTTTGTTGTAGAATTGTGTCTGATTTTTTATGACCACATTTGGTGTTTTCTTGGCAAAGATATTAGAGTTCTTTATTATTTCCTTCTCCAGTTCATTTTATAGAGAAGCAAATAAGATTAAGTACATGCAACTAGTACATGTCTGAGGCTAGACTTGAACTCAGGAAGATGAATCTTTCTGATTCTAGGTTCATCACTATCCATTGCACCATGTAGCTAAAGCATATGAATATACTACTGTCCTAATAATGACATGCATTATATAATTGGAAATCAATAAAAGATGAGTTAAAGATGAAATAATATTTAATTGTAGGGTCAGTTGGGAGTTACTGAGTTAGGAATTGGGAGAATGACATGGTCAGATCTGTACTTGATGAAAATGACTTTTGTAGCTCTGTTGAGGATAGATGTAAGTGGAGATAGACGAGACAGAAACCAGTTAGGAATCTATTACAATAGAGGTGATTAGGCTTTGAACTAAAGTGGTAGCTGTATAAACAGAGAAAAAAAAGACAGATGTGAGAGATGGTATGGAAGGACAAATGACAAGTTTGGCAACTCCTTATAATTAGAAGGGTAAGTGAGTGAGGAATTGAGAATTACACCAAAATTATGAATCTGGTGGAAGATATACATAATAGAAAGCTCAAGTTCTGATACTGGTACCTATGAAATATAAAAAGATATTGAGATGATAATAAAATACTGAAGAATAATTCAGTTTTTCTAGTTGTTCTTTCTTAATTTGAAAATTCAATTCAATAAACGTTTATTAAATTAATTCTACATGAAAATTACTATGGTAGGCATTAAGGAAACAAAGGGAAAAAAATCAATCTTTGCTGTCAAAAGATTTTACATTATACTTGGATTAGGCAGAATCCAAGCATTAACTATTATTCAGAGTGTCTTTATTTTCTTATCAGAAAGCAGTCATCTGTATGGGTTTATTTCCCATCTTTTAGTCCTGGATTCATGCAAGACTCCCCTCTTTCACTTGATAGCTCTTCTCCTTCACTTTCCTATGTCTAATTGCCAAACCCTGCCAATTTTTCCTCCACAGTGTCTCCATTCCTTTGTTTCCATGGCTACCCTCAAATTCAGGTTCCCATCATTTCACACCTGGATTTTACAATAATTTCTTAGCTAGACTTTCAACTTTAATCCTATCCTTGTTTATACCACCTTGCCCACTTACCATTAAATTTTCAGTAGTTAATCAAATAACACAAATGAAACTCTTATTATTTGCCAACATTGTGCTATTAATAATGAATTATTTATTACTATAAATATAAATAATTATTACCCTCTCTGTGCCATGTATGGTGCTAAGTTCTGAGAATAGAGATACAAAAAAATACAGTCCCTCTCCTCAAGGAACTGAAAATGTATTTATTTTTATTAAATCTGTTTATTTTCAAAACATATGCATAATTTTCAGCATTCATCTTTGGAAAACCTTGTGTTCCAATTTTTTCCTTCCTTTCTCCTACTCCTTCCCCTAGATAGCAAGTAATCCAATATGTTAAACATGTGCAATTCTTCTATACATATTTCCACAATTATCATGGTGCACAAGAAAAATCAGATTAAGAAGAAAAAAAATGAGAAAGAAAACAAAAAGTAAACAACAACAACAACAACAAAGGTGAAGAATACTATATTGTGATCCACATTTATTCCTGATAATTCTCTTCTGAATGCAGATGACTTTCTCCAACACACCACTGGAACTGGCCTGAATCACATTGATGTTAAAGAGAGCTGTGTCCATCAGAATTGAGCATTGTATAATCTTGCTATTGCTGTGTCAAGTGTTCTCCTGGTTCTACTCACTTTACTTAGCATTAAGAAATGACAATTTAATAGGGAAGATAACACATAGAAAAACTGAAAAGCAGGGATAAGTGAAAGGTATCTGGTGGGGCACAAGGATGGAAAAGTAGGGAGGTGAAAGAAATCCAAAATAAGTGTGAACAGATAGGAAATGAGATTTCTGTTCTATCCCACCCCACCCCAATCAGAAGGGCAGGTGTGAGGACCAAATCTGATTGGTGCTGGAAAATGAGATTTCCCAATGATAGCGTAACTGGGAGTATGAGGGATAAATCAAAAAAGTCCAAAAGGAGTGCAACTGGAGCAGAATTAGCTTTCCTAAATTACTGCTTCTCTCATCTAACTCCTTTACTCAAATGTTTCCCTGTTGCTTATAGAATTAAATCTTAGCTCCTAAGCCTGGCATTTAAGGCTCTTTATTACTTCTTAACCTAAAATATATTCAGAAGTTCCCCAGCATAGTCCTTGTAGGCAAGTCTCTGAACACATTTTCTATAACTATTTTGTACATTTCTATCTTCAATTTAATACTGCAAACATTTATTAAGTGCTTACCATCCGCAAGGAATTATACTGGGCCACAGATTTCATGCTAGTGTGATTCTAGGCTTATATAATTGCTTATTACATCCCCACAAACACACAAACACAAAGCTTTCTTGCTTGTAATGTTTTTCTTTCTTTTTTGCTCCATCTGCTGATATCTTATATTTTCTTTAAGCCTGCCTCAAGCCAGCTTTGGTATATTTGCTGGCTCCTAAATCAGCAGATGTGTTCAAATCCCAATTTGTCATTTACCAGCTGTGTGACCTGGGCCAAGGCACTTATACTCTGCAAGCTTTGGTTTCCTTATTTGTAAAATGCTGATAATAGTTCTTAGCCCAAACAAGGCTATTATATGGATTAAATAAAATAATAGCTATAAAGTATTTTGAGTTCAACGGTAAAGTATGATGTAAGAGTCAGACATTTCATGAATTCTTCTGTAATTACTCTTTAAGGCAACCTTTTCCCTTTAAAAGATTCTCTCAGTACTTGTCCATATATTACATATCACCTAATCAAACACTTACTAATATGTTATCTTAAAACTATTCTAGATGTTTTATTTCTCCAAATGAAATGTAAGCTTCCCAAAGACAGGAACCACATTTTTTATTTCCTTTGTATCTGCCATAGCACCTAGTAAAGAGGCTTGTATATTAAATGCTTTTAAAAATTGTTGGATGAACTTTCATATACAAATATATATATACATACATAAATACAAATGTGTTTATATATGTGTGTGTATATGGATATAAAAAGTTTCCAAAAATATATATACACATATAGTTGTGTTATGTATATATGTATGTAAATATATGTGCATACATTATCATATGTGCATATAAATAAATACTTATGACAGAGGGAGGGGGAGATAAAAGAAGATGAAGGGAGAGAAGAGAAACAGAGAGAAACACACACAAATACACATACATACACACACACACACACACATATACACACATAGAGAAAAATCTGAAAACATGGATATCTTACTCTTTACCATTGCATTCATTCAGTGAACTCCATGACTTACTTGATTGAAGGTATAGAAACAGTGGTTCTTTCTGTTATTGTTTCAGTCATGTCTGGCTCTGTGACACTATTTGGGGTTTTCTTGGCAGAGATATTGAAGTGGTTTGCCATTTCCTTCTCCAGACCATTTTACAGATGAGGAAACTGAGGCAAACAGGGTTAAGTGACCTGCCCAGGGTCATACAGCTAGTAACTGTTGAGATCACATTTTAACTCAGATCTTCCTGACTCTAGTTTTTGAACCCAGTAGTTAGGTGGTACAGTAGATAGAAAGTCAAGAAGATTAAACTTTCTGAGTTTAAATTTGGTCAGACACAATTGAAAAATAACAGAAACAGTGTTTAAGATAATACAAAAAATGTTTGTGAGAAATCAATGTCCCTGATCATATAGATCTCAGAGTAATTAAAGAAAAATAAAATCCCTTATTTTACTAGTAACATGCCAGAAGGAAATGTAGATAAGACCAATAATTTTAATTTCCTTTTCTAGCCATGATTATCATGAGAAACAACCAAAGCAATAGGAATTAAACTATCTTGGACATTATATAAAATTATTAGAAACTTGGAGTGAACCTGGAGACTTATTTTGTAGAGTTCAACATTCCTAGGAGGGAACCAGAAATAGACAGCTGGGAGTGACTCAGACTTAGCTATTATGACCACAGAGTCCAGCTGCCATGATACATAACCAATTCTAGAATATCATACCTATGTGAGATGAACAGCACTAAACCAAAAAATGGTGAAAAAACTACTAAACATTATCCCAAAGAACTTATATCGAAATAGACTGCCCTCCTTCTGAGAGAGGATGAACTTAGTGTAGATTTAGATTTGGCCTTAGCTAATACAAAAATTTATTTTGCTTGATTATACATGTTTGCAAAAGAGGCTTTGTTTTTGTTTCTTGCTTTCTCAATGGGGTAGGGAAGGGAATGGGACAAAGTGGCTATGGGGAGGCAAGAATGAATTACTTTAATTTGAAAGTAAAATAATATTGAATTGAATGTTTGATGTGATGTTGGGGCTATTTACTATTCAATCAATTCTTGTTTTACATTGCTAAAATAAAAGATAAATTCACTATGCATAGACATAGTGAATCAATAATTTATGACAATTAATTTCCTTTCATTATTTTCCTTTTTTATTTTTACCTTACTGACTTGATTGGTCAAGAATACTTTTATTGGCTAAATCATCTCTCTATTCGAGACATCATCCCAGTTCAGATTTTCATCACCTCCCATATGGCCTATTGCAAAGGTCTTTTCAGCTAACTCCATATTTCTTTATTCCTATCATTGTTGCCAGACCTTTTTTTTTGTAAATTAAGTTCATTTTAGAGCTGTGTTCTGGGATGAACTTGTCTCAAGTCAATGGCTCCAGTAATTTAGGATCCATTTTGAAACAATAGGTCATTCAACATTTAATAAAAAGAGATTTACTTAGCCATAGCTAGAGAAGGATATTCAACCAGGATAGACTTGAGGAAACCAAATTGATCTAGTTGAATGAAAGTCCCTAATCTGAGTTGCCCTTCATGATCCACCCTCTAAGCATCAAAATGCCCTTAGAGCTGAAGTGGGGTGATAAGGAAGTGATTTTAGATCCTGAGCCAATCAAATCTTGAAGAAGCTCTTATTTCCTTTTAAGGAAAAATTTGCCTAATTTGTATGGGGGCAGAGGTTAAAATAATACTCTTACCAAAATCTGGAAGAAATTTTAATGGTCTAATACCATAGAGGAGAACACTGAGGTCCAGAGAGTTAAGTGAGATGTGTGTCATCACATAATAGTCATATTAGTCACATGATTATAGGTCAGAGCTAGAGCAGGGATCTTAATGCAGGAGGTTATGGAAAGGTTTTTTTGTTTTTTGTTTTTAAATCTTACCTCTCCATTCTGATTGGCTGTGAGTAGCTAGCAAAACATGTTGATTGTCCCTTGCAAAGTTAAGTCATGACAAAATCCATTGAGGAGTATTATTGGGATTCATCTGTTTATGAGCATATAAATCACTGGGATTTTTGACTCTAGAAAAAGTTTGATTTTCCTTAGTCTAAATCTGTCCATATGCCAGGTATCTATCCTCTTTCTGACCTTCACTCTTTGGTCAACATGATTATTTCCTGTTTACATGGCTAATCTAGGTTTTGTGCTGCTAGTGTTTGTGACTAATATGTTTCGCCTTTTGAATTAGAACTAAATAAGCCTACCTATAATTTGAGTTATTTTGAAATAGACTCACATCTGTTTTCTCTTCCTGGTTTGGGTGAGGCAGACAATGTTCATAGCATCATTGCTTTTGGAGGTGGAAGGGGAATGTACACTTCTTCCTGGCTCTCATTTTGAAGAGGACAAAGCTAAGCCCCTAACAGGATAAATGACTTGTCCACAGTCATACCTATAGTAAATATAAAAGCCAGGCTTTGAATTCCGGTCCTCTGAGTCTGGTCCTGCTGGAGGTTAGAAAGGATGGATATTAGAAGAATATACTTATTAGGATTTCTTTAGCAGTAAGAAAAGGATTTATTTTGAGGATTGATAAAAAATTCTGAAACGCATTGAAATCTATAGACAAATTTCACTTACATTGATTCTTTTTTGAAACAGCTCAATTCTCCAGGGCACATCAAACCTGTTCATTTAGATAATGCAAACTATCCTAATGGTAGTTTTCTCAACGTTATGCGTTTCTGAGTACACCCTAGAGATACCTGAAACCCTGTGAAAATCAACATTGACATAAAAAAATATATATATTTCTCTTTTGGCAACTTGCTGAGAACAGATTTGGTCTCAAAAGTTGGAGTAGTGATACACCCTACATAGCTAAAATAGGGAGTATAACTGTATGTCTCTGGTCCTGATATTTTATTTCTATAGAGGCAACTTGGCCACATGAGAATGTCCAAGAATTCTTAAATAAGGAGCATGTGGCCTATATGGGGCCTGAGGTAAGTATAACAGGACTTTCTTTCATCTATTTGAAGGTTCTTCTGATAATAAAAATACTTCACCTTTTTTGCTCCCTGATGCCTGAGATTGTACCATTAGGATTTTGCTCTTTTGACAAAAAGAAGTTTTTGGACTTAAGAGTAACTCACACTAATGAAATCACAAGTAAAAAAGAAAAAGAAAGAAAGAAATGGTCTAATTGAGTTTGATGTGGTTACTATTAGTGATCCATTATAATCAAAGAAAGTGAACTTTTGTAGATCTCATATTCTTAATTTCCAATATAAGATCCTAGAATCAAAGCATCACGTACGGATGGAACACACCAGGATTGTATTTATATGTAATTTTGACAGGGTTCCTTAAAAGTCAATGCTTGCCCTTGGTCAATATTGAAACCGCTGAGATTCGAAATGTGTTCAGTTGCCCAGGAAACTGCCCCTTCATGGAAGAACATAACTTTGTTCATGAGGGGAAGTCTTAATGCTGGATCTCTCACTGTCAGTAGACTAGACAGTATGTGTGGTCCTGGTATTTTGTTTCTATAGAGGCATCTGACCATGATGTGTGAATTCTTAAGAATTCTTAAATAAGGAGCATGTGGCCTACATGTGGCCTGAGGTAAGTATAACAGAGCTGATTTTCATCTGGCTCTGCATCGCAGTATTTATACCTCCTGACTACATGATTTCACTTACAGGAGACTATTAAGCATCAAAAACCCATGTCTCAAGGGAGGTGTGGTCTTCTCTCATGGTTCATAACACTTTTTCCAAAATGAAATGTAGACTGTATGGCAAGCTGAGAGTAAAGGCTAATTAGAATAGCTGAGCTCCCAATGTAAGTTTCAAAGATAGTTCTGGTTGAAAAACCAATGTTAGTCTGATACTTCTTTCAGAGGAATCTAGTTAGAAGGACTTGAGGGGAAGAGAAGGGTAGGTAAATTCTGGATTCATCCCAAGAGACCTTGGAGGGGGGAGATTTTTAGGCTGCTCTTTGAAAATAGAAGTCTAAGTGATAGTTCTGTTAAACCCCATAGCATGGGATGAATTCTAATAGGTTCCCAAAGTTCATCCTTGTTTTAACCTGATTTTACATGGAATTGGGTGGAGTATGATAGAAGTCTTTTCAGTCTTCAGTGATGATTAATCTGAATGTCGGCATGTTGCTTCCCTGGTATGTGCCAAAAGGAGAATATAAAAAACTTATATATTTGAGGAATACCTATTTAGCATAAAATATATCAACTGGTATTATCTTTGGATATTGCCAGAGTTTTCTCTAAATACCTTCTATGGGCAGTTGCTTTATTATAAGAGCATAAGATTTAGAGTAGGAAGAAACCTTATTGATCAAGCAAGCAAGCAATAAACACTTAATAAGCACCTAATATGTGCCAGGAAAAATACTAAGTGCTGGTTATACAAAAAAAGTCAGAAGATATCCCTGATCTCAAATAATTCACAATCTAATGAAGATCATAGAATCACAAATGTAAGGCTTAAAAAGACTTTAGAATTTCTTCCTCCATTTTATGCATGAGAAAATTGAGGCATAAGGAGGTTAAGGGAGTCATATGGTATTATCGCTAGATAACACTAGCTAACTAGAATCAGGTAGTCAATAATCAATAAGCATTTATTAGGGGCTTACTATGTACCAGGTACTGTAGAATGTGCTCCAGATAAAAGGAAGGCAAAAGATAGTTTGTGTTCATAGTCTAATAGTGGAGAACATTGGAGGATTCGTCCAAAGTCTTCCTGATGTCAAGTACATTGCTAGATCCACAAGGCCAAGAGTGTTTCTTAGGATGGATTTTTGTGTTTCAAGCCTAATGGTAGAAACTACCAGCTAGGTAGATGAGGTCATTTGGGAATATATCTAGCTGTAGCTGTATGACAGGAAGCCCAACTCAGGACATTTTTAGAAATAATTTTATATTTCTGACCAGCAGGACGAATACAGACAGGTTTGGAAAGACTTACATCAACTGATGCTGAGTGAAATGAATAGAACCAGAAGATCGCTGTACACTTCAATGCTGTATGAAGAGGTATTCTGATGGAAGTGGAAATCTTCAACATAAAGAAGATCCAACTCACTTCCAGTTGATCAATGATGGACAGAAACAACTACACCCAGAGAAGGAACACTGGGAAGTGAATGTAAATTGTTAACACTACTGTCTACCTACCCAGGTTACTTATACCTTCGGAATCTAATACTTAACGTGCAACAAGAAAATTGGATTTACTCACATATATTGTAACACATGTAAAATGTATGGGATTGCCTGTCATCTAGGGGAGGGAGTAGAGGGAGGGAGGGGAAAATCTGGAAAAATGAATACAAGGGATAATGTTATAAAAAAAATTACTCATGCATATATATTGTCAAAAAATTTTTTATAATTATAAAATAAAAAATTCACTGGAATATTATGACATTGCTTCCCTGATGTCATGGTCAACTTCAAGAATAACAATAGGACAAATAACAATACTATGTAATAGGTACATTGCCAGAATCTGAGGATTTTAAGAGAGCCAAATAGATGAATATACATTTTATTTATATAAAATTTATTTTGTTAATAATTTCTGAATGATAGAACTCAAACTATCTCACTGTTAATGGAGAATCCCCCTCCTTGCAGAGACCAAAAACCATGAATTCAGGTCACTCCTCAGATTTTTTTTAATTTTAATTTTTCAAATTAAATTTTATAATTATAACTTTTTTTGACAGTACATATGCATGGGTAATTTTTTACAACATTATCCCTTGTACTCCCTTCTGTTCCGAATTTTCCCCTCCTTCCCTCCACCCCCTCCCCTAGATGGCAGGCATTCCCATACATATTAAATATGTTATAGTATATCCTAGATACAATATATGTGTGCAGAACCGAATTTTGTTGTTGTTGTTGCAAAGGAAGAATTGGATTCTGAAGGTAAAAATAACCTGGGAAGAAAAACAAAAATACAAACAGTTTACACTCAGTTCCCAGCGTTCCTTCTCTGGGTATAGCTGATTCTGTCCATCATTGATCAATTGGATCTGAGTTAGATCTTGTCTTTGTTGAAGATATCCACTTTTATCAAAATACATCCTCATATGGTATTGTTGTTGAAGTGTATAATGATCTCCTGGTTCTGCTCATTTCACTCAGCATCATGTTCATGTAAGTCTCTCCAGGCCTCTCTGTATTCCTCCTGCTGGTCATTTCTTACAGAACAATAATATTCCATAACATTCATATACCATAATTTACCCAACCATTCTCCAATTGATGGTCATCCAGCTCCAGATTTGAAACTGACTTTCATCTCTGTTTCAGCAATGGGCTCTAATCAGAACTTTGCCTTTTTCAGACCTTTAAAAGCAGGGTTAAGTTTGCAGTTTAGGGAGTGTGTGTGTATCTTTTTGTATTGGTGGATGGGAAGACAACAAGTGGTAGATCTAAACACGTGCTCAGTCATATGATGGAAAGAGTTATGTAATATCTAAGGAAGAGGTTTCAGGGTGGAGTGGATGAGAAGAAATGAGGTAGAGCAGAATTTGCTTTTACCCTTGTGATTCTGTGAAAAGAAGACAATTAAAAAATCCCCCAAAACTTTCAGGATTACTTATATTCCAAGAACAAATATAGGGTCTCCTAAAATTCTTATTTTTAAGCTACTAAACCTTAAAACTGCTTTAAAATCAAGTTAAGATATTAAGTACTATATATCTATTTATTAAATAATAGTTATCTGCTGTATTGTGGTACTCAATTTTTTGGTAGCTTTGGAAGATCTTTTGAAACGTGTAGCTACATAGTAATGTGTATAGAATTACTATTTAAATCCAGTCTTTTACATTTACTAGCTATAGGACTCTGGGCAAGTCATTTAATCCCTGTTTCAGTTTCCTCATCTGTAAAGTGGGAAGGGAATATATATAATATTTGTATATCGTACCTACTATGTGCCAATCACTTTTATACAAATATCTCATTTGAGTCTCATAACAACTTTGCAAGATAGGTGCTACTAATAGCTCTATTTTTATAGTCGAGGAAAATGAGGAAGTAGAGATTGTAACATGCCCAAATTCAGTTAATAAGTGTCCGATGCTGGATTTGAACTCAGGTCTTCAGGCTTAGCACACTACTATCCCACCAGCTATCACAATTACACAATTACCCTTACATATAATGGATATACAAATAATGTCTATATCCCTAGTTGTGAGGGAAGATTAAGGTACTTGTAAAGTGCTTTGCGAACCTTAAAGCACTGTTATAAATTCTAATTGTTATTATTTTTTAATTATTAATTGGGGGGCGTTGGAAGGATGGTGGGGAGATGGGATGGACCAGGATGTGAGGTGGGAAATTCAGTTTTGTTTAGAAGCCATCCCTGCTTTCAAAGATTCACTCCATAACTCCACATGGTCTCTTTGCTAAATATGAAACTGTCCATAAAAATAACACCCTTCTTTAGTAGCTGTCAATAACACTTTTGTTCCCTTTGAAAGAATTGTCCCAGTTCTGAGACTGAAGTTGCTCTTGGGTCCCTGATGGGAAACTGTTCCGTGCCTGCCACCTACTGGCTAACCTGCAGCATTACTCCTCCCATAGAGCATTTAACAATGAGGACGGTCGGGTGAAAAATACAAGGGCTCAGGACTTTAGGGTGCACTAATCATTTCCTGGGGTTCTTGCTTCTAATCTTGACAGCCGCTTTTCAAGCAATTTCACTGACAGACATTTAAATGCCCTCGGGAGAGGTCGTATTCTCCTAGTCCCTCAGCCTCCCGACGCATTTCCAATCTGTTCCCAAACCTCCTCAATCCTACCTTGGGCACACCTCTCCTATTCTCTCCTCTGACATCACAAACCCCAGCTCAGCACCCCATTGCATCACCGCCGGGCTGCTGCAGTAGCTTGTTGGATGGTTTTTCTGCCTCAAGTCTCCCCCCACTTTAGTCTATCTAACCTCAACTCAGTTACCCAAGTGATGTTCTAAAAGTACAGGTTTACTATCACCCCTTTTTCACCCCCCATTCAATAAACTCTAGTAGCTCCTCATAACCTTAATGTCCAACAGGCATTTAAACATTTATTTAAGCATTTACTATGCACCAGATGCTGTGGTAAGTGTTGGGGTTACAAATAAAAGCAAAAAAAGAAAGTCCTTTTCTTCAAATAAATTATATTCTTATTGGGGGGGGGGGAGGAAATAGGGTAGTGGAGAAAATATTCAAATGAGGAGATCTGAAAAGCGTTGGGGGGCCTGAAGTGACAATACCTGTATGGAGCAAGATGGTGAAGATCAGAGTTAGGAGCATCGCCAGAAGGGAAATGGAGTACGGCAGGCCTGGGCCAGTCTCCAAAATGGAAGACCTACAAGGAACTCATCTGTGGGAGAAAGGGGAGTGCATGTCAAAGGGATATTCTAGGGTGGGAAACCCCTAAACACCACAGAAACTTCTGGAGTGAAAAAGCAACTGAGCATGGTGTTGGAATCCATTGAGTCAGAAGCATAGCTGGAAGAATAAAATAAAAAATCCTTTATTTGTCTTTTAAAACTCTTTGTAACCTAGTCTCTTCCTACCTAATTTTCAAACCCATGAAAATCTAAGATCTAATGGCATTGGACTCCTTGAACAAGATACTTTATTGCCTTATGTCATGCACTTGGGATGGCCATCCCTCCTGCCTGGAACACTCCTTTCCCTCATTTGGATTTCCCAGTTTCCCTGATTTCCTTCTAGTCTCAGCTAAAATCCCACCTTTCCTACTTTCCCTCACTACAAATCCCTTCCTTTTGAAATTTTTTCTATTTAACCTTCATGTACCTTGTTAGCACAGAATTTTTTGTACACTGTGTCTCTTTCATTAGATCACAAATGAAGGCAGGGACTGTTGTCTCCTAAAGTTTAACCCACTGTCTAGAACATAGTAGGCAATAAATGCTCCAAGCCTTGACCACTTATTCTCAGAAAGAACTTGAATTCTAGCCCATCTCTGACATATCCTGGCCATGTGACATGAACAACTTTTCAAAAGTTCACATTTTAAGTTTGTATTTTCTCATCTAGCTGGAATTTACTGAGCTTTATGGTGTAGGAGGTGGGCCTAAATTTTTTTTCCTGCCAAATTGAAAATAGAAGGCTCATGGTACCTAACCTATGTTCTGCAACTGTAACCCTTTATAACCCCCTGATTTATGAGTATATTCCAAAGTATATTTGTTAAATAATTAATCATGTCCCCTGTTTTTGTTTTCTAAAGGTTTGCCAAACAAATGCTAATCTTCTGAACACATTTGGTTGGATTAATTGTGCTACATTGCTCTATTTCTCTATTTTTTTCTTTTGGACTAGTAGCAGATAGATTTAGGGATAACTTCTGTGTAATTATGTTTTATAATTTAGAAGTTAAAAAAAAAAAAACAACCTATTGGCTTTTCTTTTCAGGGTTTCCCTTAATAGTTTTGCCTGTTTATTTTCCCATATGACTTTGTCTAGATGTGTAAAAGAAGCCTCTTGGCATGTTGATTGATATTACTCTATCATCTATCTATCTATCTATCTATCTATCTATCTATCTATCTATCTATCTATCTATCCATCCATCCATCCATTCATCTACATCTATCCATTTATCTATTATCTATCTATCTATCTATCTATCTATCTATCTATCTATCTATCTATCTATCTATCTATCTATCTATCTCTATACCTTATATGTAATATAGGGGGAAAAAACATTTTGAGTCCTAATGTTAACTATTTTACTGAGGCTAGAGGAATTGATCATCTTTGAGCTGCTCCATGCTTAACCTGGTCTGTTTTGCCTCTCAGAACTCTCTGCCCCTCCTTCTCACCGTGCTTCCCTCTCAGGGATTCTCTCTTTGGTGTTAGACTTAGCAATGATGGGCTCTGGTCCTACTATAGCTTAGAAGTCCCATCAGTCTCATGTTTCCTAGTAAAACAGGGATTATACCATCATACCTAATTTTTAGAGAATTACAGAGTAAAGTGATTCTCATAATTTGTGGCAATTATATTTTATAGTCACTACAAACAATGAGTTAATGGATACCAAATCATTGCTCTAAGGAGAAATATAAGGTTAAGGTCTTCTAAACCTCTGGTTACAATATTTATTTTAGTGCTTTCACATACAGATTGGCTAATTATCATTTCCTTTTTTTTTTTTTTTTTTTTTTTGGATGTATAATTTTGTTGATTCATTAGCATTGAACTCATGGCTAACAGTACTATAACTAATGCCTGAATGAAGCTTATCTAACATATGGATTTTACCCATAAGGCACATCACAGCCTTTTTATGCATAGTAACACTAAACCACACTTCAGTGGTATGTTTGGGGCCATTTTAAACAGCGAGATCACCAACAAAAAGCACAAATAAGAGGAAAAGCAGGTCACTCTTTAAACTTGGCTGAGGCCTATCAGTGAGTCCAAGCTTGTTGGTCAATGTGATCTCAGTAACATAGTCTCTCAAACATACCCAGGCAGAGAAAACCCTAGAGATAGAAGGGATGGTTTCCACCTAAAGTTGAAGGGGAAGTTTATGAATCTGGACTACTTTGAGCTGTCAGGTTCAGAGAAGGCTCCAGGACTATAGATTAACAGGCATAAGAATATGACAGTAGCACCAACTTCTCCCCTTCTCTTAGTGACTATCAAAGAAGTTTTTTTTTTTTTTTTATCCTTTTGGTTTCTGTTTTTTCTTCTCTCCCTCCTCCCTCCCTTCCTTCCTTCCTCCCTCCCTCCTTTCCTTCCTTCCTTCCTTCCTTCCTTCCTTCCTTCCTTCCTTCCTTCCTTCCTTCCCTCCTTTCCTCCTCCCTTCCCTCCTTTCCTCCCTCCCTTCTTCCTTCCTTCCTTCCTTCCTTCCTTCCTTCCTTCCCTCCTTTCCTCCCTTCCCTCCTTTCCTCCCTCCCTCCCTTCCTTCCTTCCTTCCTTCCCTCCTTTCCTCCCTCCCTCCCTCCCTTCCTTCCTTCCTTCCTTCCTTCCTTCCTTCCTTCCCTCCTTTCCTCCCTCCCTCCCTCTCTTCCTTCCTTCCTTCCTTCCTTCCTGCCTTCCTTCCTTCCTTCCTGCCTTCCTGCCTTCCTTCCTTCCTTCCTTCCTTCCTTCCTTCCTTCCTTCCTTCCCTCCCTCCCTTCCTGCCTTCCTTCCTGCCTTCCTTCCTTCCTTCCTTCCTTCCTTCCTTCCCTCCTTTCCTCCCTCCCTCCCTCCCTCCCTCCCTTCCTTCCTTCCTTCCTTCCTTCCTTCCTTCCTTCCTTCCTTCCCTCCCTCTCTCCCTTCCTTCCTTCCTTCCTTCCTTCCTTCCTTCCTTCCTTCCTTCCTTCCTTCCTTCCTTCCTTCCTTCCTTCCTTCCTTCCTTCCTTCCTTCCTTCCCTCCTTTCCTCCCTCCCTCCCTCCCTTCCTTCTTTCCTTCCTTCCTTCCTTCCTTCTTTTTTCCTTCTTTTTTCCTTTCTTCCATTCTTCCTTCCTCCCTTCTCCCTCTCTCTTTCTTTTTCTTTCCTTTTTCTATTTTCTTTGTCTCTGCCTTTCTGTCCCTGTCTCTCTCTGCCTCCTCCCCCTCTACCTACCATCTCTCTTTTTTTCTCTCTTCCTTCTATCACTGCAATTTTTTTCATTCATAATAACCTCTTCCACTATTATAGTCTTTCTGACTTTAATTTCATGCCTACTGCCCAGACCTCCCTTGTTCAAACTGTATGCCCTCTTTGAAGTCTGCATCCCAGTCTGTGTGGCTGATTTAATCACCCATTTAAATTCTATTAATGTATCACATAGCATTTTTGAATAACATTTGCCAAAATAGAATTCATAGTACATTTTCTTCACTTAATCTAGGCCCAACATGATTTCCTCTACATCATTACTTTTGTCATAGAGCTTGTAAATTTGCTTTTCAGTTAAAAAAAAAAAAAAGGGGAAGCTGTTAGAATAAAAGGCAGATCTCAAGGGCAGTGTATAAGAGGCACTCTTATTCTGCCAGAGACCAACAAACAGGGTGTTGATGGTATTGAGTAAACCTTAGTAACGAGGAAAAGCCTTCTCACTCTTGCTGATCATGCTCAAGCTTGTGCCCTCTCAGACACATGATCTGGGGACTATAAAAAGGGGTTGTAGAAGACTGGGGAGGGAACTCCTGAGGGAACTCCATGATGTAAAGTGATAGAATAAAGACCTACTGCCGCATACTTGAGTGACTCGGTGTTCTGTGGGGGACCTTTGAGGTTATTCTCTGATTGAGATAATTAGAGCTGAAGACCTCCAAAGACTGGGAGAAGGTAGGAACCAGTTGACCTCCGCTGAGGTGAGCAGTGGGGAGTTAACAGGAAGCATTTCCAACAAATGACAAAGAAATGCCACCCTAGAATTGCTGTTCCTTTTACTGGTTCAAGTCCACAAAAGACATGCTTAGCAACCTTGTATACTCTTTAATGTTTAATGCCCCACATTGGGCATTGTAAAGTTCTGTTGTCTCCAGAGACTGCAGATCGCTCTCTGGGAAGAGATCTGCTGTCTCAACTCAATCTCTCAGCCAGATTCTTCTTCCTGTAGAGAGCCGTTCCAACTCTGACCTAGAGTAGAGACTTCACGTCCTTGATCAATGTTGCTTCTTTTATCCTCCCAGAGAATGGACGTGGAATAACTCAGGGGTTTCTGGGAAAAAATACTTCAACCAATGAACTTGCTCCTCTTAAACATGTAAGCTCCTCCCCAGAAGTTCGAAGGGGTAAAACTCCCTGTAAAGGCCGGAACTAGAGATTTGTTAAGTACTGACTTAGCACTTAGTAAGAACCTATCATCTCATTATCTCATTAGTACTTAGTAAGAACCTAACATTTTTACTTTTTCTTCTCTCTGTGTCTCTTTCTCTCTGTCCCTCTCTCTTGCTAGTGCATTGGAGAAAAGTTGGTCAGTGTTTCCAAATTGGTGAGGAGATCATCAAGAGCTGGTTTCCTTTGGTTTTTTTTTCTTTCTTACTCTGCCACTTTTCCAAAGGTCACTTTAAAAATATTTCTTGTAACAAATATATATATAATAACAGGACATTAATAATAACAAGTATTTATATAGTTCTTTAAGATTTACAAAGCTTTTTACATGTTATCTCATTTGAGCCTCACAACAATCCTATGAGATAAGTGCTATAATTATTCCCATTTTACAATGAGGATCCTAAGGACAAGAGAGGTTAAAGATTGGCTAAGGATCACACAACCAGTAAACTGTCTGAAATAGGATTTGAATTTATGTTTTTTTTGACTCAATAAATTCCATATATTTTCTTTTTTTCTTCTTTTCTTTCTTTCTTTTTTCTTTCTTTTTCTTTTTCTTTTTTCTTTTTTCTTTTTTTTTTTTTTGCTGAGGTAGTTGATATTAAGTGACCTGCCCTGGGTCTCATGACTAGGATGTGTTAAGTGTCTGAAGTCAGATTTTAACTCAGGTCCTCCTGACTTTAGGGCTGGTGCTCTATCCACTGTACCACCTAGCTAGTCTGATGCCATATATTTTCAATTTCTATAATATGTAAGAGAGAAATCAATGGCGAGTATTAGAGTAAAAGCCTCTACAGGATAGAAAATATAGTCAGGGGATGAGGATTAGAGTGTGGGGAAAATGGTGTTTCAGGATGTTCGGACATTCCTGAGAGTCCACAAATAACTTGTTCTTTTTTCTTCTTCATCATCTCTGTCTTGGATGCTAAGGAAGCGCCATTTCTCCCTTCCTCCCACTTTAGTCTCTAGATTTTTTGAATTCTAATTCAGGGGTTCTTTACTTTTTAAGTGTCATAGACAGCTATGGCAGTCTGGTGAAGCATCTGAACCCCTTTTCTGAATATCTTTTTATCTTTGTTTTTCTTTTGTGAGACAATTGGGGTTAAGGGGCTTGTCCAGAGTCACACAGCTAGGAAGTATTAAGTGACTGAGTCTGGATTTGAATTCTGGTCCTTCTGACTCCAGGGCCAGTGCTCTGTCCACTGCACCATTGAGCTGCCCCTGAATAATATTTATTTTTATTTTTTTATTTACCATATATATGCACGGGCAATTTTACAACATTGACAATTGCCAAACCTTTTGTTCTAATTTTTCCCCTCCTTCCCCCCCTCCAGATGGCAGGTTGACCAATACATGTTAAATATGTTAAAATATAAATTAAATACAATATATGTATACATGTCCAAACAGTTATTTTGCTGTACAAAAAGAATCAGACTTTGAAATAGTGTACATTTAACCTGTGAAGGAAATAAAAAATGTAGGCATACAAAAATATAGGGATTGGGAATTCTATGTAGTGATTCATAGTCATCTCCCAGAGTTTTTTTGCTGGGTGTAGCTGGTTCTGTTCATTACTGCTCTGTTGGAACTGATTTGGTTCATCTCATTGTTGAAAGTGACCACGTCCATCAGAATTGATCATCATACAGCATTGTTGCTGAAGTATACAAAGATCTCCCGGTCCTACTCATTTCACTCAGCATCACTTCATGCAAGTCTCTCCAGACCTCTCTGAAATCATCCTGTTAATCATTTCTTACAGAACAATAATTGAATAATATTTTTAAATGCACAAAATAAAATACATGAGATTACAAAGGAAATCAATTATATTAAAGTATTATCAAAATATATTTTAAAAGGAATTCATGGACCCAGATTTTTAATCTTTGCCCAAGTATGCCTGAAAGTAAGCTGAGAAGATCCTCTAGAACAAACTCTCATTTTATAAAAATGGCAATTGTGGTCTGAGAAGAAAAGTGACCTTAGGGTTATCCAGAGTGAAGATTTGAACCTGAAACCTTTAATTCCAAATCCAGTTTTTTTTTTCTTCTTTTACTATACTATAAAACAGATCAGAATAAATCTCTAAATTTAGCACAGAGACTGTTGCTTGACCAATGGAAATTTTTCCTATCATAGAAGAAAAATTAGATATATGAGAAATATGACATATGATTTATTTGGGACTCTCTCTTGGTTCCAAATATTTTTTTATCACACTAGCTAGAAATGTGGAACCTGTTCCCCAGAGGTTGTTTTCCCTAACCAAAATGGAGAGTGGAGGAATATTTCTTCAACCGTACATAAGCATAAGGCATTGATGGAGAAAGAAGACATGAGGAACAGTGCAATAGTTATCAAAGTGTGATCTGGGGCTCTTGCTGGTCCTCCTTTTGAGAATCTTTGAGGTAAAAATTGTTTTCAAAATAATATTGGAATATTTGCATTTCTAAAATAGTAAATGTTAATGCATGTGACCCCCATTAACAAAAAACGCTTTAGGGGAAACAGCAATAATTTTTAAGAGCTTAAAGTGGTCCTGAATTTGAGCATCAATGGTGTAATAGAATTAGGCATAAATTGGGAGTCAGGAGAACTGGGAAATTGAGCCTTAATTACTTATCTGTAAATTGAGATGACTTCTAAGATTTCTTATAGCTAAATCTAGTATTATAAGACCATAATGCCAGTTTTTTTCTCATCAGAGCCATAAAATGATGAGCTATTGGCTTCTGGTTTTGATTTGGTTTGGATCTGGTTTTCAGGTTTTTTTTTTTTTTTTTTTTTTTTTTGTTTGTTTGTTTTTGAAACTTTGTAGTCTTTAGGATTATTCATTTCCTTTGATAAATCTAAAGAGTAAGCAAGAAGTCTGAAAGGGTGAAATTAGTTGAAATTAGATTTCTATATTCCTATAAAATAACTTTTAGTTCCTGGGAGGGTAAAAAAAAGTTTAACAGTAGTCACTATTCAAGCTATTTATTTGCACAAACAGTATGGAGCTTTTTGATTTTGAATTCTGATGTGCTAGGCAGCCACTCAGGAAGAGGGAAATTATCAGACTGATATTAATAACTTATAGACATTGTATTAGTTTTAATTATTCAGCAAAACATCCAGACTCCTATGTGATTGGCTACAGTAATCAACATGATCATGAAAACAATAAAAACAAACAAATAAATAAAAGAAAATAAGAACTCTGCTTGATTGATCGTGATCACTTAAAGAGACCACTTTTGTCATTTATCTGTAAAACCCATAGGTGTAATGCCAGAGAAACTGAGGCAAGTAGAGATTAGAGAGTATTTAATAATTTATTTAAAGGGAGAGATTTACTGGGGCCAAATGGATCCATGGTTTGGTCCCAGGGCTGAATGAGACTATTGTCTCCAAGTATCCAGCAAATAATGTGAGTTCTCAATGATATATATACAAGTGGCTCAGATACAGGGGGTAGATTGAGGCAAGGGTGGAGTCAGGGTGCAGAGATCGGGAACAGAACTCTGACAGGGTGGGGTGAGCCACTGGAGATGGAGGGAGGTATCTTGATAAGATGGTATCTGATATTCTGATAGCTTGGGATGGGAAGAGGCATTCTGATATTCTAAAACATTAGATCTTTCATCCTTATCAAATGTTCTGATAAAGAGGGAGGGGAGGTTTTGCCGGACTTCCCATTGAGCTGACAATTATAAACTGAAGCAGAGAACAATTAGAGAAACTGAGTCAGGACTGGGTCAGGATAATTAGGGAAACTGAGTCAGGACAATAAAAGAGTTCTGTGGAATACGTAGGGAACATTATTTAATCCAGGAAAGTCTGGGTTTTTTTACTATCAAAGTTTTGTCCATACAAATATAAGAACTATCACTATTGTAGACAACAAAAGAGCAGAGGCCAAGTAATAGGGAAAGAAAGGACCCTTAGATTTGCTGATAGAAAAATCAAGATCAAGTTGATATTTTCTTCCATTTCATTCTTATTAGGTTACTTTTCTTTCTTTAAAAAAAAAAAATTTTTTTTTGTTCACTTTTCAGTAGCTGTTATCTTGGGCTGCTGCTTAAGTGTTCCTAATGAAGTTTTTTTCATGTGAGAAGAAGTATCTCAAGACAACAGAAATTCTAGAAACAGTCTAAATATCCATCTGGTTAGAATTGGTAAATTCAATAAAAACAGATGAAAAATTTAGATGATGTTTTATCAATAATCAATTAATCAACAAGTATTTATTGAGTAAAATCTACACACACAATCCCTGGTGTGTAGATTTTACTCAATAAATTGATTTGGATATACAAATTTAAAAATGAAATAATTTCTGTCTCCAAGAAGTATATAGAAGGAGATACTGTATACATGTATAAGTATATTCAAAATAAGTGCAAAATAAAGAGCAATAGTAGCAGAAGGAATCTGAACAGGTTTCATATAGATGGTAACATAACATAACATAAATGTTACCATCTTAAAGTCACTTTTAATGATAATAATAAGGATAATATTTATGTGGTGCTTACTATGTGTTAGGGAGTATCCTCATTTTACAGATGAGAAAATTGAAATAAATGGAAGTTAAGTGATTTATTCAGTTATATAGCTAGTATTTGAAGTTAGATTTAAGTTTGGAAATTCCTAATTCCAGGCTCAGTGCTCTGTCCATTGCTGCCCTAATTGAAAGAAAATGATGGGTTTTAATAGGTGGAGTTGAAGAGTAAATGTTTTCCAGGCATAAGGGACAGTCATTGCAAAAGGCAGGGAGACAGGAGATGGAATTATACCTAAGGAAAGGCCGGAGGGCCAGTCTGGATGGGCCGTAAATTAGGAATAATGCATAGTATATTGTTGCTATTCAGTAGGTTCATTCATGTCTGACTCTGTGCCTCCAATTGGGATTTTCTTGGCAAAGATAAATGGAGTGATTTGCCATTTCTTTTTTCCCCACTCATTTTACACATGAGGAAGTTAAGGCAAACAGGGTTGAAGGATTTGTTCAGGGTCACAGAGTAAATGTCTGAGGACACATCTGAATTCAGGATGAGGAGTCTTCTTGACTCCAGGCCCAGAATGTTATCTACTCTGTCATTGCATTGGTCACAATACATATCACTAGAGTATAATATAGTATAGCATAGCATAATACAGCATAGCATAGCATAGCATAGTAGAGTATGGTATATTATGCTATAGTAATAGAATGTTAGATTAAGAGTAATTCATGGACTGGAAAAGTAGTCTGGTTCCAATTGTTATGAACTTTTAAAGTCAAATAGAGGAGTTTATATTTTATCCTGAAAACAATAAAGAGGCATTGGAATTTCTTGAGGTGATCAATGCTTTAGGAAAAATTATTTTGGCAGCTGTTTGGATAATAGAATAGAGTAAAGTGAGACTTGATAATGGCCAACTAGAAGGTTATTGTAATAAGGAATGAAGGCCAGATGAGTAGAGAGAAAACATGCAAAAGATGTTATGGAGGTAAAAAAAAATTACCAGGATTTGGTAGTTAATTTGGATGTGTGGAGTGAGGAATAGCCTTTACTTGAGTTAAAGATCATGCCAGAGTTATGAAACTAAATAGCAAGGAGGATAATTGTGCCTTTGATAGGAATTGTGATGGATTTGGAAGAAAGGTGAGTTTGAGGGGAAGGTTCAATGAGTAGTATTTTGCACAGTTTGAGATTACTGCAGAATACCTAGTTTAAAATGTCCTTTAGGCAGTTGGAAATGTGTAGCTGGGATTCTGGGGTTGGATATATGGATCTGGGAAAGAGAGGTTCTGAGGTCATTGAGTGAGAGATATAATAAGAAGAGAACTCAGGAAAGAGCCTTATAGTACCTCCACCTTTGGGGGATCTGATATAGATGATGAGCCAGCAGAAGAAGCTAAGAAGAAATGTCCAGACAAATAGGAGAATCAAGAGAGAGCAATGTCTCCTCCCCCCAAAAAACAGAGGGGAATGAGAATCCCTCATGACTGGCCAATAGTCATGCTTCAAAGGAGTCAAGGAAAATAAAGATTGAGGGAAAAAAATCTATCACATCTGTCCATCCAGAAATCACTGCTAACTCTAGAGAGAGCAGTTTCAGTTGAGTACTGAGGTTTTAAGCCATATTGTAAAGGGCTGAGAAGAGAGTGGGTGGACAGGAAGCGAAGGTGATAAGGATAGACAGCTTTTTCTAGGAATTTGGCTGGCAGAAGTTGCTAGTTAAAGCAAAACACAGGAGATTCAGACATTCAAACATTTCAAAGAACAAAAAGAAAACCCACATATTTCCTCCATTACCACCTCCATGCTTGTCTGCCCAGCTTTTGATGCCATCAGTCAAAGTAATCCCAGCTTATGTTAGAAGCTCTGAGTCCTGTTAATATAAAGGGAAATGTACATGTAAAACTCAGGACATGCATGTATTTTGGAAATGTACATGCATTATCCATCATCCATCTAAATCCCATCACAATTTCTGTCGAAGGCACAGTTATCCTTCTTGCCATTTAGTTTCATAATCCTAACATGATGTTTGACTCAAGTGAAGATTATTCCTCACTCCATACATCATGGTTGCCAAATCCTGTCTTTTTTCACCTCCACAAATCTTTTGCATTCATCCCTTTCTCTCTACTCAGCCACTTAGACAGGTTATCACTGAATACTAACCCAAGTGATGCTCTGTATGGTGCCATTTCTATTGCATTGCTTGAAATGTTAATGTGCATTTGCTTATTTTAATTGCGATGGTAACAAAGATCAGTTATCTAGAATGCTATGAAAATCATACTTTTATCATGTTCTAAAGCACTGTTATACAATATATTTACAGTTCCTGGACTTGCTCCAGCTGACACTTGCAAGAGACTCCAAAGAGTTTGGCCCAGGGAAAGAATCTGAGTCCCAAAGTGTATTGCTATGGGACTTCCTTCTCATTTGTAGAGATCAATTCTGGGTACCTGCATGAGGTTTTTTTTTTTTAAATTTAATTTAATTTTTTTTTTTTTAGTGCTCTTCAGTTTGTATTTTACAGTCTCTTGGGCTTCCAGTTTGGAGAGAGAATATGTATGATGCTGACTTCACTTCAAATTGCTCAAAGGAGAATAAGACTCCAGGAAGAAACTGACAGAAGTGGGGTATTCTTCATCCTGTTCTTATCTCCAGCTTGATACACTAGAAGCTGTGGGGAATTTCTCTTTGGGTGAAATCTTGAATTTTTTCTCTTGGTTGATATGTTATCTCACTCCCAAAGGTAGAGCTCCTTCATCTTGTATTGTCTAGCATATATTTTCCCATGTATATTTAGTGTGATTTCTATTTTACAAATGATTTAGGTGAGTTTGTTTTTTTAAAAAAAAAAAGCTCAGTATCATGTCACTTTTTATTAGTTGTCTTCAGGGATAACTTTTAATTGGAAATTAAAGAGTAATAAATAATGAAAACTCAGTAATATTGATGTTAATAAGAAAATCACTTTTCAGCATCCATTAAATGCTATTCAAATAACTTACTCCACCACCTCTTGTTCTTTATGACTTCCCTGTCCTCTGATCTAACTTGTTTTATTTATTTATTTTTTACCCTAGACTTGGTAATAACATTAGTGAAAAGAACATGGAGCTGTTTGCTCAGTGCAATGCAGAAAAGATTATTTTACTTTCCCAAAATCCAGTTCTGATCCAAATCCACTCTAGGCAACATTCAAAGGGGCTTCCATGTAAACAAGAATAAAATAAAGATAAGAATTCAGATTGCCTCCTAGATCTTCTTGAATATATATACGCAGGTCACTCCTCAATACACAAATATCAGTCAGACCACTGGTTCTCCTCTCATGAGGATTTCTTATTCTCAAATGGCATATAGAGCCTCTTTTGAAGTACTTTCATTTTGGAAAATGAAAATCAAAAATGAAAACTTATATATCCTCTTAAAAATCAAAATTGGAAATATTTGCCAAAGACAAAAGATAATTCTTAGTATTAGCCTCCCAACCTTATACCCACCACTTTTATCTCAATCCTCTCGAGCTTAACCCCCCCCAACCATATAAAAACACATACATACATACATAACATAAAAAAAAAAATCTATTTTCAGATAGATAGCAATCAGATTGGTAGAAGTTGCCTCTGGAAATAGAATGCTGCTCTGTTATTTTAAAGTATATTCTTTTTTTATCCAGAAAATCTTTGGGGGAAAAGATTGTTTTCTTCATTGACTTTCATGTGAATATTAGCATCCTGCTTCTTTACCACCCTCCCATCCTCATCCACCCTCCAAAACAAAGCTCATGGCTAATTTTTGTGATTGTGTGGATGGGAAAACAAAAGGAGTCAAGAAAGGTCTAAATTTAAAGTGCTGGAAAATCCAACATTTTATTGACTACATTTTGGTGACTACATAAACGCTGAAACATTTTAACACTGAAAAGCATGATGGCATCATCACTTGCTTTTTTTTTTTTTTTCTTTTTCTTTTTTTTTCTTTTTTGCTTAGCAAACACAGCAGATGATATTGCACGGCATAAAGTGAGAACAGTAGTGAAGCTTAAAAAAAGGAAAGAAACCTTAATGCAGTACAGGAGATACCCATAAACAAACCAGAATAATGCCTAATGCATTATACTTTTTGTTTCTACACACAAAAGTACAGAAGAAGCATTGGACAGAAAGAGACAGAAATAGACAGAGAGAGAGAGAGAGAGAGAGAGAGAGAGAGAGAGAGAGAGAGAGAGAGAGAGAGAGAATTGACAAAATATTAGCAATCAACTGTAATTGGGTACAATAATCAGTTAGTCTGAAATGCAGATGCAACATATAAACTACTACTGCTTTCTAATTGACAAACAAAAAAGAGCAACATTTGTCTTTTATCAAAAATCTTCTAAGCCCCTCATGGTTTTTATTTTTATTTTTATTTTTTTCATTGCTAAGGAAGAACTCCCTCTTGCTCTTGGAAGATTTTCTACCTCTACTGATCTTTTTATTTTTTTTTTTTAATTTTTTTTTTACCTGATGATTGTCTTAGGCACCCTCCTTATATAATTAAACCATCAAGCTAACTTGAACATGGAAACTGAGACACAATCAAACAATAGCTAAGGTCAAAGGTGTGTTGAGAATGGAAAAGTTCAAGAAAGAGGAAGGGAGATTCCCAGGGAACACAGACTAGTGGGCTGGTTTCAGATTGGACAACACCATCAGATATAGGAACACAACTATTGAAGCAAGTAAAAGACAATTTTTTGAAAGTTTATTTTTTTTTAATACTGTTGTTTTGTTTCGAATGCAAAACTAAAATGATCCCACAATGATGATGCAATAAATGCAGAACATACTACAAAAATTCAAAAGGCTAAAGGAGAAACAGAAAACAATTCTTAAGGGATACAATTCTGTTCAGTGTTTCATTGCTGATGGTAAAAGACTAGTTAATAACTACTGCTTTTTTTTTTTTTCCTGGATTTTCTTTCTGTTATACATAAGTCACTGCACAGCATTACAGTATGTATTTAAAAGCAAATAACAAGTCAATGCTTACCAATGACAGACCATTGAATGATCCTGCATTTCAGAGCAGCTTTATTGCCCTATTTAAATACTTGACAAGTATAAAATGTATCTAAGAAAATGTAACATTTGTCCCAAAGCTTAAGCCCTCCCTTTCCTTTCCCACCCTAAACCCCCCATAGTATATCCCTGAAAATGAAAAGGTACACCTTGAACTTAACTATTGCGTCTGGAAAGAAAATATTTACATTGGTAATAAATCATATGGATTGATGACATTCATTTCAAACAGAAATTATCACTCAAGCAAAATAGTGAGCATCGTCTCCCCTGACAATGCCATTTCTCAGGTTTGTAGAATTCTTCATGTGTGTGTATGTATACATATATACATATTCACACACATATACATATATATGTATATATACATATATATCCACATTGTGTGCATGTATGGACATATTATGTGTATATATCTATATTTATTGGGCTGAAGTGACCCAAAATAGTGGCAACCATCTGAAAAACATCAATGGGGCCTGATTTCAGTTTGTTGCTTCTAGTTTGGAAAAAGAAAACAGTGGGAGGTGAAGTATGGGGAGGGACAAACTTAATTTGGGGAAGCCATTATTCCTTCTCTCCGGGGCCTCTGAAACTATTCCAATTGGCAGATGGGGAGGTTGGGGTGATGAGGAAGTTTCCAAGTAGGGGGAGAAGTGGAGAGGGGAGAGGATGTAGAGTAACAAGCTATATAGGAAAGGTATGGAAAAATTTCCTTTTTACAAAATTAAATTTATAGCTGGGACTGAGATCATTCTCTAGGAGTCTCCTGTTTTCTCACAAGTGTTGCCTCAAAAATAGCATCAGCTCAGTCATCTGTCCTTAGCAGTGACTTTCTTTTTGGAGACCCTGAGCCATGACATTATACATATCTTTCTAGAAGTGGAAATGTTCCTTTCAGCCGCAGAAGCTTGATAAAACTCAGAAATATTTCCAAATTCAAGTTAGCTTGTTTTGAGAGTTTTTACAATTCTTTCCTTTCCCATACCCGTGCGAATGGTAAATTTTTTAAAAAGTCAGCAAAGTATCTCACAAATGCCGGTGCTTTTAAACATCAAACAAGTTTTAAATTCTTTGGAACTGCAGGTCTTACCTGCAAAGTAATCTTTTCTTTAAAAAAGACAAATAAATAAAGAAAAAACACACGAATAATGCTTTTCTTCTTTCTAAGTGACAAAAAGGACGATCTTGAAACACTCATTTTGGCATGTACAAGTTTTTGAAGGGGGGAATGGGGAGGAAACCTGGCAGTGTTTACAACACACACTGAAGTGCCTGCTAAGACAAGGCTAAAGATAACACCCTGCAGTTAAGAGAAGCTCTCTACTTCAGCTCATCTTAGCATAAAGAACAAAAAAGATTGTAACATAAAGCTTTGGCCATTTCAAATCTACTATATACATTTTTTAAAAACTACAGTCATAAATTAAAGTAGTGATTAAATAAGCTTATACAAAATGTAATTAAATAAAAAAATCACAGCACATTATAGAGGGGAAAAAGTAGGAAAAACCCAGTGTCACAAAAAAGATAATTCTTTTTTTTTTTTTTTTTACCCTGTGAAAAAATTAACTACCAAACACAAAATGCCTTAAGTAACTATCAAAATGAAAGTAATTTTTTTTTTGTTCCTTTCTTGCATTTATACATAATCTTTAACCCACCTGGGGAACATTTCCAGAAATTAAAAGTCTTCCTTGAGCATCCTAGGGCAGTTCTGCCAACCAAAAAAGCAAAACCAAACCAAACCCAACCAACCCCAAACTGAAGGGAACAAATCTTCAGTGATACATACTACAAAATAAATAAGAATTATAAAGATTTTTTTTAAGTAATCTTAACAATTATCAAACTAGTAAGTTTTGCCTTATCACATAGACTCTCTATACAACATAACCCTAAACTTCATTACTATGAGGTATTTGGAGGAATTGGTAAAAGAGATGCACGGCCTGCCTGGTGGAGGGACTCAAACAGTGATGGGAAGGGAGAGAGGAGGACCTTTGGTTCATCAGCAAGAAAGTGGAAAAAAAAAGTTTTCCTTTGGTATCAAAGAAAGTTTCATTGCATGGTTGCACGGAAAAAGCACCACGGTGAATAATTATTCCTTTTTTTTTTTTTCCATTAGTGGCCTTTCTAAGAGGCTGAGGTATTCAAAGAGTATAAGGTGAGAGAGGTCAACAGCGGTTTAACACTTTGGTTTAAGCAAGGCACTCGTCCTATGAGTTTACAAAGTTTGCAACATGTTTGCCTAAAGATTTATTAAGTAGTATTAGCAGTAGTAAGAGTAGTATTTCCTAATGTCATTATTATTATTATTACCATTATTATTATTATTATCAATAATGAAGACAAGTTTATACACTGAGTGAAGATTGAGAAAGGGGAAAAGAGGTGAGGGAAGGGAAAGGGGCTGAGTCCCCTTTGCAGACCAAGGCCGTGCATGAAAAAATCTTTGGTATTCTTTGGTATCATCAATGTGATTAAAATCACCAATGGAAATCGAGTGAGGTAGCGTCTTTGGTTCACACTATAAATAGTAGATTTTTTACACATTTATTTTTTACATTTGTGGAAGTAGCTATTTCTTACCTTTTGCTTCTTTGTCCTTCATATTTAGGAAATAGTTACCAGATGTATTATAAAGCTAACCACACCACAATAATAACCCAGAAGGCCCAACAAGTCTCAAAATAACCTCCGGCCTTTGAATGCACCCTAAACTTGGCTTGATAGAAAAGGGAGAAGTGCTTTCTCTTTGTTTGCTAAATGCATAGTTTTCATCCTTTATGTACAAAGGGAGGACCTTTCTAGAGGAAAATGCCTTTATAATTCATGTGAGAAGTGTCCTAGAACTCTTTGGTATAACAGTTTGCATTTAACCTGTGAAGACAGGCTATTCACCTGGGATAGCATTGGGAGTAGGAAGAGTCCCAAAGTAACACAGTGCTTTTCTTTTTGTTCTGGCAAAGGAATTACCGTGCTCTTGATTGGGTGTAGTGAATGACATGGGTCAGTTAGAATTTCTGGATTCCACCACACCCTTTCTTTGGTCTTTAGGGTCTATTCCAGCTGCATTCTGAGATTGAATCCCTGAAATCCAGAATTATTTTACCTGAACTCTGATTAAAGCTTTACCTCCTATTCTTTGGTACCAGCTTCCTTCCCCATAGCATCATTCCCCCCACCCTCATGATTGGCCCCTTTCAGGAAATATTTCCTCTGGTAATAGGACCTGGATGATGGATGGATGAAACCAGACTAACTTCAATTCCACCAAAAAAAAAAAAAAAAAAAAAAAAGATAATAAAGATTACT
Source organism: Sminthopsis crassicaudata (assembly GCF_048593235.1). Taxonomy (NCBI): domain Eukaryota; kingdom Metazoa; phylum Chordata; class Mammalia; order Dasyuromorphia; family Dasyuridae; genus Sminthopsis; species Sminthopsis crassicaudata. The sequence continues at coordinate 524,406,942 of NC_133618.1, forward strand.
TAGAGTACAGGTTTGGAATTAACAATAAAAAAAAAAATTAAGATTTGTTCTTTAGTTGAATTTTACCTAGGAAAAGAAATGATCAGAACTTGAATAAACTAATGGCTTATTTTCTTTGATCAATGTATTAGGTTAATAACCTGAGACATAAAATAATGCTACAACTAAGCAGAAATGGTGACATTCCATTTTCAATGAGCTATTTAGAAGGTGAGTAAGGAAAATGAAGCCTGTGACAACTAGGTGATTAGCATATTGCTTGTGAAAATGTGGGGCTTGTTGATTGTGACTTCTAAAAATTAAAGGTCTTAAGTATGCATAACAGGTAAGTAAAAAATTATTTTTCAGGCTGTAGTTTGTGCATTTGTTTATGTGAAAATATATCTCTAGGTCCTGAAATTGCATACTGGGTGCAAATTCAATGCTGGTATGAAAATTCTCTTTGGTTTCAGCAAATAATTGATTATTTTCAAAAGACATTATGAAAGGAAGTATTTTTAAAAAGTGGTGACATACTTGGGGGTTGTGTCTACATCCAAAACAACTGTTTGAAATTTTAAAAATGCATTCAAATTGGTCATTTGGGATTCATGCAACAACAACAATAATAACAACAATAACAAAAATAAGCCTGGTTGCTTGAAGTCAACCAGTTTTTTGGTGGGCTTAAAAAAATTACTGGAATCAAGTAAAATCATCTATGTGTGTGCAGATATAGCTTGAAATTCCCTGAATTTTATATTCTTACGTTTGAAATGAATAAGGCTTCCCCTCCCAACATGATAAATAAGTTATATTGCAGGTTTTCTTTTCCTTCTGGAGAGAGCAAACATCAATCGGTTTTTTCCTTTGATTCATGAGGAATTGATAAGATTGAATTTCTAGGAAACTTGAAAGTATATAATTTTAGAAGTTTGTTTAGATAACTGGACTGTAATTGTGCCTTTTTTTAAAAAAAGAAATTTGGAATTTGGGGTAAAATGGAAAATCCTAAAATAAAAATACCTTTTTTTCCCATTCAACATAGATCTCAGGAAGAGGATCAGAACTGATATAATATGGCTGAGTTTCACTTTTTTTAGACTTCTGTCAGATAATTAGAAAAGATTCTCAAATTTGGTCCTAAGGAGGTAGGTAGTATGTTGAAATTATTTAACTTCTTTATCTTTAGCATTTTTATGAGATTTGAATTAATTACTTGTTATTGGAACATTGCTTAGTTTTATAATTTTAAACAGAAAAGGTAATTAAGGATAGTCAGTTTTTAGCCTAATGATAAAAATGGTATCTGCAATTGTAGTTTGAACTGAGGGAATTTTCTATCTGAATCTCCATAGTTCTATAAGAGAGAGAAAATGATTCACTAATGTACCATCATTATCTGATTTTGTTGTCTCTTCTATTATTCCTAGTGACCTTAAAAAACAAAACAAAACAAAACAAAACCCCAAATTCATGATCATATATTGCCACTGATTCTGTGACTTGAACAAAATGGAAAAATTTTGTCTGTGTTTAGAAGGTCAGGTCAAGTGCTCTTTTGATTTGCCCCCTTTTAACTAAAGTGGAATCTATAGCATGCAATATCCAGCTTGATGTAGTAGCAAGAAAGAATGTAGTACACCTTGGAGGTTGTGCTTAATGATACAAAGACTATAGAACTACAGAATTGAAAATCTACTCTTCTTTTTGGCCTTTTTCTATGTACTGTCAACAATCTTCCCAATTCAAGATTGAATCATTGTCTCTTGACACCCAAATTTCACCAAGGATTAAGCTATGTAATCACTTTGATTCACTTATCTAAGTAGTTAACAATGTTGGGTAGGTTATTTTTAGTCCATGTTTTTTATGATAGATCTTTCTTGAGTGCCTCCATTTTTTTACTCAATTTCTTTAGTCTTTTTTTTGGTTATTAGTTTTAAAAGATATTTTGACATCTAATGATTCAAAATATTAGGTCAAATTCCCAGAATTTGCAATCTCTAATTTGATGAAGTGGGTACCTACCAAAAAAAGGATTTTACGGATGCCACTTTTATAATTTCATGGTGCCAAAAGTAGGTTCAGAATGACCTCTAGGGAAATAATTTGGAAGGAACAAAATTAGATTTTTCTCAACTATCAGTGTCTAGAGTTCCATTCAAGTGATGGTTATGGAACTTGAATAGGCATGTGTCAACTGAATGGAAGGATACACTCATGGCATCAACCTTTGTGATGGGATATTAGTTGCTTCCCTGAAGCTACATTCTTTCTTGCCAGTTAAGAAAACTAATGTTTCAAATGCTTCAAGAATCCTAAATAACAGTCATAATTATATGTATACTGTATTATACAGTTAGGTCAGTTCATACGTATAACTTTACATAGTATTTTGTGTAAAAATAGCTTTGGAATATTAAAATCATTGCAATAAAATACCTGCACTATAATATTAAATGTGTTCTTTGGTACCTAGGTGAATTTTTTTTTTAATGGATGGAATCTTGTTTCAGTTTTTAAAAAATATCTGAACATTCCTTAACAAACAAAGAGAATGCACTAGTTTAGGAGTCATTCAAATTTTCATTGCTGGGTTTGAATCTGCATTTAGGTTATAGGCCTGGCAGGTTCAAACAATAGAAGAGCGAAATCCCACTTCTGTTCAAATGAACTCAGACAACTCCACACCATGTTGGCTGTGCTCTATGGCACAACCTTTCCTGAAGACCAGCCCTGCCTAAGTCCCTAACCATTGGTGGTGGGTATGTGTGTGTGTGGATGTGTGCACGCACAGTACTGAGACACCATACACCTTCACGGTGTGCTAGAAGAGTTGAAGGAGTCAGATCTGAAAAGATGTCCATTCAATGGCTAAAAATCACTATGCTTCAAACCACTAAAGAGCCAAACATAGCGAGAATGATCATGGATGGACGGTATAAGACCCAGCAGTTCTCTTGCTCATAACTTCCTCTGCCAAGTCGTCACCCTGCTGAAGTGTGTGTCTCAGAACAAAGTCAGGATGCAGGTGAGTTCAGTCTTTGGTTTCTTTGGACTATAAATATTTTTTTTTCAAATAATTCTAAGTATAAACCTGCTATCTTGAAGTCCTGGTCTTTTTTATTTTTCTTAAATTTTTATTTAAAGCTTTTCCACCGAGGTTTTAGTTTGTGGTTATTTCTTCATGCTTTGGTACAAGTGCTTGATGAAGAAGATGAATTGCTTGAATTGGTGCTGCCCTCGTCTTGCCACTTATCCAGACTTCTCCTCCTTGCATTCATGAAAAAGTTGCTGACGGTGCTCAGCTCCAATCCGAGCTGCTGGGAAATGGTGATTTGCAATTCTTTGGACGGACGCTTATTTTCTTTGAATATTGCATGTAGAGTTCGACGCTGGACATCTGTGAAGACCAACCTAGGCTTTTTGGGTGTGTTCCCTCTATCCTTCCCATGTTCTTGCTCTTTCCTTTTGCATGCTGCAATGAAACACATAGTCATGTTAGAAAGTTGCCTGGAAAAATATGGAAGCCATAAGGCTAGGCTAATGAAATTGTCTAACTAGATGCATCAATTAATACAACAATTTAATATTTTTTGCTTTGAAATAATTTTTTTCTTATCTCTACTTTCTTTGCCTTATGGATAAAGTGAATCAAATGATTCAGTTTGCTCCTTCTTGGTTTTCTTAAATTGTGGTCCTTTCAGTGTTAATTTTATTTACTAATGCAGAGATCTGAGCTAAGAGTAGTTGGATTGGGAGAGAAGAGAAGGAAAACTGTGAAAGACTGAGAAGAAATAGCTTAGACCCTTGAAATGTTTATAGTATAACTGGGTTAGATGAATAGAAATTGGGTGTTGTTTGAGTTAAAAAATAAAAATTAAAAAATCTGGCCCCCCAATCCCAATTTATTTTCTTTCTAATTTTTTTTCATAGTTTAAAAGAAAACATTGTGTTGAGTTTCAATTGGATAAATCTAACAATAGAATAGAACAATAGGACCAGGAAGACAGTTTCTTAAAGTGATTAGCATATTATCAATCTTTCCTTTTTCTTTCACTGCCCTATGTTGTTCTCAAACTGTCCAGGGTTTATCAGGGTTTACTGTAATAGGTTTATACCATAAGATGATTAATGATAGCAAGAAAAGAAGATAAGGTATAAAAGATAGAAGAAAAGAAGATAAGATATAAATATATTCATAGAAGCACTATTTGTAATAGCCAAACATAGAACTTAATATCCAATGATCAGGGAAATGACTGAACAGACCATAGAATATTAAAGTAATGGAATAAATATGACTGTACCTTAAAGAATGGTGGATCCAAAGAACTCATTGAAGTGTAACATTTAAAACAAGGAAAAGCTTAAATAAAGTCACACAGAGTGAAGAAAACACACAACAGAGAACAACATACACAGTCTATGGCAATATAAAGGCTGTTAAATGCAGTCAAACTACAACCAGCAATGTTGGTAACATGTTATCAAAATTAAAAGTGTTCATTCTCCTTTTCTGATAGCAATCAGTGTATTACAATACTCTCAGACACATTCTTCTTTAACTGTTTCTGGGCAATGCACTTGCAAGGGGTGATGGCAGTGATGGTGGAGGAAGTTGAGCAAAAGGAACCTAGGAGAAGTAGAATAAAAAAGAGGAGGAGGAAAGAAGGACTTAGCTGGAGAAGAAGGCAGTAAGACAAAAGAAAGATCAATGTGACTGCTAAGGTTCCAAAGTGATGAGAAGATATGGAACAGGTGAGGCAAGTTGTCCAAGGGAATTGAGAATATAAGCAATGAGTAACAGGAATAAAGGATAGAGAATTTTTCAACCATAAATGATGTAGATCAAGGAGACAAGCGATCAAGGTGACAAGGTCACAAAGCAAAGTTTGCTGAGACCTCACTTAGAGTATTCCATGTTTGTTTTTCTACCACTTCCAGGTTATCAATGAGAAGGAATTATTTCTTAAAACAACAATAACAACAACAACAACAACAACAACAACAACAAAACAAAACAAAACAACAGGATAAGGACTCCTCTGTGAAAACAAGGGAGGAAAATGAATGGAAGAGGCAGAAGAAAATTTTGATCTATGTTAGGAGGTTAGAGAGTAATGAAATGTGATACAGAGGAAACAAATATAACTGGAGGATAGGGGAAGAATGAAAAAACTAGCTAATAAAAGTTATTATAAGTAGATTTTCTATAAATAGAAAATAATCAATAAATAAACAAATAGTATAAATAGTAAACAAATTAAACCAACTGGTATTTAGATTAGCTAAGTAAATACATAATTCTTTTTTTTCCCCCCTGAAGCTAGGGTTAAGTGACTTGCCCAGGGTCACACAGCTAGGAAGTGTTAAGTGTCTGAGACCAGATTTGAACTCTGGTCCTCCTGAATTCGGGGTTGGTGCTCTATGCACTGAGCCACCTAGCTGCCCCTTAAGTAAATACATAATTGATAGTTGGAAAAATATACAACCCTTAATGTCATCCAAAAGACATGGCTAAGAAAAATCATAAATATTCATTTTCCATCTATAAGGGACAGAAGGTTTTGATGGGAAAAGCAGCAATTGATAATGTTAAATTCAGCTTACACTAAGTTCTTAAGGTAGTTAGAGGCAGAGAAGTCAGAATGGCAAAAGCTAAGAATTGAGACTTAAATTAATCAATGAAGGGAAAATTAATTCCTTGTAATGGCATTTGAAGCCCTCCATAATGTCTGCAACTGATGTTTCTAACTTTATTTTTTTATTACTTCTCTTCTTATACTCTTATACTTCATCCAAACTGGATTATTCATGTTTACCAAGGAAATATATTTTGAAGCTTTGTCCACACTATTTCTTATTCATCTTTGTCTATCTTTCAAGGTCTCTTTAAGGAAATCTTAAATGATCTCCACCACCTTTCATTTCTTTACTATGAAATGATCTCTTCTTCCTTTAAAATCCAACATCATTTTGTTTGTACCATTCATATATCTTATCATATGTTCTATTCAGTATTATATTTATTTGTATATATTTCTTACCTCTGCTGCTAGACTATAAACTTCTTAAGTATAGGAAATATTTTTTATTTATTTTTCTCTTTTCTTTAATATCTAGCACATAATAGGTGTCCAATAGTGCTTGTCAAAAATAAATGAATGGGAACCACTGATAATTTTAAGATAATATTAGGGAGTACCTTATATTCAGACAGACTGATAGTGGGCTCCCTGATCAAAGAGGGTTGGAGGAAGCAATTAATTTATTCAGAAAGAATTGTTCTCTACATTTTCTCTTGTATTTTCCCCTGGCATGGGGAATTTTGAAGGGTAAGTTGCTATTCTGCAAAACACTATTGCTGATAAGAGGAGGGAGAGAAATTCCCCTTTTCCTCTTATTCCACTGAATTCTGAAAGTGGCACAAGGGAAAAGACTACTTCTGCAGTTGGCTAGGGAGGACTGGCTTGTCTTAGAGTGTCTCAGGTGTTTTAAATACTTTGAGTGATATTCTCCTTCCAGCCTTTCTGCTTTTTTAGGAGTTTTCTAACCAGGAATTCCCTACATCAGAGATATTACAGTTCTAGGTCCTCTTTCCCTCTCATTTGCTTTCTAAATATGAAAATCCAACTTCTATGTCAGGATACCTTAATTCTAAAACTGACTCTGACATGAAATAGTTATGTCATTACGCAAATAACTTCACCTCATTGGGCCTCTGTTTATATATTTGTGAAATGAGATAATTGAACTAAATAATCTATTAAGCTCCTTCCAGGACTAGTATTCCATTATTCTTTTTATAATTTAGCAAGTTATCACTTTTCATATAACTTTTTTTCTCTCCCTCCTTTCTTCTTTCCTTCCTCTTTCCTTCCCTCCCTCCCTTTTTCTTCTCTCTTTTCTTTCTCCCTCCCTCCCTTTCCTGTTTCCCTCCTTTCCTTTCTTCCTTTCTCCTCTCCTTTTCTTCCTTTCCTGCATCTCTTTTCCCCTCTCTTCCTTCCCTTCCCTTACTTCTTTTCTAAACTTATTGTAAGGTATGTTATTTCAATCTATGTGGTTTGGCACAATCCAATTTAGCCCCTAGAGATGTAAATTTGATGCTGTCATTGGCATAACAGAGCCATCTTATCTTTTAAGGCCTGGGGGATTTTACCAATATATAAAGCAATCTGTTTCAATATATTTCATAATTCCTTGAGATTTTACTTCTTGTAGCCTCCTCTCATTGACACAAATTAGTTTTTATTTGAAAGAAGATCAAATAAAAAGGCTGCAAATCTGGGATTATGTGTCTTTCAGTTTGGGACAATTTTGTAGTTGAGAATATGATACCTTTTTGTTTTTCTCTATTTTAGTTTTCTTCCCTGTATATCCCTTTAAAAGGCTTTCTAATTGAAATCTAAGGCAAATCTGGCTGCTTATAACAGGTTCCTGGGTTATCGTACTGAGACTGTTAATTCCATCTGAGGTAATTCCTCTTCAACTGTATAGAGTCTTTCTCAGCTCTAGATATACATGCTAAAATGTCACTATCTCATTTTCCATTGTTGTAATCACCCAAGGGTTATGGGGGGAAAAAAAAAAACTTCTATGAGCACCTGGCTATGGACAATACCATATTTAAGGACTTTGGACCACTTACTTGCAGGAACTTAATATATTTACTATTTTACTAATTTTCTATTAAAGCCATAGGATAGAATGTTTCAATTGCTTCTTTATCCCATTTTATGCATATTTATCTTAATAGATTTATTTGTCCTATGTTGAAGCTTTTAGAACAACTTCAAAATATCTGGAGCTAAAATTTGCTTTAATACTCTTTATTGAACATTTTGTGAAATTGAGAACAGCACATAAAGATACTGTGGAGAAAGCAGATTTTACACTTGGAATCTCTTGAACTGTAATTTTGGTTAATCACTTTTGTGCTAGTGACAACTCAGTTTCTTCAATTTTACAAAAAGAGACAAAATTCAACTCAATTTTTATCTTGGGAACTTGTGAAGACAAGAAAGTCAAGAGAAAAGTGTAATCATACAAATATAATACACCATGTCTATTTGCATTTTTTTCTCTCCTCCCATATTCTCATTCCCAAATTGAGTATACATGAGGCAGGGATGAGTTCATGAGAATTATAGAATATCAAGTATATGGGTAGTCCTGTAGTTCATCAATCTTCATTAATCTTTTAGATTCTCATTTCCTTTTCCTAAAAACAGTGATACACTCCAAGTGGCACAGAAAATAGACTAAAAATTCACTGGAATTCAGATATTTTAATGATCTCTCTTTTCTTTGAATAGCTTTGCTATGATGTAAATGAAACAAATAAAAAAAATGCCCACAAAAAAAAGATCAGAAGGAAGTTCAGAAGGGGGAAATAGATAAGCAAAGGGGTATTGGTACTTTCATGTTAAGTTTAATATTTACTGAAAGAAAACAAGCTGTATGTAATGAATATTCATGGATTCATGTACAATCCCTTTTCTGTTATTCCTCGTATATGGAAATGTTTGTATAAAGGAGTGGGATTCTTTGTCAACTCCTCTCCACTACTGTTCAGTTGATACAAGTTATAGAATGTTAAAACATATGATGAGGTTTTAATTTGCTAAAAAGGTGTATTATATTGTGATTCCTTTATGAGGTTCAAATAATACCTAGCTGATTGAGTCAAGAAGGGAATGGGATGGGCTGAACAAACAAATTAATAATACCCATGGAGACTTTAAGCCTTGGACAAACTTTAGCAGTAGGGAAGATTGCAAGGTAATAAATGCCTATTGAGGAGAGGCCCTTGTTGGTGGTGGGATAAAGATTGAATTTCTGCCTCCTTTCCCCTCTTCCCTCCATATAACATGTTGTTTTGAAAAAAAGATTCCTACAAAAGCTACACTACATCCATCAGGGAATAAAGGGAAATATTCTAGACAGATATAGACAGTGAGTCAGTCTTCAAGAAATGTGACTCCTGGAGTTAGAAATTGCTTTGCCACATCCTTCTTGTCTGACTTATGACAATTGTACTATAAGCTTGAGCCTACTCTTCTTTAGTAGGCTGTATGTATTAGTGGGAGAGTGCACTCCAGGTTTATAGAAGGAATGTGGGAGAGTGTGCACCAGGTTTATAGGAGGGATGTTTTATAACTACTGTTCTTGCTATGCCAAACACTTAAATACTTTGTTGAAAGCTAATTGAATCTTTGGTTGTTTAGTTGTCAATGGTTAATATTAGTTATAGTTTCCTTAGACATTAAAGTATTTCAGTCATGTCCAACTATTTGTGACCCCATTTAGGGTTTTCATGGCAAAGGTACTGGAGTAGTTTGCTATTTCCTTCTCCAGCTCATTTTATAGATGAGGAAATTGAGACAAACAGGGTTAAATGACTTGCCCAGCAGTGCATAGCAAATAAATATCTGAGGCTGGATTTGAACTTAAGTCCTCATGGCTCTAGGCCACCACTCTATCTACTGTGCCACCAAACTTTTATTCATTGAGTCTACTGACATTAATAAAAGCATACTAATTTGGGGCTCATGAGTTAGTGGGGCAGGAATGTAAACAGAATGTTATTCTTAGAACCTTAGATGGCATCTCTTCTCTGTAGACTCAGCCTTAGAGATTGAGGCAAGTTGATACATCAGTGATTGTTAAATTCATAATTTAGAGGCTCCTCTTCCAAATTTCTTTTAAATGGCTCCTTTTGCTTTTCATTGTTCTCTCTTTCTGATCTTTTCCTTCCTTTTCTCTTTTCACCTTTGTCCCAATTAATTCATACTTAGAGTAACAGACCGATAATTCATTCTTATTCACTGCAATTAATAATATATCAAAAACATTTGTTTTATAATTATTATTAAAGAAAAATCATAGATTTACAGATATTTCAAATTCACAATATAAATTTGGGAATAGGTTTTTGCCACACATGTTTCTGACAGTAGCAAAAGTAAAAGATTGAAAGAGAAAATGCAGGGTTATTGGAGGAGGGACTTCCCTGGGATACTAAGGAAGAACTGATTAATTGGTTTATCCAAGAAACTGCTTACCTACCCTCTGATGACTGAGTCAGATCCAACAAGATCAGGAGCTCTAATGGAAAGGACCAGATCTTAGGGTCATAAGGTCTTAGGATCATGGCTCTAGAGCTACTATCTAACATGATAAAACTGGGAATGGGAAGTAGACATTTTAAGAAGAAATTCTGGTACTTGCTCACAATTGTATAACATTTTAAAGTTTACAAAACACTTTTCTCATATGATCCTATGAGGTATGTAACACTAGTATTCTTCCTTCCTTCCTTCCTTCCCTCCTTCCTTCCTTCTTTCCTTCCTTCCTCTCTCTGTCTCTGTCTCTCTGTCTGTCTCTGTTTCTATCTCTGTCTCTCTCTCTCTCCCTTCTTTCTCTCTGTCTCTGTTTCTCTCTCTGTCTCTCTGTCTCTCTCTGTCTCTGTCTCTCTGTCTCTCTGTCTGTCTGTCTCTCTCTCTCTCTCTCTCTCTCTCTCTCTCTCTTTCTCCATCCATCATTCATTCATCTATCTATCTATCCATCTAGCTATTATGAGGCAGTTGAGGTTAAATGATTTGCACAGGAATAGACAGCTAATAAATGTCTTAGGTTGAATTTTGAACTTTCTGACTCCAATCTGGCACTCTATCCACTGCACCACCTAGTGGCTCTATTTTGTTACCTATAAAATAGCTGAATAAAAAAAATAGTGGTGGTAGAACAAAATACCTACAAATTTTAATAGGGAGAAAGACTTAAAGAAAACCACAGAATACTGATAATTTCCTGAGGAAAGCAAGCCTGTTAGGTACTAAAAGAGGATGGGGAGATGGAGAGGGAGATGGCCAGTAGATTCTTGGACACTTAGAAACAAATGTTGAAATTAGATTTGGGATCAAAGATTCCAGATCAATGTTTCTTAAGCCAATAAAGCAGAAATTTAAATATCACCTCTCAGTAGTTTTGCAGATTTTGTCCCTCTCCCTCCTAATTTCCTCTACTTTACCTCTTTCTAACTCTCATATACTGGCATATATATGAGCAACCCCAAAAAGAAAGTCCCTGACTTTCTGGTGCTGATAAACTTTCAGTTGCCACAATCAAAGGGCTCTGGGAGTTGTCTGCATGTCCTAAGAACATAGTCTTTCCTTTTTTGTTTCACTCCACTAATATTTCTCCCTAGTAGTTTTGGCACAAAATAAGTGAGTTTTAGAATCATATTTATTTCATAGATTTAGAATTGGAAGGAATCTCAGAGATAATAATATCCCAATTCTCCCAATTTTCAGTTAAAGAAACTAAGGACTTTATAGAAATGACCTGCTCAAGGTTACATAGGCAGTAAGCATCAGAGGTCATATTTAAACCCAACTCGTCTGACATCAAAGGTACTGAATATTTTTTTCTACTATGCAAAAGCTAACTCACTATGTAATGAGATGAAATTTTAGGTGTACAAATTAGCTGTATTACCCTAAGCAAATTACTGAATCCTTGTTTGCTTCAATTTCCTCATCTATAAAATGATCTGGAGAAGGAAATGGCAAAGCAGTCTAGTATCTTTGCCCAAAAAAAACCCAAATAAAGTCATAAAGAGTTGGACATGAATGAAAACAATTAAACAACAAAATTCAAAGGAAATAAAAGTAAAAGGTTTGCAAACTTTAAAATCGATAATTATCATAACTATTGCCACTACTACTAAAAATTGAATTAACTACATTATGTTAAGATATTAATGGCTCTACTTTTAACAATAGTTTTATGGAATAATGGCACTTTCACCTAAAACTATCTGATGCTGGGTTAAGTTCTATATTATAGTAGGTTTTTTTGGGGATACCAAATCTCACCATTTGGCTTGTCATATATTCTACCTATATATAAGAGTAGTCCAGAGAAAGAGAAATTTAATAGGCTCCAGTAAGCCCCACTTCAAACCTCAACAAATGCTCTGGTCCTCTGATGACTTTGCTTAGTGGCAGTCAGCATAGTTCAGTGCCAGGGAGGCTTGGCAATGACAGCATTGAACCTCCATCTCAGATATAGATGGGAGACAGAGATAAAGAGTAAGGGACAAAGAAAAACTTGGTAGAACTGAAGGTTCTCTGATTCACTTCCTTCTCCCCCCAAACTGGACAGTGACAGTTTTATTATGTAATCTTGGCAAAGACAAAGTAAGTTTTGTTGGTTTATATTTATAAGCCTTCTGAAGGGCCTCTGCTGGCAGCTATAATTTGTTTCAAAGTAAAAAACAATGGTGTGCTGTGGAAGTGGGGAAGTTGGGATTGCACCTCACAGGGGGGACAAGGCAATTTATTAAGGTCCATGTGGGAACCAGTGGAAGAGCCTGGAGTAATGAACCAGTGAAGTTGTGACAGCCTCAACACTGTATTTTACTTACACAAAGAAAATATTTTTCTCAAAATGGAGAAATGGGTGAGAAATGATTAAAGATATAAAAGTAAATATGGTAGCTCTCTTTAATGTCAAAGATTAAGCCACCAAATTCTTCAAAAAAATCATAAAATTTCAGAGTTGGTTAGGACTTTAAGGGCCACTTCTTTGAATTTATACTTGGGGAGGGAAATCCTCTCTGTTCCTTGCAGATTAAATAATTTTAGACCTCAACTCCCTGTTTTTGTTTTATACAAAAAAACTCTTCTGAGCAGATAAAAAAGAAGCCAAAGAATTGTTGGCTCACTGTCTTTTCTCCATCATTAGATAACATCATATCATCTCATTCCTTCTTTGATTCTTTTATTTTTCCAAACATGGCTTTAAAAATCCTCTTATTCTTAGTCTGCTTCTTGTACTTTGTTAGAAAGTGATCAAGGAATGAGACCCATCTGAGAATGAGTCCATACAATATTTGTCTGGATGAAGAAATGTATAGGATGGACATTAGGAAGAACTGATATGATTGATATCTTTATCTTTGCAAATAGTAAATGGTGATTAGCTTATGACATAGGTCTATTTGTTAAATATATTGATGAGCTAAGAGTCAGATTTATGGCCAATTTCATCAAATATTCACATGTAGAATATGGTAGAAATTGTGATAATGAATTACTTAGGGATGACACCATAGGACACACTTAAAGTAATTAAAATCCAAGGGATGAAAGGCTTTGATATGAGTTTTAGAAAGAGAGCACTATGTGTGATAGTTTAATTGTTACTAGATGAAAGAAGATAAAGTTGTTGAAAGAACTTTGTGTTTGGAATCTTTTGCCTGAAGGAGAGATTTACTTTTGTTTAGGACACCATGCAATGACCTCAGCTGTGTAGATAGGAATCCCCTTTTTTCTTCTCTGAACCAGACAGGGCAGAGCACTATGGTAGAGGGGGGGACCTTGAGACAAATCATCCTGAAGTTGTTTCCTATTCCCCTTCCTCTCCAGGATTTTGTACAGAGGAAACTTTTTTTTTTTTTTTTTTTTTTTTTTTTTTAAGATAAACAATAGATGAGGATTAAAAAATGACAAATAGCAATGTACAGTTATTGGAGGTATGAGATGGGAAACAAGATGGGAGAAATTATGGCTGATTATATCATTGATATTCAAATATACAATGTGGTACAATGAAAAGAAAGATAGGTTTGATCTTAGAGTAACTGACTTGAATCCTAGTTTTATAACTTAATACTCTGTCCTTGGACAAATTAATACATCCCTATGTAACTTAATTTCCTCATTTGAGATTGGTGCTAAGGTTTGCTTATAGTTATGCTCTCAGGGACTTAATTTATTTTTTTACCATTAATTCTTGTTCTTTACATTTTAATATCTTCCCTTGTCATTACCTGTCACTGAAGACCCTACAAAACACCAACCCATAGCAGAGGCCCAGAGCTACAGCCAGGAATTTTTGTACTGGGGATAAGTACTATAAACACAGCTTTTGGCAAGATACTAAAAGTGTCTTTTTCTTTTTACACTAAAAGTGTAAAAGTGGAGTTGATACACAAACTTGTTTCATGGAAAGCTTGGTGCTTTTTGTCTTAAGGCCAGTTTGAGAAAGTAGATGATGACAAAGAAAGCAGGGAAAGGAGAGGAATTCACTCCATCTATTATTTTGCTTTTAAAAAATTGTCATTCTTGCCAAGTAGGTGCTAAACTTTGTTATTTCTATGCTTTTCAAGGACTTTTAAGAGCTCTAAATTCACCATCCTCTATATCTGACACTGATTTAGAAGGGTAATGGTGGTGGTGGTGGGGGGGTAAAGACCTGATTGTTTAGCCCTAATTATAACTCTGGAGATGCCAAAGGCAAGTTCAGCCCTATTATCTTTCTGGATTCGGACACCACTCACCTGCAGCAAGTGTAAGCATACCAAAACCTTATGGATATAGTTGAGTAAAACTCTAGTGATGATTATGCTTGCTCCCAACCACCAAAACAATGTGCCTAGCAAAGTGTCCTATAAATAAAAAAGTGTCTTATTCCTAACCTAGCTCCCTCTTATCTGTAAAAAGTGGGAATGTTACTGCTGCTATAAACAAAAGGCTGTGGTCTTCCTTTCTTCCAGACCTGGACAGGAGCTGCTATTTTGTGACTCCTTTGTCCTAAAAAAAACACCTCAGTAAATAAAGGTCATGGAGGGCACAGTCATCCCAGAAACATTTGGGGTTCATTGAAATGACTTGGGAACTTTTTTTTGGAATCTTATCTGTTACTGGATCCTCTTTGCTATGTCAGAGAACCAAGCCAGGAAATAACTAAGATCCATGTAGAGCAAACATACTGAGAATTAGGTGATATATATGTGTGCTCTATACATGCATGTGTGTTGTGCTCTGTTGTATCTATTTTTTGTTGATATATATAGTAACAGTTATTCACTTAAAATAGAATAAAACAAGTTTTCTTTTTAAAATCCACTCAACTTGAAAACATTTCTCTTATACTTCATTCTTCTTCAAATCCTAAATCTTTTGTTTTCATTCAACAAACCCACCAGATTGAAAAATAGTGGATTAAAAAACATTTAAAGATCATATAAGATTAATTGGATGGCGACACAACATAGTTGATATAGAGCTGTGTACTGGTTGTGTACTTTGGACTCAGGAATTTGCCCTTTCAATACATATTGATCACATGATCCTGAGCAAATCTTAGTGCCTAGAACAAAACTCTAAAGACAATGAATTGTAGTACAGGTGGTGATCAACATTAGTAGCAGGACTCACTTTACTGGAAACTACCTATGCCATTAAAATCATAGATCTGACCCAAACCCAGAAAAACAAAAAGAATTAATCTTAATTGATTATGTGTAAATTAGTCCCTTAAAAGATTCATTGAGCGATCACATAAAAGCATATATCTTTCTATATTGATGGTAGTGTGTATATGATGGTAAAACATTAAGACAGTGACTAAAGTCAGGTCAGATGAATATGGGGTGCTAATGAATTAGTTCTTTTATTTCAGCTTTACTATTCCCCTCCCCACAAATTAGTTCTTTTTGACTGTATTAAACAATTTTTTTTACTGATGTTGGTTCATTTCTGGCTCAAGATACCAATGTGATTGGATGAAAAATGTTTTTCTCATCTAGGTTCCTGTTATCTGTCTGATTGGTGTCAGAGTGTCAGAGAATTTATTTCCTTTGTTTGATAGTTTTGTTTTGTTTAAATACAAATCTTGGTGATATACCTGAAGGATCTTAGATATGGCAAGGAACATTTGAGATCCTAGAAGATCTTTGTATTTCAAATTTTTAGGATTTTTAAATTTCTGAGATTCTAAGCTGGGACTATAAAACTATTGTCCCTTGGGACAAATATTTTATAGTACAGGAAGAAATCCAAAATGAAAGAACTTCTCTAGTATTTATTCTTCTAGTTCCCAGATGGAGTTTATTATGTGAAAACTATTTCAAAAGCAAATTCATTATTAATTGGTGAAATTTATGAAGGGAGCATTTTCTATCAAAAAGGCACTTTCAGAAAAAACAATACACAAAATGAGTATCATGCTGTCAGTCTAAAATTCAGACAGATAATTGGATTAATGTAATTATACTGATCAAGAAACTTGACCTTGAAAAAGATTTGAGAAAATGCAATCTATTGCCCTCCTTTAGAGAGGGTAGGGGACCATGGGCTTGGAATAATACTGTGAGACATGGATTTTTTTTTCTTTTCTTTATTCCAAGAGATGGTTCGATGAGTAGGAGACATGGAAAGATAAGTTCAGAAATGAAGGTGACAAAAACCCAAAATCTATCAATAAAATTTTTTATCATTAAAACATTTTCATGCAAAGATTGAGGATGCAGGTAACTATCCTCTCTACATCTTTCTAACCCTGAGAAGAAGACAAGCAAACATAAATTAAAAGTTCTATATTTTATTCAGTAGCCATTGAAAAGCTTGCCCTAGTTTCAACAAATGTTTATTGTTTTGAAGTACATCAAGAGTGTGGATAAGGTACCAGAGTAGCAGGAAGAAATAGAGTAAGCTCTCTCTACTCTTTAACTCCAACAAGCACATCTGGAAATGTATCAGGTTGAAAACTAGTTGGAAAATCCAAGAAAAAAATTGGATGAGTAATTTTCCCAGCATAGATCATCATAGGGAGACAGAGAAGTCTGTGGACACTGGAGGTAGGTTATGTTATGGAACTGCTTCATAGAATATTAAAAGGCAAAGAGGCACTGGGCAATAGTACAAGAAAAGGCCCAAGATTAAGTAGTGCAGGATATGGGAATAAGTTCAAGCTGGTAGCTCTCTTGCCCTTTATTCAATTCTGGATTATAGATCCAAGGATGAATGAAGAGCATACCTATATATGGTATCACAGTAGCTGGAGCACTGGACCTAGAGTTAGTTAGGAAGACCTGAAATTTCACCTCAGACATTTAACTAGTTCTATGATCTTGATCAAGTCAATTAACTTTTATTTGAATCAGTTCCTTCAACTATAAAGTAGGAATAATAATAGGACAAAAGCAGTGGATAGAGCACCAGCCTTGAATTCTGGAGGACCAGAGTTCAAATCTGGTCTCAGACACTTAACACTTCCTAGCTGTGTGACCCGGGGCAAGTCACTTAACCCCAGCCTCAGGGGGGAAAAAATAGTGTCTACCTCTTAGAGATTGTTGTGAGGATCAAATGAGATAATATTTGTGAAGCACTTAATAGTGCTTAGTAATTAGGTACTATATATATTAGGTACTTTATTATATACATAGTAGGTATTATATAAATGTTTGCTGTTATTGTTGGTGTTGGTAGTGGCTTTCTAAGGTGAGGAATGGTCACAAATCCTAAAATCTGTTTTAGTTAAACAACAATTTCAGAAGCAAGAAGCAGCTGTGTGACTTGCACTCCAGAAGCAAAACATGGGCTCATTTTCAACTTCAGCTAGGTTTGAAGTTTGCTTTGGAATAACCAGGGCAGGAATCCCAAGTGAGGGGAATCTGAAGTTCTAATACTTTGAAGCAACCAGCTAGTTGATAATGGTTGAGTCTAGCAACAATTCACTAATGTTCCAAATGCAGTAAACTACAGGCATGTGATTCAGACCCAAACTTAGGACAGGGATGCATACAACTCAGACCAGGGAGTCAGTAATTAGAATTCATCATATATCAAATCACTGGGGAGCATTGTGAGCTTATAGAACCCTGGCTAAGCTGTTCTTGAGATCCTAAAATAATATAATGTTCAAGATGTTAAGAAAGAAGTTGTAGAACCAGACAATATTCTCTCTAGAAGTACACAGAGTCTGACGTTAATAACAAGTCTGAAGCCAGGAAATTGACAGGAAGAAGAAGCAAACAACAGAATCCTGACATTAAAACAAAACAAAAAAAAAAAAAAACAAAAAAAAAAAAACTATTATGATCACAAAGATGCTCAAGACACAAATCCAGAAGAAGATAATGATTCCAAAATATCTATAAGCAAAAGCTCAGAGAAAAACATAGCTTGGACACAAGTTCAACTAGAATTCTTAGAAGAGATGATGAAAGAATTAAAAAGAAAATTATAAAAAGGTTTTAATAAATGAAATGGAAGAGCTGGAGAAAATTGGGAATGAAGGCCATGGTAGAAAGAAATGGTAAGGGAATTGACATTTTGGCTTAAGAGGGACAAAGTATTATCCAAGTAAAAATTAAAATTAGAATGGGCAAAATAAAAGTTAATAACTCCAAAATATCATAAGAACTCTTTAAACAAAGTCAAAAGACTGAAACAATGGGAAAACGTATATCTCTTAGCAAAAACAATAGATCTGGGGAAAAGATCCATGAGAGATAACTTAAGAATCACTGTACTACCTAAAAGTCTTAACCAAAAAAGGAACTTATATATCATATTTTAAGAAATTATTTTTAAAACCCTGCTTGGATCTCTTAGAAACAAAAGGAAAATTAGAAATAGAAAGAATTCACTTCCTTACAGAAACCAAATCAAAAATACTGTATAGCCAAAATCCAGTTTCCTGGTCAAAGAAAAAATAATGCAAATAGCTAGGAAAAAATAATTTAAGTACTGAGGAGTCTTGGTCAGAATTTAGCAGCCATCAGAAGGCTTTAATATGGCATTTTAGAAAGCAAAGGATATAGCTTACAACCAAGAAAAACTTACCCAGTATAATCCTACAGGGGAGAAAAATTGATCCTTAGTGAAATACAGGACTTCTAAGCATTCCTGATGAAAAGACTAGAGTTGCACAGAAATTTTGAAATATAAAAACATGAGTAAAAAGAAGTAAAAAAGGTAAACATAAATAATCATGAGATAAAATAATTATAAAATGAAGAATCTAGGAATAGTTATATAATATCTTGATCTTTAAAAAAATTGAAAGGGAAGAGAAGAGGATTACACTAGGAGGCAGAAGAGAAGCTAGGATAGAAAAAATTATCTCACATAATTAAAAATATGTAATTAGGGGATCATGGAGTGGGTGCTACTTGCTCTCATTTCAACTTCTTAAAGAAATGGAAAACATACACAGTTGGTTACAGAAATAAAATTAATCAAAAAAGGAGGAAAGGGGGAAAAGAGGAAGAAATAAGTAATGCAGATTATTCTAAAGATGTATAAAATATTTATAACCACTTTTTGTGGTGGTAAAAACTGGAAATGAAGAGAGGGTCCATCATGTGTATATAAATGAGATCAAATTTGCTATGAGAAATTATGAAGGGGATGGTTTCAGAAAAACCTGGGAAAATTTGGATGAACAAATACAGAGTGAAGTGAGTAGAACCAGGAGAACAATATATATATATATATATATATACATATATATATATATATATATATATATTGATTATAAAAAACAAATACTTTATAAAGTCATAGGAATTTTGAATAATGTAATGACCAATTAAATTTTCAGAAGCGCAAGATGAAACATGTTACCACTTCTTAATAGGTGAAGGACTCAGACTTCTTTTCTGGATGTGGCCAACATGGAAATTTATTTGTTGGTCGTGTTTGTAACAGAAAAAACCCAATAAGGGCATTAATGAAATACAAAACAAAAAAGAAAAAAAATAGCAAGAAATTGTCATTTAAATATTCATAATAATTATTTATATTGTAATAGTTTTTTAAAAAGCATTATTAACTTACATTTTGAATAATAATCTAGTTGATAGATATTTGTAAAGAGATTAGAATGTAGTAAATACAGTTTTAAATAATCAGGACCACTTTCCTTATAATGAAGGAGCATGTTACTCAGTGATATACTGGGAAACTTTTAACAAATAGTTCTTTGAATAAAGAATGTACATGGAACACACATTTAAGTTTAATCTGAATTATTAACATTTTCTCCCTTACTTTCTTAAGTCTAGATCAACACCAAAATGATTACTCAAATTTCCAAGTTATAGCATTTGCTATCCTTTCCAAAGTGTAAATGCTCAAAATGAAAACCTTAAATTTATTTTCAGGAACCCAAAGCAACTAATTCTTGTACAACCTTACCCTTTCCTTTTGGCTCTTTATTCTGGAGCATCATTTCCTGTCTCTTCCACAAAACCACAGCATTGCATAGATGGAAGTAACCACAAGAAGTCTATCCCAATCTGGATTTTATCAATAATCTCTTCTATATCACAAGTGGACAGCATTGTTTCCACTTTAAAACTTACATTAAGGAGAAACCTATAATCTCCAATCCACCTTCAGACAATTCCAGTTGTTAGGAAGTTTGTCTTTGTGGTAATTCCAAAGCTGTCTCTCTCCTACTTCTATCGGTTCTTTTTTTTTCATTCCCTGGGGTCAAGAATAATGAATTTAATTTCTCATCAACTAAATTAAAGAGCATTAACTTTTTACTTACTAGGTTCTACTCTATGCACAGGAAATAGAAAAAACAAAAGTGAAAATAACCCTTACCTTCAAGGAGATGATATTCTAAACCATGAAATACTGCTTTCTTTTTCTGATTCCTTCTAATTGCTGGTGTCATCTCTTCTATTTTTACTTTGTGTGTATTCTGTGCATATTTTGTGTGTATATATATATATATATATATATATATATATATATATATATATATATATATATATATATATTTTTTTTTTATAGAGTATGTGTTATCTTCCTCCATAGAGTGCTCCTTAAGGGCAAAAATATTTTCCCTTTTGGTTTTTATTTTCTTTGCTTCTTTGACTTCCTTCTAGGCTCAGATAAAATCCAACTTTCTGCAAGAAGTCTTTCTTGATCTTTATTAATGCTAGTGCCATCTATATCTTTATCTAAGATATTATTTAAAATGTTTGACATAACAGGATCAAGACATTTAGCAAATGAGATTGCTTACAATTGGAATCCAGGATGTCTTGAATGAGAAACATATCTCTAGAACATTAAGCAGGAGCACTGGATCTCCTTTGTGAGAAGAGCTATATCTTCCCTTCTCTCCTCTTTCCCATCCCACTAGGGTTGAAGATAATTGGCAGGTTTACACTGGGGACATAGCCTTCTCCCAATTTGATGAGCATATTTCAAAGATGCAAGCTGACTCAATATTTAAAAAGTCATTCATTTTTTATGTCTCATTTACACAATGAACTCTAGAAGAGAGCCCAAGTAACACTCTTTTCCTTGTGAAATTCTAAGCCTTAGAAAACATAATCTTTATTAGAGTAGTCTCTGACTATAGGGCGACTAAAACTAAGATTTTGGTAAAGAACCATATTATTATCTATTAAAGAATGCCTTGAATGTATCTGTCAACTAGTATACTGTCTTATCATCATGTAGCGTTCTTTGTAAATGGTAATGAGGCTACTCATTGGGGCATTCATTCTGTTTATGCCGCAGTGAAGATGGATTTGTGCTAATCCTTCAACACTCTTTCATCCTAGACCCTTTGTGACCAGTGGAATGCATTTGCAAGATCATTGACTGGAATGAGCAATGGTAATGTGAATGTGTATTAGAACAAAACTAAGAACTAGTCTCCTGTATTAAAAAAGAATCTAGATTTGCAGAAAAAAAAATCTGGGTTTGAGCCTAGCATCTTTTACTATGTGACCTGAGACTTCTCATTTTCTCACCATATTTAAAATATTTACACTATCTACTTCACTAGTCAAATAAGATTTTACATATACAAAGTGCTATGTAAATATTAATTATAGGGTAAAATCCCTAATTTTGACCTTATTATCACTTTCCTTTATTAAGCAGGACCAGGGACAGGAATTGAACCTATAATTTCATTGATATAGAAAATTCTCAGATGAGGAATCTCCTATCAATGCAAGTTGGTAGCTTCTCAGACACTTGGTAGCCTTAGAGAATGCATTACTTTCAAAGTTGTTCTTTGAACTGAAAGCCTCCTAGTTCTGCCCTCAAGGGTCAAGTGAAACAGTGAAGTCACTTTTGTATATGACTACTCTTCAAATAAGCAAATCTCACTATCAGATTCTCTAATCCAAGCTTTTCCTTCTTGGGCAGTAAAGTAGATTATGCTAGATTTGTCATCAGAAAAGCTTGGGTCCAACTACTACTTCAGATACTAGCTGTGTGAACCTGGGCAAGTCATTTAACCTCTGTTTGCTTCATTTTCCTCAACTGTAAAATGTAAAATGAGCATTTAGCTCTCAAGGCTGCTTTGAGAGTCAAATGAGATTATTATGTGTAAAGTGCTTTGAAATATTAAAACATTCTATAAATATTAGCTATTCTTATGGCTTAAATGCCCCAAGTTCATCATGTGACTTTATCTCAAGGTTTTTCTACTATGGATATACACTATCATTGTCTTTCTTAAATGTAGTACCCAGAACTGAACACAGTTGTCCAAAATTGATTTAATGAGGACAGAAAACAATAAAACTATCACTTTTCCTATTCCCAGACACCATGCTTCTCAATTATATTTATAGGATCATAGATCTCAAATTGAAAGGGACTCTAGAAGTCATTTAGTCCAGCCCTTTCATTTTACAAATAAAGAACTTGAGGCTCAGTGAGTCTAAGTGATCTGCCCAATGTCGTACAGTTAACCATTAGGATTTTAACTCTAGTTCTCTGGCTCTAGGGTTAATGTGCTTTCCTCTGGTACTGCTTGTCCCAATCTTTTTCTTTAAATACCCTTTGGAGAGAAGAGTATCTTCTATTTGAGCTCCAATTCTCATAGCATATGACTACTGCACTACTACAGTTGTTGACTGAAAGAGAGGCACCATTACAATTTTATGATAAATAATATGTGTATATACACATTTTCTTTCATCTCCTAATCATTTTATTACTTTTTATGATACTGTTGTAGGTGCTAGAGGAGAAAAGACAAAAACTAACATTTCCTCCTTAGGAAGTATCCATTGCCATGATTCCAGAATTCACACATTTAATGCAACTGTGATTCAGTCTAGCCATGGGTTCCTTTAAATTCTAGATAAAATTTTATCTTCAATGAGAGACTTTCTAATTTTTCTTGATTCTAGTTTCTTGCCTCTATTGATTAGCCTCAATTGATTCTGTGTATGTGTGTGTGTGTGTGTGTGTGTGTGTGTGTGTGTGTGTGTGTATCAGCTTCTTGCATGTTGTCTCTCTCATTTGACTATGAATTTCTTGAGAGCAGGGACTGGGATTAATAATTCCTAACACTTAGCACTGAATCTGATACTTGGTAGATCCTTGATAATGTTAGTTAATTAACTTCAAATTATACTAAAAAAAGATCTATCTGTAGCTTTTGACCCAGAGATCCCACTGGTAGGCGTATACCATAAAGAAGATAGAGAAAGAAAGAATAGACATATATATTTCATATATCAGAATATCAATAGTTACACTAGAGATAAAATAGATACTCATTGGTTTTGGAGTAGGCACACAAATTGTGTTATATGATATAATATAACATTAATACACTATAAGAAATTATGAATATGAAGCATTCAGAGAGACATAAGAAAAGTTACAGGAACTGAATAGAGTAAAACAGTCAGAATTAGAAAAACAATAAACACAAATAGCACTCTAAAATAAATAGAGAAAATACAAAAATGAAAATACTATGTAATTATAATAATCAAATTTGACTCCAGAAAAGAGTTGAGAAAATACACTTTTCTTCCCCTTTGCTAAAGAAGTGAGGGACTCTGAGTATGCAGTATTGCATATCATCAAAATGGTCAGTGTATTCGGTTGTGATGAATGTTTTTTCCTTAAAAATTCTTTGTTATATAAATAACTCATTGGATCAGAGACAGTAGAGAAGAGATATACTTGGGAAAGAATGTGATATGAAAACAAAAGATGTCAATAAAAATAAAATAATTTAAAAGAGAATATTAAGCAGAAGTCCTCCTAACTTTAAGTCTAATACTCTTTGCACTACATCATGTTGCCTCTCTAACAACTTTGCTCATGCTATTTTCCATGCCGAGAATGGGTTTCCTCTTCATGATCTCTGTCCTGCTACTTCTGTCTGATGAAATCCCATCCTTATTTTAAAAACAAACTTGGTGATACTTCCTCTATGAAGCCTCTGATTATTCAGCTCAAGTGAATTCTCCTTCCTCAAGTTCCTTAGCACATTTTATCTGGAACTTTCCTTTGAACTAGTATGTTATTCTTCATTAACAATTTATGCACTTGTCTTTTTCTCTCTCTAGAGAGAAGGATTTGTCTAATTTTATTTTTGTATCCCCAGGCTCTATCATAGTAAATGTATACAGAAGGTGCTTGATAAATGTTTGTCCAGTTGCTGAATTTATTGAATTCCTATTTAGGGCACATTGCATTTTGAAATGTTAATGAGGTTCCCCAAAGATCATGAGTCAACACAGCTTTATATTTGATTAAGATGTGCAGCTAAAAAACAAACTCAAATGTTGCAACAGAAAGATAGTGGAAACAAATGGTTTCAAAATTCTGGTTATCACATAGTAATTTAATGAAGACAAAAACAACTTCCTTGCCTATCACCTTTGAACAGGTATATTGATGAGTAAATCCTTCTATCATTATTTAGTGAAATTGTTTTTTATTTACATTTTCATTTTATTTATTTTTGTTTTAGTAATGCATATTCTGTTTACTGGAAAGTTATAAGGAAAGGAGGAAGGAATTTAATGTTGCTAAGGAAAAAACAAGCAGAGCTGAATTTTCTGGTTTCTTGAAAAACCTAAAACAGCTTAAAATGATTCAGCTAATAAAACATATCCCTTTCAACTACAAAGTCACCTATAGGGACCTTTGGCAATTCTGACACAAGGTGTTTATTAAAAGAATGGACTCTTGTGGACTTAAGTAATAGGTTATAATTGTGATAGTTGGATCAAAAGAGCTCCAATCAAGAGGGTGGTGAAAAAAGATACTGTGCAATTATTAAAAAGACTAGATAATCCTTTTTTTTTAACCCCCACTATTATACATAAGCTAAAATTTCTTTCTAAGGTGATAGTTTGTTTGGGGACATAAAACTGCATATATAACAGAATCCTAAACAATAAGACAAAAATTAAAAGTAGGCTGTTTTCTATCAAAGCAAAAAAGGACCTACTTAAATTATCATTTTCCTTTTTCTCCTGATGCCCTTTTGTCCATTTTGGCTAAGGTTTTTGGCAAAGTTACCCAGAGAGCAGTCATAGTATAATACAGTTGTTGACATTTCCTAATAACTAATCAAAAGGTTCCTAGTCAAATAAGTTATCATCTGCAGACAATTCCCATCTCTGTCTTGGAGTTTGATCAGATTTTTGTGCCCAAACATCTGACTTGCATGGTAATAGGGATAATGCATGTGTGTAAGAGGAAAGTGAAGAAGAGGTGCTATAGATATAAAATCTAACTCCAGAACAGCACCCCCTTATGGCAATTCATCTGAAAAAACATCTAGGGGTACATGGGTTAGTAGACATCAAACTCAAAATGATAATGTATTATGGCGGTAAAAAAAAGGTAATGAAATATTGAGCTGCATTGAGAGACATATCTTCTATGAATAAACTTATTAAAGTTCTATTGTACAGACAATATCTAGAACACTGTTCAGTTTTAGGTATCACATTTTAGGAAGAATACTAATAACATGGGGAGCTTTCAGAAAAAGGCAACTAGATTGGTGAATGGCCTGGCGTTCATGTTATGTGAGCTTTTGTGACTAATTTGGAACAAATTAATGGGAAAATTCAAGAGACAAAATTAAGCTTTTATGGGGGAAATTCTTGACCATTAAAGCTATCTAAATGTGAAATCTGCCACCTCTCAGTGAAGTCTTAAAGAAAGGCTAGATGACCTCTTGTCAAGTATGTTGTAGAGGGAATTATTTAGGTATGGATTGGACTAGGTGACCACTGAGATCACATTTAACTCTGAAATTCTGGATCTTTCCTGGCCTAATCTACATACAAATCCTATCCTTAATTTTTTTTTTAACTGTATCACCATAGACAAGTCCTGAATCTCATTTTCCTCATAAGTAAACTGAAAATAATGATGTCTTACTTTATCATGGGGAGTTGTAAAGACTGAATGAAATGATGTGTGTAAAATATCTTGCAAACTGTATAATTCTATATAAATGTCAGTATAGTCAGTGTAGTATAAAATGTGAGACAAAGGAATCTTTCTCCATCAAAATCAAAGGCCACAAAAGTATATGGCATACGAATAGAGGAGAAAGAAGGGCTAAAACAAAGGAATAGTTAATGTGTGTGTTTTAATGAACCCAAAGCATCTGGAGATGTGATTTCATATTTTTAACCAAGAGCTATTTATTTAAGTGATTTTTCTTCCTTTTTAATAGCTACTGTTAATATTTTTGAAATTGTCTTTTAGTTTGTCAATTTTGCACCTGTATATTAGTAGCAAAAATTTTCCTCTTAAAAATCTTCCTTTAAATGTCAAGATCAAAGTAATAAGAGCTAACATTTAAATAGTGCTTTCACTTTTATGAAATCACTATATAGTTTTGATTTGATCCCAACAGTGATTATGAGTGGTGAGTGTATTTTAGAAATAGAGAAAGCAAAAGAAGTTAATGACTTATCAAACGACATCCAGCTAACAAATACCTCAGTAGGGTATTTGAAGTTGGATCTTCCTGATTGTAGGTCTAACTTTCTAGTTAGCTGCCTAGTGGCATTTTTGTGCCTACTTGGATATTTCAAACACCTATGATTTCATCTATGTCCATCCTATATGTCAGTGTAGATTATAATCCTTCTGTGTAGATTATTTTAATGATGATCTGCTCATTTTATACTGCATCTACTGTTCTGTCTGGTATCAAATCAAATACCCCTGCCAGGTCAACTCCTAATCTCATCAACATGCCTAATCTCAACAACTCAAGCCTTGACTGACACTGCCTCCCTGCACCCCTCCCTTTTCCTACTGATTGGAAGGCTAGAGGGTGGAATACCAAACTCCTCCCATTGACTTTCTTGTCAGAGGGCAGAAATTGGACTTTTTGGTTCACTCTACTCTATATGTGTTGCTTTACCTAGTTTCAACTCCATGGAACAAGATGAATCTGCTTGGTCTTCCTCTAACCTGAGCCCTCCCCTGCTTTGTTGTTTTCTCCATTAGAGTGTAAGCTTCTTAAGAGCAGAAACTATCTTTTTCTTAATTGTATCCTCTGCATTAAACAGAGTTCCTGACAGATAGTAAGCACTGCATAGATTTTACTGAATTGGACTGGATTAATGAATTACTGTGGTCAAAAGAATAAAACATCAGGTGGCCAATATTCTAGCAAGGAGTTTTTCCAAACTTAGTGAAGCTGTTTTCCAGATATTAGACACACAATATCTTATTCTTCAAAGATTTTTTCAACATGTCTGGATAAAATGGAAAAAAAGAGAAGGCAATTTTGTCTAACAATGTTGACTAACTGCTAAAATACCAAGGTGTTTTTAGCCACATCTTTTCCCCCAAACCATTTTGATGAGCATTTATTCTGTTTAATGAACTTGAAGTATCATTACATAATCACCCAGTTCACTGGATTAATGATGAAAAGAGGAACTGATTTCTCCAGTTGCATCATCTGAAGTAAATGTTAACTTTCTTTCAGCTGAGTCCTTAGTTAACCACATTAGTGTGACAAATATGTCTTTGTCTAGCATAAGTAATTAGAATTTAATCACTTTAACTGCATCTTAATTACCCCAAATGAATTGAAAGGACATTTAATAGCAAAGATTAAATTGCCTTAATGAACGATTTTTGTGACTACATCAATACTTTAATCGGGTTAGCCACTCCTATCAGGCACTATAGTCAGCAGAAGTAGAAGTAAGATCTGAAACCACTAGATGGTGCGCTTTCACCGTGTTTTATTATAAAAAGCTAAACAAAGTGGCCTACAGTCACTGACTGTTCTTTGGCTAACCTCCTTTGGGAGCTATGGAATTCTCACGACGTGAAAAAGGAATGTAGTAGTTTCAGAAATGGCAATTCCTAGGACAATATTAGAAATAAAATTTCTGTTACATGACGTTTGGAGACATGCAAGGAATAATTGAATCTTTTAGGTTTTTAACATCACATGAAAGACTGCTCAGCTCATTGGGTAGAGAGCAAAATACCAAGACAGGAAGATCTGGATTCAGTGTGTACCTCTGATGAATATTGGATATGTAACACAGGCCAGATTATTTAGCCTCTGTATGTTCTAAGTGATTCTGGTATTATAAATTGCAGAGTTTCTTATATCAATGAAGTCACAAGTATAGTTACTATCCACCGAAATCATGATGTTTGATAATTTACAGATACAATCTGTGTATCCATGCATTATCTAAAATATATAAAATCCTGAAAAATAAGCAAATTATAGCCATTATATGTGGCAAGCATTAGCTCAAAAGCAAGAAGTAGAATTGGGACCAAATATGCTACATTGATCTTTAGATTTAAAAAGGTACCCCCCAGCTTGGTCCCAGCAGTCAGTGATTCCAGGTGGAATAGAACTACTTATAGCACACACATAGGGCATGTAGCAGGATGAACAATGACCTGGCAAATTGGTTCCTTTACTGCCTTGCTATGTGTCTTTTGCTTTCTTTCTCCAGTTTTAACAAATGGAAGCAATAATACATAACTCTAACAGGCATGTTGTGAAGAGAAATGAGGTAAGAGATGTGAAGTTTTTTGAGATCCCTAGAGAAAAGGCATTTGTGTTCTACGCTTAAGGCACTATTGTTATTTTTCATAGACATTTCAAGTTAGGCCTGTAGATATGGGGCAAACATTCCATCTATTTGATTTACCTATACAAGTAGCAGATTATATTTCTGATTACTTATCGTCTAGTTTGTCTATATAGACAAATCATATTAATATGATATATTAAATGTTAGGACCTAGTTAAATTCAAGTATTGTCATATAGAGATGTTTTTTATTGACATGGTTTCCTTAAAGGATAAAAATACATTTCCCAAAAAGAAATTTTATAAAATGATTGGATACCAATGTTATGGAAATAGTCAGAAGTGTTATCTTTCTTTGAAGATAATCACCAAACTCATGTAGTGAAGTGGAAAGGATGCTAGATTGGGATATGGATTTTAGTTAATAATACTTAACTATTTATGTTAGCTTGGGCAACCTCTTTTGACCTCAGTTTCCTCGTCTGTTTAAAAAAAGCTAGCTCTAAATCTGTGATCCTTTCATAAAAAAATAATGACCAAATATTTTGTATATGCAGTTCCCTTATTTTACATGTGAATAATAATGCTTCCTCAACTCACATGATTGTAGGAATTAAATGAGATAGCCTATGTGAAGTCAAGACTTAAATGTTTTAATATATTACCATATAAACATAAGACAAGCCCAGTGCCTGGAACATTTTAGGAACACAAAAAATGCTTGTTTATGAAGTCCAATTCATTTGAACAATATAATGTAAGAGTGCTTCAGTGGTTGCTTGGATCAGTTGCTTTACACTCAGTTATTACACCTTTCCACAATTATCAGTACAATGATAATGTCCAATATCACTGAATATCAATAGTCAGAAAAAAAGAAGGTGACAGTGTCAGGGCTAATCATTTTCATTTTAATTAGAATTCTTATTGGGCTACAACTTTTTTTTTTTTAATCCTGGTGTTGGAAATCTGTGTTAATTTTCATTATTAATTAACATGCAACAAGGTTATTTAATAAACTCAGAAAAAAATTCACTAAAGTTCAAAGGAGAATTAAAAGATTCATCCTGTCAGTCACATTGTGTATCAATAAACCTAATCTAAGTTTTCTCTTTAATGCCATAGATTTAGAATTGGAAGAGAATTTAATTCAACTGCCTAATTTTACAAATGAGGGTAAGTGATTTATCCAAGATCATATAGTTGACAAAGCCAGAAATTCAATCCATTTTCTCTGACTTCAAATTCAATGGTATTTCTAGTATACCGTTTTCTGGCTTATAAATGTAAATTATAGCTTCCTGTCTAATCTGAATACTCTCTCTCATTAAAGTATTCCTTGCCACAATATTGGAGGGAGAATTAAAGTTTGAGTTTTTAAGGAATCATTAAAATATATATCTGTAATTGTTAGCTGTATATTCAGAGATACAAGCCCATTAATATACACAGAATGCATTTTATGGTGAAATTAAGTTCTTTTACTTGAATTTATGAAAAATAACTTTAAAATAAATTAAATGGCAAAATAGGCATGCTTATTAACAGTAGTAGTAGTACATACATTTTAATTATAATAGATTCTATTATTTGGAAAAATGAAGCAACTTTTATGTCAATGCCATATGAATTCAAACAGTTTTACAAGAAGTCCACAATGTAACAGTTTCAGTCTCAATAAGACCCCTAGAACATTGGTACTACTCTGATTTGGGATTCTCTACTCTCTCCCTATCAATTAAGAGAGCACAAATGAATTGATGAAATGATATTGCTCAAATGAAATTGATAATTTCCTCCTCTTACTCACAAAAGACTCAGGTTGATTTCAGATATCAAATTAATATATGTTTAATATATGTGTTATATATATTTAAACAATCAATGCTTACAGGCAAAGAAGAGGGAGGATTGCTTTTCAAGGACAAAGTCACTTTCTACCAAGGCTGAATAGTGCTATATCAGTGACAGTCCTCATTAGTTACTGACTTCATTAATTGAAGAGTTGGAATTATTCCCTATTTAAAAAAATAACAACAAAACACCTGACATCTGTGTGTAGTAGGATTCCTTTCATTAGCTGAATTACCATGAATGTAAAAATGATGACATCAAAACCTATCCCGTGTTACTATCGTAACAATCTCCTTAAAGACCAGTTAGATTAGAGATCACTATAGATTTTTCTCAGCACAGATCAAAGGGACTGAATTGAACGTTTTAGTTTAATGATCCAACCCATGTCACACCCACAGGGACACACATTTAGATTCTACAAAGCAGGTGTGTAAGTGAACTCAGACATTTGCTGAAAACAGCAGTGTGTGTGTGTGTGTGTGTGTGTGTGTGTGTGTGTGTGTGTGTGTGTGTGAGAGAGAGAGAGAGAGAGAGAGAGAGAGAGAGAGAGAGAGAGAGAGAGACAGAGAGAGAGAGAGAGAGAGACAGAGAAATAGGGAGAGAGAGAGAGAGAGAGAGAGAGAGAGAGAGAGAGAGAGAGAGAGAGAGAGAGAGAGAGAGAGAGAGAGAGAGAGAGAGAGAGCTCATCAGTCCTTTGAATCTGACACTTCCGTTCACTTTGCAGTGGGTGCAAGCCTTCTCATTTGGGAGTTCAGGATTCCTAGATAATTTATCTCCTTTCAATTAACACATATTTCCATCTTTATTTCCTCAAAAGATTCTTAGTGCTGTTGTAATTGCCAAGCAAGGCCCTTCGGGGGAGATCAAGCCTGAATCAAATCCACTCTAGCACTGGTGGTCCTCCAGAAGCCCTGTCCAGGGTACTGAAGGGACAATGCAACCAAGAAACCAGGGAAAGAAGGCAGTTTAAACTTGTTCTAAGATGGTTATTTTGGATTTAGTGGCCCCCATCTTTCCCAGAGATAAATTTGAATGCAACATGCTTTAGACAAAGAACCCACTTTTTCTGGCTCTGTCTTAGGAGGATTTTGCTTTGTTTTGTTTTTTAAGAAAGAAAGAAAAAAAAAAAAAACCAAAGCAAACACAGTCCTAACATTTCTTTGCTCAAGCCTAGGGTCAAATGAGATCCATGTTTTCTAGTCATATGACTGTAACCTTGATACAGCCAAATAGGTACCACAACAAAAGAATGTGCCTAATCTAAATGCTGAGTAAATTGTTTCAGGGTGGAGGTTAATGCTCTAAGAAAACTGCAAATTTATGATTGAAGCTGTCTCCTCACTAGGGAATTTTTCAGCCATCAGTTCAGAGAGCCTCAATACAACCCCTCTTTATATCACAAGATATAGACTTTATATCACAAGACTGAGACTTTAAAGTTTTTATTTGTGAGTCTATCTTTGTCCATTTAGAATTGCCCCAAATAGAAATGACTACTTTAGGAGGTAGTAGATTTTCCAACACCGAATGTCCTCAAGCAGAAATTGGATGTCTTCTGTCTGGAATGCTATGGAGATTCCTATTGAGATATCTGAGAACTTTGATCTGATATATCAAAGGATGTGACCTTTGAGGTAACATCCAACTCTAAAATTCTATGCTTCTATGGCTCATCATCTTCCTCCTTTTCCAATACACCTCCTTTTTATTAGTGCTGTTATTAATATTAATTATCACAACAACTAGAAAATTTTAATAACCATAGAAATGAGATTCTTTTCCTCTAAAGTGCCTGCTGAAGGAAGGATTCCCCCAGTTAACAATCTGCCTTACATTGGCCAGTAGGGGGCAAGACCAGCTTCTTAAAAAAAAAAAAAAAAAAAAAAAAAGCTGTAGCAACTGGGCAATTGAAGGTCGGCAGAAATGTAGGGTAGCATGTCAATAGTGTAGATACTTCCCAGTTATTTCATAGTGCACTAGAGAAGTCCTGTTCTTTCTGAATGTTTTTGTAAGCAGCAGAGAGGAGGACAAAAGACTATTCCAGGATTTGTACTTGCTGCTGCAAACACACCCTGAAAGTATAAGGTCAAGAGGTGATTAGAGGGGGAGCAGAGATATTTGTGAGGTGGTGGCGGAGGAGGTAGCAAAGCTGAGATGTCTCCCATAAAGAGTAGTGATAACATTTCTGTAACTAAAACCCATCGAGATAGAGCAGCAGATCATTCTGCCCAGAACTCAGACAACTAAGTGGGGCCTGTTGGTTGAGCAGTGCTTTCGACTTCCATCTAAACAGATTGTTTTTTCCTCTAAGAGGGAAAAGTCCCTGAAGGTAATGGCCGAAGAGATTTCTTCTTAAATTGCAAAGTTGGGCGTTTCAGCAAAATGGAATTACCCAGAAAGCCCGGAAAAGCTCTGTCTACTAACCACGCAGGTAGTTCCCTCCCAATATTTCTCTTTCCTGGGTGTGTAACCTTTCTCCTGGATTTTATTGTTTGCGGACAATAATACCACAAATCACGGGAGAGACCCGATAATAACTATTCCCCCATTCCCTGAAAAGCAAGGTCCGGGAAGAAAAGAAAGGGAAATAAAAGTTGGAGTGCTTGGAGAGACTCACGCAGTGTCACTTAGGGTAATTTCGAGCTCAAGCACAAGTCCGTTAAGAACAACTGCAGACATTGATACGAAGACTTTATGAATGGCAGTGTAGGTTTTGTTACTGCCCGCGTCGGTCACTGTGGGTGACTGTCAGAGAGACAATAACAAGGCGGACACTAACACTGGTAGCCGCGGGAAGGTCATCGGACTGAGGAGAAAGAAACTCCTTAATTCAGGTTGAGCCCACAAAACTGAAAGTTAGTGTTAGTGCATGTGAGCTTCGTTAATATATGTTTGTTTCGAGAATCTTGGGGTAAGAGGAGAAATAAATCCTCAGGGGACTCCCAGCTGGGCCAGTTCTGCCCCTCCCCCGCGGTCCCTTTGTTCACTGGCTCTGACCTACTCAAAGAGCAGCTGCAACTGCCTGAGCCTGGGCCAAAGGGTGTGTGTGTGTGTGTGTGTGAGAGAGAGAGAGAGAGAGAGAGGAAATCTGGAGGTTCTTTCCCATAATATGCTGCGTTTCCTGAATGGACCACTTGTAGGTCAAAAATCGCTTTCGCCTCAGAGTTGAGGGAAACTTCCCACCTCAGCCTTTGATCTTGTCCACTTTGGCAGCCCGATTAATGGAGCTAACTATGTCCCTCTCTCCTACTACCTTGGACCCGGGTTCCGGGCCATCCTTAGCTTCTTGGCACAGAAGAAACGAAGGGACCAGTGGAAATGATCCTTGGCTCTCTCTTGCCCTCCTTCCCCCAATTTGGAGAAACATTAACAAAAAACAAATGGAGTTATGCAGGATTCAGTTATAAATCAACCAGGCCACAAGGCCACTTACAGCAAACAAGCCCCAGGTTGGCCCCGCCGACACTTTCTCAGATTCCGGGTGACCACGCGGCGGGTTCAGCACCTCTGGATGAAGACAAGATTATTTCTGTAGTTCCAAGGCGAGGTCACTTTCTGTGTCCAAACTCCCCCATTCTCCTCTGAATTCCCCAAGATCGAACAGAATTCAGGACCTGGAAGGGGAATCACTGGGGAAACTCCAGTTGCTCAAGATTGGAATGAATCTGAGCCAGTCCTGATGACTTTAGGAAAGGGCATTCCCTTTCCTCCCTCACAGTTAGCTCAGGATGAATTCTTTTCATTTCTATTGATTCCCTCCAGATACCAGAGTAATGCATTTCCGAAACCTCAGATGTATACCGGGATAGTGTTTGAATCCAAGCAGATATAGAACGGCGCTTTGCTAGTCAAGTTCTGCTTAAACAGATTTAAATACAGAAAGGCGAATGAAGGCAAAAGCTTCCTCCACATAGAATTCTACTTCCCGCCCAGAAGGGTTCAACAACTCAGCCAAGCACATTTATGGGATCTCTAATTGGAAACTAATCTCCTCCTCCGTTTGATAGGCGTCCACGTCAGAGGCATGTCATCCCACCCCACCCGGGACACAACACTCTAGCGGCGCGAGAGCTGCTGGGCTGCATCTCTAATGGGAAGCAGCGATTATTACTTTGAGGAAAAAATATTGATTTTTTTCCTTGCATCTAATTCGGTGAAACTTCCCTCTGTTACCCATCTCATATTAGCCCGTTCTATCTATTTTTGTCAGGAAACACATAACACATTATAGTAAAGCTGAAGAGAGGGGGTTAGATTTATACATGTGGAAAAAGGAGAAGTAAGCATTTGGAGTAAATCTTCAATTGCCCATGTGGCCCAGCTTCCTTCCTCCCACAGTTGCTAATTCAACTGAGATCTCTTCAGCTCCTTATTGGATACCATATTCAACGCTCTAGTCAGAAGCTCAAATCCGGTGCTTTATTCACATTCATAGAGTTCTCCCTTAAGTAGCACGCATACTAAACATTGCATTGAGATAACATTCTCCTTCCATAAAAATATAAATCTGCTGGAAGCTTCTGCTCTTTTCCTTAAAAGGACAGGATTGAGGGATTAAGGGGAAGAGAAATACTAACAGTCCATTGAAAGATTCATTCTAGTCTTCTGCTTCAATTATTTTTTTAAGGATTCCAAAATCAAACTACTCCTCTGCTATGCTTACAGAAGTTTTTTAAAATAAAAGTTTCAGCATAGTTTCAAAATATTCCTGTATTTCACAACCTTTTACAGAGTAGGCTGAAGGCTATTGAAAGGTTATACACTTCATAAGGCTTACACTCTAATACCACCCAGGTCATGATTTTGGTTGTTCTCTGCTCTATTCATTTTTTATTCATTAACTATTACTACATCGCTAGTAAAATAACTTTGTAGTCAATCCATGCTATCCCAGCCTCCAGGTTCTCAATATTGTCTCAGAGCCTTTCCCCTCTAGAATTTTTTTTTTTTTTGTCATATAAAGGGCAAAAGCAAACTCTCCCTTCCTGTTTACTTTTACTTGTTTTAAATAATTACAAATTTATTTATTTATTTATTTTTTGTGCAATAGATTATCTCCATTTCTACTACTAAGGCAGCTCTACTGCTGGGGAAGAGGGGACAAACTATTAAATTTTTAATGGAATTGTAAAAGAAATTAGATTGTGGGGAGAGTGAGAGAAACAAAGAATAAAAGGAGAAGAAGGAGGAGGCAGAAGAAGAGAATTGAAGACATAAATGGGAGAAAAGAGAGGGTAATTGCTGGTTAAATTCTCAAGGAAGATGTGGGAAGAAAGAGTTTTGTGACCATATTCATTCTGAGAAAATGAGATTGATCAGTACCCTGACATACCACCTATATGTAACAAGCTTAATGCTCTCCTGTTTCTGCTTGACTTCTAAGTATGTACTAGATTAGGAAGAAGGCTTCAAAAAAAACTCTAGAAACCCATTCCCTCTAGAGGGTCCTTCTAAGTCCTACTCCCAAGTACTGCCATCAATAGGAAGCCAAGGGAGAACAACTTATTCTTTTCTTTTAGGGCAAGCCATTACAGTCAACATTAGTTCTTGCTTAAGGACTAGGCTGCTATAGGTCATTTGATTAGCTGATGGGAAAATAGAAATTGGCAAGATGCTACCTGGGGTTCAACCTCTGGTGATCTCCTAGGTCTTAGGAGCAAAGAGGAGTATCTCAATGATTCCTTTCAACTTGACCTTTCACAAATGCTTAAAGCAAACTGGAGCTGCCAAGGTCTGTTCTCCAAAAGGACAAAACCTTGTTTCTATTGTTAACTAGTTTAGGACCCCAACTGTTTTTGCATTTGAGTTTGATAAAAGGGCTCCCAACTGGAGGTTAGTGATCCAACCATTCCTCACTACCTCAGCTCCTTCTCAGTGTATGTCCAAGTGATCACCTTCACTCCTCTGATGTCTGGACTTGTCAAGCTTCCTAGACTTCCCCTCATCTCTTAAGACAAGGACTGAAGCCAATCAATATCATCATCTTCCTCCAACTTAACAGGAAGCCCAAAATTATGGTTTTTGGAGAAACAGAAGGGTAGCTAGTGTAATCCAGCATTAGCAAGAGGACACTTCTTTCCTAAGGAATAGAGGAATTAATTTACATGCTAGAAACCTGGGTCTAGCTCAACAGCCTGAGGGCAGTGGAGTAAGTGTGTGGAACAGGCAGGCTCCTCTGTAATCAGAAGTCCCATTCTTTCCCTCCTCTCCCCTCCACCCCTTAGGGAAAGACAAGAGTGTGACAAACATAACCCTCTTAATGAAAACATTGTCCTCCCCCCTCAATGAAGACATTGTCATCCCTATAAGGGACATGGGGACAAATAACAGTCCGTAGTTGAGTAGTCTCTTTCCTCAACCTCTTCCTATTTCCAGAATGAAACAGAGAAGTTGAAGTAGTGAATGTGGAGAAGGCATCATCTAAGCGGTGCTGAAAAAAAAAAAAAAAAGAAACATATAGAAATAGAGGGGCCAGTGAATACAGTCAGTGGAGTACCCCAGGCATCGGGATGGAATCTTGGGATTGAAACAGTGAAGTCAGGCAAGGGGAAGAAGCAAGAGAAGGAAAAGTAAAAGCAAACAAACCTCACAGTTGGGTTTCAGATTTAAGTTTTAGCCCGGCCTGCACCTGGCATGTCTCTCTCTTCTCATTGGAAGGCTATGGAGTTAGGGGGACGACCTCGCAGAAAGGGAGGGAGGGAGATAGGGAGCTCTGGCCTTCTCTTTGATTTTAGCCTGTGAAACGGCTCAGTGCCCCCGGCCCTGGCTCGGATTGACTGTCTCTTGTTCTCCAGGGACGAATTAATGGAGAACGATCAGTTAATTAACAAACCCTCATTCAGGCCTTTACCATTCTATTCAAGCCACTCACTCAGCCTAGGAGCAGGGTCTGAGGTGTGGAGGCCGAAGGGGGCGGGAGGATTAAATTAACCTAACTGCAGTCACAATTCGGCCTCTGATCCCTGAAAAAAAAAAATCATTTCCATTTCTTCCCTCAGCTACAGCCAGCACCTGGACCCCTTATTCCCCTCGTTTTTCTGCCTCGCATCTCCTTTTAGTTTTTTTTTTAATGTCCCAAATTGACAACTAGATTCTAGTTCTACCATAAAATTATAAAAATAATCATTCAGCTTTCCCCCCAATGCCATCACTGCTGAAATAACGAAACCAGCAGGCCACTGACCCAAACTGCCAGGACGCAGAAACTGGTAACCAGCGCGGGTCAATCAATCTCTTGCTTCTTTTTTACTTCAGCTCGGAGCTGAAAGCTAGCGGTGGGGCTTCCTTCCTACCACATTTGGAATTCTCAGACCCTCCTCCAGACATGGGTGGTAGGTTTTCAAAGAAGCAGCAGAATAAATTGAAGTCCTAAGGAGGCAGGCACTTCGAGAAACTCGGCTTAGCTGGACGGACACAAGCTTATTCCCTCACCCTTTTTGCTTTCTTTCCCCCCTGCTCCACTTCTCATTCTACGAAAACATTCAACTCCTCTATAACTGGGTTAATTCCAAGAAACAGAGAGCCAAGGAAGATAAAGGAGGAAGGATGAAAACAGTGAGCATTTTTAGTTACAAACATGAATATTCATTATTCACAGACACAGTGGCATCTAAAATAGCAATAGGATAGAATACATTCTGGCCACACGAAGTAGAATCCTAAGCAGGAGGCGATTCACCTACATAAATGAATATAAGTTCCAGATAGTAAAGTTCTTTACTAATCTCACCCAGAACACTTGTTATGTTCCATTCCCCAAACCTGAGCTTCTCGTACAGGATTGGAGCCCAGAGCATATGAGTTCGGTGTGTGAACAACATGAATACACACTTACAATAATACCCGTGTACGCGCGTGTACACTACACGAGAGTACGCTACGGGTAGACTGTGCAGCTAAAGATTCTGGCAAGTATCGCTGGTTTTCTCGAGCCTCTGCCAGACCTGCCCTCAGCCCTGTCTCCCTACACAACCTCCGGAAGCCGAAGCCTCGGTGGTATCTGCGATGGGGATTGCCTGGTTTGGGTCCCGAGGAAAGAAAGACAAGGTTACAGAAAAATGAAGGGAAGCAACCGGACCCGAGAGGCCATGTACCGGTTGTATTTTTATCCCTGAACTGATTTGTCTAGGTGGAGGCGCAACTAACTCTACCGGGTCAAATGCGATGATTTCTGTCCGGATTTCCCCAGCACCCTTACTAACTTCTCTGCCTTCCCGGCTCACCTGCTAACCGGAGCGCTGACATTCGCTGGAATTCCGGCTCCTGTAACCACTTCCACATTCTCCGGAAGGTCTCCCGGCCAGATTTCAGTTTGCTCCAGGGTTTAGGGTTCCGCAGCAGGTCAGAGAGGGTCCCTTGCGAGCGGCACAGCACCCTTTGAGCGAAGATGGCCTGAGGGATGCTGTATCGTTTGAGCTCGGTGGTGATCCGCTGCGCCACTTCTTTGGTATTGATTTCTTCCATTTGCCCTGAATTACTTCCATTACTGACCTGGGAGCCGGTCACCGAGGGGTTCGGCTCCCGGGCGGTGCCCAGGATCTGTCCATGACCCTGGGCATTTAAGTGGGCATGGGGGTGGTGCGGGAGGCCATTGATGGGTACCATGCCTGCGGAGGTGGGGGTGAGGTGCTGTTCCCCGTGCCTGGCTAGCATGGCTGGATGGTGGGCTTCGAAGCCGTTGGGGGTGAGCATCTTTTCAGCGGGCATAGTGGCGCTCGGGTGGGCGTAATGGGGCAGTCCTTGCTGGGAGTTGTGGATGCCCCCCAAACCAGAACCGGAGAGGGGCGAAAGGCTCTGGCCCATGCCGGGTACGTCCTTGTGGTAGGGGGTGTAGAGGTTATTCATGGACGCTAGTCCCCGCTCGTCCCGCATGAGAGTGAAGCTACCGCTCACATTGCCGGCGATCCGCTGGTGGTGGTGAGGATGGTGATGGTGGTGGTGGTGGTGATGGTGATGTGGGAACTTGTCCGAGACCGTCGAGATGGGAGGTAGAGGCTGCAAAGGGGTTAACGTGGTATATGTGCTGGTCATGCTCATACCTGGAGGGGTCTCGCACGCCATGGTCATGGTGGGGTGCAGGGGCCCCGCCAGGGCGTGTTCGGGGGGTCGGTGGTGGTGGTGGTAGTCCCCGCCGCTGTCCAGGATGGACGCCATGCCCATGGAGCGGGGGTGAGCGGGCAAGTGGCTGCTGCGATGGGCTACAGAGCTGCGATGGTGGGGGCTGCTGCTCATCAGATCGGCTGTGGCGGGTACCGGCTCATGGCTCACCCCGTGAAGATCGCCAATCGCCTCCATCGTCAGCTGCGCGTTCATTGTGATTCGTGCGACCCGGCGGACAAAACATCTATCTGGCCGGGCAGTGGGAACGGTGTAGGAAGTCTTCACATCTGATGGATGCGGGTTGTTTCGCTGTGTTTGTCTCTCTCTTCTCCCTCGCCCCCACCTCCCTTTCTCGTTCTTTGCTTTCTTCCTTAAAAATTAATTTTAAAAATGTTTGAGCTGCTTTGAAAACACTGTCCCTCCACCCCCTGTTTCCTTCTCTCTCCCCCTTTCTCTTTATAATTATAAGGCCCCCGGTTCCTTTAAAATAGCCCCCGCAGCAGCCGTAGTTGGTGTCTGGCTGCGTCCCTCGCCATCTCTAGCCATGTCTCTTTTACTGTTTCAGAGTCTCTGGCCACCGCTCCGCTGCTGCTACCGGAGGAGAGTTCGCATGCGCACTGATACGGCCCCCCACCCCACCCCCATTCCGGGCCGGGCTAGTGACGTCCCCATACATATTAAGGAAGGGGCCAGGCGCCTTCCTATCGGAGTCCGGCTGGGAAGTCGCGAGCACATGCAAAAAAGCGAGGAGGGAAAGCGCGAGAGGAGCCTGGAGCTGCAGCTGCAGCTGGAGATGCGCGTCCCGCTCGGTTTTCTTGGATGGGCTCAGGCCCGCATCCTGGCTTTAAAGGATTTCTCCTCCCAGCTCCTGGAAGGGGAGGCCGGGCCAGGCCGTCAACCTTTGTGCTCTGCTGCTGGGCCCAGAGGCCGCGTCAACCCCGCCCCCTCTTATCACAGCAACCTCCCGGCCTTAGACTGTAAGGGAGGAGAAGGCGGGGCTGTCAAAGGATTTGGAGTGGTGGTGGTGGTAGTGGTGGTGGTAGTGATGTTGATGGTAGAGTGGAGCCGGATGGAGAGTGCAGATAGGAGAACTGATCCTAAAATCTGCCAGATCTTTTTTCTTGACAATGGGCTGGGGGTAGAGTGCTGGGTGGAAGGCAGAGAAGGAAGGGAGCCCGTGGTTTTAGCTTCCCTCACCTGTAACCAAGACTTTTGGCAACCCACTTTTTCTA
The DNA here is from genome assembly GCF_048593235.1 of Sminthopsis crassicaudata. Taxonomy (NCBI): domain Eukaryota; kingdom Metazoa; phylum Chordata; class Mammalia; order Dasyuromorphia; family Dasyuridae; genus Sminthopsis; species Sminthopsis crassicaudata. The sequence continues at coordinate 524,447,750 of NC_133618.1, forward strand.
CCACATCCCATCCCCTTCTCAGCCCTAGGAGGGGAGGATGAAAAGAAAGTGGGACAAAGTTTTCCTGGCGATGGCCTCGGTAGGGCAATGCCAGAACTGGCTAGAGGGTTCAGCCCCCCGCTGAGTGCCAGGCCCTGGGGACTCAGGTGGCTGAGGTTGAATGTGGGGTTGTGGGACGTCTTTACGCACCTAATTCTTCCCAATCATCTGGTTTCTTCCAGCCTTTCTCAGTAATTAACACTGTAGACAGCTCGGTGTCTCCTTCCCTTCCAATGACTTGGCATTTTCCGGGGTAGGTGGGGTGGGGAGAGTGTTGGTTTCCCACCGCCGGTGAATTCTCATTTTTAACTTCCGGGTCCTGGCGAGGCAACCGAACCCTCAGTTGCTCGGGCGGGAGATCCAGGCAGTTCCTTTAGCTATTGTCCCGTTCCCCCGACCGCTGGGCTAGCCTATGTCCTCACAAAAGGGCGATTCCGCGGAGCTCAAGGATAGAAAAAGGGAGACAGTGGGGGACTTCGTACCGGGTGCCAGTCAGTCTTTACTTCTAAGCAGTTTCTATTGCCTGATCCGGTCTCTGCTCCAGCCCAGACCTCGCCCAAATCCAACGGAAAAAGTCATCCTTTTTTTTTTTTTTTTTTTTTTTTTTTTTTTACTGAAAGGAGCTTCAGAGAGTGAAGATTTGAAAACAGATTTCAGTTCTTTCCTTATACTTTCCCCATAAGCTCAGATCTTTTAAGGAATCCGACCCTTGTGCGAATAGGATATTCAGATGAACCTTGCTCTCTTCCTCTATACCAACCTCAATTGTACTGTGGAGATAGATCTAGGCTTTAGATGGGGTGTGTGGGGGACTCTATAAGGGGGAGGGAGCAAAACACAGAGCTGGCTCAGATGCTGGAAGCACGCCAGTTCACCACATGCCGAGGTTTTCTTTCGTTTACAAAAGGGAGGGGGGTCACAAAACAAAAGGCAGAGCTGTGTCCGCTTAGGTGCTTTTTATCCCTTGGAGAATGGACAGATGTGCTCATTGTCTAACTGTGAACAATAAAGGCCTCACTAGGGACCCAAGGCACTCCCTCCCCCTCTCTCAACCCCCGCCCCCCAATAGTGAGGAGGGGAGCTGGGTGGAAATTAAATAGAGCTCAGATTCAGAATTCCTATATCTCAAGTCTGGGGACACGTGGATGCGAGGTAAATTCTCGTCTCCTTTACTGTATTTGGTGCTCCATTCTGGGCTATATATATATTGACCTAGGACAGGTTTTAGATTTAAAACGGAGGATCCATCTGAAATCCATGTCAGAAAAATTACTCAAAGCCGGAACACATAGAGATAGAGCCCACCAAAGATCACTTCCTCCACATTATAGATGTGCCCTACAAACGGGGAGGGGAAAGGGTTCTAGAAGATGGGATGTGGGAAGCGGACAACTTTAAGAGTAGTAGATAGTTTTTGGTGGTATAGATAGGCTCCCCCCCTCCTCACCCCATCAGAGACCAAGGATTGGGTAAACTTGAATGAAAACAGAAGGCAGCCTATCATCGAGGTAGTGGGCCTCTTTTCTGTGCTCAAGTAGTCTGTTTGTGATGTGTTTCTGTCAGGGATAGTCAATCTTCCGATATTGGAAATTACTGGGCTTCATCATTCTAGTTGATTTAATAGAATCAAAGACTTAATAGGATTACTGAGCTAGAACCTCAGAGAAAACCCCGTCTTGTCCATATAATGTTGTCCAGGCCCTTATTGAAATAGAAGTATACTGACAAATGATAATCCAAAATCCAAATAATAAGTGACAATGAAATAATGCTGTCATATTAATGGGAAAATAATTACTGACCCATAAAACACTTAAAGGTTTACAAAGCACTTCTCCTCACAATATAATCATGATTATTGTTGGAAAAAAATGACAAGGTGTGAAACAGGTTTCCTGATTTGCTATAATGAAATCATTTCAGTAACCACCTATAGACAAACTAGATTGTGGGTCAAAAGATAATACATTCTGAAAATCACTATGTTCCTTATGTATGTGTTCCTTACTTCATTATGGGAAAAGGAATTTCTAAAGGCAAATGTTGCAGTCATCTATCTTGGAAACAATCTCAATCCTTTTCTTCTTACCCCCTTCCAAAAATTGTTTTGGAAAAGGCAAATACTAAATGAAGAAATTGTTTGTAGTTTTCTTTATGAGTAGTTAATTAAGATTTGATCCTGAAAACACTCATGCAAGGCCCCCCAATTAAATTCAGTGAGAGCTATCTAGAAAAGTGTGAAACAATGTTTTTGAAACCTTACCCCAATAGCTGTATATATGAAGTTTTGGTTAAGGATATATTCATAAGGGGGGGTTGTCCAAATTAAACTATTGGATATATCCTATTTAATTTGATTTTTCTCTTGAAAGGGTACATTATAAGCTTAGGACTAGCTTCATTTTTTGAAGTTTTGTGGGTCATATTTTATTTAAATATTTCCTTTAATCACAGACATCCTATAGTTAGAGGAGAATAATGGACTTTCTGTTCTGGCCTTAAAAACCATCATTTGCTCCAAATTTTGAGGAGAAGCTATCACTAATATTTCTGATGGATAAGGAGGGGGTCCTTTCTATCTCTCCTTAAAATGATCTGGAAAAAATGGTAGGAGAGGAAAATAATCTATATTTTTTGGTCTATGTAAGTCTGGTAAAGCACTGTGGTGTAGGTAGAGCATTGCTTTGAGATTTAATGGTCCTGGGTACAAATTCTGATTCTATCACTACTGTCTGCATGATCATGAGCAAATCAACTACCCTTTCTGAATTTCAGTGTCTTTATTTTTAAGTGGAGGAGGTTGGACTTAATAACCTCTTAGCTCCTTACCAGTTCTAAACATGTTCTTTGAAAGTTCAATATCCTTTGGAACCTAAAATTACCTTTTCCTCATACTCTTTGCAATCCTTCTAGAGAAAAGGAGAAGGGACTCAAAATTATTTATTATTCTAGAAACTCCATCTCTTTCCAATCACCAGTTTCCATAAGTTACAGATTCTTCTGATGAAAAATTTCTATAATGAAAATTAAATTTGTAAATTTGTGTGACTAGGGGATATTACTGTTGACTATTCTGAGGTGGGTAAGTATTCTAGAGCTCTGAATTTATTGTTAACAAAACATTTCAGAAAAAGCAGCTAACTTAAAAGGAAGAGTCTGTTGATCTGGGTTCTACTTCCACCTTAGTCTGATTAGTTATGTCTTTGGGCAAGTCACTTGACCTTTGGGTCTCTGGCAATAAAATGAAGATAAGAAATCAATATCAAAAAACTGTTTTTAAGGATCAAATGAGATAATGAATATGAGGCAAAGCACTATGTAAGTGTAAAATCTTATTTAGAAGAAAGCTCATTTTCATAACCAAAACAGATTTTAAAATATTTTACAACAATTTCCCCCCCCTTATCTCCACATTAAAAAACTATTTATTCATAACATGAAAAGAAAAAGGGATTGTGATGACTGAGCTCTTGATACTAGCAACATTTTATGTTTTGAGCCAATAAGAACAAATTATGTATTTACATTTAGTGAATGATAGAAGGTAATTTTCCTGGGGAATATATGCAAGTCACAGTGTTCATACCAGGTCACGGAAATGATGAGAATTGATTGTGAACTCAATGTTTCTGAAATCTGAATAGAAAAGAGACAAATAGGAAGGAGTTAATAGTTGATAAAGGGGCTGACTTTTCACCAAATAATAACCACACAATGATTTCTTCTGAGAATGACCAATTTTTTTCTACCTTAGGAAAGACCAAGAACATTAGTTCATTGAGATTCAACATATTTTTGACTGCCAAATTACAGAATATCTCAAAAGAAATGTTAACTTATCTATTCCCACCATGAATGTTTCTTTATCATTCATATGAATGTATGAAAAACATAATTGTTAAGGAAGAAACCTCTAGAGTTTGAAGATAATCTAGGCAGACTTTTAAAGCATCCATCCATTCAAATAAATAAAGAGACACAGAAATATGTAATATTAAACGTCCATTAGTGAGTGGTGGTTATGGTGAAGACCAAATTTAGATAAGATAGATTCCTGCCCTCATGGAGCTTACAGATTAGTAGAGAAAATAATACTTAACACTATTACATAGTGAGAGGTACAAAACAAAGTTTTAAATAAGGTCTGAGAGTGAAGATTCTAACCTTATTAGAGATGGAGACCAAGGAAAGGCTTATTAAGGAGATAACATATGAGATGGGTCTTAAAGGATTGGCAGAAATTCAACAGAAGAAAAAAAGAAATTCTAATAATATAGAATAGCATGAACAAGAGCAGGAAAGGAAACAACATGGAAGCAAGAGAATGAAAGGGAGCAAGTAGTCCATTTTTATTGTAGCACAGAGTGTGGGCAGGGGAGTAGTAATAGATAAGAATGGAAGGGTAGACTGGTGTCAGATGGAGAGACTTGTATAACAAGCAGAAGTTTATGAATATTACTCATTAGGTAATATGAGCCTCCTAAACCTTTCTGAGCAGACGCATGATATGAACAGATCAGCAACAAAGGACATTATTCTGGCAGAAGAATGGAAGATGGATTAGAATTAAGTGAGAGTAGAGGCAGGGAAATTTGTTATGTAGGAGGTTGCGGCTACAGTTAAGTCTGTGAAGATTCACAAGGTGTTGGAAATGTTAATGGAAAAGAGGTTTCTAAGTTGGAGACTTTAAAGAGGAGGGATTATCAGGGCTTGATAAACAATTAAATGTTAGAGGCCAAAGAGAAAAGACTAAAATACAACATCAGAATTTCAAGCATGCAAGACTGTGTGGATGGTGGTGCCACAGACAGAAAAAGAGACATCAAAAGGAGAGGTAGACTTAGAGAAATAGAAAATAAGCTTGTCCTGAGGTTAATAACTGAGAAGATCATATAGCACATGAGTTCTTGGATTCCCTACAATGTAAGAATGAAAATTTAAGAGGAAGTCCAATTCTTTGTGTTCTTTATAATGCCCCGTAGGCAGCACAGGGACCGAGGGTGGGCAAAGTAGATAGCTGCCTAGGGTACAACATTCATTCAATGACCATTGATTATCAAGGAATGGGAATTGATGCTTTTTAATATTACTTTTGAAGTTACCAATTAAGGTAAGTTACACTGTAATCACTACTAAGCATGCAATTGGGCTGATATGTTGGGAACTAAGATTTTATTATGCTTTTGCTATTTTTCCAAAGAGAAACAAACTATTCTTTCACACTTTGTTAGTGGTTATGGATATTTGTGTGTGGGCAGGGAGAGAGAGGGATGAACAAAGGGTCAAGAATTCAAATTTCTAACCTTGCTAGGTTCTATTTTTGAGAGTCAAGTGCATTTCAGTAAAACTTGTGGGGTGTGTATGTGTGTGTATATGAGAGAGATAATTTATGATGGTCTAAAAGCTTGATACCAGAATCTCTGGATCTTTTTTCACTCAGAATTCTTTTAATTATTCTGAAAATTTTGCAATTCTGTTTACTTTAGATATTCAGAAAATTTTGGAAAGAGAATACAGAAATTTACAGGTGAAGAGAAAAAACACTGATAATTTGTTAGTGTAAAAATATTCCTTAAAAGTAGTTCAAAATTATTTATTTCCTCTTTTTGAAAGTGAAAAGCACTATTATTCCACATACCTTTTCTTTTGATAGAAAAGAGGAGCAATAGAAACCAATTAATGAAGGATGGCAGGTTTTCAGTTGATTTTTTTTTCTTTTTCTTGTTTTCCATTTTGCTTAGCATATGAAGTCTTTCCCAGCTTTTTTCTCATTAAGTTTTTCCCTTTTCCTTTAACTTATCAATATTTCTATTAGTTTTCTTGTTTTCCTTTTCTCTTCTTCCTTCCTCCATCCCTTAGTTCCTCACTTTCTCTTTCTTTTTTCTTTCTTCCTTTTGAAAACACCAGGCAAGGGAATATATTTTAGTCAAATTCCCTTAAGTTTCTTCTTCCATTTTCTAGTGGTGAGAGAAGAGGTATTGTCACAAATATTAATTAAGTCATAAGCCTTATGTTCAAGGAAATAGGCCTAATATTTTCTTTAAAGTTCTTAATTCACCTCCAGATCTGGGTCAAGAAAGCCACTCTGCTAGGGAACTAATTTAAGAGAGTTATTCCCTAATCTTGACCATGTTGGAAAGTTCCTGTCTCTCAGGGGCAAAGAAGAAGCCTGAACACATTATTCAGACTAGGGTTGTTTAGGGTTATCATTAGAGATCTTATTCTCTGTGTACTGATGGTTAAGGTTCCCATATCTCCAAGACAAATTGAGGTTTAATCTATCCCACTTCCAGATTAAACCATTCTCAGCTCTTGACCTAAGATAGCTTCCAGGCTTGGAAGTAAACACTATATGGCCAAGATCTGCTGGTATCTGATGGCCTTGATGTTGCCGAGAATAAGATGACGTTCTAAGGTGGCTCTCCTGTGAAAGTGCAATAAGGACGAGGAGTAGTTAGGTGAATGGAGCTCTGCTGCCTTCAACTCTAAAGACAACACTATGTTTTCCAATGTCTTTTTTTTTTTTTTTTTCCCCGGGCTATACTTTAGAGTTGAATTGTAAAGTGATATAGATCCAGTGGGAAGAAACCTTCCCGGCCTGATTTATTTAAAAAAAAAAAAAAAAAAGGAAGAAAGAAGAAACAGAAGTAAGCAAAATAGGAAGGAAGGAAGGAAAATTGCATTCTATGGCTCCTTCAATATCTATAATTTGACTCCAAGGTGCCCTAAAGATATAAGAGTCTAAGGTGGTGAAGATCGGAGCTGGGGCAGTGGGGTTTGCTAGGACTGCGCCTTGATCTCTGTGGATTTATCTGGTAAGACTGGTGCTGAGACATAGTTAGCAATTTGTATATTGGAAGAAAGCGACCTTTTCCCTTCCTGCTGTCTACGACAGATTCGATGAAACGCACCCCTTATATTCTCACTCACTCCACCCTTCCCACTCTTCCTTCTCCTTCACTACCCTGTTCAAATCTAGCTTTCATATAAACTTCTGTTTAGGTGGACAATCTGAAGTATTCCTGGATTTAATCAGATCTTGGAGGTTTTAATTCTGGCAGAAATCCCTACAGTCTAGAAAGCCCGTAGCAAAGGAAGAATTAAAAGGGGTATGAAGTCAAGAGAAGGTTGGAAGCTTTTCACGTTTTTTCAAAGTGTGAGCCACCTCCCAGATAGACCCAGAGGCTTCTGGGACGTCAGAAACTGAGGCTCCGCAGCTGTAGTCAAAGGTCTGGCAATCAGCTTCACGTAGAGAGGGTTTCAAGGCGCCCCATTCAAGAAGCCTCCAGTGTTTAAAAAACCTGTCTCTTCTTCCGGGTGGGCGTTTGTTCCCTTCTGTGATCATCTCCAGCAGCTTCAGTGGGTAACGCAGAGGGGAAGCTTTGGAGGAGCTGCACTAGGGAGGGAAAAACTCTTTAAACAAATCATTTCGGTGTCTAATCAAATTAGTGTTTGTGTAGTCAAGTGCCATAGATTTAACAGAATAATCGTTAACCGCCCTTGTCTTTATTTGACCCGCAGACACCTAGAAGATTTAAAAATGAAACTTTTGTGTTTTGTGGCTCCCTATCATCTTCCTCCATTCCTTTCTCTTTTCTCTTTCTCCCTTCTCCTCTTCTCCCATCATTCTTTCCTCATCTTTTCCCTCCTCTCCCACTTTTCATTCCTGTCTTTCCTATTGTTCTTGTCTCACCCTTTCTCCCTCTTCTTACCTTTCCTTTTTTTTTTCCTTACCGACCTTCCACTCTCCCCCAGCATGCTCTTTACCCAGTCTGTGGGACTCCCTGGCGCCTGCATCCCCAGAAAGTGGTATATTCAATCCTATTTAAACTACACCCTGTGGGTCCCAGAGTGGCTTCTGTGGCTAGCAGAATTTCAGCATTACCAGCTCAAGAATCAGGTGGCCAGCACAGAGAGCCCACCTAGGATCTAATCGAGAGAGAGAGAGAGAGAGAGAGAGAGAGAGAGAGAGAGAGAGAGAGAGAGAGAGAGAGAGAGAGAGAGAGAGAGAATGCACAGGAATGCACCTTTTCACCTGTACCTAAAGAAATCAGCTACGTTCTTACATAAGAAAGACCTTTTTTTTTAACCTTCACACAGGAAAACTGATGTCCATAAATGTCTTTCAGAGCAAGACCCATGGGTTGCATTTACATATACTGTATTTCTAATCTTATAAGGGGATGATGCTTGCAATTTGACCTCATTTGTTCAAATAGACTGATGAAATCCTACAATTTAACCACAGAGGAATCTATATATTAAATAGATACCTGAAATCTGATGTCTTCATGTAAATCACAGAACACCTACTGATACACAATAGGTAAAAGTATACCTAGTTTTTGTTTTCCTACTAAGAGATAAAAATAATGAGAAGAGGGTTTGAGTTCTTTCTCCCGGTTTCCTTATATGCAAGACTTCCCATACACAAGGTATACTTCACCCTACATTCCAGACTGAGGATGTGACTAAGCAGATGGGTCCTATATCTACATCCTTGTGGAAGAATTGTACTCTGTGACTTCTTTCTTTTTCCCACCTCATCCCTATATTTCTGTAATTCTTAGCTCCTGGGTGAAGAAAAGAGTTGGATTTCTAACCTTTGACTAGTCATGCAGTCTTTTAGATGGATGACAGGTAGTGTGATCAGTGCCTGTGGAGCACCTCAAAGGAGTAGGTAATGGGGGACCCAGGAGGTCTTAGCCATAGGCTATTAATATGAATCTGTGCTTTAGGTGAAGGGGGAATGGGATGGGATAGGGAAAAAGTGAGACATAAGATAAGTGCCTTCAGGTATCACTACTTTGGACCTTAGAGCTCTGATCCCTGAAATCCTGGAGTTTTAAAATTCCAATCCAGGATCATTATGATCAGACATCAGAAAGAATTCAGGAAAACATGTGAGGATTACAATGAGAAGAAAGAAAAAGGGATTATTTATTTAAGTTATTGGGAAAGTGAACAGCCTCCAAGGCAATACACTGATTTACTGACCGATTTCCCCTCCTTTTTAATCCTGGTTGCAACTTTAGGGAATACCATGGCAACGATGGTGGTGAGAAAAGCAATAATTATCTGTGTAATGATCTCTTAAACTAGAACAGCCACAATTTGGGCAGCAGATAGCTTTGGACAAATTGATGGTTAAATGTTTGGCTCTCTCTCAACGAGATGCACCTAAGAAGGAACACCAGCCCTGCCATCACCATCATTGTCACTATCATCACCATTGTAGGCTGATTCTTCATTTGAGTCTCTGATCGTAAAGAAATTGGGCTTTCTTTGCTGTTCCCAAGAGATTTCTTTGGAGTAATTGTCATCAAACTAAGAAAGGTTTCTTCAACAAGATGATTACAATGTACTTGACTAATGCCAGTATTTTTATGTTAAACATATATTAATCTGAGCAACAACAAAAAATCTATATTGCTAACAATAACTAATCAAAGAAAGAAAGAAAAATCCAAACACCATATGTTTTACTCTTTGTCATCTCCTTTATTTGGCTATTTTCATTTTCTTTGACCCTTCTCTCTTCTTCAGTCCTGATGCTCCCTCCTTGACCCCAGGGGTCTTTTCCTACAACAGAGCTTTCCCCTTAACCCAGTTTGGGAGATCCCAAGAGTTTTTGCATCCCTATTGAAACGACTGAGTTCCTTAAGATGAAATTCTCTGACTAGGATTTTCTCTCACTTTGTCTTCAATTCTAAGTCCCTCTCCCTAATCTTTTCTTGGGGAGAACAAGGTTACCCAAAGGACTTCTGCACTGTTATATTGTAAGTAAATTCTGGTCCCTCACAACATTCAGCCATCCTGCCCCCAAACAAAATAGCTCTCTATCTGATGATTTGAGCTTTGAACTCCAATGAGATGAGCTGCTCAAATATCTGGACCCTGACTTTCTGTCTTGCCTCCAACTCTCATTTTGTCCTCTTTGCTTTCTAGATTCCGACAGAACACAGCTGGAATCCAGTTAGGGTTTCTTGCGGAGAGTTTATACCCCACCCCTCTATATTGGTGTTTTCCACCTGGAAGGAACAAACCGGAGGGGTTAGGTAATGAAGGAACTTAGGAGGTTTGCAAAACACTGTTAATAATTTAGTATTGTATTTCAAGGAAAAAAATAGCTTTCTTAAATCATCCCCACAATATAAATTGCAGACTTACAGTATGGTCCTGGTAAGTCTAAATTTTTAAAGGAGCAATATTCAAAGAGACATAGATGTCTGTATTAATTATTTATTCGCCGGTGCCTTCCTTCGTTTCTAACTTATTATTAATTAGGCGCCTCTAGTCTTTCGCAGAGAGCTCCACAGAGCCAGTTGCAGCTTTAAATATGAATTAAAAGCAAATCCAAGCTACTGTAATGCGAAAATTATTCCGTGTCTTGCATGGCAGAGATGAATAGCTATGTGGATCAATACTGCGAAACTATGCTCCAAACGACAGGGTTATTGATAGCTTATATTAATGATGTTAATGATGGAAAGAGGAAAACAACAACCGAGCCGACTTAGAAACTTTTTATCTGCTGAAACCCCGCAATAAAGTGGGAAGGGGCAGGAATTAAGGGGCTTAAGTGTAATAAGAAAATTATTTATGAAACCGGATAAATGACTTCAGAGTCTGATGCATTTGAACTTTACGCTCTCGGCTCCTCCCTGACCGGCCTTCAGCTGGGGAGACTACTAAAATCCCAGCCCTCTGGGATCTAGGGGTGTGTATTTGAGTAGGAGGGAGATCGGCGGCCCGTAAAAAAAAAAAAAAAAAAAAAAAAAGGAGGAGGAAGGAACGGTCAGCTGGTGCAGTTCGGATTCAGGGCATTCTAGTTTGCCTTTCTCACTGTAGCCCAGTAAGAAGCAGCTCAGATCGGGAGCCTTCTCTTGACGCCCGATTTCAATTCCCCCATTTTAGAAGAGGAGTAACAGTGTGGGGCTAACGGAGAGAGTTGAGCTAGCTTCAGAGGAGTCCTGGCCGAGGTCAAGGCCCAAGAGCTGCCCTGCAACCCCGCGGCTAAGTTTAAATCTGTGTGCTGCCTGCGGAGCGAAGCCGGGGCTAGCAGATGGAAGGCGACCCCAAAGGAGAGCAGATAGACGCCTCGTTAGTGCCACATCATCCTACGGGAGGCACGTTTTCTAGAAGTCTTTGCAGCGCTTTACTAGGTCCAGGGCTCCGCACTCTGAGCTGCGCTACTCTCTCTCAGATGGAGTAGTTTGGGGGTATTAGCAACCAGATAAAAGAAAGTCATCCCTGAATGACTCCCCTCTCACCCCTGCAACTGCCATCTCCTCTTCCAGTCCCCGTGGCTCTGATTTTACTAACTTCCTCATTGTCCTTCGGGTTTTTGTTGCCTTCTCTGCGCAGGAGAGTTTTGAGGGTGTTTTTCTTTTTGAGAGGAGGAACAGATGAAGTGGAGGGTATTGTTGATAATTAGAAAAATAGATAAAAGAAGCTCTATTGTAAAGAAGGAAGGAAAATTAAGAGGTAAGCTCCTCAGGGCTGGTCCACCATGATAGCCTACTTCCCTCACAAAGTCTGGCTAAACTGGGGCCTGGAAGCTCGGATCCCACTCTCCCTGACTTATCTTTTGATGGTTCCCTCTCCACATGCCCTCACTCTTTTTGCTGAGCAAGGTTTGGCCTCGCTGTCCCATTTCATCAGAGCCCAGGGCCCTCTTGTCTTTCTGGCAACCCGAGACCTTCTCTTTTCCTACATAGAGTGCCGAAAGCTACTCTTCTCTCCCTTTGCCCTCTGTCCTCGAAGGCAGACCCCAAGTATCGACCCAGTATTCTCCCTGAGGGCTTCGGACTGCTAAGCAGGCGGACTGTGGAGAACGAAGAGTTAAATAATGACCCCAGAGGAACAGCAGGAAAGGTCAGACCCAGGGGGTCATCAGCGGCCCCTGAACTCCCCTCACCGCTTGCTTTCTGGCTCTCCAGAGCACTGCTGGATCCCCTCCCCCAGCAGTGCCTTGGACTCCAGTGGCCTCCAGTTCTTAATTCTTAGTGTACACCCTAATTTCTAGGGTTCTGATCTCAGATGGACCTAAATGTATTCACCAACTTTGGAAAATGGGTTCACTATTTCTTTTCTTTCATCCCGACGCCAACCAATGTGGATTCCCCTCTCACAAACTCAAACAAAAAGATCTAAAAACAAATAAAACGTATATCGCCGCTCTCGAAAACGAAACAAAAATTAAAAAGTCCAACAAAACAAAACAAAACAAAACAAAAAACAACCAACCAACCAACCAACCAAAAAAAACCTGTCTTGCAGCTCTAGGCAATGGATGGCCTTGGCAGTGATAGCAAGTAAATTGATGAACACAACTGGTCAACATTTGGCTTCAGAACATTTCAATGAGGCAGAAGTGTTTGTTTCTGCTCTCTGATGCTTTAAAATTCGGGAAAAAGTTTTCTTTTATTCTATTTCTTTAAAAACCTACACAAAAGGCATGTAAATTGCCCTGATTTTCATCCTCTAGGATATGTACCAAGGATAGAGCTATAGTGAAAGTTCTAGTTAGGATTACTGGAAAAATAGAAAACCTAGCTTCTTAAAAACAAAATAAAACAGGACATCTAAACCCCATCCCAAACTCGGACAAACAGGTTTCTTTTTGAAATCTGCGGTAATTGTGAATGGGGGGTTGGATGGGAGTGAGATTGGAAGCCTTCGAGATTCCAAAGAGATCTTTTTGCTTCCCAAACACCCACTTGTTCTTTGAGAGGAGCGAAGCGAGAACTCGGGGTAGTGTGTGGAGCTACTTTCCTCTCTTGTGAGGTTTTTGGGATGCCTTATAGGCTGCCTAAATTCAATGGTAATTGGTCAACTTTGCTTTCAGCGTTCCTGAATTCCTGCCTAAAGTGGAAGATCTGGTACATTTACTCTAGAAGAACTTTATTGAGAGCGAGAGAGTTTTGCCTTTCAAAGCAGCCTTCTACTGCTTTGTTCTGAAATCCCCAAACACTCTACTACATTGTGGATTTTTAATCTCTGACAATATAAAGAGGATTGTTTGTTTTTTTAAACAAAAGAACTGCCCTTCACTATAATAGACCTAAGCAACAGCCACTTCAGGACCAAGGAATTATAGAATTATCCGATGGACATACTGAAGTGGTTATCCATCGGGGGTAATTATCCGGGTAATTCACGCAAACACACACGCCCACGCACAACCTGCTTCTGCGGAGGCGGGGAGGGAAGCAAATTCATCTCGCAATAATTCACCTTGGCTGTCCACACCGATCAAGTAAATATTTCTGATAATTGTTCAGCGCTCGGCTTCATTTTGTCAATAAAGACAAAGCCCCAATACTACGTAGTCTCTGAGAAAACCGCTCTTATTGGCCAAAGTAAACATAACAGACACTGCAAAAATCACTTGATTCTAGAGAAAAAAATCAATATCTAAATTAGATTTATTGTCTGCTTATATGATTAAAAATGACAAAGTGTTGTCTTTTATTTTCATAAAAAGGCAGAAGGCTGAAAAAAATAATTTAATAAAGAATTCAGCTCGTTTCATTTGCTTGGAAAAACCAGTGGGCCAAGGAGTGTTCGCAAAATACTCTGTATATGGGTTCTCTGTCTCCTTGGTGGTCATTTTGTTTGCAACAACAGTGAGAGCAAAAGTTTGTAAAACTCCAAACGATATCAGCAGATGTAGAGAATGTCAAGGTCCTCCTTTTGTTGTGGGACTTCTTTTTGGAGAAATCTCACCCCCTTCCCTATTTCCATAGGTAATATGATTGTCTTCGGTTTTTAAAAGTTTGCTAGCCTCGAAACCTTCGGTTGTGAGAAAACATTGATCTTGCAATCCTCGAATTCCTTATAGCTTTTGTTACCATTTCCCCAGGTCTTCCGCTCTATTTTCGCGGCAGGAAAGAAATAGGAAACTTTTCAATAGCCCGACAGTCTTTTAAACTGCAAAATCCTCACCTGAAATTCAAGTATCCTCTCCCTAGCTACTAAGAATTCATTTCCTTGTAAACATATGCTCCTTCCTTCAAAGGCTTTATGAAGCCCTTCAGACTCTCACGTGAAAACACTCATTAACCAGGAACAAAGGTTTGATACTAGGTAGAAGGGTTTGCTTATTTAGACTGGATTCAAGAAGCTGTGGTTAGTTTCACAAATAGGCATCCATGAATGTGTTTAATCTGTATTCTCCATGTGCTCTCACAAATTAAGTGAATTTACATGAATGACTATTGTAAATAATACCTGTAAATAATAGCTTCTAAAATGTGTCAACATTCCTTCACATTCTTGAAGATCTATTTTTGCTTCCCCTCCACAAACACCAAAGAGGTAACGGGCCATCTTTCTAGTCAGGAAGACATGATTCAAGCCCTGACTGACATAGGCAGGACTCGTTGGGTGATCACGAACAAGTCAGGTAATTTCTCCGTGTGCCAGGTAATCCTCTAAGATTAGAAGCTGTAGATGAGATGCCCATCTTATTAAGAGAAGAGATAAAATAAATATGAAATGAAAACCCTGGACCAAAAGAATACACACAGACACACAGACCTCCACACTTCAACTTGAACAACTTTTGTCCTAAGTTTTCTGAGTTGGGTAGATCATAGTGCCCACAAGGCTAAACTTTCCTATCCAATGATCAGGTTTACATCAGATAACGGCAGTATGAAAAAAGCAGGGCCATTTTTCATGAGGGAGCCTGTGCAAGAGACAGGGTGCTGGCTCAGTGAAGACTAACATAAATAGCCAAACAACATGAAAATCAAAGGATCGTGAGTCACGTCTATTATCTGTATAAACCAAAGACAGCACAGAGTGTCCAGTGGGCTCCTAACTTTCTAGAAACGAGCGTAGAGTGTGAAAATGCTACAATCATATTAATGAGCAATAAAGTCCTGTGTTTGGTTAACAAGAGGCAGAAAGAGGATCGCTTTATAGATTGGGGAATATTAGAACAAACAAACAACAACCAACAGAAATAGAAAACCAAAAACTCTAAAACAGCCCCCTTAAAGTGAAGGAGAGTCTTTGGCGCCCCCTGGGGGCAGCACATTGATGCTCCCGGTTTGGTTTCGTTAGCCCTTGTAATTTAGGCCTTGTATCTAGTTACTTTTTTGAGTAATAGCCTTGTTGAGTGCCAAAGTTGTGTTAGGTGTTAGCTGGATTTAGTAGGGTTTCCTACAGGTTGGCCAACAGGGCACCTCTGCAAACTTTTGAGAGCAAACCCTTTGCAGTACAGAATCTTTGGGAGTCGGGGCTGGGAAGGATGCAAGACATTTTCTTTTCTAGAAGAGGGAATTGAATCGAATCAGTCCTGACTCTAGCTGGGAAAATTAGTTTATGGGAACTGACTGCTAAAGGCCTGAGAAAGGAAAGCACATAAGGAAATGTGGATCAGTTCTCTTCCCATTTACTGCCAAGAGTCAAAGGTATCTCCTTCATCTGTTCTATACTTCTCTCCTGAACCAGATCATAAATTGCACGCCAGTTTTCTTAGGAGGACAAGGTAGACACTGCCCCCAGCTCCCTTTCTTAGTGTGGTTTACTTGTCCCTTTCTCTCAGTTTCTCTGCTTGTCTTTCTGATTCTCTCATAAAGCTCTGGACCACTTCTAGAGCAGAGAATATGTCAAAATTCAGGTTGCCATTAGAGCAGTAGTTTTCTTTCTGGCAGAAATGACCCTTTTGCTGAATGGTCCTGCAGATAGACAGCTACTATTTTTCTGTGGCTGCCCAGTTTAAACCTTACAACCTTTACTGCTTAAAAAGAAAACTAATATACAGTAACTCCTCTGGTTTCTACTCTAACTTCTTTATTACCCGGTTTCACAGAAATAAATAATAGACTTTTAGAACTTGAAGGGACTAGACCATCTGTTTTGACACAGACAAGGAAAATTGGACCCAGAAAAATTATGTGACTTGTCCAAGATCTCACAGTTGAGTGTTCATGGACAAGAGGCCAGATTTCTTAACAATCTTAATCTGTGCTTTCTCCTTAGCTGGACTAGGAATCTCTATGTAGGACAATTTGAACAATTTTCAGGGCAACTCATGCAAAACAAACAAACAAAAAGCCTCCTCCTTTTCTAAAAGAATCAAATAAATGAAATGTATAAGGGGATTTGACTGGCATTAATTATCCAAATAAATAAATGCCTTGTTTTTCACTTTGCTGAAGTAGACTTGGATGTTATATTATTGTTGGTCAAGGGTTACACATCATTTCTGTTCTCCCTACCTTTGCTGGGGACTGAAACTCAGGTTCCCTAAAGGAACCTATGCCAGTGAAACTAAATAAAACCCCTTTAAGTGGGCAGGACTTCAAAGTGGTTGGTTGAACCTTTAAAACCTGAGAGGGCAAGTCAACCCTGTAAAAGAGCCATTCTTTATGCACATCCACATGTCTGAATTGTAATGAACACATCACCACCAATTCCTGGAGAGAGAAGATTTCATTTATTTAGTTTTTAGCGGTGCCTAACCTTCATTATCAGTTCTTACTAAGTGCAGAGAAAAAGCCCAGTATTTAGAATTCTCTCTCCAACAAATATGGTTGCCAATTGAATCCTCTGTATCAGATGAGTGCTAATTTGCTGTGGCTACATGTTGGATAATGAAAGATGTAAGCAGGATCAATAAAAAATGAAAACACTTTTACTTACATCTTGAGTTACTGTTTTAAGAAGTGAACTGTAGCCATTCAACAAAACTAAAGCAATATCTACAAGCGCCAAAATACCATCAGCCGCTGAGTAGAATAAAATCCGTCTGCCCACAAAGACCTTCTCTACCTTTTTCTGGTTGCTTAACATTTTCAGACCTGATACTAAGTTATTAAAATAAAATCAAATATATTTTTTTAAAGAACATAGCGATTGTGGCAATTTAAAGACTACAGGTCTCTCCCTCCCCCCCCCCTTTTATTACTACTATTTTCAATTTGGAGTAGAGGGCACTAAAAAGAAAAATGAATCTTTGTAACTTTAAAATAATAATAATAAAAAAAAACGACCAAAAGATATATCCTTTCAAATTCTTGCATAAAAATGCTTGGATAGACCCTTTAACTGCCTATACAGCTCAGAAATGGACTTAATTCCGAATAATTGGATCTAAACAGACATTCAATCTGGAAAGTTCAGGCCCTAAAATCCTTTTCCCTAAAATAATAATGTCTCTCTTCTGCCCATCCTTTCCTGCTTTCCATCTCCAGTTATCTCCACTTTCGCTTTATCTATTCAATTCGATTCGTGTCATTTATATTACATATATATGGAAATCTACGTGGTTTTGGATTTGCTTCCTCTCTAGGCAGATGCGCAAGTACATGCAGGTGATTTACCAAAGACTCATCTGAGAATCCTTCTTTCTGGTTTTATGAGTTTTATCATTAGATACTAAAACTAAAAAGGAAAAACCAAGAAAACTATTTAGAAGGCCGATATGTAAAATAGATACCACAAAACATCACACAGCAAACCCGTTTCATTGTGCCAAGCTGCAGGGACAAATAGTCGAAGAACGAGTTACAAATCAATGTTTTACTGGATTCTACAGTTTAAACCACTCTGGTCCACCCCACCCCCACAATAGAAGCAAACCTCTTTTTTAAAAAAAAAGGTAAACACGTAATTAGCTGCCGCATTAATAATATTCGACAACTGTTTGTAGAGCTCATAGAAGTACCGGAGAAAACAAGTATCTGCTTTGTTAGATAATCAAAATCTAAAAATATTGAGGGGCTGCAATTGATGAGAATAGAGAATATATATTCAAAGGAAGGGGGGGGGGGAATTTAGTCTCCTTAGTATAGAGATACGATAACAAATTCGCATATGGTAATTTGTGCCCCAAGACTTAATCCTGTTCTCTACATTTCTAAAGTGCAATTGTATCTTTATAGAGTAGTATTTCTCATGCTAGAATTATACAATTATGTATCCGCTGTGTTCGACTGTAGAGCTTCATGTATGTTACGCACACACTGGCTACGTGTGTGCCCTTCTGTACGAAGTTGATACTTAAAACTCGAAAGCAGAGAAATTGTCAGTTGTAGGGGCAGCCAACTGACTGCTGCTGAGTAGGAGCTCCCACTCAGCTTCCTGAGCTCATGACGCGGCTGCTGACCTCTGCAGAGCTTTAAACCTTGTTTGCATGTCCACTAAACTCAGCTGGGTGCCAAATGTCACCGCTCCCCTTTCACTAGCCCTTCTGATCACCGTCGCCTTGAGCTCTTCCCCAAGTCTCTTTCCCCTCGCATGCTCCTGTTAGATATGCTTACCCCGGTGAGTCGCGGTGCATTAGCGGATTTCATGGCAAGTTGCCTCTTTGACATCCGATCAGGTTCGCATCCTAGTATTGCCCCCTAGGAGGGAGGGAAAAAAATCAATCTGCATAATTTCAAATGAGAAAGAAAAGGGGGGGGGAATGGGAAAACCTCATTTTAGTCTCTTAAAACTCAACCACAACCTGCTTCCCTAAAAAGACACGCATGCATACTAAGAAAAATTAACCAAGAAGAGGACATGTCGCAGGTGATACCTTTTATTGGACTCATTTAAAGAGAAGGGGTAAGGGTGGCCCCTCTAGGAAACCCTCTTCTGTATCCCACTTCGGAAAAGGAGAGACAACAGACTGCTGGACTAGTCCTCCCGGGTCCGGGTCCGCCTAGGCTGCTCAGGGGTGCTGGGTCCAGGAAGATATTGAGGTGAACGGTGGAGGGAGGAAGACATTTCCTTCCCCCATCACCCCCAATTTGTGAGCTGAGTCTAAGCAAAATAAGCAAACAAAAATTCCCTCCAGCGCCCTTTGCTCCATCTTTAAATCCAGGGAAAGATCAATTCTTTCTCTCTCACACACACATTTCCAGCCATAAATAAACAGCTCACAGCTAAATCTGAAAGAGAAAAGAGAGAAAGAGGCGGCGAGGAAGAGAGAGAAAAAGAAAAGAAAAGAGAGAAAAGAAAAAAATAATCATGATCATCGGGGGTTTTGTCTTCTCTCCTTCGGTCGTAGGATAGCTCTTTTTTGGTCAGCCTAGCCTTGCATTTGAATAGCTGCCTGGGCTTGTTAAGGACCTGGGAAAGCTATGAAAGGGAATCACTATGCAAATTGTCCCAGTTACAATCGAAAGGTTCGATCCCGAGGAGCTGGCTAACGGAAGTTGATGTCAGCTATCTGTGCATTAGGGCTGCATTTACCGCCTTCGCTGGGCCTCCTTTCCCCCTCTCTCTTTTCATTTTTTTTTTTTTTTTTTTTTGCTTATGTGTATATTACGCGTCTGTAATTAAAGAAAAGAAAAGGAAAAAAAAAAAAGATTAAGGTGGTGGCGTCCTTGGCGTTACGTTCGGATGGTCAAAGGTGGGAGGCGAAGGGGAGGGGAATTAGGGGACATGGGAAAAGGTGGGGTGCTGTATCACCACTGGCGGGGGTAATTCTTCTGCAGCAGGTGTTGGTGCTGCGTCTGAAATCAAACATTTATAAACGGTTTTTTAGCGCTTTTCAGGACTAGGCGTCAGCGGGAGGTAGGAGTGGGGGGTGTCTGCATCCGCCTGCCCGCTTGATCCTACAATGCCGGCTGCAGATCAATACCCTCTCACTGTAATCCCAGTAATTGTAGGGCTTGCAGCTTTTATTTTAAAGAAATAGGACACTAGAGCGCGGGCGGCTGGGGGAGAGCTACTTGCACTCGGGTCTGAGCCCCTCCCAGAGCTGTGACAGCGGTCCTCCCTCCCTTCTTACCGCCCCCGAGAATATCCGGCCCGAAAATCCTGCTGCACTGGGGACTGGACTTTCTGCTTCCTGGAACCCGGGTCATTTTTACTCTCAGTAAACATCGGTACGTCCAATTAAAGCCCACTAGACTCTCTGAAACAGTATCTGGGATTTGCTTTTGGCCTCTGTTCCCCATTCTTTGCTTCCTGTGCCCCTTGCAGTCTCTTGAGAAGTGGCTCCCATTGCCGCAATCATCAGCCCTGAGGAGGTCATCCTAAAACCTAGGGTTTTGGCGCACCAGAGACTCCCTTTAATATGACCTGGGCCTTGCTGACCCCGGGCACGGGCTCTAGCCATCTGAGCTCTTGGGCTTTCAACAGTCCAGGCTTATAGGCCCAGAAATAACTGGAGGCCTAGGAGGGCAGGGCATTGCACCCGAACGTTGTGCAACCTGGATTATGGGCCAGTGCTCAGCGACACAGTGCCGAGCTAGAGAGCGTGAAAGGTTCTTTTCGACTCGACCTGGCTCATATTTATGGGGCTTTCTGTTCTTTGCTTTCTTTTCCTCTTTAAGTTGTCTCTGGGTTGATTTCTTCCTCTACTACCACATTGGATTTTGAAGGAAAGATCAGGTTGTGTGCTCACTGGCTGGCATTGGATAACCCTACGGGCTGTCCTGGGACACGCTTACAATGAAAGCTTTATGTCCAGTACTTGGGCTAGCCAAGTTGTGCAGAGCAGCGATGCTTGACCTTCTCAGGGTGGCAAGGCACCGCAGGATTCAGGAACCACTTAACTGCTTTGGCACCGATTCAGGCTCAAACACTCTCAGGGAGAGCTCTAGTTACTCCTGAGAGAGGGAAGAACCTATCGTTGCCTTCCTACAGATCTTTGCAGTTCGCTGGTCAAAAAAGACCGCTGGGTCACCTTTCTCTTTCCTTCCTGCCCTTATGTCCATTGGGCTTCAAGCTTCCTGGCCTCTTTAGTCAGAGCTACTGACTGCTCCCCCGGAGATGCTCTGGTGGCCGAAATTCAGCGGGCTTGACCTGAGGGGCGCTGGGATTGGGAAGGACGGCCCCATCCCCCCTCTGCAGGCGATCTCTGGCCGCCCGGAGCTTCTGGCTCCCCTAAGATGACCATCTGTCATTCAATTAAGGTTTCAAGGCAGCTGATGGGGGAGTCCGGGGTCAGCGACCCTAGGACAAAACGTCCTGCTGCCTCGGATAGGAGAAGTTCAAATGTTAAATGCAGAACACTGTGTCCCCCGGAGCCTTCGGAGGCCGGGGCTCAGCCCGGTGGACAGCAGCGGGGTGAAGGCCAGCGGTCATTAGCACTTAGATTTCAGCTCCAGGCCGAGCCCCTTCTGTTGGGTCATTTCCACCAGAAAACCCTTAACCCTTTCTCTACAGATATCCTTCCACAAGACCAGCTTCTAGAGAAAGAAATAAGAGAGAGGTGAAAAAGGAAGTGGGGGTGGGGTGGAGAGAGAAAGAATGGGAATTAGATGCACCTACAGATAGACGAATCAATACAGATATTCTTGTTATTGGATGCTACACACCCACACACACTCGGAAGAAAACAGTCTGTCTGCCTACCTCTCCTCACCCCCCTCCGTCTTCGACCAAACATTCCTAGAAAAAAGGTTATTTTGGGCAAGGAAGCATGGTCTTGAAAGGTGAATGGTAAAGGACTGTCTACTGCCAGAAAACTATGAAAGCCATATCAGCCCATTCTTACTATAAGCTGTCAATCTATGGAGTCTTCTGAGAAATTCTGTCCTATTCTCTTTGTTTCAGTAAGAGAGTCCTACATATTAGAATGTAAATTGAGGGAAAGTGTTCTACTCAAGTTACATAGCTACTGGTGGACAACTGCATCTGGATCTTCAGTCCTACTTAACTCAAATAATATGTTTGAGCTCTCTGTGCTTCTCTTTGCCATGTAAAAAGATCCAAGAAGTAATAATGACAATGATCAAAATCATTACTAAAACCAACATTTATTATTCAGCTCTAGGTGCTAATATAGCTGGTCCTTTACAAATGCTAAGGAGGCCTAGTCACAGTGGAAGAAATAATAAAGTATTTAACCTTTTTTTTTTCTGTATGTATGTGTGTGTGTGTGTGTGTGTGGAGAGAGAGAGAGAGAGAGAGAGAGAGAGAGAGAGAGAGAGAGAGAGAGAGAGAGAGAGAGAGAGAGAGAGAGAGAGAGAGAGAGAGAGAGAGAGAGAGAGAGAGAGAGAGAGAGAGAGAGAGAGAGAGAGAGAGAGAGAGAGAGAGAGAGAGAGAGAGAGAGAGAGAGAGAGAGAAAGACTTTATTGTTTTCCTTCTAGATATTCCTGCCTTTATTAGGAAGATTTACTTTTTGAAAACTGCAGAAAGGTAGGTCACTCAGCTAATTAGTAACAGAGACAGAATCTAGGACTCCTGGCTTCCAGTTTCCTTTTCTTAGTGCCTTCTTTTTGAAAGTAATATATCAGACAATCAATTAATCAATCAGATATTCAGCATTGAAGCACCTTTAGCAAATTTTTCATTGGATAACAATGAATAATGCATAACTCTCCCATATATTGACTGTGGTAAATGGTCTTTAAGGTAAGATGCTGCAACAAGTATCTTTAAATAAAATCAAAATAAAAAGTTTACCACAGAAACGTAATAAATTGTTCAGTCATCTTTCTATTGACTGAAGCAACGTCTTTCTTCAGGGGCATTTGGAGTTATTTCTTTTTTCCCCTTACAAACAGACCAGAACAAATTGATGAATTGAGCTTTCACTATGCTAATTTAGACATTATAAATATTTAACTAACATCCCTAATAGCCAGTCATAGAGGGCCCCTTTTCTACTTTACACTCTTCTTAATCTAAAGTAAATGCTTTTCCCATTAATAGCCTAGTGCCATATTAGCAGCTTCCTCGGTAAAAGGGGCCCATTTAGTCCAAAAGGAGGGGGGCACTGGAGTAGACTGCATTAGACAGGAGTTCATTTCTGTTTGTAAAAGATCCTGGAAACATCTTGAAGCATATAGAGATGCCATATTCTCCTAGCTCTTGTACAACTTATTATTAGAAAATCTCTTAGTTGGTATTTTAGATAAGATAGTCTTTGAACCTCTACCAGGAGAATGAAATTTTCAAGATTTAGGACTATATTAAAAATTTAAATCATATAATGGCAAATGAATAGAAAATTAAATTATTGAAATGCTCTAACATTAAACAAAGCTCTCTAAGTGCTTGACAAATATTAACCATTCTCTCCTAACATATTATCTTATTGAATATTGGTTCATTTTTACTTCTAAAAGGCAGTTACTATGAAAAACTACTTGTAATTGCAAAACACTTTCAATCCTTAAAATTTTTTTTACTCCTTTCATTAATCTTTTGATATAGTTATAGAAATGTTACTTCTACTGGATAGTATAGATCAAAGCATGATCAACTATAAGGACATATGTTGGAATATAGCTGTACAAGAATACCTGAGTTGAAGCCTCTGATTTCTAGAAAGTATTCTCATACAATAGTGTGGGTGTCAATACAGTAAAGATCCTAGAAACAATACAATATTTCTGTGAGGGGGTGGGAAAGATACAGAGCAGAACTGAAGTCCAATAAATTAGAAACTGGAGGCAATATAATCCAATTCTAGGAAAATCTGAAATAATTAATCAGTGGAAAAAGTAGCTAAAGAAAGGATGAGAAATCTTGATTGTAGGGCTACTATTCACAATTAAGAAATATTATTAGTGGGTACTGAGGCCATTTATAGAAAACCTAGATACCCCTTAATCCCTTTAAGGGTACCCAAGAACTGGGAGTGATGAGTAAATCTAACCTACCTGTCTTTCATCCAGTGCTGGACAGGGTAGTCTGTGTTATGTTTGACTTGATTCTAAACCTTTAGGCCTTTAAGCTATTGGCCTAGAGTTCTTATTTTCTATCTGCTATTAGGTGACAACTCCAAATCTCACCCTTCACTAACTTGTCATGGAATATCTATGACTTCTAATGACTGGCAAAGGTTTATCAGATCTTTGAAGCTTTGTCCCTCTTTGCCTTTGCTGCTAAGCAACTCTACCTAAGCCAATAGGGTCTCACCAACTATATTATGGTTATACTACTCTTCTTCAGATTGTCCTTCACTTCTTTTTCCATTTGCATTCCTAATTATTTTTTGTTTGTTTGTTTATTTCTTTGGTGAGTATATTTAAGTTTTTGTATTTTGCCTATTATTTCTTCTGCACAGGTTATAAATTCTGTTTTCACAATTCTTATTTCTTTTATACCATTCAGAAACATTTTGATGCTGTTTAAGCACCCTCTTAAGAGTCCATGGGATCTCTGCCTCATCTCATGTGTTGGCTCATTTTCATTTGCCTTATAATAGATTCATAAATATTTGGACTCTTTTAGATGATCTAAAAGCCACACTCCCTTCTGCTATTAATATATTTCTCAGTGGTTTATTTGTTTATTCTTAAAATGTTTAACTGAATTTTCTTCTGACTTTGTTGATGATGTCTTCCTCCCTTCTCCCACCTTATATTTCCTTGCTGTTAGCTTTTCTGTCTCTGTGCTCTTTGATGAGGGTTTCCCCTGGGAGCTACTCTTCAAAGTTATCTCAGCATCCTCCCATACTCCCATTTTTTTTTCACTTAACTTGAGGCTCTTTCCCAAGTAACTTTTGGGATTAGGGCATAAATGACTTCAGCTGGATGCTGAAATCTTTCCCTTTGACTTAGATGAGTGTATCCCTGTCATTCTGCTATAGTTCCCCTTATTCCTCAATTTTCTAGGTGAGTGTTGTTGCTGCATACAATACTATCACATTGCATTTTAGGAGGTAGGGACTAGCAATTGCCTTCTTTTCTGTTAGTTCATCATATTATTACTTCAGGGTTTTTGCTGTTCTAGACCATGGAGATAGCTAAAATAACTTTTATCTTTTATGCAGAATTCATAATTTTTAGAAATTTCAGAATCTATTAGGATCAGAGAAAAATGTCTCATCCTCCATCTATTCATTATGTGTTTTAGACATAGCAGGCATTATAAAATATTCACTTTATAAATAAGGAAACTGAGACTAAGAGATGTTCAATTACTTGTCTAGGGCCAGGAAACTTGTAGGTGTTTGAGGATTTGATTTGAGATTAGATTTTCTGACTCCAAGCCCAGTTCGCTATGTATTATGTGCAAGGCACTAACTATGCACATAATATATGTTTAATAATTACTTGTTGGACTGAATTATGTCAGGCTGAAATATCTCCAGAAACAGACAAATAATGGAATCTTCTGTCTAGATTTATATTTTGTATATTTCTCTTCTGTTTCCTAATAGATACTGAAATATATCTTTTATAATTATATAGGGAAGAAGGTCTTTCTCTTATACTTTGTTCTGATTATCTGTTTGCACTGATATGCTCATTTTAAATAGAGTATCATATTCCTTATTTCACTCCCCAGCTCAAGAATTTTTAATGGTTACTACTGTGTACAAAATAAAATATAATTTCCTTAGAATTTATCTTCCACCATTGGGGTTCCCCTTACCTTTTCAATTTTATATTCTACTACTTCTAAATTCTAAAAGTAAACTAGATCACTCTTCTTTTAAGAAATACACACTGAACTCTCTTTTCTCTCAGCTTTCCCTTTACTTAGAATGTCTATTCTCAATCTATGTGTTGTTTGTACCACTCCTATAATTTTTATAATGCTCTTTCTTAAGTTATTTGTTCATTTATCTTATCTGTCCTACAAGACTATAAAGTCCTTGAGGGCAGAGTGTGCCTTGTCTATTTTTGTATGCCTCACAATTATTTGTACATGGTAGAATGTTCAATAAATGTTTGTTGAATTGCATTGGATTAAAATTTCTTTGAGATTTGTATCAGTCAGCTAATCTATTTTCTTGAAAGATGTTCTTGGTACTTTTATGTGCCCAAGCTTCTGACCCATGGCTTGGAGAATTGAGGTCACTCTACCTTATTGAACAATATTGTCATAAAATGCTTTGTTGGTTTGGAACCTCTTTCCACCATTTATCATAGAATACTAGCCTTTTAGTGCTAGAATAGACCTCAGAAATCATCTATATCTATCCCCTCAGTGGATAGAAGACTGAAGGAAATTAAATAGTTAAGGCAACAGAACAGCCAATGGCAGAACTGGGACTTGTATGCATATCTATATTGTATCACATTATATATATATTTTAAGATTAAACACAATTAGCACAATATAAGTGAAAACTAAGGAAATTTTAAAGAAAATAAAACAATCTTGCTATTGGAAAATGATTTTTTTGAGCCAATATTCAGACAGCAGTAGTATTATAAAAAGACTGATAGTCATGGAGTCAGGAAAACCTAGGTTTAAGTTTTGTTAAGTTTTGCCTAGGTGAATATAGACAAATCACTCAACCTTTGAGCCTCAATTTCTTTACCTATAAAAAGAGGACAATAATATCTATAGTACCTCTCTTTATAAGGCTGCAATGAAATAATGTATGTAATCAATAAACATATATTTACTAAAATACATGCTATGTTAGGCATTGTGTTAAGCACTATTTATACAAAAGTGAAAGTGAAACAATCCCTGCCTTCAAAGAACTTCAGAGAAAATATGAATGGGAAAGACAACATGTTTCTAAGTATATGAAGAATCACATCATGCCTAATGGATTATTGGAATATCCCTCAGATTGGCATTCCTGTCTTAATTTTCTCTTCACTTCAGCCCATGTTTCACTAAGCTTTAGGAAAATCACTTCCTTGGATATCCTAAATTATAAGTCTGATCATGTTAATCCTTTCTCCATTCAATAAATGGCAATGATTCATTGTTTACTCTTTGCTCAAATATACAATACTCTAGCTTTTAAAACCCTTTACAAACTCTTCCCTTTCCAATCTTTTAAATACACTATTTCTTTTCATATACTCTCCATCCAGGGATGTTGAACTTCTTGCTGTTTTCAGAGCAATACACTCTCTGCCAACTTTGGGCATTTGCATTGGTTGTTCCCTATGCCTAGTCTCTACTTCCTATCTTCCCTTTCAGCTTCCTTCAAATCTCTGTTAAAATCTCACCTATGGGAAGAAGTCTTTTTTGGTTCTCTTTAATTCTAGGATCTTCTTTCTGAAATTATTTTAATTTATCCTGTATGTATCTTGCTTGTACATAATTGTTTGCATGTTTTCTCCCTCATTAGTTTGTGAGCTTCTTGAGGCCATGGACTATTTTTTTTTTTTTACCATTTTTTTGTATCCCCGGAATTTAGTGCGGTGTTTGGCACATGGCAGATGCTTAATAAATATTTGTTGTCTTTACTTTACTTGATGATGTCATAGAGTTATAAGATGATCATAAGGGGAAAATAGCTCATGGAAAATAATCTACATTTTCTTGACAAAATAAGAGATGAGTGGGTGACAGGATGGGTGCTATGTTAGACTAGAAAAGAGAAAAGAAGGGATAGGTCTAGTGGCAAATGAATAACTGATACAGAGGAATGAAACTTTTTTTTTACTCCTGGAATCAGATAAGACAAATTTTAGTGAACCCAGTAAAAACTTTATAAATTTTAAAACTCAAATACTCACATGGTTGTATGAACCCATCTTGGAAATTTCTCCAATGCATCTATCTAGTCTTTCTCATCTTATGCAAATGTTGTTTAACACAGGGGTCCACCCAATGGTTTGGAGTCAATTCTCCTTGTCTCCTTATATCTTAAGGTTATCTTCACTATGTGACCAGAATTCTTTTTTGTCACACAATTCCTTGATATATCTTTTACTCCTGTTCTTTAGAGTTCCACATGGTAATATGTTGTGATCTTCTTTAATCATCTGTTCTCTTTGTGAAATTAATTTAAATCTTCAGAGACTATTGCATTTCATGTCTTGCTGCCATATAGCAGTTCTTGTTGAATGTTAAAAAAAATGAATGTTTGTTTTCATGAGGAAGCTGGAATCTTTGGAGGAGCTTTATAATTTTCCAAAGGCAATTCACCCAATTCACCTTCTTCTGTTCAATTCTAGGTCCAGCTTACAGTTGGTCAGGATATATATTACACACATACAAACTGATAAATAAGCTTTACAGGGTATCTATTTAAATGAACTGTAGATAGAAAAAAATGTGAAATAGACATCTTTCATTCAGTGGGTCTTCTGATGTGGATGATCACATCTAAATCCTTTGAGTACTACATATTTTTTCCAGGGGGTTCTGCAGTATTGTAAGGTTTGAAGCAATCAGTATGTCATGTCCAAAAAGGAGCACCTAGAGTACTTCATAATCCACAAGGTATCTCTATTTAACTCAATTTAACAAATTTCCATGTTTTATTCCTTGCTTGATGCCTATGATCATAAGATTTTTAAACATTGTTATTCCTGATTGTCTATTCACATGTTAAGGTGCATGTTATCTCACACATTTTATCATCATCATCATCATCACCATTATTGTTTATTTATTTATTTTTTTACTAGATTTGTGACTTGTTATAGGAATCCTCAAAGAGGATTTTTTTTTTTTTAGGCTGGGGTTAAGTTACTTGCCCAGGGTCACACAGCTAAGAAGTGTTAAGTGTATGAGATCAGATTTGAGCTCGGGTCCTCCTGAATTCAAGGCTGGTGCTCTATCCACTATGCCACCTAGCTGCCCCCCTCAAAGAGGATTGGGCAACTTTTCTGTATTTTATAATTTTAAAGAGTTATCTAGGTGATGCAGAAGTTAAATAACTTGCATATATATATATATACATATATATATATAGAGAGAGAGATAAATTTGAACGCATATCTTTTTAATTCGAAGACTAGTTCTTTATCCTCATTGTCAGGCTGTCTCAAAATCATAATACCAAATTAAAAATACATATCTAAAACAAATCCAGAGGCACATTAAAATGTGAAATTCATGTCTCAAAATACCTTGAAATAAAACATATTTGTATTTTAGAAATTCAAGGCACATTGTAGGGTTGGTAATTGTAGTCTCGGTTGCATAATAAAAGCAAAAAAAATACTATAAAAGAAGATATAAGGTCACTTGGTCATAGATCAGATGATGGTACTTTCAGCAAAAATTACCTGGATCACATGATGCGTCTTAAATTTGTTATCATAAAATCTATCATTATTCAATAGGAATGGAAATCAAATTCTAGCCACTTCTATGGATTATAAAGTGGGAATCCTATAAACAATTCCTGTTTATCATAACAGGCGGTTTATTGATCATTATTTTGAACACCTGTAGATAATTTAGACATACTCATCAACAGGAAAAAGGCTATGTTACAGGTTACCTGATGTTAAAAAATGAGCAAATAGTTAAAAGAAGTCCCTCCTGTATCTCTTAAATGTTTTTTGCTTTAGAATACAGGCAAAACCCAATATTTTTCTGATTCCTATTGATAAGAACATTCTCTGTGGTTTTTCAAATATTTCAGTTCAGTGAAAAGACAGTTCTTTTTTGGAAAATGTCAAAGATCCCTAACCAGATTTTTGACATTTTGAAAATTAATGATAGTCCCTTATTGACATGTGTGGTTTGTGTATTTCAAGAAAGTGTATTGACCTTTTTTTGCCAGACTGACAATGCAAATGCGATTTTCCAGCATTGATATCATGCAGTACAATATCATAGTTTGGAAGAAAATTTGAGTATGACACAGAGGACTCAAATGCATGATTATTATTTTAAGTATGTATCCAACGTTTAACAATATAGACCTTCAGACTATGACATATGGAAAATTTATTTGATGCTGAATTGACCTTATCTTGTTGACTAAAACATGAAATGTAATTGATAGACTGGTTATGCAAAGGAGGCAGGCAGCCTGGTGCAGCTTATTTGAAGAAAGAGAAGAGAATACTTGATCAGTCTTGGAGGTTCTGCTTCTTCCTTGCCATAGAGTGGAGATGGGATGTAAATGGCTTTTGACATAAGTCTTTACATTTAATATCCTTTAAATGCAGCACTCTTGGACTAAGGTGTTTCACTTTTGTTTTGAGTTTTCCATGGAGCTGATTCTATTGTAGGTTCAGTGACTCCTATAAATGGTTCTAATTTATGGATCATTTGGTCATTTTCTATTATAATTCCCTTGGCAAACATTTGCAAGTGGACCATCATGAAGACTGTAGATTTAGACATCTAAGGAATCTAAGAATATATATATATATTTTTAGGCTGGGGTTAAGTGACTTGCCCAGGGTCACACAGCTAGGAAGTGTTAAGTGTCTGAGACCAAATTTGAACTCGGGTCCTCCTGAATTCAAGGCTGGTGCTCTATCCACTGTGCCACCTAGCTGCCCCCTAAGAATATTTTTAAAGTTAGAGTGATCAAGACTCAGAGGGGGAAATGATTTGGTTTAATTTTCATGATATTAAGTGATAGAATGAGAATTTGAATTCAGATCCTCTGACCCCACATTAGCCTTCTTCTTTCTCCATCATCTTGCCAAAATTTATGCACCAAGTTAATCCAGTGCAAAGGATGAGGCAGTATTAAAATTCTAGAGAGAACAATATAATGCATTGCAAATTAAATTAACATATATTTTAATGTTCAGAGATTCAACACAAGAAGATTAGGCATGCAGTTGAGAAAGCCTCAATGGGCCCATTTAAACCTCTCTTTGCTAGGAAAAAATGGTGTGAGTTATGACCTACTTGCTTTTCCCTATACAGGACATTCTACTTTCAACATTATGCCTTTTCAAATGCTGTTTCACAAGCTTGGAATGTTCTTTCTCCTTCTCGATGCTTCTTGAAATCATTAGATCCCTTCAAAATTCAGGTCATGTGCTATCTTTTATGTACACATTCTTTCTTGACTACTCTACCTATTAGTGTCCTCACCTATCTCCAAAAGAAATTACTTTATATATCCTTTGCATTCACACACACACACACACACACACACACACACACACACACATACACACACATTTATATTGTTTCTTGACCCTTTAGACTTTTTGTTTTTTGTTTTCTTGTCTGTCTGTCCCAATAGTTCATACGGAGTCTGGCTTATTCAATGGAAATACTGTTGTTAAGTACAGTAACAACAACAAAAATTAACTCTGGAAGCATCTTTAGTAGATACTAAAATTCTGTTTTGAGTGAAATTGAATTCTTATTATTTATTTTTCTTATTACTAGGAGATGGCACAATATAGATTGGGATGTTTTATCTTAACTAAGATTAAAACATTTTATTAACAGGGTATTAATTATTGAATTGTTATTCACTGAAGAAAAGAATTTAGTAAAGCACTATGAATCTTTAATTTTGATATAGAGTCAAAGAGTTATATATTATTCTTGTTCAACAATCCTGTCCTCTCTAACTGAGATCGGGAGGGAGGGCTTTGGCAAAGTCAAGGTCAGCTTATGAGAAGAAATAAGATGTTTTTCCAGCATCATAGTGAATTTTGGGACTTAAGGGCAGAGCCCTTCTCAGAGATGCAAAAGAGCAGGTCACAAATTGGGTTAATAAACAATAAAACAGGGGTCATACAGAAGCTTATATGTAATTCAATTCAGAAAGAACATTTATAAAGGCTCTGCTCTGTGTGGTACACTGGGAGGAAGCAAAGCTTAGATAAGACATGGTTTCTATTCCTATGGAGCTTAGAATGTCCAAGATATCCGTATTATTATGGATAAGAATTAGGTAACATTGTCAGGAAAGCAAAGATATTGTATAGAATGGAAGAAATGATTTTAGAAACTAGGGATGGGATGAAAGCAGAAATCTGGAACAGAAACACTGATAGAGTAATTTGCCTTTCTCTAGCATTTCAAACCAAGAAATGAACAGCTGATTATATTTCCTTATTTTTCCTAATATGGGGAAGTCGTACTTTTACAAGTGGGAAATATTAGTTTTCATATCAATGAATTTGATTAGCTTATAGCACATAGTTGTGAGGGATTCCTAATATCATAGATGGCAGAAGATTAGATTACTTAGATAAAAGAGGATGTGCATATCAGAATTGTGAAGAGCTTGACGAATTATAATTCATCGAGGGTAAAGACAATTACAGGGTACAGAAAAATAGTAGAAATTAATAAATCAGTGTTGCTGATCTTTGAGTAATAACAAATACTTATCACTTTAGAGCTTATAAAATATTTTGTATATATTATCTGAGACTCACAATAATTCCACGGGATAGGTATAAGAATATTATTGCCTAAATTTTATGGCAGAAGGAATTGGACTTAGACAGTATCAATGACATAGGCATGGCCACATAACTAATAAATGTAAAAGGCAAAATTTGAACCCACAACTTTGATTCCTAGTCTAGCATTCTACTATAATTTATCAGATGATGAAATATTAGGCAGAAGTCATTTTGATTTTTAAAAGGTTATAAAATGAATTTTGCAAATGCATATAAGTGTTACTTAGAATTTCAACCGGAGTTGTAAAAAACAAATTCTGCAAAGTATAGACCAGAGATCTTGGCAAAATTCTAGACAGAAATTATTTATGAATCTTAGGAAGGACTCTATAAGCTAGCATGGATTCACTAAAAATAGTTACTCAGTTAAATGAATTTCCTTTCTTCATTATTATTAGAAAGATAAACCAGGATACTACACTACTTCTTCATTAGTTAATGTTTTTTTTTTTTATCATAAGTTTTTATTGACAGAACATATGCATGGGTAATTTTTCAACATTGGCCCTTGCAAATACTTCTGTTCCAAGTTTTCCCTTCCTTCCCTCCATCCCCTCCCTTAGATGGCAGGCAGTCTCATATATGTTAAGCATGTTGAAGTATATCTTAAATACAATATATGTATACATATTTATACAGTTCTTTTGTTGCACAGGAAGAATTGGATTCAGAAGGTAAAAATAAAAGAAAGAAAATAAAAGGAAGAAAAATAAAAATGCAATCAGTCTACACTCATTTCCCAGTGTTCTTTTGCTGGGTATAGATGGTTCTGTTCATCACTTATCAGTTGGAATGAATTGGAGCCTTTCATTGTCAAAGATAGCCACTTCCATCAGAATTGATCCTCAAATAGTATTGTTCCATGTACAATGATCTCCTGATTCTGCTCATTTCACTCAGCATCAGTTCATGTAAGTCTCTCCAAGTTTCTCTGTATTAATCTTACTGCTCATTTCTTACAGAACAATAATATTCCATAACAATTTACTCAGCCATTCTCCAATTGATGGCATCCATTCAATTATCAGTTTCTAGCCACTATGAAAAGGGCTTCCACAAACATTTTTGCACAAGGTCACTTCCCCTTCTTTAATATCTCTTTGGGATATAAGCCCAGTAGTACATTAGTTAATATTTTAATAAAAATTGCTTTTTTAATTTAAAAAAGAGGTGACATTCATGCTTATAAGTGTTAGAGGGTTAAATAGAAAATGACATCTGAATCTCAGTCAAAACATATGTTTCATAGTTTCAAACACATGATCAAGGCACCTTTTGTCCATTTCACTGTAAGTTGCAAGTTAAGTTCATGTTTTTTTTTTTTTTTTAAGAAATGAGTGATTTGATTAAATTGGCATTTGTCAGGCTCATCAAATTTGCAGAACACTCCTATTAAATGTGTTTACCCACATTTACATAAGACTCTACAGTCTAAAAAAATGCTTTTCTTACAAAAGCTCTGAGACACAAATGGTATAAATATTATTTTACAAAATGAGGCTTAGAGAGATGAAAAGCTATTTTTCCACAAACCTGACAGAGAATGACAGAGAAAGAAAACACTTTTAGACAAATTTCAGGAATGCAAAGAGGTTCATCATGGAACTCCCTCTATCATGTTGCAACATTATTTTATTCCAAACCCATCTTTTCTTTTTAGACTTTAAAAGATGTGTGTGTGTGCATGTGTATGTATGTATGTGATAACTTCTCTTCTGCATGAATAGGACCCATATTTGAAAAATCTATTCTAAGAAGTTGTAATAAAACCTTTTTGGTTCATTAATAATAGGAACTTATATTCTCAGACTCTTCTTTTATGAATTTGTCACATAGAAATAAGTGGGAGCAGACTTCACTATCCTTCCTTAAGACAAAGTATATTAGTCTCAGACTTTTTTTGGGGGCAGTTCTTAGGATGAAAGGCCCCAATTTCATAGTGAAGTGTGCTAACCATTAAATCAAATAATACAAAACCAATCATTATTATTGTTTATATTCTTTGTTATTGCATTATGTATAGTGCTCTGAGCAAGGAATCCCTTTCTCACTAACACTCCTTGAGATCTTGAGGCAAGTGACTGATTGAGCCTTTAGAAGGATGAATTTTTCTTAATAAAACAGACACTATTTTATTGAAGAGGGGGAGGAGGATAGAGAGAGAAAGAAGTGGAAGTGACAGAAGAGAGATAGAATGAGAGAATTCTGCCAGAAAAAACAGAAAGATATGTATGAGGTCAGGCAGGGAATGTCTTATGTTCTTTTCTAGCTCTTTTATGCTATTTTGAATTTGGTTAGGTTAAGAATAATTACTGTTACATATTCTGGTGTTTCTATAGTTTGCTCAGCTCTCTCTGAAAGCCTAACTATGTTTTCTAGATTTCAAGGTAAAAATCACATTCCACAATCATTTGAAAGTAATAAATTTTCAAAAGAGGAAAATTGGT
Organism: Sminthopsis crassicaudata; assembly: GCF_048593235.1. Classification (NCBI taxonomy): domain Eukaryota; kingdom Metazoa; phylum Chordata; class Mammalia; order Dasyuromorphia; family Dasyuridae; genus Sminthopsis; species Sminthopsis crassicaudata. Next base: position 524,482,194 of record NC_133618.1, read on the forward strand.
TTGCAAGTGTAAAAATTCTATTCAAATCATGTCTATTTTATCTGTAATGTTACTTATAAGTCATAATTTCGCTGGTATCCATCACCTATAAAATGAAGAAGTTGGACTGGATGAACTTTTCTAGCTTCAAATCTATGATTCTGTAATTTCCTTCTGTTCTCAAAAGGAAAAATGAGTCCTTAATCTGGTCAGAAGATCCATGACTACCTCCACTTTCAGAGACTCATTTTTTTTTGACAGGAGCAAAGTTTGTGTGGGGGTTATCATGCTTTATTTTCAAACAGGAAATAGATAACGAGACAATCTATTCTGGGAACTTCTTAAAAGAATGTGGAAGTGGTGAGGGGAAAAATGCATAAGATTTTTATTAAACAATATCCCATCAAGGGGCATGAGGATCATTAAAGAACAAAGTGAATTAATCTTCTGAGCTCTATACTGCAGATATTAGACAAAGGAATTAAGTCCCAATGTGTGTACAGGATTCCAATAGACATTCAGGTTGCATTGGCTTTTGTGCTTCTGAGACAACATAGCCTTCATTGTACATATACACTGAATGTACAATATATACTTTATAACATATACACTATAGCATATATATATATATACTACATATAGAAATATACATTTCTATAGTTGTATCCTTCAATGGGCAGAAAGTAAGGTAATACATGTTCATAGTTCCAACAGTTACATATGTTTTTAACGAATGCACAAATTTCCAAGACATTTAAATTTCAATAGATTTGGGGTTTTTAATGTATAAAATAGTTTCAAGGGACGGTAGTGTATGTGTATATACAGTGTATGCATAAAGTCCATCATATGTGTAAGTCTTAATGGATGCATTAAATTCCTGTGAATGGATAAATCACACGAGCACATAAATTGCTGAGGATATATATTATTCTAATGGATATATTAAGCTGTAGTGTATGAATTAAACTCCAACAGATATACATAGTTTTAATGGATATATGAAGTTTTAGTGAAAGTATAATTTTTAATGAATACACAAATTCAAATATGCATAGGAGATAGTTTTTAATGAATAATAATAATTAGTATTTATATAGTATTTACTGTGTGCCAGTTATTGCTCTAGAGGCATTTCAGTTATGTCTGACTCTCCATAAATCCAGGTTTCCTGGGTTTCCTGAGCAAAGATACCGGAAGGATTTGTCATTTCATTCTCTAGCTCATTTTATTGATGAAAAAACTGAGGCAAAGAGGATTAAAATGACTTCCCAGGATCACACAGCTAGTAAATATCTAAAACTGGTTTTGAACAAGGTACTGATTATACCATCCACCTGCCTAAATATAAGTGTTTGATTCATGTACTTGTAGTGAGTGAATAGAAAATGTTGCTGGACCCACTATGCCCACTTCCTTCATCACTAAGGGATTTCTCTATTCTGGCATGTATTGGTATTTAGGCATGTAATATAGATTAAGTTCATTCCTAAGGGAGCTTGGGCAAGGCAGAGTAGGTTCCCTTTTCTTACACTCATTTATTTAGTCTCCAAACTCACTGTAAGTCAATGGTGTGATATGACACCTAAGAAAGCTAATGTGACTTTCGGCTAAATTGAGAAGCTTAGCTTCCAAAAGTATTAAAACATTGAACTCTGCCTTCATTAGACCTCAGCTGGAGTATTATGTTCAAGTCTAGGTATCATATTTTATGAAAAAAAAATAGATAATCTGAAGAATGTCCAGAGGAATAGAACAAAAATGATGAAGTGCATTACTTAAGTCAATATGATATTCTCTTGAAAGAACTGAGCATATCTAGCTTGGAGAAGGCTGGGGTGGGATGGAGAAATAGGAGGGAAACATGATAACTGTTTTTAAGTGTTTGAAAGACTGTCATGTGGAGAAGGAATCAGATTTGTTGTTTAGCTCCAGAAGGCAGAACTGAGAGCAGTGGTGGTAAAGTTAGAGAGGTAAATCTATGCTGATTCTAAGATAAACTTCTAGCAATTAGTGCTTTCCAAAAGTGGAATGGGTTTCTTCGTTTGGTAGTATTCCTTCTTAAAAGTTTTTAGGCAAATGGCACACACACATATGTATACATATGTGTGTGTGTTTTATTAACTTTCCACAATGGTATCCTGGGAATGATATCACTATAATTTAGGTGTAGGGCCTTTTGGCTTCTGAGAGAAATCACAGTGGTTGGTAAGAATAAGTGTTTGATTAAAGGTAGTAAAAAAAGACCCAACAAGAAAATGGTTTATCTATCTATCTATCTATCTATCTATCTATCTATCTATCTATCTATCATCTATCTTATCTATCTGTCTATCCATCTATATATCCATCTATGTATCCATCCATCCATCTATCTACCTATCTATCCATCCATCCATCTATCATGTATCCATCATCTATCTATCTATCTATCCATCTATGTATCCATCCATCCATCTATCATCTAGTTATATATCTATCTATTATTATTATTATTATTATTATTTTTGCTGAGGCAATTGGGGTTAAGTGACTTGCACAGGATCACACAGCTAGGAAGTGTTAAGCATCTGAGGCCAGATTTGAACTTAGGTCCTCCTGACTTCAGGGCTAGTGCTCTATCCACTGCATCACCTAGCTGCCCATATATATAAATATATATATATATATAAATATATATATATATATTTAAATATATATATATGTATTTAAAAGAAAGATTTTAAAGAAATATTGCTATGGTGTCAACACTAGCTATGATCAACATATGAATTTTAGCATGACATTAGTAAAAAGGATTCAAGGAATAAAAATGAACTCTGATGGATTTCAGGATTGTATTTTTAAAGTGATCTTAGATAATCTGCAGAATGATGAGATTAGTTTTCATAAGTTTAAGGTGATTATTAGAGATATTCAAGGCAAAATTTGATGAATTTCTATGAAATAGAACTTGCTGGGGACAAAAGGTGCTCCATGGTAAAAATGGAATATAGTCCGTGTTTTGAAACTAACTATGGAAACTTTATTTTTTTTTAATACCAAGAAGCACAACAGTTATATTTGGAAGATCACTTATGCCTAGCATGAATGTTTGCCATGTTTGTAAGAAGATGACAGAAATTATGATCTCAGAGTAGAGATAAATTACAGAAAAGGAGATAAATAGATTCCAAATAGCATCGAAAAGAAAATAGAAAAGGTTTGCTAGTTCTTTTATCCTTTCTATAATGTATTTATTTGAAAAGTCAAGATATTCAATAATTTCACATTTGAATTGAACAAAATCATGGAACTTGCTTGGTGAAAGGTGATGGATAGCTCTGGAAAACCTGGAAATGAAGCAAACCTGAAAATAAGAAGAGATTATGAATATGAACCACCAGTTCAAGAATGTCTAAAAGAAGAACTTTTAAAATTTGAAAAATAATAAAAATTATTATAGTGATGGTTTGGGTTTTTAGGTTCATGAATTAAAATGGCAGCAATATTTGATATTTTGAAAGATTGCTTGTAATCTTTTTGAGACTTTATAATTATTCTTCATTTTATTTATTTGTTTCCTTTTATTCTTATTTTTTTGAGTTCTAAATTCTTATCCTCTCTTTAGCCCCTTTCCACTTACTAAGAAAGCAATAAGATATCAATTATATATGTGAAATCATGTAAAACACATTAACATATTTCCATATTAGCCATGTTGCAAAAAAGGCAAAAAAATGAGAGTGAAAAAATTATGCTTCAATTTATACTCAGAGTTCATTAATTCTCTGTCTAGAGCTGGATAGCATTTTTAACATGAGATATTTGGGATTGTTTTGGATCATTATATTATTGATCAAAGTAAGTTTTTCACTGCTGATCATTGGTACAATGTTATTGTTACAGTGTACAATGTTTTTCTGATTCTGGTCACTTCACTTTGCAACAATTAATATATTTTTTCAGGTTTTTCTGAAACCACCCACCTTGATTCTCATCAAGTTTTTCTGAAACTGGTCAATAAGTTGTTAACTTGTTCTTAAATGGAAATAATTTATGTCAAGTCTCATATTTTTAGGATTTACCCAAGGATTAGGATAGGTAGAGTAGGAAGGTATTCATTGTACAATATGAATCAAGTATGTACAGGTTGAGGGGACACCAAGATGGTGGAGTAAAGACAGAAACTCACCAGAGCTCTCCCCCAAATCCCTCTACATACCTTTAAATAATAACTCTAAATAAATTCTAGGAGAGCAGAATCCACAAAAAATAGAGTGAAATAATTTTCCAGTCCAATTCAACTTAAGAAGATCAGCAGGAAAAGTCTATTGTACCAGGGAGAGAGAAACGCAGTATAGTGTGAACTGTGCCAGTGCAGACCAGATCCCTGAATCAGTGGCAGTAATGGTGGCTTCCAGATCTCTCACCCACAGACAATTAGGGGATTGGAACAATGTGTCAGGAGATTTACAGGGGTCCTTTGCTGCCACCAGGGACACGACTCTGTTGCTTTGCCCATGTATGGAATTGGGTCACAGTCCTGGGTTTTAGTCCCAGTGCAAAAGAGGAGCATTATCACAGTAGAACTTTTGGCCAGGGGAGAAAGAATCCTGTTCACAGTTTGTTTTGTTATTGCTGCCAATTCAGTTCATATACAGGAGAATAGTAAATATACCTCTCCCTAGATCATACCACTTTGGAAAAGCCAACCTCTGAAAACAGATGCAGAAAAAACCTGAAACTTAGGACTAGGTCTGTATCTCAAAGAGATTAAAAACAAAAAGGAAAAGGACCTAAGTGTACAAAAATATCTATAGCAGCTCTTTTAGTAATGGCAAAGAATTTGGAAATTGAGGGGATGTCAATAATAGTTGAACAAACTGCATATGATTATAATGAAATAATAATATGATTTAAGAAATGATGAATAAGATGCTCTCAGCACCTCCACTTGGGAAGCAAAGCCCCAGAGTTAAAAGTAAAAATATAGGTTGGAAAATGAGTAAACAGAATAAAAAGTGACCATAGAAAATTAGTATATTGACAAGGAATATTAAAACACACTTTCAGAAGAAGATAACAAAATCTAAATCCCTGCATCCAAAACTACAAAGAAAAATATAAATTGATTTCAGAGCATGGAAGAGCTCACAAAAAATCAAATAAGAGGGATAGAAGAAAAATTGGGAAGAGAAATAAGAGTAATACAAGAAAAAATGAAAAGAAAGTCAACATCTTGATAAAGGAAATACAAAAAATATTGAAGGAAATACCTTAAAAAACAGAATAGGCCAAATGATAAAAGAGGCACAAAAATCCAATGAAGAGAACTCTTTAAAAAGTAGAGTTGGTCAAATGGAAAAGGAAGTGCAAAAGCTCATTGAAAAAAACAATGCTTTTAAATTTAGATTTGGGCAAGTAGAAGCCAATGGCTTTATGAGGCATCAAGAAACAAAATCAAAAGAATGAAAAAATAGAATAAAATGTGACTTATCTCATTGGAAAAATAACTAATAGATCTAGGAGAGATAATTTAAGAATGATTGAACTACCTTAATGTCACAATAAAAAATAGAGCCTAGACATCATTTTTCAAGAAATTATCAAGGAAAACTGCCTAGAACTAATCAGTAAAATAGAGCTGGAAAGAATGTACTTATATTACTTCCTGAAAGAGATCCCAAAATTAAAACTCCCAGGAATATTATAGTCAATTTCTAGATATTACAGATCAAGGAGAAAACTTTAAATATCCAGAAAGAACCAGTTCAAATACCATGGAGCCACAATCAGGATAACACAAGATTTACCAGCTTCTACATGAACAGTTTGGAAGGCCTGGAATATAATATTCTAGAGGGTAACAAAACTAGGATTACAATTAAGAATCACTTATTCAGCAAAACTAAGTATAAGCCTTTTAGGAATATCAAATAGAGAACTTTCAAGTATTCTTGATGAAAAATCAGAGCTGAATAGAAAATTTGACTGCCAAATACGAGATGCAAAAGATGCATAGAAAGATAAATAGGAAAGAGAAATCATAAGGAATTTGATAAGGTTAAACTGTTCATGTCCCTATATAGGAAAACAATATTTATAACTCCTAAAAACATTCACATTATTAGGGCAGTTAGAAGGAGTATATATAGACAGAAAGCAGAGGTATGAGTTGAATGTGATGGTATGAATATCTAAAAAAGTAAAATTAAGGAATGAGGAAGAAGAACACACTAGGAGAAGGGGAAAGGGAGAGGGAGAATGGGATAAATTATCTGACATAAAAGAGGCCTAGAAGAGATTTTATACTCTGGTGAAAATGAAGGAAGTGGTGAAGAGAGCAGCACATGATTCATTCTCATCAAAATTGGCTCAAAAAGAGAATAATATACATACTCATTTGGGTATAAAAATCTATCTTTATATACAGGAAAGTAGGAAGGGAATGGGGTAAAAGAAGGAGGGACAACTGTAAGAAGGGAGGACAATTTGGGGGAAGTAAAAGTTTGAAGCAAAATACTTCTGACAATGGACAGGATAAAAGGAAAGAGAGTAAGACAAACAGGTAAAATATAATGCAAGAAAACACATAGCAGGTAATCATTAGTGTAAAATTTTTTTTACAGTGAGTTTCTCTGATAAAGACTTCATTTCTTAAACAGAAAACTGGGTCAAATTTATGGAAATAAGAGCCATTCCTCAATTGATAAATGAGGTATATGAACAGACAAAGTAATCAAAACTATCCATATCATATAAAATGCTTTAAATCATTGTTGATGAGAGAAATGCAAATTAAAGCAATTCTGAACTGCTACCTCACACTTGTCAGATTGGATAATATGACAGAAAAGGAAAAATGACAAATGTTGAAAGGGATGTGGGAACATTAAAACACTAATGTACTATTGGTTAAATTGTATACTGATTCAACCATTCTGGAAAGCAATTTGGAACTATGCCCAAAAAGGCTATAAAAATATGCATGCCTTTTGACTAAGCATTACCACTACTAGGTCTATATCTCAAAGATATTAAAAACAAAAAGGAAAAGGACTTATGTGCACAAAAATATCTATATCAGCTCTTTTAATAATGGCAAAGAATTTGGAAATTGAGGGGATGTCAATCAATTGGGGAATGATTGAACAAGTTGCACATGATTGTAATGAAATACTATCATTTAAGAAATGATGAATAAGATGCTCTCAGCAAAATATGAAAATATATGAACTGATGCAAAGTAAAATGAATAGAACCAGGACAACATTGTATAATAGCAGCAATATTGAACAGCAATATTGTATTGATGATCTACCATGAGTAATTTAGCTATTCTCAGCAATGCAATTATCTAAGACATATCTATAGGACTTATGATGAGAGGTGTTTTATTTCTAGGGAAAGAATTTGTAGAACCTGAATGCAGATCAAATATTCTTTTTCTTTACTTTCTTTATTTTTTTGCTATTAATTAATTAATATAGTTAGTCTGAGTTTTCTTTCTTAGAATGCCTTATTTGGAAATATCTTCCTGGTAGTTGGGATTACAGGCATGCACAGCCACATCTAGCAACTATGCATATTGGTTACAAAGGTTTTAAGCATATATGTAAGGAACTTCAGAAGGAGAGAAAATGATGCTTGTTTACTGAAAAAAATTAATAATAAAAAGGAAGGCAACTAAATCTGCTCAAGATAATTTAAAAAATACTTCAACTTTCCTTGACTGATATTCTTCCTCCCCTCCACCCTGAATGCTTCATTTGTCAATATAAATACGCTTTTAATATCCAGGACTCTGTATTTTATTTACATCTATTGATCAATATTTTTTAAAAATAGGTAATTTTAAATTAAAGAAGAGTTGTGATAAAATAAAGCACTTCTTTAAAGTAAAAAGAGAAAGGATTCCTCATCATGTGCATTCTTGTGTTAGTGAATACCTCTGGTGCCAATTTTAAATGCTGTGGACAATTTGAGCATTTGTGTTTTTCTCAGACACCATTTAATTTGACAATGCAAAGAAGTTGTAGACTGGGATTCTTCTCTGAAAGTATGATATCTCACCTCAATTTGCATGTCCTAAACACATTATACTAGGTCTTCTATTCTCTATTGCCCTTGTAGAACTTGTCAATTCAATACCAAATCAGCAAAACTCTGAGCTCACATTTCAGCTAAATCACATAATCTTATTTCTGTGTTTTTGCCCCTTAGACCTGAAAGGAAATAATAGGTTTTGAAAATGTCTCTGTCCTTTTAGTGTGACATTCAGATTCATATGCCATTTTCTTAAACACATTGTGTGTGACCATCAGCCTGGTTTTGGAACACTGAACCTTACTCTTCTAGAGATAAGGCCTTCTCAGAAATCAGTGGAAAGCAAGCACCTTAGCTTGGTTTCATTTTGCTGCATTGCTAAAATAGTGGAAATAATTGAACAGAGGGGATTGTGAGAACTCTTCAGATGAAGGAGTTCACAGTCTATGTGACAGGAAGTGACTAGATGAAGGATACATATAATTAAGGGAAGCGCTTACTAGACAGCAAGAAATCTCCCTTGGCAGAGGAATCTAACTAAGCCCACAACACAGGCCCTTCACTTCCCGAGGGGACAGTTTGACTGATTCTAACAAGAGCCCTTTGCACATAATTTTCATAGCCTGGAAATATCCTTGATTGGCCATAAAAACCAAGGTGAGACTACCAGTACAGATCACGCCTCTCTTATCAAGTTGTACAGAAATAGGTAAGAGGCTTAAGGTAGCCATCTTTATTAACCTGTTAGAACCGTAGTCAGAGCTCCATGTCAGGCCAACTTTAAGTGGGTCTATGTGAATCTGTTTTTTTTTTTTTTAATCTATCACATTCTCTAAATCTCTCTTGGTAAAGCCAAGATAGCTGGTCAGTTCCAGCAATTAAAACAGTAATAAAAATACTATATAAATTCCATGGAAAAAAGTCAAATTAGTATTTTTTTTTGGGAAAAATCATTGATTGATAGAACTGTTTTTCATTTTCTAATTATTGTTTTGTCTATGTGTAAATATAACCTTTGGATAAGCTATGTAATGGAGGCCATATTTAAATTACCTTCTAGGAGCAGACCTTGGAATTTTCACTGTTAGATTAGTAACTGATAGAAAAGAGACCTCAGAGTCAGTAAGACTTGAATTCAAAAACTGTAACTTAATGGCTGTACAAGTTAAGTCACTGAACCTCCAAAAAGTTTGAATTTATACTATTAGTGCCATTGAGGGGAAAGTTGTTAAACACAAAAAAATTTCTTAGCTACATTTAGACCAAGAAAGGGATCAAAGGGAATCAATTATAATTAGGCCAACAAGGTAGAAATGAACTCTCTTTGGTTTTAATTATTTTATTTTATTTTATTTTTTTAGTGAGGCAACTGGGGTTAAGTGATTTGCCTAAGGTCACTCAGCAAGGAAGTGTTAAGTGTCTATGGTTGGCTTTGAACTCAGATCCTCCTGACTCCAGGACTGTTGCTTTTTCATTGCACCATTTAGCTGTCCCCTATAAATTAACTCTTAAAAGCTCTGAGTCAGAACAGTTGTCATCCTGTATTACTAGAAGGAGTTTCATTGCTGATAGTTCTCTAACCGAGTGAAATTACAGGTCAAGACTAAAAACAAGAAATGTATGTTGCCCATACTGTATTGTTGGTATATAAACACAAGCATGGCTATTTTAAAGACTAGGGGAGTTGGCTGTCTCTTCTCATTTGCCTTTATCAGGCATTGAATTTAATTTGTTATTGCAAAGAAGTTGTAAGTTTTCCTTTTGTCATACTGTCTAAAAAAACTAGGGAGGGACTTGAGCATTTGGTAGGTCATGTGTGGAGATTTTATGGAAGAACATGAGCAAGAAGTACATAGGGTGGGAAGATTTGCTATTTTCACTAATGGAAGAAGTACCCAGCTATTTAAGCTAGTTGTACATTAGTTACTATTAGATTACATGTTCTAAATGTATCATTCCTATGGTGAGATTATTTTCTCTAAGGACAAGCAGCTGGATCATGTAACTTATTCAGGCTTCTTCCAAGTCTATTATTTTACCCTTTGGTATCTAATTCACTGACCATTCGAACATTGCCTAGAATCAATTCTCTCCTTGTCAAGGTATATCCTTTAAAGTGACCTCAATTACCTTGTCTCCAATCTTTTGTCAGACAAAGAGATGTTTGTTCTCATTTTCCAGTTTTCTTTCACTATCTTTCTTTGCCAGTTAGTCTCCACCCATTCTCCCATTACTTTAATCATCCCTTCTTCCAGTCAGAAAACTGGTCAACAGCATGCTTTGAGTGTATGCAACATGACAAGAGGACAAACTACTGGCCCTCTTAGATCTTGATTTTCTCCATTAGACCATGAGCTTCTTTTGTGTCCCTTGATACATATTAGGTAAATAAATGTTTTTTTTTTTTTTTTTAATTGACTGAAAGCCAGAAAGACCCAGATTAAAGTTTCATCTCTGATACACATTAGCTGTGTGGCCCTGGTCAAGTCACTTAATTACTCAGTGCTCTGGGCTACTCTCTAATTTATAAGTTGCAGAGAAGGAGATATTGTAATCTCATTGTATTATATATATATAGGCAATGTAATCTCATTGCCTAGATGCATTTTATCTAGGCAAATGTCTACAAGTAGCATGCTCACAAGGCTCTGTCCTGTTACATTTAGCATTTCCAAAAAACCCTAGCAATTTTGATGAAGATATAGATGGTCTGTTTATCGGATTTGCAGGTGTCATAAACCTAAGTAGGATAGAAACAGAACTTGAAAGAATCTAGACAGAATAACACAATGAGTAAATCCCTTAAGAGAGAAAACTTAATGAGGATAAATATAAAGATCTCAAAAGAGGGAAAAGCAATTTTCTCAATTCAGGATTGAAGTGCTCTGATTTAAGATATGTAAGAAAGTCCATATGCTCTTTGGTCATAAGAATGTCATGAATATTCAATACATCAATGTTATGATGCTTCTATTAAAAAAATCTATGCAATATCCTCCTACATGAAAAGATAAGACTGTTGTATATTCTGTTAGATGAAGTACTTTGTTTTTTTGTTTCTTTGTAAAGTAAAAAAAAATAAAGTAAAATTTTATTTTGTGAAGTAAAAATCATAATAAATTGATCTATATTTGTTTAAACCTTATGGCTAACTAACTTAATTGGATTGACTGGATTATTGGAGAAGAGAATTAGTGAAAATGGGTGAAAGGACATCAACAAAGCAGAGCGTGGCCAGAGAAGGGTCTCCTCAATGTCAAGAATTTAGAAACTACGGTAAAGTGGGTCAAGTTGAACTAATTGGGTATGGTTAATCTGGAGAAGAGAAGGCCAACAATGGGCTAAGATAGTTATCACTTAGGAGAGATAATCACTAAGTTATCTCCTGAGATAGATAATAACTATTATTCCTAGATATTTGAAGAGTTATCATATAGGACAAAGCTTCTTACACTATGAGTTGTGATCCCATTTAAGGTTGTATAACTGAATGTGAGGGTTGTGAACAATTTGGAAATAATAAAAGATTTCTGAATGCTCTATGTCCTGCAGTATCAAATATTATCTCAAGATTTAATTTTTTATGTAAAAGCAAACAAGCATAATCACCTCATTAGTATGTAAATTTGCTTTCAGCTTTAATAAGTGGTGAAATTATATCTATACCAAAGAATTGTTTTAAAATAAATTTCTTTATGATTTGTTATCAGTAAATGTTTGATATTTATAACTATTTTATATATCTATATACCCTGGATTGTGTAAAAATTTTTCCAGTGAAAAGGAAGTGGAAAAAGTTTAAAGAGGCTTTGATATAGAATAAAGAGACTTCTGTGCTTTGCAAGAAGGAAGCATTATGACTAATGTTTGGAAGTTGTAGGGGAACAAATTTTAAAATCACTTCAAGAAAGGTTTTAGCTCAATTTAGAACTTATTGACAATTGTAAATTCTCCCAAGAACTGTTTAAAAATTTGTAAATGTTCAAGCAGAGAAGGGATTATTGTTTATCAGAGATGTATAGAGCAGGAGCTTTTAATTTTTTGTGTATGTCATGGATCCGTTTGATATTCTGGTAAAGCCTTTGGATCTTTTCTCATAATAAGGTTTTTTTAATAATCAAAAGAAATGCTAAATTTCAGTAACAGGTTAGTGAAAAGATGTCATTTTTCTCTTCACCCAAGATCACAGATGCTCTGATCTGTATCCATTGTCTCCTTGGGGGTTCATGGACTGCAACTTAACTTTTGTTATTTAACAAGTTTCTTTTTTGGATTGCAACCTGGGCTAGATGAGTTACAAGGGTCTATCAAATTCTAAACTTCTGTGGTTCTATAATTTATTTAAAAAAAAGATTTAAAAAGGATTTTAAAAAAGATCCAACACTTCTCACAGGCTTCCAACTAACTTGTAAATTTGCACTTTATATATCTGTTTTTTTATCCTTTAGAGGATGAAGATGACAAACTATGGTAGTAGAGTGTAAGTGAGGAAAGGTGTTAAGATTTGTGGGTTGTAGCAGCAGAGAACAAAGAAGGAAATGGGCTCCACATCACCATTATAGAGGCTGACTCTGGGCCCAAAAGTCAGCAAGGAGGAAAGCCTAAGCTGGTTAAACTGTTGTAGATAGGCTAAGGTAGGTAACAGTAGTAAAGACTAATAACAAGTCAAAGGAAATTACGTTGCCAGGCAAAGCTCTTAAATCTCTTAGTTTAGTGAGGAAATGCCCAAATGCATGCCAAGGGAGTTTAACTGTAGAGGGATTTAGCTGCATTTTCATTTTTATCTTTGAAAATTTTGTGACAATAGGGAAGGCCAAAGAGGCTCAAATATAAAATATAACAGCTAGCATTTATATAATTTTGTAAGGTTTATGAAGCACTTAAAAAATTAACTCATTTTATCCTCATGACAACCCTGGGAGGTGGATGCCATTATAATACCCTTTTCAAAGATGAAGAAACTGAGTCAGTATGAGGTTGTCACTTGCCCAAGACCACAGAGTTAGTAAGCATCTGAGGCTGGATTTGAACTCAAACCCAGAACTTGTGGTCTAACACTTAATCCACTGTACTATCTAACTGTGTTTGTACTTGGATGCTGAATAATGGATGAATTATTTGTTTGGTCTAATTATGATTAATTGATTAATAAACCAATTCCATTGAGCATGTGCACATGTGCTTTTTACAGGTAAACATGTATATATATTTAGAAGTTTATATTTTTATGATTTTTCTTTGAGGACCATATGATTTTTGCCTTAGCCCGCCGTTAAAGCCCTTTAGTAACAGGAAGAAATTAAGCAGGCCTAATGGGATCAAAGCATAGACACAGAGCTACTAGTATTCCTGAAGTCAAAATTTACTCTGAAAAGGAGGCCTCTGGTAACACATCTTCCCAGATTTCTCTGAAGCTATTTTATTTGTCATTTCTTATGGCATAGTAGTATTTTATTACTTTCACATCCCATGATTTGTTTAACCATTCCCCAATTCATAGTTACCACCTTAGTTTCCAGATGATTCAAACTGTAGAAATAACTGACAAAGTTCTTTTAAATATGAATCATTTTCTTCTTTGAGATAGAAGGTCTAATAGTGGCAACAAATATGGACAATGTAGTGACTTCTAATCATAGCTCCACCAATAGTGTACTAAAGTGCCTGCTTTCACGAAGCCCCTCTAGCATTAGTCATTTTTTTTTGGGTCAGCTGATCTGATCTGATGGGTATGAGGTGAGACCTCAGAGTTGCTTTGAGTTTTTCTAATTCTTAGTGATTTGTAGGATTTTTTTTCAAATGGCTGTTGATAGTTTTGATTTCTTCCTCTTTAAATCATCTTTTTACATCCTTTGATTATCAACCAGAGAATTTTTTTTATACATTTGAATCAGTTTCTTAAGAATCTTGGAAATGAAAACTTTTTTTTAAAGAGGAGGACCATTCTTTGAATTGGCTGCAATTTTTATAATAATTCCCCCCTCCAATTTGTTTTCTTTCTAATTTTAGTTATATTGCTTCTGTTTGTACAAAAAAATTAAATTTTATGTAACCAATATTGTTCATTTTATCTTTTAGGATCCTCTCTCCACTTTTTGTGTACTTCTATGTATAGATCTCAAGGTAATTTCTTCTTTGTTCCTCTAATTTGTGTATAATGTGTTTTATCTGCTGGATAAGCAGCCTTCCTGGATGCAGAGAGACTCCTTCCCTGAGAAGTTCATTGCTAGTAGCAGGTTGGTGAGTTCTTTGGTCTAACATTTCAAAAACCAAAAAAAAAAAATAGAAAATTGCCCTCAGTTCTCTTTCCACTCTGATGTCCTTTGGATTTGGAAGTGATGGTGGCAGAGTTGTGGAAAATGAGGCAGAAGATGCTGAGAATTACAAGGTTTTAAGACCATTTATAACATTAATTTTGCTGTTACACTAAATGTGAGATATTTGTTTAATGGCTGAGTGCCCACACTACTTCAATGATTATTCTTGTTAAAAACAAAATTGTAAGATAGAAATTATGTGGAATTGGAAGGAATTGCTTTCAGATTCTTCTTGGGAAGACAAAGGAATTAACAGAGTTGGTTTTGCTTTGCATCCCCAAACAACAAGACTCATTTCATGAGACATTTGTGCATTTTATATTGTAGTTCTCATTATAAGTATTTGTAAAAAAAAGAGAAACATTAAGTGATTGAAGCTTATCTGTCAACACCTGTTTCAGAGGATGAAGAAGCAGAACAATTCTACAATTTGATAAGAATCTCCATGTTTAATCAATGTATACTTTGATGCTTGGCAATTTCAATGAAAAGGTAGGGATTGGTGAGAATTCCGAAAAATATATTGGAAAATATGGGTCAGGAACAACGGATGAGAAATTCCATATACTTGTAGACTAAACAAAATTTTCACACCTATACCTAATGAATATTTCTTTGAGAAAAGAATCAGAAGGTGCTGAACATGGGATTTTGTATGACAGTGAGAAATGGTGGAGGGAAAAACCATTTTAAAGAAAATGTAGAAAGACACAAAACTAAGCCAAATCATCCAAAAGGTATTTAAGGATGAAAGATTTTTTTATAACAAACTCCTTTCACCTTCCAGGGCAGTAAGGTCATTCTAATGTGTTGTGCTAATAAAGGAAGTGGAAATAGCACTAAAGAGAATGAAGCTGGGAAGAGTAGCTAGATTGGATTAGAGGAAGTCCACACAATGACACTTATAGAAGTGACACAATTTCAAGGGCATCAAGATTTTCAAGATCCTTGGAGAGGGTAAGATACCCAGGGCATGGAAAGCAATCTTAGATATTATTATTACTAAACAAAGGTGAATCAGATACCATCATATGACTCACAAGCTTACTTATCCATCTGTTTGTAATTTTTTTGAAAATATACATGCATCAATGCTATCCATGATGAAGTTTTAGAAGAAAACTTGCAGACTTTTTTCTCAAGTGATATTCTATAAAAATTATATCCTGGCCATCTCACAATTGACTGAAAGATGTAGTGGATACAAGATCTAACTTGCCTTTTTTTTTTGTTTGTTTGTTTTTTTTTGTTTTTTATTTAACAAAATGTCACTTTGAAGGCTTTCCTTCAACAATGTGTGTCCAATACACATATCAAAATTATAAAAGATAAGTAAAACTATAGCAATAGAGAAAATCTTGTTTTATAACCTTTCTGGTTATTAGTACTAATTTATTTGTTTATTTATTTACTAATTAAGGCATAAGACATGGACACCCATGCTCCACAAAGATTTTTATAAACAAATTTTTTTTTTCACCATCAAGAATAGTAGAGTCATAAAACTCTGAAAGAGTAGAACTAATAGATAATACAAGCTGAAGACTGATTCCTAGTATATGGGAAGGTGTTAACAGTTATTTGTGTCTGTGGACTACTTTATGCTGACTGCATTTTAAATTAGAGGATATTGTAGAATCTCCTTAATGACATCTAGATTAGATTGTGAGCTTCCCCAAGTAAGGAGGTTTCTATTTCTTTTTGTATACTCAGTGCTTAGCATAGTTCCTGGCATATAGTAAGTACTTAATAAATGTTTATTGACTAACTGATCTATAACTCTTCTAAAAGGTTTAGCCTTACCATAGATATGAGAAAAAAATTGGATGAAGAATGAGTGATTTTTAGATCTTTCTTGTTGACTTCCTCCTCCTCTTCCTCCTTTCCTCCCTTCTTTTTCCTCCTCTTCTTTCCCTCTTCCTCTTTCTCCTCCTCTGTGTGTTCCACTAATAGTCTTTTATCACCAAAAGAAAGCAAGGAAAGCTTTCAGGAGGCCTAATAAACCCTACAGGAAGAACCTATGGGATGATATGGACCAGAGTCATATAAAATGGGCAGGTGTGAGTGGCTTATGAGCTACAACTCTGGGGGGAACATTCATACCTATGAGATTGGGTATTCTTTGGAGTTTTAGATTCTTTAGTGTTTGCAATGTATCAGACTAAGAAAATATATTAAGTTACTCGAAGGCAAAGACTGTTTTATTTTTGTCTTTTATCCCTAATTCCTGAAATAGTGAATATGCTAAATGATTAACAAACATTTGTTGAGTTTAATTTGTTGAAAGGAAAGAATGTCAGAACTAGAAGAGAACTTAGAAATCACCTTTTCCAGCCTCATTTCCTACAGATGAGAAAACTTAGGTCCAGATAGGATGAGCTATTTCTTCATGGATGCCAATGCTTTGGATTCTGTTAGATATTTCCTTGTCCTTTGGGAACATGTGAATACTTAGTGATTGGAACTCATGATCAGAAGGGCCTTAAATATTTAAATCTCATCATGGCCAGTAGTATCTGGGGATTTGTTTTATAAAAAATGTTTTTTCCCCCTCAGTATTCCTGGAATTGATGTGCTGCAGTGTATGTAAGTATTATTTTTTTTTCATTAGGGGAAAAGGTTTTTTTTTTTTCCCATGAATGATCTTGCATATGTGAGCTTGCATGCCAAATTGGTTGCTTATTAAAACTGGCATAGTGCCCTGCAGGACTAATGCGTTAATAATGTGCAATGTTTCTTTTAGGCAGTGGCACTGCTCCTCATTAGTATCTCTTAGGATCTGTCATTGCTGCTTAGGTCTCCGTTTTTGCTTCTGATGTTCAGCTGTGAGTCTTCAGGAGGAAGATTTCAGCCCTGCTCATACATCATAGGTGACTCTTTAAAAAGGGATTTTAAAGATGGCAGGATAATTTAATGGCCACTTGTAATATTTGTAGCTCAGGAGTCTAAAATAATGATAAAAGTAATCAAATCTTTGGCTCCAGAGCATAGTCTTTTCACCTGATCAGGTCAGAAAGATACCCAGTCTTCCATGGATGCCGTTGGCTGAGTTTATTATAATTTTTTTTTCATCTTTCTCTAAATGATCACAAACTAATTGGCCAGACTGAGGAAAATGAAAAGGCAGCAGATTCGTCTGCTTCTAATACAGATATCATAAGAGGGAAGTATATTTATTTTCACAATAACATGTAGGGAATATACATAATGAGAGTGAAGAGACATAGTCATTCTGTCCTTCACAGAGGGTGACTTCTTATTGTTTAACATCCTCATCAGGAGTATGACAGCTTAGTAGCTTGCATTCTTTTTTAATCTAGAAAGAATTTACTTGTACATGTTATATAATCAAGTTGCTTAACAATGCATTTAGAATTTGTTTTCAATTTTAATGAGAAGATTAAGGAATCCAATAAGAGGTTCCTTAACTTTCCTCTCATTCTTCTTTACTACCTTAGAGCAGGGTTTCTTAAATTTTTTCCCCCTCTTTGCCTAAGAAATTTTTATGTGACCCTGGATATATGGGTGTATAAAATATGTGTACAAACAAACATTTACTGATAAAAATCATAATTTTGTGACTCTCACATTCAATTATGATACTCTATATGGGGTTGCAAATACAGTTTAAGAAGCTGGATATTAGAGAATCCTCCCTGTGCCTTAATCTCATCCCTTCTCTGTTAAAATAGGCTTCTAATTGATGCTCCTGATCTCTTCTCTATATCTCTGGCCTGTGGGCTGTGTAAGGCAAAATAACTTAGTCTGGTTCTGCCAAGGCAACTGCAGATGACAACAACCTCCCACTACTTGAATTCTATGTAAGTAAATCATTTTGTATGAATGATATTATAAATATCCAAATGGCTGTTGGCAGAAAAAAGATTCCCCATCCTTGATCTATAATTTGATTTTCACATGGTGACCAATGTAATTTAATAAAAAATAATTTCCATTTTTTCTTGTATGGATTGTTAAGTCATTCTTTTTTGATTAGTCATACTCTTCACTGAAGAAACCTTATAGTATTTTGGACTTAGATTCAATCAGCACAATGACAAGAAACAAGAAATCTGGTGGACTCATCACCCACAGGAAATCTCTTTTCCATTGGAATTCTTTGAAGATATACACCTTAGTTGAAAGTGTTGTTTAATGTGTTGCCTAGTATTGATAATTAGAGCATCATTGAACAAATTTATTTTTGTGGGTCCAAGGAATATAACCTTAACATATCCATGGGAGACACCTTCTTGGATAATTTAGGCCAGATTTTGCTATACTAAATTAAATGTTTTTTTTTGGGGGGGGGAGGGGAATGAGATCTTGAGTCCTTTATACCTCTTAGAAATTGGGTAATTTTGAAGGTAATGTATGTTCTAGAAAAATCATTTGGGAAAATCTGCCAATTATCTTCTCACACTTTAAATAAAAATGCCTTTATGACATGAACTGATCATTCTTATAAAGAGACTATAAGCTTCTTGAACACAGAACCATTTCATTTTGTTTTTTGTATCCA
Source organism: Sminthopsis crassicaudata (assembly GCF_048593235.1). Lineage (NCBI taxonomy): Eukaryota > Metazoa > Chordata > Mammalia > Dasyuromorphia > Dasyuridae > Sminthopsis > Sminthopsis crassicaudata. The sequence goes on from NC_133618.1 coordinate 524,501,040, forward strand.
TAACACCTAGTCTAAAACACAGAGAGGTGGATAGTAAATGTTAGTTGAATTATATTGATGACAAAGTAGTTATATGAATCTATAGTTATTGATATTTTGCCAATAACCTTTTTTGGGGGAATTGGATAATATTGTTTTTTTAACACTGGGAAAATAGTACTTTGTTCCCCAAATTTGGGGAACTTATCCTTTTTGAGAAATAATGAATATTAACCTTTTTGTTCTTTTGGAATTGTGTTATGTCTCCTTTCATTCCCTTACAGCTGTTTTTTATTATTTGTACTTAATCCAATTTATGTCTTCCTGGTGTCTTCTTAATTGCCATTTCAGTTTCTTCACATAATATTATATATTGGGGACTGAAGTAATATTAGAGTCCAAATAAGGTGGTTCAACTGGCACTGAAAATAAATTGGTATGGAAATGTTGACAAATCTGTTTCATTTTTCATCTACTTGTTTTCTCCTTTTAATTTCATAATAATAGCTAGCATTTTATATAACATTTTAAGGTTTGCAGAGTACTTGACAATATTAACTTATTTGCTCCCAACAACATCCTTGGGAGGTAGTGCTTTTATTATCTCCCATTTACAGATGAGGAAAGTGAAAGAGACAGATGTTAAGTGAATTGCATTGCAGTCACACAGTTGTTCTGTATTTGTAGCTAAATTTGAATTCGGTGTTTTTCTTGACCTACAATCAGGTTTTTTTAAAATTTTATTTAGAATTTTTTTTCACAGTATATATGCATGAGTAATTTTTAAAAATAATATTATCCCTTGTATTCATTTTTCTAAATTATCCCCCTCCCCTCCATTCCCTCCCCCCGATGACAGGCAATCCCATACATTTTACATGTGTTACAATAAAACCTAGATACAATATATGTGTGTAAATACCATTTTCTTGTTGCACATTAAGTATTAGATTCCGAAGGTATAAGTAACCTGGGTAGATAGACAGTAGTGCTAACAATTTACATTCACTTCCCAGTGTTCCATCTCTGGGTGTAGTTATTTCTGTCCATCATTGATCAACTGGAAGTTACAATCAGGTTTTTTATCTTCTACACCAGCTAAAATATTTAGCATTCTAAGCTTTAGGTAGACATTATGTTGGCTCCATTTTTTTTGTTTGTGTGCTGTATGTGGGCATGTGTATGTATATGACGCAAGTCTGCTCTTAATATTCTGTCATGCTTCAATACAAGTTTTTACAAATAATATTGAATTGTAAGCAGATGTTGCTCTTATTTGCCTTGTCTCTCTGTGTTCTTAGGTCATCTAGCATTTACTGTCAGAGTTTTGTATAAATTCTATTGACTTTGTAGCAGAAGACAGAAAGAATTAAATACATCTCAAATAACATCGACATTTTATTTACCCTTAATTTACTAGTGAGAATTTTTTTTCAACTGAATGATTTCAACTTTGAATTGATAAACCAAAGAATTTCCTGAGAAATAAGGTCTTTCTTATGAATGGGAAGCTCATCTGTAGCAGGCAGTCTGATCATTCTAGTCACTTCTCTTATGAATAAGGTTTGGCAGCTTTGTGAAATCATTAACCATTCTAAATCTTCTACCTGATGAGCTTGGAGTTTTGAATTCCTAATGAGAACAACTTGATTGACACCCCATTTAGGATAATATACGTTAATAGAAAAGTCAAACACAGTTATTTCACCAGGAGACATGTAACACCATTAATTTGCAGAAGAAAAATAAGTATGTTGTGGCACATCTCACCACAGAACTATCATTGAAACAAGTGATTGGAAAAGTCATTGAATAATTGTGTTTGTGCAGTTCTGAAATGGAGCAGGAAACTCACCTTTTTGTTCAATTGTGCTACCTTCAATAGTGATTTTTTAAAGCAATAGTTCCAGGCAGCCTTAAAGGGCAAAAAATGAAGGAAAATAAAAGGTCCCAGATAACCTCAAGTGCAAAGTACAAATGACATTTTGCAAGCCAACTTCATTAGCCTGTCTCCCACATGAGCACAATAGTGACAAATGGACATTATTTGTTTTTCTTCATTATTTCTGGATCACACACAATTCTGAGGTGATTATCTATCGAGAAACTCAAAAGCTAGGAAATAAGAAAGTTGGATTCTTTGTCAAATTCACAATTGCTTAGCTTCTCAATGTAGTGTTCTTAAAAAATATAAACTATTCACCTGTCCACACTTAAAAAAAGCTAACTCTCCTTTCTTCCAAGGACATATGATACAGACAATGAAATGATCCTTTGTGACATGCCCCCAATAAATAGTTTCTTGCCCAGGGCAAGTGGTTCTTTGCAAAGCTTGTCAAATATTTCAAAGGTTGGCTTGAGAAAAGCCTAGGTTAGTGATCCACAACCTTTTATTTGTGTGGATAGTGAACCACACCATGGATTTTTGCCAGTTTTCCAATATTGTACTTGGGACTGGTCATCAAATAAATGGTCAGCAAGCTGCAGTTTTTGAGAGAAAGGAAAGTAGATATAACTGTCCTGTTTTATATTGTCTGGAATGAGAGAAGCAGCTGATGCTGGTAAATTCATGAGCTGGATGAAAAAGTTTTATGAAAGACTTAAGGAATAGTTTCATTGATCTAATGAATATTGCATATATAAGGAAAAGATAGGGCATTTGTTAAATACTACTATGTGGTATTTAGTGTAGTACTATGTGCTAGTACTTTATTGTCTTATTTGATTCTCACAGTAACTTTTAGTTATTTTTATTGTTCAGGTGCTTTTTTTCAGTTGTGTCTAACTTTGTGATTCTTTTTTTTTTCAGAGATATTGGAGTGGTTTGCCATTTCCTTCTCTAGCTTATTTTACAAATAAGGAAACTGTGCCCAGGATCACACAGCTAATAAAGTGAATTTAGGAAGGTAATCTTCCTGACTCTAGGCCCAATATTTTACCCATTGTATGACCTTGCTGTCCCCCCACTTGAAATAGGTGCTACTTCATTTTACATTAGAGGAAATTGAGCAGAAAACTCAGGATATTGCTTGTTTGTAGTTGAATTTGAACGTTCTAACTCTGGGCCCAGCACTCTATCCATTGCACTCCCTGGCTGACAAAGGCACTATATAATTAAGCAGTGTATGAATTTAAATTAAAATTTTTCATCAATCAATCAATCAACAAACATTTTTAAAATACCTGCTCTGTTCCACTCTCTATTCTAGATGCTGGGAAGACAAATATAAGGAATGAAATAATTCCTACTCATAAGGAGCTTATATTTTAAGGTGATGGGGGTGAGAATTTAATGTGTAAGTATGTACAAAATAACTATAATTATAGTAACAATGAACATTTTATGGGGATTTAAGCTTTTCTAAAACACTGTTTTTCATGAAAATCTTGTGAAAAAGGGGAAATGATGATGAGGTATGGGAAATAGACCACAGGGAAAAACGTACACTGATCAGTATACATCAGTGTTACATCCCACTTCTTTAGTATATTCCTTAGGAAGAAATAGATGGACACATTTAACACCTGACCTCCATGGTGAGCTGACTGAGGAGGCTCTTTCACTATGAAAGAATTTCATTTTCTCTTTCTGACTTTGAAGTACCAAACTGAGAGTAGATCAGTGTGGTTCATGCAAAAACCCCAAATCTGAGGTAGATTATAATTTTATTAAATTACAAATTTGTTAGGGCTATAAGGAGGAAAACAGGAACCATCCCTATATGAATCCAAGGAAAATTAGTACATAAATGGGAGGAGTGTGGGAAATAAAAGATTAGCTGGAAGCCCCAAAAGGTGTGATTTTGAAATGAGAAAATACTGGAATGGGGGTTAGACTAGAAAGACATATGTGATTCAGGCTTAGGCAGAATTGTAAAAAAAGAAAATGTCAATTCATTCATCAAGAATTATTTTTAAGTGCTTACACTTTAAAGATGGCTTATAAGATGACAAAATCATAGAATTAGAACTGAAAAGGATCTAAGAAATCTTGTAGTCCAATTCCATCAATTTATTTGTGAGGAAACAGAGGCCCCAAGTTAAAAGATTTTCCCAAAGATCACAGAGATAGTAATTAACAAGACTGGATAGTGAAGGAAAGTCTTCTATTCCAAATGCAACGCAAAACCCACTTTGTCCCACTTCCTTCCCAACATTAGGATATTTACTTGCTTGAGGCAGGTGGTTGGACATTTAAGATTCTTGAAGTCCCTTTTAAAAATATAAGATTTATGGGAACTTTTGAAGTTAGAGGCAAATATTTTTAGGAGATATGTGTGAGTATGAAAATGGAAGATAAACACCTTTGGGGAAAAAAGGCAAAATATATTGAATTCTTATTTTTAAGTGTTCCTTACAAATATAAAGTACAGACAGTTCTACTCTTACATAGATTCATATTCTTCAAATTTTACTTTATGTAAGGAATTCTAAAAGTATGAAATATATAACAGAAACATTTGCAAAGAATTTGAAAAAAAGCTTGCTTTTGGTTTATTCTATATTTTTGTCATGAAACATGAAAAAGTGGGTAATAAGATTACAAAATTAACACAAGAATTGGAACTAGAAATGAATAAGAATGATGAACTGATTGAGTCTCATGGAGAAGAGCTGTTCGATGAGGAAAATGAATGATGAATTTTGAAGTAAGTCAGAAAAACTAAGAGGAAAAGCACTCTAGGCATTGAAGTGACAGCCAGTGTAAACAAGTCATGGAGCCCAAAGATAGATTATCTGGGTCCCAAACAACTATCTGATTTGGAGGTAGAAAATTCCATATATTTCTCATTAAATCCTTGATTGTGATCTTTCCTCAAATCCATTTAACGGACTATTATATCAAACTCTAAAGGAATTGTGTAGGATGACTGCCACCCTAATAATAATGATGATGATAATGACTAACATTTATATAACACTTTAAGGTTTGCAAAATGCTTTATATATATTATCTCATTTGATCATCACAATAACCCTGTGAGGTAAGTGATACTGTTATCCTCACTTTACAGATGAGGAAACTGAGACTGAGGGATCTGTTGATTTGTTTAGTTACAAGCTATTAAGTGTCTGAAATAAATTTTGAGCTCAGATCCTATCAACTTCAGCACAATCACTGCTATTTCACTTAGCTGTCTCTTTAATGTGAACATTATTTTTTATTTAATATTTTTATTTTCCTCAGTTACATGTAATATAATTTTATATATGTTTTTAAAACTTTGAGTTCCAAATTCTCTCCCTTCCTTTCATCCTCAGAAATACTAAGAATGAAGATATGCAAAACATTTCAATAAAAGTCATGTTGATAAACAAAATATAGATCTCCACCCACTAAAAAACCCCAAGAAAAATGAAGTAAATAAAAATGTATGATTCAATCTATATTTATATGCAATCTGTTATTTTCTTTGGGTATGGATAACATTTTTTACCATAAGTCTTTCAGAATAGAGTGTACCTTATTTTCAAGATACTTTTTGGTATGCAAATATATCCAAAAATCAGAACAAGAGCCAGATGAAGAAGTTGGGCCCCTTCCCTCCTTCTTAAGTTTACATTCCCATTAAAAAAGTGCATATATACCAGCTACAAACCTTGCTGATATACTTACATGATCATCCCTACCGAATTTTTGTGAGAAAAATGCTTTGTAAGCCTTAAAGCATTAAATCATTATTCATTTAATATGAGTATTTACAAATGTAGATCTGTCTCTTTCTTGAATAACAGAATCTGGAAGAGTTTGAAGAATATAAGGAGCATGTGGAATCAGTTTGTGTCATTAAAAACGTGACCATGGGGCATGCTTGGCAGAAGGTCAGACTGAATTTCTGGACCAAACCAAACATCTGCAAATGTCTTGTATTCTTCAATATTTTCAAGTGCCCTTCCAGTATCAAACTTTAAATCAGCAACTTATTTTGTAATCCAATCAGACATAAAGCATCACAAGTGCTTGCATTATTTCTACATTCAAATCTTGGATCCAAGTTGTTTGTATTGGCTTGCATTCCTCTGTGTATGGGAACTGTAATGGTTGTTGAGAATAGTTTCTTATGAAAATCTTTTAAATTTCAAGTTCTTGGAAATGATTTTGGGGAAGGAAAAATGGGGATCAACTTACAAGTATTTTAGTGTTTTATTAATCTAAAATGAAATTTCAGTTTAATTAAAAAAATAACTAGAACTATTATCCCTCTTTCAGCCTTCATATCTCTAGTTCCTTCCAGTTCCTTGATTCCCTAGAGTGAGGGAAAAAGAGCAGCTGGTCAAAGCCTCATATCCTGTTCCTTGGTGGCTGTGGGTAGAGAATGTTTTTAGCTTTCATTGAAAGCTCTAGCTGCTGGGATTGAAGAAGGTCAGAAAACACAGATACCATCTGTGGCCAGTGGCCAAATGAAGCATCATTTTGCTGGACAGAGAGCCCTGGGCTGTGTTTAAAGGTCAATCTGACCAAAGGTCTGCTCCATATGACTTGCTAAGCAGTCAGAGCTGTTTCTATTGACTGTCACTGTAAAGTTAAGATTTATGGACACTTAAGAACAATAGGATCTTGTATTTAGCATCTTTCCTTTTTTGTCTCTCTTCTTCTCCACTGTAGGTGTTTCTTGAAGGAACAAAAATTCAACCTTTCTCTAAGGCAATACAGAGGTTATTCTTATAGTAGTTTGCTGTTGTGCAGCAAACTTTTTTTTCAGTTGTGTCTGACTTTTACTGACACCATTTGGGGTTTTCTTGGCAAGGTACAGGAGTGGTTTGCTATTTCCTTCTCCAGCCCATTTGACAGATGAATAACTAAGGAAAACAGGTTTAGGTGACTTGCCCAGAGTCTCAAAACAAGGAAGTGTCTGAGGCCAGATTTCAATTCAGGAAGATGAATGTTCCAGACATATATTCAGTATATATATTTTCTTTTTTTAAAAATAGTTTTTATTTACCAGATATATGCACGGGTTAATTTCACAACATTGACAATTGCCAAACCTTTTGTTCTAATTTTCCCCCTTCTTCTCCCTTCCTCCCCCAGATGGCAGGTTGACCAATACATGTTCAATATGTTAAAATATAAATTAAATGTAATATATGTAGTATATATATTTTTCAATATGTATTATATTCACCATATATTCTTAATATAAACTACATGAACCATGAATGTACCACTTAACTGCCACTGGAAAAGTGGAATCATGAAAAATATAAAGAGGATTTATCATAAGTTCATTCAACTAAGTCATCCCTTCCCTTATTTGGATACAGCCAAAGAGGGTGGAGATGAGGAAAGTAAAAGAAAAAGCTGATGGTAGCTGCTCTTTCCCCCATTCCTAAATTCTTCCCCATTTTCCCTTACCCAACATGATTCGGTGAGCTTGATTCTTTCAGCAGGGGGAGTATGAAGAGAGAGAAGTTTCTTGTGTTGGTGGTATAATCCACAAAACTTGAGTGAACAGTGGTCAGATATTTACAAATTTTCATTGCCCTTTAAGCATTTCACTTGAATTCAGTCTCAAGATAGCTATAATTTTTAGCTCCAATCTGATCATGAATTTCATGTAAAAAATTGTGAAGTAGGTGAATTTTATTTTGGGAGTCTCCCACCTTCATTTTTCAGACACCCCTTTGACATTCTTCAGGATTTTGCATTCAGCTGCTTTTGTATCCCTCTTGGTCAGAGTCCTTAACTATTTTTACTCATGCACTTGTTTCCTTGTCCAGTGAAACCTATGGATCACTTTTCAGAATATTTTTAAGTGTAGAAAATCAAATACATAGGATAACAAAAGATACTAAATATGTTGAAATAGTTATTAAAACGTATGCCCCCAAGTTTATGGATCTCAGGTTAAGAACCCCTATTCTGGATGAAATATACCAGAGTTCTAGTGCTTTATTCCTTATGGTTTCCAGGGGATTTATGCTTTAAGACAATATATTTAATACAAAGGAGTGAATCACTAATGGTGAAATTTCAATAATGGACTTGTGGGGATGAAATAAATGAAAAAGAGGTCTTTCTGGTAATCCTCATATCATACCATGTCAGTGACTACCTATTTCACTTATATTAGGCAAGCTGTAAAGTACGTTTATCTACTAGGGTTAGGGTTAGGTTAGGGTGGGAGCAGAGGATCTCTAAAGGTTTGGCAGATGCAGCTGTTGTGATCATTCATCCCCTGTGGCCATCAGCTGGTGTCCACCAGATGGATTACCCTTTGAAAGACCCAAAGAGGCAACTTGCAGAAATTAATGAGAATTTGCTAGCTTCTTCCATGGATTGTGCATAATATTATTTTGAGTAAAGTGGACAGTATTAGGATAGTTACTTCATATTTATAAGATTTTTAGAGGTTCACTGCCCTATGGAGCACATATGAGCCATGTTTCCAAGTCTGGAATTTAATACAATCAAACATGTTGAATAATAATTCAGTGCTATAAGCATCTTCACTCTTGTCAGTGTGGCTATTCTCTCCATTAATGCAGATTGTAGGTTTCTGCTTAATTAGTAGATGGTCTTCAAGTACTGCTGTGCCAAAAATTTAATTGTCCAATCAAGTGATTGGAGTCTTTGACTGGCTTTTTGACTTTTGAGACTCTTTGAACTTAGGTTTGTCCTTGGACAATTGACATATAGTACCATACTGGACCCATATTGGAAGCATTTCCATTCTGGATTGTCCAGTGTTTACTCTATTGGCAGGACCTTAAAATCCAGAATCCCTTCTACGTTACAGTGAGGCTTACGAATGACATGTTATGAAATAGAAGTTTTGGTAAGTCCTCCCAGAAATAAAAAGGTTTTGAATATGAATTTTTTTTGTCCAAGGACAAATTCAGCTAAAATCAAGGAGTCCCATAACCTGGTTCACTATAGGGTGATCAGTTTGTTTTGTCTATTTATCTTTGCCATTACAACTCTTATAGATCATTTAATAAATGAATAGGTGGGGAAATAAAGAGCTTACTTAGTACCTTATATGTTTGAGTCGCTGTGTTGGATGCTTGGGCTATAAAGAAGAAGTAAGACATGGTGAATGTCATTTTGCTTTCATAATGTATATGCGTGTGTGTGTGTGTGTGTGTGCACATGTGTGTATGAGTGGGTGGTGTGTGTGTGTGTGTGGTGGTTGCCATCTGGGAAATCTTTGGAAGAGTGTGTGGAATCAGGGCAATCAATTTTCACACCCTTTCCTGGAGCAATGGTAGCATTGATTCTTGGTTTGATGACTATTCTTAGAGTAAGAGATGGAAAGTATGAGGAAGGGTATGTGTGTAGGGGTAGCCAGGCGTAGCCACACAAACATGTGTGCTTGGTGATAGAAGCTGGCAAGATGTTCAGGGTAGATAGTTGAATGTTATGTGAAGTATTGTCTGGGCTAGCCAGATATAAAGAGTTAGGTGAATTTACACTCAGTCTCATCAATCAGGACACGTCACCTCCAAAATGGTATTTCAGTGATGAGTTTAGGGCATGACCTTTGGAGGTCAGTTGAAGGGTGCTATTTTACATGGGGAAGGGGACAATGGCAAGGCAGATGCCAAGAAGCCTGGGGATGGATGGCTATTAAGTTACAGCTATAGTAGTTAGGATCTCTATTGGTGGAGGGAGTAGTCACACTGAAGAAATGAAATACTCTGAAGTGTCAAAGGAAGATATTCCACAAATAGCTATGGAGACATTATTCTTCTAGCTTCCTGAGCTGTCAATACCAGGTAAGCTAATAATGACTTCAATTAGTTTTTTTTCTTTTTTTTTACCATTGTTACTTTACTTCTTGTTCACTGGTGGTTTAGCCAGTCATTGATGGGAGAGGAGGGAACTCTCTAGGATGCTGAATCCAGCTTTCTCTTTTATCTCTCCTAGGCTGATTCGTCATAAGAGGTTCTTGATCAGTAGTTTGAGGACATAAAATAATTTTGATACCCCAAAGACATTGGAGCAGCAGCAGACACTACCAAATCTTTCCATTGCTTCTTAGTTTCTCCTTCACTATCTTGGAAGTAACTAAGAATGGCAAGGCTGGTATTTGGGCTGGACTTTACTTAGGTTAGTCCCTTGGTAATTTTGGTTTTTAATACTAGAACAAAATGAACTACTCAGATCATTCAAAGAAACACCATTTCTAAGTCTATACAAAGACATTATAAAAAAGAAAAGGATGTATTTGTACAAAAATATTTACAGCAGTCCTTTTTGTGGTGGTTTTGAATGGGGGATGGCTAAACAAGGTATAGTATATAATTGTGATGGAATATCATTGTGCTATAATAAATGACAAGCAGGATGATTTTAGAAAAATCTGGAAAGATTTACATGAACAGATACAAAATGAAGTGAGAAGAGCCAGGAGGATATTGTGCATTTTAACAGAAATAGTGTATGATGAAGAATTGTAAATGACTTAACTATGCTGAGCAATACAATGATCCACGAAAATCCCAAATGATTCATGATAAAGCATACTATCCACCTCCAGAGAAAGAACTGATGTTGTTTGAGTATAATCTGAAGCATGCTACTTTTCACTTTTCTTTCATTCTTTTTCTTTTATTTGAGTCTTCTTGTATAAAATGACCAATACGGAAATGTTTTATGTGATTGCACACGCATATTTGGTTGATTACTATCTATCTGGGCAGAGGACGGATAGAATTTGGAACTTCAAACTTTAAAAAAAAAGATTAGAAATTGTTTTCACATGAAATTGGGGAAAAATAAAATATATAAAACAAAAAAATCACAAAAGGAGATTTACTTAGCTATAGAAGAAGGATATTCAAACAAGGACAGATATTTAGAACAGTTTGAACTGATTCAACTGAATGAAACTTCCTTGCCCAACTCACCCATAATTTTCTACTAGCCAAGCATCTCCGGAACTTTTTTGGCTATTTTATACTCAGGCAACCAGGAAATGACATCAACAATCTGATCTTTTAGTCCACAGAGTCAAACATATCTTAAGGATGGTCTCTATACTTGCTTTTGTTTTAGTATTTGCAAGTCAATTGGGCATAAGTGACTTGCTGAGGGAGAATGACATGTCTAAGGTTGCATTTGAAATCCGATCCTCCTGATCCATGGTGTATATATATATATATATATATATATATATATATATATATATATATATATATATATGTATATATATATATTAATAGAAGAAATTATATTCATGAGTATCCATCTTTTCTTCGCTTCCTTGTAAATTGTTCTGTTGTTCTCTGATGCATACCTTTTTTACTTTATTCTTTCCCTCCTTTTCATCCCCCTCACTCTCAAGCAGGTTATAGTTAAGAAATGACATATTTATGTATACATATGTAGAAATATACACACACACACACATATCCCTGCTGACTCTTTGCTTTAATTCTGCTCCTAACTTGCTATTACTTAACGTCTCTCCACTCATGGATCCCTCCCTTGTCCTCTTCTCTCACTCTTTGCTTCCCTGCCTACCCAACTCTCATCCTTATTTTTTAATAGATTTTGGAGGATCCTACACCCTTTGTATTATATATGTAGTGTTGCCTATTTAACCCATTCCCAATGTGAGTAGGTTTTCAGAACTATGAGCTCTTCTTCTCCCTCTAATGCCTCTCTGTCTTTTCTTCTTCTGTACCTCATTTGTATGACATAATTATTATTTTTACCTTAACTCTGGCCCAATTTTTCTTTTGGGTTGTCACATTGTTTATGTCAATCTTAAACCTATGCTATAAATATTCCACATAAAAAATAAAATATTTATCCATGATGAGTTCCTTAAAGTTGATCTTTGATATTGGCTCTTTTATGTTAAATTTCCCATTAAGTTTGGATTTGATTGATAGAAAGTCCTGAAGATCTATAAGTTTATTGAATGTTCATTTTTTCTCATTCAGTATTATAGATAACTTTGCTGGATATGATATTTTTGGCTGCAGGCCTAGTTCTTTTGATTGTTGGTAGATATAATTCCAGGACCTGTGGTCTTTTATTGTAGCTGCTTCTAAATCCCGGTACAATTCTAATTGTCGCTTCAGTGTATTTGAATTGTTTTCCCTTGTTTCTTGTAAAATGTTCTCTTTGATCTGGGGTTTTTGAAATTTGGCAATGTTTCTATGTGTTTTCCATAAAAGATCTCTTTGAGGTGGTGATCAGTGAATTTTTTCTACTTTTATTTCCCCCTCATGTTCTATCACTCCAGGACAATTTTCTTGGATTATTTCTTACATTATTTTGTCAAGGTCCTTTTTTTGGTCACAATTTTTAGGTAGTCCAATTATTCTTATATTTTCTCTTCTTGACCTGTTCTCTAAATCTGTCATTTTTCTTATGTTTCACATTCTGTTCTATTTTTTCATGCTTTTTAATCTGTTTTGTTATTTCTTAAAAGCTTCACTTGCTTCCCCTTGCCCAATTCTAATTTTCTTTTTTTTCCTTTTTCTTCTTTTTTTCTTTGCTGAGGCAACTGGGGCTAAGTGACTTTGCCCAGGGTCACATAGCTAGGAAATATTAAGTGTCTGAGTCAGATTTTGAACCCAGGTCTTCCTGACTTCAGGGCTGGTGCTCTATCCATTGCACCACCTAGCTGACCCTCCAATTCTAATTTTAAAAGAGTTATTTTCATATTTGAGACTCTATCTCCTTTTCTAGTTGGCTAATTTTTTTTCATAATTTTCTCGTTTTTCTCAGATGTTATTTATTTATTTAGTTTTTCCTCAATGTCTCTCATTTGATTTTTAAATTCTTTTTTGAGTTCTATAAATTCTCTTTGGAAAGGGAACAATTTCATATTACTTTTTGAGATAGAAGATTTATTTTACTTCAGTGTCTTCTTTAAAAGATGAACCCCAGTCTTCCCTTATTCCCTTATATAGCAAATTATATGTTTCTATGGTGGGGTTCTTCTTTGCTAGTTCTTTTTGAATAAGAGATATTAGTGTAGGTAACTCTAATCCTAGGGTAAGGGGGGATGGTGTCTCTGGCTTCACTTCAGCTCTCCCCTCTGACCAGGAACCCCAAATCAAGAACTCCACCCTCCAGCAAGTGTTCACAACTGAAAGCATCTCTGTCCTGCTGCTTTTGCATTCATGGGTGTCCTGGTTCCTTCTCACCCAGGGCGATGTCCTTCAGCACTGCTTGGTCTGGAATTCCTTATCAGCCCAGGGTTTCCTCAGTCTTTCAAGACTCAGACTCCCATTCTGGGTGGTGAAATTCTCTGTAGTTCTTACTAAGGCTCCTGCCAAACCAGCTAGTCCCAGAGCTCCTGTTTCTGTAGGAGTTAGCCTGGAGGTGTTTGCACTTCACTTGGGTTAATTTCAGCCTCAGGTCTTTCTGTGACTTTTGCTACTGATTACCTATTTGACTATGGGCAAATATTTACTATTCCTAGGCCTTAATTTCCACATCTGTAAAGTAAGGATGTTGCACTAGATGATGTCTGATGTTTCTTATACCTCTCAATCCCATGAATCTTGTGACCAATACATGTTGCTTCTCCACTCTGAAATACTCTGATACTGTCTTTCTACCTCTTCCCCCATTTTTATCTTCCCTCAGGGATTTAGCCATGTTGAAAAAAATACCCAAACCTTGAAGATTCTATGTAGATAAAGGGTGGGATTATGGAAGTATATATTAAAAGGTAGGAAGCATTCCATATTGAAATGGTCAAAAAGATAGATGATACTGCCTTCCGTGCTGTAAATTGTGTACTTTATGTTAGAAATGATTATCGTCATTTCTCACATAGAGGCTGCTGATGAAGCACTATGGAGTCTGCTGTCCATCTGATCACCCATCCATTCAGTCTTGCTTTGCAGAGTGCCCAGTTCTAGTTTTCCAAAGTATAAGTCAATGTCAGAGGACTTTATGTGCTGGTTAAACTACTGCAGCCAATAGATAGGAAATACACTTTAAATGCTGTAATTATATTTTTAGAGTACTGTGTGTGCTGTAATAAATCAGAAGGGGAAAAACACATCAGAATTGGAGAATTGTGCTGAAGACAATAAAGTCAAGAGTCTGGCTCTCTTCAATGCAGAGCCTTCCTTTAGAAATTTTAGCATGCAGGTCAAAAAGGCCTAGTTTATGAAATACAGACCATTATAAGGCATCAGGATCAATCAAATTATCATTTAACAAGCATTTATTAAGAATATACAATGTCCAATACCTGGCAGGTACTGCACTAGATTCTAGGAATACAGAGACAAAAATAAACTAATTCTGACCTTCAAAGAGCTTATATTCATATAAGTATGAAGGGGATGATGATGTCATGGAAAAAGCTATTAGGAGTCAGAGAACCTGGGCTGATATTCTAGCTTCCCCATTTACTACTTGTATATTCTTGAACAAATCACTTAAACTTTCCATATTTCTTTCTTTCTTTCTTTTTTTTTTTTTTAAAGAGGAGTTTGGACAAAGTGATTCAGAGATTCCTTCCTGCTCTGTCTGTGATCCTGATCTGAATCTCCATGTCCCCCTTCCATAAATAGAATAAATTATAAACTAAACTACATATAGGATATGAATATCTTTGGATGAGTTGGGGGTCTTATTCAGGTTTTAGATCATTAAATAATAATGTTGATGAATTGTTTCATGCTTAGAAACTCTGGTTGTTGTTTTTAATGTTGACTCTAGAAAAATTGTGAATGAGAGGTTTGTTTTGATGTTCATCCATCCCTGCATTGAGTGATCTCTACTACTTTCTAACACTATCCTTCTTTCTTCCCCAGCTTTCATGCAATTTTTCATTGTCTAGGCATTATATTAAATACTGCAAAGGCAATGTGCTATATTTCAGACCTTCCTGTTCACCCAAATTTACTTTTTCCCTCTTTCTCCTTCTGAGCTTTGTTATAGGATTGAGATGATTTTGAAAAATTATTTTTTAAAGGAGGTATTATTAGCTTATAATTATTTAATTTGCAGCTGCTCCCTAATATCGTCACATTAGGTATTAGGTGCTCAATGTTTTAACCTCAAATAGGGAAGAAAGCATGTAGGTTGCTACCAAACATAAATATAAGTAAATGTAGGCCTGCCTGGCCTCTTGACTTCTGCTTACTTTCCTAAGGATTTGACAGCGGTAGCCAACATTTCTCATTTAGTACTCTTTGAATTATTAAACTACAAAACTACTTACCTTCTTTATGTCACAATTTATGTCATAAGAAGAAACTCTGGCAGAAGAGTTGCCTTTTCATTTTGTACTTTGGAAGTCAGTTTTCCCAATGTCTTTATTCAACACTTCCTCCCTTTGGAGGAAGTTTCCTCCAGTTTATTTCAAGTTTCCTTATTTATAAAATGAAGCAGTTGAAATAGATAGTTTTGGGGATCCCCTCCAGCTCTAGAGCTGTGATAGATTATTTCCCTTATTTTCCTGAGGCCAATGAAGAAGGAACCATAAAACCAAAGGAATTTACCTTTTTCAGTAATGACCAGGAAGAGACGAAACTCATAGGCTTGGGGGATTTCTCAGTGTGAACAGAATTACTTTTTACTTTTCAACACCCCCTGATCTTGTATTCACACTGCAGGACCCACAAATACACTTCACTCAGATATGCTCAACACATTCACTTAAGTAACTCGATTACCCTAGCAGGCACTTTTACATAATGCAGCCTCCCATCAGGCTGGACATTCAATCATTCAGCACACTCCAAAGCATTCTCTCCTCTAATATCACTTTACACACAGCTAATGAACACAAGTTCCAAATAAGTGGCTACGGCAGTCAATAAAGAATTGAAAATTCTTTACCTGCTTGTGCCTGCAGTTACTTGCCTCTAGAGCCAATTAGTGGGCTCCCTTCTTTGTGCTGTGGGAATACATTTCCCAAAGTTGTTCTCCTGCTCACCCTAAGGTTATCTCTTCTTCATTCTCCTTCTTCACATTGCAGCAGCCCTGTACTATGTAAATAGGAGATGCCCTTGCAAGTCTTACTCTGAGAAGACAGAAGTACTAGAGTTTGGTGTGACCTTGGGAATTTTATTTTAATTATCTAACCAGTGCTATCTTCTTGATCCATTAAAGCAGGGCTAGGTTGCTTCTTGGGAGTCTCAGGAGGTAGGCTTGGACTCAAATACCCTGGAAGGAAGCATGAAATAATGGAACAAAAAATGTAATTGGGGCTATAAGACTGAGTTTGAACTTTTGCTCCATTATTTACTAGCTGTGTGACTTTGGATAAGTCACACCATCCTTATAGGGCAGGTAATGCAGATATGGTCAACTCATGTAACATATCTTTTTTTTTCCCCCTGGGGTAGTTGGGGTTAAGTGACTTGCTCAGGGTCACAAGTTACGAAGTTTTAAGTGCCTGAGGCTAGATTTGACTTCAGGGCTGGTGCTCTATCCACTATATCACCTAGCTGTGGTGGGTAAATCAAATCATGTAACATATCATGCAATACATATCCCGTTTTGCAATAGAAGAAATTGAGGGTTAGATTTAATTCCCATAGGGTTACTTCCTAGGTCGCATAGGAATTCAGTCTCTTCTATTGAGCTTTAAGGAGTGTCAGATTGGATTCTGAAACTTAGGTAAGTATTAATGATTCTTGGAGCACATCAAGAGGGTCAGCACTTAACTGAGTACAACAAAATATCTAGAGATTTTAGGGATTCAACCTGAGAAGTGGGACAATCAAAGTATTCCTGGATACCCAGGATAAGGTCACACTATCATAGGGTTATAGTAAGGACCAAGTGAAACAAAATCACTAACTTCTTATTGTGAGAAAGAAATGGCATCTCTAATTTTTATGATATGTGTGACCTTTGGTAAGTGTATTCCTGAGTTTCTTCATTTATAAAATGAATGTAGATGACTTCTGAGGTGCGTTTCAGCTTTAGAACTATATGCATCATAAAACTTAAGTTCCATACAAGTAGAACTCTTTAGATCCAAGAAGGTATAAGGATGTTTACAAATTCACAGAAATTTCCCAGATAGCAATTTCTACTAATATTGCCAAATTCCCAGATGTTTCTACTTCAGTCTGGTAGTGGAAGTTATAAAGAAAGAGAAAGGAGCAAAGGGAAGAATTTTTTTTGTATGTATTTCCATTTGTTTATTATTATATTTATATATTATTTATTATACTTTTATTGTTTAGTTGATGAGTCCTTTTAAGGAGGGATTTCATATTTTTTAGCTCTCCCTGTCTCTGTCTCTGTGTCTCTCTGTCTCTGTCCTTTTCCTTTATAATTCCAACTGACTGATTTTTAGAGTGAAGCTCTGTCTGATTATTTCAACTTCATGTACTCTAGAAACAGTTTTGCAAATTGATTCCATTTAAACTAGAACCCTGTAAAGAATCTTGAATTTAGAATAAGAGAAATAGGGCACAAAAACCAGTTTTCTTCCTCTGTGAAATTAGGCGAGTCATTTATTTACTCTGGGAACCTGTTTTCTCACCCTTACCCTATACCTCTAAATCCTGTGATCTACAGCTTTAACCCTGATTTCTCAACCATAATAAAATCTCATATTTCAAAGTGATGTATAGAATTTTCCACTTAGATGTTCTGTCCAAATTTAAAAGACAACAATTTCAAAACTTATCTTCTTTCCTTATGTAAATGATTAGGGACACTTTTGTTCTCCCAGTTTCCCTGGATTATGTTCTTTGTGCCTACTTCTGGGCTTGTTAGGCCTTTCAAGGTCAAAATGATGAAGAGGATGCACTGAAACAGAGGCTGACCCCACTGATTATAACTCACCTCTTCCCTCCCTTCCTACCAATACCTCCTAGTACTCCCTGTAGATAGGCTTCAAAATAGATTGGACAATAATACCTTGGATAGGTGTTGTTGATGATCACTAGACTATCCCAAAAGGGTTAGAGCTTCACTGAATCCAACAAGACATCTAAAAGTTTTAGGGGTTCAGCCTGAGCAGTGGGGCCAATCAGGGTATTCCTGGGCAACTAGGTTAAAAGACCTTTAGAAATTCAGCAGCCAATGTTGCAGTAACAGAGTCCACAGGGAGCTATCCATGGTCCTGTGATTGCTTTGTTATATTCTGTCTTTGATCACTGTCAGTTCTAGTCCGATGGGTTCACTTCTTGTCCTCCTCTCCCCAACATTTTGTTTCTTTTTTCCCCCTTTTTCTGAGGCTGGGGTTAAGTGACTTGCCCAGGGTCACACAGCTAGGAAGTGTTAAGTGTTTGAGACCAAATTTGAACTCGGGTCCTCCTGAATTCAGGGCTGGTGCTCTATCCACTGTGCCATCTAGCTCCCCCTCCAACCTTTTGTTTCAATACTTCCTCAATTAGTCTGCTTAATTTTACCTGTCCTCTCATACTTAATTATCGTATTTAATCTTGCTGACTTTAGCCTGACTGGCATAGATTCTTACTTGATGTCTTATCTCGTTCTGCATATCCAGTCTGCCTCAGTATCCATCTCTGGTTCCTCAGCTCAGTACATGATGTCCTTTTGTGTCCTCTATTACAAAATTCTGTCTCTTTCTATTTTAATAGATCCTTCAGCTCCATCTTTCCCTCTCTAGTCTGATTGCTCCCATCCTAAATAAATTGCATCTAGATTACTGCTATAATCATCTAGTTGATTTTTTGGCTTTCAACTTTCCACACTCTAATCCATCTGCAAAGAAAAGGTCCATTACTCAAAAATCAACCATGATTTTACTGTATCTCATATAAATGCCCTCTATAATGAATTCAGTTTATTTATTAATCAATCAAAAACCCCCACACATTTATTAAATGCTTATTATTTGACAGGTACTGTACTAATCACTTGTAATAAAATAAAATAAAATCAGTCCTCAAGAAGCTTACATTCCAATAAGTAGGGACAAGATCATATACAAAGTTTACATACAGAGCAGGAAGAAGGCCACCTCAGAGGTGAAGACTTTAGTAATTGGGGAGCAGGAAAAAAACATCCTGTAGAAGGTGGCATTTGAGCTGAGCCAGATATTCTTAGAGAGGGAGTTGAAGGAGGATAGCATGGACAGAGGCATAAAGATGTACAGTTGAATATGAAGAAGTAGTCCAGTATGCCTAGATTATAGAGTATATGAATAGGAGTAAAGTGAAACATAGGAAACTATCTCTTATTTCTCTCTAGTCATGCTAGTTTTCTTATAGAGGGTCTTTTCTTTATCCCCTTTTCTCACAGAACTCATTTCTTTCCTAATAATTGCTTTGTTCTGCTTATGGTGTTCACCTTACAATTAATGCTTCCACATTTCTTAACTGCCTATCTACTTTTCCTGTTCCAAGTCCATTTTAATCCCCATTTCATTTACAAAGTTTTCCTGAGTTCAGCTCAGCTGAGCTCTTTCTTAACCTTTTTAAAGCCTTTATTGTCTGTATCACATAATGAACATTTTGTTATATTCAGTCTTAATCGCTATTGATTCCATGTGTATACCTTGTTTTCCCAACTAAATAGCAAACTCCTTGCATTTGAGGAGAATATTAGATATTCATTACTAGGTTCTTTCCCCTAGACTTAGAATAGCTTTGGTATCTAGTTCAGGTTCTTCCTCTTTATCTCATCCTCTTTTATAATCCTTTGGATCTTCTATGTTCCTGTCTTTGATAGCATTATTAAACAATTAACTAAATAATTCCTAAATGATCACCTCATCTGCCTTACTTCAATCATACACCAACATGATCATGGTTTAAAACTTACTATTTCTGAGGATAATGTCATCTTCAAGATTTTGAACTTTGAAATCACACTCTATGACTTCCTACATTCCTACCCCTTTTATTCTCATACACATTAAACCATTTTTTTGTTCTTTGAGTGGCCTTTTCCCCCTGACTCACACCTGTTCTCTCAGGCAATCTCTCCTATGCTAGTTTTCATTTTTTTTTACTTACTGAGTTCTGATTGTATGGCTTGCTGTTTTTGTGTTTCACTAACTATTCCCTTCTTGTTTTCTTGACCTTCTACCCCTGAACTTCAAATCCTTACCCCCGGGGAAATTTTTGCTATCCAATATCTCTATTTCTATGGTAGAGATACTGAGAGTAGTAATCACAAAAACAAATTCATTTTACTCACTGATATTCATGGTACATTCCACTTCTGACACCAATTAATATCAACTGGACTAAAAGAAGTCTCTAACCTTGGAGTGGCCAGAGTCCAAACTAAGTAGGCTAAAGACAGGAAAGTCAGGGCACAAACAGAAATTTAATTATTTTCAAAGTGAGGGAAATGACACCTGAAGGCAGAAGTCCCACCTCCTAAGAAGGAGGACTACTAAATGCTGCTGATATTGGAAACACATATATATGAAAGGGGTTGGCCCACAATACAATTATTTTAGATCTTGAGACAGTTTTCATGGTTGGCATTTCTTAGAACAATTCAAGAGTTCTTTGGTCCCATAGGAATAGTAATTGTTCCAAATCTGGGGAGTCATGGCCATCTTGAAGACAACCAGAGTTCTCTGATAGGAATAGGAGTACAGTACCTGTTAGTGACAAAGAACAGGGATTGTGAATATGTAATGGATGGCCTAGGAAATAAGGGGAGCTAAATTCCTTAGTAAACACCTGGAGCTGATCCAAGCAATAAACTTTGTCAGAGGATGACATAATTCTTAGGGCACAAAGGATTATTATTATGCCAAGCTCAAGGCACAGCATGCTTGCTAGGCCTTAGCTTTGGAAAACAGGGTATCTTCAAAATGTTTTGACATTTCTCCCTTTTGCCCAAAGGGAGATGTTTGAAAGAACCTCTGCCCTTATGACCGATAAAGGGGAGGTAACCATGTGCCATGGGGATATTATTTAGAGGGTTAGTTCCTTGAGGGTATCCATAATTGTTTGAGCGAGGAGGGGGCAAGAATGTTAGAGTGAGAAAATGCCACACGTGATTAAATCAGGGCCTTAAACCACATAAACCTCTGTGGTTGGGCACATATCAAAAGGGGAAAAAACACTAGGACAGTAGATTCAGCTTCTTGCTCAGAATGTTGGGAAAGCCATCTCATGTGGATGTTGGCTGCTTCTGGGCCTGTCCATTAAGGAGAGATTTACTTCAGATGATGCAGGATTAAAAATATAATAAAGTTTTTTTTTTTTTACAATTCCTATAATCACATGAAATCAAGTACAGATCAAATTAGTTAGAGGGCTCAAAATGAAGTAGTTCTGAGAAGGGACATTTGCATGCCACCAAGGAACCAAGAAAACTTAAATATTAATACCAAATCCTATCTAACAGAGGTAAAAGGCAACCAAACACTCGGCCTATGGGGTAGAGCAAAAACAGAGCAGGGAGGAACAGTTGCTTAGGGGACAGACCATGCAAAAAGATAGTCCTGGATGTTTTCATGTAGTTATCTGGTCCCTGGATATCTTTTCTTGGACAATATGCTTTATTCTCAGAACAACTCTAAAGGAGGCTGTGCTTCTCTGGTTCCAAATCTACAGGGTTATGACCTAATATAATGTAATCACTTAAATTTGGTTCTCCAATTTTGAAAATTCAGAGAATTTTAGTTTATATATATCATTTACTGTCTCTATCCTTACCTAAATCCTATATCTGATATGATTTGTGATATAATTTATTTGTGAATCTCTCTGGTTCTAGTGCTTTTTTTTGGGAAGTTCATTTATGGCATGTTCTTCTGCCTTTTCAAATTATTAGATAGATACATTAATTTCACTTTATTTACTATTATCAATAAAATTTGTATAAAAATTCAATTAATTCTTAATTAATAAGATATTGGAATTTATTACATAATTTCAGTTCAGTTCTCTTTCTTGCTGCTTGATAATCTCTTCCTAGTTGACTGCTTAACTATAAGTCCCCGTAGAGATTGTTATAAATATTGTCTTTTCTTTACTTCTCACCAACTGTACTTACTTTACTCCTATCACACCTTTATGGCAGGGGGGAAGACTAGTATACAGCTAACAAAATTTGAAGAGATTCATCTTTAGAGTTTGATGAAAAATCTAGGTGCTTGAATGGTCTAGATTGTTTCAGGAACTTCTTTACATGATTTTAGTGATCTTCTGATTTTCCACTACTTCCTGAGTCAACATTTTTGGGTAGACTTAATTATTAAAAAGTGATCAGGTATATTTACATGTGAGTTATCTTTGTCCTTGTGTCATCACTTAAAGAATTCATTCAGCAAATAGAAGATATTCCACCATCCACTAATGAGAATCAGTCTCACTAATTTAAATCCAGATTTTAGTTTCCCAATTAAATTGTAAAATCTCTGAAGAGAGGGACACTTTATTAACTAATGAAGGAAGAACAGTTTATTGTTTTTTAAATCAAGTTCATGATTTTTATTTTAAGAAAATATAACCATTCAAACTGAACAGTATGATGGCATTAAAAATCCAGTTTTCCCCCCATATATTGGAAGACCCAGATTTTTATTGAGCTCTTTAAAGCTATAAAAACCCTGAATTTATATAAAATACCGATATCAGTTAAATAGTGTTCCAGTACAGCATTGGAGGCTGTGTGTGTGTGTGTGTGTGTGTGTGTGTGTGTGTGTGTGTATGTGTGTAAGAGGGTTTGGAGATTTGTTTGCAAGTGATGAAGGTAAAGACAAAATTAGATGTTTTTTCATTGGGAGACCCCAAATGCCAATATAGGATTACAAAGTGATATACTTAAGAGTTGGAAGAACTTCAGAGGCCATCTTGACCAGCTCCTTCATTTTTAGATGAGGAAACCGTTGCCCAAGGTCATGTGGGTAACAAGTGACAAAGTGAAGATGGAGGACCTCTTTATCTAAATCCAGTGTTCTTTCTACTATTCTACTCTACTGGTTTATATGGGAAATAATTAATCTCAGTATCATGAATAATAGTCACTTTCCTCCCTTCTTTTACCATAAATTTTAAGGAGATATGATTGGCTAGCTTTTTAAAGTTGATCATCTGTTCGAAACATTTTTCAGAGTCCTCTATGAGGATGGGCCATTGTCATGGCTCCAGTTTAGAGATATGGGGAACAGCCAAATTGTGATAATGACTATGAGTGAGGCTCAGTAAAAATGCAATAGACTGAATTCAATTTTGGTAGGTCTCAAGGTTTTGGAATAGGACTGGATCTGTGATATTACTAGTATAGAGAATCCATTAAGTGAAAAAATGCCTTCTACAAATATCCATTTCTTGCAATTCAGAGTTTTAGAGAGCTGTCTATAGAACCAACAGATTAAATAAGTTGCACAGCTAGTATATGTCAGAAATGGGACTCAAACAATATCTTCCTAATTTTGAGGCTATTCACTCTACTTTAGTGCTTTAGCTCTTGCTATCTGGATGAAGGCCTAATAATATTATTTAAAGACTGGGCTAAAGATCCTTTCTGTCTCTCATCTGTTTCATAAGATGATGGTCAAATCTTTGAAGATTCCGATGGCAAGTTATTACAGTAATCCAAAGTATGTCATGCAACAGACATAAGAGACCAACCTTATTTTCACACTGTTCCTACAAGGGCATAGTTTTTCATTGTGAAAGCTGAACTAGAAGGAGCTTGCTCGATTCTCTTGAGAGAATTAATGGGAAAGGAGGATGTTGGCCAGGGGCCAAGCACCATTGCTATACCCAAGTGATTGAAGATTAGGGCTATGTTTGTATTGGGATTCAGAGTCAGTCTTTCTCAGTTTGTGTACAAATATGCAAACAAGAGCCATGACCATGTCCAATCAATGGTTAATGCTAATGTATGGCAGAAAGAAATCCACCCTATGACAGCTAGAGAGAGGGGGTGAGAATTGATAGCATCATTAAATTATTGATGAGATTGACACTCTATCTAATTTAATATGATTACAAATGATTGGGTATTATGCATACAGTAAATCTGGGGGTTTTTCTTTTGTAATTTAACAGTATGTGTAAACTATGGATAGGACATCTCAAAAGTCTGCTCAGATAGATTTTTCTGGAATATTTATAGTTTACTGTAAAGAGAAAAAATTATCTAGCATTGTTAAACATTTTGAAAGCATAATATCATTTCTCCCCTTAGATAATCACAGCATTAATAAGGATGTGTGTGTAAGCAATTCAGTTCAATTTAACAAACTTTACTAAGTGTCTGTTATGGGGTAATCCTATATACCCTAGGAAGTAGGTAGGTGGAAGGGGTACTATGCTGAGTTCAAGTTGGTTTAGGTTCAACTCTCACCTTAAACAAAACACTACTTCTGTATTCCTCAAGCAACTTCCTTGGACCTATCTACTAAGTTATAGATGGAATGCAAGCTGCAGTAGTGGAGGGAGTTTCCATACTGAAATACAGGTAAAGTTATTTCTGTGTTGGTGAAATCACAAATCAAGCTTAGATTTGAGCATTTATGAAGCATTGTGCTAAATCTCTGCCATACAGAGACAATCAAATCTAGCCCTCAGGGAATCTATAAGCTGTTTGCTAAATAGAAGACTGCAAACCCTCTTCACCAAACAACAACATAACATTGGGTACATAGGCTGAGGCTTTTTTCCACTAAAGGTGATTAAAAGACCCCCAGCTAAGGCATTGTTAGAAATTCTCAGGCAATGATTTGTTCCCTTCAACTTTATCCTCAGAGCTAATAGCTCTTGCTTTGGGCATCATTCCCCATTTCCCATACCTCTCCAAAACTTTATAAAATATATTATGGAGGGAAAGAGGAAGGAGACAACCTTATGAACACTTTCCAGAAACAAGTATTTCAGAAATATTTTCTAAGCGATAATTGTATCTTCCAAGGAAAGGTAATATAGTAGAAAAACACTACTAGGACTAGGATGTAGGAGAATTGAGTTAAAGACCTAACTCGGTTACTGACTAATTTTGCGAAACTGGTTATCACTTAATGAGGTGTCATAGTAAATAGAGTGCTTGACTAGGAATCAAGAATTGTTTGAATCTTCCATTATATACTTATCAGTGGTATGGCCCTGGGTAAGTACTTTACCTTTCTGTGTTTCAGTTTCCTTATCTATAAAATGGGAATAATAATAGTATTTGTCTCAGGAGTTGACAAAATGAGATAGATACAAGCAAAAGTTCTTTTTAAACCTTAAAATGTTATATAAATGCTAGCAACTTTTTAAAAGTATTATTTATAATAATCGTTCTGGAATTTAATTTTATTATCTCTAAAATGAGATAGTTTAACTTAGTCATCTATAAGGTCCCTTTTCAGTTCCTAACCCTACTGTTATATGAAAAGGTGATGTCAGATGACATATATACTTGTATACATGTTGTATAATGAAAAATGAAAGATTTGGAATCAAGAGAGACAGGTTCAAATTCTATTTCTGACAGTACCATAGGAAAAGTCATATAGCCACTCTGAATCTCAGTTTCCTCATCTGTTAAAAAGGAATAGTAATACCTGTTAGCATCTATAGGGGGAAGATTATGAGGACCAAGTGGTATTATAATAATAACTCACATAGTGCCTTGTGATTTGCAAAGCACTTTATAAACATTATCTTACTTTATGCTCACAAGAACCTCAGGTAGTCTGAGATAGGTGTTATTTATACCTTCATTTTACAAAAGATGAAAACTGAGAATGAAACAGTAAGTTGAGAACTTGCCCAGGGTAATAATTGTCTGAGATAGCATTTGAACCTAGATTTTGTATCCTGTCATATATTTAAAGAACTTTGCAAATCTTGAAGCACTAATCATTTCCATTGATCCAAAGGATGGAATGTTCTTCCTCATTGGCACTTTTATTTGATTTGGAGCTTTGCTAAAGCTAACAGAACCTGAATTGGGATGACAAATGAACTGATAAAAGACTTTTCTTACCTGAAAATTCTCTAAATCAGTGACTTTCTTAGCAGATTCTTTATCTATTGCCAGCGAATCATTGTTTCAAGTTCTGTTTTAACATAAGCTATTTCCATTGCAGACTATCCATGTATGTTTTATCAGGCCTTATAACCTTTAAACGATGCATTTGGAAGGGAGAAAAATCACAAAAGGGACAAAAAGCCAAGAAATTGAGACCTTTATGAGTTGTTTGTTGGAATCCTTCCATTAGAATGTTTTACATGAGGAAATGAAGTTCCAGGAATTGTATCCCAAGAGCATTGAGATAGAAAACTTGCCCATACCAATTTTTATTAATGTTCAGTTGACTCAGCTTTGCCCTCCTTGTGC
The DNA here is from genome assembly GCF_048593235.1 of Sminthopsis crassicaudata. NCBI lineage: Eukaryota > Metazoa > Chordata > Mammalia > Dasyuromorphia > Dasyuridae > Sminthopsis > Sminthopsis crassicaudata. The sequence goes on from NC_133618.1 coordinate 524,527,177, forward strand.
AGAATAAACATTGGTCCCATGAATGATTAATACAATATTAGAGTCAGAAGGGTTCTACCTTAGAGGGAATCTTAATGAGATAACAGATTAATAAATTTAGAGTTGGAAAGGACTTTAGGCATAATTTAATTAGTGTCTGAGACTGGATTTGAACTCATGGTCTTCATGACTCCAGGCTCTGTCCACTATATTGGGCCCATCAGGAGCTACTTCTCTGGATTCACACAGACTGAAGATCAGTCTTGGCCGAGATCTGACCCCAAAGAAAGGACATTGGACTTCATTCACACTTTGACTCATTATGTCTCTTCCTGGGATTATTCCCAGAAAGTCTGGCTAAACAAGGTGGTTTGTTTCTTGCCTAAAATCTCTCCCAAAAGATTTAAAACGGGTATCTCACTTGGAAAAGTTACTCGGTGTACAAAGTAGTATAAACCTATTATAAGGATCTATTTATTTTTTCTTACAAATGCCTAAAACACAGAAGACTCATAGATACCCAAAGACAAATACTTATATCATGCATATTACTCATATTATTCTCTCCAATAAGGTAAGAGGTAAGAAAAATTCCTGGGAGAATTGTGGGACTGCTGAACAGATTTCATTTTTGCCTCAGTCATCATTTACAGCAGCTTACTCAAGTTTTATATCTTCTGGCCAGCCATAAAAACCTCTTGGTGGTGATCATTTCTTCTGAAAAGGATAGTGTTATGGGAAGCACTTCCTTCTGAGTATTCAGCTCCTGGATTTTACAATGACTTCAAATTTCTTGAACTCAGGAGGTAAACCTTCTCAGGATCCCTATTTTGTCATCCATGCTTAGGGAAAGAAACACAAAACAGAAGAAACAGGGATTTGAGATCCAGTTTTAGAATCACCTAGACACACATTTATTGCCACATATGTACAAGCATCAGAACTATTTTTGGGGATGGGTGAGGAGGGATAAATATCCTTGTCACTCACTAGAAGTCTAAGGAAGAGTTAGCAGAGTCTTGAATACTCAAAAGAGTGGGGAGTCATAGTAATTTTCTTTCTCCTTTTAAGCTTACCAGTGGGTGATTTTTCTTGATTCAACTGGCAGTCCACTTTGGGATGGGGATCATGGGGATCAGTAATGGATTGCTGTATCATCTCAAACATAAATCCTTCAATGCTTAACTAGAAATGCTTAACCAGAACATTTGTCTCTTCCCACAGAGCCAGAATGAATACCCACCTCTGTGGAAGGTGTCCCATTGCAGTAGATGAGGGACTTCCCTCAACTCTTTCCTTAGTTATTTGCAGTCCCCAGAAAATCATCTGCCACATTTGACCAGATATTTAGTTTTGGAAAATTCTGTGGGGACCTCAGGAAGCTCAAGTTTTTTCCTCTCAAGTGCCTTCTTGCAATACCTTGCACCAGAGTTCCAACAAAAGTCTATTTGTCAGAGTTCTTAATTTTCTCATAAATGTAGATAAAAGGTAACTGTAACAGTTAGTATCTGAACTCAAGTCCTCTGTCTCCAAATCTAGCTGTGTTACCATACTTCACAGGCAGAACTAGAGAACCCTCTGAAGTTCTTTTCCCTGCCAGGGAGTCTATAATTTTATTTATTATCTACTTCATGCCCTTCATTTACAGATGAGAATACTGAGACCCAAGGGGTAAAGACCTCGCCCAAATCATATAGGCTGGTTAGTAGCAGAATCAGAGCTAGAACATAATCTCCCAGCCATCTAGTCTGTTCTCCCTCTACTATACAACCCAGAGGATCAAATATCTTGTTTGTAAAGTGCTTAGCACAGTTTCTAGTATATAGCAGTTACTTAGTAACTTCTTGTTCCCCTCTCCTTTCTGTTATTAGGAGGCAAAGTGATACAGTGGAAATCATGTTGGATTTAGAGTGAAGGGACTTGGTTTTGAATGTGACCTTGGTCATGACTTCATCTTTTTGGGCATTGGTTTGATTTTTTTGTAAAATGAGAAAGAGTTGTTTCAGGTGGCCATCAAGGTCTTTTCCAGTTCTGAGTCTATGAGCTTCCACCCTACCTCCAGCACCACTGCACTTACCCTTCTTTACATGGGAATGGGAGGAGGAAAACTCATTATGGCTTTAGGGTTGGCCAATCCTTTTGTGTTGTGTGAGATCTCTTGTAATGCGTTGCTTTCTCTTGCTATAGAGGAAAAGACTAGGTGGAGGCTAAGACATTGTCAATACTTTTTCTGGAGTCTGGAGTATTGACTATAAGAAGTGTTTTACCATAAGAGTCAATAGGATTCAACTAAGAGAACAAATGTGAAAGCTCTTTGAAAATTATATTACATGTGGATGATTTAGTTGGAGTTTAGTATTGTTTTTGTTTGGGGGGATTGTGGGCTCACCCCCATTTTGTGCTTGGCACATAGTAGGCACTTAATAACTGTTTATTGACTGATCAAGAGGAGGGATTGAGTAGACAAGGCAGAATGAATCTCTAATCCTTTGTGCTCTGTACATTTTCTTTTCCTACTTCACCTCTGATCCATTGTGTTGTACTTCTGTTTACTTTCAGAGGATCCTTGGTAATTTCCCTCTGAGGCTAGGATTTAGCCTTTTAGGGGTTAATAGTATCCCTTCCTCTTAACTTCTTTATGTTTTTAAAAATATATTTTAAGTCAGCTAGAAATTGTTTCATGTTTGCCAGTGTATCTGCAGCATCATGTACAGCATACAGTAGGTGCTTAGTACATGCTGGTTGATTGAAAATAACAGAATGTTGGGGCAGATGGGTGGCAAAGTGGATAGAGTGAAAAGTCTGGAGTTACGAAGACTTTTTGAAATCAGGAAATGGCCTGAGACACTTACTGGCTATATGATTGTCACAATACTGTTTCTCTCAGTTTTCTTATATGTAAAATGAGCCAGCCGGAGAAGAAAATGGAAAACCATTTTAGTATCTTTGCCAAGAAAACTCCAAATAAGGTCACAAAGAATCAGCCACAATGACTGAATGACAAGAAATTACACTACAAACTCTTTAAGGGTAGGAATTATTCCTTTTCTTTTTTTCATTAAAAAGTACTTTATTTTTAATTTATAGAATAAATCTAGCATTTCTATAAAATAGTACAAAAATGATTGCACATGAAAGTGCAAACTTGTTACACACAACTTGAATGAATACACAACAAAATTATCATGTGAATTTTGTTTTTCCTTGTTTCTTTCTCCCCACCCCAGAGATGGCTGCCACCAGACACAAACATATATATATATATATATATATATATATATATATATATATATATATATATATACACACATATATATATATATACATATACATGTGTAAAATTCTTCTATACATACTTGTATTTACTGGTTCTTTTTCTAGATCCAGATAGTGTTTTTAATTTTTGTTTTTGTTCCACTTGTACCTAACACAGTGGCTGGCACACGGTAAGTGCTTAATAAATGCTTGTTATTTGATTGGTTGATTTATTGATATTCCAGCTTTGTCTGAAGATGGGCATATTACAATAGCTTCCAGAATATAGGAGCGTATGGCAGTCAGATAGGAGAGCTATGATCATAGAAGCTCTGTTCTGTCTCCCTCTCTATCTTTATTCCTGTCTGTCTCTGTCTGTTCTCTATGTCTACTTGTCTCTGTCTGTCTCTCTGAATCTCCCTCTCTGTCTCTGTCTGTCTCTGTGTCTCTCTCCTTCCCTCCCTCCCTTTCTCCCTCTCTGTCTGTCTTTGTTCACATGTGTCTCATTCGATCCTAACTTGCCTGTTTCCCTCTGGAGCCCCTCCCCTCCCCCTGGGAAGCCTATCTTGCCCTTCCAGTGGTGATGTTCACGTGTGATGATTCCCTTCCCCCTCCTAGGGAGTGACCCAGGCAGCTCCCCGTGTCCTTGGACGCCCTTCCCACGGCCTCCTTCCCCCCCGGGGCGGGCGGGGAGCAGCAGAGAGAGGCAGAGGAGAGGACTGGGTTCGCTGTCTGTGCCAGCGCGGCCGGCTGAGTCCGGGACGCTCGTGAGATCCTCCTTCCTGAGTGAAGTGGTGGTTTTGCCCAGGACCAGGGCAGGGAGAGCACTTCCGTCAGGCCACTACCGTTCCCCAGTGCACTTAGTAGCTCCTAATACGGCCAGCCTGAGCCTTTCGCATCAATCAAGTCTTTAAAATCCATGTGGAGGTAAAGCCCCCCTTCCTTACCCCCGCCCTTTGTTTTCTGGGTAATGGAGCCAGCAGACACTTAACCGAAGCCACGCGAGGACAGTTGCAGAGGACTCGCGCTTTGCTCCTTCCCTCCGCCCCTGACCTCTGGAGTTTCTCTGTTCTGCAAACCCGAGCCCCCAGCTCCGGCTCCAACAAAGAGACTCGGCAGTGCGCGCGGCCGTGTCACCTTGCGAGCCGAAGCGCGGAATGACAATGGCTCCGAGAGTCACCCCTAATCGCCGACACCAAATTAAACTGCCAGACTTTGTGTGATGTAGTTCTGTCACCCTTTGACACCTGTGATGTGAACACAGCGGCTTCTGCAGGAAATTCATCAGCCGCAGTTCATGACGCATCATCTTTACATATCTGTCCATCTACATTTGTCAGCAACAGGCGGCCCCCAAATGACTTCAGTGATTGGTTTATAGATTGCTCTACACCAGACCTACTAAACAAAGCGATTTAACTCTTGGAGTCTCAAGTCTCCTGCTCACTGACGGCGACTGTTGCTTGTCTGGGCCGCTGTTTTTCTTTGACTCGGATCAGATCAACAAAGGCCGGTCATGGGGCGCAATGCCCTTCCCAACTCAAGAGGGTCCCAAGCATTTGATCTTTCCTAAACCAGTCCTGTGGAGCAACGAGTCTCTGACACGCGACCCTCGGACTTCTCTCCGAACTGGAGATGGGGGATAAGGCGCTACATAAGGGCCAGCTCCTCTCCTCTCCGCCCCAGTCTCATATGTTCTCTAGTCCTTATATTTCCGGTATTACATCGTACATTACTTAAGCACATCATCCCACAAAGGATGCCAGTGTGCTTTATGGCTCTCCTAGGTAGGAAGTATATTTATTGCATGGATCGTTGCGAGACCTTGGCTCTTCCTTTTCTATTCTCTGAACAACCCGCTTTACTCCTTTGACTCAGTTTCTTTGTTTGTCAGATAAAAGGGTGGAACTACATCGCAGAACTATATATTTGGAAGTGGAACAGCCTTCGAAGATTATCCGGTCCACTTCCCCCATTTTTCACTGAGACTCAGAGAAACATTGACTTGTCCAAAGGAGCCCACGATCTTCAAGATCTCTTCTATCTTTGTCTTTTCTTTGAGCCCATTTTCCTAGAATTCATGTCGATCTCTCTTCCCCCCTCCCCCAATTTTATCTCATCTCACATTTATTTATACACACATTATATTTCTCATATTGGACTATTAGTTCTTTGAAGGTATGGTATTTTTTTTTTTATCATATCTCCGGTGCCTTGCAGAAAGCAGATGGTTTTGCGTGTCAGTGGGGGAGTGGGAAGTAAAGTTGGACTCATGATTTCACTGGGATAGGGAACCACCAGCAAGAAAACAATTTTGTCTCACAATAAGTGGGATTTCACAATAAGTATGTATCAGAGACTTGGATTCAAGTCTTTCAAACTACAAGTCCAGTTCTATTGACTATACCATGCTTTTGCATCTGCTTAATAAATGAATTGAATCGAAATGAAGTCTTTCCTGCAAGGAATGATTTCTGTACTTGTCACATTTTTATTATAACAACTGTGACAGTCATTCGCATAATTCCATATTTTTTAGCCCAATATATGCAAAATCTAGATGATATAGCTTGGGCCAAGCATAAGCCTATGAGGTGCTATAAATAACATTCATGTAAGAATTATTTAATTATTGCCTAAATGGAAGAAGCCAGAATTTTATTTTTTGTCTTATTTCCAGTCTCAAAATCAGAGCATGAATGAAGAAGTAATTAGCAAGCTCTAGCAATGTGAAGAGCACTATGCTAAACATTTTGGATCCAAATAGAAAAGAAAGACAGACCCTGCTTAGCACAGTGCCTGGCACATTGTAGGGACTTAATAAACATTGATTGATGGATTTATTTATTTCAAGAACCTCTCATTCTTTTGGAGGAGATAATATATATTAGAGGTTTTAGCTGCAAGTCAGATGGAAAAAATGCCATGGTCCTTAGGGTGTAATGATGAACCAATTGATACTTTATCTACGTTAATATAATTTCCATGAATAAAGTCATACATAGATTCTGAACCATTTGACAGTACCAAGGATTTTGGTGGTATTGACGATGCCAAATGATGGTCTCAAGTCAATGCTAGTATTCATATAGTTTAAAAAAAAATCTACTCTCAAAGCCTCTAATACAGTGCTTTATAATAAAGATTCTCAAATGTTGATTGTCTAGTGACAAGGAAGTCAATTTACTGTACAGTAGAAATTAATATTATTTGTTGATGTTAATTAATAAGGGACCTAGAGGCATGATATGCTAGCATCTCTCATCCCATAGCCAAACTATTTCATTTGATAGTGGAGAACTCTCATATTGTATATCATGTGGTACATATATTGTACTGGAAAGTGGCTGGAATTTGAGGACTGGCAGTAGACACCAATGTTGCATAGGTCAGGTTAGGGGTTTTATTTGTCTGGAGGCCCAGTTTCAAGGATGTTTCATGGGTTCAAACTTCTTGAGGGAGGACTTTTTTCAATAATATTTTATTTTTTCCAAACGTGTGCAAAGATAGTTTTCAACATTCACCTCTGCAAAACCTTGTGTTCCAAATTTTTCTCCTTCCCTCCTCCTTTCCTCCTTTCCCAAGACAGCAAGCAATCCAATGTGGATTAAACATATACAATTCAACAAAAAGGTGAAAATCCTATGCTTTGATCCACATTTAGTCTCCATAGTTCTCTCTCTGGATGTGGATGGCTCTTTCTATCCAAAGTATGTTGGAATTGCCTTGAATCAACTCATTGTTGGAAAGTCCATCACAGTTGGTCATCACATAATAATGTTGAAACTGCATATAGTGTTCTCTTGGTTCTGCTCATTTCATTCAGCATCAGTTCATGTGAGTCTTTCCAGGTTTTTCTAAAACCAGCCTACTCATCATTTCTTATAGAACAATAATATTCCATTATATTTGCATACTATAACTTATTCAGCCATTTCTCAACTGATGGGTATGCACTGAATTTCTAGTTCCTTGCCATTATAAAAGAGCTGTTACCAACATTTTTGTATATCTGAAACATTTTCCTTTTTTTATGATCTCTTTGGGATATATACCCACTTGAGATACTGCTGTATGAAAGGGTATATACAGCTTTATAGCTCTTTGGACATAGTTCCAAATTGCTCTTCAGTATGGTTGGATTATTTCACAACTCTACCAACAATGCATCAGTATCTCACTTTTCCCATATCTCATTCAACATTTATCATTTTTTTTTCTGTCATCTCAGCCAATCTGAGAGGTGTGAAGTGGTATTGAGAGAGAACTTTTGACCAGGGATTCTTAACTTAGGTCTATGATCTTTTTTTTTTCCTGGACATTTCAACAACTATATATTACATTATGGTCAATTTCCCTTCTAATCTTGTGCATTTTTGCTTTATGCATTTAAAAACATTCACCAAAGGGCTCTATGACAAAAAATGTTGTTAGACTCACTTTTAAATTTAATTTGCATTATTAACATTTCCTCCAACACTTTCTTAAGTCTAAATGATCAGCAAAACAATACATCAAGCTCTGATTTGTAGCATTTGCTGATTTCCAAAGTGCAATTGCTAATATTAAAAAATTAAGTATTGGTTCTCAAGACTAAATTTGAGCTGGCTCCAGAAGCCCCTGATCCTCATGATTTAGAATTCACATGCACTATTATCTTTAATAAGACCATTTTAATCCCCAAAGCAAATAATGAAATGTAAAGCTTTATGGCTCCATATGAGATTTACCAGTCAAATTCTATGGCCCTGACTCCAAAATGACTTCCTGAATTAAAGCCCCCTAATAAAAAGCCCTCATAGATTGAACATATAGGATATAATCTTCAGAAGAGAGAATGCTCAGAGATTCCTGTATAATTCTGCAAAAATGAGGAGCACATGCTTAGCTTTTTCAGGCTTATTGTGCAGTTGTCAAGGTTCAGTTCCCTTAAGTAAGCACGTGGCAGCTCCCAAAGCAGGGATGCAATGTGTACTAGCTAATTTGCAAGTGTAGCTTTGAATCAATCCTTTGCAAGAGAAGTGTTTGGAGAGAACATTTATTTAAAATGATGGGTCACCGGAGGTGAAATAGCCTTGCTTTTCTTTGAGTGGTGGTGGCTCAGCTTTAGGTCTAAGCTCAAGCAAAATCATGTGAAATGTTGAGCCTTCCATTTTTCTTCTGTCCCTGAATGGAAATTGTCAGAATCAGTGAGGGGAAGAGGGAGAGAATAAATTGAGATGGGCAACTTGCAGGCTAAGTTTCAGCCTGATGTGACTTGAAGTGGCTGAGATAAACACTTATCCTACACAACTGGGGATTATAATGGGTGTGCTGACAGCCCGTGCTAATTAGGATGCTCTCAGGCAGCTCTATAATTGCTGTGGGGAAGTGACTGTCAGTAAATAGTATTATATTTGGGGGTCATCTTATTCAGGCATTCTCTGTGCTGAGAATCTCCTTGCTCTGAGTATGTCATCTTGCTCCAGGCTCTACCTCTCTCACACCAAAGGACCACAATGGACCGTACAAGAAACAAAAAGAATTCTTAGTCCATTCTCCATTTCTCAAATGTTTTCCACCAGCAGTGAGAAGAAAGATGACACTGGGCAATGCACAACTAATTATAAGCTCTTTAATTCCTGTGGGCAAATCTCTGTACCTCTAGCCTTAGCCCCTCACCACCATTTGTTTCTTCTTTGAGTCTGAGGGACAGATTATTTCTGGAAGGGGGCCCTCCCTCTTGTATTTGGCCCAGCATCCTGTGATAATTAACAATCTGAGCTTTAGAAGTACATTTTATGGTGCTCTTGGTCAGGTAAATTCTAAATTAGATCAGTTAAAATGGGCCATAAGACACAAAGCAGCCATTCCTATTAGCCTCTGGAGATCTGCCAACATGCCACACTATTTCTGGGTCTGGGATGCTGGCAAAGGGAATCATTACCTAGAGATTATGTCCCTGTGAAGAAAGGCAGAAGATATCCAGTAATGGCCATCCCCATTCCCCACTGACTGGCCTTTGAAGTCCTGAAGTGAAAAATGGGAGGTTTAGACATGATTAAAGATTTGGGGGAGGGTGTCGGGAGTGGGTTAAAAGACCAGGCGGAAATCTAGGGAGCTAGTTATCTTGGGAGTGGGCCAGCACTCAATTTCCTGGTATATAACATATTAGGAGCATGTCACATATGTATGGAATATTATTTTGGGGGAATGAAAAGTCTTAAAGTAGATTTTCAGTGGTGTTATCTTTGGGGGTGGCGGTGAGTGGATAGGGAGATTCTGGTTCCAAGTGGGTCTTTACACATTCTAAGGAACTCTGAAAAGGTCTATACTGAATTGTCTTTCTGACCACCTTCCCTAAATTGCTTGAAACTCTTGAAAGATCTGGGCTAGTCTGTGCTAGCCTGGGCAGGAAGGAGATCTTTTGATTAGCCAATAAATGTTCTGGAAATTGACCCTTGCAGACATGACTTTTTGGAGCCTATCCTTTCTTACCCCTTATGCAGACCCCAAAGTAAAGATTCATTGGTTCAGGGCTAGGATCATAGATTTAAAGTTTTAAAAGACTTTAGAGGTCATCAAGTTCAACTCTCATTTTACAGATGAGGAAACTGAGGCACTGAGTAATTATATAAGTCGCTCAGCACCACACAATTAGTAAATGTTTGAGGTGGATTAGGGTGGGAGTTAGTGCCATATTGCAAAGAATGTCCAGCAAATGATCATCATAAGAAATAATGTTTGATGTCTGGGTACTCTCTTGTAGTCACAGTCATTGACTTAGAATTCTAAGGATGCATTTTTTTTTAGTGTTTTTAATGATGTAGGTTTGACATTTTCAGATCAATGTGTGAGAGTAAAAATTTCAGTGCATAATGACCCACTGTACTCTGGATGCAAAAGGAAAGGCTATCTAATGTCTTCTAGTTGAGAATAATTGCTTGACTATGAGCTTGGATGGGTTAGTTCTCTCGGGGCATAATTTGAAAAGCAGTGTGGTATAGTGAAGCACAAGTAGTGATCCTAGTATTAGAAGATAAGGTTTTGAGTCTTTCTTCAGAGCAAATGAAGGCCCCTGAGGTTGTCCGTTGAAGGCACATAGCACTGGGGCAATACTATAGGCCCTGAGCTTGGAAGACCCTTGGCTTTCATTTGTAAAACAGGAATAGTAACATCAATTTATACAGCAATTTATATAATTGGAAAGAAATGGGAAAACTCATTTGATTCAGGCAAATGAAGTTTTTTTTAAAGATAAGCTGTTGATTTCATCTTTTTTTTTAGTTACTTCTTCTCTGATGCAGACTTGTTAGACAAGATATCTTTTCACAGAGAGGGGGATGATAGTTAGAGTAATGGCTGAATATCCATAAACCCCTGAGTCTAAAAAAGTACTACCTCTTACAACATAGCAATATAGGGCCAGCATATACAACAAAAGGTTAGATTAAGCTGAACATAAAGGTTTGTAGAACTTTGATTTGATTTGAATCTGTGTCTGTGTCTGTGTCTGACTCTATCTTGCCCAAGCTGAAAGTGTCGTGGTGTCCCAGAACCTCATCCCCAAACCGATAAGCATGAAAACTTTTAACTTGTTTTTTCCAACTAGGCTGATTCTTTTCTTAGTCAGCCCTCCTCTTTGGGTGGGTCATCATATGTGGGAAAAGTAAATTATAGATTAGGGGAAAAGTAGGTATGGCAATGATAGTAGTAGTGAAGTATTTAATAGATAATTAATTACTTTTATTTGGAATTGCACCAAAATTTTTGCTTCCAAAGACCAATGGATGACTATTATCCTTTAAAAATAAGAAAGCCATGGGTCTTAGGCATGAATTCAAGAGTAAGCAGTTCTTGTAACTTTCTCAGGCATATAAGGATGTTTGAACTCCTAAATTTAGATTCACAATCTAATGTTTTTGTTAAACTATATTTGCAATATGTGGGGTCTAAGATAAATTTAGGTGAAATGGAAATAATTATTAGGGGTAGCAGGTGTAGTGCTATTAATATGTGTTCTTGGAACACATAGAACTTGGAAGATAAATATACATATGTTCCATATGAACTATGAAGTTAATTGCATTTGAATCTTTGTTTCTAGCCTTTTACCAACATTGCCAATTGATGGAACCAAGTGATTTCTTAGTTGATGGCTCAAGAATCTATATCTATACACATATCTACATATATTTATATATATTTTCTTATTGACTGAATTTGACCAATTTGACTAAATGATTCTTTTATCCTATTTGCATTTGGTTACTTGGGAAACCAATTGAAAGCTTCATGTTATTTTTTTCTTAAAGTTATCTTCTCTTTGTATTTCTTTTGATTTTGTTTTAGCTATTTTGTGATTAAAATTTCCCTTAATGATCTCCAGACTTGATTCTTTAGTATTCTGAGACAAAAGATGTTTTTTATTGTTCTTTATTACTTTTTGGGGAAATTTCTAGACCCTACTCTTTTACAAGTTAGTTGTATGATCATTAAACTTCTAGTAGGGACTTATTAAATTCTTGCTGAATCCAATTGAGTTGTCTTTGAAATAGGCATTTTAGTGGTGCTGTTCTGATTTAGAAAAGTCTAAAAGTTGGAATGGGATTGCTCTTCTTAATTGTGTGATTTTAACAACTCATTTGACCTTACTGATCTGTTTCATTACCACTCAGATAAGAAGGTTATACTAGGTTTCTTGATCTTTAAGTCCCAGGAACCTAAATGGATACAGAGAACTTGGGAGTGGGTGTGCTTAAACTGAATGAAAATGGAAATAACCTGGGCTTCCTATAGGAAGAGAAAAGAAAAAAAATTAGTTTGGGAAACCTGGGTCAAGATTGCAAAGCTTATTTTGAAACACTTATTAAATTTAATGAATAGCCAGTCTAGAGCATCAAAGATGGGGGTGTGATATCGAATGATTAAAATGGCAACTTTGGCTGCTTTGAAGTGTGTGAAAGAGAAAGCTATTTAAGATAGGCGATCTAGTAAAAAGGAGGAGATAACATTAATTCTTATGGGAGATGACTATGATATAAAATATTCAGAAACCTTGGAGCTGCTCCTGTGGCCAAAAAAAATTCAGCCCCTGGTGGTTGACCCTCTAGTGATAAATAAACCTTTCTGTATTTAGCTATGCTGGTTGTCTGATAGGACTTACAGTTCATCACTAGGTCATGTCCAAAGTCCTTTCCATCTCATTTCTTGTTTTTGTAATTGTTTACCTCCTTAAAGATGCATTCATAAAGCAGATTATTTACCCTGGAAGAAGTCTCTGCCCTGTCCTCCAATTGGTGAATTATTTCTTAGAACCTTTTGAGGAAATGCCCAAGTCACTCACGCTCACTTCTTTCTCAGCTCCTCTTCTGACTCTCTAGATTTCTCTACTTTAACTCTGCATGGGAACTCTCCCCTCCTACTCCAACTTTTCAGGTCTTTTTAATGTTTTGTCTTCCCCTATTTAAATATAAGTTCCTTGCAGTCAGGGACTGTCTTTGCTTTTACTTCTATTGGTAATCCTAGTGTTTAGAACAGTGCTCTGTTCATAGAAAATGGTTATTAAATTCTGTTTTTCCCTCCCTTTCCCCTCTCTCCTTTTCTCTCTCTTCCTCTTTCCCTTCTTTCCTCCCTCCTTCCCTCTTTATCTCTGTCTGTTTCCCTCACTCCTTACATCCTTTCCTCCTCCTCCCTCTCTCTTCTTCTCTCTCTTCTCTGTTCTGTCTCCCTTCTTTCCTCTTCCTTCCCCTCTCTCCCTCCATTTACCCCCTCCCCATCACTACTTTACCATTATGACTCTTTGCTAGTGGATTTCAGATAGGGCAAATATAAAAACATCATTTTTCTTGTTGTCAAATCATTTCTGACTCCATTTGGGAATTTCTTGGCAAAGATACTGGAGTGGCTTGCCATTTCCTTCTCTGGCTTATTTTACACAAGGAGAAACTAAGGCAAACAGGATTAAGTGGCTTGCCAGGGTGACATAGCTATTAAGTGTCTAAGATAAGATTTGAACTCAGGTCTTTCTGATACTAGTCCCAGTACTCTATTCATTGTGCCATTTAACTTCTCTTTAAAATAGAAACATACGAAATGCTTGCCAACTTAAAAAAAGTACTAACTTTTAAAAATGTTTTTTACTGACCTAAAGTCATTTGTTGATTTAGAAACATAAAAAAAGTGTCATGCATAATTTGTTTGTTTATAAAATGGTCCTTTTTGGAATATTTAATTTTAAAATATAAAACTTTCTTCAGACAGGAAATGTACATATTTGCTAACTATAATTTTCATTGTGCTCTTTTTTTGTAAATATTCATCATGAGCACTGCAGTATGAAATTAACAAATGCCCCATGAAATGATATTCTTAGTGCCTTTGTGTGAATAATAAAATCAACTGCAAAATCCTTAATTTGCTTCTCCAAGGAGAACCTGTGAAATATCCTTCAATTTAACTACAACTTCCTTGTAATTTGTTTTTAAGTGTTTTTAATTTTTGTTTCTAATGAAGCTATAAGTTTCTGAACTATTAAGAATCTCACATCTAGCTTATTTCCAGTTTATGAGAATCAAGGTAAAACTGTAAAGTAAAAGGGATTATCAATATTACAAGGGACTAGAGAAGTTTTTCTAGATGAAAAATTAATTAATCAGAGATGCCCAAGCAAAGAAAGCCCCGAATCCTTTCTTTTCCAAGAATGTGCATGTATTTTTCTCCATCTTGCTTTTCTTTTTTAAGAGTTGCTTCATACTTTTGTTCATTCTCAGTATATAGGATCTGATCCTGCAGATTGTTTGCCATAAAATATTTTTTCAGTTGCATAGGAGATGAAATATGAAAACTTTGTCTTAAAGATCATATTTATAAGTCAAAAAAAGCTTTGTAACTTTGTTCAAAAATATCACATTTAAGGCACTTTAGAAAAGGTCCTGAGAAAGAAAAAAATTATTTACTCAAATTTTTCTTTCTCTTCTCTTTTTTACATATTTTTGCAACTCTAGAAATGGACAAACTGTGAGGATGGGGATAAAAGGAAAGGAGGAAAGATGAAATGAAAATATTCAGATTCCATGGTAAGAATGCTAGAGAGAAGATGGAACTGCTAAATGTAGTGGGCATGGAGGAAGGTCTGGGAAAATGATCAACTCTTTTTTCTCTCTGACTTGAGTTGACAATCATTCAACTAATGATTTAGGAATAATCAACCAGATTTGTATCAGACATTGATATAGTGTGAGCAGAGTAGAAATATGTATTTGGAACCCAAGGGGACTCCTATTCTCAGGGAAGGATTATTTGATATTGAGATGCAAAGCAGGTGAAAGTTGTGCCTAAAATGCAACTTTAGGAATTATAATGTGAGAGCAAAATTTGCTCAAACTACAACAAAAGCCCTTCATCTATCTCAGCCCTGGAGAAGGGCTTCCTGACACTGAGGCTGTAAAATACTGGAATGACTTATGTAAGGAGGTTGGGTAATCTACTTGAATGACTTGAAAAATAGGACCTGTCTGAGGTGGTTTATATGTGGTCCTTCCTGTAGGAAAGGGGATGGACTATCTGACCTCTTAAGGTCCCTTCTATGATTTTATGAAGTGATAAATACTCACATCCTCTTCTCCCCACCACCTTCTATCATCCCCAATAAACTCTTGCTTCCAAATATATGGAAGATTGTCATGTAGGGGGATGGAGGTTGCTTGTTCACTTTCTCCAGATCAGGGTGAGGTCAAATCAAGAGGAAATAGGTTTAAGGGCAGTGTGTGGGATTTAGGTTAAACATAAGAAATTGTTTTCCAACACTGAATGTTTGAACTTTAGTATATGACATTGAAAAGAATTAAACTGTGCGTATGCCCCTAGTTCTTTCATTCAATGTCAAATCAGCTTTTTCTATAAGAAATCTATTTTGTTGTTTTATTCTTTTTTAATTTTTTTGCTTGTTTTTTTTTTGTTCTTGTTTGAAAAAAAAAAAAACTTCCAGGAAACTTGGCCAATCAGGGATTATCTCTGGGTGTTCATGGATTGGTTTCTAGATATCTTGTCTACTTCTGGTCTATGGGCTGGTCCATTATGAAAGGGACCTAATTCCCTAGCTGAACAATGGAACTAAAGTGATCTTTAAAAGGGTCCTTGGTGCTGGGAGTATAATAGGTTGGATATAATGTGGCAGAAACAACATCTGAAGTTGATCTCTTTCCAGGATAGGATTGCCATATCTGGATCAGTTTCCATGGGGACCAGGAGCATGAGGTACATCAATTCTTCTCAACATTAGGCTTGCATCAAGCAGAGCAGATTATTTAAGGAGACACTACATGTTCTTTAAAAGGTGTCTTCTTATTGGGAATATGTTCTGTTTCTTTTTGGAATAATTAATTGAATATTAGGATGTCACAATAATTTTCACTTTACATAAATATGTGATTTTCTTTCATATAAGGACCCACCAGTGTGGAAACTCCTTTCCACCAGGTCACATGCCTTAGGCATATTTAGGAACATAGGATCATGATTTAGATCTTTGAGGGACTTTAAAAGCATTATCGTTTAGTCCTCTCACTTTAAGGACAAAAAAGCGAGATTTAGAATGGTTGAATGGATTTAGAATGGTCACACAGATAGCAAGTGGTAGGGCTACATTTATATCTATGGATCCCATGCAAATCACTTAACCTTTCCAAGCCTCAGTTTTGTTATCTGTAAAATGGGACTAAATAATAACATCTACTTCATAGGATTGTGAATATGAAATGACAGTGCATGTCCTCTTAAAGTCCTATGTTGAATGTGAACTGTTATTAAAAATTGATGATTGAAAAGTTGATTGGCCTTGATTCAGTAAAACTGTTTTATGAGAAGCAGGACTGATATTTTTGGATCCTTGGAACCAGTGGAGTCAAGGAAACATAGCATGATAAATTAAAATTTATCTAAAATTTCCTTATTTTTAAAAGATGATCAAGAAAGCTGAGATGATTTGATTACTTAGACATTTATCCCAATTCTCATGAATATTGTCTGATTGATATGTTGGCTACTGTGATTATTTTCTAAGGTGCATGTTTCCCTTTTCACTTACGTATGTTATTTTCTTGAGACAATATGGTATACTGAAAAGAATCCTAGAATTGGAGTAGGAATGATCAAGAGTTGAAATTCTCTATCATTTACTGGCTGTGTGATCATGGACAATTTGCTGAAATTTTCTGAAACTCACTTTCCTGATTTGTGTATTTCAATATATCAACCAGCCCATCGTCTTATTTACTCTACTTATTTACCCTAATAGTCAGCTAGATGCACAGTTATGCTTAGCGCTTGAGTCTTAGAGCCAGGAACACCTGAACTTGGATCTTACTTCAGATATTAGCCATATGACTGAGCAAATCATCTAAGCTCAACTTGTTTCCTTTTCTGTAAAAAAAACCCCAAAACAAAACATGGTGGTGGTGGTGGTGGGTAATAGCACCCACAGTTATTGTGAGAATCAAATGGGATAATATATGTACAGGGCTTTGCAGACCTTAAAATGCTATATACATGTTTTCTCCTTTTTTATCTTCCTTTTCCTCTTACTTTTATTATTATCTACTACCTACTTACCTACCTACCTACCTATAGAAACACATTTTTATTTCTTCTCTGATTCTAGTTCATGTCTTCCCTTTAGGAAGATCTACTATATATATATATATATATATATATATATATATATATATATATATATATATGTCTTTCAACATTTCGTTGGTGTCAGTTGCAACTCTGGGGCTATTTATGTATTATCATTTATTTTTCTCTATTTTATTCACTTTTTTCATCAAACATTTCCTGATTAGTTCATAGATCCAATGTATGGGGTATTTCCTTGAGTTCTCCTAACATCTCCAAGGATAATATTGGAATTGAGAGTATTTATAGATCATATCTTGCTCTTGCAACATAACCTCATCTTTTTCACTTATATATTTCTTTGATTGAAATCTTTACACCTCTTCTTCAAAATTTCTGGTTTTTAATGCATTACAGCCCACTTGTATCCACCATGAATAAGAGTTTTTTAATCATTTACTATGTGATAGTCACTGTGCTAAATCCTGAGATAAATCTCTGCCCTCAAGATACTTACATTTAAATAGGGGAAGATTATACACACACATTCACACACACACACACACACACACACACACACATATATATATATATATATATATATATATATATATATATATATATATATATATATATATATATGGAGTAGTGACTAAGGAAAGGGCTTTTGTTTTGAGGAGTCACAGATATGGTGAGCTGATTCATAGGAAAGTCAATTGATAACTCTTTCTAAAAGCAAAGTGCCCAGAGCAAAAGATGAATAATGGGGTGAGGGATACAGTGGAGATGTAGAGATGGTGGTGGGAAAGATGATAAGATAAATTGGGTAGATGACTGGATGGAATATGTCTCATCTTGTCTAGGAACAGCAGATATAGTGTTATAGGCAAGGTGTTTTTTTGTGAGTGCCTTTGTTTCTCTCAGGTTTTAAGGGACAACATCACCTCATGGACTAATTCCACCACGGATTAACAGCTAAATGGCTCAGGGGATACAGTGCTGAACTAAAGTCCAGAAGAACTGGGTTCAGAACTGGCCTCAAGTTTCTTATTTACTGTGTGACCCTGGGCAAGACATTTGAGCGTCATATAAAAAAGGGGATTTGTAATGATATTTATTCTCCCAAGGTCATTATGAAGAGAAAAAAAAGCGATCATATTTGTAAAGCATTTTGCAAGCCTTAAAGTACCATCTATGTAAATGCTAGCTATTATTACTGAAGGGCAGCTTTGATCTACTAAGTTTTCTACTTGGGTCACTTTACTTCTTAGGCAGCCTAGTGGTTTACCCCTTCATTGCAGAGTCACCTTGATTAGGAGACATTTTGTTGGAGGAGAACTTTTTAATGTGGCATTTTATGATACCAAGTAAATTTTTTTCAAGTCAGGTAAGCATAGTGGTTAGAGTGAAGACCTGAGTTAAAATCCTGAGTCAAAATTTACTAGCTGTGCAAATAACTGCTAAATGCCCTTTAGTTAGTTCTAATAGGAATCTAGGTGCATAATTAGGTATAAAGCTTGACCCTCAAAATTCAGGAACACCTGAGTTTGAATTTTACTTCAGATAACTGTGTGACTCTGGGCAAATCACCCACGCCCTAAGAAAGGGGTGATGGTGATGGATGATGAGACTACTCACTTCATAGGGTAGATGTGAGAATCAAATGAAACTACACATGTACAGAGCTTTGCAGATCTTAAAATGTTATATAAATGTTTTCTCCTTCTAATTCTTTTTTTCTATTCCTCCTCCTCTTCCTTCTCCTTCTCTTCTTATTACTTATTACTATTATTACTTACTTTTATACCTAATATTTATCTACCTATTCACATTTTTATTTCCTTTCTATAAGATTAGAATAATAATAGCTTCTAGCTTTGAAGATTGTTTTGTGGCTATAATGAGATTTGTAAAGCGTTTTGCAAATCTTGAAGTGCTTTATAAAAACTATTGTTGTCATTATTTTAATTGTCATTAAGCAGTAATCACAGTGGAACTTGTATTTTTCATTGTTTTTCATTCTTTTGTGTGACGGTAAGAATGTTATACTGTGGTTACTTTCCTACTGTTCCTTTCTACTATTCTCATCAAGGATACCTTCAATATATAGATTATTCTCAAAAAAAAAACCAGGCATATGGGTTTGAAAAGTTGTTGATGTTCCCTCTGTTGTCTTTAAAAATAATGTCAGAATTTTTCCACAACCTGGGTATCTTCTCCTTCTTCAGATATGTTGAGGATCGATAACTTAACAATCTCAAAATTGTGTTGCCTCCAGCACAAATCTCTTCTGTGTATATTTCGTCCAGTCTAGCTGCTATTCCCATCTTTGTTCTCTTCAGTGCCATTTCCATTTCCTCTCTAAGCACATATGGGACTTTGATGTTCATGTCCAAATGTGATGGCTTCATGGTCCTTGATGGGGAAAAGAGTTTTTAAAATAAAAATCCCTGTAGATCTTTTCCATCTTTTGTCTGTTTGTTTTTTATTTTCAGTTTCATCCTTATGTGCCCTCAGTATGACTTTGCTTAGTTGAGTCTCTTGCCAAACTTTCTTTTAATTGGTTCTAACCTCCACTGTTTCTTATTGTTTTATGAGGAAATATACTCATAATTTTTAGTGTCTATCACTTTTCCTGTATCCATCCATCTTTCCTGTAACTCATCTAAATTGGGGGCTGCTGGAATTTAAATTGAATAGCATGTCTTTTTCTCAGTTGTATTCTTTCTTCTAGTTTTGTAATTTTGATCATTGTTTTTAATAATTTGCTGATCTTATTCATACAGACACATGATTCAGCAGTGACTCCTGAATCAGTAATGAATTGTTTCCTGGTGAAACATCATCATCATTATTATTGGTGTTTAGTACTTACTATGCCTAGTATCTTTTCATTCTTTCTTAAAGTATTTTTGATTACACATGAGGCTTCTTTTTAGTCTACAAGTCTTTTTTTTCCTGATTTCTTGCCTCTGAACTATGTTCTTCCACATATTTTAAACATATTTGGCTATGCTTGCTAGTATGTGATCCTATGCAGGTCACTTACCATGTGTTTGCCTTAATTTCTTTATTTGTAAAAGGGAGAATATAATAGCACCTACTTTCCAGGGTTGGTGGGAGGATTAAATAAGAAAATAATGTTTTTTTTTGAGGCAATCAAAGTTAAATAACTTGCCTAGGCTAACACAGCTAGTCAGCACCTGAGGCCAGATTTTAACTCACATCCTTCCAACCTTCTGAGTACAGAGCTGGTACTCTCTTCACCTAGCTACTCCAAATTAGATAATAATTGTAAAGCACTTAGCTTAGTGTCTGACATAGAGTAAGCACTATGTAACGTCACTTCATTCCCAACTCTGCAAGGAGAATCAAAATATGTGTTGATTTAATTTGGAAAATCTTATCAAATTCATAGAACTCTGCCTCTTCATTTTTTTTTCAAGAAGAGGTCTGTATAAAAGCTTCAAATGATTTTCATGAGCTTTACAATATGAGATGGCCAAATTTCGCATGAAATAGTATTTCATTTTGCATTTGGATGCATGGTAAAGCCAATAGGCAACTACTCTATTTGTCTCTTTGAGTAGAACTCATGAGTCTTCCTTTGATTTCACTGTACCTTCTGTTATTTTTTCTAGTTTTACTTATTATTTATTATTCTAATTTTACTATTTGCTATTCCAGTCTCATTTATTATTTATTTATATTAATAAAAGACTGTTCCTCCAATGTAGGCCCTTTTGTTGGTTATTGGACAAAAACCTTATACTTAGAGTACCAACAGTTAATATTTATATCTGATTATGCTGGATAAAAACTGATCAGAAGAAAGATGATGAAAAGATTTCAGTTTTTTAGGAAGCAGATTAAGGTTATTTTAATATTTCTTGTTGCCTTTTGGAGCTATTGGCTTCTACTGGGTCACTTTGAATTTTCAGAGAGTTTTGTTTCTTGGGCAAGATTTTTTCCCTTTTATGTTAAGGCATTAATTGCCTTGCCAATTTTCTTCCAAAACTTCATTTCTTTTTCATTTTATTCCTCAAACATTCTCATTCCTTTTAGAATAACAATTTCAACTCTTAACAATTCATCTCAGCTGTCATAATAATTCTTTTGGGTGGAATTCTTTTTTAATTTGCTTATACTTCTAATCTACTTTATTTACTTTTTTTTGTTGTTGAGGCAATTGGGGTTAAATGACTTGCCCAGGATCAGACAGCTAGGAAGTGTTAAGTGTCTGAGGCCAGATTTGAACTCAGGTCCTCTTGACTTTAGGGCTGGTGCTCTATCCACTGAACCACCTAGCTGCCCCTAATCTACTTTCTGTCTTTGAAGTGATATTGGAACAGGACTCTGAGATTTCTGGAAGGATGGTCTGGGATAGTTCTGTTTTGTTGGGGTATCCAGGATCTCAGGGATAGGCTGTGGTCTTGCAAGCTTCTAGTATTCCGAAAGTGGTCTGTTCAAGGGTAAAATCTATTTACCGGTTCATCAATCACTTCCTTTCTTCTGAGTTCTACCAGTTTTTGTCTTGGGTCTGAGTAAGATAGAATACTGTTGGACTCAATCCCTATCAGTCAGTTGTTGCTTCATAGCCTCTGTTGGTTCAGAGGTTAGTGGTTGGCAGAGGTGCCAGTTTGAACATATCCCCATCCTAGTGCCCTGGTATGGATCTGATGGTGTCACAGAATAAATCTGGGCCTCTCCCTGTATTTCATACTTGGCAAGCTCCTGGCCCAATCCCTTCTATAGCATCTGAAGACCTCCCAATCTGTCTCATTCCAAATTAGGCTGGGTAAATGACTAATTGTGACTTTTTCTATGTTTTTCGTCCAGATTTAGTTTTGAGACGATTTTTTAGATCTGTTTAGAGGAGTTTTGTGGAGAGGAACTTATCAGACTGCTTCCCATTACTCAGCCATGTTGGTTCCACCTTCCATAGTATATTCTCTTAATTTTCTCATCATTTGTAGGACCAAGAAGGTAGTCTGTGTGGCAAAGGCACAATTCTTCAGGAGGTACAATCATTTTTGCCACACAACCTACTAATGCAATAAATATTTATCAAGATCTATTATGTGCCAGGTACCCAATATTGTTTTAGGTATTCATCAGAATTTGAGAACAGGAAGAAATAGAAGTTGGATAGAGCTTCTTTTGAGCCAGTTACCTTATTCTTCTCACTGTTCTTTCCTATGGATGTAGCAGCATGAAGGTTATAGTAACAAGAGATCAGGATTTAAGGGTCAGGTGACTTGAGTGTGAATACTTACTATTTTTATAACTTTGAATGATTCATTCAGCTTTCTCACTCATAAAATATATATGATAGTGATAATCACTAGCATTTATATAATGCATGAAAGTTTGCAAAGCACTTTACAGGAATCATCTCATTGGATCTTCACAACAACCCTGGAAGATAGGTTCTTTTATTATCATCTCCATTTTACAGCTAAGGATGGATTGGTTGATTCTTCATTCTTGAAGAGACCCAAAATGGCATCATTATGTTACAGTCCAGTTACAGTATGTCTGATTGTGGCTGAGCATTCCAACACAAGTTCACACCACAACTTCTGCCACAAGTTGGGCACAAATGGGTTAAATGACTTGCCTAAAGTCATGATGCTAGTAGTGTCTGAGGCAAGATTTGAACCCAGGTGTTAGGGACTCCAATTCTAGCCCTCTATCCACTGTGTTAATAATATTCTTTATTGCATAGGATTGTTGGTGAAGAAATCATTGTAAACTTTAAGGCACTGGGAAAATATGTTATTATTACTCATCACTCCATCTCTGAATCTTTCCTTTTAAAAATACTGTTCTACTCCTCTTCCACCCTCCCCTCAATTTGCAGAGATTACTCACATGACTGTTTAAGATCACTTCCAGCCCTTAGCTCTCAGATTCTATGATTTTTTGAACTTTAACTGATTTTAGTGTTTTGCACACAAGTGTAGCTTTTTTTATCCTGTTAGTCTATCAAGATTCTTATACTTAATATCTGTGATTATATTAATTTGGAATGAGGTAGAAGTCACCCATACATATATATCTGGACACACACACACACACACACACACACACACACACACACACTTTTTTCTTTTTTTTTGGTGGGGAGGAATTGATGTCCTTCTCACATTTACCACGTACACATATATATGAGGCATAATGTCCCAGTGCATAGAAGGCTTGGGTTCACGGAAATTTGAAGGTATTTCTTTGTTATCTGTTTGCTATTTAATCATTTAATCTCTGCAAATCTCAGTATTCTTAACTATAAAGTAGGGATAACAATATTGGGTAATACCTCATGGGTGTGGTTGTGAACCTCAAATGAGATACTGGCTGAATAAAATTCTCTTGATTTTAGACATTATGTCCATTTTTTGAGAGTGAAACAAGTGATAAAGGACTTTTAAGTTTATGCAGCTTGGGGGATGATGAAAGGAATTAAGGATCTTTAACCTGGAGAAGAGAAGACTCAAGGAAGCCCATAAGATCAATCCTCAATTATATAAGAGACTGTCATGTAGAAGAGGGATTAGTTTTGACCTGTTTGTCCCTCAAAGGCAGAACAATTGGTAGAAATTTCAGAGATGCAGATTTTAGCTCAATGTTAAGGAAAAAATGATCAATTGTTAGAGCTCCAAAAGTGATATGGGGTTCTTTAAAAGGTGAAAGATTGACTAGAAGGCTTCAGTTGAAGCTTGGATGATCACTTGCTAGAGATATTGTAGAGAGGATTTTTGTTCAGATACAATTTAGATGACCTTTGAGGTCACTTCCAACTCTGAGTTTCTGTGATTTTGTGACTTGATAATTATTCAGCCGGATTGGGGAAGATAATAGAGAGATAGAGATCAACTGGCAGCTTCAAAGACTTCCAAGCTAGTTGTTCTATTGTATATTCTATTCTGCCAAGATCCCATTTCTGAGTCTGAGAGGATTCCTTTTGAAGGGGGTGTTAGTGGTGTTTAGTTGAATTGATTCAGGCACAATTAATTGCTCCTGGTGGCTGTGGTATCTATGTTGCTTCTGCCACATTTCACCCTCCTCATGGCCGTGAACCCTAGTAAAAATCCCAATTACTTCTTTACTTCCTTAGTGTCCTAGGAGAGCAACATCTCTCAGATGTTTCACTGAGGGACTTTGCTTTCAATACCACTCTCACAATCTCCTGGGTACCTCATAGCATCACAAAATTTAATTGTTGGAAGTGACTTCACTATTCCAACTCTATTCTGGTCCTATCCATACATTGAAAGAAATTTTCACTAAAATATAGCCAATAAGCCTCTGTTTGAGTATTTCCAGGACAGGAAACCTCTGAAAAAAACCTACTTGTTAGATAGTTTTCCCAGACATCAATTTTAAATTTATAGTGTCCTCTCATATCTCTAGGTTCTGCTCTTTGGGGTCAAGCGAACCAATGTAATCCCTCCTATACCTGACAACCAGTTAAATACTTGAAGACAACTTTCATGGTTCTTTCTCTCCTCACCCCTACCTTCTCTTTCCCCTTTTATTCATCTGATCTTTATATGGCATCAACTCAATGTCTTTCACCATCATGGATGCCCTCTTTTGTACACTTTCTAACTCACCAATGTCCTTCTTAGATAAAACATTTATTAAGCATGTTCTATGTGCCAACGGGTATGCTAAGCCCTGGGAATACAAATAGAAGTGAAAAGAAAGACACTCCCTATCACTAAATAGCTTATATTCTAAGGGGGGGAAGATAATAGATGGAAGAGAGCTGAAAATACAAGAGAGGGAAAGTATGCTGGGAGGGCAGGTAGAGCAGTAGTTTGGGAAGTCACGGGCTGTTTGGTTTGTGGTATGCATGTCTGGCATGGCTACTTCCTCAAATAGAGGTCTGAGAAGGAATTTGCTCATTAGAATAAAAGTTCATGGAAGGAATGGGACCGAGGGAGGCTTTGCCAGCTTAGGAAGGCTTCTGGGAGCAGTGGTGGAAAGGAAGTGCAGGCAGTCAGGGTCTGATCTGGTCTGGGCTGGCATGAGTGGTTTCTCAAATAGAAGTTCCTAATCTCTGGTGTGCAGAAATAAAAGTGATACTTCTGTGTTAAGGCCCCTGACCTTAAGCTTTTTGGTAAATGAAATAAAATAATAAAAGCTTGAGTTTATATAACATTTTACAGCTTACAAAGCATTTTCTATACTAAACCTATGAGGGAGGTATTATAAGTAGAGAAGGTATATAGTGTTTTGCAAATTTTAAAGTGCTTTATAAATATTTGATGTTATTGCTTCATATTATTATTATCCCCCGTATTTACAGCCAGAGAAACTAACAGAGAGGTGAAGTGAGTAGTCTTTTTTTTCATAAAGTTAGTAAATGTCAGAAGCATGATTTGAATTCAGCTCTTCTGACTCCAACTATGTTGCTCTTTTTATTATGACCTATTGCCTGTAGCTTTACCTTTCAAAGGGGATTGTGGATATCTGCTCTGGAATGGATAAAGGTCCCTAAATAATTGTGCTCTGGCCTTGTCCCACCATTGTCCCTTTCTATAAACCAGTTTCCTTGCCTTGTAGCTTAGACAAATAAATCACGGGAAGAGAAAATACTGCAATGACTTCTCCAGATGGAAATCAATTCCATAGGGAAGACTCAGATCTACTTTTCCCAATGCAATGCCTGAACGGACGCTGGGAGTTTATGAGTCACAGAAATCACCCTCAGAAAAGGCATGTATTTCATTAAAACAGAAGTGAAAAGCCAACAACTCGTCATCCCTTTGATAAAGCGGCTCATGTTTTTGTCACTGCGGGCTTGGAAGATAAAGTGTTGTCAGCCGTCTGTCTGCTGTAGGAGTGGAGCCTTTTGCTTTCCCATAAGGGATGTGTCACTTTGCACAAACCACAGACTGGGGAGCCAGGAAAGAGCAACAATGATGCTAATTTGAAAATACTTCTGTGGCACTTAGCAGGGTGTGAGTTTAATTCATTTTTTGTCCCTTGATAATCATAAAGTGCTTTCAGCTTGTGAATATCCATTTTTTGACGGGCTTGCTTACTCCTCATCTCTGGGATCACATTAAATGTGGAGTCCGCAGGGAAATTGTGCGAGGAACACAGAGTCACTTTGTGAAACTCCTGATGTCACTGATGCTATTTCTTGTGATGATACCATAATGAGAGTGACTTACAGTGCCAAACATCCTCCTATGTGTCTTTTATTTGCTCTCTTGGTTTAGTGCCATAAGAAGCCATGATGCTTTTAAAAATTTGACAGGGCAGAGGGTTGTGTGTAAAGTGGCCAAAGACAAGGCGTGGAGAGGAGATCAAGGAGTTATATGTCCTCATTCTTGGAGTGGTTTGTGGGAGCCAAGAGGATGAGGCTGAACTTGAATATGTAGTCTCTTAACTCTCTTTGTAAAGCATTGGGATTAAGGAAGGCAGTGTGGTAGGATGGTTAGGACACACTGGTGTTGGAGTCTGAAAGATCTGGATTCATATCATATCAATCAATTAGTAGCTATGTGACTCTGGGCAAGTTACCTAGAACCTGTCTTGGACCAGATATAGTCATGGATACTTGTAAATCCTGATACCTGGGGGCAAAAGCTAAGGCTGGTTAATTAACCAAGCTTGAAATTCTGAGCTAGAGAAAGACTAAAACTGATGACATATCTGCATTAAGGTATGATATAGTAATCCCCAAGTTTCAGCCTTTAAGGTTCCTTCTCACTCTGCATCCCAAATTATCTGAACTTTCATAATAATGTACCTTGCTTGTCCTCAACTAGCTCAAAAGCTATGAATTTCCAAAGTTAATTTAGGCCTCTGAATCCAGTTGTTTAAATACTCACAAAGTCACATGGGGAATAATATTGAAACAATAAAACATTTAATTATCAGAGAAACAAATATCACAAATATGTTTATATGTATATATATAATTATATAAATTATATAAGTACACATGATACCATAAATACATAAATAGAAAAAAAGGTAAATGAAGAAATACCAGAACAATTCCAAAATTAGCAAAATTATCTTTTCCTCTTAAAGAATAGGTTGGTACTAAAATTCCTCTAAACTTATGGTTATGGTAGGAAGGAATAGGAAGATCTCTCTTGTGCATAGCAAATTATTAAGAAATAATTTGTTGATGATTAACTAACTCCCCATTACTTTATCTAGCACCTTTCTTTGTTTTTTCATCCCCTCTTTTCATTCCAAAACCCTTTTTTCCTCCCTTTATCCCAACCCCAAATTGCTCATTTTTTCTCATATTTTCCCAAATATATGGAAATAATAATATATTCTTTTCTCTTCAGGCCTGGTCATCTTTTGGATCTTTTCTAACTCTCTCCCTTGGATCAAAATTTCCTTTTTCTATATGCTGGAGTTGTAACTGAAAACTCTAACACCTTAGGGAGATTCAGTTGAGGGTGATCATGTTATGAGTGAAGGGGAACAGAAATATCAGGATGCCCTGAATCCAGAAGCCAGTGTGTGCTACCATCCCAAGAACTCCTTGTAGTTCTGATCCCCAAATGATTGCCTGTATTGATTGTTGTTACCATATTGGGGGAATATTATGGTGACCTGATTGGAGTGGTGGGAGTATGTGTGTGTAATGCTTTAATTCTACATCCTGATTTCTAAGGGGGGAGGTTCGTATATCTCCCCCACAATAGGTCTCCATACTTTGTTCCCTTCAGGTCTTACATCATTCTCTGTTTCCGTGGCTAGCAGGGGGAGAGCATGCCCTACTCTCCACTCCTATATCAGGTCCCTATTAGGAGTAAATACTTTCTACCCTTCTCTTTATCCCCCTCTCCCCCCACCCTCCCCTAATCTTGATTCTCAGGAGCAAAATCCTGGTAGCCCTATGCTAGTTGCAGTACTGTTGTATCTCCATTTTCTGAAGGGCTTTTTCTTTGCTAGATGACAATTGGGGAATCTGGTAAAACACATCTGAAAAGGCATTAAGTCTAAATTATATTGTCCCTCCTATATCAGAGTCCTTCTTGGCAAACCCTTTTAAGATGGAATTGGGCTGAAAGGGGGTGGAGTTGGGGGAGGAGCTTCAAAATATAGCTTTGACCTCAAGGACATTGTCATAAGAGATGAGATGGCACAGTACAAAGAGCACTCAGTGGCTTTGGGGTTCATGAGGGTTCAAATCTTCCTCTATCACTTAATAAGCAAGTCATTTAACCTTTCCCATAATCTCAGGAAAATCTGTAAACTGGCTCCTGAGCTATCTGCCAAAGACCTGATAGCAAGTGAATCTCTTCTTCAAAATATAGATTTTAGAACTAGGAACAATTAAAGGATCTTCTAGTCCAAATCCTTCATTTTACAGATGAGGATATTGAGATCCAGAGAAGCTAGATAATTTGCCCAAGCTTAATTCTGGGAATTGGAATGGAAGTGGAAGAGATGTCCCTTTGACTCTAGTATCAGAGATCTTTCTAATTCATCACAGTTAAAGAGATAGTTTGGACTCCTTTGATATTCTGCTTTGATACAACGCATCATATCACGATAAATATTTATTGAGTACCTACTATGTGCCAGGTATTGTGCTAAATCCTAGGGATACAAATAAGAAAAAGAAAGCTAGTTCTTGCCCTAAAGGAATTTACCATCTAATGAGTGAAGACAACAAACAAAAGGAAACTGAAAAGACAGGACACAGAGGGTACCCCAGTTCAGGGGGGTAATGATGTTGGAGGAAAACCAACTAGCTCAAACTGACGACATTTCATCAGGATCTATCCTGCTCTAATCCCATAATTTCCTCTGGCCATATTTCTCTTCTTTCTGGAAACTGAAAGGACTTAAACTATCAAATGAGATCTGTCTCATTCCTGACCTCTCCTACTTCTGCTCGGGCCCCACAGCAGTTGCATTTTTAAAAAAATCACAGTCCCTGCTACTCTGGAAAATCTTTAAATTTAATCCAATAAACATTGGTTAAATGCCTCGTGTATGTAAAGCTCTGTAAATCTCAAACTTCAATGGGATTCAACATTCTGAGGGATGTAAACTTATTTTCTGTTTTAGAGGCAATTAGGTGGCCCAAGAAATAGAGCACTGGATTTGGAGCTGGGAAGACCTAGCTGGGATAACAACAGTACCTACTTCTCAGGGTTGTTATGAGGATCAGATGAGAATATTTGTGAAATATTTTGCAAATCTTAAAGTGCTATTCAATAGAAACCTTCTGAGGTACAATATCTTGGCTCAAAAAGTTAGGAGCTATAATAGGGGAAATTGTAATGCTATGATAGGCTAGTGGAATTTTTGATAGCATTGAATTACATGAGAAGGCCAAGCGCTTGGAAGATAGAAAAGTCTCTTCTCTGAATGGATGTCCATCAATTGGAGAATGGTTGGGTAAATTATGGTATATGAAGGTTATGGAATATTATTGCTCTGTAAGAAATGACCAGCAGGAGGAATACAGAGAGGCTTGGAGAGACTTACATCAACTGATGCTGAGTGAAATGAATAGAACCAGAAGATCGCTGTACACTTCAATGTTGTATGACGATGTATTCTGATGGAAGTGGATATCTTCAACATAAAGAAGATCCAACTCACTTCCAGTTGATCAATGATGGACAGAAACAACTATACCCAGAGAAGGAACACTGGGAAGTGAATGTAAATTGTTAGCACTACTGTCTATCTACCCAGGTTACTTATACCTTCGGAATCTAATACTTAATGTGCAACAAGAAAATGGTATTTACACACAGATATTGTATCTAGGTTATATTGTAACACATGTAAAATGTATGGGATTGGCTGTCATCAAGGGGAGGGAGTAGAGGGAGGGAGAAGATAATTTAAAAAAATGAATACAAGGGATAATGTTATAAAAAATTACTCATGCATATATACTGTTAAAAAATTTTATAAATAAAATTAAAAAAAATCTCTTCTCCCTAGAAGAATTGCACTAGTATCACAAAAGCATACTTTTTTCATTTAGTATTTTTTTCCCAATTACATGTAAAAACACACAATTTAACAAGAACGGACAAACATAATTTTCAGTTGTATGCATAGCACTTTAGGATAGAGTTTAGCATTGAAAAGCATCACAGAAGTCTTCTAGTCCAACTCCTTTTTTACAGATGTGACCAAGGTCACACAGATAAGCAGTAAGCAGTAGAGTCAGGATCCAAACCCATTACCCCATACACTTTCTTTATGCTTTACCCATAATAGTTCACTCTGCAGATGGATTATGTTTCTAGAGAGAATGAAATACAATCATTTGGTGCAGAAAAGGATAATCTTGGAATGTGAATAGTGTAATCATTGGTTTTTTAGGGACAGCACACAGTAGGCTAATCTGTCATTAAGTCCTCTCAGAGAGGTGGAGGCAAGGGTGCTTGCCAAATGAGTTCAACTAAGACATTATATATAGTGACAACTTTATTGCATGAGGAATTTAATCTCTTCTGAATAAAGCCAGCTCTAGAACTGACAATAATCAAATGGAAATAAACAAAAAAATTTTGAGGAAAAAATCTAAAGGGGGAAAAGGTCATAATAAGATTCTTTGAAAAGTGGACTAAAGGCATGGAAGAGGCCAATGCATTAAACAATGCATCTTAGTAAAAAGAGGTGATGAAATTTTATACAGACTTTCATGCAGGAGGCCTTAGTCTCAGCAATGTGTATTACTAAAAAAGAGTCAATCAAATTTTATTATAGACCCTAATGAAAATTATAGATGCTGATGAAAATTAAATGTTTTTTTCTTTTCTTCTTGCTTTCCCTTTTTCTATCCCTCTGCTCTTCTTCCTCTCAAATTTCTCTCTAATGATCACAGTTGCTTGTGACATCTCTGGGGAGAATTGTGGAAGTAGCATCTCCAGCTGCCAAATTCACCCTTTGAGTCATTTATTACTTCAGAAGGTACCTTGCTATTAAAGCACAAAGCTTGTGCTTTCCTTTTCCTGAAGGAACAAATTCCATCATAGTCAAGGTCACACGATTAATTGCAAGAGAACAGAGAGAAAATTCTGATGAGAGGAGTTCTCATTTAGAGGAAATTTTGACATATGCCAGGGTTTTGTTTTTTTAGAGTGGTAGTCAGAACACTAGCTTTGGGGTTTTGATTTGTTTAAAACAAATGGAATGAAATTTCTTCTATTTGTTAAAGAAAAAAAATTTAAAGAAGTCAAAAAGAGTTGAGTTCCCTTTTGCCATTTTTTGGGTCCTGACCTTTGATTTTATAGCTATGGGGAAGGAATACTAGATGTGGAATAAGAGAAGTTGAATTCCAATCTTGGCTCTGCCACTTACTATCTAGGTGACCTTGTATAAGGCCTTCTCCTCTCTCTTAGCCTCAGGTTTCTTATCTGCTAAATAAAAAGATTGATTAAAAATTTAGGAGACAACCAGATCAGATACTCCCACCAGTATGGTAAGAGTTCTTAGTTAAAAAAATAAAAGGGATAGAAGTGGTCATAAAAATTTATAGAAAAATTTGATTGTGAAGTTCTAAAGTTTTTGCATGAACAAAATCAATGCAACTTAACTAAAAAGTGACTAACAAGTGAAGCTGTCATGGCAAAGAACAACCCCTACACCCCTCCAAAAAACATTTAGACTTATTCGTCAATCAACAAGCATTTATAAAATACTATTATCAAGTGCTGAACTAAACTGTGGAAACATAAAGAAAGGCAAAGAGAGTCCTTGCTCACAAGGACCTCACTATTTAATGGGGGACACAATATGTAAATAACTATTCACAAAGAAGATATATGTAGATTATATTGGAGATAATTTTAGAGGGAAAGCACAAAGATCAAAGAGGATAGGGAACAGCTTCTTGCACAAGGTGGGAGTTTTAGTTAAGACTTCAAAGAATCCAGGGAAGTTGGAAAGTAGAGATGAGGAATGGAGGACAGTCTGTGAAAATACCAAGAGTTAGGAGATGGAGCATTTTGTTCAAGGAACAGAAAGGAGACCAGCAAGGAGGGTGGGTAGCAAGGAGTTATGTGTAAGGAGAATGGAAAAGTAGGAAAGATCTGGGTTAAGAGGATTTTATTTTTGTTCCTTGAATTGTTAGGGAGCCACTGGAGTTTAGAAAAAATTTTCTATTTATCATTTCTAGTGACTTTTGGTGGCTCATTTCTGCTTTGCAAAGGGGCACTGATGTCTTTGAAGGCACTTGCCTTAGAGTAGTTGTCAGAACACCAGCTTTTGGGGTTTGATTTGTTTAAAACAAATGGCAATATCTAACAGTTATTTCCCTCTCTGTATTTGTTCCATACAATTGCCCATTGACTGACCATCCATCTGAATAAATCAATTGATAGCCAATATGTTTTTAGGGTTCTGTAATATCTGGGTAGGCCAGAGATTCAGAGTCATAGCAGCCTTGAGGTAAGGAGCTGGCTATCAATTGCATCATTAACACCCTAACTTTGAGAACTCCAGTATTTAAAGGACCTTGGACTTTTTTGCACCTGTCTCTTGATTAATAAGTGAAGGGTTTATAAAGCTGAGTTCTGTCCTTACGGATGTGACAAGCCATAATTCGTAATCACTGAGCTACCTTTTCCAATTGTCTCAGGCGGAAGTGGAGAGTCCCCTGCAGTGATTGATTGCCCTACTGCCAAGTCATTGATAAGTGGACACCAAACCATCCCTCATTACTCACAGTATCTTCAATTTCTTCAAACCATATCCTCTCTGAGCCCTGCTAAGACCATTTTTGTTCTGAGGAAAATGAATTGGGAATCTTCTCTCCATACTATTTCAGCATAAAAAATATCATAAATGAGAGAGAAGAGAAAATCTTGTTTGCTAAAGGGCTGCTGGATGAACTGCCTCTTGGCCTTTTGATAGCATCTTTGAAATGGAAATGGCCACAGCTGCCTGACCTTCTGTTCAGTGACCCTTTTTGTACAAAGTCAAATAGCAGTGGCTTCTCAGCAGCAATTCACCTATGGACACAAACAGGATTTTCATTTATTTTTTTAAACCTACATTTTCCCCCCTCTTGGGTGCAT
Organism: Sminthopsis crassicaudata; assembly: GCF_048593235.1. Classification (NCBI taxonomy): domain Eukaryota; kingdom Metazoa; phylum Chordata; class Mammalia; order Dasyuromorphia; family Dasyuridae; genus Sminthopsis; species Sminthopsis crassicaudata. The sequence continues at coordinate 524,560,047 of NC_133618.1, forward strand.
TTATTGGCCATGTATATTTTTACTGGTCAGATAAAATGCATTAGGATTAAAAAAAGAAATCCTAATACAAAGAATTATGACTTATAATTATTTTAAAATATCCAGGCAGGTGTCTCTAAATATATTATAAAACTGTAGCAAAGCTTTATGTGACTCTTTCAAATAAGAAAATAATTTTTAACCTGGTAGTCTGGTGAAATCTATAACCCTCTTCTCAGAATGAGGTTTTAAAGTGCATAAAATACAATACATGATTACAAAGAAAACCAAAGATACTGAAATATAATTTTGAAGAAATTTATAAAAAAATTTTTTAATGAAACAATTACAAAGAAAATTTCATGGACTCTAGACTAAGAACCATTGGTTTATGAGAATCATAAGTTTAATTGAAACACACTTTGGAGGTCATGAATGCTCTTTTTTCCTTCAGATTTAAGAGGGAGAAATGATAATCTTAACCACATTAAAGAACAATTACACACAAAAGAAGACAGGAAGGATAAACTATATATATGATTCATAATAAGCCAAAGAAAAGAAATGTCTTTGTGTTCTAATGAAAGAAGTGAAAATGGAATGATTCTGAATCACAATTACTAGCTAAATCTTTTAAAAGAGAAGCCATATTTTATATTTTTCTTCCTTTCTAAAACCATGGTAAAATTTGGCATAGGAGTGTGTCTAAATTTTTTTTTCCATGACATCTCACTTTACTTCTCTGCCCTGCCTCACCTCATTCTTTCCTCTTATTCCTTTAAGCTTCCATTTCAGACCCTATTCTCTGCTTTAACTAGACTGTGAATAAACAAACATTTATTAGATTCGTACTGGATAAAAATAGAAAAGTAAAATAGTCCTTGGGAACTCCCATTCTATTGGAGAACCATCCATGTGGGGCTATTAGGAAGCACATGTTTAATTTGGAAAATTGTCAGAACTGATTTGGAGAGGAAACTGATGGGAGAAAGGATAATCCCCTCCTTATTGCCAAGTCCTGAGTCATATCCCCAGGAGTTGGGGAAACCTGCTTCTGACCTTGTATAAAGTCACTGGGGGCTTATTCAAAAATATATACCAGCCTGCTACTTGTCAAGAGGGATAGTAAACTAAAATGCTTCTCAGCTAATAAAGGAAACTGAAAAGATACAAATATAGGTTTTAAGCAATTTGTATTTTAGGCTTTGTTTAATAGATGACTGATATTTAGGGAATCCACATATACATAGCTTTTAGCTCCTAGAATGGGAAGAAGAAATCATGAGATCTATGGTAATGAACGTATATTTCTTGCCCAATTGTTTTCATATGTTGATAATAATCTCAGAAGAGAGATATTACTCCATTTTCTTATTGAGCCATGACCTCTTTTGTTTGATTTTGGTTTGATGGCTCCTTGGTTATGCCGATTAGGTCTGATTCACAATCTCTTTTTCTTTTAAACCTCAACAGCTTTGTTTCCCAGTTTCCACTCCTAACTTGTGCATGGATGGTTTGAGACATTTCTGTTGCATGTGAAACCTGGGTAGCAAGGTGGCTTAGTGGATAGAGCACTGAACTGGGAATCAGGAAGACTTATCTTCCTGAATTTACTAGCTTCATGTAACCCTGGTCAAATTACTTAACTCTGTTTGCCACAGTTTCCTAATCTATGAAATGAGCTGGAAAAGGAAATGGCAAACTAGTATTTTTGCCAAGAAAATCCCAAAAAGGATAATGAAACTGAAAGCACTAAATAACAGCATTCAATCTTTGTGTCAGAGGCTTTTTAATACAAGAAGGGTCCAGATTCTTAGCATAATAGATTTAAAGCTGGAAGGAACTCTAGAAGTAATCAAGTCCAACTTCTACATTTTACAGATGAGGAAACTTAAGTCTTAAAAGAGGTTGCCTGGGATAACACAGCTAGTAATTCTCTGGTGGTATTGAAACTAAAGTCTTCCTCACTGATTCCACTTCTCTATTCACTACAACACCCTTTCCTGATGGAATGTTTCATCATTCTGGTTTGTTGCTCCCACTCCCCAAATGTGGGAAGGTCATAACTGGACAATCTATTGTTAGGATGTGGTGATGACAACTTCCCTGGGAAGTGCACTGTTCACAAACAAAAGTTTTATTCTTGTTTTTTGAAAGACTGAAGATGATTAAAGTTAAACCAAAAGAGCTTCTGACACGTAAAGAGATTCTCTAATGTACAGCTATCTCCCCAAGTTATAAGTCTCAGTTACTGTCACAACAAGGCTAGGCCCTCAGATCTTTTTCCTGAGTTCTTTTAGTGATCCACTAGTGACATCAAATACCATTTCTTTAACTGCCTTCTCTTGCACATCTTCAAAGCTCTCACCCACTGACATCAGGCATTGCCTTTTGCTGTTTGGAGGTCTTCAGTAAGCAATATCAAGCATTACCCTTCAGGCTGTGTAAGTTGGGCATCTTTTCTGTATCTTACAGAGGGAATGCCCCTGGGGCCATAGCCTTAGAGCTAGAGGAGACCCCAGATGCTATCCAGTCTAACTCCCTCTTTTTTTTTTAGATCAAGAAACTAAGGAGTGCAGAGAGATTAAGTGGCTTGTCCAAAGTTACTCAGATAATGTGCATCCACAGTTCTCTCTATATCATAGATAGTAATATGATACCAGTCTTGGGACTATTTCTACTTTTTTTTTAAGGTTCGGCCAAGGAGCCAGAATTCTGAATCCTACTCTCCTTTAGGACCTTCTTTTTCATTACAAAACTTTCTGCATTTGACATCACAAAAGATTATGAGGAATTACTGCCATGTTCTATCCAAAAAAAAGATTCCCCAGTAACCAAAGCTGGGTTCAGATATGATAGCACAAATCTCAATGCTTTTCTTTTATCAAACACCAAGAAAGAGTATATCTCTGTTAGAATGAGTATTTCTTACTTGTTCAGTAGCAGAAAAAGCACTTTTATTTCTCTTGGGTCACGTAGGAGGAATCCCTCCTAGTTCAAATTAACCTAAACTATTCCCTGGGTGGAGGGTCTGGGAGAGAACAAATACTTTCTGGAAAACAACTCCATAGGTAGCTAACACTGTACATAATGCAATCAACTACAGGTAGTAATTTCAGTGTCTTATACCTAGCAGGTGCTTGAAAATTATTTGTCGAATCATAATGAATCAAATAGTGTATAGGATATCTATGCAGAAGTACTCTAATATTCTATGCAGTGGAGATTAGAGCTTAGAATAATAAGAAAAGGAGATACTTTTCCTAGCTCAAGATGCTTTGGCAGGTTTAAAGTTTGGAAAGACTGGTTTAGGGTTTTTAAAAATTTTTTCACAAATATTCTTCTGGGTTACTACAGACAGAATAACAAGAAAAAACCTTACTAGGCACAGCTAATCAACAGGGTATAACTCTGTTTTCTGTCTGATAACCAGTTATCAAAAAGACTCAAGTACACTTAGAGATTCCCTTATAAACATCTGCACTTTATGAAGCTTCCCTCAACTAAACCTTTTTGAGACTAGTCTATTGTTACTTATAGGATATAGTCTTTTGGATGCCATATGAGGAAGCATGTTTCTTTCAGAAAGATCATGAGTATCAGAACTTTGGTGCACCTTTACCTTTTGTAAAAATCATAAAACGTGTGATTACTTGAGCTTCTTTGGCTGTGCTTCTGGGACTAAGATTTCTGCATAAAATTGTGAAAAAAATCTGGCTTTTCATGGTTTTCCCCTTGAAGTTCCATATGTGAAAATCTAGAAGATCAAAAACTAGACCCATGATTTCATTGGTATAAACAACTCCAAGGTGTGGAAATTCCTCTTACCATGATAATTTGGTACTTAAATATTTAAGTGGATCTATGAAATCATTTGTAAGCTAGGGTTAAATCACGAATAATTTTGTTTTAGACTCTACTTTTTGATGGAGAGGATAAGAATTTGAAGATAAGTACTTGCATAAGAAGCAGAGTTAATGCAAGAACTTTGGAGAAAAGAGACTTTCTTCTCACTTTCTGCTTTGAGAAAGGACACATGTGAATGTAGGCCTTCTATAAGAAGATCTATAGAGAAAGAGAAGAGACAATGGGAAAACAGACGTGTAGAGGAACTGGCATTTCAATATGTTTCTGATTTCCAGCTTGCCTCTCAAGAGAATTCCCTTCTAGGGAATTTTCCCTTGGATGAGATTAAGGGATTCTCAATTAAGCTGAGTTTGCTTCTAGTGGAAGAGTTTATTCATTCTGAGTTTTGCATATTCTAATCTATATAATTTCCCTAATTTCTGTCTTCTGTTTGGATAAGTGGGTTTAGTTATTATTCACTATTTATGATAGTTTTTTGTGTAACTAGTATTTGTTGGGAAGGGGTGGGGTGAGTCTTCAGGTATAAATGGCAATCCTTCCTCTTTAAGGGATTACAACCAGGAAAGCATCTTGAAGTTAAGTAAGAAATAATTTCCCATAAACTAGCAATATTAAGGGAGGTGAGGTTAGACAGATATAATTTTAATTTAGTACCCTTTTCTCTGAGAACAGAGTGGTCAGTCTAGTGACTTATCACTTCTAAACTGTAATAAAACTTTTCCTTGGAGAAGTATGGATGAGATTTCAGAGACATCTGTTTACATCCTATAACCATATTTAAGATAACCCATGTAGACATAGATAATTTACATAAGTAACACACACACTTTACACATTGATATATATGCGCTTTTCTTTCTTTTTTAAAATTAATTTTATAATTGTAACTTTTTTTTGACAGTACATATGCATAGGTGATTTTTTTTTTTTAACAACATTATCCCTTGTACTCCCTTCTGTTCTGAGTTTTTCCCCTCCTTCCCTCCATCCCCTCCTCTAGATGACAGGCATTCCCATACATATTAAATATCTTATAGTATATCGTAGGTACAATATATATGTGCAGAACCGAATTTTGTTGTTGTTGAAAAGGAAGAATTATATTCGGAAGGTAAAAATAATCTGGGAAGAAAAACAAATTAAAAAAATGCTCACAGTTTACACTCATTTCCCAGTGTTCCTTTTCTGGGTGTAGCTAATTCTGTCCATCATTAATCAATTGGAATTGGATTAGCTCTTCTCTATGTTGAAGATATCCACTTCCATCAGAATACATCCTCATACAGTATCATTGTTGAAGTGTATAATGATCTCCTAGTTCTGCTAGTTTCACTCAGCATCAGTTGATATAAGTCTCTCCAAGCCTCTCTGTATTCCTCTTGTTGGTTATTTCTTACAGAACAATAATATTCCATAACATTCATATACCATAATTTATCCAACCATTATCCAATTGATGGACATCCATTCATTTTCCAGTTTCTAGCCACTACAAAAAGGACTGCCATAAACATTTTGACACATACAGGTTCCCTTCCTTTCTTTAGTATTTTCTTGGGATATAAGCCCAGTAGTAGCACCGCTGGGTCAAAGGGTATGCACATTTTGATAACTTTTTGGGCATAATTCCAGATTGCTCTCCAGAATGGTTGGATTCTTTCACCAACAATGCATCAGTCTCCCAGTTTCTCCACATCCCCTCCAACATTCTTCACTATCTTTTCCTGTCATCTTAGCTAAACTGAGAGGTGTGTAGTGGTATCTCAGAGTTGTCTTAATTTGCATTTCTTTGATCAATAGTGATTTGGAACACTCTTTCATATGAGTGGAAATAGTTTTAATTTCATTATCTGAAAATTGTCTGTTTATATCCTTTGACCCTTTATCAATTGGAGAATGGCTTGATTTCTTATAAATTAAGGTCAATTCTCTGTATATTTTGGAGATGAGGCCTTTATCAGAATCTTTAACTGTAAAAATGTTTTCCCAATTTGTTACTTCCCCTCTAATCTTGTTTGCATTAGTTTTGTTTGTGCAAAAACTTTTTAATTTGATATAATCAAAATTTTCTATTTTGTGATCAATAATGATCTCTAGTTCTCCTTTGGACACAAATTCCTTTCTCCTCCACAAGTCTGAGAGGTAAACTATCCCATGTTCCTCTAATTAATTTATGATCTCATTCTTTATGCCTAAATCTTGGACCCATTTTGATCTTATCTTAGTATGTGGTGTTAAATGTGGGTCCATGCCTAGTTTCTGCCATACTAATTTCCAGTTTTCCCAGCACTTTTTGTCAAATAATGAATTCTTATCCCAAAAGTTGGGATGTTTGGGTTTGTCAAACACTAGATTGCTAATTTTATTCATTATCTTGTCCTGTGAAGCTAACCTATTCCACTGATCAACTAGTCTATTTCTTAGCCAATACCAAATGGTTTTGGTGACTGTTGCTTTATAATATAGTTCTAGATCAGGTACAGCTAGACCACCTTCATTTAATTTTTTTTTCATTACTTCCCTCGAAATTCTCGACCTTTTGTTGTTCCATATGAATTCTGTTGTTATTTTTTCTAGGTCATTAAAATAGGTTCTTGAGAGTCTGATTGGTATAGCACTAAATAAATAGATTAGTTTAGGGAGTATTGTCATCTTAATTATATTCGCTCGGTCTATCTAAGAGCACTAAATGTCTTTCCAATTTAAATCTGAATTTATTTTTGTGGCAAGTGTTTTGTAATTTTGCTCATATAATTCCTGACTTTCCTTTGGTAGATATATTCCCAAATATTTTATACTATCGACCGTTATTTTGAATGGAATTTCTCTTTGTATCTCTTGCTCTTGGATTGTGTTGGTAATGTATAAAAATGCTGAGGATTTATGTGGATTTATTTTGTATCCTGCAACTTTGCTAAAGTTCTGAATTATTTCTAATAGCTTTTTAGCAGAGTCTTTGGGGTTCTCTAAGTATCCCATCATGTCATCTGCAAAGATTGATAGTTTGATTTCCTCATTTCCTACTCTAATTCCTTGAATCTATTTCTTGACTCTTGTTGCCAAGGCTAGCGTTTCTAGTACTATATTGAATAGTAATGGTGATAGTGGGCAGCCTTGTTTCACTCCTGATCTTACAGGGAAAGGTTCCAGTTTATCACCATTACATATGATGTTTACTGACTGTTTTAAATATATGCTCCTTATTATTTTAAGGAATAGTCCATTTATTCCTATACTCTCAAGCGTTTTTAGTAGGAATGGATGTTGGATTTTATCAAATGCTTTTTCTGCATCTATTGAGATGATCATATGGTTTTTATTAATTTGATTATTAATATGGTCAATTATACTAATAGTTTTCCTAATATTAAACCAGCCCTGCATTCCTGGTATAAATCCCACTTGGTCATAGTGTATTATCCTGGGGATGATTTTCTGAAGTCTATTTGCTAATATCTTATTTAAGATTTTAGCATCAATATTCATTAAGGAGATTGGTCTATAGTTTTCTTTCTCAGTTTTCAATCTACCAGGTTTAGGTATCAGTACCATGTCTGTGTCATAAAAGGTATTTGGTAGGACTCTTTCAATCCGTATTTTTTCAAATAGTTTATATAGCATTGGAGTTAGTTGTTCTTTAAATGTTTGGTAAATCCATCTGGTCCTGGGGATTTTTTCTTAGGGAGTTGGTTAATAGCTTGTTCTATTTCTTTTTCTGAGATGGGACTATTTAGACTACTTACTTCTTCCTCTGTTAATCGGGGCAAGCTATATTTTTGAAGGTATTCTTCCATTTCATTTAAGTTATCGAATTTATTGGCATAAAGTTGAGCAAAGTAGCTCCTAACTATTGTTCTAATTTCCTCTTCATTAGTGGTGAGTTCTCCCTTTTAATTTTCAAGATTAACAATTTGCTTTTTCTCTTTCCTTTTTAAAATCAGATTTACTAAGGGTTTGTCTATTTTGTTGGGTTTTTTTTCATAGAACCAACTCTTAGTTTTATTAATTAATTCAATAGTTTTTTTACTTTCAATTTTATTAATCTCACCTTTTATTTTTAGAATTCAAGTTTCTTGTTTGTCTGGGAGTTTTTAATTTGTTCCTTTTCTAGCAATTTTAGTTGTAAGCCCAATTTGTTGAACCTCTCTTTCTTTCTTTTATGCAAGTAGGCCTCTAGAGATATAAAACCTCCCCTTATTACTGCTTTGGCTGTATCCCACACATTTTGGTATGATGTCTCATTATTGTCATTTTTTTGGGTGAAGTTATTAAGTATGTCTATAATTTGCTGTTTTACCCAATCATTCTTTAGTATAAGATTATTTAGTTTCTAATTATTTTTTGGTCTATTTTCCCCTGGCTTTTTATTAAATGTAATTTTAATTGCATTGTGGTCTGAAAAGGATGCATTTACTATTTCTGCCTTACTGCATTTGATTTTGAGGTTTTTATGTCCTAGTATATGATCAATTTTTGTATAGGTTCCATGAACTGCTGAGAAGAAAGTATACTCCTTTCTGTCTCCATTTATCTTTTTCTAGTATTCTATTTACCTCTTTGAGTTCTTTCTTATTTATTTTGTGGTTTGATTTATCTAATTCTGAGAGTGCAAGGTTGAGATCTCCCACTATTATAGTTTTGCTGTCTATTTCTTTTTGCAGATCTCTTAATTTCTCTTTTAAGAATTTAGATGCTGTTCCACTTGGTGCATATTTGTTTAATATTGATACTGCTTCATTATCTATGCTACCCTTTAGCAGGATATAATGCCCTTCCTTATCTCTTTTAATTAGATCAATTTTTGTTTTTGCTTGATCTGAGATGAGGATGGCTACTCCTGCTTTTTTGGCTTCACCTGAAGCATAGTAGATTCTGCTTCACCCTTTTACTTTTAGTTTGAATGTTTCAAACTCTGTTTCAAGTGTGTTTCCTGTAAACAACATATGATAAGATTCTGACTTTTAATCCAGTCTGCTAACTGCTTCCTCTTTATGAGGGAGTTTACCCCATTCACATTTATGGTTAGAATGACTAATTCTATATTGCTTGCCATCCTGTTGACCCCTGCTTATGCCTTTCTCCTTTCCTTCCCTCTTACCCCCTACCCAGTATTAAACTTGTGAACACCAATAGCTTTTCACAGCCCTCCCTTTTTAGTATCCCTCCCTCACCTTAAGGTTCCTCTTCCTATTTTACTTTCTCACAATTTCTGTATTGCCTTCCCCTTAGCTTACTCCTTCCCTCTTACTTTTCAATGAAGTGGAAGAAGTTTCACCGTAAATCGAATATGTCTGTTAAAACACACTATGTTCATCTCCCTCCTTTCTTTCTCTTAGATATAATAGGTTACCTTTGCCTCTTCATGAGATGTAGTACCACCATTTACCCCTTTTTATGATATAATTTCCTTTCCACCTCTAGTTTCTAGGACAAATTTTACATGTGTTCTTTAAATATCTTTATGACAGAAATGTAGTTCTCAAGATTTCTTTTTACCTTTTTAGAAATCTCTTGAGTTCTGTATTTGAAGATCAACATTTTGTGTAGGTCTGGTTTTTTCATCAAGAATAGATGGAATTCATTTATTTCGTTAAATGTCCATCTTCTTCCCAGGAAAACGATGCTCAATTTTGCTGGGTAAGTTATTCTTGGCTGCATACCAAGTTCCTTAGCCTTTGGGAATATCGTGTTCCAAGCCCTTCGTTGTTTTAATGTAGATGCTGCTAGATCCTGGGTTATCCTTATTGTGGCTCCTCCATATCTGAATTGCTTTTTTCTAGAAGATTCCAGTATTTTTTCCTTCATCTGATGATTCTTGAACTTGGCCAATATATTTCTTGGCGTTTTGATTTTTGGGTCCCTTTCAGTAGGTGATTGATGAATTTTTTCAATGTTTATTTTACCCTCTGTTTCCAAAATGTCTGGGCAGTTCTCTTGATAATTTTCTGGAAAATAGTGTCCAGGCTTTTTTTTCCCTCACATTTTTCAGGGAGTATATGCACTTTTCAAAGATGCAAATCACAAGCCATCTATGCTTGGCCATCCTTTGCTACTCAAATAGATCTAAGATGTCACTGAGGTGGATGCATTTTTTAATGATACAGAACCCAGTCCAGACTTGCTTGCTTGTCCTGTGCTATACTTGCCTATGTCCATTTAAAATTCATCACAAATAGTCTACCCAACTCAAAGGGAGTTATTCTTACTTTGTCCTTAAATCTCAAAAATCCTATGCAGCTCATGATCCATCCATTGTTTAACCCTCATTTTGGTCACATAGTCATCTTTTTTTTTTTTTGATTGTACATTTCTTTTTAAAGCCATTTCTTCTGGTTCTTTGCTTCATTTCTTTGTTTGTAATGTTTTGTAGCTTATGTGCTTCTCTATTGCTTTTCCAATTAATAGACCTTTTTTCATAAAGAAGTATGGGATCATTAAAGGAACTTTGAAATTTTACAAAAGAACTCTAACCCATTTTCTTCTTTTTAAATTTTGAGTCCAACTTATCCATTTCTAGTGTGTCCAAGATGTGTATATTTACATTTAAATCTATATAATGAAAACCTATTTATTTAGATACTGAGGACAAGCTTTATAAGTTGTTTATATAACTTCATTTAATAATCCAGATGAGACATTTTGCATTCATTTGGCTTTTCCTTTGTAGATGGTTAGGTAAAACTCTTGCTCATGCATATGCTCTAGAAAACTCTCAAATGTTCCATGAAACATCACCTGAAATCTCATCTTTATGCATATTGACCCAGTTTTTGATACTTAACAGCTTCACAACTCCCTCAGTTGCCTCTTCTCTCTGATTGGAGGATAAGCAACAGATGCCTCAAAAATTCTTCCTTTAGAAAGATCCAAGACATGGTACTGATACCTAAACTAGGTAGGTTGAAAACAGAAAAAATTATAGAACAATTGCCCTAATGAATATTGATGCTAAAATCTTAAATAAGATATTAGCAAAAACACTACAGAAAATCATCCCCAGGATAATACACCATGATCAAGTAGGATTTATACCAGGAATGCAGGGCTGGTTCAATATTAGGAAAACTATTAGTATAATTGTCCATATTAATAACCAAATGAACAAAAACCATATGAATATCTTAATAGATGCAGAAAAAGCATTTGATAAAATCCAACATCCATTCCTATTAAAAAATACTTGAGAGTATAAGAATAAATGAACATTTCCTTAAAATAATCAGTAGCATCTATTTAAAACCAGTAAGCATCATATGTAATGGTGATAAACTGGAACCTTTCCCTGTAAGATCAGGAGTGAAACAAGGCTGCCCACTATCTCCATTACTATTAAAAATGCTAGCTTTGGCAATAAGAGTTAGAAAGAGATTAAAGGAATTACAGTAAGTAATGAGGAAACCAAATTATCATTCTTTGCTGATGATATGATGGTATACTTAGAGAACCCCAGAGATTCTGCTAAAAAGCTATTAGAAATAATTCAGAACTTTAGCAAAGTTGCAGGACACAAAATAAACCCACATAAGTCATAAGCATTCTTATATATCACTAACAAAATGCAACAGTTAAAGTTACAAAAAGAAATTCCATTTAAAGTAACTACTGATAGTATAAAATATTTAGGAATCTATCTGCCAAGGGAAAATCAGAAATTATATGAGCAAAACTACAAAACACTTTTCACACAAATTCAGTCTGCTCTAACCAATTGGAAAAATATTAAATGCTATTGGATAAGGCGAGCAAATATAATAAAGATGACAATACTACCTAAACTAATCTATTTATTTAGCACTATTCCAATCAGACTCCCAAAAATTATTTTAATGACCTAGAAAAAATAACAAAGTTCATATGAAAAAAACAAAAGGCCAAGAATTTCAAGAGAATTAATGAAAAAAATCAAATGAAGATGGCCTAGATCTAAAATTATATTATAAAGCATTAGTTACCCAAACTATTTGGCATTGGCTAAGAAATAGACTAGTTGATCAGTGGAATAGGTTGGGTTCAAAGGAAAAAAAACAGTCAATAACTTTAATAATATCGTGTTTGACAAACCCAAAGACCCCAGCTTTTGGGATAAGAACTCAATATTTGACAAAAATTGCTGGGAAAATTGGAAATTAGTATGGCAGAAACTAGGCACTGACCCACACTTAACATCATACACTAAGATAAAGTCAAAATGGGTTCATGACTTAGGCATAAAGAATGAGGTTATAGATAAAAATTAGAGGAACATAGGATAGTTTACCTCTCAGACCTGTGGAGAAGGAAATAATTTATGAACAAAGAAGAACTAGAGATCATTATTGATCACAAAATAGAAAATTTTGATTATATCAAATTGAAAAGTTTTTGTACAAACAAAACTAATGCAAATAAGATTAGAAGGGAAGCAATAAACTGGGAAAACATTTTTACAGTCAAAGGTTCTGATAAAGGCCTAATTTCCAAAATATATAGAGAATTGACTCTAATTTATAAGAAATCAAGCTATTCTCAATTGATAAAGTCAAAGGATATGAACAGGCTATGCTCAGATGAAGAAATTGAAACTATTTCTAAGCCATATGAAAAGATGCTCCAAGTCATTATTAATTAGAGAAATGCAAATTAAGAAAACTCTGAGATACCACTATATACTTGCCAGATTGTCTAGAATGACAGGGAAAGATAATGAACAATGTTGGAGGGGATGTGGGAAAACAGGGACACTGATACATTGTTGGTGGTATTGTGAATACATCCAGCCATTCTGGAGAGCAATTTGGAACTATGCTCAAAAAGTTATCAAACTTCACATACCCTTTGACCCAGCAGTGTTGCTACTGGGTTTGTATCCCAAAGAGATCTTAAAGAAGAGAAAGAGACCTGTATGTGCAAGAATGTTTGTGGCCGCTCTCTTTGTGGTGGCCAGAAACTGGAAACTGAGTGGATGCTCATCAATTGGAGAATGGCTGAACAAATTGTGGTATATGAATATTAAGGATTATTATTGTTCTGTAAGAAATGACCAACAGGATGATTTCAGAAAGGCCTGGAGAGACTTACATGAACTGATGCTGAATGAAATGAGCAGGACCAAGAGATCATTATATACTTCAACAACAATACTATATGATGATCAATGATGAGATGAACCAAATCAATTCCAATAGAGCAGTAATGAACTGAACCAGCTACGCCTAGGGAAAGAACTCTGGGAGATGACTATGAACCAGTACATAGAATTCCCGATCCCTCTATTGTTGTTTGCCTGCATTTTTTATTTCCTTCACAGGCTAGTTGTACACTATTTCAAAGTCCTATTCTTTTTATACAGCAAAATAATTGTTTGGACATATATACATATATTGTATTTAATTTATACTTTAACATATTTAACATGTATTGGTCAACCTGCCATCTGGGGGAGGGGGGTGGGGGGAAAGAGAGGAAAACATTGGAACAAAATGTTTGGCAATTGTCAATGCTGTAAAATTACTCATGCATATATCTTGTAAATAAAAAGCTATAATAAAAAATGAAAGAATTTTCTGGTAACTCTCCATTTTTATTAGGACTTAGTTTCAACTTGACAAACCCTCATATTCTGGGTGTTCTCCATTCCCTCATTAGATTACAAGCTCCTCGAGAGTATAGACTCTTTCTTTTTGTTATTTGTATTCCCAGTGCTTGGCAAATAGCATATGCCTTAAAAACAAGCAGAGGAGATTATCATTGATGCTAGAGACAATTGTGAGCCCTTAGAGTTTATTGAATAGGGGAGTGTCATGGTCAGATCTGTACTTAAGGGAAATTGCTATGGCAACTGTGTAGGGGATAGATTGCAGAGAGAAGAGATTAAATGCAGAAGGAGGTAGACCTGGCAAGATTTGGCGTCTGATTGGATATGAAGATAATAGAGAGTGAGGAGATGAAATTAATGCAGGGATTATGAGCTGGCAAACTGGCAGCATGGTCATGCTTTCAATAGAAATTGAGAGGTTTAAAAGAGTAGCAAATTTTGGGGAAAAGCTCATGATTTCTGTTTTGGGCATATTGAGTTTGAGATGTCCCTACAGCTTTTTCTACAACAATCCTGTGAGGTGACTAGTGCAAATGTGATTGCCTTCTTTTTTCAGTTGGAAAAACTCCCCCCAAAACAACAGATGCTCAGTCAGAGAAGTTAAGAATTTAATGTAAAAATTTAAGAATTTAGTTAAGTGACATATAAGCTAATCATTATGTAGTTCATGGTCTAAAACTCAAGTGCCTCCAACCATCTTTCTGTGGAAAGATGTGTACTACATTACACATGTGTAATTATACATACATGAAATAACAGATGCACAACTCTAAGGAAGCCTCTGAGAAACACTGAACCAATGTCATACAGAATACATACAAAAGGACCAAGGTACTCAAAAGTAAAGGACAGATTATTGTGAGATGGGGAGAACTTTATGGGAGAAATGAGCCTTGGGTGAAAGCCAAATTTGATTTGAATTTGATCTAAAAGTCCATAGTCATTGTAGATTCTTAGGCACAAGGGAATGAATACTGGAAGTAATATTTTAAGGGAAACTACTGCCTGTATGGCCATGGGTTAACTTATTCTCTCTCTAGGCTTCATTTGTAAAATGAAGGAGTTGGGCTAGATGTGTTCTCTAAAGTTCATTTCTGCTCTAAACCCAAAGATCCATGCACTCTTTAATCTGCCAGAAGAGATGGTGTAGAGATGAAAAGGGATGGCAGGAAAGGTAGGGAGAATTGGAAGAAAAGAGATTGGCAGTTAGGTCAACTGGGACCATTTAAGTGGAACCTGACACAGTCCATAGGATCACAAATTTAAAGCAGGGGAAGAGATCCCTAGAAGTCTTATTATCCAATCTTTTATTTCTCAGATGAGGAAATTGAGGTCCAGAGGCCTGTGTGAGATCCCACAATACTATGAGCAGTTAGGATTCAATTTTGGGTGCCCTAAGTTGTACCACTGTACCACACATATAATTAAAGATTTCTGTTAATAAAACACCTAGTCCATTGTAAAAGCTAACAAACCATTTGAAATGTGATAATTATTTGGCTGCTATAGTGAGTAGTTTTAAGGTTATAGGCTGAGGGTCAGTTTAATTTGAATTGGGGGACTCACAGTCATTCATCTCACTGTGTGGTGAAAAAAATTATCTGATGTTTGATTTAGGAATAGAATACAGTGGTTTAATGTGTGTGGATGGTTGTTGAAAGAAATGTTGGAAGGGCAGTTTGGTAGAAACATCAAGTTTTTCAATAGGGCCTTCATATGCTATGGATTATGCCCAGTGGCAGGTGCCCTGGTCTTAGAAGAAAAAACACCAAGCAGTTCATAATTACTACATAATTCAATCTGAAGTTTTTGCTTTATTATAACTCCCCTGTGAAATTAGTATTCTCTTCACTTGTCTCCTTGATTCCTGACAGTGAGAAGTCCAGCATTAAAGGGCCTGATTGAATCATACCACCTGGGCTTGGTTTTGTTTACACTTCATTAAAACTTTTCATAAATCAAGAATCTGACAGGCCACTGGTGTGGAATTTTCAAATCACATAATTGTATTTTCTTTTTCCCCCCTCTGATTTTCCCCCTTGCCTCATCATTTTTCTTTCATGCTTAATTTTAATAGCTAGGAAAGCCTTCTGGACAACTGTAGGCATAGGAAAAAGCAACACAACTTCTGTAGTTATCAACTATATATTTCTAGAGTCCCAATCCCTTTACATTTACTTTACTGAACTTATTTTAATTGTGTCAGAATTTATTTAGCATTTATATTTACAAGACATGATAGATGTTGAGGACACAAAGATAAAAATTATTATTGCCTTCAGAGAGCTTATATTCCGGTGGGTTTACAACATGTAATCAGATAAGGAAATGCAAGAAGAATTAGAGAGCATCAGCGTCTAGAAGGATCAGAAAAAAGAATGGACAACTGATCTAAGTCTTGAAGGAAGTTAGGAATTCTAAGATATTGCTGGGAGGAAAGAGTTCATTCCAAGAAGGAATGATAATTCAGTCATGCTTTTGTTAAGTATCTGATGTGCCAGGCACTTTGCTAAGTAATGGGGACATAGGACAACCTCTGTCCTCTCCCCAAGAACCCCACATTCTTAGCTCCTAAGTTGCTCACAGTCTAATTAGGAGGACAATATGTGAAAACTAAGTACAAATAGAATTTAGAATATTTAGAATAATTAGAGGGAAGGCATTGGCATCAGGCAGATTGGGAAAAAGCTTCTTGCAAAAAGTGAGATTTTTGTTAGGACCTGAAAGAAACCAATGAAGCCAGTGGGCGGAGATGAGGAGGAAGAGAATTTCAGGCTCAGAGTACAGATAATCAAAATGCAGATATTCAGGGAGTGGGAAGTCTTCAATTGCATGTATAGTACAGTGTATTTAAAGTTAGGGGGCCTAGGATTGAATCCTAGCTCTGCTCCATAGGTCTGTGGGATCTCAGACAGTCCTCTGGACTTCAATTTTCTCATCTGAGAAATAAAGGTATTGGATAAAGTAGCTTCTAAGGCTCTACTCCCCAGCTTTAAACTTGAGGGAGATCAGGAATATGTGAAAGAGAATAAGATGGAAGTCTCTTGGTAAGGTAGAAAGGGTCTTGGATATGAAAAGCTTTAAAAGCCCCAAAGAAGATTTTATATTCTATCCTGGAAGTGATAGGGAGCCACTAGAGTTTACTGACAAGGGATGAGGGTGATGCTGTTGGTCTTGTACTTTAAGAGAATCAGCTTGATGGCAGAACAAGGGATAGACTGGAGGGAAGGGAAGCTTGAGGCAGGGAAGATGACCAAGTATGAGACGATGAAGACTTGCACAGGAAGGTAGCAGGAGCAAAAGAGAGAAGGCCATATACATGAGAGATGTTTTGATGATAGAATCAAGAGGATTTGGCAACTGATTGGATGTTGGGGATTAAGAGAGAATGAGGAGTGGAAGATGTCACCTAGATTGTGAGCCTGGGTGATTGAGATGATGGTGATTCTGTAGCAATAAGGGAGTTAGGGAGAGAAGAGAAAAATGAAATGGCAAGTATAGGAACACTGAGTGGTCAAGTTTGGCTGAAGTACAGAAAGGTAGGGGGAGTCATGAGAAATGCATGCACAAGTAGGCTCAAGTCAAATCACGAAGAACTAAATGTCAGCCTGAGGAGTTTGTATCGACAAAAATGGTTTGGAAGATTAGAATTTGAATCCTGATTTGGACATTTAGCAGCTGCTAATTCTGGGCAAAACATTTCTATGTCTCATCTATAAAATGGGGTTTATTTATTTACTTATTTTTATTAAAGCTTTTTATTTACAAAACATATGCATGGGTAATTTTTCTTTCTTTCTCTTTTTTAAAAATAGTTTTTATTTACCAGAAATATGCATGGGTAATTTTACAACATTGACAATTGCCAAACCCTTTGTTCCAATTTTCCCCCTCCTTTCGCCCCCCCTCTCCTCTGCAGATGGCAGGTCGACCAATACATGTTAAATATGTTAGAGTAGAAATTAAATACAATATATGTATACATGACAAAACAGTTGTTTTGCTGTAAAAAAGAATCAGACTTTGAAATAGTGTACATTTAGCCTGTGAAGGAAATCCAAAATGCAGGTGGACAAAATTAGAGGGATTGGGAATTCTATGTAGTGGTTTATAATCATCTCCCAGAGTTGTTTTGCTGGGTGTAGCTGGCTCAGTCCATCACTGCTCTATTGGAACTGATTTAGTTCATCTCATTGTTGCAAAGGGCCACGCCCATCAGAATTGATCATCATACAGTATTGTTGTTGAAGTATATAATGATCTCCTGGTCCTGCTCATTTCACTCAGCATCAGTTCACGTAAGTCTCTCTGGGACTTTCTGAAATCATCCTGTTGGTCATTTCTTACAGAACAATAATATTCCATAATATTCATATACCACAATTTATTCAGCCATTCTCCAATTGATGGGCATCTACTCAGTTTCCAGCATCTGGCCACTACAAAGAGAGCGGCCACAAACATTCTTGCACATACAGGTCCCTTTCCCTTCTTTAAGATCTCTTTGGGATACAAACCCAGTAGCAACACTGCTGGGTGAAAGGGTATGCGAAGTTTGATAACTTTTTGAGCATAGTTCCAAATTGCTCTCCAGAATGGCTGGATGTATTCACAGTTCCACCAATAATGTATCAGTGTCCCTGTTTTCTGCATGGGTAACTTTTCAACACTGAACCTTGCAAAACCTAAGGAGGGACAAACTGGCTCAGGTTGGGAACAAAGAAGATTAAAGCCTCTATGTTCATTAATAGTGGAATCAGTCCTACTAGTACTTGCTGCATTTCAAATCTTAGTGAGATGGGGAGAACAAGTCTTAAAAAAATAAACAAAAGATATGTAGAATCAAAATTTACACGACTTTTTCAGCTGATTGGATGTGGGAAGAGAGGGAAAAGAAAGAGTCGAGGATGACTTCAAGATTGTAAACCTGGAGGAATGAATAACAAAACTTTTATTTTCTTTATGTAGCAAGGCCAAACGAAGTGAGAATATTGGAATAATAACGAATGAAATTTTTATCCTGAGTCTTGGATCAGAGTCAGAGATTTATTAGAGTCCCACATAATCCATCCTCAAAACAATTAGAGATTGTAGCCTAGTACTCTATTTACTAATTTTGATACTTTACTTTAAAAGATACTATAAAAAGATACTTTAAAAGATCTCTAATTTCAGAAGTGAAGGCAGTCCCTCCACTTATGTACAATTCAACCCTTCTATAGTTTCTTGAGTTCTGTGGCCAAAATAATTTGTCCTGTGATGATCAGACTTCTCAAGAAGATCATTTCTGTATTTATTTAGGTTTATTCTTGGGAGACAGATATAGAATTTGTTTTTAGGTTTATATAGAACACCTTCCATAGCTTGGTAAGAACTACCATAAATCATACTCTGGAAGGATATGTCTTTGGCACTATTGTCCATGTGCTCCTCTTGGATATGCTTTTCTCTTTTGGATTCCATAATATTGCTTTTTCCTGATTCTCCTCTGACTTTTCTAACTTCTCAATATTTTGGCAATTCATTCCCATTATCTGACCTTTGAGTATGGGTTTCCTCAAAGATTCTTTCTCAGGCCCTCTAGTCTTTTTCTTTTTCTTGGTCACCTCTTCTGCTTCCATGGGTTAAATCATCATCTCTATGGGAATGACTCCCAATTCTCTTCCCTAAAGTGTAGTCCGACATCTCTTATTTACTATGATCTCACTAAGAAACTCAAACTCAATATTTCCCAAACTGAACTCATTGTCTTCTTCCCTCCTCTCAGTTTCCCTGTCTGCTAAGATGGAACTATGCTTCTAGGTTCCCAGGATCAAAACTTCTGAATTATCTTTGATTTTTTTTTCTCTTTCCCTTATCTTCCAAATCCAATTCACGATTGATTTGTGTCACTTCATCCTCTCCTCTTCATTGATAGTGACACCGCTATAGTTTACCTTTCACTTGGAACATTTTCATAGCAGGCTAAATGGTTGCTCTGTCGTTTTTTCCTTTTATCTCCAAACCTTTTTTCACACAGGCACTGAAATTTTCTTCCTAAGAAACAAGTCTCAGAGCTTTACTTCCTAGTTGAAAAACCTTTAGTTGATTTCTTGTTTTTAACAAAAAATACAAATATATTGGGTATGGAACGAAAGGAACTCTACATTCTATTTCTATCCTATTTTTTGAGGCAATATACTGTCCAAATACTACTGGAGCAAAGGTTACCTGCCAACAACTTCCTATATTAACTGGGAAAGATATTTCAACTTTTTGTGACTTAGTTTCCTTTTCTGTGACATGAAGACATAGTACTAAATAATCTCTCAGGTCCATTCCAACTCTAACCCTTTATGTGTAGGAAGAGAGTGATGTTTTATATTGGTCAGAATTGTATTGTTATCTAAACTTTTATGTGTTTAGGATTGATTGCTTCTGAAGACATTAATTGTATTCTCTTTTTCAATAGTTCATATAGAATCTAGCTTATAGAATTAGAGAATTTTTAAGCTTGAAGGGATCCTTGAGGTGATCTAGCAAGATGACTTGACTTTATAAATGATGATACTAAGGTCCAGAGAGATTAAATGATTTTTTAAAGCTCTCATGAATTCACTTGTTAACTTGAAAGGAGGTCTCCAATGGAGTGCCCAGGGATTTGTATATTAGTTGCTGTTTAGTAGTTTCAGGCATGAACAACTCTTCATGACTTCATTAGGAGTTTTTTTGGCAAAGATATTCAGATAATTTGTCATTGATATCATTTTATTAATGAAGAATTGAGGCAAACAGGGTGAGTGACATGTCCAGGGTCATACAGCTAGTATCTGAGACCCAATTTAAACTTAGAAAGATGAGTCTTCCTAATTTCAGGCCTGGCACTCTAAACCACTGTGTCACTTAATTGCCCTCAGTACTTGGCTATTTGGAATTTTTATTTTTAATCAGTTTTTTTACATACTGTAAAACTGGGAAAGATACTAATGTATTGGATGACAGAGTCACTATCTAAAAAGATCTTGACAGACTAGAAAGTTGGGCTTAATCAATTCAAGAAATCGACTTTACAATTACAAGATAGGGGAATCATTATTAGTTAGCAGTGTATTTGAAAAAGATCTGGAGATTTTAGTATATTGTAAACTCAGTGTGAATCAACAATGTGACTTGAGCAGCCACAAAAAATAAAGTGATCTTGGATTCCATTAGGAGGTATAGCTTTCAGCAATCAGGAAGCATTAGTTTTAATCTATGCCCTGCTAAGACTACATCTAGAATGTTGTGTTTAGTTCTGGGAAAGTATTTTATGAAGGAAATTTATTAGCTGAAGACCCATCCTGAAGAAGGCAACCAGAATGTTGAAAGGCCTTATTAAAACCATATCATATGAGAATCACTTGAAGAAGTTGGGAGCATTTAATATGTAGTTGAATCATAAAAGTAACTCTATAGCCAAATATTTGAAGGACTGTCCATTGGGAGAGGAATTAAACTTACTTTATTTGGTCTCAGAGAACAACTGAATGAAAGCTAAAAAGATGAAAACTTAAGCTTAACATTACCAAGGAAAAACATCCCAGCAATTAGAAATATCTGAAAGTGGAATGGGCTGCTTCAGGAGGTAGTGGTTTCCTTCTCACTGGAGATCTCAAGCAAAGGTTGGACAACTGATTTTTTAATATCTTATAGTGAGTTTTTTTTTAGGATTATGGGTTAGAATAGATGATCACTGAGAACACTCTGAACTCTGGAATTCTGTGATTCCACAAATGAACATTTGTGTGAAAATAAATTTCCAAATATAAACATCCAGTCATAATCTCTCTCCTGAGAGACAATTCTGGAGTATTGGATACCGCCTATATACCTCCTATGGATCCTCATAGGCATTCATATTTAACATAAACAAAATAGAACTTTTTAAAAAAATAAATCCACTCATTTTCTAAACTTCCACATTTTCTGTTAAGGATGTTACTCTTCCCATCTCCCAGATTCATAATATAAAAATTATCCCAACTTGTTTGCTTCCTCTGTTGTCAATTGAAACTCTACAAGAAATTTTCCATCTATCTCCTTGCATATTCACTAGCCTAAGCTTTCACTGGGTCATCATCAGTTCTTAACCAAACTTTGAGAATATATTTCTACTTAGTCTCTTTGCATCCATTCTTTCTTCGCTCATTTTTCTTCTCATTTCCACCTACTAGCTTCCCTGAATTCTTTGACTTCTCCACTAAAATTCCATCTTCCAAAAGAAGATGAAAGGCTTATGCACTCACCTCAGTTAATTATTTTCTATTTATTCTATATATAACTAAATCTCTCTCTCTCTCTCTCTCTCTCTCTCTCTCTCTCTCTCTCTCTCTCTCTCTCTCTCTCTCATACACACACACACACACACACACACACACACATATTTGTCTGCTTGTTGTTTGCCTTATGTGAAATCCTTGAGAGCAGGGACTCTGTTTTGGCTCTTTTTGTATCCTTAGTGTTTTGCACAGTACTTGGCACTTAATAAATGGTTATTGACTGACTGACTCTCCAATCCATTCCCATATTACTTTGATGATGTTGAGATTTTATGACCTTATGGGAATTCTTTCATCCGATACAGATCAGATTGAAACCTATCTATTTATCCTATGTTTTCTTTTGTTCATGTCTTCCCATAAATTCTTCACAATGGCTTCCTCCAATGTTCTCAGGGATTTTCTTTAGCTCACCTGACACTTCATGGACATAGATGAAGTATGTGGAATGCCTATCACTCATCTTCTGCTCTTGCTATCTTGCTGATCCATTTTTTTCCCTTTCCTCACTCAAACACTTTTCAGATGATATGATGCATGTGCTTCTCTAGTATAGTATTTACATTGTAATGTTTTGTAGTCTGTTCACATGTATCATTTATCTCCCCTTTACCCTTTCAGTGACTTTTAATTTTAATTCTTAGAATTGGCATTTTCTGATTCACAGCCACGCAGCATCTTCTGGAGCATCATCTTGGAGAATATTGTGGCTGGGAAGATGTGCCACAGAGTTGTCAATATAATGTCTTAAAGCATAAACTTAACCATGGCACTCAACACTTTTCTCAAGAATCTTCAGTTGTTATTTGGAAAAATAGGAGAAGAAGGAGTCCTACCAAATTCCTTTTATGTCACAGATATAGTGCTGATATCTAAACTAAGGAGTACCACAATAGAGTATAAAAATAATAGACTAACTTCCCTAGTGAATACTGATGCAAAAATCTTAAATAAAATATTAATGAAGATATTTAGCAACTTATCTTCAGGATAATACACTGTGACCAAGAAGGATTTATACTATGTATGCAGAAAAATTGCATTTGATGCAGAAAAAGCATTTGACAAAATACAACACCTATTCCTATTAAAAACACTAGAGAGCAGAGGAATAAAAAGAGTTTTCCTTAAAATAAGTAAGCATCTAACTAAAATATAAGTAATTATGTAACAGGGAGAAACTGGAAGTATTCTCAATAAGTTCAGAGGTGAAACAAAGTTGCTCATTATCATCACTACTATTCAACATTCTTCTAGAAATGTTAGCTCTAGCAATAAGAGAAGAAAAAGAAATTGAAGAAATCAGTGTAAGTAATGAGGAAACAAAATTGCTTCTCTTTGCAGATGATATGATAGTAAGAGAATTCTAGAGAATCAGGTAAAAAAAACTACTACAAACAATAAACAATTTTAGCAAATTTGTGGAATATAAAATAAATCCACCTAAATGACTGGCATTTTTATATGTTATTAATGAAATCCAGCAGCAAGAGATAGAAAGAGAACTCCCATTTAAAATAATTGTAGAATACTTGGGAGTCTACTTGCCAAGATAAAGCTAGGTAATGAACACAATTACAAAACACTTTTCATACAAATAAAGTTAAGAACAAAACAGTTGGAAGAATATCAAGTGCTCATGGGTAGACTGAGCTAATATAATAAAATGGCAATTCTACCTAAATTAACCTACTTATTCAGTGCCATACCAACCAACTGCCAACAAATTATAGAGTTAGGAAAAAAAATAATAAATTTTATCTGGAAGAACAAAAGATCAAGAATTCCAAGGGAATTAATGGAAAAAATGCAAAGGAACGTGGCCTAGCTGTACCAGACCTAAAATTACGTAATAAAATGGTAGTCTTCAAAATCATTTGCTACTAAGAAATAAAGTAGTGGATCAGTGGAATAGGTTAGGTTCACAAGACACAATAGTCAATGACTATTGTGATCTGGTGTTTCATAAATCCAAAGACTCCAGCTTCTGTAATAAGAACTGACTACCTGACAAAAATTGCTGGGAAAACTGAAAAATAGTATGGCAGAAATTAGGTATTAACTAACATCTAACACCCCATATCAAGATAAGTTTGAAATGGGTTAGTAGTTTAGACATAAAAGGTGGTACCATAAGCAAATTAAGAGAAGAAGGAATAGTTTGCATATCATATCTGTAAAGAAGGAAGGGATTTCTTCAATTTCTTTTTCTTTTCTTATTGCTAGAGCTAACATTTCTAGAAGAATGTTGAATAGTAGTGATGATAATGAGCAACTTTGTTTCACCCCTGAACTTATTGGGAATACTTCCAGTTTATCCCTGTTACATAATTACTTATATTTTAGTTAGATGCTTACTTATTTTAAGGAAAACTCTTTTTATTCCTCTGCTCTCTAGTGTTTTTAATAGGAACACTACAGAACATTGTAAAATGCAAAATAAATAGTTTTAATTGCATTAAATTAAAATGTTTTTGCACAAACAAAACCAATGCATCCAAAATTAGAGAGGAAACAGAAATCTGGGGGAAATGTTTGCATCCAGTGTTTTTGATAAAGTCATTTCTAAAACTTATAGAGAAATGACTCAAATTTATAAGAATGCAATCCATTCCCTAACTGACAAATAGTCAAAAGATATGAACAGATTTTCTTCAGACAATAAAATTAAAAACATTTCTAGTCATGTGAAAAAATGCTCTAAATAGCTAGTTATTTGAGAAATACAAATTAAAACAACCTTGTGATACCATTTAATACCTCTCAGATTGGCTAAAATGACAGGAAAAGATAATGATAGATATTGGAGGAGAAGAGAGAAAACTGAAAACTAAAGTGTTGTTGGTGGAATTGTGAATTGATCCAACCATTCTGGAAAACAATTTGGACTCTGCCCAAAGAACTATCAAATAGTGTATATCCTCTGATCTAGCAGTGCCTCTACTGAGTATGTATCCCAAAGAGATAATAAAAAGGGAAAAGGACCTACATGTGCAAAAATGTGGGTTTGTGACACAAACTGGACAGACCTTTGTGACAGACATTTTTGTAATGGCAAGGAACTGGAAATTGAATGGATATCCATCAATTGAGAAATGGCTGAATAAGTTTTGTATATGAATGTAATAGAATATTATTGTTCTGTAAGAAATTATGGGTAGACTGATTTCATAAAAGCTAGAAAGAGTTATATGAACTGATGCTAAGTGAAGTGAGTAGAACCAAGAGAATATTGTACACAGCAACAAGATTATGTGATGATCAACTGTGATGGACTTGGCTCTTTTCAATAATAAGGTGATTCAAGGCAATTTTAATAGACTTGGGATGGAAAGCACCATCCATATCCAGAGAAAGGACTACGAAGACTGAATGTGAATCAAAGCATAGTATTTTCACTTCTTTTTGCTTGTTGTTTGTTTGCTTGTTTTTATTTCTCTTTCATTTTTTGATCTGATTTTTCTTGTGTATTATGATGAATATAGAAATATGTTTAGAAGAACTGTGCATTTTTAATCTGTATTGGATTTCTTTCTGTCTATGAGAGGGAGTAGGGGAAAGAAAGGGAGAGAATTTTGGAACATGAGATTTTGCAAAGATAAATGTTGAAAACTATTTTAACATGTATTTGGAAAAATAGAAGTTATTAAAAATAAAAAGTAAAACAAGAATCTTCAGTTGCTCCCTATTGCTGTTAGGATAAAACACAAACTTCTCAGTTTGGTTTTTCTGGAGCTAGATTCTGGAACAATCTGGCTGAGGAATTTAAGCCAATCTTTCTAGAGCTATTTTATATCATTCCCTTTAATCCCTTTACTGATCTACTTTCTCTTTGTACTTAATATTCCACTTCTACTCTTTGCCTTGCACATATAATGTTGTATCCTTATAATGTGAGCCCCTCATCACTCAATTTCCCAAGACCCTTAATTTCTTTCATGGTTCAGTTCAAATGCTAAAATTTTCTTGATTCCTCAGAATCAAGTGGCCCATCTTCCCAACCTCCCTTTACTCCTCAACTAATATCTTTCTCTCTCTCTGTCTCTGTCTCTATCTCTCTCTGTTTCTGTGTCTCTGTCTTTGTTTCTGTCTCTCTCTGTCTCTGCGTGTCTTTGTTTCTGTCTCTCTCTGTGTCTGTGTCTGTCTGTCTGTCTATCTCTCTCTCTCTCTCTCATAGCTATTCAAGGTTTGTACAACATGGTAACAGTTCTCTGAAGATAGGAATTGTTTTTTGTTTAGTCCTTATATCTTTAGCACCCTGAATAGCATCTTGCACATGGTGGGCACTTCATCAATGTCTGTTGCTTTTTACCCCAAGTATGCATATATTCTAAGAGTCAGAACTAAATCTAGAAAAGTCTGTTGTTTATGTATTCCTATTCATTTTCCACTATAGCATTCTGACTCTTTACTTACCTGCTTATGCAATTGGATGTTCCATAGACATTTTATGTGGCACATATATGAAATATCCAATTTATTAGGGTTCTTTCATGTCACTTAGTAAACTGTTAAAATGAAATATACCTGAAATATATCTGATTTATTAGGGTTCTTTCATGTCATTTGATAAACCGAAAGACCTTGAATAAGAATTTTAGGCTGTGAATTCCAAGACTAGCTCCAGCTGTTACTATCAAAACTGGGTTAGAAATAAAGATGTTTTTCAAGTAGAAAAGATTAGGCATACACTATACAGAAACAAATGAATAAACAGCAAGTTCTCATAAACCCAAAGATTTTTTATATTGGAGCAAGAACTCAATATTTAACAAAAACTTCTAGGAAAGTGGGAATATAGTCTAGAAGAAACTAGGCATAGGCCAACTTCTCACATTTATACTATGATAAGCTCAAAATGGATGGATGAATGTTAGTTATTTTCTTTATCCCAGTGCATTAGTTTTCTTAGCTCAACAGTGTTAACTGTTATAAGCATCACCCTATCAAAATAACTGGGAAGGACCTTCCCATGCTTGCCTCAAAGCACATAATTTCTTACCTTCTCTCAGTTGCAAAGGAAGAGAATAATTTGGCAGAAGGCCTCTTGGAACACTGAATAATGAGACTAAACATCATTGGAGAAAACTTAACTCTATTTCAAAGCAAATAAACATTTTTTTCTTAGACCATAGCAAAGCCCTCTGTAAAGGAATTGTTATGTTATAATCTTTTAAGTGTGTTTTATACATAATTTGGCAGATCAAAATAAAGAAGGAAAAGGAATATATATATATATATATACATATATATATACATATATATATATGTAATTATCTTCTTTGGGCAACATTATTATCCACTCTAAGAGATGGAAGATTAATTTTAGCTACCTCTTGTGATAATTTATAAGAAGTTTTCAGTTGAAGATTCAGTCCTGCCATGAAAGAGTAAGTGAGAACTGGACCTCACTGTGCAGTTTATCTCCATAATGAGCACTTCAGAGAATATCAGCCCAATCCTAGGGTTGGGGAGATGGAAGGGACTTACAGAAATCAGTGTGAGGACATACAAATAGCACAGTGACAATTTTCTTTGTATAATCCCTACTGGTTTTCTTTGGGCTAGATTCCATGTCAGATTCTTTATTATAGCATCAAAAACTAATACTAATACTAGTGATAAATGTCTTTCATTTACATAGTATTTTTTTTTAACCAGGAAGTTCACCTATATGCTGCCTGAGTTGAGGGTAGTCTGACTTTGGAAGGAAAAACAGCTATGTGGTTGTTTTAAAATGGAATGGTAAATCAGAATCAGAGATATCTATCTAGTGAAAAGAAGAAATGAGGGAGACTTAGTTGGGATTATTTGATGTTTAGAAACTATTTCTTTTGATTTCCTTCCCTACAATCTTTCTGTGTTTTAAAAAATGAAAGCTTTTCTTTCGGTAATTGATAAATCATTTTCTTCATATAGCCACATTCTTCCTATATCTGAGACCTATTGAAGACCTCAGCTTAAAAAGTCCAGGTTCCCCATTTGTCCAGATCTATATCTGGTCACTGGACCCAAATAACTGGAGGGGAAAGTGAGGTAGGTGACCTCCCTCACTTAAATCCAGTTCATTCAATTCACTTTCATGTCATGTCATTATCTCTCTGATGTCATGGATCTAGAACAAAGGACAAACAAGAACAAAAAACATGGAGGGAGAGGGGAATTAAAGAAAGGAAGATTGAAAATGAGTATGGGGAAGCTGGAGGAGAAGCAGTTAGATACCCTGGAGACTTCAAGGAGCCTAGGTCCAGACAGTCCCACTGACTGCACTTTGAGGATTCTCCTCCAGTTGGGAATATATCTACACAGCTCAAGGGAAGGATCTCTCAGTCAGACAAGTGGGAATTTAGTTTCTGTTGTAGGTGGAATGGAGTCACGTAAAATTAATACTTGTAGCAGTATCTGGGACGAGTTGTCTTCTTCCTTGTATTTCTTTCTGGATCTCAGGGACTTTAGAAGAAATCTTAGTATTCACCTCATTTTGCAGGTGAAAAAAACTGAGGGTCATTGGTTCTGACTGGCCCATGGTCATCCAGCTAGTAAGTGGTAGAACTCTGTCTGGAACCAGGATCCCTTTTTCTTCACATTCTTGTGCCCTTTATATTGTACCGTCCTGCCTCCCTTTTACCTATCTATAGTATATGAGAAAACTGATTTATCAGAATTCTCTGCTGTCACCTTAGAAAATTCAATCAGCAATGGAATAGAAATACTAGGCTGTTTATTCTAAGCCTTGCTCTGAGATCACTCTTTTGTGTGATATTGACTGAGTTATTTAACATCTTAAGGGCATTAATTTCCTCTGCTCAATAGCCTCTCCTGACTCCTAGTGCAGCATCCTTCCTAAACTACCCACCCTTCCATTTAATACCTGCTTCTCACCTAGTATTAAGAGGAATAAAAGAAAAGTGAGAAGGCATTAAAAATCTGACCTTGAATCAGACAGCCTGGGGTCAAATCAGTCATAAGTAAGGATGATAATGTATTTATCAAGCACCTACTGTGCACCAGGCAGTGGATACAAAGGAAAAAATAACTAAATAGTTCCTGCCCTCAAGCAGTATTCATTTTATTTGAGAGAAACAACATATATAACAATAAATAAATACAAAACATATGCAAAATAATTTTTGGACAAAAAACTTCAGTGGTTGTGGGGGGTAGGGTACAGATAGCCTTGCTGTAGGATGTAATATCTGAATCTTGAAGAAAGTTAGGGATTCTATGAGGTAAAAGTAAAGGAGTCCATTCCAGGATCCAGGGAACAGCCTGTAGAGATGTCACACATTGTGGTTCAGCTGGAATGCAGAGTACACAAAAATGCAAAGAGGGGATTTTGTATTTTATATCAGAGGTAAGAGGGAGCCATTGGAACTTATGAGTCACTGAAGCAGCTTGGTGGTACATTGGATGAAAGTCTGGACTTGGAGTCAGGAAGACCTGAACACAACTTGGACCTCAGATACTAACTTGGAGGTCCCAAATGGAGAGGTCTCTCTCTTTGAATAGTTCCTCAACTGTAAAGTGAAAATAATTGCTTCTCTACTAAGGCTACTGTGAGAATCAAATGAGACAATATCTGTAAAATGCTTAGCACAGTGCCTGGACAGTAATAAGCATGACCTAAATAAATACTAATTCCCTTCTCTCTTTCCTTTCTTGAGCAGAGGAGCATCATGATTTGTACAAGGCTTTGAGACTAAAAGTTTGGAGTTATTTGGAGGAAGAGAGATCAGTTAGGAAACTAATGCAATAATCCAAGGGAGATGTGTAAAAGGTAATTGAAAGATGGTGGCTATGTGAGTGGAGAGATGGGGTAGATAGAATAGATATTGTGGAGGTAGAAGCAACAAGACTTGATAACTGATTCCATATGTGGAGAGAGGGAAAAGGAAGAGTGAAGGATAATTCTGAGATTTTCAAATCTACAATATAAAGATAATGGTAACTTTAACAGAAAAAGGGAAGTTAAGAAGAAAACAAAGTTTGCCGGGAAAGATAATCCATGCACCTAGGTGATGGAACGTGGATGATGATTTTGCCAAAGAATGGGCAGGCAAATATGAGGGAAACAAGGGGAATATAAAGACATAAAAGCTCAGGGAGGATAGTCTCAGTTAAAAATATGGCCAACAATGAGAAATGCTACTAAGAGGTCAAAGAGGAAGATTGAGAAAGGGTCACCACACTGGACATTTAAAGGTTTATTGGTGGCTGTGTAGAACTGTTTCTGAAACTGTTTTCACTCATGACTCTGTTTTGCTTGAGAGATTTTTTATGTGACCTTAGGTATATAGGTATATAAAATAAGTATAGAAACCAAACATTTACTGATAAAAATCATAATTTCATGATCCTACATTCAGTTAAATTACCTCATATGGAGTTGTGAAACAGTTTAGGAAGCTGAGGTTTAGACGATAGTTTCATTCAAATATGAAATCAGAAGTCAGATTTGCAAGAGGTTGAGAAGTAAATGGAAGATAAGAAAGGAAAGTTGACAAATATAGCCAATTATTTAAGTTTTTTGCTATGAAAGGGAGAGAAATAGAAGATGATAATGAAGGGAAGGTAGGATCAAGTGAAAATTTTTCTCCATTCTATTACTCTAATCTTCACTGTAGGAAAAAAAGAAAAAAGAAAACCCCTGTAACAAATAAGTACAATCAAGCAAATAAAAATTTCATATCAGCAATTTGCCAAATGTGCATCTCATTCTATATGTAGTCTATCATTTCTCTGTTAGAAGATAGGTAGCATATTTCATTATTCATCCTCTGGAGTCATGATTGATTATTGAGTTAATGAGAATTCTTAATACTTTCAAAGATGTTTGTCTTCATAAAGTTGTTGTTAATGCATAAATTGCTCTCTTGGTTCTGCTTAGTTCACGCTGCATCAGTTCATGTAAATCTTGCCTTGTTTCTTATATAATGAAAATATTCCATATTATAATTTATTCATCCAGTCCCCAATTGATGAGGACCCCTTTAGTTTCCATTTCTTTGCTAAACACAAAAGAACTGTTATAAATATTTTTGTACATATAAGTACTTTTGCTTTTTATTTGATCTTTTTTTTGGATAAAGACTTAGTATTTTTGTAACATTGGGTTAAAGGGTATACATAATTTAGTAACCTTTGGGCCATCATTTCAAATTGTTTTCCACAGTGTCTTGACCAATTATGTCTTCATGAACAGTGAATCAATATGTCTTTTTTTTTGCCCTACAATCTTCCAAATTTGCAATTTTCTTTTTGGTCAACTTTGTGAATCTGATAGACATGAGGTAGAATCTCAGGATTGATTTAATTTGTAATTCTCTATTAGTGACTTGGAGTATTTCTTCCACATGGCTATCAAACAGATTTTCTTTCCACAGAATAACACTATATTTTACTGTTCTGCATCATAGGATTATAAGAGATAGTTTCAATCATCATCAGTAATGATTGACTCTCAGGGCTGGATTAGATCCACTTTTACTCTCACATTGAGGGAAAACAGGAGTAGTAGGTGACTCTAGGTCAGTAATGAATGTCTCTTTTCCTATGTTCAGATTTCTTCTAGAGTCAGTTATCTTTCTTACTGCAAAAGGTTGTGAGCTTCTTACTATGTAGATATTTCTTTTCACTCCAATATTGGTAATAGTTATTAAGTACTTACTATAAGTCAGACACTGTGCTAAGTGTTCCAAATATATATACAGGCAGAGTGTCTCTGCCTTTAAGAAGTTTGTATTCTAATGGGTGAAGCTGAATAAGAGAAGACAGAGGTAACTAGCATTTAGGGCATGGTGATTTAGATTGAACATTGTTGAGAAAGGAAGATATTGGCTGTCCTAGGTGTCTCTCTTAAATGGAGAATCTGGGAAGAATCTTCCATTCAGAGGGTTGGGCATCAGGGGCAAAGAGTACTTCCAAGATATAAACTACAAGGCTAAAGTGAACTTTCAGGATGAAGGGTTCTGGGGTTAAATAGAATAGTTTGGACTATAGCCTCGTAATGGAAGAAAGGAAATTAAGGAGAGTGTAAATCTTAGAGCTTTTGTTAAAGTAGTTTGATTAAAATGTATTTTGACTCTCTGATAAGCCATTAAAAAAGAGAAATGAGGTTAGCGTGGCAGGACTTGTTTGTAATGAACCTGTGTTGCATTCCAGTGATAACCTAGTGAGGGACTCACTATAGCTTCTCGTCTTTTGATTTTCTTGACATTGCCTTGGAGGCGATGCCTACTGTGGTCATTGTTATTACACATGCACAAAACATCTATATCTATATCTATATCTATACATACACATATAAATTTACTTGTACAAGGTGGCACTGTCAATAGAGTATGGAGTCTGAGGTAAGGAAAACCTGAATTTACATATGGCCCCAAACACTTGCTAGCTTTATGATCTTAGAAAAGTCACACAATCTTTGTCTCAAACTTCTCTTATATAAATGGGGACAATAATAACACCTACCATCTAAGGCTGTTGGAAAGATAGAATTCCTAATTGTAGGATGCTTAGCTCATAGTAGACACTTAGTAAAATAAATATTTCTTTCTTTCTTCTTTTTCTCCTCTTCCTCTTCTTCAGCTACTTCAAATCATGTACCTATATCAAGTTTACATGATGCCAGATAGGAAATTAAGGACATTTTATAATAAAATTAGATTGATTATAATATATTGCATGTGAAATAATCTAAGAGAGATAACAGTTTAATGGAAAGAGTATCAGAGATTGAAGTTAGGTGTCCTATACTTGAATACTACTTCCAATAATAGCTTGCATTTAAATAGTGCTTTCATATTTTGCAAATATTATTTCATTTGATTCTCAAAACAACCATGTAGAAATAGGTGTTATTATTACTTGCATTTTATAAATGAGGAGCCTAAGGATGAGGAAGAGGAAATTATTTGCCCAGATCACAAAGCTAGTAAAGGGTCATTATTTGAATTCATTTTCCTGACTACAAGTGCAGCACTCTATCCATGGCACTACTTAGCTGTTTGTTTATAATATTAACATTGTCACTTAGTATATGTTACATCTTGAAAAAGTCATATGAATGCTTTGTTTTTCAGTTTCTCATTTGTAAAATAATGTGATTAAGTTGAATGACCTTGAAGATCCTTTTTTTAATGATTTTATAAGTAAGATAATAATGAAAGCAGGTTTTCTGTAAATTAAACTGGTAAACCAGATTGCTTTCTGAACTGGAAAAATATAGCCCTCTTTTTCCTCATCTTCCAAATTCTGGGCAAAATGATTATATTTTTTGTTAAAATTATTCTTTTCCTCCACTCTATAACTTATAAGATTTTATTTCATGTGTGGGAGGATCTTGTCACGTTGACAAAATCATTATATAACTAAACAATGGCGATCCATATTGCTGTAAATATGGAGGGGGTGATTTCATGAAAGGCCCAACAATCTTCATTGCTTTGTTGCATTTGCAGAGATTTTCAAGGTGATTTAGTGTGGATTGATTTGCCGTTTATTCTGCAGTCATTGTTTGTAATGTGCTTTGCTAGCTTATGTACCCTGAACCTTAATTGTTCTAAATTAAACTATGGGGACTAGACAACACACATTTCAATCAGAATGACAAAATATTGCACCAAATTCCATGGGGATATATCATCTCGTGCTATCTATGCCTTAGCTGTTTGTATGCATAAGGGGAGAAGGAAAAGGATTACATGGGAGGAAATTCTGCCATAATTTAATTTGCTCTTTTTCATTTATTGACAAAATAAGACCAAGTTTACTTATTCTGGGTTTCCCATATTTACAAATCTGACTGATTAATGAGAATTATGATTACTTAAAGTATATTAAATATAAACTGGCTGTATCTTTAGGCATATATGGATAAACAAATATAACACTGACCTGATTCATATTCGGTAAGTTTATGATATTTGGTTTTCTAAAAGAAGATAGAATCAGGCAACCAACTCTAGGAAGAATTACCCTGGCCTTATTCCCTAAAAAAGTTAAGTCCACTAGAAGTGTAAACACTGAACTTGCTACTGGCCATCCAACACTCTTCTTCCAAATTCTTATCTTTTATATTTCTTTTCTAAGAGACCTGAAAGAGAAGATGGATAGCCACATCATAGGGTTGTTGTAAATTCTTACATATATATATGTATATATATCAGTGAGTAGATTAGACTAATAGTACCAAACTCAAATAAAAATAGAAGCTACTAACTAATGCATAAGGATCCCTGTGGCTGCATATTGCCTCATCTTAAAAATGGTCATGTTATTTATGTTCGATTGTATTTTTATTAATTTTATTAAATATTTTCCAATTACAATATACTTTTGTTTTGGTCCTTCTAGGGAGTATTGCAGGCTGCATGTGGATGAAGTATGAATCAGATAGTCTCTTGGGTTCTTCTCCTAACTCCAAAATTCTATAGGTTAACAAGAACAACCTTTGGTAAAAGAGCCCCTCTAGATTAAACTTCTTAAACTATGGATTGTGACCACATATCGGTCACATAACTGAATGTGAGGTTTGCAAAATTATTATTTATCATCAGTTTGATTTATTTATCTATTTATAAAGCTATATTCTCAGGGTTACATAAAAATTTCTTGGGTAAAAAAGGGTTGCAAATGGAAAAAATTTAAGAAGTCCTGCTGTAGATCAACATTAATTTATATTTGTATCATGCCAAGGGTTTCCACAGTTCTTGACTCACAGCCACCGAATACTGTAGAGAGAACAAATTTTATTATTCTATTCTTCCAGATGAGAGTCAAAAATTTGTCTGACTTGACAAATGTCATATAGATAGTAAATAGCAATGACAGGGTTGAACCCGCTTTTCCTGATGCTTTATCTATCACACTGTGCTGTTTTTTAAAGATGCAAAGAATTTCATGGACCTCTCCAAATATATAAATACTGCATGGTACTTCTTGGGATAGTGTGTTTTTGTTTTTTAAACAATTATTTTCATTTTAAAAAGTTTTAATATTGATGACTTTTGTTTTTAGATCACAAAAATTTATGAATATGCCCCTATCCCTAAATGAGCCACTGATAACAATGTCTGAGTATCAGTTAATCAAAGTCAGCCAATGATATAACTTTCTTCGATAGTATATGAAATGTTCTGTACTCCAATACAGTTCTACACATTTCCAATGAAAGAAAGAAGATACAAAAGAAGATACATTTTCTCAGTCATTCTCCAAAGTCAGGTTTGAATATTACAATTAATACTTAATTTTGTTTTATTCTTTTGGTTTCTGTTGAAGTAGTCATTATACATATTTATCCTCATTTACTCCAGATCAGTTCATACAAATTTTTTTGTATTATTCTTAAATGATTAATATTTGTTATTTTTTATTGTGTAGTAAAACTCCATTTTCTCTTATTCCTTGACTTGCTGATTCTTCCTCTGGAAGCAGAGAACCTAGGTTCAAATTCTGCCTTCGATGTTTGTCACATCACTTAAACTACTGGATCTCAGTTTCTTCATTTGCAAAAATGGAAAAAGTTGGACTGGTTGACATTTGAATTCCCTTCTAATTCTGGATCTTTGATATTATAACCTAACAATTATTTTAACTAGTTCCTATTTGCTGGGATTATACTGAGTTTTGCTGGGTGGGTGACTCTTGGTTGTAATCCCAGATCCTTTGCTTTCTGGAATATGACATGCCAAGCCACTAAAGAAACAACTTGGCATAGTCATCATTATTCCCTGACTTTGTCATTCTTACTCCTCTTATTAGTTTACTTATGTTTTCCATTCCCTCCTGTACATGCTTTATGTGTCAATGTCTTTCCTAGAATTTAGTATCTAGAATTGAACACAATACAATACACAATGAGATCTGACCAGAGCAGACTACAGTGAAATTACTATCTTTTTCATTATATACATTTGATGTTTGCCATATCACTTAAACTGTTTTTTTTAATGCGAAGGTTACATTTTTAAATTTATCAACTCACAGTGTTATCTAATATTGAATCTGCAGTGCGTGAAATCTTCAAATCTTTTTTTTTTTTCTGAATTGTTGTCTAACAACACCTTTCCATCCTGTATTTGTATAATTGACTTTTTGAGCCTAAGTGTAAGGTTTTATACTTGTTCCAATTAAGTACTAATTTCTTAAATTTATCTCAGTACCCTAGATCATTAGTATAAAACTTAAGAAAATGGGGGTTGTATGTCGAATTAGAATTACATGAAATATTTAACATATATTGGACTACCTTCCTTCTAGGGGAGAGGGTGGGGAGGAGGGAAAAAGTTGGAACAGAAAGGTTTGCAAGGGTCAGTGTTGAAAAATTATCCATGCATATGTTTTGAAAATAAAAAAGCTATAAAAATAATAAAAAAGAATTATATGAAAAAATTAATGTTATCTATGTTGTTTTTTAAAAAGCCACATAAGGGGGTGAGCAACAAATCTGACACTTCTGTGCTCAGCTGTTGGATCTATTCTCTGTCACATAATGTATTAGCTACCCCTTCCAGCTTTTTAATATTTGAAAATTTGACAAGAATGGCATTTATTAGCTATTAGTAAATTATTATAAATTATTAGTAAAAATGTTAAGAGCACAGATTCCAGGATAGATCCCTGGGACATTCCCATAGAGACCTCATATTAAATTCACATTAATTTTTAAATAATTATTTGTTGATTTAACTAATTTAATTGATTTTAAATTTACATAACTGTATTGACATTTAAACCACATGTAGTGGTCTTGATTGGTGCCTTCTTTATGATCAAATGGTTCAATATACCATCACATGGTTATCTGATGTGGTGATTGGTTTGTTTTGCCATTCAATTTCTTTTTAAATGTTAAAAACCCTCAAATCAGCTAATCACATTAATATTAAATAACATGATTTAAAAATAATAAGTCTTTTATTTTTCAAAATACATGCAAGGATAGTTTTCAGCATTCACTCTTGCAAAATCTTGAAAACAATATAATTTTAAAAGGAAACATTTTAAGGCTTAGTATGCTCACAATTGAACAAAAGTTAAAAAAATAAATGTATTGAGTATAATTTGGCATCTTTATCATGAATCCTTGATTTTCTGGTACTCACCCTTCCAATTCTTTTGTTTCTATTGTTTTCCAATCATATCTTATCTTTTGAGACAGATTGTTTCTATGTTTACCTTTAAAATTATTCATTACAGCCTCTTATACTTACTAGATATGTGATCCTGGGCAAGTCAGTTAATCTGGATTGCCACAAAAAAGCTTTTTATTCACTGTGTATTTATGATTCCTGTCACAGTGAGAATTCCCTTGGACACTTTTGTTTTTCTACCAAAATACAGTCATTTAGTTATTATCCTTCTTTTTCTTTTTCTCATGCCTTTGCTCACACTTTCCTCTTTGCCTGTATTATTGTTATTATTATTATCTCCAGCTGTTAAAATATCTCTTTGCCTTCTAGACCCAGTTCAGGTACTGGCTTCTCCATGAAACCTTCCCTGTTACCCGTAGTTGAATCTTATCTCTTCTTCCTTAAATTTTTCATAATACGACCTGAATTTTCTTTGCTTTTTTTTTTTTTTTTTTTGCAGAGGCAATTCGAGTTAAATGACTTGCCTAGATCCCACAGCCAGGAAAGTATTAAATGTCTGAGACCAGATTTGAACTCAGTCCTCCTGACTTCAGGGCTGGTGCTCTATCCATTTTACCACCAAGCTGCCCCATTTTCTTTGTATTTTTATGTGTTACATTATCTTTCCCCTTTTTAAAATTCCTTGAGAGTAGAATCTGTTTGATGCTTACTTTGTGTGTGGCCCTGGCCAAGGCCTTATCCTATTTGGACCTCAGTTTCCTCAGCTATAAAATGAGAGGGTCGGACTAGATCATCCCTGTTATCTCTTTCTACCATAGTTTTATGAGCCAGTATCTGACCAGCCCCCAGTGCATAGCTGGTTTGTACATACTAAATATTTGCTGTTGAATTGAATCGTCAAGCCTTTTTCTATGCTTTGCATAATCATTTGTCTTTCCAAAGCCAGAAACCTTGGTTTCTTTCTCTTACCTATTTGATTTACTTTAGAAACCCCCTGGGTTTTCACTTAGCTCCATTGTTCCCTGTCCTTCTCTTGGGGTCTCTCTTGTGGCTGTAATAGTGTTTCCTTTCTCATTTCCCCTTGGACAGGGAATGGGGAAGATTGGCAAAACAGTTAAGTAGCCTATGCTTTAGATAGTATACCAAACAACTCACACAAATATCTAAGCTAGATTATACTCTTCTTGGCGTCCCTCTTTCCTAACTGCTCCATGTGTAAACAATCCCTTATTCCCACCCTCTAAAAACACAAAGATTGGCCACCAGAAGAAAATATTTTAGAGAATTAAAAGACATAATCACTATAAGAAATTAAAATGGCTTCATAATTGAGGGTCACTGCTATTCCCCTTGATACTCAACCTATTTTCCTCTCCAGTCTATGAATTTCATTCAATGTGTTGGGCTAATGTAAGGGATTTGAGATCCATTGTGGCAAATTTAAGATAATTCTGTGCTGACTGGACCCAAAGAGTGCTGGGAATTGAATGAAGGCCTTTTGTGTGAATTCTGCTAAAGCCCCAGTCCCAGATGGCTTTTTCTCTGGCTTCTTATCTGCTTTGCCTCAGAGGACTGGCAAACAAAAGGCGGTGGATTTAAGCTGCATTTTGAGAGTCTGGTTAGACTTAAGGAAGAACTTGGGGGCTATAAGGCTTCTGAGGGCTATTGAAAAATATTATGGAATCTCCATCCCTGTGTAGATCTTTAAAAATAAGAGTGTTGAGCCATTATCCTTTTCTGTTATGTTTCAGATATCCATTTATTTGTTGTTGGTTTTTTTCATTTAAATGTGCTCTACAGCACAATTCGCTTTACTTTTCTCATCTGTGGAATGGTGGTTGTGATAAGATAGGATGTGGAGGAAGAAGAGAAGTTCTACTCTTAGATTTCTGGGGTACCTTCTATCTTCAAAATTATGTCATTTTAATTGAGATTGTAATATTTTATAAAACATAAACCATCTCTTTTGTTTCATGTCTATTTCATATAGTGCCATCGACCTATACATCCTTAATAAATACTCTTGTATAAATTTGCAGTTAAGCATCGTGGACCATGCCGCTGTAACTTAAAACTAGGGGAGGCTGAGGCTGAGGGGTCACTTGAATTCAGGAATTTTCAGATGCAGTGTTGCTAATCTGGTGTCTACACTGTTAGGTATAGCTATATGTTATATATGTTTGTGAACATTTAGGAATAGGGGCAAGGGGAGGAGGTGCACTAGGGTGTCTCAGGATGGACAGAATGGCCCACATTGAAAGAGAAGATCAAAGCTGCTGTGCTGACTAGCAGTGGGCATTGCATGTCTAGAGAAAGCTGGACCAGGAGATATAGCCTCAAAAAATTGCAGACTTTCAAGTTTTAATACTATAAATATTCAAAATGACTCTTGTGAACTAGACCCTGGGAAAAATAAATAATTTGGGTAAGATCTGGTTCCTGCCATCATGGGTATTATAAACACACAGAGTATGTACATATGTATGAATATAGATATTATACACATATATCCAAACCTCTAATTTAATTGGCCTAAAGAGTTTTCAGTGAAGAAATTCCCTCCTGGAAATGCAGCAAGGTAGATCACTATAATGCACAACAATACATAGAAGAACTCTGGGATCTTTATCTTAAATAAAATTTATTTCTGCAAAATTTTCTCTCCTATGAATGCAATGAACTATTTTTGTCCATATTTCTCTGTTTAAACTAGTAAGTCAATGATACCTGAGTAAGTTTTGAATCTCAATAAGAGTCTAGCTTCTCTCACTTGAATTTACCATAATGACAAGATGTATAATGTATGTTTTCATGTTTATTGACCCTAGCAAATAGTACCTCAGCTGCTGGAATAAATCCTTCACTGACATGACTATTTGTTTGAATTAGTAAATTAGGGATTACTAGAACTAACATAGATTTATCCAGATGACATTTTGAATAAGCTTGGAGACTGTTGTGCTTTTCTCAGTTAATTTGACAGTAAATAGGGTTTTTGTTAATGAAAATATTATGTATTGTTATAATTGTAATGGAAATTGAAATTAAAAAAACTTCCTCTACTCTAAGCATAGATAAATTGTATTCACATTGTGAGACTGGTATCCTGGATAAAAAAAAATTAAGAGGGTTTATAAGGAACACTTTTTTATTCCCCTAGTTAATATTATCTGACCCACATACAGTCTATCAGGTGAAAAGTAGGTTCTTCCTTATGAGCATATGTTTTAATATATTTCTATACTGCAGCATGGAAGAATGAAGTATTTCTTGAAAGAATAGAAATATTTAAATGAGAAAGTAGAACAAGAATCTAGAGAGGCTATGTTAGGATGTTGAAGAATGGAAGAATGTAGAACAAAGAAAAAAGTGGAAAAGGATCACAGAAATGTTAGAGCTTTGTTATAGATATGAGTTCTTCCTATAATAAGATAGAGATGAATCCTCTGAGAGAAGAAGCATCTTTTCATGTTCCAAGGAAAAGAGATGAAGATCTCTAGGTGTTTCCATGAGAGAAGCCATCCAATATTGGTCAAAGAAAAAAGGGATGCGTCACGATGATTAGTGCCTTACTACTGAAGAGTACTAAGATTTTGACCCCATATATACTCATACCCAAACAATGGGAAGATCTATTGTCTTTTTTGAGAAATGAGAGAAAAGCTCCTAAGACTTATGAAATATGATGACCACTGTCAACTACTTGTGAATTATGTGGGGACTAATGAGAGAGTCAGAAGAAAGAAAGATTTGCAATCATGAGCAAGAGATTGAAATCCTTGGTGAAGCGTGTGCTGGTAAATGTTTAACAATAGGCTTTTCTGAAAAAATGTCCCTTTGACACACTGTTAAATTTACTATACATTATTAACATTATATTCATTAAGTTTTAAAATCTAGAAAATCAATAAAACAATAACTTAAACCCATATTTCTAATGATTGCTAATTTCTGACATGCAAATACATTGAAAATTTAACAATTGGCTCTCCTGGAGTGGGTATGAGCTAGCTTGAGAACGTTTGGTTACTTTGATTAAAAAAATGGAAAGGAAAAAAAAAACAAATCACCAGCATCAAAAATAAAAAGGATGAACTTACTATCAATGAAAAAGAAATTAAACCAATAATTAGGAGGTATTTTGCTCAAGTGTATGGCAGCAAATCTGACAATCTAACCGAAATGATGAATATTTACAAAAATATAAATTGTCCAATTAACAGAAGGGAAAATAAAATGTTTAGTCACATTTTAGAAAAAGAAATTGAACAAGCATTAATGAACTCCCTTAAAAAATCTCCAGGGCCAGATATATTCATAAGTGAATTCTATCAAATATTTAAACAACAATTAATTCCAACATTATGTAAACTATTTTGAAAAATAGAAAAATAAGTAGTCCTGTCAAATTCCTCTATGGCAGAAATATGTTATTGATATCTAAACCAGTAAGAGCCAAAACAGAAAAAGAAAATTACAGACCTATCATCCTAATGAATATCACTACAAAACTTTATTTATTTATTTATTTTTATTAAAGTTTTTTATTTACAGAACATATACATGGATAATTTTTCCAACATTGACCCTTGCAAAACCTTTTGTTCCAAATTTTCACTTCTTCTCCCTACCCCCTCCTCTAGCTGTTAGGTAGTCCAATACATGTTAAATATGTTAAAATGCATATTAAATCCAATATATGTATACATATTTATACAGTTATCTTGCTGCACAAGAAAAATCAGATCAACATTATACACTTCAACAATACTATAAGAAGATCAGTTCTGATGGAAGTGGCTATCTTT
Source organism: Sminthopsis crassicaudata (assembly GCF_048593235.1). Lineage (NCBI taxonomy): Eukaryota > Metazoa > Chordata > Mammalia > Dasyuromorphia > Dasyuridae > Sminthopsis > Sminthopsis crassicaudata. The sequence goes on from NC_133618.1 coordinate 524,601,670, forward strand.
GACAATGAGAGGATCCAATTCAGTTCCAATTGATTAGTGATGAACAGAACCAGCTACACCCACTGAAAGAACACTGGGAAATGAGTGTGGACTGCTTGTATTTTTGTTTTTCTTCCCAGTTTATTTTTACCTTTCTAAATCCGATTTTTCTTGTGCAACAAGAGAACTGTATAAATATGTACACACATATATTGTATTTAAGATATACTTTAACATGCTTAACATGTATGAGATTGCCTGCCATCTAGGGGAGGGAAGGAAGGGAAAAGTTGGAAGAGATGTGTTTGAAAGGGTCAATGTTAAAAAATTACCCATGCATATGTTCTGTCAATAAAAAGCTATAATAAAAAAGAATTTTACATCAATATTCATTAGAAAAAAAAAGAAAAAATCAGATTAAGAAGGAAGAAAAAGAAAAACTGAGAAAGAAAACAAAATGCAAGTAAATAACAACAAAGAGAGTGAGAATGCTATGTTGTGTTCCACATTCTGTTCCCACAGTTCTCTCTCTGGATGTAGATGACTTTTTTCATCACTGAACAAGTGGAACTGGTTTGAATCATCTGATTATTGAAGAGAGCCGTGTCCATCAGAATTGATTGTCAATAGTCTTATTGTTGCCATGTATAGTGATCTCCTGGTTCTGCTTATTTCACTTAACACTAGTTCATGTAGATCTCTCCAAGCCTCATTGAGATCATCCTTCTGGTCATTTCTTACAGAACAATAACATTCCATAGCATTCAAATACCATAATTTATTCAGCCATTCTCCAATTGATGGGCATCCACGTTTCCAGTTTCTTGCCATTACAGAGAGGGCTGCCACAAACATTTTTGCACATGTGGGTCCCTTTTCCCCCTTTAAGATCTCTTTGGGATATAAGCCCAGTAGTAATACTGCTGGATCAAAAGGTATGCACAGTTTGATAATTTTTGAGCATAGTTCCAAACTGCTCTGCAGAATGGTTGGATTCTTTCACAACTCCACCAACAATGTATTAGTGTCTCAGTTTTCCCCCATCCCCTCCAATATTGGTCATTTTTGTTTCCTGCCATCTTAGCCAATCTGACAGGTGTGTAGTGATATTGCAGAGTTGTCTTAATTTGTGATGCAAAAATTTTAAATAAAATATTAGCAAAGATATTACATCAACCTATCAGCAGGATAATACACTATGATCAAATGGGATTTATATCAGGAATGCAGGACTGAATCAATATCAGGAATACTATTGCCACAATCAATCATATCAAAAACAAAATCAACAGAAATTATATTATAATCTCAATAGATGCATAAAAAACTTTTGATAAAACACAGCACCCAGTCCTATTAAAAACAGTACAAAGCACAGGGATAGAGGTAGCTTTCTTTAAAATAATAAGCAGTATCTACCTAAAACAAACAGCAAACATTATTTATATGGAGAGAAGCTGGGCATATTCCAAATAACAACAGGGTTGTAACAAGATGCTATTATCACTACTACTCAACATTGTACTTAGCAATAAAAAAAGAAAAAGAAATTAAAGAAATTAGAGTGGGCAATGTGGAAAAAAAAACTGTCACTTTTTGCAGATGATGTAATTAAATACATAGAGAATCCTAGAAAACCATCCAAAAATCTACTTGAAACAACTCACAGCTTTAGCAAAGTTGCAGAACATAAAGTAAACTCACACAAATCATTAGCATTTTTACATATTATCAATAAAACTCATTAGCAAGAGATAGAAAGAGGAAATTTCATTTAAAATAATTGTAGACAAAATAAAATATTTGGGGTTCTACCTGCCAAGATAAACCTAAGAATTATACGAACACAATTACAAAACACTTTTCACACAAATAAAGTCAGATCTAAACAACTGGGAAAAAATCAATTGCTCATGGGTAGGCTGAACTAATATAATAAAAATGACAATTCTGCCTAAATTGATCTACTTGCTCAGTGCCATACCAATCAAACTGCCAGAAATCATTTTACAGAACTAGAAAAATAATAACAAAATTCTTTTGGAAGAACAAAAGTTCAAGGATATCAAGTGAATTAATAAAAAAAAATTACAAAGGATGCTGGCCAAGCAGTACCAAACCTAAAACTATATTATATAAAGCAACAGTCAAAATCATTTGGTACTGACTAAAAATAGAATGGTAGATCAGTGGAATAGATTAGATACACATGACACAATAGTCAAGGACTACAGTAATTTAGTATTTGATAAACCCCCAACCTCCAGTTTCTGGAATAAGAACTCACTATTTGACAAAAATTGCTGGGAAAACTGGAAAATAATGTCTGAAACTCAGCATAGACATCCATTTCACATCCCATACCAAAAATAAGGTCAAAATGGATACATGATTTAGGCATAAAGGATGATGCCATTAACAAATTAGGAGTGCAAAGGATAATTTACATATCAGATCTTTGGGGAAGGGAAGAATTGTTGATTAAAGAAGAACTAGAGAACATCATGAAAGTGAACAACTTTGGTTACATTAAATTAAAAAGGTTTTGCACAAACAAAACCAAAAGAAACAAGAACAAAGCTGGGAAAAATCTTTATAATCAGTGTTATGATTATTACAAGGTACGAAGACAGTGGAATTGATAGAGGCAATAATTATCTAAGTTAGCACGATTCAGTATGATTGATCTGACCTTACAAGGAGATGTTATGGTCCAGACTTGAAACAAGGTACTAAGTGGAAATGAGGAGACAATAGTTAAATCTAGTGCATTTATTTAATCCTACAGTAAATAATGGTTTCCTAGTGATATAATAATTGGGGACATATAAGAAGGTCACAGGGCCAGGAAGTTTAAGCCCACTAGAAGCTCTTTCAGAAGAAGCTAGAGGCAGAAGCTGGCAGAGGCAAAGTACTAATGGCAGGAGCTCTCTGAATCAAGGAGAGAGATAGGTCTCTAAGAAAGCTAACGGGGCCCCAGGAAAAGAGACAAGACTTTGAAGGAAACAAAATAAAGGATTTGGACTTTAACTCCTGGCTGCATTTGAGGTGATCATTGAATCTGAACAGAAGTATTAAACTGAAAAGAAACCTGCTCCCAGAGAATATTACAATTTAGAGAAGATTATTGCAATCCGTGTTTCCGATAAAGGTCTCATTTCTAAAATATATGAAGAACTTTGTCAAATTTATAAGAATAGAAGTCATTTCTCAATTGACAATTGGTTGAAACAGACAATTTTCAGATGATGAAATTAAAGCCATCTCTAATCATATGAAAAATTGCTCTAAACCACTATTGATTAGAGAAATGTAAATTAAAACAACTCAGAGATACCACTTCATATCTCTCAGATCGACTAAGATGACAGGAAATGGTAATGATAAATGTTGGTGGGGGAAAACTGGGACACTAATGCATTGTTGGTGGAGTTGTGAAATGATCCAACTATTCTGGAAAGCAATTTGGAACTATGTCCAAAACATTATTAAACTGTGCATACCCTTTGACCCAGTGGTGCCATTATTGGATTTGTATTCCAAAGAAATTATAAAGAAGGGAAAAAGACTCACATATGCAAAAATGTTTGTAGAAGTGTCTTTTTGTAGTAGCAAAGAATCGGAAAATGAGTAGATGCCCTTCAGTTATGGAATAATTGAATAAATTGTGGTATATAAAGGTAATAGAATATTATTGTTCTATAAAAATGATAAACAAACTGATTTTAGAAAGGTCATGAAAAATTTACAGGAACTGATGCTGAGTGAAATAAGTAGAACCAGGAATACATTATACACAATAAAGTAAGAATGTGCGATGATCAACTATGAATGGTTCAGTGGTTCAGTGATCTAAAGCAATCCTTATAGACTTTGGACAGAAAATTTCATCTGAATCCAGAAAAAGAACTATGTTGACTTCTTTTTTCTGTTTTTTTTTCTCTCTCGTCTTTTCTTTTACTCAGATTTTTCTCTCCCCAACATGATTCTTGAAGTAATATGAATTAAAATAAAATAGGTTTAAAAAAAAAACCAAAAAGGCAGATGTAGGAAGGCAATACTTGGATAAGAAGATTGTATCTGAGAAGGGTATTTTAATTTATGACTTTTTTTTGGGGGGAGAAAGTAGGGATTTAATATACTTAATGAGAACAGGTAAAATAGAATTCCCGAGAATCATGTAAACCTGTCTTTTAAAGTGAAAATGATAGGGGAGGGAGAAAACTGAATACATGGATTTGTATATTTTCCTTCAATTGAGATCATAGACTTGTGGAGTCTGACAGGCATGACATAAGAGAAACAGGCTATGGCTTAAAAGAAAGATCAAGAAATATCTGAATAATTCTTAGGAAACAATATTTGATAAGTGGTTCTATAAAACCGTGACCTCAGCTCTAAACAAAAATGCTTATACCAGTAACAAGCAGTATGAATTAGTATATTTGAACTTAAAGTAATTGTTGAGATTTTGGGTTATAACTCCTACCCGGAAAATTATGATGCAGGGGTATGGATAAGTGAAAAACAACAGAACAGATAAAAAAAATGAAACAGTAGTAGTGTATAGCAACAACTACTATTGTCAGAGTCTGCAAGTTAGAGAGAGTAAGCATTGTGAAGGACATCCAGGAAAGGATCGATGTAGGGAAAAAGAGAAGTGATACTATGGTGGGTATAAACTAAAGACTACATTGTCAGAAGGAGATGGATGATGGGTATAGGAGAAAAGTCATATAGCTGATATAGACATATAATGTTATATCTGGATAGACTTCAGTATCTGGAAATTTTGTTCGAACCCTTTATGATAAAATCAGAATATGTGATGAATTCTTGACTTGATGATAAATGTAACTTTTTTTAAAAGATAGAGATAGTGATGAGGTTTATTTTTGGGGGGATTGATTCTGACTAAAATGGATAGATAGATTGCTGAAGTAGAAATGATGGGAATCTTGAGGTAAAGCAACCATATTTTCTAAGTCATGATTTTTTAAAGAAGTAAAAGATGGAATGGCATAATATTTACTCTAGATTTTGGCAGAGTTGATTTCAAAGAGTTTAGAGAAAAGACAGTTGCACTCAAATGGCCACAAAATTGAATGGGCAAAGTTGGTCTAAGAAGGATATAACATTTTCAAAAGTGGAATTCTAGTAATACTAACACAGATGATTCCAAACAGTAAGAAAAGGGCTACTTGCCAAGAGATATATGTATTTATAGTGAACTCAATGACTAAATTAAATGAAAAAAGAAATGTATAGGAGATAAAAGGAAGAACAGTTATCTGAGGAGAAATACAAACTAGTTAGACAGTCTTTTTAAATCTTTATTACTACCTTTTGTCTTTACATCATAGTCATATTAGTGACTTCCAATTGAACCTCCTTTTCCTCAGGGCAAAAGAAAACAATTAAACAAGAATATCTGATAATACGGTGATAATGGTTAATGTACACATCAGTTTTATTCTGTCTAGAGAGGTAGATAAGTTTCATTGTTAGTTTTCTTGGACTAATTGGCTCTTCAGTTTCTCAACATTTGACTTCTTTTAGCCATCTCTTCACTTACATTGTTGTAATCACTGTATATATTGTTCTTAAGATTGTGCTTATTTTGTTTTGCAATTTTTCTACAAAAATTTTCTTTTAAAATTATTCATATTTTCCAATTTTTGACTTCAAAATAATATTCTATTATAATCATATACCATATATATTCAGTTACTACCTGCATGATCCTGGGTAAGGTGTTTAACCACTTTGTGCTTTAGTTTTGTCACTTGTAAAGAGGGGTTAATAATAATAGCACCTATTTTACAGAATTTTTGTGAAGATCAAATGAAGAAATACAAATATGGAAAATGATTTTAATACATATTTTATATATACATGCATATTACATGCATAAATATGTATATATATATATATATACATATGTATACACACATATATGTATATATCCATTTGTCATTCCCCACTCAATGGGAATCCACTTTATTTCCAGTTCTTTGCCACTGCAAAGACTTATACAGTCTTTAAGTGGAATATTATAAGCAAGAGCACTTAGAATGAACTGGGTTAATGAGGAGCAATAAAATAAACAAACTAGATTATTTAACTATGTTGTATTGAAGAAAGGGTAGGATTGCAATAAATAACATAATGTTAAAGGATAATGGGGAGAAAGTAGAAGAATGCAATTCTTATTTTTTTCATCACCAAGGAAAAAATATACTGAGAATGATAGACAGAACAAAAATTGCTCATGGGCAGCTATGGCCCCAGATACATGAGGGGATGGTTAGAGAAGAAGCATTTAGCTGCCCTCATCAAACTCAGATGAGCTATGTTGCAGGATGCTAAAATCACTGGAAGATATCAATACAAAATAGCTATTGGTGATTTTTTGAAAAATTGGGGAGAACAAAAGTACCACAGGACCTGCAAGTGATCTAATTTTCAAAAAATGGAAAGGAATTTTTCAAACTGTAGTTTATTGTTTTGAGTTCCATTTCTGTCAAAAATTTGGAGTTTATTATGTGCTAAATAGCACAGTGGGATTTGACGTCAGACTGATTTGAGTTTGAATCTTGCCTTAGCCACTTACCATCTGTGTGACTCTGGATGAGTCACTTAACTATTATCTATCTCAATTTTCTCAGGTGCAAAATGGGGATAATAATAGTATCTACCTCATATGGTTATTGTGAAAGTCAAATGACAAAACATTTAAATATGCAAATTGCTTTGTTATCCTGAAGGTGTTACCTAAATGCTAATTATTATGGTTATTACTACTAAAGAGATGGTTTATGAATATTTAGAAAAGGAAGTATTGATTTTTAAGACAGTGTGGATTCATTAAGAAGAGATCATGCTAGACTAAACTCATTTTCTCTCTTTTTTTTTTTTTAACGGTTACTAGCCTAGTAGGTTAAAGGAATGATACAGATATAGTCTACCTAGATTTTAGAAAGGTAATTGACAAAATCTCAAGATATTTTAGTAGACCAGTGGTTTCCCCCATGTTTTTTTATTTGTTTGTTTTGATCAAAATATTGCATTGTGAACCATCAAGGTTATTTGATATACTACTCAAAATATTCTTTTACACTTAATCATTAAGTGCTTTAATAACTATGATGGCAGCTTTTGCATGAGTTTAAAATTTCTGAAGAAACAGGTCTATAAGGTTTCAAATATGCATATATTATTGTAACAGAGGAAAAATATATTTGCAATATAACTGGGAGATTTTTACTATTGAAGTCATCATTAAGGAATTTTTGGCTTGAAGTCTTTGAGCCATCACTGTAAACCACTCAAGAAATCTTGAACTACTATTGAACTCCTAAGTGAGAATTTGTTGGAGCCCTAGGAGGATCTTAAAATGGATAGATGATTGCACTTGAAGGAATGATTGATGGATTGATGTCAACTTGAAAATGGACTCTTTAACTCTGTGAATAATAGATTCTATACAACAAAATGAAAAATGTGTGGCACAGATAATTATGGTAAGAGTTAGAAAGGAAATCAGATTAATGTTGATTAGAATTTTGAGGAGAAACTTCACATGGAAGAAGTAGAATTTCAGTTGTGCCTTAAAAGATGTGTATAATTTGTATTGATGGAAAGAGTTGGGAAGGGCACATAAGGTTGGGGAAATAGTTTACAAAGGCACAGAGGTAGGAATAAATGTGGGAGGTAGGGTTTGATAAGGTTATCAGAATGGTTGAAAAATGGTTATGAATTGGGAAACAGTAGAAGTAAATATTGGATAGGTAAATTAGGATCACATTATGGAGAACCATGAAAGTGTAGACAAGTATGGATTTGACTTGATTGGCATCAGAGAGCCTTTGTAGAACTTTGTAAGGAAGCAATGTGGTGAAAGGGGTCATGAGTATAAGTTGGATGGGGAAATAAACTAGAAGTAATAAGATCAATTACAATAATATTACATCATGTAAGTATTAGGTTATGAGGGTCTAGGGCCAGTAGGAGCAGAGAAGAAATGGAGAAGGAACAAAACTGAGGGACAAGACAAAGAATCATAGTTTATAGAATCATAGAATTTAGAGTTGTGAGGGATCTAAGAGTATTTATCTCACCCACAAGCCACTTTATTATCCTGAACTTCAGTCTACATATTTATAAAATCAATGATTTTAGTGAGATGGGCTCTGAATTTCTTTCTGACTAAATTCTTTTATTTCTTTCATTTATTTAATATTTTCCTCAGTTACATTCAAAACAAAAAAATATACATTTGCTTTAAACATTTTGAGTTTTAGATTCTCTCCCTTATACCTATCCACAATTAAGAAAGCACATGTAAAGTTATCTAAAACATTTCCATAAAAATCAAATTGTGAAAAAAAACCACATAGATCTCCCACTCGAATAAAAAATAAAAACCCTCAAGAAAATTAACTTAAGAGGAAGAGACAGAGACAGAAATAGAAAGAATGCTTCAAACTATATTCAGACATAATTAGTTTTTTTCTAAGTATGGATATGATTTTTTATAATAAGTCCTTTAGAGTAGTCATGGATGATTGTATTACTGAAAATAGCAAAGTCATTCACAGCTGGTCATCTCAGAACATTGCTATTATTTTTCATACAGTGCATTTCACTTTGCTTGAGTTCATGGAGGACTTTCCAGATTTTTTTTCTGAGACCACCCTTCTCATCATTTCCCATAGAAAAATAATATTCCATTACAAATGCACACCACAGTTTATTGAGCCATTCCCCAATTGACATCCACTCAATTTCCATTTTTTTTGCCTTGAGAAGAAAGCTGCTATGAATATATTTTTTGCACATATAGGTAATTTCCCTTTTTTGAAATCTCTTTTGGTATTCACACAAAGGATATGTATAAATTTATAACTTTTAGAACATATTTCATATCTTTTGATTATTTATCAACTGGGGCATGACTTTTTTTTTTTTTAATTTGACTCAGTTGCCTCATGTTAGAGAAATGAGATCTTATCAGAGAAATTTGCTTTGAAATTCATGTATTATTCCCAACTATATTTCCTCTCCATTTATTCTCTTTCCTTTTACTCTTTCCTTTCTCAAAAGTGTTTTATTACTGACCCCTCTCTCACCCAATATGCTCTCTCTTTAATCACCCTCCCTCCTCCTATCCCATTCCCCTCCTAATTTCCTGCAGGGTGAGATAGATTTCTACACCCACATTGAATGTATATGTTATTTCCTCTTTGATCCAGTTCTGATGAGAGTAAGATTCTCTTTCTTTTCCTTTCCTTCTTCTTTTCTACTCCACTGTAAAAGTTTTTTCTTGCCTCTTTTTATGGCAGATAATTTGCACCATTTTACTTCTCTCTTTCCCTTTTTCCCACTATGTTCCTCTCACTTCTTAATTTCATCATTTAAAAAAAAAGAGATTATCCCTTCATATTCAACTCACACCTTTACTTCTCTCTTCTCTCTCTCTCTCTCTCTCTCTCTCTCTCTCTCTCTCTCTCTCTCTATCTATCTATATATATATATATTTTCCTTCTAATTGCTATATTAATGAAAAAGTTTTAACAAGCTATAAGTGTCATCCTCTCATCTAGGAATGTAAATAGATAAACCTTATTAAGGTCCTTTATAATATCACGTTTATGATTACCTTCTTTTGCTTCTCTAGAATCCTGTATTGAAAATCAAATTTCCCTTCAGTTTTGATCTTTTTCTGTTCTAGAATATCAGGGCAGTTTTTCTTGATAATTTCTTGAAAGATAATGTCCAGGCTCTTTTTTTGATCATGACTTTCAGGTAGACCAATCTTTTAAAAATGTTTCTCCTGGATTCATTTTCCAGGTCAGTTGTTTTTCCAATGAGAGATTTTTTTTCTACTTTTTCATTTTTTTTTTTTTTTTTGGTTTTACTTTATTGTGTCTTGATTTCTCATAAAGTCATTAGCTTCCATTCATTCAATTCTATTTCTTAAGGCATTATTCTCCTCAGTGAGCTTTTGTACCATCTTTCCCAATTGGTCAATTTTGCTTTTTAAGAGATTCTTCTCCTCATTAGTTAGCTTTTTATATTTCCTTTTGCACCATTTACCTAAAATTTCGGCCTGAGGCCAATCCTTATTTTTCTTGGAGGCTTTGGATATAGGAGCTTTGAGTTTGTTATCATCTTCTGAACGTGTGTTTTTCCACCATAATAACTTTCAATGGTTGGAAACATTTTTTTTTTGTTGTTTGCTCATTTTTTTTCTAGCCTATTACTTGGCTTTTAACTCTTTGTTAAAGTAGGGCTCTGTTTCCAGGGTGGAGTGTGCACTGTCCCCAAGCTTCAGGAGTTTTGTATAGCTGTTTTCAGAAATGTTTTTAAGAATCTGACCACAAGTACTCTTTTCTGCCCTGGAGCTGTAAAATCTAGTGTGCTAAAGCAACAGAGTTCTGCATTGCTAATGGTGGGCCCTTGGGTTGGGGCCAGGGCTATACTGGCATGGCCTCTGCTGGAATTGCCCACTGGGTTCCCACGCAGTTGCTGCAGACCCTCTCTACTGACCTTCAAACTCTTCCCACATGTTCCTAGGCTAGAAGCCTTCAGCACTCTGCTGATCAGAGGTCCTATCTCACACTGGGGTCCAGGTCAGGACCTGGGGTCCTGGGCTGCATTGGCATGGCTGAACTTCCACTCTGGTGGACCTTCCAAATCCTCTTTGGTGTCTCTAAGCTGAGAGGTCTGAAAGCCACAAGTACTGCTACCGATTCAGAGGTCAGGCTGTGTCCTGGTCCAGGTCAATGGCTGGGATTGGGTCCTTTGAGCTTAACTGGCATGGCTGGACTCCGTCACAGACCCTTTCTGCTAACCTTCTAAGTTGCCTTCAGCTGGAAAATGTTCTATTCCATCTTTTTTGAGTGTTCTGATGCTCTAAAATGTGTTTAGAATCATTATTTAAAGTAATTTGGAGCTTTTGGGGAGAGGCTAGGGGAGTTCCTGCTTACCATCTTGGCTCTGCCTCCCAATTATTTTCTATGAACTATATTCTATAGATACGAAGATAAAGACTTATAGGTTTTAAATGAAACACCAGTCACATAGGAGAAAATTTGGAAATAAAGGGTCAAGAAGAAATTGCAAATAATAATTTGTTATAAATGATTTTTTAGGGTACTGAGGCAGATGAATTGCCAAGAAGAAATTATTTGAAGTATCTGGGAAATGATGAGTTTGGATTTCTATATGATGAGTTTTAGGTGTTGACAAAACAGTCAAGTATATATTGGGACAGATGGGACTTGAGTTAAAAGATTTGGGCTAGAGAGGAAGTCATTAGCACATAATTGCTATTTAAAGTAATGAAGAAGAAGGAACTCTTCTTAGGGATAGTGCTAGAATGCTTGGATGGAGGAGAGGAGAGGAGCCAGGCTATGAAGAGTTTTAAAATGGAAACAGGATTTTATATTTGATCTTGAAAGTAACAAGGAATCTTTGGAGTTAATTAAATAGGGAAGTAATAAGGGCAGACCTCTGTTTTAGGCAGATCAATTTGACAGTTGAGTGGAGGATTGACTGTGAAGAGACAGACTAAAGTTAGGTTTCCAAAGAACATTTAAATTTTGATTCCTCCAAAATCTTGAGTAGATAAGTTCTCATAGAATGTTATAAGTGTAAGATAATAAGTATCTCTGAGAAATGAACTTTCAGAAGAAGAGACTCACTTTTGATAACTTTTGATTAACTTTTGATAATGATGTCTAGCCTAGAAGCTAGTTTAAACTGACCAGGTTCAAGGACCAGGAAAGGACAACTTTTGAGCTTGCTTAATAAGCCTCGTGTATCTAAACTGACATACCCTACATAGAATTAAAACTTCATTAATAGACCATGGGATGTATGATGAGGAAGGGGGAACATGTTTATGAGTGACACATAAGAAATGATGTAACCCTAAGGGGAACTAACCAATCCATTCTTTGCAGGGAGGGAATGCTTGTCTGCTTCTGTACCTAATGTTTCCTCTTCCTATTAGACGGGCAATGCTTCTGGCCAGAAATGTCCAATTCCTTTGGACTTTCTTAATAAAATTTCTTTGTTACCTGACTTTTGGAGTCAGCTTGTTTCTATCAGACTGTAGTAGAGAGAGACTTGAGGCAGGGAGATCAAACAGTAGGCTGCTGTATTAGTCCAGGAGTGAGGTGATGAGAGCCTGGACCACACTGAGGGAATGTCAGAGGGAAGAATAGGATGTGTGCAAAAATCTCAATTTGACTAACATTACCTGATCTGCATTGAACCTCTTGCTGACTCTCCTCAGGAGTGAAAGAATTGGAAAGTTAGTGTGCTCATTGCAAATCTGCCAACTCCCCCTGAGTAAAAGAGATGTGTTGTCAGTCAATCATGTCAGTAAACATGGGCTAGAAGGTAAAATGCTACCCAGGCTCTTACAGTAGTATAAACATTGACTCTACACTTTTTTTTTGCTTTTGTATTATCCTCTCATTGGCTTGTTTGGAGAGGAAACTCATTCAACAGTTGCTTACAATGAAATCCAGGCTATGCCTCCTTGACACTGCAGTTGTGGGAGGGTCTACTCATTGCTCTTTCTAAGCTCTTGGAAAAAAAATACAGTGGCAGCATACCTTCTGTCCTCCTCCTCCTCCTCCTTTCTTATCTCTGTCTCTGTTTCTCTCTGTCTTTTATTGTAATGTTCTGTTGTCTCCAGAAACTGCCGATCACTCTCTGGGAGGAGATCTGCTGTCATTAACTGCCGCCAATTCTGACCTCGTGTAGAGACTCTTTCTCTCCCTCCAGAGAGCCACCTCAGGTCTGGCCCAGACAAGACTCTCCATCTCTCGAGTGCCGTCCTCTTTTATCCTCCCAGAGAATGGGCGTGGGATAACGCAAGGGCTTCTGGGAAAAAATACTTCAACCTAAGCATGCAAGCTCCTCCCCAGGATTTCACAGGAGTAAAACTCCCAATAAAGGCCAGAACTAGAGAATTGTTAAGTACCTATTTAGCACTTAATAAGAATCTAATATCTCATTATCTCATTAGCACTTAGTAAGAACCTAACATTTTATCTCCAGATTTCTCTTCACACAATCTCCCCTTCCTCTCTTTAAGCTTCTTCAATCTTCACCTTGAAAATCTTTGAGATTAGTAACATTCTTCCATCTCTTAGACGGAAGTCATTTTTAAGTGTAATGTCTTGTTTGCCCCAAAGTCTTTTGGGAGATATGTTCAATGAAGGAAAATACACACATTATCATGGACAGAGTAGTTACAGATAATTCTGTTCTTAACCTTGGCTAGGTGAAGGTTTCTACCCTTTGTCTTAACTTGACATCCTTTCTTCTTCTGGGAAAGAGAGATGCAGTCTATAGAGCCCAACAAACTCAAAATTGACAAGGAAAATGGTATTCTACAATGGAAATGCCCAAGACGAACAAGACACAACTATGCATTTGGTCAGTTTAGCTGCTGTATGTGTGATTGATAGAACTATTTGTTAAAGTCAAGATCATGGACTTGTGAATGTGTGTTTCAGGTTATATATGAAAGACATTTTGATGATTTGCTTTCTATGGTATAACAAATGAACTTTTTTGGGTTTTCAGTAATTTACTAGATCATAAAATGCTAAATCCAGATCTAAAATGGGTCTCACAGGTAATTTAGCCCAATTCTTTCATTTTAAAAGAAAATAAGGAAACTGAGACTCTGAGAGGCTAAGTAACTTTGCCCTAGTTCACACATATTTTGATAAAGGAAAAAAAAATGGACAGAAAGGCACTAATATCCATTTGCAAGATTTAGCAATTTAAAAACTGTTAATGGCTTTCAAATATCTCCTAAGGAAACATTAACTAAGAACAGGGAACATAAAACTTTTTTTTTATAACTGTAACAAATAATAAAAAATATACCTTAGTGCTATATTATGGGCAATTAAGTGAAAATATTTCTAAATTAATACCAACATATAATTTTTTTGAGCAAGAAAAGGTCTCTACTGGTCAAGATTAAGCAAATTGCAGTACAGAGACCAAAAAAGGTAGGCAGGCTGAGCCACTAATCACCTGTGCAGAAGATAGTCTTGTAATGGCTAACATTTATGTAGCCTTTACAAGTACTTTACATACATTATCTTTTTCCTTCCTGATGGCACATTTCTGAGATTGGTTGGGCAAATATTCTCTCCATTTTGTGCTTGAAAAAACTGAGTAGATTGAGAAATTTGTCCAAAATCGTATAGAACTTTTTTGTATAGAAGAGGTCCATTGTATCATTAGTTATGTAACATTGTTTTTTAGTCTTAGTTTCTTAGATTTTGATGTATTTTGGGGATTAAGTATTATGTTAATTTGAGCTTTAACTCTTTCTTAATTGATGGCTACTTTTAGGTCTACAATATTTTTGTAAAATTTTCATTATCCTCTAAAGAAGTTTGTTTACATATCAAAAGAGATGTCCCCCTTTTGATTATCATTTAAATTTAAGTTAGGTTTAGTAGTACTTGAGTTAAATTTAAAGTTGAACTTAAATTCGTTTTTTGGACAACCAGCTATCCCTAAGTTCGATTAGGCTTTTCACCCCTATTGTAAAATCATCTCACTATTTGCCACATAGACAAGTTCGTTCTGTCAACTGTTCTACAATAGCTCACTTAATTTCGGGAAGTTGGGCTTTAATTCTTTTTGTCTGATTTGACTAGCTAAATCATTATGCAAAAGGTATAAGGTGTAATCTTTGCTTTTTATTGCTTGCAGGTTTTTTTTAAAAGGATCTTTCAAAGTTCCCTCATGGTACTCTTGTTATCATGCCTATAAAACATCTGTTCTATCACCTATACTAGGATTAATAAATATTTTGAAAAGTAAGTAAAATAGTTTGATTGTTTGTACTTTAGAATTAGGTCTCGCTCAAAATGGTCAGGGTTAGCTGAAGCTGATTTAAGGCATATGAGGTTTCTTATAGGACACAAAATTTCACCCATTTAAAAATCTTTCTTGCTAATCTGCTCCTATATTCAGCAATTCTCATGACTATAGACTACCTGTGTGCCTTTACACAGTGATCACAACACTTTTCTGAGCCTCAGATTACTCATTTGGAAAATGAAGTGGATGAATTATATGATTTCTAAAGTAGTTTCTAGTTCTAGATTCTGTAAGAAGCAAAAACTCTAAGAATTACTACTTTGGATAAAGATATTTCTCCAGAAGGATTGTAGGATCATAGATTTAGATCTGGGAGGGGCTTCAGAAGTCAGTTAATCCACCTTCATTTTATAGATAAGAGGAGGTTAAGTGTTAGGATCTATTAAAATGTATGTTATCTATTTGAGATATCTTAGTAGTGATTCTGAAATCTGGTGCAATGGATCACTCAGAGCTCAAAGGTTCAGATAAAACAATTACTTTAATATAAACATACTTAATGACCTTCAGAGAAGTAGCCTGCAAAGAAGTTCTATGGCAGGTCACAGCAACTCTGCCCTGGAAGCACAGAGAAGTCTTTATATTCTTGTTCATCCTTTGTAATCAAGAACCAGTGACATGAGAAAGATGCTGTCTTGATATGCAAATGATTTGGATTTCAGTAAGGCAGAACTGCACAAAGTCATCAGCCTCATTCTGTCCTATATACTGGCAAGATATAGATCAGAATGACTGGTGCAAAATAGCCTAGTTTTCCTTCACAAAAGAATCCAGTCCTTATGTACTCCTTGCTGAAAAGTCTATAGTTGTGTCTCAGGTGTCTTCATATAGAGTCAAAGTGAACTCAGGTTGCTCCATATTGTCCTTCTTGGTTCACAATAGCCCTAGCTGTTGGGAATAAAATAAAGTTGCCCCAGGTCTACAAGTGTCCTGGTCCACAGCAAATGTCCTGAAGCATGAATTTAGTAAACAGGAATATTTTCACACATCTTTTAATTATCTCTCACTCTGGTCTTACATGAAAAAGTGACTCTTCTCTTGGCTATAGCAAGCCGCTTTATATACCCCAATGGTCTCATTCTCTCTCCCCTTCTCTAATATTGTCCTCTTCCTTCAATATCTTTATCTGCTGGCTTCTTCCTTGCTGCCTATAAACATGTCCATGTCTCCCCCATCTTTTAACTTGCATATCATCACCCCCACTACCATCCTCACTAGTTATCAATCTCTATTACCTTTTCCATTTTCAGCTAAATTTTTGGAGAAAGTTATCTACTAGATATCTCTATTTCCTCTCCTTTCACCCTCTTCCAAATGCTCTTCAGTTTTGCCTCATCACTTATCTGAAACTGGTCTTTCTAGAGTTATCATGATATCTCTCTGTGTCCGTGTCTGTGTCTGTGCCTGTGTCTGTCAGTCTCTCTATCTTTTTCTGTCTTTTATCTCTCTTTTTTTTCTCTGCCTCTGTGTCATTGTGTCTGTCTCTGTCTCTCTGTTTCTCTCTGTCTCTGTCTGTCTGTCTCTCTTTTTCTTTCTCTCACTCGTGCCCTCTTTCTCCTCTCTCTGAGGCAGTTGGGCTTAAGTTACTTGCCCAGGATTATGTAGCTTGAGAGTAAGTATCTGAGGCCATATTTGAACTCGGGTCCTCATGAGTCCAGGACTGACAGGCCAGTAATCTCTCCTAGCTGTCCCACAATTATCTCTTAATTGTCAAATCTAATAGCTATTTTCCCCCAGTCTTTATCCCTCTTAACCACTCTGTACCTTTTGGAATTATTACCTTTTTTCCTTTGGTTGACCTCTCTTCATTAGAATGTGAACTCCTGCCAGACAGGGTGCTAATAAATGATGATTGACTGATTGACTAACTCTTGTGGATAAGTAAACTTGGATCTTTCCATTCACTAGTATTGTGAGTTATGTAGATTATAGGGTTAAAAAAAGAACTGCCCTTCAATGTCCACTCTTTTCTTGGGTGTTTGTGAGAGGTTAAGAAACTTTGAGTGCTTATATTATTCAAGCAGGATTGTGTAATCTGGAGCAGTGTGCAGGATCTTTGGAGATAGAGGACTATTGGAAAGGAAAGGAGAATTTTGCTGACTGTTTATAGATTTAGGTAGAGACCTTTTTATTTTCTGTCAGAATAAATAAAATATAGATCTTTGTAGAGATGTAGACACAAATCAAATTTTGGTCTTCCTAAGGGAAATCCTATTGCGGAGCATGAATCAAAGTGTTTGATTAGTGAGAACTCCTGAAGATTGAAATTGGTCCATTGATTTGGAGTTATAGGTTAAACAAACAGTATCAATGGAAGAATTTAGTACTTCAAAGATGTTGCTGAAGATAAAAAAGAAAAATACATGAAAATCTGAATTCTGAAGTATAATTTTAAAAATGTGAAAGTTTTTTTACCCAAAGAAATGTCCATAGAAATCACTACCCTTTGCACACTTTTAATCTGTTCATAAGACTTAGGTTACTCCTAACAGACAGCCAGGGAATGTCTTAGATGATGTCTCTATATATTTTCTAGTCCCCACAAAGTCAGATTCATGAGGATCATGGATCAGTGAGATATTTACATAAACATCAAGATGATTTTTAAGACTTCCCTTGTTAGCCACAAATTGGCCTAATTTGTGCCAAAATGTGAAACTTTTGTCAAGTTGCAATCTCCCTGTGTGACAAAATTTACGGTTGAAACATTGAGTTTAAATTAGGCTTTAAGAAGTAGATGCCACTTCATTCAACTCCTGGACATAATTATGCTCTAGATGGCTCATAATGTGGTTTAACAAAAGTGTTACTGGTTTTAAGACATTTGCAATTATACAATTAAATTAGAGTACTTGAAAAACCAAAACTGTTCTAAGTTAATTAATGTTGATGGTGGAAGAGCACACAAGGAAATGAATAGCTCTGGCATTCAGTTAAATGCTGAAGTGATTCAGTGGGAAAGAAATGAAAGCTGTTTGCTGAGAGCATAGACAACAAAAAAGGAAATTCTGTCTTCTTGAATGGTGTCATTTTGTTTCATATCTTCAGGTGTTTTAAATAATTGCTTCTTCCTGCCCTGATCCAAGTGGCAGTATGATATAGTAGAAAAGACAGCTGACTTTGGTAGAAGATCTGTATTCAAGTTTACTTATTACCTATATGAGACCCTGAGCAAATTAGCTAATTTTTTTGACCTCATTTTTCCTTATCTGTAAATTGAAAGAGTTGAATGATAGCTCAAATCTTTCTTCAAGAGGCCTTCTCTGATGGCCCTCTCCTCTAATCTTTGTGCTGATTCTGCCTTTCATATATCTTATATATTTATTATTTATTTGCATAAATTCCCCATTAGAATGTAACCTCTTTGAAAATAGATACTGATTTTGTATTTCCTCATAGTCTTAGAATTAGTGCCTGAGACATAGTGAGCACTTTTACAATGTTTCTTGACTTGACTGACCTCTGTAGTCCTTTCAATTACAAAACTTTAAAGAATCGATATCCCTATCAAATAATAATAACTAACATTTAGATAACCCTTATAGTGACTGGAACAAGAATGACCCATCCTCATTGTAGATGAGAATGGACAAGCTGTAGTAGAAGATGATCCAAAGGGCAATTGAAAATAACATGGTAGGTATTAGTAGGCTATAACACATTATCCATAAATCATTGTGCAAGAAAAGGGTTATCATTGGAGAGATGCACAGATGAAAAAGAAGTCAGTTATAGTGAGAGCAAGGGATAATTCATGTATTGATCACATGTTCAGTTCATCTTCACCCAATGTCAAGAGTTCCAGAAGAAGATCCCTAGAAGTAGATAGATGATTTGTGCATTTTGCAAGTTGATTATGGTGTTTCAATTTAATTGAAATCTCCTTTTTTTTTTTTTTTTTGTTTATCTGGTTCTTACAACTTTGATATATGTTTACATTGCAGATTCAGCACTTATTTTGTAATACAACTGACTAATGGTAATTACCTTGAAAATAAAATAAATAAGAAATCTTTTTTTGAGGGGGGGGAGGAATTTAGGTTTAAGAGTCACTGCAGGATGAAGTTTATATGGCTAATATCTACATCGTTAAAGGGAGTTGATTAGATCACAGGTTCACTTAATGTGTACCTGAGGGAGGATTTCCATATAGATCTCTTGACTTTGTGGTTTAGAAGTTTCCTACTATACCATACTGATCTCAAGTTAGCTAGGATGTACTAATAGATCAAGAAGATTTATCTGGAGTCTTCTGGTTATTTCCAAACCATGTTGTCTGTACTCTGAGAATTCTTCCCCTCCTTCTCATCTTACTCTTACCAGAATGTGAGATTCTGCCCCTGGAACTACCCTAAGCTCTGACAAGTGGGTTTTTGTCTTATCTTATTCAGAACTGTATCTCTCCGTCACTTTGCTGACATTTTTAATCCATGCCACATTTGCTATTTGGCTATGTCTCCAAATATTCCATTGAAATTTTTTTCCAAGGTAACTAAAAAATTCTATTTTCTAATTATAATCAACTTTTCCAGTACCTCAATCATTTTGATCTCAATATAGGTTCTGATAACCTCCAGGATCAAATATAAAGTCTTTTGGCATTTTAAGCTCTTCTTAGTCTGGACTCTTTCTACTTTTTTCCAATTCTTTATACTTAATTCCTCTCCCTGCGTCCTACAATCCAGTTAAACTGGCTTGTTTGCTGCTCCTCCAAAATGACATGCAGAGGATATTCTTTTTCCTTTCCTTAGCTTCTCAGAATTCCTGTCTGTCTTCAAGATTCAGCTCAAATGCCACTTCCTTTAAAAGGTCTTTTACAGTTCTCCAGCTGTAAGAATCTTTCCTTCTAAAGTGTTTGTAGATTAAGGCAAATAGAAGTTAAGTGACTTGCTCAGGATCACGGATGGAGTGTGTCTGAGTGTCTGAGAATTTGAAATCATGTCTTCCTGACTATAGTTTCTGTTCATTGAGCCATCTAGCTGTCTAAGGTTACTTTCTATCTGTATGTATCTGGAATGCAATTAATTATTCACACAGAATCTCCTTTATTAGATTGTAAACTAGGATATGTTTAGGAATAGGAATATGTTTTTCTATATTTTTTGTATCCTCAGTGCTTAATATGTAAAATAGTAAATGCTTAATGAATAATTATTGATGAACTCATAATCAAAGAGGCAAGGTAGTTATGGCCAGTAATAACTTATGCCAGTAGTGCTATTGAAAACATGAATCTCTTTCCTACTCTGATTCAGCTTGCAAATAGCACACAAAAGCAAGAAGAAATCACACTTGTGGACATTTTTTTTTCCAAACTGTCCTTGATGATTTCAGAAAAGCTTGGAAAGACTTACATGAACTGATGCTTAGTGAAGTGAGCAGTTGTATACAATAAGAACAAGATTATGTGATGATCAACAGTGATGGACATGGCTCTTTTCAACACTGAGGTGATTCAAGGAAATTCCAATAGACTTGTGATGGAGAGAGCCATCTGCATTTAGAGAGAGAACTGTGGAAACAGAATGTGGGTCAAAACATAATATTTTCACATTTTTTCCTTGTTGTTTTTGTTGTTTTGTTGTTATTCTTTTCTTTCTCCTGTGTTTTTTCCTTTTGATTTGATTTTTCTCATGCAACATGACAAATATGGAAATATGTTTATAGAAGAAGTGCACATTTTAAACTTTTTATACCATATTGTCTTGGGAGGGAGAAGTAGTGGAGAGAGGAAAAAAAATTTGGAACATAGTTTTGCAAAGGTGAATGTTGAAAAGTATATTTGCATGTATTTGGAAAAATAAAATTTGTTAATACTGTTATTAATACTGCAACAATAGAATTGATTGTGTCGGAATGAAGGCCAGCAAAAGAACCAAGTGAAACTTCATTATGGGTAAAGAAATGCAATTCTGGAGGGTCTGGTTATTTTCCTTTGTATGCCAGTGCTTGTATTCTCCTGTGGTGTAGATGATACTAGGGAAAGTATTGTACCCTCGTGTGCTGGAGCCAGCTCCTACTGACTCTTGGTTGTTAAGTTTCCAGTATGAGAATTTTTTCTTTGGAAACTAGAAAATACTATAAATCAGGGCTTGATTGATTGTTTTCTTGATTGTCTAGGATTGAAATGATAAAGAAAATCTCGATAATGCAGAATAAATTTGAAAGTAGTGTCATGGAGGTGTGTATATATATTTATGTATATTTTCAGAGAGCTGAGTATTATATATATGTATATATACTAATAAATCCCTGACTGTACCAGTAAACTGCTTGCTCTCATCACTTTCTTCATTGTTTTGCATCTTCAGCACTTTATATATGAAACACAGTAAATGCTTAATAGATGATTTTGATGAGTACAATAAATAATCAAAGAGGCAAGACAATAGTGATGAGTCTGTGACAAAGTACATAATTTTGTATCTTTGAGTTTGAATCCTTTCCTTATTTTCTTGGATCATGGGGCCCCGGTGGTTAGAGGTTACAGGACTTTGAAAGCAATCCTTTATACACCACAAAGTCAATTCCCATCCCTTTCATGCCCTACCTCCATTTTTAACATTGGTAACCCAGTAGGCTGAGTTTTTGGCATTTCAGTGCTTCTGGTGTGGCCAAGGTGACTCCACTACTGCTTTTGACGTTACTTGAGTATTACTCACATTCCAAGTATAATAGGAACTACAATTAGAATATTGGTGTTGGAGTCTGATGATTTGGATTTGCATTCTAGCTTCAACATATAGTGATTGTGTTTTCCTCCACAAGCCATTTACTCTTCCTCAAACTTTTGAAATGTGTCTTATCTGGGGTAGCCTATATTTTTGAAGAACAATGAGGTTAGGAATGGCATCCTGATTGGATACTTCCTTTCATGGAGTTGAGAAATCTTTTTATGGAGGACTACAAGGGCTTTAAAGACAAATTCCTTGTAATTTGGAAACACATAAGAAATAGCAGACTGTTGTATCTAAGTTAGAGTAGGAAAGGCTCTAGTTTGGAGTGCTATACATGTAAGAACCAAATCACAATAACCATATTTAGTTCTTTTGAATAGCTTTCACTGCAGAAGTTGGCAGGCCAGCAACAGTAGAGATGGAGGGAAGGCATTAGGTCAATTTAATTCATATCAACAAATATTTATTAAACATCTATTTTGTTTAAGGAACTAAACTAACTACTGGGTTCAAAAAGATGTAACAATGGATAGAGCACCAGACCTGAATCAGGAAGATACTTAACATTTCCCAACTGTGTGACCTGGGCAAGTCATTTATCCCCAATTGTATTGCCAAAAAACTTTAACCCCTCAACAATGAATCATACATTTTAATCTCACATTCATACTTGTTAAAAATATGATCTGGATTTTTAGCATCAGAGATTCCTTGTGTTTCTATATGTCTAGTTATTCCTTGGTTTCTGCTCTTCCCCACTAGTTCAAGCAAAGAGAAACTCTGGTATAGGATTTGAAATTATAATTCTCAATAGGTATATTTGGAAATTAATTTTCATTAATACAGACATAACTAACTGCTGATTGATTTTTTTTATATGATAGAGCAAGATTCTTAATTTGGGCTATGTGAATTGGCTCTTAGAAAGTCATCCAATTTGAAAGTATAAATATTTAGCACACAAATTCTTCAAGTCAAGTCAATCCAACAATCATTTATTAATTGCCTACCATGTTCCAGATGCTGTGCTGGAGGAAGTCCTCTTAGTTGAATTTCCTACCATATCTCTTACTGATCCATATACCAGAATGCCAGCTAAGAGCCATTCTCAAAGCCTAATCCAGAATGGAGTCATTGAATGGGGTGGGTAGAGCATGTCATGTCACACTATCATTCATTTATTTAGGAATCCATCACATGCAAAGTGCTTTTCCAAGTTATTTCAGTTTGATTGCACTGGAACCCTTTCATCTAGAGGAGTTAGAATGACTAATGAATCCATGACTGTAGCCTGTAACATCAAAGCAATTCTATAAACCTCCGTGTACATACTTACCAAGATGGCTTATGATTAGTTTATTCAAAAAGTATCTGAAGATTTGATCTTCTATTGTGGGTATATTTGAAAATAACTCTAACTTCATTTGGTCTGCTGAGCATAAAATAATACGAGCTGTAGCTTCTATCGACTAATGATATCTAGCAGATAGTCCTAATCTGTAATTTTAGACTGGATTGGTTTTTCTAGAACTGCCAGGAATGCTGCTTTGTTTCTCAGGGACAAGAACAGATAGCTGAAAAACTGAGCACATGGTGCCCTTTATACAGGTAGATACCACTAAGTGTTTTCATGTTCTTATATAATCTCAAACTTGAGTAGTTTTGGTGCTGTTTTTGTTCTTTGACGGCTAAATTTGAAATAACTTTAATTGACTTTTTGACAAGGGAATTCCCTCTACTAATAATAGTCATTATCTTCTCTGCACATTATAGAAGTTTAGTGACTGATTCAGAGTTTTGCAAACAGTATAAGTTAGAGAAAGAATTTGAACCCAGGACTTCCTAGATTGAAAACCAGCTCTCTACTATGCCACAGCTGCCTCTGGTTCCTCAATGAAAACATTCCTTTTCTATATATAATATAACCTATAATAATATGTAATTACTTCAGGAATCTTGAAAACCAAGGACATAACCAGAGTAGCAGAATGATTTCATTGAACTCAAAAAGGCTGTAATTTATACAAATAGCAATTATTCTTCTTGACAATCATTAGTATAAATTTCCTTGATATGTGCAGGGCAGTACATTAACTAAAATGTATTTTTAAAAAGTCAGATAGGTACTAAAACTAGGCAAAATGAATATCCATTTATTTGGATATGTCTTTTAAGAGAAGTATATTCTGGGGCAGAGGAATGGACTATATGACTTTTGGAGGAATTTATACTTTTATGTTTTTATGGCTCAGATCCAAGCTCATCTAATGTAGAAATTATAAGCAATCAACATTAGTTATAAATTTAATTGTGCCTAGAGGAGTCATTATCATCATTCTTTCTAACAAATTTTGAATATTTTTTTCAGGTAATAAGATGGCTGCAAGTCATTGAAGATCATGCTCTCTGAAGAAATAAAGTTATAAATTACCCAAAGGGCAGTGGTAAGGAACATGGTGAATGTGAGAAGGCTGAAATATTTTATCACTGATGATTTTACTATCTTGTCATTGCCCAAGAGAAGAGATGCTATGGATCAGAAAGATGTATGATCCGAAATGAAGGTAGACTATCTATCACAGGGCAAGAGTGAGGTACCAATACAAAGAGTGTACTGTATAGCCTTTAAAGCCTTAAAAACTTAAAATGGCACTAAGATCTTTGAGAAACCTTGTACATGTTCTACTGTCATGTTCTTATTGAGATATCTAAAGGAAAGCTTCTGGTATAGTTGGAGCATCTCTTGTGGAGTATTTGTGAGAAGATACAGACAAGAATTGCATTGGATGAAATGGAATTAATGAAAGATGATTTGCACCTTAAGAAGAAATAATCTCATTGAAAAAATCACAGATATATGGAGGTTGTCTGGTAGAGTGGAGAGAACACAGACTTTGGAGTGAGAGAAACTGCACTAAAAACCCTACTGAGATAATTCCTACCACCCATGAACTTGGGGCAAATCATTTTAATCTGAGGAGTTGACATTGATGGCCACACAGGTCTTTTCCCATTTTAGATCTATGATTCTATGAGATATTCAAATATCAGCTTTTATTATGAGCAACAGATGATGAAGACTTCATATTGAATAGTATTGTAATCAAATAAACAAACTAGAAACCCACAATAGTTAACCTAGCATATAATTAATGTGTCTAAACTCAGGCTCTTTCTATCACATCATAATAAAATCACTGCTACTTTATATAGCTATTCCATTACAAAAATATTGTCTCGTCTTCTTATGGTTATAATTCACACTAGCAGTCTCATCAACTTTAACCCCTCAACAATGAATCATACATTTTAATCTCACATTCATACTTGTTAAAAATATGATCTGGATTTTTAGCATCAGAGATTCCTTGTGTTTCTATATGTCTAGTTATTCCTTGGTTTCTGCTCTTCCCCACTAGTTTAAGCAAAGAGAAACTCTGGTATAGGATTTGAAATTATAATTCTCAATAGGTAGATTTGGAAATTAATTTTCATTAATACAGACATAACTAACTGCTGATTGATTTTTTTATATGATAGAGCAAGATTCTTAATTTGGGCTATGTGAATTGAAAAAAATATATTTTATTGTATTTAAATACAATCGGTTTCCTTTGTAACTTACGCATTATATTTTATGCATTTAAAAACATTATTCTGAGAAAACCACAGATTTCACCAGACTGCCACAGCAATTCATCCCTTTCTCTCTTTCTCTGTCTCTGTCTCTGTCTGTCTGTCTGTCTGTCTCTCTCTCTCTGTCTCTCTCACACACACACAAATGCACATATGCACACTCATAAAGTTAAGAATCTATGTAATAGTTGTATAACATATATCATATTTCTTGTCTTCTCAATGAGGGAAAATAGGAAGAAGAAAGAGAGAAATTGGAATTCAAAATTTAAAAAAAACCCAAATATTCAAAATTTTTACATGTAATTGGAAAAAATATAAAATACTAAAAAAGAGAATCTATGTGATAGAGCAAAGTACAAACAATGGAAAATACTGATATTGTAAAGTGGAGAGGGAGCAGGAGAGTAACCTAAGTAACATAAAGTAAAGATGAGTAACAAAAGTAAAAAATTTCTTTCCAGCACTATTCTAGTGCTTGATCTTCCTGATTCTTATTCCTTTTTCATTCCACCATTTCCCTTTATGTTGTTCCTATTCTATTTAGATATTCCTTTCCTTCCAGAGGTTGGATATATGAAGTTAGGAGAAAAATACTTCTCATAGACTTTTCTAAATGGGAGATGGACAGAATCCACAATCAAATCAATGTTTTTCATCCACCATTCACTCATTCTTTCAACAAACATTTATTAAAT
Organism: Sminthopsis crassicaudata; assembly: GCF_048593235.1. Taxonomy (NCBI): domain Eukaryota; kingdom Metazoa; phylum Chordata; class Mammalia; order Dasyuromorphia; family Dasyuridae; genus Sminthopsis; species Sminthopsis crassicaudata. Next base: position 524,627,591 of record NC_133618.1, read on the forward strand.
GATTATTATGTGATAGAGCCTGAGGATACAAAAGGGAAAAAATCTGCAGTCTTCAATGAGTTTACACTTTTACTAGGAGGAAACATGGATATATAAACATACACAGACTTGGAAGTACACAAAATACACAAAGAAAATACTAAGTATTTGAGTAGGATGGGAGGCAAGACAGAGGCAATACTCTAAAGTTTTTTTTATAAATAATCTAAGTGATCTCTCTCTCTATTTTTGAAGATTCAACATTTCTCAGTTATTTTAATATATAATTATTTATTTAGCCATTTCCCAAAAGATAGACATCTATTTTGTTTCCAATTCTTTACTAATATAAAAAGTGTTATGATTGGGTTAAAATTTGGGCCATTAAAGAAATAGCTTACTTGTCCTAGAGAAAGATAAGCAAGAGGGTTGAAATTGAGTTCTTTGAAGGTTTATCATTATTAATACTCTCATTATAATCATTATTATGACAATAATAATGATAAATTGACTTAGACCAAAAAGCCTTTTTTGATGCTTTGTCATGAAATGCAGATGATACTGAGTTCTTGAAGGTTTGCAGGAGAGTGCATGTTCTTGTGGGTTGTATCAAGCCATAAAAGGTCCAAGCATGGATCTGGTGATAAAACATGTATTTTGTTTGATCATTCTTGCCAAGTTTGAGGAGGCTTATCAACATATTGTCTGAGAGTAATAAATATTTTTTGTTATGAGAGCTCTCAGAAATAGTCTGTGACTCATCGATAGGTCATGATCTATGTCTGTACAGAAGTGCTCACAACAATGAAAAAAGGAACCCTTGAAATATTGAAAAAAATAAGAAATTTACTGTTTAAGAAATCCAGAAATTTAGACTCTTACTGGATGTTGAAATTTGTACTTTTTTCCATATGATAACGAAAGCCATTATATTAGAAAACTATGGTGCTCATAATTTTGTTGTTTGGGTTGGCCCACAATGTATAAATAGAACTATCATTCTCCTGAATTTTACTTTCCACTAAACTATACTTCTCCTATTTTTATCCAATCTAGGTAGATCCTGAATATGGTTAATCTTGTGAAAAAGCTAATGATTTTACTTGGGATATAAAATGATAAAAACAAGGACTGAAAATAGAAAAAGACCTTTGAAGCTACTGACTCCAACTCATTTTATAAATGAGGGCCAGAGAGGTTAGATAATTTTGCTCATAGTCACATAGCTAATAAGTATCTGAGAAAGAAGTTGAAGTCAGGTCTTCCTGATTCCAAGTTCAGTGTTCTAGACACTATACTACTTTGTCTTTCTTACCCAGAAATACTTGAGCATTCAGTCCTAGACCATCTCTAGTGATACATGCTTTCCACATGAACTGCCAAGGAATTGAATTAAACCCTTTCTCTTGGCCCTCATGCTTAATAGCATTTGTCTAGCTCTCTCTTCCAATCCCCTCCACCAAATAACAAAAATATTGACAAAAATAATAGAAAAGATGGCAATTACACTGCCTCTAACCCCTCCCTGCCTCAGGTTGTCACTGTAACAGATAAAAACCTATTTTATGGGAGACCAACCAGCTGCTACAATTCCTAAAGTAAAGTTTATTTGCACAGAAAAATAAAAGCAACTTTTTATGTGTCACCCTGCTGTGAAGAAATATGATTCCTGTCTTCTTGCTTCATATTACCCTTCCTTCTCACTGCACATTTATATTCGGTTTTGTCTGATCGCCTTACAGAGAGGATTTCTGATCTTGACCTCACCTTCTGCTCCTATAACATCCTAATTTTCAAATGGTCACTCACCATTTGCTATTTCTTTGGGGGTGGGGAACTTGCCTAAAGCTTAAACATACAAGGGCCTAGTCTCTTCTTCCACTTCCCTACCCCCATCCAGGCCTCCCTTATGTGTAGCTGGTCTCCCATGTGATAGCGTCTCCTCGGGAAAGCTATTCTTTCATGCGGCCACAGAAACCAGCATTGATCAGTGGAAAAGTTCAAGGTAGCAACTCATCAAGCACAGCTTCAATACCAGATTCCAGACAAGGTCTGCAATAAATAAGACTAGTAACAAAGCATCATATTTCCTTCTCACACAGAAAATCAGCAGTGACAGAGTTTGCAATTTCAGTATTCAGGCACAGTATCTTCTCTGTGTCTGAGCCAGTTGAAAGCTGGGAGGCTTGCTCCTCAGAGAAGTTAAATTTTTTAAAATGAATTTTAGAAAGCTTTGTTTTGGAAACAGGCAAAAATGTAATTTGGAATATGATACTGGGAAGAGATTTGTCAGTATGCTCACTGACTAGGGTTTGAATCATCCAAATACACTCAGGATTGTAATGGTATTAAGAATTCACAGTTAGAATATATTATTTTCTCCCCAAATTTAAGGGACACATTTATCTTCTGCTAGCCCCACTCCCAATAATAGTTGCAGGATATCCTTGTGAGCCTACAAAAAAGGACATGCTATTGCTGTAAGTAGATAGGGAGAATTTTTTTTTTCAAATGGCAGTGTGATAAAAAATATACACCCTATGAGTCCCTCACAGATTATTGCTATTGATTTCTTTCCTTGAGACGTGGAAATGTTACCAGATGGGGTGTTAGGTAGTAGGTGTGCGGGTGCAAATGCAGTTTATTGCTTGCTGTCTAAAAATCAGTGAAAACCTTTTCAGTTTTTGAGGCTATACCTTTTACAAAAGCAAATCTGGGGCCTAATTCAGTACTTATGCAAAACTAAATAACATACCACAGGCAATGGATTGATAAGTTAACTTATCTTTAAAGGAAATAAACATTAGAACAAACCCAAGAAATGAAAGAGCATTACAAAGATTTTCAAACATTTGTTCAGCCCCATCTTATCCAAATGCGATCTCTGTCTTAAATTAATGTATGGCAATCAAATTTTTGTTTTGTTTCTTTTCCCCAGCACTCTCTGCCCACTTCTCCTTTGGGCTTCTCCTGTGTCTAATGCTGGTGGAAGTGTTAATCAAATAGCTGCCGGGTTTCTGGAAGTCAGGTGCCTGAGTGTACAATGCACAACAACTGTGCTGGGCCCCCTCTGGGACGCACCCATTAGGAAAAAAAAAGGCTGACCTTCTGTCACTTTCCTTCTCCTCCCTTTTAATGATTCTTTCTATATCCTTTTGAGAAGATCTTTACAGCCCTTTGACCCCTGTTAGAAGAGGAAGGCTTAAACAGCTAAAAGTACCCTCTGCATCGGTGCTTGCCAATGAAAGCTCAAGAGGCCTTTTAGGAAATGCCAAAAGATAGTCGTCTATGTTTTCAGTGCATTCAGAAGACTGGTCCAAACCCAACACAATTTTCCTTCTCATTTGTTTGGTCGCAGCATCTATTTTGTGCCGAGGGACTCCCTTCTCCAACCCCCACTTGTCAGTGCCACCAGAATCGACATACTTGGAGACTGGCCTACTTTTAATGATAACCCTTGGACTGTGCTCAAGCTATTGTGTTCTTTGAAAAAGAGCGATGGGAAAGGATAGCTGAGGTAGGTCATTAGTTCTGATTCTTTCTAGGCTGTATTCTCCAGACCTGAGTCTCTTTTCATAGACCTTTAGCCATTACTATACTGAGTTATCATGAACATGAAAAGCTGAAGGGAAGCAATTAGTTTCAACACATTTATGCAGGGTCACCTACTACTTTATATTTCTGTCCTTGGTGCTGAAGTGAAGCTGGCTTTTGCTTAGTGGATAAATGTGGATATTCTAAGTTGTGTCAAGTAGTCACATTTTCTGACAAATTTTGATGCAATGGGCAGAGTCTGGCCTTTATATCAAAGCATGCCAGAGCCCTCTCTTATTACCAATTTTATCATCAGTATGCCCATCTTTTAGAAAGGTACCTGTGTGGGTGGAATGGCTAGAACTAGGGAGAATGATTAGAAATATGGTGTTTTTTTTTTTTTTTAAATGCTTCTGAGAAATGTCTGAAAACCTCTCCTTTTGAATATAAACAAATTATTTCTTAGTGTGTTGTAATTTATTCCACTGAATTATACTTATCCCGGGAAGAAATGAATTGTAGGTTTTCTTCCTGATACTTTTTTTTTCACATAAAACAGAATTTGTAATGTCTTGGATTTATGAATTCATGGTAGTAGACTTAAGTAGGCAGGAGTGAAAAGATTCAGTTGATATAAAATTATAAAATATTTACCAAGATTTGGAATAAAAGAAGAAGAGAATAAAAATCCCACAGTATTATAAACATTTAGAACTGGAAGGCAACTTAGAATTAATAAAAAATAGTTCACACAAATAGTACCTTAAGGTTGGTTTGCAAAGCAATATGTATAGATTATCACATTTTATTCTCGCAACCTTGTGGTGTATCTACTTTTATTAGTTCGAGTTTATAGATGAAGAAATTCAAAGCCTCAGAGATGCTTATTTATTTTTCTAGGGTCACATAACTAATAAATGTCTAAGGCTGAAATTGAACCCAGATGTCTTTGAGTGAAAGTCCAATGCTTTCTCTATTATAAATGCTTCCTTTTCATCAGTTTAACAGCTGAGGAAACTGATCCTCTGAGAGGTGAAGTGATTTGCTTAAGACCATGAAAATATTAAGTAGCAGAGTCCTTATTAGTTTGACAAAGGAACATTTATTGACCATTTATTAGATTTTACTGTACTAGTTGTAGAGGATACAAAGTTGAAAAAGGATATAGTTTCTACATTTAAGTAGCTTACTTTCTATTGAGGAAATACAATGTACACATATGTAAATAAATGTAAGATAATTTAAAGAGAGAAAGAAAATCAACAATGGAGGGAATCAGTGAGGGCTTCATTGAAGAAGTAGCACCTCAGTTCAGTTAAATCTTAAAGGAAGTTAATAACTGAAAAGTAGAGATAGGGTGGTGGCTTATGCTAACTTACAGAGTAGAAAATAGAACACTGAATTCAGAAAAGTTAGTGGTTCATTGGGACTATAGCAGATATGTGAGAGGAAGTGTGAAATAAAACACAGGCAGGTTAATGCCTTTATGTGACTAGTCTTATATATCAGACATACAAAGTTTGTATTGTATCATAGACATTAGAGAAAACCACGATTTGTTTAGAGGGCTGATGTTTATGATCTGTCCTTGAAAAAGAGTATCTTGGAAGTTGTATGAAAGATAAATTAGAGAGGGGATTAGGCAGGGAGACCAATTAGGATGATATTGCAATAATCCAGAAAAGAGATGAAGGACTGAATTAAGAAGGTAAGCCCATGAGTAGAGAGAATGGGATAGATGTGAGGGATGACATGGAAGTAGAATTGATAGAACCTGGAAAATGGTTATACAATTATATAGCAGGAGAGATGAAAAAGTTATAAGCCTGACTGACTGGAAGGATGATAGTATTCTCAACAGAAAGAGGGAGTTTGGTAGAAGGGAAGGTTTATAGGGAAGATGATGAATTATGCTTTGGACATGTTGAGATTCACATTCAAATAAGGCTTAGACAATTGAGGACATGAGACTGGAGTTTTAGAGCACCATTAAGGCTGAGTACATAAATTTGGAAGTCATATGTTTGGAGATGGTGACTGGTGAGATCACCAAGGGAGAATAGGTAGAGAAAGAAAAGAATAGGGCTCAGGAAAGAACTTTGAGAAACACTCATGTCTATGGTATATGAGATAAATGATGATACAGTGATGGATAGTGAGTAATGGTGAAAAAAGGGAAGATTAAAACCAGGAAATAACTGTCATAGAAGCCAAGAAAAGAAACTATGAAGCAGGAGAATAGTCATTGCTTACAGAGAGGTCAAGGAAAATGAGGACTGAGAAAAGGACACTTAGTAGTTAAGAAATTGGAGAGTTGTTTCCATAACGAGGTCAGTCTGGATCTCTGCCTCTCTGTCTTCCTACCTATCATATTTTCCCCAAATTTAAGCAGAAAAAAACATATTTGAGATCTTAAGTGAGATGTTAATGAAATACTCTAAATCAGCCTTTTGGGGATGATAATAGAGCAGCTCTTTCAGAGTTGGAGTGGGTAGAGCCTTCAGGTCTAATCTAGGCTTTTGAAAAATTTCATTTCTTCAGATTTTTGTTAATATACAGTTTGCCTCTGACTTGCTACCTATCTACCCTTTTTGCGTTAGTCTGCTTTGATTCCACACTGTTGCCTGTGCATTGGTCTTGCTGTCCTGTCTGCTGCCTCTGGTCTTATTAAATCAATACTCCATCTGCTTGCTGTGGTCTTGGATTCTCTCCTGCTTTTACCTCAGACAGTTTTTTGTACTCCATTGTCTTTGTCGGATCGGTAATACCATTACTTCCTCCCAATCTTTGACTTACTTGATCTGAATTTCCTAGCACTCTCTTTTTTAAATCTCAACATAGGTAATAGTAGTTATTTCATCATTGCTTCCTCTTGAACTCTTGAACAGCAGACAGAACAGCAAGACCAATGCACATGTACCCATGAAACAGGAGATCCTTACTTCCCAGCTTAAAGTTAACTCTCTCAGTTTCTCAATAATATTGAGAAATAAAGGTCATTCTAGAGAAGTCTTTTCACTGAGTCTTATTTCAATTTAATGCTTAATTAATTCAGAGCTTCATTATCACAGAGAGGTGATATAGTTTCCAAAGGATATGCTAGCTAAGGAAAATACAGATTTTGCCATCCTAGAAAGACTCTGGTATGGTTCCAATGAAAGACTGAAGTTACTATCTGAGTAAGAATCTCATTAAGTACAAAGAAGCTTGTTGCTAATAGGTTAATCATTAGTTGATTCATTCTTTGTAGCAATCTTTGAAATAAATTTTAAAAAATAAACTAAAAGTAAATTAAAAAACTAAAATGGCACTTGATTTGGTGTGTCTTCCTTTTATTTCTATAGTGACAAGAGTGAAGTAGTAAAAATGGGAACAGAATGACAAAAATAATGTTTTTAAATAATCCATAAACTTTTCATAATATATACCAGACTATAAATATTCTGAATATGAGTTCCTTGCCTAATGCCCATTGAACCAATATACTTTTGTAAAAACTGAACCATGATAATAGTGATATTTTAAAAATAAATGAAATAAGAATACAAAAGGAAATTGCAGCTAAATGGAAGAATGGCTGAATAGTGTGCCAGGATGACCACAATGTCAGAAGAAAGAGAGGGTATATAGGAAAAGATGATATGAAAGTGGAAATGACATTACTTGGCAACAGATTGAATGTGGAAAGGGAGAATGAAGAGTCAAGTATGACACCTAGGTTGCAAAACTGAGTGACTGGGATGAAAGTGATTCCCTGTATAGTAATACGGAAGTTCAGAAGGTTTTTTGGAGAAGGATAATGAGCTCAGTAGGGGACATGTTAAGTCAAAAAGACTATGGAACATTGATTTTTAAAATAATTAACAATTGAACATGTGAGTCTGGAGATTAAAAGAGAGGTTAGGACTGGATACATAAATCTGATAATTGTTAATATAGTGATAGCAATTGAATTCATGGGAACTGATGAGATTTCCAAGTTAAATGGAAGAATAGGGTCCAGAATAAGATTTAGGAGGATATCTGGGGTTAGTAGGTGTGATCTGGATGTAGATCCAATAAAGGAGCCTGAGAAAGAACAATATAGGTAAAAGTAGAACTAGGATGTTATAATGTTACTGAAATCAAAATATAAAAGGGTATCAAATAGAAAAAAGATGATTAACAGAGTTAAGGACTACAGAGAGATAAAGAAAGATAAGGATTTTAAAAAGCTTATTATATTTGACACTTGGGAGATCATTGATATCTTAGGAAAAAGAAAAAGAAATTTGGTTGAATAATAAATTTCAGACCAAGATTAGAGAATTTTGAGGAGATTGAAAGGAAAAGAAAACAGTAATAGATGACCTTCTCAAAGAACAATGAAAGAGAAGTGATATGGGAAGATAGCTAGTGGGAATGGATTGAACAAACAAGAATTTTTTGAGGGTGAGGGAGTCATGAGGATGTTTGTAGACAAAAAGGAAGTGTCCAGTAGTCAAGAAAAGATTGAGGATATGTGAATGTGTTGATGACAGAGGAAGAAATCTGCTGGGAAATAGGAGATGAAATGACATCATTTATTCACATAGAGGGATTTTCCTTGGCAAAAATAAGGGCAAGGAGGAAAAAAAAGAAAAAGCAAGAGCAGGGGGTAGTATTTAGGAGAGGAAAGCATAGGTGAAACTCCAAAGTTATAGTACCTAGACAATCCCCATGACAATCAAGCAGGGACACTGATAGGGTATAGTGAAATTCACTAAAGTCAAACTTTACCTACTTTACAATTCTTCCTACATTTTCCCTCCATGTCTTCTGCCTCCATCCCTTGCTGCTTATGCTTCATTCCTGTTCTAATTAGTCTAATTAGAAAGCAATTTCAGTTAGAGGATTACTACTAGTTTAATTATGGAACTAACAACTTTTGAAGTGGAAATGAAGCCAGCCCCAATTCAGATCAGATATTAAAACATCATCTTAAACTTCTATCCCTTTTTCTTATGAGATAAGTAATGAAGAAAGAATTAGCAAAATCTTTAAAATTAAGGTCACTGAATTAGTCAACAACCATTTATTAAGTACTTATTTTATACTAGGCACTATACTAAATTCTGGGGATACCAAAATAAGCAAAAAGAAATACAGTTCTTTACATGCTAATGAGGAAGAAAAAAAATTGGAGCTGAAAAAGATGGAAGAGGATATATCCATGTAGAGGCATGATGACTTAAGTACATAGAATTAAAGATAGATAGACTGGCCCCTTCCCAAACATGAAGATTCAAAGAAGAACTCCCCAATGGAAGAAGTAACCCCCAAGAGGTCAAATATCTATTTTGAATTTATCATGAAATATGGCAAAAATATGGTTCTAGGTCAAATTTCTGCCAGGCTGCTTTCTAGTTTTCCTTTATAATTATTAAATAGGAAAGAGGATGAATTTAAACATAGTAAACCAGAAGTTAAACCAGTTACAAAATTATGGAGTTGAAGGGCAGTACTTTGTGTAAGTTGGAGATGTTTGTCATACTTACCTACCTACCCCAAAAGATTATGAGAATCAAATGAGATAATATATGCAAAAGTGCTATGGCAACAAAATATTATTATTACTATTAGTTTTAGTATTATTACTATTTTCTATTTCTTTGCTAATTCCAATCCTTTATTTTTGGGACCCACAGATGCTTATTTGGTAGCTCTGATTCTCTATTAGAGTTCCCTATATTTCTACCACACTACTTCCCTACCAGCTTGATGCTTGCTTTTCTCCCATGCTGTTTTGATGCTTCTCCTTATTTTGTTAAAAGATAATTTGACTTATAAGATGGGAGAACTGATTTGGATTTTTCCTTAGGCACCAGGGCTTAGCATAGTGCTTGGCATACAGTAGGTGATTAATAAATGTTTATTGTATGATTGATTAGACATTTATTAGATTGTGGAGAAATCATTGACCTCTCTAAACCTTAGATTCTTCATCTCTATAAAGAGATAATAGTGCTTTTACTATTTACCTCAGTGTGGCTATTAGGATCTGAGTATCAAGTGAAATAATGTATACAAAAACTTTTTAAATCTTGAAAAGTCAGTTTTTATTATTAATTATTATTGCATGGATATTGAAAGAAAGAAATTCCATTTTGGAGAATGGCTTGTCACATTTCCAGGTGACCCTTGTTAAATCTGATAGATCTGCTTTCATAGGTGAGGAATCCTTGTGTAGTCTTTCATTTACTGGGTAGCTGATGGACATTTTATTTAGTTTTGGCTTTAAGAAAAATGTAATGTATATAGTGGGAAGTGAAAACTTAGGCTTGAACTCTGACTTGGTCTCTGGCTATCTGTGTGATTATATGGAAATTCTTTAACATTCCCAAGCCTCTGATTCCAGTCCATTAAAACATCTATGTTTGTCAGGAATTATTTTCCCTAGAAAATGTATTAATTAGTATCATATAATGTCTCCCTACTCTCAATTCTTTGCCATGGTGGGAGAATTATTTTGTCTTCTTGCATCTAGTCTTCTCTTCCTATATGTTCCTGATAGAGCTGCAAGATTGATATTCGTAAAGCACAGGTCTCATTGTATCACTCCCCTCAAAAAGCTTCAGTGGTTACTTTCTACCTTTAGTGGAAAGAATGAACTATTTTGTTTAGCACTGAAAGTTCTTTGCAATCTGATTCCAAACTGCCTTTCAGGATTGATTTCACACTACTTTCTATGTTCTAGTGAAGTTAGGTTTGAGCTGTCTCCCATATTTGAAATCATCTCTTCTTCTATCTTGCCTTTTAGCATTTCTAGCTTCCTATAAGACTAAATCTTTTCTGATCTCCATCAGTAGCTTGTGTGTTTTCCATATTTTCCCCAAATTACTACATATTTATTTTGTGATAGTTCATTCTTATATTTATAGTTATTTATTTGTGTATACATTCTTCTCTTCCAGTAAAATGAAACCTCCTTGAGGAGGTTTTTTGGTCTTAGGAAGCTTAGTACAGTGCACGTCACATTGCAGATGCCTGATAAATATTTATTGAATTGAATTACTTGGATTTTAAAGCCCTTCAGAATATGATGTTTGCCTACCTTTCCAGGTTCATTGAATATTTCTCTTCTTTACATACTTTAGGCAGTTTAAGTCAAAAGAGCCTGTTTATTCTTTCCTTCTGATTTAGGTATTTCATCTCTCATTTATGGACCTTTTCAAAGACTGCCTCTTAGGTTAGTAAAGCATTCCCCTTTCTGCTTTGTAGAAACTCTAGCTTCTTCTAAAATTCAATTCAAATGCTTCTACATGAGACTTACATTTATCTCCCTAATTGCTAGTTCATTCCTCTAGGAAAATACTTAGAATAAATTTTGTATCTACTTTGATGTGTACATTTATTCCTTTTCCTTCTGCTCCATTAGAACATAAGCTCCTTGAGAGCAGGAACTAATTAATTTTTATGGTTTTCACATTTTATTTCTAGCACAGGCATAGTTACCCAATATATTCTTATTAAATTAATGAATAAATTACTCCAAAGTATATTTACATTTATTTGGCAGAGTAGGCCATTAGAATCCCGATTTCCCATAAGTCTCCTTTAGAAGTTTTGTGTGAAAGTCTTTCCCATTGACCTAATAACTTGAAAATTTCCTGGTTCTCTTGAAGAATGTTGTTGGATCCATTTTGAGTAATTGATCTCTCTCTTTTGTTAAAATCTATTTAAACACACTAGTATGTGCTGGTGTTTTCAGCATACTGCTGAGTGAATAAACTATGCATGGAAAATTGTTATCCTGACACCATTATATTCTCTCCTACATGGTTTGATGGTGTCATCTATAGGGCAGCTGTTCTGTAAATGTGATGAAACTACCCAATTTGGCTAAGTTTCCAATGACAATGGTGAAATCAACTGACTAAGGGGAAAGGATATTAAATGAGTAATCACATAGATACATGGAGGCTATTAACCTAGTGAAAATGTGATTGCTATGATAGTTTGGAACTAATGGCCATCTAAATGAGTTTAATATTTAGAAGATTTCAGAGATCCTTTATCTAATTGTAACATGGAGTCTCTTGAACCTAGAAATTTGGGGTTGTCTTCTTTGTGCTGATCTAAGGGTTCTTTTTCCTTAAAGAGGAACTGTTCTTCATTAAGCATAATGAAGAGAGATTAGTTAATGTTTTTAAAGAATGGTTTTGACTAGGGGCAGAGAATTTTTAAAAGTTAACTTTAATTTTCAAGTGCTGTTATTGTCATTGTTTTAGTTCGCACTTGTGATTTCATTGGTGTATGGAGTGTAGAGTGAGAAATTCCCTTTACCAATAGAGAATAGTAACTATTCTGCAATTTATAGTCTTAGAACAGGGATTCTTGACCTTTTTCATGTCATGGATCCCTTTGGCAATCTGGTAAAGCCTATGGACTTCTTCTCAGAATAATATTTTAAAATAATTAGAATAAAGGATTACAAAGGAAAGCAATCCCATTGAAATTCAGTTATCAGAATACTATAAAAACAAACAAACCATGTTCATAAATTGAAAGTTAATAACTCTTGTCTTAGAATATTGCCTGGGGATGCCAAGAAGCTAAATGACTTGCCCAGAAACACTTAGTCATTAGTCATTGTGGGTCAGAGACTAGACTTGAATAATATTCATTCTTCAAGATGGTTTCTCTATTTACTATGTCATGTTGGATCTCATTGGTGAACAGTATAAACTTGGAAATGCTTTTTGAGGGATGGTTATTTGGGATCTCAATTTAGAAAAATTAAGTACTTCTTTGGTCTAGGTACCTTTAAACAACAGTAGGAATATATTTATATTTAAAGGACTAGACTCTGAGGTCCTCTGTTGAGCTGAATTTCCAAGCATTCAAAATCTACTGCAGAGAGTACAATTCTGATGTGCTGGCCACAATGTCTGAATGCTAAACTCAAGATTACCTAAAATATTATTTTATAAAACTGCTGAGAAAACTGGAAATTAGTATGGCAGAAATTAGGCATGGACCCACACTTAACACCTTACATCAAGATAAGATCAAAATGGGTCCATTTAGGCATAAAGAATGAGATTAAATAAATAAGAGGAACATAGGATAGTTTACCCTCTTAGACTTGTGGAGGAGGAAGGAATTTGTGACCAAAGAGAGAACTAGAGATTATTATTTATCATAAAATAGAAAATTTTGATTACATCAAATTAGAAAGCCTTTGTACAAACAAAACTAATGCAAACAAGATTAGAAGGGAAGCAACAAACTGGGAAAGCATTTTTACAGTTAAAGGTTCTGATAAAGACCTCATTTCCAAAATACATAGAGAATTGATTCTAATTTATAAGAAATCAAGCCATTCTTCAATTGAGAAATGGTCAATGGATATGAACAGACAATTTTAAGATGATGAAATTGAAACTATTTCTAGCCATATGAAAAGATGCTCTAATCAAGAAATGCAAATTAAGACAACATCTGAGATACCACTACATACTTGTTAGATTGGCTAAGATGACAGGAAAAAATAATGGTGAATGTTGGAGGGGATGTGGGAAAACTGGGACACTGATACATTGTTGGTGGAGTTGTGAATGAATCCAACCATTCTGGAGAGCAATCTGGAATTATGCCCCAAAAGTTATCAAACTATACATATCTTTTGATCCAGCAGTGTTACTACTGGACTTATATCCCAAAGAGATACTAAAGAAGGGAAAGGGATCTGTATGTGCCAAAATGTTTGTGGAAGCCCTTTTTGTAGTGGCTAGAAATTGGAAAAATGAATGGATATCCATCAATTGGAGAATGGTTGAGTAAATTGTGATATATGAATGTTATGGAATATTATTGTTCTATAAGAAATGTCCAGCAGGATGATTTCAGAGAGGCCTGGAAAAACTTACATGAACTGATGCTGAGTGAAATGAGCAGGACAAGAAGATCATTATATACTTCAACAACAATACTGTATGAGGATGTATTCTGATGGAAGTGGAAATCTTCAACAAAGACAAGATCTAATTCAATTCCAGTTGATCAATGATGGAGAGAATCAGTTACATCCAGAGAAAGAACACTAGGAAACGAGTGTGAACTGTTTGCATTTTTGCTTTTTACCTTCTGAATCCAATTCTTCTTGTGCAACAAGAGAACTGTACAGTTCTGCACACATATATTGTATCTAAGATATACTAAGACATATTTAACAAGTATAACAGTTATAACATAACTATTGTAACATAACCTAAGTTATATAACATATAACACGTATATTTAACAGTCTTATGACTGCTTGCCATCTAGGGGAGGCAGTGGAAGGAGGGAAGGGAAAAGTTGGAACAGAAGTGAGTGCAAGGGATAATGTTGTAAAAAAATTGCCCATGTATATGTTCTGTCAATAAAAAGTTATAATAATAATAATAATAATAATAATAATAATAATAATAATAATAAAATACTATTTTATGGAAAACTTGGAAAAGGCAAGAGCTCACAGGGAGACAAAAGAAATAGTAAAGGGACACTCTAAAGGTCTTTTTTGAAAAACTTTAGTATTGAGACATGGCAGATGCTGGAAGAAATTTGCCCAACATGGTATACCTGCATCAAAGAAGTTGTACTCCATGATCAAAGCAGAATTGCAGTAGCATAAAGGAAATGCAAGCTGCAAAAATCTATAGTTATCTCCAACCCAGATGTTTTAATAGACTACTTGTGCCTGACCCATTATGGTATAGCCTTCTAAGCTCATATCATCACCTTCATCATCAGCTTCAACATTATGCTGTCATTGGTCCTCTTTGAAAAACGAAAAATGAACAACAATTTGTCTTTTAAATCAATTTGTGTTCAAAGATTAGGACCACACATTTAGAGCTGAAAGAAATTTATGTAGTTAAGTTCCTTAATTTTACAGATGAGGAAGCTGAGGCACAGAAGGTTTAAATAACTTGCTCAAGATCAAACAAATGATAAGTGTCAGAGGCAGGAATTGCACTCAGATTTCTAACTTTATATACATCACAGTCGCACATTGCTGTCATGCCATAAAGCAGATAGAATGAAGTAATCATAAACCATTAGATAGATCAAAGAATTGGAGACGGGCAATAGAAAAAGGGGTTAGTGAAAGTTCATGAATGAATAGCAATTAGATTTATTTAATCCATCTGTATGCCAAAATTCAACAGAATAAAAATATTCCTGCAGTGTTCCTCTTACTAAATTAGTCAGTTAGTCAAATGGGGAAAAAATTTCCTCATGCCTTTGACATAAGCTCTGATTTATGTAGATTTTGCTCTTAGCAAAGAGGGAATCTACTGAGCTGGCTCCCTGAATTTGAAAGCAATGATTATTGAGATCCATTGGTTGATGGGGTCCATTTAGAATTCTGCAGAAGCCAATGAAAATTGCATGCAAACATTATAGTCATTTGTCATCATGATAAAATGTGATAATGTCATTGCTGACTTACAAAGATGATGACCTGAAAGGCCATGACATTATGACATTACATTTTATCAATAATGAAAAATTGCTTATTTTGCATGGTTGTGGGGAAGCTCTGGATCCCAAAGATCAGTGATGGTTTATACCATTTTTTTGCTTTTTCTCTCAAGAAATTTCAGGCTAGAAACCAAAAATAAACCCAGCAGTATCGAAAGTCATAGTTACTTTAAAAATAATTCAGATATTTTCTTAGCTTCATTATCTGGGAAGGAAAAAGACTTCATTGACCCAAATATTCATCAGATTCAGATGCTTATTTTGCAATTTCATGAATGACTTCAGTCAAGCTCTTTATATGGATCTAAAATGTTTCAATTTTTTTTGAAGCTATAAT
Organism: Sminthopsis crassicaudata; assembly: GCF_048593235.1. Classification (NCBI taxonomy): domain Eukaryota; kingdom Metazoa; phylum Chordata; class Mammalia; order Dasyuromorphia; family Dasyuridae; genus Sminthopsis; species Sminthopsis crassicaudata. Next base: position 524,642,934 of record NC_133618.1, read on the forward strand.
CAGCTGTGAAGCAGTGATGAGTGAGCATCATCAGAGTAAAAGAATTCAGATTTTTGGGAAAGATGATGGAATCTAGTAGATTTATTTTTAAGTCATATATTAAGAACATATTGCTTTATGTAAGAACTTGGAAACAGTTTCAAAACTGGTGGGAAGTCTTATTATTTAATATAAGGGTCAGCAACTTAACTGTCTCTAATCTATCATCTGTTTTTGTGTGATCCTTGAAGTAATTGTAGTTTTTATATTTTAAAATGAAGTTTCATTGTATTTCAAAATATAAAATCATTTATAACTCATGGGTGTACATAAAATATGGATAGAATCATTTTGGTCCTCAGGCTGACCCCTGGCATAGTAGATAACAAAAAGACAAGGCAAAAAAAGAAAAAAAGGCAAATTTGATAATTCAAAACTTCAAATAGAAGGATTATACTTTATTAGGAATGACCAGTGGAGCTTTGATTTGGGAGTGATCAGTGTGTATGGATGTGGATATTAGGAATCTGTTAGAAGGTAGAGTGATCAAGAAAAAACTCCAGTCCAGTATTGCTATGGCTGTAACATTTATAATAGACATGGTCTCCAATGGCTTCTTAGTAAATCACACACAGTTTGAGGGTTTTGTGAGACTTAGAAAAAATAATTTCACAAACTGTGAGAAGGGGGGGTAATGTGGACCTGTCCCGTTCTTTTCTTCTACATTTATTCTATCAGAAAGCCATAAACAATGTGCTGCCCATATAAACTACCTAGTATAGGTCCTAATATAAAAACTTGAAAGGAATGTAAAATCTTTAGATCTGAGGTGTAAAATAGATTTTCTTTTCTTTTCTCTTTTATGCAGGTGTTTCATGGCAGGAACATAAAATACCCATTTATTTGTGGAAAGTTTTTTTTTCAGTACCTGTTTGTGCTCAGTTTTGGGTGAGCTCATATCAACATCAATTCTTTTGGAGGGCAATAAACCCAAGCACCCTTGGACTATGTCTGTTCTAAGGAATCATTTCCAACCATTTTTTCCATTTTGTCTAATTTCTTTTCTTCATGTATGTTTAAACATATAGTCCTCACAGCCCAGTGAGCAAAACAATGTTCCCATGGAAGAACTAATAATACAGCATAGAACTTGAAAGTGTATAAACACTTTACATACTAAACAAGGACTACTATTTTACACAGGAACTTACTCTCAGAGTCCTGATGTCTAGATGTCATGGCAGCTGAAATAGCTCAATTATTCACACCATTGTCTGTATCTTCACTGTGGTTTTCCCAATGAAGCAGCTTCATACCCTCCTTCTAGCTGTGAGGGAAATAATTTTCTCATATACAAATATGGGCCACTCAGGGATTGCCTAACCAGTGACCAAACAGTGAGGAGTTGGGGACACCTTTAGCTTTTCTTCTCTTGCAAGGAATAAATGGAGGATATGCCAGCCTATTAATTTCTGTTATGATTTCTAACTATTTCAGAATTGGATGGGGGTTCTCCAACTGACCAAAATGTAGTAGATCTTTGCCAACTCAGATTATGGATAAAATGATGGCATGAAAAAACACATTTTCAGTCAAACATTAATTCTTGAAAACTCAGCTGTCTATTCTATCTAAATTGTGATTAATTAGCTCAGGCTTCCTACACAGTTTGCTCTTTTTGTGTTTCTTTTTGTCATTTTAGTATCTCTTTGGTGCATATGTAGGATTACATAGATGGGAAAGCCTTTTTCCAGGTTCCTGTGCTATTTAGGAAAGGGGTTTTAATTTCATGTCCTTGAAGTTTATAATTTATAATTATATATAATAATTATATCTTATCCATGTCTTGGCATATAGTAAGCACTTGGTAAATGCATTCTCCTGTATCCCCCATGCAGAATCACATGGTGGCTACTCAAAAAAGCACTTGTTTGATTCTTAATTAAACATCTTGTTTTTGATGGAAAACATCCTGAAAATAGTGAAATATAATGATTTCAGGAAATGACAAAGGCTATTGTAAGTAATTTAGTTTGTAAAATACTTTGCTGTAAACCACTTATATATAACTGATTTTATTTTCTGATTTTATTTTTCCTTGTCACCATGTCATTAATGTAGAAATCCTAAAAAATTCCAAATCATTTTTATTATTTGACATTTGTATAGTACATTAAGGTTTACAAAAATTTTTTTATCATTTGTATCAGTTTCCTCACATGTAAAATAAAGGGCTTATACCAGATTACCTCTAAGTTCTTTTTGTGCTTTAAATGCTTTTAAACTTTCATTAAAAAAATTTGATTTCTAAATTCTCTGTCCCTCTTTTACCCCTCCCTTCTTCTTGAGAAGGCAAGCAATTTGATATTGACACATGTAGTCATGCAAAATATATTTCCATATTAGACATGTTGCAAAAAAATGCAATACAAAAGAAAACAAACAATAAAAACCAAGAAAAAATAAGAAAAATTATATTTCAGTGTAGATTCAGAGTTTATCATTAATTCTCTGGAGTTGAAAAGCATTTTTCACTACAGGTCCTTTGGAATTGTCTTGATCAGCATAGCTAGGTTTATCACAGTTGACCATTGTTACATTATTACTGTTACTATGTACAGTGTTCTCCTTGTTCTGTTCACTTTATTTTGCATAAGTTCATATAAGTCTTCCTAGGTTTTTTCTGAAATCACCCTGTTCATCAGTTCTTATAGCATAATAATAATCCATCATAACGTGTTCCTATTTCAACAAAGAGGATATTTATAAATAGTAATAAGGTATATATATGTATACATATATAGTTGTATAGTCAAATACATGTGTGTATACATGTACATTTGTGTAGTCAAGGAAGAAGTGAATGCTGGTTAGAGTATCCAACCTGAGAAAGTTTAGGATTCTACTTGTATATATGAGGATTAATTATATTGGTTGCTTTTCATTCCCAGGTTTCTTTAAATAATGCATATGAATACTTGCTTTTGCTTTGCTGGTATAGATTTCTTTCTCCCCTCCACTACTACTCCTGCTCCCATCTCTAGTCCTTTATGCCATGAGGCATTCCTAATGTTTTCCTCTATCTCAAAAATTCAGTAAGCAAACTGAGTTATCCTTAGTAAGCTTAGGTAGTCAGGACCAAACATCTCTGTGTATAAATTTGAGATCTTTCATTTCCTCTTAAGTTTCGGCATTCCTGGTTGCAATATTAAATCCTCCCTAGTATCAATTCTAGGGAATTTAGATGGAAAGATCAAACTTTGTTTTTTATATTTATGCTATTACCAGGTTGTTAAAAGAAGAATAAAACAAGGTGACTGCCTGTGATATTTTGTATTCAGTTTTAAAATCTCAACATTATAAACCTGGATCATTATTTGTCTGTAACTTTTTTCTTTAATATTCCTTTTTTTTAAAGAGACAATTGGGGTTAAATGACTTGTTCAGCGTCACACAGCTAATAAGTGGTAAGTATTTGAAGTAGAATTTGAACTCAGGTCCTCCTGGCTTCAGGACTAGTGCTCTATCTACTGTGTGATCTAGCTACCCTGTCTGTAACTTTTAATGGAGACTCCAGATGACTTTCTAGTATTATTAGTTTTATGTATGTTACGTTTCAAGAATAATAAACACAGTAGGATTCCAGGACAATATGGGCTACATGTGACTTGAAACACGCTTTTGCTTGTAGTAATTCACACTTATGTAATATTTTGAAGTTTGCAAAGTCTCTTGTAAATTTTTTTTTTCATTTGGATCGCACAACAGTCTTGTGAAGTAAATGCTGGAAGAGCTATTGCTCTCATTTTGTAGATGAAGAAGATGAATTTCATAGAGATAATTAGACTTGTCTATGGATCTAAAAGTACTAAATGTCAGGAGCATGATTTGGACCCAAGGCCAGATTTGGGCTCTGACGCCAGGTCTAACACATTATTCATTATGCTTCCTTGCCCCTTTAAAATTATTTTTAAAATTCTGAACTTAGTAACCATGAATAAAAAATTCAAGTTAATACAATAAAATAGTATAAAAAGCCTCAATATATGGTCAATTTAAGATGTCAAATTGACAAACTAATAAAACAATCTGTTTCAGTGTGCTCTTTTTTCTCCTCCTCTTTATTTCCTCATCTATCTCTGGTTTGGTCTCAGTGTCTCTCCCAAGCTCCAATCTCACATTACCAACTACTTATTGGAAATTTTGAATTGCATGTCCCACAGGCATTACAAACTCAACATGCCCCAAATGGAGCTTGTTATCATTCAGCCTAAACCTACCCCTCTTCCAAACTCCTGTTTCTGTTGAAGTACCACCATCTTTCTCATCACCCAGTTTTGCAATCTCACAATTATCTTTGGTTCTTCATTCTCCTTCATGCCACATAACCAAATGGTTTTCAAATTTTGTTTATCCTCATAATATCTCTCACCTTCCTGCTTTTCTCTCTATCCACATAACCATCATCCTAATTCAAACTTTTTTTTTTGGTTAGGCAGTTGGGGTTAAGTAACTTGCTCAGAGTCATACAACTAGTGTTAAACATCTGAGATCAGATTTGAACTTGTATCCTCCTGAATTCAGGGCTGGTGCTCTATCCACTGTGCTACCTAACTGTTCCCTAATTCAAACTTTCCTCACCATTCACCTGGATTATTTCATCTTCAATTATTTCCTAATTGTTCTCCCTGCCTCAAGTTTGCTCCCCATTTGAGTTCAAGCTTTACACAGTTAGCAAAATGATTTTCCTAAAGTGCTTGTCTGACTGTGCCATCCTCCTACTCAATAAACTCTTGCAGTTTCCTATTAACTGAAGGAGTGAATATAAACTCTGTTTGGCATTTATAGTCCTTCACAATTTGGTCCAGTGCTACCTTTCCAGTCTCATTATGAATAGCTATTCTCTATGCACTCTACAATATAGACAAACTGAACTTCTTGCTATTCCTTGAACATGATGCTCCATCTCCTGTTTTTATGCTTTAAAATCCAGCTGTTTCCTCTTCCATATCTGGAAGGTACACCTTGCTTACCTCTATTTCTTGGAATTTTTCTTTTAAGGCCCAGCTAAAGCTTAACCTCTGAAAGAAATCTTTCCTGATCCCCTTGGTTACAGATGACTGGCCCAACCTCCCATACCAGTTTATCTAGTATTGTGCTCATTATATTCCCTGTTAGAAAATAAGCTTCCTGAGGATGAGGTTTTTTTGTTGTTGTATCTTCAGAGACCAGAATAATTCCTGATGCATAGCAGATGTTTTATTGATATTTATTGATTCATAATTGGTTGGACTTTTATTGCTGCTCTTGTTAAAAATTATTCATGTAATAATTATCAATAAGTCTTTCTATTCTCTCAAGTAATCATCTTATATCTCCCTTTCCTTTCATAGCTAGAATCCTAGAAAAATTACCTTCACCCATTGTTGATTCTGCTCTTCTCATTCATTTCTTAACCCTTGCAATCTGGCTGCAGATTACATTGTTCATTTAAAACTGTTCTCTTGAAAGTTAGCAATGACTTCTTTACTGTTAAATCTATGGTCAATTCTTATCCTTCTTGACTTTTTTTTGCAACAATTAACACTATTACTCACTCTCCCCTCTCTATACATGTTATATATGATAGATGAGATTTACAACCCCTAGCTAACTGTCATAGGTCATCAATGGTACTGAAGTTATGAGTACACTGACTATGAAGAGCTCTCATTCGACTCATACATAGTTCCAACTCAAGACTTGACCCCTGGACAATTTCAACTATTAGAAGTAGATAATATCAAATCTTGTTTCTATTTCTAGAATTTCTTGCATTTCTCTCTTTTCTCTGCTTACAAGACTATCATCCAGGTCTTGTCATCTCTCACTTGGATTACTGCAATAGACTTATAATTAATGCCTTTGACTCATTGCATCCTTCTTCAATATATACTCTACTTAGCTGGGAAAATAATCTGTCTAAAATGCAAATCTGACTGTGTCACTTTCCTACTCAGTAACCTCCAGTGGTTTCCCACTGCTAGGGATCATTTATAAACTCTTTAGTATAATTTATAACCTGACTCCAACCCACCTTTCCAAATTTAAACATTACTTCCTTTCTTTCACTTTATGGTCCAGCCAACGAGACCTTTATGTAATCCATTGCATATGGCACTTTCTTCCATATCCATTCTTTTGTTTTGACAATTCCCCTCCCCTGGAAACTTCTCCCAACTTATTTACACATCTTAGAAGTCTTTGTTTCCTTCAAAATTCTGCCAAAGTGACACCTCCTACATGAAGTTTTTCTGATTCCTCTATTTAATAGTGTCTCCCAAATTTACCTTGCATTTATTTTGTATGTATTTATTTATGAAACATATTTTTGTCTCTCCAGGTAGAATGTAAACTTTTTGAAGGCAGGGAGTATTTTATTTTTGTCTTTGTATCACTAGAACCTTGAAGAGTGACTGGCTAAAGGTCTATAGAGACAGTGTATTAAGCTCATCATTGTGTGTCTGTGAAACTATATAGTCTACCAGTGCCACACTAGAAAACTTAACCTCTTTTGCTTAACTTGTCTTAGGAAGATTACCTGGCAAGATAGGATATGGCACTTTGAAGTTCTCTCTTGAGCTGAACTGCCAGGCATTCAAACGCTGCTGCAGAGAGTGCAGCTCCACAGTCCAAATGCCAAATGCATGTTTACTTAAAGGAATATGCTATAGAGAACTCACACAAGCTAAATGCTCATACATTGATCAGAAAAACAACACAAGGACCATCTCACGGTATCTCTGAAGAACTTTAACATCAATTGTGAAACATGGGAGATGCTGACACAGGACCACCTAAACATGGTGTGCCTTGTTGTACTCCATAAGCAAAGCAGAATCTAAATAGCACAAATAAAACTTGGGCTGCAAAAATCCAGAGCCATCTGCATCCCAAATATTTTAATGTACTACTTGTGCCTGAACTGTTGTAGAGCTTTCTGAACTCGTATTGGATTGATTAGCCATAGCTGAACACACTGTAACCTGACCCCAATATAGTGATGTCACTGATCCTATTAGAAAATGAAGGATGAACAACAAGATGATTGATTTCTTAATTGATAGGATTCTTTTTCTTTATTTGGCCTCACTTTATGTCTTCTTATTTTTTGTTATTCATGCTTGCCATTTCTTATGATACAAAAGAATCCTATTATACAATGTTAGTTTTTTACATTATGAATAAGACTTCAGTGAATACTTGTACAGAAAAATCTTTCCCCTCCCCCATTTCACTAATATCCTTAGGATATGATCCTGATAGTGGGGCCATAGAATAAAAGGTAGCAATAGGGTTTTAGCTCTTTTGTATTGTCATATCACTTTCTAGAAAGACTGTATTAATTCAAACTGCTTCAGGAGTAGTTTTATGCAGCCGTTTCTATAACATACTGCAAACATTGAATTTTTATTATTTTTGGCAATATTTTCTATTCAATATATATAAGGTGATATCGTTGACTTCTTTTGATGAACCTTTCTAATTTTAAAGTGGTTGAACAATTTTCATGTAGTTATTGGCTGTTAATCTCTTTCCATTTGAGAAGTGTCTGTTCCTATTCTTTGTTCACTGAGAAATGTAATGCACTCATAAATTTGTGTTAATTTCAAGTTTTTTGTTTTTATTAGGTATATTTGTAGTATGTATTTCCCCATCTATCATTCCTTTTGCTTTATATGCATTGCTTCTGTTGGGTAGAAACCTCTTCTCTTTATATAATAAAAAAGTTGTTTCTTGAAAGTGCTGACCTTATTATATGCCTGTGAAATCTGTACTGTCTACCAATGCCATGCCAGAAAACTGAACCTTTTCTACTTAAATTGTCTTAGAAACATTCTGAACATTATCTGGCAAGATAGGTACGGCACACTGAGGTTCTCTCTTGAGCTGAACCCCTGCAGTCCTTGCTCTATCATTCTATTTCTGGCTTGTACTTTCACAATTTCAGGGGCAATGTGATATAGTGTTTACAAATCAGGAGTACCAGAGTTCAAATTCTCCCCTTGATGTATCCTGATTACATAAACCTGGGCAAATTATTTAAGTTCGTAGTGTTCCAGACAATTCTTTAATATTATAAGTTGCTTATCTGAATTTGTAAGCAGAGCTTTCTCACTAGGAATGGCTTATGCCAATAAAGCTACTGGTTTATATGGAGGAGAATCCCCTTCCAAGCTTATATGTAACAATAAGAACACTATTAGAGATAGTCAGCTTACCTTTGCTTCTTCTTACACAGAAATATTAGTATCTTTTAGGGGTAGCAGTGTATTTTTTTTCCTGGGTAACTTTGTAGACATATCTTCCATCTTAATGACCTTTCTGACAACAGATGGGTAGGTGGAGAAAAATGGTTACAGAAAGCCATTTTCCTTTCAGGCAGTCTAATAATTACTTGAGATATGTGACAACGATGGAGTAGTTAGAGATGCCTTAAGACCTGTGCTGGAAGACTTCTTGTTCTCATGTTTTTGTTTGCTTGCTGCTGATATATTTGTAAAGGCAAAAGTTTTCTTTAGAAAAAGCAACTTATCAAAAGAATAAAATTAGGCATGGTTAGAGGAATGGTGTGAGCTTTTTTGTGTTGCTCTGTGAATCTCTTTGCATATAACTTCTCAGCTGTTTCTTTTTCATTGCCAAGCATTTAATTTTTCTAAGCAAAGCTGGCAACTAATCTATCTGCCTGGGATGCCAAGCATGAAACTTTCTCTTTCAAGAAAGACCTGAGCATTGCCACAATCATATTGTTTCTGTAAATATGTGGGACATTGTATTGCCAAGAAAAAAGGTGAGGCAAAATGGGATATTTGTCCATATCATAGTAGTATGGATGGTAGCAAGATTATGATTAGAACAATGAGAATATACATGAATTTGAAGATCAAATGGAAATCATTTTGACTTTAGATCTTAGACAGTAATATTAACATTCTAAGCCTGTCTTCTGTTGTAAGGTATCTGTAGATAAGAGATTTAGTTTCTTTACATAAGCACACTTCAAAAGTATGAAACTCATTATCTTTTCTTCTAAATGTTTATTTTGAGGACACCGTTTTGCTTCTTATTGGAGGATAAGTAGAAACAAAGTGGTGAAGCAGACTGGCAGACTTTTGATTTCTAGATGTTGGTATGATTATATTAGAGTTATGTAGACATAATAATAGGTGTTGTCTATAACATTTGGAAAAAATAGGATTTTTCTCTTATGCAAAGTGTGCATAACACTCCAAAACAAAAAATGTAAACAGTACAAAGGATATGTATAGTTTAGTGATTTTTTTGAAATTGTTTTTCAAAGTGGCTGGACTAATTCATAGCTCTACTAATGACGCATTAGTGTGTCAATTCTTTTCAGCTCCTCTAACATTTTAAATTTTCTTTTTGTTCACTGTAGCTAATCTGATAATTGTGAGATAGAATCTCAGTAATTGGTTTTATGATGTCATTAGTGTTTTAAAATTTTTATATATTTATAATTTGCATTCCTTCTTTTGAGAATTACCAGTTCATAATCACTCTTGTCTGGTTTTTTTTTTTTTTTTTTTTTTTTTTTTTTTTTTTTTGCAAACAAGCTAAGCTTCAGCTGTTATAATTCTTTATTGTCAGAGAGATTGAGTGCTTGTTTGCTGACATGTTTTCTATGCCTTGTCAGCTTCCTTATTGTGGTCATAGTTTTATTTTGGTTAGATGTCTCCTCTTTCAAAAACTTATGGAAGAACAGGAATGAGCCACAGAAAATGGATAGGCATGGACAGAATACCATCATTTTTTTTTGGGAAGGTACTCGAATCAATAAGATCATAAATCTCATTTGAGTAGTTGAGTAAATTGAAAAGTGGTAATAATAGTGCTACCCCACTTACTTTTGTCCATTTCCCATTGTAGGGTGTTCAGAACTTGTTTAAACAGGTTGAGTTGATGATATCATTTTTGTACTTAGTGTCTTCTTCTGGCCTTTATCCTATCTTCCAATTTAGGGTTGATTTCAATTTTTGCTCTTTTCAGTTGATGATGTGATTCCCCACAAATTACTGCTTCTAAAATGACTTCATGAGTAATAATAATTTTCTATCTATTAAAATATAATCAGTTTTATTTTAGATTATATTCTTTGATAGTTGTCCTTCTAGGTCTTTTCATTCTGTTCTTGAAGAAAGGACCCATGACATGCAGGTGTAAAGCTTCTGAGTAGATTACAAAGCAATGGTCTTTTTCATTTCTTAATGATATAATATATAATATATTACAAAATATTTTAAATTTTTCTTCTCCAAGCTACTTTTTCATTGGAATGATCAAGTATCAAGGTAGATGCTGTTTTAGTTTGTATAATCTTGTCAGCTTCTTATAATTTCTCTACTTCATTCTCTTTGTATTGAAAGCTGGCACACAAATTACAATTATCTTTAAGGTGGTTTTTTATACTTGTTCAACATGAACACTCTAAGAGAAAATGGTCAACTACTTCATGAAACAAAATTTCAGGTTGTCACTGGGCACATTATTAAATCAACTTAAAAATGCCTTCCGAATTTATGACCAGAGGAGAACTAGAGATCATTATTGATCACAAAATAGAAGATTTTGATTACATCAAACTAAAAAGTTTCTGTACAAACAATACTAACGCAAGATTAGAAGGGAAGTAACAAATTGGGAAAATATTTTTAAAGTTAAAGGTTCTGACAAAGGTCTCATTTCCAAAATATATAGAGAACTGAGCCTAATTTATAAGAAATCAAACCATTCTCCAATTGATAAATGGTCAAAGGATATGAACAGACAATTCTCAGATGATGAAATTGAAACCATATCCACTCATATGAAAGAGTGTTCCAAATCACTACTGATCAGAGAAATGCAAATTAAGACAACTCTGAGATACCACTACCCACCTGTCAGATTGGCTAAGATGACAGGAACAAATAATGATGAATGTTGGAGGGGATGTGGGAAAACTGGGACACTGATACATTGTTGGTGGAGTTGTGAAAGAATCCAGACATTCTGGAGAGCAATTTGGAACTATGCCCAAAAAGTTATCAAACTGTGCATACCCTTTGACCCAGCATTGCTGTTATTGGGCTTATATCCAAAGAAATACTAAAGAGCAGAAAGGGACCTGTATGTGCCAAAATGTTTGTGGCAGCTCTTTTTGTTGTAGTTAGAAACTGGAAGATGAATGGATGTCCATCAATTGGAGAATGGTTGGGTAAATTATGGTATATGAAGGTTATGGAATATTATTGCTCTGTAAGAAATGACCAGCAGGAGGAATACAGAGAGGCTTGGAGAGACTTACATCAACTGATGCTGAGTGAAATGAATAGAACCAGAAGATCTCTGTACACTTCAATGCTGTATGAGGATGTATTCTGATGGAAGTGGAAATCTTCAACATAAAGAAGATCCAACTCACTTCCAGTTGATCAATGATGGACAGAAACAACTACAACCAGAGAAGGTACACTGGGAAGTGAATGTAAAGTGTCAGCACTACTGTCTATCTACCCAGGTTACATGTACCTTCGGAATCTAATGCTTATTGTGCAACAAGAAAATGGTATTTACACACATATATTGTATCTAGGTTATATTGTAACACATGTAAAATGTATGGGATTGCCTGTCATCAGGGGGAGGGAGTGGAGGGAGGGGAGGGATAATTTGGAAAAAATGAATACAAGGGATAATGTTATAAAAAATTGCTCATGCATATATACTGTGGGAAAAAATTCTAAATAAAAAAATGCCTTCCTATCATCTTTCCTTTTGTACCACAGACTAGACAAATTCTCAAATAGACTGGTCAGTAAGAGGCATTTCCATTAATTAATCATCATCATCCTAATAGTAGACATTAAGTACTTTAAGGCATACAAAGGACTTCATATAGATGATCTCATTTGTTCCTCACAACAGTCATATAGGAATTAGCACTGTACATGCTATAACCTTCATTTTACAGATGAAAAACTAAGTGTAAGAGAGGCAAAGTATTTTTTTCAAGAATATTAATCTTATCAGGGTTTAAAGTGGAATCTGAATCTGATTCCAAGTCTAGTTCTCTTTTCATTACTCCATGATTCCTCTCTAAATATCTTTTCCAATCTATTAGGTATGTTTTTCATGTATCATTTATATACAAGCTCATAGGACAATCTTACCCTGATGACAATGTAGGTTATGAGAGTTGTACATGGATATAAAGAATGGTAAAATTGATGAATAACACCTATTCGGTGATTCTGCTTTCATAAGGGAGGAAGTAGTTTTGTATAAGATATTTAATTTAGAGTTTAAAAGTAGGAGGCTACTGCTTTCCTGAAATTCTACTAATTTTAGTAGAAGTCAACAAGCATTTGTTAAATACTTGTTATGTTCTAAGCATTAGGTATTCAAAGAAAAGCAAAAACAATCTTAGGTCTCACAATTTAATGAAGGAGAGAATATGTAAACATCTACTTGCAAACAAGATATACATAGGATAACAGAGGTAATTTTAGAAAGAGAGAACTAATATTATGGGGGACTGGAAAAGGTTTATTGCAGATAATTGAAGGAAAACAAAAAAGTCATAAGATGGAGATGAGGAAGAACATTGCAAGCATAAGTTAGGAGGAATATCTTGTGTGAAGGAGTAAAGTATAAGGAAGATTGAAAAATAGAAAAAGATCAGATTACAAAAGTTTTAAAATACAGAGGACTTTATAGTTGAGTCTAAAAAAAGGGTAGATTGGAGTTTATTGAATTGGGGCAGATGGCATGATCAGACATATGCTTTAGGAAGATTATTTCCATACGTGCATGGAGGATAGTCTGGAATGGTGAGAGAATGGAAGCAGAAGGACCAGCTGGCAGGCTTTTGCAACAATCTGGGAATGAAGAGATGAGAGCTACACCCAGAATGGCAGACATGTCAGAGAAGAAAAGGGAGCACATATAAAAAGTGATGTAAAGGTAGAACTAACAGGAATTAATAAAATATTGCCAATATGGAGTGATGAGAGTAAGTAAGGAGTCAAGCATGAATCTGGATGATTGGAAGGATTACAGTGCTATGGACAATGATAGGAAAATTAGAGAAAGTAGAGGGTTTTGAAGAAAAGATAATGATTTCAGCTTTGGACTTGTTAAATTTAAGATTTCTACAGGACATTTAATTCAAGATATCATAATACAGTTTATGGTGATAATGGATTTCCTGGGTCTTAATACTTTTGTACAAATTTCTTTAACTTGTTAAGGGCTTGCTTGATCTAGATGGAAAAAGGCAGGTTCATCCTTTATTCATATATTCCATTGAGAGAATGGACCTAGAATTCCTTGAGTCATGTTTGTCTAGGTTTGTAGAAGAGGCAGAGAATAGATAGATAGTCTTATCACTTGAGAAAGTGACAGTGATGAAAAAATGGCCCACCAACCTCAGTGATTGCCAAATACCTAATATAGCTTTATTGAGCCTTTTCTTAACCATAGGTAAAAATGATGGAAGAGGAGTCTGGCTTCTGATATCAATAGCCAGATATTATTTTATATTATCAGTGTAGAGAAGAAGGCAGTTATTGTTATAGTTTCTTCCTAATTAATGTAGAAAATTTCTGGGCATATGATAGGCTATGAAACACCTCCTGCATTATTTCTGGAGAAGTCCAATGGTGGTTTCTGTGGAATCCCAGAAGCACCTTATTGAATTGCAGTTACTTAAGAGCCTTTTGGAATTAAAAAAAAAGGAAGTCAAATTAGAATAATTGTCTGGAGATAAATAGATACTTGCCTTTTCTATTTCTCTTTTCTCAAATAAACTGGTTTTTTATTGGCTGAGTAAATGTCAAAGGGTCATTTTTGCAGAAAAACTAACTGAATAATATCTTCTTCAGCACCTTTTTGTAGCTTGAAATAGCTGATATTCTATAGCATGAACCCAGAGGGGAAAAATGTAGTTATTTTAGGCTGATCTTGAAGCCAGACAAACCCAGTCATAAAGGGTAGTCATTAATTGATATCAACAAACTATATTTATTCTTTTTTATTTGATGTACATATAAATCATGCCATGAAGAAAATGCTCCATACAACAAAATACTAGGTCTCCCTTTTAATCGGGCACCTGGGATTCAGGAATGCAAGATAATTTATTAGAAAATATTTGTATCTTTTAATCACCAATTTCCCAATTTGCCTTCCCATTTCATATTAAAAAAAGAGAAGAGATCATCTCAGGAAAGCTAAGTAATCTATCAGCTGAGTTTGTAGACATAAGAAGAATTCCATACTCATAGTTTTTTTTTTTTTTTTACCTCTGCAACAAAAGTAGAGAGATTCTTCTTTGGGGCCAAGTCTGATAATTATTATCAGGAGGAAGGAAGGAGGGCAATAAGTATTATTAAATGCTTATTGTATGCTAGACACTATATTCTTGCTCTAAAGGAACTTACATGTAAAAGGGGGAAGACAATATAGAAAGAGGAGCTGTAAAAGTTAGGGTTGGGAAGATGAATGTATGGCATTGGGGAAATATTATGAAATATAAAAACCAAGAAGAGAACTGGAAGGACAATGAAGTTGAACTTGGGTCCTGCTACAAAATGGAGGCCCCAGGAAGAACTTGCAAATGGGAGAAAGGATTGGTTTTATAAAGGGATATCTGAGGTTGAGGTCACAGAGATAGTTGGGTGTTCCAGATCAAGGAGGCTTAAGACACTGAGAGATGTTCCAGGATGAGATAGTGACAGAGACATAGTTTTGAAGCCCAAAAGACAGGATAAGGTCCTGGAGCAGCATTTGGTTTTGATTTCTCTTTCTATTTACATTGTTGAAGTAATCACATTTACTTTTTATGGTTCTGCATATTTCTCTTTGCATCAATTCATATCTTTCCACACTTCTCAATATTTTTCATATTTGTCATTTTCGATACAATAGTATTATTCATGCATCACAATTTCTTTAACCATTTCCTAAGCAAAGAGCATTTACTTTGTTTGCAATCCTTGGCTGTTGCTGCTGCCAAAAAATGCTGCCATAATATTTTGAGATATATACAACCTTTTTTTCAATTTCTGATTTCTTTGGGATAGTAAAAGAATTTCTGGATCAGATGTTAGCAAGATAATTTTGAAACTCTAAACCAAATATAACTAAAGGGACAAATCTATTGAAATGAAACTATAACTTTCAAAATAGAATAAATGATTTGTAGAATATTTAATATGTAGGTTAAACTTTACCAAGGTAAAGGTTCCTTCTCTACACAGCACTCTAAATACTTGTATAACTGTGTATTTATTTTATTAAGGAGGAACAAGAGATGATGAAGAATAATAAGGCTATTATGAAAATGGAGCATGTTATTCATTGGATTGAATTCACTGCTCAACTAATTTGAGGTTGTAATTCCCCCCAAATAAAGTGGAGTGTCAGAATAGGCTCATTCCACACACACTGGTCATAACAGGTACAAAAGATGGATGTTTTAAATTCCTTCTTTTATTGTGAATGTTTTTGTACAATTTTTCCCCCATTCAGGTAGAAAATGTCAAGTAGCAAATGCCATTCTTGACAGTTTCATTTACCTCACTGAACACCGAGCTGGGTCATTGATGGAGAGGAGTTGACGCTACTAAAATGGCTTGGGGGAGTAGTAAAACATACGAAAAAGCTGACATGCCTGTTTCCAAAGAGAAGAAGTCACTCTGTCTCTCTACTATTAGTGACTGGCAAAGCCACAAATGGGAGAAGATCTTCACTTCATCAAAACCTTCCCTCCTGGCTGCACCAGCTTCATCTTGAGCTGAGCTTAGATTTAAACTCAAACTGAACCCTTCAGATGTTAATGAGCAGTTTTCACAGGTACTGAATAATTTCAGTTATGAAATGGCTTAAAAACTATTTAATAAAAACAATGGCAATTGCTTAGATTAAAAATTTTTTTTTTGTTAAAAAATCACTTGAATATGCATTATCTCATTGAATCCAAGCAACAGTCCTTAAGTCAAGTCATTCAAATTTTCTTTTCATTATGAAGTTTTTATACAAATCAATCTCTATAGAATCATTCATTTGGACCCTGTTACTGTGCATAGATACAATGAAATAGATACGGCTTAAGACAAAGTTGAAATATCTCTATCTACAGCATTGGTGGAACTATGAATTGGCTCAATCATTGTGGAAAACAATTTGGAATTATGCTAGGGAAATGACTGAAACTTGACCTTTAACCTAGATATCCTATTGCTATGTGGGAGATCATGCAATTTTACAGATAGGTGGAGATTGATTTTTGAGATATTTCAGAGAGGGGAAGATTTTAAAAGAATACAAAATTTATGACTGCTGCAATTGTCAGAAAAGGTAATCAAGAAGACATTAGAGGCTACATATTCCTATTCCTGCTTGTTTAGTTCAATACCTTTATGAGAATGACCCATGCCTATACTAAGAGTATTCTTGATGAAAACATGAAAAGGATATAAACAGGTTTTTCAGAGGGATTTTTGCAATAGACAACTGTATTCCCATTTTACAGATAAGGAAATTAAGGAAGACAAGGTTAAATGTTTTTCTTAGAGTCACACAGGAAATTTCTAAGGACAGTTTTGAATTCAGGACTTCTTCATCCGAAATCCAAGGCTCTCTCTACTGTTATCATCTAGCTACTTTATACATCTATCTAGTGACATTCTAAAACATAATTGGGTGGTAGATCACATAAAATTTTTCTTCATATTTGAAGATGATCCTTTGGCAGAGCTGCTTCCTGTGCACATGAAAGTAAATAAAAAGACAAATGTGTGGTTAGTCTACTGCCAACCTCTTGTTAAAAGTTCTTTTTGTTAATGGAGTTTCAGGTAGGCCCTTGTCTTCCTCAACATTTCTTAAAGCTACTTAAAAGTGAAATGTAATTAAATATTGTAAATATTGAACACAACAGGGCTCTTTGTGATGAGTCCATTTAAAACTCAGATGCATATTTATCACCCCTATTAAGCAATGTTATTTTTTTTCTTCCTCTGGTGATGGTCCATTGAGGTGTATTAACTGTGCCCTTCAAGCCCATCTTCAAAGTTATTCTGGAATCTTTCCTCTTTGAGTGCTCTTTCTAATCCTTTCATGCTTTTCTGTGGGCTTCTATAATTAGATCAGTCACATCACTAAGACCTGTTGTTTTTTTTTTTTCCTTCCAAAATGCTAAGTACACAAACACACAAAGAAATATACCAGCACTGATCAATAAAACAGCATATGGTAGGGATATCTTATAATAGATATAATTTTAAAAAAGTCTTTCAAGACTGTATTATTCAAGACAATAAATGCAAAATTTTGAGTGTTGTAAACCCATAAGAAATACCCACTTTCTTGCTTTTCTTTTTCTTTTTTTTAATTCCTTCCTTCCTTTCTTCCTCCCTCCCTCCCTCCCTCCTTCCCTCTCTCCCTCCCTCTCTCCCTCCTTCCCTTCCTTCCTTCCTTCCTTCCTTCCTTCCTTCCTTCCTTCCTTCCTTCCTTCCTTCCTTCCTTCCTTCCTTCCTTCCTTCCTTCCTTCCTTCCTTCCTTCCCTTCCTTCCTTCCCTTCCTTCCTTCCCTTCCTTCCTTCCTTCCTTCCTTCCTTCCTTCCTTCCTTCCTTCCTTCCTTCCTTCCTTCCTTCCTTCCTTCCTTCCTTCCTTCCTTCCTTCCTTCCTTCCTTCCTTCCTTCCTTCCTTCCTTCCTTCCTTCCTTCCTTCCTTCCTTCCTTCCTTCCTTCCTTTGCCTTCCCTTATTTATTTCCTAATTTTTCTTATCTTCCTTCCTCTTCCCTTAGAATCTAAGTTTCTCAGTGGCAGAAATGAGTTCATTTTTGGCTTTGTATCCCCAGTTGCCTAGCACTGGACTTCTGCATTTCTTTTATAATTCTTGATCTTTGATTTCATCCCAGTGCAAAGGGAATTCAGGTGTGAAAGATTTAGACCTATCATCTGTAATCTGCAGACTTAAAGAGTTACCTGGGGCACTGACCTGTCCAGTCACCCAAGTCTCTTAAGTAGGTGCTTCATAAATGCTTGTTGAATTGAATTTCTCTGCCACACTATTATAAAAGAATTTTTATAAGGGCTTGGTGGAAGTGATTCATGGGACTAACCTGCAGGTAAAGGATTAAGCTCTTAAAATCACTATCTCCATGATTAAGAAATGCATATTAAATGTCCATTTGTATACTAAACACCTTATATCCTGTAGATATATGATGTAGATGAATGATCTGGCTGTTATCTAAAATCCTCTGGAGATCCTTCCCTAACTGTTGGGGAAAAATGGCTTCTATCTAAACATGCAATTCCCCTCATTTGGCCCACCAGAAAACGCACTCATCTTTCCCACTGTGGCATAATCTCAGTGTGCCATTTCTTTCTTTACTTATTTATTTAATATACTTGGTCAGTATTTCTTTGGCTCTTTCACTTTCTCTTTAATATCTGCCTTAGACTAGAACCTTCCCTGGGGTAACTTTTCCTAGGGCATTTGTGGCTTGGCTGTAGCATCTTCATTTGGCTTGATGTAGCTGGTATTTTATGAGATTTCAGGATTTGTTTGGATTCAATGACTAAGACCTCAGAAAAGATGTTATGTCTGACAATTAGAACTTTTCACCATGGCATTTTCCCTGTGACTTCTTTGCCCTCTTGTCATTAATCTTAATTTAATCTTTATCTTTATTCTTAATTAATTTTAAATTTGTAACGTTACTGGTAGGGAATGGGGAATATGCCCTACATTTGGTACACAGAGTACAGCTGGTTCTCTCCAAATATGAAATTGTGAGCAATAATAGTGATTGGATTCTTGCCTAGTTTTTATAAGCAAAGTCTCAGTGCATGTCCCCTACCTTCCTGGAAGCTGTGTGTTAGTGATAACAGTGTCATAAACTCTAATTTTCTAATATACCATCTTTGCCAGAAGTATTGAATTTACATTACCCATTTTATCTCTCTAACCCCATGAAATAAAACCCATGCTTTTTGTCATTATAAAGTATTAATATAGCACTCATACTTGTTAAAGTACTTTATTACAATGTTTATTCAGCCCTAATATTCCTTTTGAGGCCAAGAATACTATCTACTATCAACCCTCCAGGAAACTGGTGCTTTCATACAAGTTAGCCTGGAATACACACAAGAATCATTGAATCATTAGATTTTAGAGCTGGAAGTCTCCCTAGAGATGATCTAGTCCAAATGCTTATTTTCTAAGTGAAAAAACTGAGGTCTAAATAGGTTAAATGTCTTGCTCAATTGTCTACCTTGTGCAAGCCTGGGGAGACTAGATAAAAATCAAATAGTTCATGCCTTTGAGGCATACTAGACATAGATATGGATATAGATAAAGATATAGATGTAAATAGATATAGATATAGATCTTGAATGGACCACCATAGAGAGATAATAATATGGGCCTAAAGTTGCATTGGAAGAAAAGAGTGGATTACTATATATCTGGGAAGTTGTACAGTATTTTCAATTACTGCTTTCCAATTGCAAAGCTCATCTTTTCAACAACAGATTTCTCCAGATATTGATATGGAATTATAAGTTGTGGAGCACCTTGATTTTAGAAAAATCAAGCTCAAAGGTAACCAAAAGGTTATTTTAAAAAATCAAAGTGGGTCTAATAAAAACATTATCAACAATATCATGCATATAAAAAGCAGAATAAAAGATATAATTAAGGATATACTTATTATCTATTTATAAGAATTAATTTCTTTTTTTCAACTGGATATGGTGCCAGACCAATAATGTAACCAAAATGAGGAATCTCTGAGATTTCATATTTTACATGGATATCCACAAAAGTAAGACATTTTATACATTGGTTAGATCTTTTTGTGGAAGATTTATGAGAAGACATGAACAATAATTACATAAGATTAGAAAGTATGGATGAATTTCAATCAAAGCATGAAGGGTGTACTCATTATGATGAAGTCATTTGTTCCTAAAGTTTTAATATTATCAAATCTTACATATTGGAATAAAGACTCAAAGCTAGTGAACAGTAAAACATAGAAGAAGAATTTTCAAATCTGAGTTTTTTTAACTTATGTAATATTCAAAACATGTAATATTTAAATACATAAATATGCTATTTTGGATTCTAATCCTGTGTGTTAATAAAAGTAGTGCATTTTGAGGCAAATCACTTAATTGTTGCTTCATTGGACTAAGTGATTTCCAAATTCCTTTTCATGTTCTATAATTCTATTAATTTAAATTACATATTAAAGATAACAATAATAATAAACTAGAAATTAGAAAGTAGATTCCCATTAATTGGAGAATGACTAAACAAATGGTGGTATAATAATGTGATGTAGTATTGCTGTACTATGAAAAATGTCCAGAGTAGCTTAGGAAAATAAAAACTGATGCAAAGTGAAGAGAATAGGAAGACAAAATATATAACAAATACAGAAATTTAAAATGAGGGACAACAATAACAAATCAAAAAAATTCTATAAAAATAATGAGATTAAATTTGTCCCCCTTATTCCCCTCCCCAATTTATTTTCCTTTCTTCTTTGCAAAGCTAGAAAGCTACGGATATAGAGTAGTTCATATACTATTGGTTCTGGTTAATATATTGATTAATTTTGATCAACTGTTTCTCTCTTTTTATTTTCATTCACAAAGGATGTCTCTCTCAGATTGATGTTTTGGAAAATAAAGGTGTTATAAAACCAAATAAAATAGTAAATTTTTAAAAAGTTCTTTTCCCTTGCCTAAATTTAATATTTCTACTATCTCAATTAGTGGCTTGATGAATTCAAAGACTCTAATATTATTTAGTAAAGAAAAGCATCCAATATTTTGAAGATGACCTGATTTTTTTAGTGAGCCAATTTGGGAATGTTTGCTCTATTTTTCTTAGTGAATTTTTTTTTTTATTTTGAGATGCAAGATGCCACCATTCATAAATAAGCAGTTGATTCTCATTCCAAATGGTTATTTTTTTGTCCTACAGCTACATGACAGAAGATAGATGAATCAGCTTGAAGAAAAAAGAAAAGATTGCATGGGTAACAACATCTAAAAACTCAAATATTTAAAAATTCAAATGAGTTGAATCACTGAGAAATCAGTAGTGCAACTTTTTTAGACAATGCTGTTAACTTCTTCACTTAGCTGACTCCATCTTCACTAATAACATGGTAGCCAAGTCCATCATTTTCAGGGTCTAGGCCCACCCTAGGGTTTTAGAAGTAGTTTTTTCTACTTGAAAATAAGTCCCAATGCCTCAGGATATTCTTCTTCGAAATCTATCTTAAATGCTATTTGAGGTTTTTTTTTTTTTTTTTTTTTTTTTTTTGCCTTTGAAAGCACTCTGGAAGCACTTATCTGTTTTTTTGTTTTTTGAAGTTAGTATAAAATTATCTCAGGGCTATGGGGCAGATAAATGCTGTCATGACAATTTAAAGAGAAAGTTCCCCAAATAAAAAAGATCAAACTTGGTCCATGGGAAAGTGTCTGAAATAGAGTGGCTCTGTCAAATGTGTACAATGACCATAGGTCTTTCCAAAGCAACCTAATACACGTTAAGGGACAAATATCACGCAGATTCTTAGAAAGTTCAGCCAATTTCAAATGCTTACTGCCAATCATGTGGGCATAATGGGTCATAACAACTGAGATGATCTCAAATATTCCAACTAGCAGAAGGAACAATATACAATAGATTTAATTCTTCAAAGATATTAGCAGAAGTAGAAATCAAATAATGACATTGATTAGTCATTAAGAACATATTGTCCAACTCTCTCATTTTACAGATGAGGAAACTGAGTTCCAAGAAGGTTAAATGAGTTGCTAATATCACTTGTGTACTAAAAGAGACTAACTTGAATCCAGATCCTCTGGTTCTAGAGCCAGAGCCCTTACCAGTTTATGAAATTCAGAGATTGCTGGAACAAGCTGAAACTGGCTCACAAGAACCAATTGTTAAAATTTTGAAGTGAGCATTTGCACTTTGGAAATTTTCAGAAACTACAAGTTAGGACTTGATTAATTATTTTGTTGATTATCTAGAATTAAGAAAGTTGTAACAAAATGTTAGCAATGCAGATTAAATTTAAAAGCATGTTCTGTGCAATACATAAAAGTTCAGTTCAATCCATTGACCTTAGAAAGATTTTAGTCCTGATGAAATCTCTCTAAGTTCAATGGATTGGACTGTACTCTACCCTCCTCCTTTAAAACAAAACAAAACAATTTGTTTGTCATTATTTAGTTGGGGCTTCTGGTTAATAGTCTTATTCAGCTGACTTCTACTAAATAGCAATAACTTCTGTTGCATCATTGTGCACTATGGTCACTGGGATGTAGGAATATTTGGTTGCCAAGTAGCATGGCTATCTGAGACTGAAACAAGCTGACTGAGGTCAACATTTGACAAAAATGGATATTTATTTATTGTAGTGGGCTGAGCCTTAATTTATACACTAACTGATCATAATTTCAATGTCATCTATGAAAATACACTTGTCATACTGATGGAAATTTTTAGTCTGAGATTAAAGTTAAAAGGCAGCCACATGTCTATTTGTGGAGTTTAGAAATGTAGAATTTCTATTTTTTTCCAGTAGATAAATTCAGATGCAAAGAGACAAAATAAGCCAGCTCATCTTGAATGTTTAGGACCCTGAAGTAGGTTATTGTGAGGATGTATTGACATGGGTACCAAAACATGGTGAGAAACATTGTCAATCACCTGGATGGTAAAGGCTACTGGATGCCAAAACATCCTACCTAGACATCTGAGAGCAGCAGTGTTTTAAACATTCCTTACTTTTCATTGCAATTACTGGCATCATAAGCAATATCTTAGTCTTCTCTGACTGCTTGTCCATTTCCTCTATACCTCCAGAGATAGGCTGGAGTAGTAAGAAACTCAATCACCCATCTGTAAACAAAGATAATCTACTCGTGTTGTGGTGGAAGCAAAAACAATTCATCAGTTTTGTTCAAAAATCATTTGAACTAGGGATGAATTGCTATTTAGCCAAAATAATTATGTGGTTAATGAAATTTATAATTTTCAACTGGCCATTGTGAAATATTGTGGATTTCACCTTCCTGGCTATTCTAGGACATTCTTCTATGTTCTATGTAAGAGAAGGTGTCTTATCTAGGCAGAACATCATTACAAATCATCTTCATCTTGTTAAATATGTATGTGACCCTGGTCAATTTTAGGTCTTGACTTTTCCTTCTTAACTCTTCTCCCCTTCTTTTTTGGGCAGGGACAAGATATACTAGTCTGGCAGTTGATAGTTAATTAATAAAACACCAACTACATTCAATACACAGTGCTAAGCACTGTCTGAAAGAGAGAATATAAATAGTGCCTGCCCTCAAGGGGCTTATACTTGATGGAACTGTTTGGTTAAAGCTTTTGTTGATTATTTTATTATTTTTATATATTTTCTAATATTTAAGGTTTTCTTTATTGTCATTTTTTATTTTTAAGCGATATCAAATTCTCATTGGAATTCTCTTACACAAAATATATTTCTAAAGCACAGCAAATACAAAAACATTAAATCTGAGATACCAGGAAGATCTTTTATTTAAAGCTTTTTTTAAAGACAATCTACAATTTTTGTTGTATAAGTTTTTTTTTCTAATACACAATGCTGTTTCTTATCAGGGAACCTCTTTTATCAAAAAGTTTATACACAAGTTCTGGCAAAAACAAAAATGGAAAGTTCATACCCCAGTTTTAGAAAGGGTCCTACACTATATGAATGCTTTATCATCAGATACATCACCGTCATTGGAAATACAAATGTGCACATACATACACACCACACCAACATTGTAAATATGTACCCTGTTGAAAGACATACAGTGTGGGATCATCTTTGCAAATGGATGGCACGAGGAATGGATTCATTGGAAGGGAATCCCATGTATAGTTGAAGTGGAAGCTATTAAAACAGAGTATAGTAATGAAAGAAGATTCTAGTTGCTGCATGAAAGATCTCAAACACTGCTATGGACAAAAATACTATTCTGCAGCTTTAATAAAGAATTCACAGGGTTAATGACTAAAGAATGGAGTTCTTGTAATCAATATAGTCCTCTGGCTTTATTGATTAGAATCACCTGCTTATTTTGCAGCTAAGATTTTTTTTTATCCCATTCAAAACAAAGACACCCTAGGGGACCATTAAGTAAATAGGCATTTAAGACTTTTTCGTTGCAAAGAAAGTAGTTAATTATTATTAGTGCCAAAAAGTCTCAATTTAAACAGAACACCTGAATGACCAGGCTTTCTAAGTACTTGCAACATGTTTTCTATGAATGGAATTTGATTTACAATTTACTCTTAAAAAAAACCTTATCCTCTCTTTGTATTTTATATTTAAAGGGCAGAGGCATAGATAATACATGCAAAAATGGAGATGGTCTGTGTTCCGATTGGAAGCCATTGAACTGACTCTCTTTTTTTACAAGCTGTGTTTCTGGAAACTGATTATGTCACTGGTGGAGTTTGCTCAAACTAATGGGCTGTTGGCACAGAATCCCTCAAAGATACCAAGTTGATTTTGTTTTAAATCAAGCATGCATTAATTGTTGTGTTTGAAGGAAAGCATTTCCTCTTGGTTTTGAAAAGAAGAAATGTGATTATCAATACTTATTTGAGATTCTTCTAAAGCTCACTGGGTGAGGTTTCTATTGTTAATTCTTGCTCAAAACATTTAATGTTTCCTGAAATGAAGGTTTCTTTAAGAAAAAAAAAATTTAAAATGAAGATTGTTTTTAAATTACTAATTTGTAGAATATAATCTATTTAAACTTGATAGTTTATATTGTTCTCTCAAAAATCTTCATTAAGGATAATTTTATACATGGTGTTAGATGCTTGATCTTTCCAGTGAGATTTATTTCAGAGGAAATTCTGGAATAACCTTAATAATTCTACATAGACCTAATAGATCATACCTAAATCAGTCCTAATCAGAACTTTGGGTGACTTTTAAATGGTTAGAATGGATACTTCTGGCTTACCTTAATTTTTTTTGTTGATTTCTTTTGTTTTTACATTATAACTCTTTCCTTAAAATCTAAATTTCCTTCATCCTCAATGAAGTTTTTCTTATAACAGGAAAAACAACAAAGCAAAACAACTAAGATAGCAAATACACCTGATATCTTACTTGACAGTCTGTACCTGCCTCTCTAGGGGGTTGGCTAGTTATCTACGTGAAACATTTATGAAGTGCTTCCTGGGTGTTGAGTATTGTGCAAAGTATTGAAGTCATGAGCAAAGAAGATAAGTCTTACCTTCAAGGACCTTAAATCCTAATGAAGGAAGAAATTTTAATTAATTGAATCTTTTTTATAGTGTTATGTTGTAGAAATGCTTTTTTATTCCATAAATTAAAAAGAAAATAAATTTAATTATAAATAAAAATAAAATAAATTGTAAAATGCCATGCAGAGTGGGCATTTAATGATTTTTAATTTTTAAAATTTTAAATTGACAGTGTAGAAACTGGAAAGGATCTTGGAGATCATGTAGTTACAAGCCCTTGATTTTATAGATGAAAAAATGATTTCCAGAGTAGGGGAATGATAGCCTATGGATAATAAATGGTAGAACTAGGGCAAGACCCAGAAGTTGTAATTTTTTTCATTGATAAGTCATTGAAAGTTCCCATTCATTTTTAGCATTGACCCAGTAATCATATGTTAAGCTCCATGTAAATAGAATTTATTTGTTAGATGGTGCAGGAGATAGAGTGCTGGGCTTAGAGTCATGAAGTCTCATTTTTCTGAGTTCAAATATGGTCTTAGACACTAACTGAGTGACCCTGGACAAGTCACTTAGCCCTTTTTACTTCTGTTTTCTCATCTGTAAAATTAACTGGAGATGAAAATGTTCCATTTCCTTGCCAAATAAATCCCACATGGGGTCACAAAGAGTCAGATGAGACTGAAACTACTGATCTATAAGAATAACAACAACAAATAGAACCTCAGTGTTTTCCCCTTTTAATGGTCCATTTTCCCTAGGGTTAGTATAGATATGACCTTGAAAAATTGTTTTAGAGCAACACACATCTTACTTCTATCCCTTCTGTTGAATTGATTTGATTTACATACATTCTTCCTTTAGTTGGGAAATTGCAGTTTAGAATTCAGAGAGATTTCATGAGTGCAAGATAATTGGAGAAAATTGAAAATTTTAGTCAATTATTTTATTTCTCTTTTACTTCTTTCCCTGCCAGGTATTCATGGTGCCCTCAAATGACTTTATTTTTTACTGAAAGTGCAAGTTGTCCCTAAATTCACTAATTTCATATAGAGAAAAAGATAAGGAAGAATATATTGAAGAAGTTACGTATCTCTTCAAACAGTTGATATTCCTGTAAATCAGAATTGATTTGAATTAAGGTGAATGATAAACATGTAGTGTCTGACTACCTCCTGGGAGTAGGCTGGGAAAATTTTCAGGGCAAATATTATCAGTTCTTTTAGTCCCAGGTTAACTTCAGCTTAGTCCCTCTTTCCCTCACTCCCAGCTCACAGCAGCCCTTGCCTTCCTCTCTAGGCTGAGGATGCACACTTATGTGACATTCTTGATCTTTACATTGCCTAAGTTTAACATCCTGTAATCATTGTAGTTCCCCTCTGCTCTTAGCCACTTCATCAGACTACCAGTCAAAGTCCCAGGTGTCTGCTGAGATAGTTTATAATCCTATAAACAAACCATATGAAGAAATAAACCACAAAACTGCTGCTCTGACCTATGGATTAGACAATGAACTTGTATAAACCTTCTGAGAGGAACTCTCTCTCTATAGGTTATTGTTATAGAAGGCTGATGAGAAAGACTGGCTTTCCAGTAGTCAGTCAACAAACATGAATAAAGTGATTACCATGTGTAGCACTCTATAAAGATACAAATAAAAGGAGAGGCACTGTCCCTGTCCTCACAGAGGTCCAACTCCAATGGGGAAGACAACATATAAGCAAATAGCTACTACTTATAAGATAGGACAGCCATGAGGTGCCAAGCCATTAAGTCAGGAGGACCAGAATTAAAAACTAGCCTTAGGTACTTTCTAATTGTGTAACCCTGCTCAAATCATTTAACCCTGTTTGCTGAAGTTTCCTCATCTATAAAATTAACTGAAGAAGGAAATAACAAAATTGCTTCAGGTTCTTTGCTATAAAAACTCCAAAATTATAAAGGTTATAAAGAATCAGACATGACTGATTAAACAATAACCTACAAGATACATATAGAGTTTATAGAAAATAATCTAATAAGAGAGGTACTAGCATTTTAGGATGGAGGAATTGGGAAGGTATTCTGAAGAAGGGCATATAATAGCATTGTATGTATGTCTACTTTGCTTCCACTTAAAAAAAAATACACGCTCATTGTTATTCTCCTGGGAAGTTAGGAAATGTTCCCTATGTATTTGCTGTAACTTTTACTTAAACATTGATTTCATTTTGCTTAAAGATTTGCAAACTACTTATTCTTTCTTATTATGGTTCTTTATTTTATTTTCCTTCTCTACCTCCTCTTCTTCCTCCTCCTCCTGGTTCTTTTTCTTCTTCTCTTTCTCCATTTTTGTTTAACCATGTATAATACTTTTAAACATATTTTCATATTTGTCATGTTGTACAAGAAAAATCAGACCAAAAGGGACAAAACACAAGAAAGAAAAAGAAAAACAAAAGAAAGAAAATACTATGCTTCAATCCATATGTGGATGGCATTTTCCATCTCAAGTCTGTTGGAATTATCTTGATCATGACATTGCTGAGAAGATCCAAGCTCATCACAGTTGATCATCACATAATCTTGATGTTATAGTATACCATGTTCTCTTGGCTCTTCTCACTTCACTTAGCATCAGTTCATGTCTTTCAAGGCTTTTCTGAAAAAAGTCTGCTCATCATCTTATAGAACAACAATATTCTATTACATTCACATACCATAATTTATTCAGCCATTCCCCAACTGATAGGCATCCATCCAATATCCAATTTCTTGGCACTACACAAAGAACTACTACAAACATTTTTGTACATGTGGGTCCTTTCCCATCTTTTATGGTCTCTTTGGGATACAGACCCAGTAGTGACACTGTTGGATCAAAGTTTATGCACAATTTGATAGCCTTTTGGCCATAATTTCAAACTGTCCTCCAGAATGATTGGATCATTTCATATTTCCACTAACAACATATTAATGTCTGAGTTTTCCACCATCCCCTCAACAATTAATCATAATATATTTTTTTCTGTCATTTTGACCAGTTTGAAAGGTGTGAAGTGGTACTTTAGAGTTGCCTTAATTTGCATTTCTCTACTCAACAGCAACTGAAAGCATTTTTTCTTAAGAATAAATCATTTTAATTTCTTCATCTAAAAATTGTCTATTTACATGCTTTGACCATTTATCAATTGGGGAATGACTTGTATTCTTAAAAATATGACCCAGTTCTTTTTATGTTAGAAATGAGGTCTTTAAACTCTGAGATACCACTACACACCTGTCAGATTGGCTAAGATGACAGGAACAAATAATAATGAATGTTGGAGGGGCTGTGGGAAAACTGGGACACTGATACATTGTTGGTGGAGTTGTGAAAGAATCCAACCTTTCTAGAGAGCAATCTGGAATTATGCTCCAAAAGTTATCAAACTGTGCATACCCTTTGGCCCAGCAGTGCTACTACTGGGCTTACATCCCAAGGAAATACTAAAGAAGAGAAAGGGTCCTGTATGTGCCAAAATGTTGTGGCAGCCCTTTTCATAGTGGCTAGAAACTGGAAAATGAATGGATGTCCATCAATTGGAGAATGGTTGGGTAAATTATGGCATATGAATGTTATGGAATATTATTGTTCTGTAAGAAATGACCAGCAGGAGGAATACAGAGAGGCTTGGAGAGACTTACATGAACTGATGCTGAATGAAATGAGCAGAACCAAGAGATCATTATACACTTCAACAGTGATACTGTATGAAGATGTATTCTGATGGAAGTGGACATCTTCAACATAGAGAAGAGCTAATCCAATTCCAATTGATTAATGATGGACAGAATCAGCTACATCCAGAAAAGGAACACTGGGAAATGAGTGTAAACTGTGAGATTTTTTTTTTCTTCCCAGATTATTTTTACTTTCCGAATGCAATTCTTCCTTTGCAACAACAACAACAAAAAAATTCAGTTCTGCACATATATAGTGTACCTAGGATATACTATAAGGTATTTAATATGTATGGGAATGCCTGCCATCTAGGGGAGGGGGTGGAGGGAAGGAGGGGAAAAATTCGGAACAGAAGGGAGTATAAGGGATAATGTTGTAAAAAAAATTACCTATGAATATGTACTGTCAAAAAATGTTATAATTATAAAAATTAATAATAGAAAAAGAAATGAGGTCTTTATCAGAAGCACTTTGTATAAAAATTGTTTCCCAGCTTTCTGCTTTCTTCCCAATCTTGGCTGCACTGGTTTTGTTTGTGCAAAATCTTTTTAATTTAATGTAATCAAAATTATCCATTTTGCATTTAATAATGTTCTCTAGTACTTCTTTGGCTATAAATTCCTCCCTTCTCCCCAGCTCTGACAAGGTAGATTATCTTTCTCACTAATTTGTTTAATATCACTCTTTTTTGGGAGCCAAAAGGTAGGCTTATTTAGGAGAAGAGGTTACAGACAAAAATAATGTTGATTTTTCATTTTCAAAGAGGATCAATGACCTCATAAGTAGTAGTGAAAAGGGCTCAGCAGGTCTTCACACCAGAGGTGCTAGTCCTGCATGAACACTACCTACATTCTTCATTATGATAAAATTTATGGGTAGGCAAGGGTGTCATATCATGGTAGACTGGCCAACACATGGAATGTGGGAGGTAAATGGAAGAGACTCTTCTTGGTGTGCTTAGAGAATGCAGGTTCCACAATATAGAGGGAAGAAGGGAGCAAGATATTTTCTGTATTACAATGGGCAGTAGGTAAGCCAGTAAATAAGGTGCTGGACCTGGAATCAAAAGACTGAGTTCAAATTTTGTTCAGACATTTATTTACTTGTTCCATAACTTTGAGCAAATCACTTAATGTTTTTTGCCTCAGTTTCTTCATCTAAAATGGGATAAAATGCCTCCCTGGATTATTGTGAGAATAAGATGAGATATTATTTGTAAGGCACTTTGGAAACCTTAAAATGTTACATAAATACTAGCTATTATTATTTCCATTTAAATTAATATGTAGAAAAGACAATTTAGGTAAGTGCAAAAATTGGTGTATAGATTTTGTATGAGTAATATTCTTTTACTGACTGCTGGATTGCTTTCTCTAACGGGGCAGAAGTAGAACCAAATTCTTTGAAAACTGTAAAAACTATGTATTATTCAAATTTTTTACATATATGTAACTTATGGATCAATGCTTTATTTCTGAATTTACAGTGACCACATTTAATTTTGGGGGGAGGGGGACTCTTACTTTGATGCATGTTACTCATATAGAAATGGTTCTGAAAAATCTCATATTTTATTTAAAATATATTTACCCCTAAGTATTTGCAATTATTGGTAAAAGGCTACTCACACAGCTCCTGATTAAGTATTCAAAATAATAAAACATATCAAAGACACAAAAAATGCAAACCCAAATGAAACCAAAATAAATAATATATAGGACTCTTAGTAGATCAGACTTCATTGCAGCATTCTCTTCCCTCTCTAAAAATTAACTACAAAGTTATCAAATTTGTTACTATTATTATGAAGATTTAGACTGTTTTTGAGAAGGGGGAAAACAACTGGGGATTACTAAATAAGTAATCACTATACTATTCTGGTCAATCCCTCTTCAAACCCAGAAAACCATTCAGGAATCCAACCTTCTATTAATACACTGAAGACTTAGAGTTTCCTTGTAAGGGAAACACATTGGATTGTAAAATAGGCAACCTTCCTCCCATCTAACCTGTACCATGGTAATAGAAGAAAAGAAAAATGTGTTTTTTCCTCCTTTATGTGGTTTTGGGCCACCTTTGAGATTCTTTTCTTCTCAACAGTTAAGTACTATCCAGGAATCTCTGCAGAAGGTTAGGTATTGTTAACAATGCAAAACTTCTATTACCCAGGAATCTTCCCTTCTCTGACTAGAAGGTGTATTCTGGAATTACATGCATATTTCTCTATCTGGAAAGTTGGAGTTCAGGGCTCAGGAAATACTGATACTTAGACCATGTGGTTTTCCTATTCACATTTGTCATCTCTTGGGATGAAAGAGATCTTATTATCTCTCCAAGTCCAGAATTATAAAATTGTTTTCCAGGAACTTTCCTATCAGGTCATGATTTTGAAAGCACATATAATTGCCATGTACTTCTCCCTCAAGATAGTCATTAGCAATTTCTCATTAGAAAGGTTTTCACTTTCTTTTCTCTTCTACTCCACCCCCAGGATGGAGTATTTTCCAAAACTCAGATTTTTTGTTTTCTTGGGATTTGTTGGAATGTGGGGGGAAAGGCATAAAGATTTAATTCTGAAACACTTTCTTTTCTTTTTTTTTTTTATAATAGCTATTTATTTATTTTTTATTTAACAGTTTTTATTTACCAGATATATGTATGGGTAATTTTACCACATTGACAATTGCCAAACCTTTTGTTCTAATTTTCCCCCTCCTTCCCCTCCCCCTAGATGGCAGGTTGACCAATACATGTTAAATATGTTAAAGTATAAGTTAAATACAATATATGTATACATGTCCAAACAGTTGTTTTGCTCTACAAAAAGAATCAGACTTTGAAATAGTGTACAATTAGCCTGTGAAGGAAATCAAAAATGCAGGTGGACAAAAACAGAGGGACTGGGAATTCTATGTAATGGTTCATAATCATCTCCCAGAGTTCTTTCGCTGGGTGTGGCTGGTTCAGTTCATTACTGCTCTATTGGAACTGATTTGGTTAATTTCATTGTTGAAGATGGCCAAGTCCATCAGAATTGATCATCATATAGTATTGTTGTTGAAGTATACAATGATCTCCCGGTCCTGGTTATTCCACTCAGCATTAGATCATGTAAGTCTCTCCAGGCCTTTCTGAAATCATCCTGCTGGTCATTTATTACAGAACAATAATATACTATAATATTCATATACCACAATTTATTCAGCCATTCTCCAATTGATGGGCATCCACTCACTTTCCAGTTTCTGGCCACCACAAATAAGGCTGCCACAAACATTCTTGCACATACAGGTCCCTTTCCCTCCTTTAAGATCTCTTTGTGATATAAGCCCAGTAATAACATTGTTGGGTCAATATTCACAGTTGAATAACTTTTTGAGCATAGTTCCAAATTGCTCTCCAGAATGGCTGGATAGCTTTTTTATTTTTCAAAATACATACAAACATAGTTTTCAACATCCATCCTTGCAAATTCTTGTGTTTCGTATCTTTCACCCTCCCTTCTCCCCACCCCTCCCCTAGACAGCAAGCTATCCAATATAGGTTAAAGATGTGCAATTCTTCTAAACATATTTCCACATTTATCATGGTGCATAAGAAAAATCAACTCAAAAAGGAAAAAATGAGACTCAAACAAGCAAGCAAATAACAGCAAAAAAGATGAAAATACTTTGTTGTGACCCACATTCAGTCCTGACAAGTATTTTTTTTAATAGGGCCAGCACAAAGGGGTGACTTCTCAATCAATGCTGAGCTTTGAAATCCATTCCACCTGATTCCTATTATATTTGACTAGGTCAAACCTTGTCCACACCCTTCATAGGTCTTTCATTGATTAGAAAAGTATCTCTCTGCAAATTTCATCAAGTTGATCAGGGAATTTCCTTGATCAATCCTCTCTATTATTTCTCTAGTAAAAAAAATTTCAGTTCCTACAAATAAAGTTAGGATGCATTTTGGTCTACACTCCAATTCTGGATAGCTTTTTGTGAGCCTAGGATACATAGTGACTCGCTTAATCCAGCAATGGCCTTCTTTTTTGAAAGCCTTTCTAGTACCTTACCTACTCCTCAAGAAGTCTATAGCAATATTCAGGATCCAGTTCTCAAATGAGAAATATTTTATAAAAGGCAAGACCTCTGATAAGTGAATTGGCCTGATGATTGCATTTGCTCTAAGATCATTTATATAGTTGCTCCAGCCTCATCCATGCCTCAGTATTTGCAAGTCTCTTCCAATCTTTATTTCCTAATCCTTCTCCATAAGGAATAAAATTAAAAATAAAACAGGAATAGAAAAAAAAGTACTAAAAAAGCTACCTTCCAAAAGGCAATAAAATATAGAGTTTTTAACAACCACTTTCTTTTCAGTATAGGGATTAAAAGAGCTTAATGAATTTATATACATAAGATTATCCACTTATAGAAACTAATTCATTTTCAGATAGGTATATGTGCAATCAAAAGGACCAATAGCCTTAACCAGATATCACAAAATGATAAAGACCAATAAAAACCATGTAAGGTGTCAATATACTTTAAGATATAGTTATTAAATGTCTATTCTTTGGTCAGTTAGTCAACAAGTTATTTATTTTATTGTGTGCCAGGCATTGTGTTAAACACCAATGATATGCAGAAAAGGAGGAATTTTGTTCTTGTAGTTCCAAATGTTTCCTGAATTCACGTTTCCCATGGAAAATAGTTTACAATCCATGGAGCTTTTCATCTGTCTTTGTACTATAAGAACTCTGAACTTTTTAGTATATTGTTCAATACTATGAATGACTATGAATTACGGTTCATAATTGATTTAAATAATGGTTGTGAAGATTTTTTATTTTTCCTTTTTGTTTATCAGGGATTTGGAACTTGGTGTCTGGAGACTTGCTTTTTTTTTTTTTAATATTCTGATCATTGTGTTTTTAGCATAATTGGTTTTATTTTCAATCCTCTGTATTTTTTTTCTGAGTCTTTTTGTATAAAACGAATAATATGGAAATATTTTTTATTATTGTACATGTATAATAGATTTGGGATTGCTTTAACACCTCAGAAAGGGGGAGGGGAAAAAGAGGGAAGGAGAATTTAGAACTCAAAACTTTAAAAAGTGGTCAAAGTTGTTTTAACAAATAATTAGGGAAAATATTATTTTAAAAAATAGATTAACATTTTTAGCAAAAAAAAAAAAAACAAAAAAAACCCAAAACCCAAAACCAAAACCAATCAAAAATATTTCCTTTTTTCCCCCTTCTTTTATGGGACATTTAAGTGGGAGGCAATGGGAGGCAGAGTAAATAAATGCTCATTAATTGAAAAAAATTGGGCAAAATTTAAAAAATTAGTTAATCTTTAGTTAAGAAATTAAAAGAATAAGTGAGAAACACAGTTGAGTTTTTTTTTTTTTTTTTTGAGATAAGTTGTTTCTAGGCATGCACATTTGGTATACTCTGTGTTCACACTTGAGGCTGTCTATACCTTTTAAATATCTTGCAATATAGAGTCTTAGAAAATTGCCTGGTCGTGGTAAGGGACGACTGATGGCTTGAATGACCTTGTCTAGAATCACATAGCCAGTACTTATCAGAAATATGACCCAAACCCTTGTCTTGATACTTTAGGCCAGTTCTCTAGTACTTTAATATTTATATGACGCCTTATAGCTATTTACACTTTTATAATCTCATCTGATCCTCACAATAATCTCATGAAGATAGTGAAAATGCATTATTTCCCATTTTCCAGATGAGGAAACCAAGGTCAAAGTAGAAATTTAACTTGTTCAACATTATAGCTAAGTAGTAACATGGCTGAGGTTTAGAACTGAAGTCTTCTGTCCTTAGATACAATATTTTTTTTGTTCTTTCATTACCTACTCAGCTGCTTAAGTTATGCTTAAATTAAGTTTTCCTATGCTAAAAGATCAAATTTTGTTTAAAGTCCAGGAGTAAGAAACCAAATAAACTCATTAAAGTTATATTTGCATTATTATTGTCAACTAAAATTGCTTCTATGCTTACTTTGTTATTATCATAGCTGCCTGTCAGTCATAGGTCAGGCGTTTGAGTTTCATAGGTCTGAATTTAATTTTTGTTAGTTGAGGCAAATAATCAGTCAATATTTTTATAAAATAATACTTCTCCAGAAGGCATGGGGTCTTACTTAAGCTAATAAAAAAGCTGACCTTCAAAATAGGGCTACAAATAGGACCCTAATTAATGAATTTGGTAATAGCTGCTTCATGTTTACTCTTCTAAGTTAGGCCCATAGCCAGAACATCTATGTCCTCTGTGATTTACTAATCCAAAGGAAAACTAAGAAAACATAAAATTTATTTTTGCACAATTTGAGACATGAGCTTCTGGAACATTTTAAAGCCCAACATTTCTGTGATGGGCTTTGATTCAATCTGGCCTGAATGAAAGACATTTCATCACCCCCAGAATGCATTTCTTCATTTGCCTTGGATCTATGATTCTGTCAGTATTGAGAGAAAAGAAAAATCAATGCTGCACTATAAACCCTGGGCTGCCTCTGGCCAACGTGGTCAGCATGGTGTGAGCAAAGGAAATGGTAGGGGGAAAAATTGACCGCTCAGCAATAGTGTGGCACAGTAACAGACGCAGCTCAGGGCTAATAACAACTTGCAATTACACATGGAAAGCCAAAGCACGTTGGGCATTCAGTACGAGGGGGATGTAATACAATTTATTGAACCACCAGTTAGAGTTCTGCAGCTTCTCAATAAAGGAAAAAAAAGAGCTGTAGACCTGTATTACTTAAAAGACAGACTTAGTGCCAACAGGTGAAGGAAACTTGGAGAAAAGAAAATCTTCTCTTTTCCATGTCTAAGGCAGAAAGTAAGAGGAAGTATTTAGCTTGTGCTTTAAAAAAATCAGTGGATGTTTAAATATTGAAAGGCAGCATGGCATCCTTAATAGAGGGCTAGCTTTGGAGTCAGAAAGACAATTCAAATCCCACCACTGCCATATACTACATATGTGAATAGAAAACAAAGTGAAATGGCCAGAGAATGGATTTTGGAGCTAGAAAATGTGAGTTAAAAACCACACATCTCCCATTTACTGCTCAGTTAACTTTGATAACATGGAACCTCAGTTTCCTGTTTAGAAAGAGGCAACTAGAGTAAATGATTTCTCAGGTCCTGTATGGTACTATGCAATACTACACATTGCAGAAGAGTTGTTAATTTGCATTACTGGGAGCAATTTCCATACTTGTCCAGTCATGTCTAACTCTTTGTAGTTCCATTTGGTATTTTCTTGGCAAAGATACTGGAGTGGTTTGCCATTTCCAGCTCAATTTACAGATGAGAAAACTGAGGCAAACAGGATTGTTATTTGCTTAAGTCACTTAATTGAGAATTAAGTCACCTATCTAATAAATGTCTGAGGCTAGATTTGAACTCAAGAAGAGTTTTGTTGATGTCACTTGACACATTCTTTCTATCTCACTGCCTAGCTGCCCCAGTTTCCATCTTATATGTTTACTATACTAGAAGATGCAGTCATGGATCCAAAGGAATAAGAAACAACAATAACATCTGTGAAATTAAACACATTGACAATATGACAACCTGCCAAAAGATAACCTCTCTAAGCTTAGAGCTCTCTCTTGCCACATATAAACTATATTGTCAGCAATTAATTGAACAGATACTTTTTGTAGATGTTAGCTTCTTATTCTATGCTAAATACTCTACTACTAGAGTTATTAATGCATCCTCTCTCTATGCCATTTATCTGCTTAATTCTCCAACAAAAGGATTCTTTCTTGATGCTCTTTAACAGAAGATCACAGAAATAGAACTAATAGTAATCAGCACATTCTGATTAGCCATTAAGGTCCTCTGAGAAAGCCAGAGGGAAGTGTCTTTGTTTACTGAAACTGCCATTTTCTCTCTCATTGGGCTTTGGATGGATTTCACATCAATTATATGCCAAGTTTCTCATTCTTGGTGAAGGAATGCTTCTTTCAGATGAAGATTTTCCTCTCAGACCAGAAAAAGATTTAATAAGCTTGTACCTTTGCACTAGCCTCCTCAGGATTCTCTCTCTCTCTCTCTCTCTCTCTCTCTCTCTCTCTCTCTCTCTCTCTCTCTCTCTCTCTCTCTCTCTCTCTCTCTCTCTCTCTCTCCGAAATGTTGCTTGGGATCCCGAAGGCTCTTTAAATTTCTCATTGTGGAATCATTTAGAATATGCAACTGAAATCAAACAGAATAAATTCTTTTTCCTCCTAGCTTTTCTAAACTTCTTTTTCTTTAAATGAACCTCAAGAATACAGACTTGGAATTGGAACTCTATAGTTTACTTAATCCAAACCCCTCTTTTTTACAGATAAAGAAACTGAGGCTTTTTGAAGTTAATTAAAGTAATTTAAGTACCAAATGAGAGAACTAAATTTTCTTTTTTTTATTATAGCTTTTTATTGACAGAACATATGCATGGGTAATTTTTAAACATTGTCCCTTGCAATCACTTTTGTTCCAACTTTTCCCTTCCTAGTTTAGAGAACTAGATTTTTAACCCTGATTGCCTGACTCCAAATGCAGGTGTCTTTTATCTATATCATATATATTAGTTGCAGATCTAGTGGAATAAAGAAGATAAAATATGCAAGAAAATTGAAAAGTGCTTACAAATTATTTTCCTGAATATTTATTGCTGTGACTTTTTTATAGCAAAATTCCAGAGTCAACTCTTTTCTTTTTCATTCCATGGGTGGTAACCCATGGAGTTTGCCAAGAAAGCTAGTTGAACAGAGGGTGCTTTCTGAACTTTTTGACTGAGAAGATACAGAAATTAAAGTCATCCCAGAGTTGGGATGATGTAGCAATTACTCCAAAAAATACTGATCTAAATTTTTAAAAACTTCATACATGTTCAAGTTTGTTTGGCACAATAATATAGAAGATAATATGGTTAAGGTGATTGTTAGATTGGCAAGATTTGAAATAGGACATTGTGTCCACTCACCAATCACACCCACTAATGTGTGTAGAAATTAGACTTTATTCCTAAATGCTGAACTAAATGAATCAAACAAAAAACAGATGACCTGTGAGCTCTCTGCCTTCCAGCAAAGTCAAATATGAGTGAGGAAAGCTGGAAGGAAGATGGGAAATGGAACACTGCCTGCAGTCTCTGGAAGCATCCCATTGTCTACTGACACACATAAAAGCCATTGCTGACCTCTTCTAAAACATATTAAGTTCTTTCTTTTCTAGATTTTTTTTGCATTGCCCCCACTTCAATAATTATATATACAACACACTCTCAATTCTCTCTCTCCTCCCTATTTCTCTGTCTCACTCATTCTTTACAGCGCGCACACACACACACACACACACACACACACACACACACACACACAGCTGCTGACCTAGAGGTGTTAGCCACTCTGCAGCTGCTGTTCTTCTCACATTAATCTATAGGAATCAATGGACATTTCATTAGAGTAATCAAGTGCGGATGCATCCTGCATTTATATTCTGCACCCCCCCCAACTGCTTTCACAGACTAATTGGTCCTACAGCAAAGAGTACATGGATATTTTTCCCTATAGATGAGTGTCAAGAATGGTTTTTTACTGCTGGTTGAAATACCTATCAATAGAGTGTCTGTATAAAAGCCTTCACCCATCAAAGCTGCATAGCTGATGATAATACATTATGCACTTTCATTTCTAATGCATCTGACTTCCTCTTTTACACCTTATTCCATATAAAGACATCATTTGTGTTTGTCTCATTCAAAGAATTAACCACCACCTTTGTGCCACCTTCATTTTAATATCCATTTTCAGAAATCCTTTTCCTTATGCTTTTCCTCTGAACCATGGCAACCTGCTATTGAGAATTAGACTTAAAAGTGATATCCCCCAATGCTTTTTGGGAGTTTGCTTTTGGTTAAATTTAAGCTTTGCCTTCCTCCCCATCCCATTATAAATATACATTTTTTTTGGCCACATTTAGTTGTCCAGATAAAGGGTATAGAGAACATCTTTGTTGTCAGAATTCTTTCATGGCTAAGGTTTGATAAAAGCCAACCAACTAAACAAACAAAAAAACATGTTTCTGTTTCCCTCTTCACTAAAGGTGAGAGGAGGCATAGTAATGGTTAGAGGCAGATGGGAAAGGTCAAATGGATAAAAGCTGCCGCTTCTAAAATATGTGTACGACTGGAGGCTGGTGACTGAGCTGTGTAATGGGGATTGGAATGATGATGGTTGCTCGGGCTTAGCTCAGGTCACTATTAGAAAGAAGCTGAAGAAAAAAGGTTTTTTTTCCCATTTTCCCCTATTCAAAAATATTTCTGGCAAACAAGAATGTTTCAAACACCAGAAGAATATGAGCTGGACAAATTTGGCAGGGATTGTAGCCTTCTAGAAATGTAGTTGAATCCACAATCTTTTCTTTTACCATAACTTCATCATAGTTAAGAAAAGAATAGTCATATATACTCAGACAATAGTTGCACTAATCTTTGAGGACATAGGAGGAGCAAACAAGTGAAAGGCAATGTTTGGAAACTCAACTCTTGTGACAGCCCTCCTTCTTGGAGGAAGTGAAATAGTTTCTTGACTCTCCTCTCCTTCTTAGTAAGAGAACGAGGATGCTGTCATGAGATCTTCCCAGACTGGACAAGTACAACTTAGCTGTCCTCTGCCACTATGAAGGAAGTTATGGAATAGAGGAAAAGAGTATTGGATAAAAAGAAGAGGTCTTGAAAACCAGAAATATGAATTCTAATGGATGCATTTTTGAGAGCTCATCATGAATCTTATTGGCATCTTCATTTCAGGGGAAGCATTTTGTGGAATTCCAGAAAATGCTGATTATATTCTTTTTGCCTGCCCCTCCCCCCCACCTTTGGGTCAGAAGGTCATTCTATGATTCCAGGCAATAAAAATAGTGAATTGAGTAGTGTGTATGAAGGTGATTAAGATCACAGAAATGCTCTCCTGTTTTTTTTTTCTGCCTCTGTCTACTAATTTTTTTCAAATTCAGCTCCATTCAAGTTCAACAAACATTTCCCGATTGCCTATTACATTCAAGGTACTATAGATACTGTTGGGGAGATGCAGTTACAGGGATGAACAAGTCCCAGTCCCTGATCTCTAGGAAGTGACAGACTAAAGACATATCCACAAGTAAATATAATACAAAGTAAATTGTAATAAATGTTTTAGAGATGTAAGTAAAATACCATGTAGCCTAAAGTGGGGAGAAAAAATGGGGTGAAAGGATTGAGGAGGGAAGAGAGAGAGAACTTGTGCCCAGAAGAATCAGAGAACACATTATAAAGAAGGCAGCATCTGAAGTGAACCTTGATGGATGGATAAATTTTTGCCAAATAGACATGTGTGGCAGTGTGGAAGAAATAATATGTGCAAAGATATGAAAATAGAAAAGTGAGTGTTATGTTTGGAGAATGGTGAGATGTCTAATCTGGCTAGAATATAATATGGCAGTGATTCCCATTTAGTGATTTACAAACCACTCAGAGGTTCACAATGATGTTCTAGGAGTTTCATGGTAAAATTCTTCAATGGTACCTCAAGCAGTAAAAACTGCCAATTCTGTTATGAAAATTTTTTCCTTTGTGAGAACAAGATGTACATGTTTGAAGCATGCATTGTTTCTGCAGCAATTCAAAATTGTTATGATTATGTACACAATAATTTCTGGTGTTTGTGCTGAACTGTGTGCCCAAACTTTGACCATTTCTGACCAAATGCAACATGTTCTAGCAATGTGTTAATCTATTATCAAATTGTTTCCAAACTGAAAGGACATTACAACATTTGAGCTCAAATCTGTTGCCAAAAGATTTTCAGATAAATGTATATATTTTCATTTTCATTCTATACATTGGGCCAAAGTAGCTTACTTATTCCCCTCTATTACCTTGTGATAATACCACAGCAGCTGTGTAATTACATGAGCAAGATGTTCTGAATGTTTGTATTTTTGTAATATAAATGTCAGTTTTTTTAAACAACCTTGATCACTGGGTACTATAGGCCATCTTGAAACCATCATAGACCATTACAAATGTTCTACAGAACATTTGCCTTTCCTTGAAGTAGTATGCTGTTTGCCAAATTAAGCTTGTTTTCTGGTTATGTTACTATTCTATCTGATAAATTTTAAAATGAACTAACTTCTACTATACATGAATGTAGCTATTATGCCAATGGTAGAAGAGAAGAATAATTCTTTTCTTGCAATGGTTAGTTTATATATAAACATTGTTAAAATAAAGCAAGATGTGCAATTTCAAGTTAAGAACATTTATAATTTAAAGTTTTTGCCATTAGTAGAGAAGTATTTTATGCCATAATGATTCATTTTGATTGATTGATTGGGTGGCTAAAAGCTATAGATGAATTTCCATCTTTCACCAAGAGAGCTTGTAAAATTCTACCATGTAGGCAGAGGGTCAAAACATTCCAGCACCATGCCTGGCACCAAGGACTCTCTGCCCACTGGAACACTGTTTCCAGTGCCCTCTTATCTCTTATCTCTACTTTCATCTATTTCCTTAAC
Source organism: Sminthopsis crassicaudata (assembly GCF_048593235.1). NCBI lineage: Eukaryota > Metazoa > Chordata > Mammalia > Dasyuromorphia > Dasyuridae > Sminthopsis > Sminthopsis crassicaudata. Next base: position 524,684,525 of record NC_133618.1, read on the forward strand.
GAGACTTTAACCTTACTTCCAAACCCCATAATAAACTTCTTTTATCAATCTAAAAAAAAATTCTACTATGTTCCACCATACATTTGCATGAGAAAGTATTTTTACTTTATTCTTACTTTAAAACAAAATGCAGAAGTAAACTTGATGAAGAGCCAAATTTAAGACTGCGCTTATCTGGTGTTGAGACAAATTGCAAACTTTTGTTCAAATAAAGAAAAATCCAACATAAAGACTATTTAATATGATTACTAGATTGTCTCTTTCAAGTTGTAACTTATTTCATTAAAATGTTAATTATATTAAAAAATTGTAAAATAAGAAATTTGGCATAAAATTGGTAAAAATGATACAATATTGTTGGATTATTTATAATTCTTCCAGAACATTTTTATATAATATTCATACTTTTATGTTTAGGGTTTTATAAATTTAGAGTTTTTATAATTAAAGGTAGTATGCAATTTTATATGTTTAAATGCTATATCGTACATTTTAATTTGGATACTTTGGAGAGGCAAATGTTATTTGTTTTGGGCAAAAGTTGTTGTAGGTATTTAGATAATAAATCTAAATAATATTATAAGTACCATATTAAATTATCCAATAGGTGAACAAAACTTTGTTGTTGTTGTTGAAAGGAATATAAATATAGAATAAAAACTTTTGAGAAACACTATGCTATCTGAAGAGGAATAACGATAAGTAAGTATGGAAAAGTAGGCCTAGGCCAGGCTTTGGAAGATCTTAAATGACATGATATGGTGTTTGAATTTTATTCTGTAGATAGCAGAGAGACATTGAATATTTAGTAAGATGCTCTCAGATATTTTTCCTGGTAGCCTTTTGCAAATCTGGTGTGGATTTAAATTATCATCTTATATGATTTTTTAGGTTTTCCAATAATTTGGGACATGTAATTTTGTCAGTGGGAACATTTCTCCCTCTGACATGGATATCAGTCTATGAATAACATAACAAATGGTCCTTCAGAGGTGTTTGAGTAAGAAAAAATATTTATTCTATGGCTACCTTAGTGATGAATCCCTTTAAATTTAGGGTGATCTTGAGAAAATAGACATAATTTGTCAATGTCAATATCTGAATAATTTCCAATTTGGTGGAACCTACTAGAACTTATGCTTTTTGCAATGATAAGGTATTTAAGAAGGTTATAAATGAATTTGTAAGATTGTAGATATTATATATGTGTGTATAAATAGAATATGTACAAAAATATTCATATTTAAATACCAAAAAATGGGCAAGTACTTATGAATGTTTTACTTATTAATACTCTGGAAATAAAATGAGTCATATTACATGACCTGTTTTTTGGTTGTAGTCTTTGTTGGTGTCACAGGAATCCTCCATTTTTCACTAGTTCCTTCTTAATTTTTTTTTCCCCTGAGGCTGGGGTTAAGTGACTTGCCCAGGGTCACACAGCTAGGAAGTGTTAAGTGTCTGAGACCAGATTTGAACTCTGAATTCAAGGCTGATGCTCTATCCACTGTGCCACCTAGCTGCCCCTCCTTCTTAATTCTTCAGACCTTCCTATGGGAATCAGTCTTAGCAGATCTAACCTTGCCATTGTAACTCTTGTCTCTTGCCAGCTACTGGTTGGAGGATTGGTGGATAGGAGGAAGTGGAAAAGGAGAGAAGAATCCTTGCTTCCTGTGAGGTTCTGGAAATGAGTCAGACTGAGGATTAAGGGGATTATACTCTCCAAATTTCTTTTCACCAGACTCAGATCCAGAAAACAAAAGTTGAAAGATTTAATCTTTTGATGTCCTAAACTTTCCCACCTGACCACTCCTCATCACCACACCCTGCCTTCTTTGATGGTTGCCTCAGCTACTTTAGTTCCCATCCTTTTCCTTACCAGCCACCATGTCACAAACCATATCTCCTTTGCCCCATCCTTTTTAGTCCTGAAACAATAATCAAATCAACTCTGTCATTGCTTCTGGACATATATGTCAATATAGTACCTTATGGCTCTAGTCACCATCCACATAACATTCCATATAAAAATATCCCTTCCTGTCTACTCTATAACTATATATTATCTCAGTTTATTGAGACTGAAACTATTTGAGATTATAAACTATGTTTTTTATTTAAATCCTCAGGCCTCAGGATTTAACACAGAGCTTGGTACATAAGTGCTTAATAAATACTTTTTAACTTAATATAAATTAATAACACTTTTTATTCATTGGTTCTTTCATTCATTTATTCATTCACAAAGTTGAGAAATGTATTCAATTCATTCATGATTGCAGCTTCGATTATTTTATCATAAAAACAATGTTGGGAGACTCAATTCAACTGCATAGTCTAAGCAAGATTTTTGACTCTGATCTTAGACACTAACTATTTATAATATAATCGCTATGAGAACACATACTTCACACTCCAGAAAACAGTAATACATACAAACTTTGGAATGGGAGCATAACTCGTAACTTAGAGAATGTCTACTTCTGTGTTAGTTGTTCAATCATAAACTAGATCATATTTGAATAAACATGAATAAAACTTGAGGACCAGGGGTAATTATTATCACCCAGGTCGTTGATATAGAATGTATCAGACAGGCTTCATAAAACCTTTAATCATACTTGGGTTAAAACATTTTATAGAATTAGTGTGGGCTTCTTCTTTCTTTAATTGTTATTTGTAACATTCTTCATGTAGCTTCTTGTCCTCCACTGATTATTTTCCTCCATTCTATTGTGTATGACTGGATCTCAATTATAAGAATAAGAAAGTAAGTTTAGGGTACTTGTATCAGACACATTTCAAGCCAAAAAAGGGAGGTAGGATCAGCCTCCATAGACCCTTGTGATCAAGTTGAATGGACAAGTTACTTGATGTCTATATACCTCAGATAAATCTCTGGGATTTATTAAGTCATTGGTAGAATATAGAAAAAATGACTCAAGAGTTTAAAAATACGTTTTCAAATGAGAGAGAACTTCTTACTATGGGAGTTTTCCACAAGGATAATATCATGGTTTATTTATCTTTTGCTAATTGCACCATATGTACCATTATTGTCTTTTCATACAGTAAGTTTTTAAAGAGTAAGGACTTCTTATACAGAATGCTAAAGCATAAAATGAGTACTTAGTAAATACTTTTGGAATGAAATTGAAATGGAACAGAGATCCAATCCAACAATACTTCCACTAGCCAATAAGTGCCTATAATGTACATGTTAATGAAGATTTTTGTTGTTATTCAGAACTGTGATTTCATTTGTTGTGGGACTTCCTGGAATACAGAAAAGCAGAAAAACAGCTATTTAAAAATAATAGCTTCTTTATTTTTTAAAATACATGCAAATATAGTTTTCAACATTCACCCTTGCAAAGAGGTGCATTCTTCTTTCCTCCCCTTCCCCTCCCCTGGAGAAAGTAATCTAATTTAGGTTAAAAATATGCAGTTTGTCTAAACATAATTCCACCTTTATCATGTTATACAAGAAAAATCAGATCAAAAAGGAAAAAATGAGAAAAAAAACAGGTAAACAAACAACAAAAAAGGTGAAAATACTATGCTGTGATTCACATTCAGTTTTCATAGTTTTCTCTCTGGATATAGATGGCACTTACCATCACAAGTCTATTGGAATTGCTTTGAATCACATCATTGTTGAAAAGAGTTCATCAGAGTTGATCATCACATAATTTTGTTGCTGCGTACAAGGTTCTATTGGTTCTTGTCATCTCATTTAGCAATCAGTTTATGAAAGTCTTTCCAGACTTTTCTTAAACCAGCCAATAGCAGCTATTTTGCAACATTCTTAGTAAATCATCTTGAGGACACAGAAATTTAAGTGAGTGACTTAAGATCATATGGCCTATCCATAGTAATGTTACTGGGATATCCATTTAAGTCTATATTTCTGTAGCTTCTTTCATAGAAATTCCACTAAACAACTTAATTAGACTTTGTGTATCATTTTTTCTTTTTTCTTACCTAGAGCAAAAGTTGAAATTTTAGATCATGAATTCTTAAATCTTTTGCATGCAGAATGTTCATGTCTTTACTGCGCTGGTGAAACTTCTACATTTGTTGTTGCTGTTCTTTTGGGAGACTTATGATGAAGAGCCAAAAGAGACAGACACTATTCCTCCTTATTTCAATATTGAAGAAAATAGAAGCAAATCTATGATGCAAATCAAATCATTTCTTTTCACTTTCATTCCCCTTTGCAAATGTCTATGTGAAATGAGATGGATTGAGGCTCTGGAAATGGATGAGGATGAACTACAGAACAGACTCTCTTCTCCTTGTCTCCCCTACCATATTTGTTGAATCCATGTGCCTACACTCTGACCTGAAGGTCATCACCTTTTATGGTGATTGGGTAGCACAGGTTCCATATCCATTAACTCCTTTTGAGATGGGCAGTGAAATGACACAGGCAACTGTCCACTTGGAATAGGACAGAGACTGTCAACTTATTCTGTTTAGGCCACAAAAAAGTCACCAAGAGGTAATAACATTCTGTCAAAAATGACCTGAGGTGGATTCAAATCAGTGATTTGAGGGCAAAAGTCTCTGGATTCCATTATCAAATATCTTGAACTATACAGGGCCAGGGGGGAAATAAGCTTTCTTTCCTGCCATTGATGAAAGGACCAATAGAGGAAAATATTTACCTCTACATTTTTGTTTGTTTTTGAAAAAGGAGGATTTTTCAAAATTGTGGATTAGGATGTAAGAGGTTTTACTGCTGCAAGTGATTCTTAATTTGGTTTTGTTATCCTAGACTCTTTTGACAATCTGGTGAAGTCTTATGATAGAACCCTTCTCAAAACAACTTTTAAATGAAGAAAATAAAATACAAAGGAAAAAATATGTCAAAATGAAGTTATCAAAATATAAAAATGTTCATGTCTCCCAGATTAAGAATCCCTACTCTCAAGTTACCCGTGTATTCTAAATTACTAAACCCAATAAACTTTTCTCAGTTCTCATAATCTTACATATAGCTATACATATAGCTATGTAGCAGTGATACCAGACTCAAATAAAAATAGACCTGATCCTACACATAAGGACTCCTATAGATTGCACATTAACTTAGGTTTAAAATATAATGTTATCTATATTTAATTGTATTTTGTTTTGTTAACTATTTTCCAATTAACTTTTTATCTGTTTCAGGCAATATATGGGATTTTTGTGGGCCACCTATAGGTTGTGTTTGACTCCTCTGCTATTGAGCAGCTATTCCCTTTCAGAATATTTTATCAAAATGTTAAAAATAAAACCCAAAATAATAGTTCACAGACCCTTGGTTAAGAACTCTTGCACTAATGGGATACCATTAAAAAAAAAAAAAACAGAACAAAGAGTAGTATGGTACAGTGAAAAGAATACTGAGTTTGGAACCAAGAACCTGGCATCAAATCCTAGCCCTGTTACTTAACCTATGTGATCTTAGGTAATTCCATTAACTTCTTTAAGTCTCAATATCGCATTGGTAAACGAGGGTGTTGCATTAGTAGGTACTTTCCAGCTCCAGGTCTTCTGAATTCATATGCTATTGTTTTTGGAGAAAAAGGCCAAATTAGCTCAAGATATACCAGTGAGTTATCTGAGTCTTAGTCTTGGCCCATAACTCCCCTATCATTTCTTGTAGATTTTTCTATCTGAACATATGCTGTTTCTTCTGCCCAACCCCCAACTCTATCCCAATCAAGGCTGATTGTTCCTTTTGGCCAAATTCATGAAACCACAATGAGCTGAGCCTAATCCATTCTCGGGGGTTTGTCAGAGACTGTTCAAGAGCAGGGCATTCTCCATGCAGAGACTAATGAGAAAGGGAGCTTTCTAGGAATGGTGCCCTGAAGGGGTTCTTCATAGAATGTAGGGAATTGGCTGAACCCAATCTGATGGGATTGTGTGGCCACTATGAAATGGAAGACCCCACTCTTAGTATTTGTTTGTTTTAACCATTAGATGAAATGAAACTCGTGCTTTGCAGATAAAATAGTTGCCAAAGGTCAAAGGATACTTTTTTTTTTCATGTAACCTTCACGTATGGGTCCAGTTTGAATTTTAACTTTATAACTGGCAATATGATCATGGAAATAAATAAGCAGTTAAGCTATAGCTCCTAGCAAATAGAGGCAAAACAATTTTAAAAAAATTACACAGGTCTTTTTCTTAAAAACCAATGCAATAAATGAAAATTATTTTTTAAAAGTGCCAAATAAGGTTTGTATCCCTTTGTCCTTAAATTGTGCATCCTTTTCATTTTTATTTTATTAATATCTTTTGTTTTTATATCAACTTCATCCTAAAATATAACTCTCAGAGATGGATTTTTAATAATAAATAATAACAGAGGGGGGAACAATTCAGCAAAATTAACTAGGACTAATCAAAAATGACAGTATATATAATGTTGTACAATCATAGTCTTTTCTTATCCTTTCTTGGAGAATGACAGGGCTTGGTTATTTTGATTATCTACTCTAGTCTTGGGGCATTTTTTCATTCTTTCCATTTACATTTTTTTTGGTTTTCATTTGTAAAGTTTCTTTAATCTTAGGATTTCAGAGTTTTTCTTAAATGTTTTCTCTTTCTTCCCTCTTTACTTCATTCTGCCTCATTACTTGAGTAAATAGATAATAATTAGCATCATTCACTTTCCAGATGGGTTCTGTGTCATATATTATAGTAGGTACTTCTAAATACTTAAATAATAACTTCTATTTTGATAGCACTCACATTTATTAAGTACTTTTTTCTCCTAAACTCTGTGAGTTAAGTAGTGCAAGAATTTTTATTCCTATTTTAGAGATGAGGAGACTGTCTCAGAAAAGTGAAGAGTTTCATAGTCCCTAGATAATAAATGCCAAAACAATGATTTGAACCCAAGGCTCCTACCTTCAATCACTTTTTCCATATACCTTTACACATTACCCAATCAACATTCCTTCATTCATTCTTTTTCTCTGATTATTGCTCTTTGGCCTTATTCAAGGAATGCATTTGTCCTTCATGCAACTGTGTCATGTAGTCAAGTCCTTTGCTGAGTATTCTAGGAAATATCTTTGGTTGAATATGAATTTAGATCTTCCTGATTCTAGGACTGGTTCTCTATCTGCTGCATCATCTAGATGTGCTGAGGAGCTCCAGCATAGGCAGCTGCCCAGAGTATGGTAACCCTAGGTGAAATGCTACAGCACTCAGATGTTTGTAGGGAAGAAGTTAACTATTTTTGTTTTTTTTAAATAATAGTTTTTTAAATTTTCAAAACATATGCAAAGATACTTTTCAACATTCGCCCTTGCAAAACCATGTGTTCCAAATTTTTTCTCCCTCCTACATAGTAAGTCCTTAATAAATTATTATTAATTGATTCCTAAATGAAGAGTCTGATATTATGCATGTTATCACACTCCTGGAATCTGGTGGAAGAGAGCTAAGTTTTCAAAAGTATCCTTAATCTATCACCTTCCCATAAAGTGGGTAGAATTTTGGTGTCAATCCCTACCACCCTAAAAGGGGAGCAGAATTGTGGTTGACTGCATCATTGTATAGGAGCTTTCCTCAGATCTCTGTAAACTTGGGCTATATTGGGGTGAGTAGGAGACCTGCCCTGAATAATTATAGCTAATGGTAATTTCTTTTCAGACAGTACTACTATAATCTAAAAGAAACATACCAAGAGAAAGATTTCTCTTCTTTTGTTTTCATAAAAGAGATCTGCAATATCTGTTCAGAGCCAAATGGATATAATTAGGTAAAAAAATCCCTTTCACTTCACATCAGAGCAAATATGTTTCACAGTGTACCAATTTCTCAAAGGCAGTGGGCTGGGACAGTCAGAGTGACTGCTGGGAGATGGCTGCTGACCTTCAGGCCAGGCCGACTTTAATTTGCAGAACACTGCAGGTCCCTGGAGTCTCTTCAGGACAGGTCATACAATCAACCTGAACTAGCAGACTGCTACTGTCCAGCTGCACCCACCTCCCTGCAGGACATGAGGACATGGTTAACTAGGCATATCTGCAGCACGGGCCTTGGAATTATGAATCGGAAAACTGAGCCTTGTGAGAATTGCTCCTGTGTGTAGGAGCCAAAAGTCCTTGTTGTCTCCAACTGCATTATTTAAAAGGAAAGACTCTGGAAATAGCATATACATTCTGAGTTTCAGTTGCATATCCTGTATGCTCATTTTGAAAAGTGAAGCCTTAAATGAACTTGGTAATTAGTTCCTGATATATGGGATGTGATTGCCCTGAAGGAAAAAAAAAAAAAGCATTGTGGGTTAAAGCAGTACAATTAGTTCTGAGTCACAAAAATTAGCATCTGACATAAAAAACTACTTTGCTGTCTATATGGCCAAAATAACTGGTCAGTGAGGTTGATCTGAGTAGCTCAGCAGTCTTAATGACCTGAGGCGATTGCCACATGATCAATCCAGTTGATTGCTGCACAATCGATTGCAAAGATGGAAAACAAAACAAAACCTTGGATTGGATGTACTGGGACTGACTCCGTTATGTTGTAAAGACATGACATGTGTGTGTGTCCAAGCGTGCACGTGTACACACTATATTCTCTCTTATGGTGCTAGTTTTTAACTGGGAAAAATTTTAAAGCAGATAGCAATTGATAATGGTTATAATTCGTGGACCCAGTCCAAGTAACATAAATACCAAATATTATAACTGTTGCTATTTTATAAGGTTAAGAAGATTAAACTTCAGTGAAATATTAACTAGCATATTATTAATGTGGGGTTGGAATGTTCACCAGTGATGAAATATAAAGAAAAATTATTAGAGTGATAGCATTAGTTATAGTGTTAAAATGTTGTAATGTCAGCAATTCTATAGCTATGTTGCCTTGGTCTGTAGCCCCAATTAATTGTGATGAAGACCTGTTCAGTCTGATTTTCTGGGACTTGTTATAATGATCACTTTTTCCAGTTATTTGTCTTCTACAGAGTTGTGTTGATGGATGGTGTTAAATTTTAATATCTGAATCTTTGCACTTTAGCTAATTTTAAGTGGTTGTAAAACAACCAGCAAAATGTCTTGTACAAAGATTCTCAACAAATACTTGTTGATAATGGCCACTTGGCTCTTGGTTCCAATTTATAATAAAATAAATAGCAGATGGGTTTTTATGTTAGGTATAAATTTCCAGACTAAATCTCCTCTAGGTAACTTCTGCATGACTATGACTATTTTCAGATAGTACTTTAAAAAAAAGTTTTTGTTTTTTTTTTAGATTGCTCATATACATTCATTTTAATATATTTCCTTATGAGTCATGTTAGGAGAGAAAAATCAGAACTAAAAAAGAAAAACCATAAGAAGAAAAAAGCAGAAAAAAAAGTGAAAATAGTATACTTTATCTGCATTCAGTCTCCATAGTTCTTTCTCTAGGTGTGGGTGATATTTTCCATCCAAAGTTTATTGCAGTTTCTTTGATCACTGAATTGCTGAGAAGTCTATCATAGTTGATCATCAGACAATCTTGTTTTTGCTGTGTACAATGTTTTCCTGGTTCTTCTTGCTTCATCAATTCATGTAAATCTTTTCTAAAGGCTTTTCTAAAATTAGCCTGTTTATCATTTCTTATAGAACAATAATATTCCATTACTTTCATATGCTATAATTTATTTAGCTTTTCTCAAATTTTCCATTTTTTTTTTACCACCACAAAAAGAGCTACTACAAATATTTTTGCACATGTGGGTCCTTTACCCCCTTTTATGATTTCTTTTGGAATACAAACAGGAGTACTTAAAAATACATTAGTGGATTAATCTGTGCTCAGAGAGCATTCAGTTAAGCCCCTCCTCATGTCCTCATTTTTACCTCTTGGAATTTCTTGTGTCCTTCAAGACTTAGCCCAGGTGTCATTTATTATATAGGATTTTTCTTAATTTCACCTACGGAAATTGTAGCTTCTCTATTGAAATTATTTTTTATTTATTTATTGTATATAATTACCTACATTATAGAATATAAGCTCCTTGAGATCAGGAACTTTCATTTTTTTGTCTTTGTAAGTATAGGATTTAGCAAAGTGTTGGCATGTAATGATCACATTGATTGTTGAATTGAATTCTTATGCCATCCTAGACAAGGCAGTCAGAAGGTACAAAGGATGGAATTCTGAGTTTGGATCCAGAAGGACTCCTTGATGCCAAATCTGGCTTCAGATTTTTGTATCTGTTGTAGGGCCCTGAGCAAGTCACTTAACCTTGTTTGTCTCACTTCCCTCATTTGTGAAATGAACTGGAGTAAGAAACAGTAATAACAGTAAAAGAATAAAAAAATACTCTATTATCTTTACCAAGAAAACAACACAAGGGATCATGAAGAGTTATTCACGACTGAACAAATGACAAAACAACAATAACAACAATCATTCTAGACTCAGAAGAGCAGTTGGATTATTTTTAAAATGAAACACTTGAATCAACTATGAATGCTGCATGAAAAAATATTTTCAATCAATAAGCAATTATTCTTTCTCTCTTCTACCCTTCCAATTTAAAATAAAAAAATATTCTTGTAACAAATATGCATAGTCAAGCATAACAAATTCCCACATTATCCATGTCCAAAGCTGTACATCTCATTCTGAAATGCTCTATTTTCAAAGTTCTTAATACTCATTTTCAAAAGATATTGAGGATAGGATTGTGGTGTTAGCATTGATGGTTATCATCGTTGACAATCATCTATATCTACTATTCAGTCAAGTGTCAAACATGGGAACCTGGGTATTAAGGGGAAAAAAAAATTAAACCACTTTGATTCACATGGGACTACAGATATAGTGTGGAGGCCATCTAGTTCTGTTTCCTTATATTATAAGTGAGAGAACTGAGGCCAAAATTTTAAGGAACTAGATGACACAATGGAAAGAACTCTAGATCCAGAATCAGCAAGAACTGAACTCAACCCCAGCTATGGAAATTTCCAGCTGTATAACTCCAGCAAGTCATTTAATCTATTTTCAATATCCTTATCTGTAATATGAAAATAATAATAACATCTTCCTCTCAGGATTATTGTGAGGATAAAATGAGATCATATTTGTAAAGCATCTTGCAAACCTTAAAGTGCTACATAAATGTTACATCTCATTATTTCATTCTTGTTACTGTTATTTCATACTTGAGGTTGAAAACATCAACAAACACAAACTTTCCTTAATACAAAGAACAAAGAAGATTGCATGACATAATGAATCTCCTTACACAAACCTTAAGAATTGTCTTTATCTATTTCTTCTGAATTTCCTTCTGTGTATTTTAAAAATGTTTTGCTGATGTTTACTACTGTCTTTTCTGCCCATTTTTTGTTTGTTTGTTTGTTTTTAGCACTATTGCTATCCTTGTTCCTAAGAATCACCTCACCCTTAGTTAAAAGCCTTTCTTTGTACTAGGTAAGTACTCATGCAAAACAAATCTATACATCGACTGTATCTATAAATGTATGTCTTTTTCTGCACCTCCAGTGATCACCTCTCCACCAAGAGGTGAGGAGCATGATTTATTGTCAGTCTGCTGAGAGATTGGGGAACATGCCCAATATCCTCCAAGTAATAAGTGACAGCAGGGAATTTGAACCAACATTCTCAGATACCAGATCCAGAACTTCACTGTACCACTCTAAAAACAGAATACTTTGGGGTTTTGCTCTGTAACTCCTAAGAAGAAATAATTAAATGTTCCACTTTGTGTCAGAGAAGAATATTCCTCAGCATTCAGGATACAGTGCTTAAGTCCAATTTTATACACCCACTTTTTCAACATAAGATTTTTCTCCTTTGTCCCTCTTTTCAGTTTTCTTACTTCTTATAACTCTCCCTTCTCTTATGCTATCAGTCCAGAGATACTGGTCTCCTGTTTATCCCTCAAACATAATGTTCCATCTCTTGACTCCAAATATTTTTCACTGTCCATCCTCCATGACTGGCATGTTCTCCCTCATCATCATCACTAACTCCTGACTTCCCTGACTTTGTTCAAATCCCATATAAAAATCTCTTTTTCTACTGAAAGCTTTTCTTGTCTTCTCGCCCCTTCAATGGTAGTAAAAAGATGACCTTTATATGATGTTTTAAAAGCATGTGCAGTACATTATACATGCTATATCATGTAAGCTCATCACAATTCTTTTATATACAACAAATATATTTTCATTTTAGTTTATTTATAACATACATATGTAGATGTATATATGTTGATATATGTGTATTATAGTGTACAATACATATATACAAATAATGTAATATATTGTATATATTGAGTATATTATATTTACCAAATATATTTTTATATACTGTATAGTTTTATGCATATAAACCACTTACATATATATATGTATATATAATGTATATATATGTAATATATATGCATATACATGTATTTATGTACATATATGTTTTTATATATAGTGTATATATCTGCATGTATTATTTATATAATATACTATTTCCTAATTTAATAACTGAGTTAAGACAAGCAAATTCCTTTCCATTTTCATTATGCCTCTCACCTATAATGTCAAATCCATATAACTTACCCTGATCCTTCTAAACCACAAGGGACCACTTAACAAGACTGGAGGGGGCTGGGTGGAGTTGGTAATCTTTAGTTTGTTTTCCTGAATCTACACTCAAATCTCTATCCTCCTTCCATATGTAAACACTCTTGGTTAAAAAGTATGAGAGTCATGGATCAGTTGGGAAGAAAACCAGTCATTCGCATGCAGGAAGAATCCTGAAAAATGATATGCAAAGGCTGCATTGATATACTTGGAATTTTAGTTTTAAACTTAGCTAAGGAAGGTATGCCATAGTTAAATGCTATTTGTTAATGTAGTATTTAGGAATAGTTCAGTTGTGACTTCTCTGTGTGGTATGTGTTACTTTTATTTGATTGGGCATGGGAGAGTTTGAATGAAGGTTAATCAGATTTAGTTTTAGTAATGTTTGTATTTTATAGGGGGACATGTGAAAAGTCCAGAACATGACTAAAGATCTTTTCAGGTATGGACAAAAACATTCACAAAAAAGCACACAGGAAATTCAGAGATCAGAAAATAAAAATTTGGATCATTATAAATTTAGACACAATTCTGCTTTCAAATAAGTAAGGCTATTTCAAAATATATGCACATTGTTGTGTGTACATCCATCCATCTATCCATCTTTCCACCCTCTTTCCTTCTCTCCCTTCCTTCTTTCTTTCCATCCATCCATCCATATATAATGTATGTTTATGTTTAACATTTACTTGGTATATTATTGACATAGTTGTACATGCAATGGAAAGTGGAAAACTGATAGTATGGATACAAGGGTAAATATAATTCCCTGCTCTACCTTCCAACTAATATAGTCATGGAATGTTAATGAGGTATTATACTATCTATATAAAGGGAGATCTAGTCCTAATTCCTTTATGTTGTTCAAATACCCAATTTCCTTTTGGATTAAGAAGGAAGCAAAACAATTGATCAAATGAATTGGAGACACCTTTTGGGAACTGGAAGAACTCTAGAAAGAGGACAAGGAGAAAGGAGTAAGCTTTTTTTTTTTTTTTTTCATCTTCACTTCTCTATCCTATTTCAGACTCTTCCTTACATCTACCATGTAGCCAGACAATGTAGTTTGAAGGGAAACTACTTCACTAATGATAGTCATACACCTGGTTGATACATAAACAGAGGGCTAGTCAATGAAAGGAGGAAACAGCTTTTAGGAATAAGACCCCTGGAAGCATAGAAGAGAGCGATCTATGGGGAGAATCAGACTCTAGATATTAAGATGGGCAATCTGTTCAATAAATATACAACATCTAGGAGGAGCTATGTGAAGGGATTATAATAAGAGAGAACTTTCAAGCAGCCATCCTATAGTTCGACTTTTATTACATTCTAAGTTTGAGCATCTTCCTGCGTAGAGAGAATGTATTCAACATCTTTACTTAGATTTAATTGTATCTACTGGTTGATTGTTAAGGGAAGGTATACAATCTTAACTTGTATTAGGAGTGCAGACACATAGAGCTATCCTTAATATTAGCAGTTATTATCTGGGGATCCAAACCTATGGTTGAACTATGAATAGGATTCCAAGTTGAGAAATTAGCACAGAGGGAAAAGTAATACTTGATTAATTGATGGCACAACTGTTTTTGACATCATATCTAGGCAGATGAAAAACAATATTCTTTTGGTTTGAACTTTCTGGATAATTGACTTACATAGTTCTTATTTATACACTGCTATATACAACCAGTTGTATGTTTCCTTTTGACTATCATTTTTATGATGATGATGATAACTATAGTTTTGCTCCTAGGTTCATCAAATTTGGACTTGGAAGAAGTCTTTTAGAGGCTCATAAACTCATAGATTGAGAACTGAAGGGGACTCTAGAGACCAACCCTCCCATTTTGCAGATGAAGAAATGAAGCCTAGAAAGATTCAGCAACTTTTCTAATATCACAAGGACAATAAGAAAAATTGGAAATTAAATTCCAAATCCACTTAGCTTTTAGTTCAACCTTCTCATTTTACTGATGAAGAAACTGAAGATCAGAGATACTTACTGACTTGACCCCTGCCACATAATTGCTAATTTTCTAGTCACACAACTAGCATGGATTAAAGTGAGGGTTTGAAATCAGATCTTCCTGACTTCAAACTCATTTCTCTTAATCAGAATACCATGCTTAAATAGGGCTATCCAAAATTAGCCCTACCATAAATCCCTATCTTTTCAATATCCAATTCTATATGTGCATATTAATAGAAAAAGTCACTTGAGACATTGTTTCTAGAACTAATTATATCTTGAACATAGACAATTCTATCTATAATTTATAGAGTAAATATTTCAATTAAGACACCTGCAAAGATATTCCTGAAAATTTGTTGCTGTCAAAAGGCATCTTAAATATAAAGACACTTTCCCCCAAGTCACTGTTAAACTCATGCCAGGAAATTAATTTTTTATACGTATTTATTTAGTGACCAATTTTTAAAACTAAATATTTGACCAAAATAGCAAAAATATTCAAAGATTACAAATGCTTGATTTATCTATCATCCACACAGAGGGGCATGATGAAAAATGTATTCGTTTGTAAAACACATATTCAGTAATGTTCAAGGTTCAACAGCAAAGGTTATGGAATATCTATCAATTTTAAAGTCAAGATCATAACTATTTACATTGAAGGCTACATAGCAACCTCATCATTCACTACTTAGTTCAGGTGTGGCCTTTTTCCCCATTCTCAGAGCTTCATAAATACATAGCTAATGTGATCATATCTAGTCTTGCCCTGAAGATGAAGTTGAATAAAAGGGGAATGCCATACATGTAATTACTAAGGAAATTATCAATTTCACTGGTCACTACAACAACTTTTGTTTAATTATATATGATTCTACAGGTTTCTTTTGTTTCTTGCTGGTTACTGCCAGTGCTGCCTCCCTGGCTCCATCTCTTTTTCTTCCTGAAAAGTTGTTTCTTATCTAAATCTTTCTATGTGTTGATCAGCAATATCTTTAGGACTTGTCTGGGTTTGATAAAGGAATTTTGATACCACTTCTAGTGACTTTGGATCCAATAAAATAGTATCAAAGATGCCATCAAATGAGCTCTGCAATCAGCATAGTCAGATGGCACCAGGCTGCCTGGTGCTTATAGAGAAAGGTATTCTTTGAGAAATGTTCTGGAAGGAGCAGTAAATTTTTATGTCATTTACGGACATAGCCTTGCTCTCTTGAATGGAAAAGATAGAAATATTTGATGCCCAGGACCCAATAAGAGGCTCTTAAGTGAGTTGGTTAGGAAAAAATGAATCCTTTTCCTTTCATCTATTTTGACTTCCTTTCTGCCCTTATAAATGTAAGGGACTAGGGAATGAATTAAGAGAAAAAGGGCAAGGTTCTAGGAGAGGAAAGGAATGGACTGCTTCTTAATGCAGATACACTTAGGGTTGGTACTATGGCTAAAAAATAAAAACCTGCCTTAAACAATAAAACCCTTTCAAAGAAGGTTTCCACAGGGAGTACAAATAGAGGAGGAAATACATAGCTTTTTTTCTTTCAAAAATCCTCTTAAAATCCAAGATAAATGTCTCATTTTAGCTCCAAAGTAGTCAGAACTCTCAAAAAATGTTTTGATGGAAGGAATAGGGAAAAAAAGCAATTAGTCCCTTCTAGACCTGCTCCTTAGACTGCTCTTTAGAGAGTGACCACCATATTTCTTTACATGATCACAGAGATGGAATGTTGGATTGTAAAGAGATGGTAACTATTTACAGCATCACACTGATTTCCAGCAGTTTAAGTTACTCTAGTGAATTATTTATCTTCTCCAAAGCTCTGGTTCTACCTTTATAAACTGGGTATGTTGACCTAGACAAGAAGATAGGCTTAAAATACCACATATTCTGCCTTATTCCATACTAGGAGTAGAATGAGAGCTCCAGGTATGGTAGATGAACTTTTATATATGTTTCATGTAGAAAAGAGGGAATACTTTTAAAAACAGTATTCTAAAACCTTTTTCTTTCCTTATCTATAGGATCTATTGCTCTTCTAGAGAAGTGGGGGAGAGGAACATGTTTCATTCTTTGGTGGGGGTTATCAATTCAGTCAGAAAGAAGCATGGATGATTAGGTGTTATAGATGTTGTGATATTTATTTCTAGTGTCTTTTATCATTTATTTTCTATCTAATTAGGTCTTCTGTCCCTTGAAACCCATGTAGCATCAGTCTCTCCCCGGATTCCGAAAATGGAGCCTTTTCAGAAGGCAAGAACTATAACTATTGTAAAGAGTTGATTTGTTGGCCAATCTGATGTTTAATTGGACCCAACTCTACTGGAAGAGATTATATCAGGGTTTCTTAAACTATTTGTGTCACAAACATCTTTGGCAACTTGGTATAGCCTAATACTACTATAGTTTATTGTGTCCATAATTGAAGGAAATATTATATTTCAGTTTGAGGTTGATAAAAAAAAGAAAGTTGTAATTGTTTTCCTAATCAAGATTAAAGACCTCCATGGAATCTATCCACATATTCTTTGTAACTTAAGACTTGTATTTGATTTGAGAGTAATAGAGGAGATTAAGTGATATGCCCCTGGTCATATTACTAGTAACTTTCAGAGCCCAAATTTGAACCTAAAGCACTGATTCAAACCAAGATTCTTTATGCAGTTAGGTTCCAAACAGAAGAGTTTGTGTTAAAAGTTAAAGCAATCAAAAAAAAAAAAGTTAAAGCAATCATGGTAGGATCATAAGTCATAAGAGAAAAGAAATACTTACTTTTATCCTGTGAACAATGGGAAAACTCACTAGAGGTGTTTGAGTAGCTCAATAATGTGATTAAACTGGTATTAGAGAAAGATTGATCTTATGGAAATAATAATACTGACTGGTAGTGGTGTATAGACTGAAAATGGGAGACCCCTTATCATGGTTTTATATGAATTTCAGTATAAGGTAATGACTTGAACTAGAATAGGGATGATGGGAAGACAGAGGAAGGGATAGGTACAATAGAAATCATGGTCCCTGACTTGATATAGGGGCAAAATAAGAAGGAATCAAAATTGATCAAGCCTTGTTGATTTTTATGAGAGTGTCATTGGCAGGAGCAATGAAGTTGAGAGGCCTGGGAGAGAAAGTAATTCCACTTTGTATACGACAACTTTGAACTGATGATGGGGTATTCTGGGATTAAGTTTGTGAAATTACATATCTTATGTTTTATGCTTGCATCTTAACAACAACATTACTAGCCAGACCCCATTCATTGATATTTGCTTTTTTCATGGACAGAAGAACTCACATCTAAGACCACAGAGAGATAGCAGACTTCTCATCCCATAGTAAACTACGCTTACCCCTCGGGTTCTATGAATTTCCAGGATTTACAATACTATAATGTGTGAGTCTCTAGAAAGGGGGAAAATTGTATTTCTCTGCTAACCATCCATGCTATATACCTCATTGCTCTTATTCTAGTAACTCTCCTTCTATTGATGCTTCCTCAACATTGGAACTTCTTTGCTTCTTAGTTATTACTTGATGGTGGAATCCTTCATTCTTTCACTATCTATAATTTTTTTTACTCATATATAAAAAGAGGATTTTTCATTAATATCTTTTGACGTACCTTCCTGCTCTAAATCTATGATCTGGGAAAAAATCAGATAATTATCTTTTTTCAAATAGTCAGATATTTGGTATAATGCATTAAAAGTCTTGTTTTGGCTACTGAGAAAAAAGGATGATACTTTAATTTAAGCTCTTTCATTTTTCTTTTTGCATTTTATGAAAGCAATTATCTACTTTACTCTCCACTTTTAATAAGGAAGTAACTGATTTCTGTGAAGAGTTCACCCATATTACTTGTGGGGAATGCTAACATTCAGTGCCTCAATATTTAATCTGCACAATTCCTGTTCATGTTTTATTAATATTCCTCAGAGATATTGAGGGCATTGTTAATTGCATAGTTTCTTCATTCAAATGTTTGTTCCAAAGTAAAACTTGTTTAATTTTTTTTAGCTTTTCAGTTTAGATTCCTGTCTTAGTATAAGAATCTAGGTCCATTAGGTACCATTCATCTGTGAGATGAATTCAATATTCCAGCTATTTTATTCTATCTTGAGTGAACATCTATAGAATTTAGGCAAACACTTCTAGGGTTTTGCAGTCTCCTAAACAGTTTATATTATTCTTTCAATATGGGAAGAAATTAGAGGGAAATTTCTTCTTTTGAACAAGTTAGGGGAATGTTTCACATATTAAGGACTGTATGCAATATGCTTCCCCCCTTGATAATTGAAACAAAAACAGTATTCTTAGTTATAATAGTTCAACAATATATGTTTCATAATTCCTGTTCATTTACCTTTGAATGCTATCTTCTAAGTTATCAAATATATTTTTCATACTGGTGATTTTTACATGATTCTAAATATTAGGGATTTATGTATTTTGTTTTAATTTGGCAGTAGATTTAATGGATGTTCAAAATTGTGCTACGAATAGATTGTTCTTTTAATTTCATTATTATTTTTTAAAATTGGCTCTACTTCTTGCTAGGAAATAATTAAAACTTAAGAGACCTCAGTTTCCTCACCTGACAAATGGCAGAAGGACCTAAAGGCCCTTTCAGTTATATAATCCTATTATACAATACTTTTAAATAGAGTGAATTGCATGGAGTGCTAAAGGAATATTATTTCTGGTGTGAGGGCTTGCTAAGCTTCTTTCAGAGATGCTTATCCACTTTTAGTGTCCAACAGGTCATCTAGATTTTACCTGTGGCTCCAAGAAGCTGTAGTATACAGTGATTACATCCTAGTAAAACCATCTTGGTAGATCTATTAAACCAAGTTGAAGGACACTGAGGGAACCTTAAATCCTGTGGTGAGTTAGTGGGATGTCTTCCCCAACCATATTAAGATTTCTTCTAATAGAGTGGGTGGATAAGAACAATTTATTCCAAAGGCCATGAAGGTGGCTGAAGCAGGAATGGTAAAGTGCTTACAGCTTTATCAGACATAAAAAATGCCAAGGTCATCGACCTGG
Organism: Sminthopsis crassicaudata; assembly: GCF_048593235.1. Taxonomy (NCBI): domain Eukaryota; kingdom Metazoa; phylum Chordata; class Mammalia; order Dasyuromorphia; family Dasyuridae; genus Sminthopsis; species Sminthopsis crassicaudata. The sequence goes on from NC_133618.1 coordinate 524,704,152, forward strand.
GTCATCACCAGTCATCTTGACTTTTGTTCCTTTGCTGGACTTAGATGACTCTGAAAGAGAGAATGAGGCTATCAATTTTGTGCAACTCTCCTTCAACTTAAAACCAATTCATGAGCAAGGGACGATATCACCCTATGATGTCACTGGTCCTCTTCAAAAATCATAGATAAAACAACAAATGGAGTACCTTTTTTATTATTTTACAATTATATAATTACAATTATGTGAAGCTGTATTGTACTTATATCATGTATTTATAGTTTTCAAAGAAATTGTATATATTTCATTTGTTCAGTCCCTTTGCGGATTGGTATTATTCTCATTCTACATATAAAGCTCATTTAAAAAAAGATCAGATTGCTATCCTCCTCTCCTTTTGCTCAGAAAAAGAGTCTTGCATAGATATTTATTTCCAACTCCTGTTACTAGTCATATTTTGTTTGCTCACTTTATCTTGTCTTAATTCAATGATCTGAATCTTTTTTCACATGTAAATTATAACTTTTTAATGGTTCAGTAAAGGATCTTTTAAAATAGTTAGCTTTAGGACCCTATAGTCAACCCAGTGATGAGCCCTTGAATCCAGCTAGAATAATTGTTGATTAATTGCTATATTGTCTATTACCAGTTATTAGTAGGATTGCTCAGAGCTTGTGGTCCACCGGTTGGGCCTTTTAGGACTGAGATTTACTTCTATGTAATGAGGAGACTTCAGACTATGGCTTTAATGGGAAGGTATCTATAGTATGTTAAATTAAATGCTCAATGATCAATAACCTTCTTATTGCCAAATCCAGTGGGTTTTGATCAGGTTTCATTCTCTCTAAAGCATTTGGCATTTTGAACTGCTCCTGCTTTGTGAAACTCTCATTTTGGCTTCTGTGCATAAGCCTTAATACTTTCTATTGCTCAGTGATCCTTCTGCTCTTTCTTATTGACCTTATATCTTATTTTCCCACAATAACTCTTATAAATCTTTTTCTTTGTCCACAAACCTCCTTCAACTATACTTCTATCCTAATATAGACAATATAAAGCTTAAGGTCCCCTTTCATTGAGATTGCAGTTTTCTTTTATCCACCAAAACTTTTCAGTATCCCTTACTCATTATTTCCAACCTTCCTTCCAGCCTTTAAGAAAGATGGGGTATTGCTGAGACCCATTAGGAAAGTCTGTATTCCTAGAAAGAATTGACTGTCCTAGGGAAAGGCTAGAGCCTTAAAATACCCTAGAAATCCCAATATAGGCTAGACAGCAATTTGTCTAAATAAGATTTGGGGGGGTTGGTGGATTGAACCTAGAAACTATTCAACAGTTAATATATGAATATGAAAAATAACTTTGATTTCATCAGTACAGAGGAATTCTTAGTATATCCGTTTACCAATGCAAATCACAACACTAATTTTTCTGTGATAAATTTTTGGAACTGCCTGAGGCACAAAGTTGTTATTTGTCTAAGGTTATATAGTTAATACTACCATAGATTGAATTTGTATGTAGGACTTCTTGATTTCATACATATCTTCTAAACTATGCTTCCTTCAATAATGTCATATGATGGCCATAAGTCTTTGAGTAATATTAGATTGTTTTTGAGAGGCATAGAATCCAAGATTATGAAAGTCTCAGCTTTGCTCCATTTAGAATACTGTGTTCGGGGCACCACATTTTAGGAATGATATTTATAAATTAAAGACTATTCAGAGGACAGTCACTAGGATGAAGGGCTTAGATTTGTGATTTATGAGAATTATTTGAAGAAAATAGGAATTTTCAGGAGGGAACATTTGGTATAGGGAAACATGCTTGTTCTCTTTAAATATTTAGAGGGTTTACTTATTGAAGATGGATCTTTTTGCTGGGCAAAGTGCAAAAAAACAAATTTGGGATTGATTCAACAGCTATCCAAATGCTAATTGAGCTGACAGTTCCAGTACATATTTATGTAAAGGTTGAATGATCACTCCTTAGGCATATTGGCTAGGGGAGTCTTATGCGAGGATGGGTTAAAGTAGATGGTCTCTAAGGTCTAAGACTGTGATACTATGCTTTAGGAATAGAAAAGCTTCTAGACTAGTGATCACAGGCATCATCCTGGGAAGTAACCCTTATGGAAATAAAGCTTGACAACTTAAGCTGGTCATATAGCCACATCTATTGAAGATTTCAAAAGAAAGCTCTTATTACCAAAGTCCTTGGCACTGACAAATTTAACATCAAAACTAGATATGATTTGGTCAATAGGAATGAGAGCAAAGAACTATTATAATCTGTTTTGTTTCTGCAATCTAAGAATTGTGGGGACTTTCCCCTAAACTTTCAGCTAAACCCTTCTATGTATATTGTCTCCTCCATTAGAATATTAGCTTCTTGAGAGCAGAGATTGTCTTTCTTTTCTATCAGTAATATACACATAGTAAGTGCTTAATAAATATTTCATTCATTCACATTGTGGAATGCTTGAATGATCTCTGAGTTTTAGTGGGACAAGATTTTGCCTGTAGCAAATCTTCTGAGGCTACATGGGTACATCAGACTTCAGCTCCCAATCCTCTACTAGAACTGTTCTCTTAAGTTTGCCAATAATCTCCTACTCACCAACTCAATGGATTTTTTGATCCTCTAGAATTTCATTATGTTGACTATCCCCTTTCAGACATACATTTGGCATTAGAAACAACACACCTTTGTGGTTATTCTCTTATGCAAGTGAATCAGTACATATGTCATTAATAATGACATGTTTAATATTTATGTTACATAAATCATTATGATCATATGATCATAAATTTAGGACTGGAAAGTAGTAAGAAATCATTTTGTCCAAACCTTAAATCTTATAGTTGAGAAAATTAAGATGCTGAAAACCTAAGTGAATTGCCCAGGATCACACAACTAATTTATGTTGTTATTCAGTTGTGCTCAACTCTTTGTGACCCTGTGGACCATAGCACAGCAATATTGTCCATGAGGTTTTTTGGCAAAGGTTGTACAGTAGCTTTCCATTTCCTTCTTCATATCATTTTTACCAATGAGGAAGCAGAGGAAAACAGAGTTAAATGACTTATCCAGCTTAAGTAACCTACACAGCTAATAAGTGTCTCAGGTTGGATTTGAACTCAGGTCTTCCTGATTCCAGACCCAGTGCTCTAGCCTCTGAGCTACCTGGCTGCCTAACTCATTAATATTAGAGCAGTATTTTTAGCACCCTCTCCAATGTGTCATGCTGTGGCATATTGCAAGACAAAACATGGGTGATACAAAGACTAAGTTAATACTGACACTACTCTAAAAACCGTGTAGTGTAATGGGAAAAATAATGGAGTCAGGAAACATAGAAATTATTTCTGATGATGAATATGAGTAAGCTTTAACTTCTATGAGTCTCAATTTCCTCATATGTAAAATGGAGATAATAATATATGTAAAATTCTATCCCCTAAGGTTATTGTGGAATGAAACAAAAGAGTATATGTAAAGTACTTTGCAAATTTTAGTTAAAGCACTCTATATGTTTATGCTATTATTAATCTAACAGGAGGAAATTATACAAAAATAATTATTATATTCAGGAAAAAGCCAACTACAAGGAGAGGTCTCTGTTTGAAATTTAATTGGGCTGTCTGAAATTGGGTTTCCTGAAACTTAACATGTTTAAAACCTAAGTTATCTCTTGAAAACTAACTCTCCTTCCTGGCCTCTTTTTATTCATTCACTCACTTAAGAAGTATTTGTTAAGGATAATATTTGTGCCACAAATTCAAGAAATATTTAAGGACCATATGTTGTGCCAGAAATTGTGTTAAGTACTTGCAATAACAACAACAACAAATCCCTTTTCTCAAGAAGATTACAGTCCCTGTTGCCAAGGGAGATAAGGAAGACAACAAAGTCATACAGATAAATGCAAAACATATAAAAAGTAAATGCAAAATAACATTTTTTGGGGGAGAACTGAACTCTATCAGGTGTATATATGAGAGAGAGAGAGAGAGAGAGAGAGAGAGAAAGAGAGAGAGAGAGAGAGACAAAGAGAGGGAGAGACAAAGAGAGAAAGAGAGGGAGAGAGATAGAGGGAGAGACAGAAAGAGAGATCGATAGAGAGATAGAGAGAGAAAGAGAGAGAATGAATCAGGATGGTTCTCTTGTGTGAGATAGCATTTGGGTAAACACCTGAAAGAAGCCATATAATATATGAGGCAAAGATAAAGCACACATAACTTCAGGCATGGGAGAGAGACTGCTTGCTTAAAGCCATAAACAGAAGATGCAATATGTAGTACAGAGAATAGCAAGACTAGCTTGGTTAGAGCTTAGAGTAGTAGTCATCCTGAAAAGGTAGGCTAAAACTGTATTGGCAAAAATTTTATATGCAAAATAATGAAGCAAGAAGTTGAACACAGAGGCAAGAAGGAACCAGAAATACCTGATCAGACCTATGCCTTAGATATATCAATTGAGTTTGTGTGGAATAAGAACTTGTGAGGAAGCAAGGATACTAATTAGGAAGTTACTCCAATGGTCCATCTGCAAAAGAAGAGATGAGGTGATGAACTATGAGTGACCATGTAAATAGAGGGAAGGGGACAGGTTTAAGAGATGCAGTAGAGGTAGAATGGGCAAGACATGGTAACTGATTGGATAAGAAGAATGAAGAAGATTTGGGTTCTAATTCACCTATCCCCACATGCAGCCATATACCAGGAAAGAAAACTGTGATGAAAAACTATAGTTATAGGAAGGTAGGTAATACAGTGGCTAGAGCATAGGATTTGGAATCAGGGAAGCATGAGTCAAAATCCTGCCTCTGACACTTAATAGATGTGTTTCTGGGCAAGTCATATAGCCACATTGTGTCAGTTTCTTCGTCTGTAAAAGTGAAATAATAACACTTATAAAGGCACTACCAATACAAACACTTTAAGCCTGCCACTTACTTGGGCAACAAAGGCTTATTCTGGAGGAAATTCATGAGCTATGTCCTAAGATGTGCTATTGTCCCCCCAAAATCAGGGCCTGCTTCAACTTCCCCTAGACATCAGGGGTAGTAGTCATCCTGAAAAGGTAGGCTAAAACTGTATTGGCAAAAATTTTATATGCAAAATAATGAAGCATGAAGTTGAACCCAGAGGCAAGAAGGAACCAGAAATACCTGATCAGACCTATGCCTTAGATATATCAATTGAGTTTGTGTGGACCTTTTTTTTGAGATTTAAATGACTCAACATATATAAATCTCTTTGCAAGCTTTAAAACTTTCTTCTATTTTTTCCCCCCCTGAGGCTGGGGTTAAGTAACTTGCTCAGGGTCACACAGGAAGTAAGTGTCTGAGACTAGATTTGAACTCGGGTCTTCCTGAATTCAGGGCTGATGCTCTATCCACTGCGCCACCTAGCTGCCCCAAGCTTTAAGACTTTATAGAAAAGTAAGCTATTTTTATTATTATTGTTATTATCATCATCAAATTCTGTTTTGCATGATATCTTTGAATCATGGCCCTCTAGGCTTCTTGAAGTTTTATTTTGGGAAGAGATTGCTTAGGAGAGTGCATAATAGCAGCAAATCAGTAACAACAGAATTACCATCCATGTTAAGTAGCTCCTTCCTCTTCCTATCATTTTGAATGGATTCATAGGAGAGGTAATTTGGAACAGTGAAAAAATAACTGTATTTATAGTCAAAGAACTTGGATTCTGGTCCCAAACTTTGCCTCCTACTTTCTATATAACTTTGAACAAGACACTTGTTTCTTTATCTACAAAATGATAGGGTTGGACTAAGTGACTTGGTAGGGTACTGAGAACCTTTCTCTTCTCATCTTGTGAACTTTGGGTACTCCAAGTTTTTGTTTTTTAGCTATTGGGGCAATAAGATCACCTGAAATACCGGTGATCTTATGTATAACAGGGTTATTTCACGTTATTTCCCTAATTTTGATAACTACAGGAATCACTGTTCACATTCTTTCCTGTAAGGTAGGAAAAGTTGGAGCAGGCCCTGGTTTTTCTGGGACACTAGCACTTTGTGCTTAGGGTACAGCCCATGAATGTCCTCCAGAACAAGCCTAGGTAGTCCAGGTAAATGGCAAGCTTGAAGGTTTGCATTAATGATACCTTTGAAGGATGAAAACCCATCTCCTTGGAACTACTAGTACTTTGAAGCAGAATTCAGGGAAATGTTTGATTTCCTCCACATGAAAGATGCTATAGATTCTATATTAAATATCATGCAAAAGGCAAGCTCCCTACTGGAGAACACCAATTTAAGTATTTGGAAACTATTTGGGACTGAGAGATCTAGAAAGAGATTTTTAAAGCAGTGATTGAACTTTGGCAGATGAGGAAATGAAGGTTTAAATGCAGTGACTTTATGAGTAGCAGGGGTGAGATATGAACTCAAGTCTTACTACTCCTAGTCCAGTGCTTACTTTACTACATGAAATGAAGATATATTAGCTTCCCCTGATATCTAAATCTATTCTTGCAGGACAAGCAAATAAAGTTCTTGTCTAGTGGAAGCATTTCTGAATGTCATCATTCTTAGATGATATGTAGGCTCTTTAATGTGAATAAGGCATTTAGCTCTAGTGGCCTAGGAAGAGATCAAGGAGATTTCTTTTTCATAATTCAGGATAGTTGTATAACAGGGTGGCAGGTAACAGCAATTCCCCTTTTCTTTTACTTCTCTGGAGAGGACATAGCCTACAGAAGTTTTTTCAATGCTTTGAAACTGCTCTATAAAGTGAAAAATGATTGTTTTCTCTCATAGATCACCTACCACCTCTCCCCAGGCAAAGACCTGGTACCAAGGATCTAAGGTATTTCACCCCTGGTGGGTTTCTGTCTGTTTCTTTAAATTATCAAAAAACCTAAGCAAAAGCAAAAATTAAAAACAAGAACAACAAAGTTTTATAGTTTGATTTGAGGTTTATGTGGGGACAAGGTCTATATAACAAAATGAAAATGAATATCCTGGCTTCTGCAAACTCTGCCCCATCAAATTAATAATGGAAAACATCACATCAAAGTACTCTTTGTGTTCAATAGCCTGTGGCACATTTGGACTTATCAATAGATGTTCAACAATATTACAACTTGTTTAAATCTTGGTAAAGTAGTGTTATGTACTATTGTTATTGACTTTCCTTTTCTAATTACCACCCAAAGGTGACAGATGATACAGCTCTAATGACCACACTCTTAGAAAGGAGAGTAGCTTTGGGTCTCACCTCATTACATCTTAGTAGTACTAAAGGGACCACTAGTGAAAATGAGTCACTTTAGCAAGACAACTACATCCTGTTCCTTTACATATACAAACAGTAATATCTGAAAATTTGAGACCATTTATTCAGATTCTGTGCCTGATTCAGAATCAAAATTGTAAAAAAAAAATGAATATGAATTCTATTGTATTTGGGCTTTCAAACCACTCCTGCACACAAGTTATGTTCATCATTTGTCATTAAAAGAAGACAAGCATCTCAGAAAAATCCCATATCTCCATCAAAAGTGGCCCTCTTTGTTTCAAGGAATGGGTATTTGGATTATATTTGGTATTTTAAATCTCAAATATCTAGGCTGATTGATTTTCTTATGGCCTCATTTTTGACCTCTCTGCAGCATTTAAAACTGTTGACCACACTACCCTCTTGGGTATTTTATTTCTCTGGTATTTTTATGATTCTCCTTTTGGTGTTTTAATGCCTCTTACCATTTCATTGCTGGCCCATCATCCATATTCTGCTCCCAAATTGTGGGTTTCTCCAGTGGCTCTGTTATGTATCTTGATCCCTTGATTTCACTCTCTTTCAATGATTGCATCAGTTCTCATGTGTTAAATTGTCACCTTTATGATTATTATTCTCAGATCTCTATACTCTGATCACGTCTCTCTCCTGAGCCCTAGTGATATATCATGAATTGCCTATTTTAATTTCATATTTGATGTCCTGTGAGTATCTTAAACTTAACATATATAAAGCAGAACTCCCTAATCTTTACCCTTAAACATATCCCTCTTCAGTAAATCCCTATTTTGCATAAATGTAGTACCATACTTTTGGTTGACTAGATTCAAAACCTTGGTGTCATTTTCAAGTCCTTATTCCCTTATTCTACTTGTGTAATCAATTGCCATTTTTATTGCTTCTACTTCTATGGCATCTTTGAGATATGATGGTGCCCTCTCATTATGAAGTTCTCCTGGTTCAGCCTCTCTTTATCTCTCACCTGGAATATTGCAATAGTTTCCCTGAGGAATGTCCCTACCTCAAGTCTTTCTCCATTATCTCCATCTTCTGAAGAGAAGACAAAGTAATTATTCTAAAAGATAGTTCTATCTATGCCACTTTCTTACTTGTAGAGGGCTGAAACTCTGTAAAAGGTATGCTTGAATCAGACAAGAGAGCACTTAAGGCTAATTGCCTATTTAATGTAAGATAATGGCTCTATAAGCATATATTTAGATGATGGCTCTTCTCATAATTGGGGCTTGCTGAATGTTTGGTGGTGAGGTAATCGTAGTCAAGGATTGGAGGGCTAAGGGAGAGAAGTCAGGGTCACTTGACAATAGGATAAGGAGGAGAGAGGCTGGAGACTCCTGACTCCAGAATCCAGGGTACATCTTTGGCAAGCCATGTGGCAGCTTGCCTTCCTCTTTCACTTCTCCCCCTAAAGACCAAGGACTTTGAATAATCCTGAATCTGACTGATCCTGAGGCCCTCTAGGGAGCTATCCCATACTTTACATTTACTCAGTAATCTCTAGAGGTCTTCTATTAAATTTGGGATCAAATATAAATGGCTGGAATTTAATTCCATTTGCAACTTGGCCTTTTAATACTTTTCTAACTTTATACATTATTCCCCTTCATCCACAGTGATATACTGGCCTTCTTTCTCTTCCCCACACATGATACTCCTTTCATATCTGTTCCTTTTTGCTGTCTGTCAATCATGTATGAAATAACAATAACAACAATAATATCTATAGAGTACTTTAAGTTTTGTAGAGCATTTTAAAAGCATCATCTCATTTGATCTTCACAATAACTCTAGGAAGTAAGTGCTATTTTAATTTCCATTTTACAAATGAGGAAATTAAAGCAGAAAAGGTTAAATGATGTGTTCAAGGTTACATAAGTAATAATAGTCTGAGACTAGATTTGACTTCAGGACTTCCTGAATGTTCAGGACCATATCCACTGTATTATCTAGCCTACCTTATCTATACTCCCTCCTCACTTTTACTTTTGAGAATCACCAGCTTCCTTTAAAATTCAATTCAAGTATTGTGTTCTACATGAAGCCTTTCTTGACCCCTTGGCCCTCTAGCTACTATCTACTCTTCTTTCAAACCATCTTGCATCTTAAACACACACCCACACCCACACCCACACACATACATATACATATATGATCTCCCCTAGCCAGATGGTTAGCTCCTTAAGGAGAATGATTATCTTATCTCTATCTTTGTATTTTCAGTCCCTAGCACTGTGCTTAGCATATAGCTAGTGTTTAATAAATGTTTGTTGTTTGATACTTTTTCTCCTATGTATTTCCATCACTGCCCAACCCCTATTTGAATAAGAAATCAAACCATTTATGGATAAGAAGATAAAAATATAACTAAAATCAATTAGTGCATCTTCATGTGTTCTTAGAAAAGGATCTTTGATTTCTCCCTGGGACTGATTTCAAGATATTAACATTAAATGAGGAACCCATCACTCAAGGGGGGAAGCTGGTAATTCTTCCATCCTTTGAATGACAATCTCTCACCTCTCTTGCTCCTAATCCTTGTGATTCATAATTTTTGTGAGCCAAAGCAAAAACCTTGTCTTGCCACTATTCCTATCCTCTCAATTTATTTGCTCTACTTTTATTCCTCTCCAATTCTTATTTTACTCACTATATCCTCTGGAAAACAAACAAACAACAACCCCCCCCCCAAAAAAAAAAAAAAAAAACATTCAATTACTGTTTGTTTAAAAATCCAGAAACTTGGATACCTCTGGAAGACAATGAATCCTTGGCTATCATTTCACCCATCAAAAATCACACATAAGAATGGTCATACCTTAAATTTCACTTATCATCTCACTTACCTTGTTTCCTCCATGATAGTGAACCTCAATTTTTTTCTCTTTAATTATTACCCCTTCCTTTTCTCTCACTCTCAAATATCTGGTTTCCTTTTTCACCACAACCTTCAGATTCTCATGTAATCCTCTATATCCTCCCATTCTTCATGAAGTTAACTTTAGGCTGAGATTTTTGACTGCAGGCTCTTTGTGTTGCCTCAGAAAAATTAAGATAAAGGAGTAAAATTAGGATCTTTCACTCAGATTAGATCTAAAATTTAGATGGGCTACAGCTTGTTTTTAACTTTTAGAATCCAGAGTTTTCATTAGTGTCCAGATTTGAAAGTAGCCTTGAACTAATGAGGTTTATAATTGGGGTACCTAAATGAAATTAGGTGTAATTGAGGTCTAGTGGCCGGTTTGGGGTACAGGGAGTCAAACAGAGCTCCCCTGCAACCCCTTTGGATTCAGTGCAAGGATACAGAGTTAAATGAGGTCTAATAGTGGTGCAAGAGTCCCCTGTAAAGGAAGCCCCAAAAACCTAGATTGATAAAAGAGGTTTATTATGGGGTTTGGAAGTAAGGTTAAAAGGTGTTAGGTATAGAGAGGAGGGCACCAGAACCAGGTGGTTCCAGTGGGCAGAAATCCTTTGACATGGCAGGTGTAAGGCTGCCATGTTTGGGACCTCTGCAAAGAGAGGACTCCAGCTTGGCTCTTTTAAAATAAGGGCTTTGGCTATAAGCTGAAGAGGGCTTGTGGATGGAGTCCCAGATTGGCTCCCAGCTGAGTTTTAGCCAGGGTTAGAATTTGAATTGAATTCTATGGGTTTCAGGACTGAGCCAGATAAACTGTGCTTAGGGTAGAGTCCCCTCCCTGAGGCAGAGTCCAAGGAGGTTTTCTCTTTTAAGGATTTTTCAGAGTTTTGGGGTTTCCTCATCAGAACCACTTGAATTTATTGTTGTAATTTTTCAATAGAAGTCTTCATTTATAGTTTCCATAAGTCTCTAGTGTGACTCTGACCATGATCACTTTTGGTTACAGTTTTCTTTTATGCTTAGTTAGTCATCTTCTGTTGGTATTTTACTATGTCAATGCCACTTGTGAGATAATCTTTATCTGTACTTGTGTCTGCTCCTCATATCTAAAATCTCACATCCTTATTTCCTTTTCCAAACTCATTCAGGTTTCCCAGTAATAATGAAAGCTAGTAAAGTTGGATCTTCCATGGGCAGCATTATTCCAACTGTGTGCACAAACTGCTCAAAGTTAATCTGAGTCAACTTGGATGCCCAGCCCCTCTGCCTTTGTTAAGTAATGATTTTCATTTAATGAGGCTATAATAGGTTAGATTCTACTTTTCTGCTTTAAAGTATCCTAGATTCCTTGAAGACTCATCTCAAGAGCTAACCCCTGAAGAAGACATTTCCTTCTAAGGCCTTAATTTATAAGATTTCTTTCCATCTACTTAGAATGTATCTTGGATATGCTGATTTAGGTATATGATTATCTCCCCTAAAAGAATATAAGCTCATAGAAGGCAGGGATAATTTTTGTTTTTGCTTTGTGAACTTAGCACTTAGCACAACATTTGGCCCTCAGCCAGTACTTCATTAACATCTGTTTATGGATTGCTTGAAAAATAATTTTGTATAATGGTGTGCTAAGAATTGACATTAAATGGAGATTAGGAATGTTCATATGAAATATTTTCCAATAGCATATATTGAATTCAAGTAGGAAAGAGAATTCATTTTGATGGAAGTTCTCCAGTAGTTTTTATTCACAAGGCACATTTATTAATCAGCCTACAAGTATTTCAAGTGTCTATTATATTCCAAACCACGGGTGAAAATCAGCTAGGGAGACACCAAAGGTGGATGAGTAGTCCTGAAAAAGGCTTGGCAAGTCTCATATCATAGCTGGCAATCCTGCTTGAATACTCTATATGTCCTTGATATATGCAAGTCAGGTATATAGCAAACCAAATTCATAGTTGATGAAATTAGAGATTAATTCATTTAAGTTATTCAACTTATGATTATTTAAACAGAAATTTATATCTCTATCCCACCCTCATGTAAAATTATTAAATTTACTAATATTTGATATACAAATCAGTTTTTTAGTAGCATATCAAATAAAGCAAGGTACACCTGCACTAAGGGGAGAAAATGGCTATTTGACTACCAGTTCAAACCATAGTGTCAGAACAAATCTTCCTGGATACTGTACTTTCAAGAAAATGTTGCATGTACAGCAGCCACATTCTAGTAAACTATCTTACCAGAAGGCCCAAAGGTGGAGAATAACAAACAAGCCTCAAACTCCCAATGGAATTATAAGATAAAAACTAATTTGTTACAATAGCTAGCAAGGCAGTTGAGTCAGGTAGTGCAGAAAGTTTAGAACTTGGCCCAGAATCAAAGACTCCAGGATCATCCATTGCATCTCAAGCCATTACCAGTCATCTTGACTTGACTTTTGTCTTGATACTATACTTTGATGACTCTGGAGGAGAGAGTGAGACTTTGTGCTATCTCATTTAAATCCAATTCATACATAAATCAAAACATCATTCTTTGATATCACTGGTCCTATTCAAAAAAGATGAACAATGCAATTTTACACATTGTTCCAGGTGTCAAGGATTCAATACAATATAAAAGTAAGACAGTTCCTACCTTCAAAGAGCTTATATTCTACATAGTGTCTCTGCATTAATTGCATTGTGGTCCCCAAGCATGACATGTTTCTTTCATGAAATGAATAGCAATGTGAAAAAGATGTTGTAACCACTGACGTTTGAAGAACAAAGTAGACTATATACTAATCAGATGAGCAACTGAATGGTCAGTCTACTGAATTAGTCCATTGATATATATCTATCAATCCATTTATCTATGTTTAACCTATCTATGTACACAAATAGATATAGATATAGGTATGTACACTCTAGGTACTGCAAAAGAACTGTCTACAGAATTGAAAATGAGAAGATCTAGCTAGGTTTTATGTGGGAAATTTTATACAGTGCTTTCCACAACCCTAAATTTCTTGTTCCTACAAACCATATCTCTTTAATAGCAACATTTTTACAATGATGCTATGGAACTGCAACATCCCAGAGAAATGTCTCAATTACTAACTATTCAAATAACAATGATGCATGGTGTGAACAACCAACACGAGGAGAAATTTGACCAGATAACCTTTTCTGTTTTTTCTTTATTCTCCATCTTTTATTTGAAAGCTGTGGTAGATAATGGTTTTTACCAAGTTGTTGGTCAATGGCATCTCATGAACTGTGGCAATTTGAATAATCATTTGCTTGATTCAAGAAGATGTTTATTGTCATGTAGCCATTGTCTTTGGTAAGCACATTGACATTTATCTAATCCATTGAAACAGTAAGATTCTCCTGGAATATTCAGTAAAAAAGGATTTTGGAAACAAGTAAAGAAGCAATTTTATGTCTTCTATTATTCTATTTTTTGACTCATCTTTTTTCTTTGGCAACCAAATCTAGTCATAGGCCTTCAGTTATTACCTGTGTGTAGATAATTCCCAAATTTAAAACTCCAATCTGAGTTATTCCCTGGAGCTTTAGTTCCATACCTTTAGTTGCCTGTTGGACATCTGAACCTGAATGTCTCATGAACATCTCAAATTTAATATATACAAAGCTGAATTCATTGTCCACTCCCAAAGCACATCTTTAACTATTTTATTTCTATTAGTGTCTTCTATGTGCTCTGATCCAATTTCAAACCTCAGAATGATCTTTAACATTTTCTTTGCCCTCATTCCTCTCACCCAATCTGTTGCTAATTCCTGTCAATTGTATCTTTTTTTTTCCTTGTTGACACCAAAGCAGTCACAATTCTTGTTCAGACCCTTATTCATTTTTGCTTGGACAATCATAATAATCTCCTAATAGATTTCTCTTCTTCCAAGTTCGTTCCTATTCCAAATCGTGCTTCATATAGTTGTCAAATTGTTTTCATAATGCACAGATCTGATCATGTTCATTAATCTCTAGCTCAGAAACTTTCAGTATCTTCTATATGGTAAATATATATACTTCTTTGGGCCTAGTTTTTAAGGGACATAAACAGAGAAAAGGACTTACCCTCTGGTTTCACTGGTATATAAGGAGGTTGTTGTTTGTCCTTTGTTCTCAAAAAGGACCATGTCAACAGGGAGGTGATGCCATGACATGCAAGTGGATTGGATTTAAATGAGAGAGGGCTGTGCAAGGTCATCTGTCTCACTTTCTTTTCCAGAGCCATCTGGATCCAGTGGCCAGATACATATCAAGATGACTGGAGATGAGCCTGGATGAAATGGGAGACCAAAACTCCCTATACTCTCGATATCAGCTTTTTAAATTTTTGTTCACAACCCCATATGAAGTATTATAACCAATATGGGTATCATGAAATTATGATTTATTATCAGGAAATTTTTGATTTGTTTATGTATTTTACATATCTATATACCTAGGATCATGTAAAAATTTCTCAGGCAAAAAGATTGCAAATGGAAAAAGTTTACAAAACCTTGCTCTAGAGGATACATTTCATGCCTGTGGTCACAAGAGTATATGTTGGAGGCAAAAATGAACCAAAGCCTCATTCTCTGGGGATAATTTTTTTTACAGTATGTGAAGTATTTTTAAATACCTCTGAAAAAATAGGTCTAATCTACCTAGCTGGCCTTCTTTAAACTAGACAGTAAGCTATTCCAATACTCTTCTATATCCTCTTGCCTCCATGCATTCAATAAGGCAATTCCTCATGCTTGTAATGCTTCCTTCCTCATTTCTGCCTGCTGAAATCTTTCTCTAATATCAAAACTCAGCTCCTCCATTTATTTCTTCTGACTCCCCCAGCTGAAAGTGAACTTTCCCACTTCAAATTGACCTAAATTGCTTTATTTGGATGTATTTTTTGCTTCTATCATATTCTACCTGCTATTATACTTATTTGTATATATACTATATAATCCAATTAAATTCTAAGTCCATCAGGGCCAGGACTATGTTCTTTTTTGCCTGTTTCTCCTACACCTAGAACCATGATTTACCCCCAAACAACTCTTAACAAATTTGAGTTAAATTAACCCCATTGTCTTAATGTTGTATTTTTGTGACATTTTTCCTCAAGTTAAAGTTGTCAGTTGATTCCAGTCAAGGGAAAACTTATGAAGATAGGTTAGATTTGAAAGAGTAGGTATTAAAGTTTTTCATAGCATTTTCTAACTAATAATTCTGATCAATATAGACAATCAGATGACTTAGTTGTCTGGACAAGCAGGACTATTTTTAAGCTGATGCTATGGTTATTGTTTTATTTCTCAGTGCATAGCATCTGAAATATTACATTATAAAAATAAATTTATTTTTCCTATCATCTTCATAATGGAATGACAACTTAATGTCTGTGAACAGGGTAATGGAAAAAATATCTTTTCAGCAATTCAACAAACATCAAGTGCCTTCTATGTGCACAACATCATTCTCAGTCTTGAGAACAGAAAGACAATAATCCAACCTTCTCTGCCTTGAAGAAAATTTATATTCTCCTTGGGGTGGAGAGAAACTGGAGAAACAAAAGAGATGCAGAAAAGTAAATACATGAAAACTTGAGGAGGGAAAGAAGATGTTTTTAAAAAAAACTAGAAATATAGAGAAATGTTCATAGCAGATTTGAAAGCTGAGAAAAACCTTGAAGGAAGATAGAATTTTAAAAAGTGGAAATGAGGGAAGCTTGTTTGATTGGCACCAAGAGAACTTCATTGAACACTCTGATACAGAAGGTGGAATCTTAAGTAAAAGAGAGAGTTAGTGGGCCAATTTGGTTGGAATAAAGAGCAGGAAGGGGACCAAAGTGAAATAAGGTTGCTAAGGGATCTGAAAGCCAGATTATGGAAAGTCTCTAAATGCTTAACTGAAGGGTTCTCATTTTAACTTACAGGCAATCAAGTAGTTTCTAAGAGTTTTGGGGGCAAAGGTGTGTCCTGCATCTTAGGAACATATCAATTTGGCACCTATGTAAAAGGCTAGATTGAAAAATGGAATCATGGGAAGTAGGGAAATGAGTTAATGTTGGCTGACAAATTTGAGGGCCAAAAAATTAGAAATGAATTAATATTACCACCAAAATAAAGCAGGAGAAATTAATGTCAGCAGGGCTAAGGGAAAGAGAGAAACATTTTGCAGCTAGCAGACTACTATTAAATTAGAAAATGACTTTTGTAAACTATAGACTCTTAACTTTTTCATCCTGTTATTATGTCTTGGCTCTATTGTTTATCCCCTTTCAAAGATTTACAATAAATCCCCTTCAAATATCTAAGAAATAGGTTTGTAAGAGAAAGAATGGAGTGAAAAAAACAGATCTTTCCACAGGTGACAAAGGATTTAGGGACTCTGCATAGCAATTTGAAACTTGAAAAAAGGAAATTCAGTAAGGCAAGATCTGGGCTTACTACTTAGGAAAAATAGCCATGTTCTTGGGTATACATAGTGGTTGCAGACTTCTGTTCTCGTTATTGTCATTCCATTATTATAATGGGCTCAGCCATTCCTACATTTTAAAAAGTGTGAATATCTTTCATTTTATTTTCAGATTCTCTGATTCATTCAACTCAATTAACTCAAAGTCAAAAAGTTAATATCACTGTATCATATTAGAGGATCTGGGCCTTTCAGGTTACTTGATTTGGTCATTAAAATGACTGAAAAATTAACTGGATTGACAAATGGTCAGTTACATTTTCTTGGCTGTCTTGATGACTGAATGGGATAAACCACGTGGCCATTCTATTGATTGCATGACCATTACAAGAGACAACTCCTACTTCTCCCCACCACTAAGAATTGACCTGTTTTTTGGTTAATTCACTTGAACTGGATAGAGGCAGTGTCAGTGATTGCTCTCTGAACCTTAACTAGAGCTCTGACTGTCAAGGACTATAAACTTGCCCTTTTTGTTTACAGAATTGTCATCAAGAGAAAAGGCAATTCAGAGGTCACCTCTGCCTGTATGTTTTCAGTCCTAAGTGATCAAAATGCATTTTTAGGGTAGATAGTTGCAAAAAAAGGAGAAGCATTATTATATCAACCCCTCTGAGGAACAAAATGAAGTGAGAAAAATTAATTGTTCTTTCTAAATAGTATGAATTTAGGAACTTTAAAAATGGCTCTAAATTGTGCTTTCCTGAGCTTCTATTCAAACTGCAGTTGGAAACATCCTGTCCTTGTTTCCTACTGCCTCTACTCTTTTAGTCTTGTAATCCTATAAGTCCAAATTTTTTCTATACTCTTTTTTTGGCTCCCTCCAATTGTCTTCAAAGCGATTGACCTCTGGCTCCCCAAATGGAAACTAGATGGGCTTTCTTCAGAACTGGTCAATGTCACTGTCTGATTGGCTAGATGGGCTGTTATGGAGTGACTCCAGGCGTTTTTTCCCTCCCCAGAGCTCTGTGCAATACCTCTGTAACAGTGCCAGCTCTTGTTGGCCTAGAGGACAAGGGAACAGAAATGGCAATTAGCCTTGAGATTTATTAAATACAGCTACTAAGCCTTTGGTCTGGCATGTATACATACAACTCTCTCTCTCTCTCTCTCTCTCTCTCTCTTTATATATATATGTGTGTGTGTGTGTGTGTGTGTGTGTGTGTGTGTGTGTGTAATATATATATATATATTATATGTGTGTGTATATATATATAAATATATTTATATATCTATATATGAAGATGTATATATATCTATATCTATATCTATCTATCTATATATATACGCATACATGTACATGTATATGCATGTCTACATGATAGAACGAAGTCTGTAGATCTTTTTCTAGGTATATCTGTATATTTATAGATATGTATGTATATGCATATATATATATATATAAACTAGCAGTTAGATAATGCTTTAAGGTTTCTAAGGCATTTTATATATATATATATATATATATATTATTTATATATATATATATATATATATATATATATATATATATATATATATATATATATATATATATATATATATATATATAATTTCACTTTATTCTAACAACAATCCTGAGAGATAAGTGGTATTATTAATTGCCATTTAAGAAGTGAGGACACTGAAGGAAATAGAGTTTAAGTGATTTGGAGAGAAAGAGAGAGAAAAAAAATAGTTATATATTATGGCCTTAAATAGGACAAAGATAAGCTAGCCATAGCAACGTATCCAAAGCAATAACCTGCTACTCAAGAGCCATTTTATTTGGAAGAGTATGATTCAATACTTTTTTGAATGTTGGAAATCCATAGTTAAGAAACAATTTTAAAAGAATCTCTGCTTTTAATACAAAGAGGCCATATACCACAATAAATTTGAGGTTTAGGAGCTCAGAGAAATATCAGCTTTTAGAACTGCCTCAAGATCCTATTTCTTGCTAGTTCAAAGGGGCCAGGATGGGGAAATGAAGACTAAAAGGTCCTAACTCATAGTTTACTTGTAACCAAATGTACCTGATACAAAACCCCAAATATATTGGTGTTTTATTTTTCTTGCTAGAGTTGCCCTCAATAAAATGTGGGTGTCGTTTGAAAAGGGCATCATTTTCAATGAATTCTGAGAGTGTCACACAGGGTATTGATTGATCAGTCTTGCCGTCAGCATGACCGGGGCCAGCAAAGAGCTGTCCCTGTGATCCAATTTTCAGAGCTCACAGACACCTTCACTCTGGCAAATGGCATCAGCCAATGGTAGGAAGGAGGGAACAGAGAAACATGGGGGATGGGGAAAGAGAGAAGAGAAGGAGAAATGAAGAGAGAAAGAAAGGCATGATTTTGCATTGCATTCAATTTATCTAAGCATGGAATGCTATTACCACATCATGAACTTATTTTTCTATTGAAAAGGGAGACTTTTTTTTTTCTTTAGCAGATTTCAAAAGCCCATATAAAAGTCAGAAGTATATTGTTATCCATAAGAAATATACAGATAGTATCCATTTTAAGACTCCATTGTGTGACTATGTTGTTATTATTTTGGAATTAAGATTTTTAAAATGTTTTATTCTAAATTTATGTTTATCAGAAATAGATAGCATTACCATAATATTTTAATTTCATTTTTTTGCAAGATAAATGAAGACTAAATAATCATCCCTCCTAGACATCAATATAGCTTTCTTTAATACATCAAATAAACAGATTTTAGGCAAGTTGACTGTATTTATTATAAGTTATGAAATTCTGTTTATTGAACCATATCTTGTAACCTACTTCTCAGAGTTGTTGCAAGCTTCAAATGAGATAATTAAATTATAAATGTGCTTTGCACACTGCCTGGCACATATTAAGTGCCATAAAAATGTTAACCATTATTAACTGTCTTTGCAAAGTAGGAATTGCATTCTGAGAGTGCTATTACACACATGGTAAGGCAGTGGAATTATCTGAATGCCATCTGTGTCTTAGGGAAAGGATTCTTCCCTTCATGAGGTTCTCTAGACTCTGAGCAACTTGATAAGCAACAAACAGGTACCATCATTCCTAGAAGTTGTAGATTCCTACTGACAATTCAGTGCTACTTGCCTGGTTCCTAAAGATACCAAGTTTTTGTCCAAGAAAAAGAAGAAATATTGAGATAAAGAAAGTCATGTTTCCTAGCTTCCTCAAAGATAGTTTATATAAACCAAGCCTATTTTATCAACAAAGGGAAGTCATAATGAGAGTTCTACTCTGCAAACACAGGTGGACACTTCTCTTGCAGCTTATTATCTTAGAGTTTCCTGACATCATTGAGAAATTGTGGCTTGGTCAGAGTCAAACAGCTATTATGTTGCAGTGATTCACACCTTCTCGATCTCTTTGACTGGTTCTCTATCTGCTATGCCATAAGTTTATTATCAAATTTACAATTACATGAATGGTAAATACATCTGCAATGTGGTCTTATTCCTCAACTCTTTTTTCATAGCCTTCATAGAGTGTGAGCTCTTTGAGATCAGGACTATTTTGGCCTTTCTTTGTATAGCCAATTTATAGCACAGTATCTGGTATATAGTAGGGCTTAATAAATGCTTGCTGACTCACTGACTGACTTGCTCTCCTTCTCCATCCCCTAATGGAATTTCCAAGTCTTATTGATTCTACTGCCACAGCTTTCCTTACATTTATTCTCTTTTTTCTGATCACACACCTACCACCCTAATTCAGGCATTCATCACTCCTCCCTGAAACTTTTGTAGGTGCTTCCTAACTGGTGTCCTGGAATTCTGCCTTTTCTGTTTCTAATTCATGTTTTACACAAATGACAAAATTGATATTCTTTTTTCTTTAAAAATATCTTGTGTTTAAACACAAAGCATTGTTATGTACAATCTTAAGCAGAAAAAGAGGATTATACATGAGACTTCAAATCTCTATTATGGATAATTTGCCTTTTAAGTATATAATTAATTCACCATTATTTTCAAAGTTGTTTTTACTTATTTGTGTTTCATACTGGCTTTGTTTCTGTCTTCTTGTATGCATTTAAAATAACTCAGTGATTCTTTTGTAATTTTTCTTTAAAAATTATTAAGCCCATTGCTGTTTCCCTTTTCCTTTCAACTCACTTCAGTTGAAATAATAATAACGACAAAATATAAATTTTGTATCACATATGCACAGTTAAGTAAAAAAACAAATCCCCACATTCACCATCTCCAAAAGGTATGACTTATCCTGTATCTTGTGTTCACTATCTCTGGCAGGAGTGTGTTAAAGCTAGCTTGAACCTGCTCATGAATGCTGGTTGTTAAATTTTCAGTGTGAGCATTCATGCCTTGGAAATGTTGGCAGTTGTGGTTTGATTTATTTTTTATACCTAAGAAAGTGATGGATAAAATGTTAATAACATAGAAATTTGTTATGCATTATCCCATCCCCCCAGAGAGTCAATTATTAAACATTTTTTTGTTGTTTGTTCATTTGTTTTTTTGAAGAAGACCAGTGACATTATAGAATTGTCTAGACTTCCATGTGAATTGAATTTAAGTGAGATAGAATTATGCAAAATAGGTCAGCTTCACTCTCTTTTTCAGAGTTATAGAAGTCTAGTAGCAAGACAAAAGTCAAGATTACTGGTGATAGCACAGAATTCATTGGATGAACATGTCATCTTCAATGTTTGATTAAGTTCTAAATGTTACACAGTACCTGCTTCAGCCACTTTTATGGTCATTGGAATAAATTGTTGTCATCTGCATGACCTGGGGAAGTCTTCACGTGCTTGGGCTAAATATCCCTGTAATGCACCAAAGGCTTTGAGATCTATTGATTATCCTCAGCTTGGTTTAGCTTATAAACTTAGTGGGGTGGGGTCATTGCTACAGCTACAGCTATAGCTTGCAGAATGAAGTGAGACCTTCATTACCATACATCAAATATTATGTCTCATTATGGATCCTTTGGACTGTTGTTGGCATTGATCTAGTTTTTAAGTCTTCCAGAATTATTTATCCTTAAGATGTTATTATTACAGGATAAATGGTTTTCCTAAGTTGGATCTCTTCATTCTGTATTAATTCATCATGTTCTTAAATTTTTCTGAAGCCTTTCTTTTTGTCAGTATAATAATATTTCAGTACATTCATATACTACAATTTGTTCAACTATTCTACTAATTGATGGTCATTCCTTTACCTTTGGTTCCAATTATTTGCCACATAATGATTTTTGGGTATGGTTCCAAATTACTTTTTAGAATAGCTGTCGCAAATCATAAGTCCACCAGCAATATATTAAGATGTTTATTACCCAGAGATCCTCCAACCATTATCATTTTCCTCCTTATTAATATTTGCCTATCTGATGAATATGAGGAAGAACAGCAGAGTTATCTGAATTTGTATTCCACTAATTATTGTGGTGATTTGAAACATTTCCCCTTCCCCCATATGTCTGTTGGTTGCTTGGACTTTTTCTTTTAATAACTACCTGTTCATATTCATAGACCATTTAAGAAATGATTATCATTCTTAGCTATTTAAAATTAGTACTTTTCACATCATGGATATCACACCTATATCAGAAAAATGATGCAAATTTTTTTGCTCAGTTAATTATTTATAACTAATTTTTACCATCTGATTCATGTATAAATCTTTTTTCAGTTTGTTGTGATCAAAATTCATTGTTATCTTCTAGAATCCTCTATATCCCTTGCTTAGTTAGGAATTCTTCTCCATCCACCATTGTGATAGATATTTCTTTTCTTAATTCTCTAATTTGTTTTTAGTGTAACCATTTATATTTGTCATGTATCCAATTGGCATTTATCTTGTTATATGATTTAAAATGATGGTCTTTATCCCAATTTCTGTCATACTGTTTTCTAGTTTTTCCAGAAGTTACTGGTATGCAATAAGTTCTTGCCCCTGAAGTTAAGTCTTGGGGTTTATTGATTATGATGCCACTACATTTTTTTGGTTTTGAATATTGTGAACCTAATCTATCTCACTGGTCAATCTTTCTATTTTCCAATATCAAAAATTTTTTAATGATTATACTTTATATAGTACTTCCTGAGATCTGGTGTGAGTAGGTCCTCTTCCTATCCAATTAAAAAAAATCTCTTCTGGATCTTTTGTTCCTCTAAGACCAGCTTTTTAAAAATTATTTTTCCTAGACTTCTAACATAGTCATATGGTAGTTTTGATCAGTATTGGTGTGGTTAAATAAAGTAAATTTTTTTTGTCAATGCTTATTATTTTGGCCTGATTCAATTGGTCCACTGTGAATCAATATAACTAAAGCATACATCTGATGATGTTATTTCAGTGCTCAAGATACTTTAGTAGCTCTCTTTTGCTTCTAGGATCAAACGTATTATGCCTCTGTAAGGTTTTTGAAACCCCTTACAATCTATTTGTGAAATTTTTCTAGCTTTACCTCCCTCATGAATATTATGTTCCAACTGGCGTCATTGATGTTCCCAAGAATATGGCATCCTATCTCTTACTTCTTGTCACTGCACAAATGATTCCTTTGACTGGGCATTCTCTTTCTTCATATACCTCTTGCAAACCTTTTAAACTATCTTCAAGGCTTAGCTTATCAAGTGTCATGCTCTACAAAAGATCTTTTCTAATTCTTTTACTTGTTAATGCTTCCCTAACCCAAAATTATTTTGCATTTATTTTCTGTTCATTTATCTGTATATAAAAATTGTTTCTCTCCAAGAGAATATAAGGTCATTAAGGACTGTGCCATTTTTTGTCTTTGTATTCTTGATACTTATCCTAATGTATAACAAAAGCTTTTTAATTTGAACTGAATTAAAAATAAGAAAGAAATGGTAAGAAATAATAACTTTGAGTAAAATGTGCTCATGTTGCCATATTAAAAAACCCTCCAACATTTTCTTCTGCATGATTTTAAATAAAACAACAATGATGAACTAATGAAGTTTTATTATAGGGGTTCCTAATTTTGGTAGCACTGTGATTGATTGGTCCAGTAGGAAAGGATTGGGTCATGACTGGAAATTCAATTCAATTGCAAAAAAGAATCACTAAGCACCTACTATATGCAAGATGCTATGCTAGGACATGACAAAAATTTAAAATCTTTGCCTATAAAGTATGCAACTATGATGTGAAAGGTTGCTGTTTAGAAGATTCTGTTAACATGTCCAAGTAAATTATTTTTCTTGGTAAATAGTGGGGCAATCAATTGGTTGGTAAAATGGCTTAACCTTATTCCCTTTCTTCCTCAAGAAATTCATGGCAGTAATTAAACATAAAAACTACCTAATGCTGTGGATTGACTAGTTTTCATTTCCTTTGTCTGAATCTAGTAGTATAATTCTTATATTAATTCCTTTACATATGGGCATCTCTGAGAAGTTGTGTTTTATTTCAGATACTTGTAATTTTTATTGGAACAAATCTTACTCTCTGTTTCCCTCTTCTCCTTAAATCAAGGGTCATCTTAAGGATTGACAGAATCCCAAATCTTTTTTTTGACCCTCTCTTCTGTAAAAGAAAAAGATGAAACAAGAAGACTTTTGAAAAATAGGAAACCAGAAAATTATAAACTAGTGATTACTTAGACTTTGCTTGAGAATTTCTGTTAAAGGAGAACCAATTAACTTTCTGAGCAGTTTAAATCATTTTTGTGTAGCTCTAGTGATTGAGAAATTTCTACACACTTTAAAACCAAATTTGCTTCATTGTGTGTGTGTGTGTGTGTGTGTGTGTGTGTGTGTGTGTGTGTGTGTAATTTCCTTCTAGTATTACCCTGGTCAAATTGAGCAAATTTAGTTCTTTCCATGAGACAATTTTTCAAATACTTGAAGTTATCAT
This sequence comes from Sminthopsis crassicaudata, assembly GCF_048593235.1. Lineage (NCBI taxonomy): Eukaryota > Metazoa > Chordata > Mammalia > Dasyuromorphia > Dasyuridae > Sminthopsis > Sminthopsis crassicaudata. Next base: position 524,728,601 of record NC_133618.1, read on the forward strand.
GTTCTCCTAAAGTATTTTCTTCTCTAAGGTAAACATCCTGTTTCTTTAGTCAATCATTATACAGCATGACCTGAAGGCCCTTCACCATCCTAGTTATCATCTTCTGGATTCTTTTTTTTTAACTAATAAATTTTTATTTTTCAAAATATATAATAAGATAATTGTCATCATTTAGCCTTACAAAACCTTGGGTTCCAAATTTTTCTCCTTTATTCCCCCCTCCCCAGACAGCAAGTAACTCAATATAGGTTAAATATGTACAATTCTTTTAATCATATTTCCACATTTGGTCTGGATTCTTTTTAGCTTATCAATCTTCTTCCTAAAATGTGGCAATGGAACTGGAATACATTCTCAACAAAATTCCCATTGTGTTCTGATCAGGGAAGAATGAAATGAGACCATTGCCTTCATGCTCCTCTAAGTACAGCCTCAGATTTTTATAAAAAGACCACAAATAATTTCCTGTTTCTTAATTCTTATATAGACTTATAATTGAAAGGAGACTATCTCTTCTTTATCTCTCTTCTTACAAATAAGAAAGGTTAAGTAGTTTAAACAGATAATGTGGTATCAGAGCCAGAATTAAGAGCATATTGTTTAATTCTAAAACCAGTTTTCCTCTCCCCAGCTCTCTCATTTCTACCCCCAATGCCTAACCACAGCCTTATATAGATTATTTCTTACCTCCATAACTAAGTTGTAACATTTTCTCCTTCTGAATTTCCTCCAAGATTCCCAATAAAGTGCTGAGTATGAAGGAAAGACTTAAAAAAAAAATTTGGATGCAAATTAGTGAATAAGCTATGACAAGAATTTATTACCTTGACTATTTAATGACAGGCAGTCAGATAAAAAAATGATCGAGAAGATAGTTGATTTGGATGAATGTAGGCCTATTGTAGAAGCCTGCCCCCCCTTTTTTTGGTATGTGTATCATTTAGGCTCAACATGGAAATTCAAGTCTCATGACCTATGCTAGCTATATCCTTTCTGAAGAAGCTATATCCTTTCTTTATTACATAAATTATTAATCTACATTATTAAAAGATATTATGAGCTTCAATATATTTGATTTCATCAGTGTGGGAAATTCTGTTGTATAAATTTTTTGGGACAAAGTAGAACAGTATCTCATAAATGTGTTTGAGGCACTGAGAGACTTGATTTGACTGTTTGCATAGCTAGTACATGTTAAAGGTAATTCTTGAATCCAGATTTTCTTAGCTCTGAGGATCAGTTCTCTTTCTCCTATTTCATATATTTTATATTAAAGCAAATATTTTAAATATCTACTCTATATAAAATAGTGACAAGGGATACAGAATACAAAAATGAAACAATCCTAGATTTCAAAAAAGATCTATTGGGAAGATGCAATATTATCACAAATAAATAAATGTAATGTGTATGTGAAGTAATACAAAGCGATCTGGACAGTTGTAATATCTGAGGTATATTAGGTAATATCTGAGTATAGGATTTGGATTTCTGAAATCATATGATAACCGAACAATATAATGATACATCTGAACAATTACTGAAAAAATAAGAATAACAGACTCCTGGTTATGGGTAGAGTATATCTAACAAAGATTAATTGGAATGTATTTGCTGTAAAACTTGTAAATATAATAAATAAAAAGACTTTAATAAAAGTGAGGGAAACAGAATCTGGTTCCATACATCTAATAAGCTAGATATAATAGAGCTTAGCTATAATGAAGGAAGAAGAATATAATTAAAGTACAGAGAAGTTCAAAGGAGACAAAATCATGAAAAAAAGAGATCAGGAGTAAGATTCTACATCTTTAAAAGTCTATACATAAAAATTCAAAGTTCAGGTAATAAACCAGAAAAAAGAGAGGTTCTAATGCAAAAAGAGAAATTCAACTTTCTAGTATCTCAAAGAAGGCAGCAATCTATATTGGTAACAGACTTTTCTAACATGTAGTTCCCTTCACTGATGAATTACAGGTCTCTTAAAAAGATATCATTGATGCTTGCTGGGAATCAACCTATGACTAGAATATGGCTCTGTATGGCTCCTTATTAAAAAGAAACATGATTTGGAAAAGTATTATGTAAATGTGGGAGGATAGTGTTATGTATTTAGAATGTATAGTTATGTTTATACATATATGGAGTAATGATAGAGAATCAAATTCATAATCATGAAAATTTTGATTCATTTTTCACCTCTGATGCATATAGGCTATGTATAGGCAAGTCACTTAATGTTTCAATTTCTCAAATGATTTCCTAAGTTATTGACATGCAGAATAGTTACTGATCTCCATTGGTAGAAGGAATTTCCTTATTGGATCAATTAAATCATAGGTCTGGATAAATAAAAATAAAATCCTCAGATGCAAAAAATCCAGGGACCCTGCGAAGAATATTTGGAATAACACTGGAAGCAGAAACAATGATACAGCACTTGGATAAAAAGAGGAAATAGATGAATAATTTTGGTTAACAGATTGCAAATCTAGCACAGAAAAAAGTAAATTATAGAAGTGATAGGATACATCATTTATTTGGACATTGCCATTAACAGGGAGAACTTGTTAGGATGGTAGAAGTGATAGGAACTTGGGAAAACATGACCATGGCCTCATACAGTTGTGATGGAAGGGAGGAAAATTGGACATAGTCTGACATATATATTAGCTTTTGGTCAACTATATTTTAAAGGCTTTGAGGAAACGTAGGTAAGATTCCCATAAACTAAATCCTAATATAGGGGACATAAATGTAGGAACTGTGGGAAATTCTCAAGCAAAGAATATGGAAGACATATAAGGAAATACTTCTAATGAAGATAAAAAGAATTATATGAAAAAACCAATATGGATACAAAGGGAACTCAACAACTTGTTAATATTTAAAAAGAAAAGTACAGTTTTCTAAATAATGTCCAGGGTTCTAATGTTTAGAATGAGCTGAGGTTAAGTAAGGGAAACTAAGGAAAAGGACATTTTAAAGAATAGCACCAATGTTTGGAAGTGGATGACATGATAACTAACAACATATAATGCATTTGATAAATACCCATTTTGGTTTTCTCTGCTAACGAGAATGACCTTTGCACTGAATATGACAGAAAAACAATGGCTAGGTGGGAACTGATACCAATGATTAGAAAGAGGGTAGTAAGAGAATGCTTGGATATCCATCATAAAGTCAGAATATTTGACCCTAATGAACTGTATTCTTAGGTCATGAAAGAAGTGTTGGATGTGAATGCTAAGCTGATAGTGATAATTAAAGGACCATATAAAATTGTGGAGGTGTTACTTGTGAAGACAAGTAAGGACAAATGTACTAATTTTCTGAAAATAAAGAAATTGGAATCATCAAACTATGGTCCAGTAGGCTTAAACTTCAATTTGTGGGAAAATTCTACAATATAGCATTAAAGAGATATTTTATAGTGAACTTTTAAAAGAGGAAATGGGATAATAAAAAGGCATGTCAGAGTAAAACTTACATCTCTTTTTTAAACAAGGTTACTAAACTAGCAGAACAGGGAAATAGTGTAGATAAAGTTTACTTAGACTTTAGTAAAAGTTTTGAAAAAAATATTTCATGCTTTTAATGGAAATTTGCATCCTCAATGATACAATACATTTAAATGGATTTAGAACAGTTTGAATGGATGGACTAAAATAATTAATATTCAGCATAATCTTGATATTCATCACAGAAGAAGAGTGCCAGAGATTTGTGCTAGTCCCTTTTTGTTGTTTTTCAGTCATTTCAGTCATGCTTGACTCTTTATGACCCTATTTTGGCGCAGATACTGGAGTGGTTTGTCATTTCCGTCTCCAGCTCATTTTATATAAGAGGAAACTGAGATATATATGGGGTAAGTGACTTGCTCAAGATTATATGGTTTGTAAGTATAAGAGACCAGATCTGAATTCATAAAGATGAGACTGATTCCAGGCCTGGCACTCTATGCACTGTGCCACCTAGTTGTTCTCTACTAGTCTCTATTATGGTTTAATATTTTTGTCAGTAACTTATATAAAGGTATAAATGGTATATTCTGCAAATTTACAGATAACAGAAAGTTGGGAGGGATTGTTGGATGACAATTAAAGACCAAAAAGATTATGGCAGGATAGGACATTTGGCAAAGTTGAATAAGTCTGTTTCTAATTGGAATAAATATAAAATTTTAAACTTTGGTTTAAAAACCAGTTGCATGAATATAAGATCTGGGAGCCATGACTATAAGACAGTATTCAAAAAAGACCTGGGGATTTTTTAGTGGAATACAAGTTTAACATAAATGAGTTATGTGGCAGCCAAAAAGCTAATATACTATTGAGCAATATTAACATAGATACAGCTTCCAGAAACAAGGACATTATAATCCTTCTGTATTCTGTCTTGAGTACTGAAGAAGTAGATAGGGACAAAAATGCGAAGGATTTTTATATTTTAAACTAAAGACAATAGGGAACTATTGAAAAAATATCTGGGTGATTGAAATAGTGAGGTCTGTGTTTTAAAAATATCAATTTGGTAACTGCTTGAAAAAATAGATTGGAGGGGAAGTAAAAACTGAAAGCAGAGAGACCAATTAGGAGGTCCTTGCCATAGTTCAAATAAAAGGTAATAAAAGCCTGAACTGGAGTAGAGGCCCATGTCTCCATGATCTTGTGAATTTAGTTTCTGACTGCTGAATTATTCATCTCATAAATCAAAAATTCAGATTTTTTATTAGACTAGTTATTTTATGCTCAGAAGAGACAATGGGAACTGATAATGTTTATGGAGTAAATGATATCTAAGTGAGGAGGTTCCATTAGGAACTAATTTTTATGACTATATGACATCAAAATAATTGGTTAAAAATTAGGCATTCAATCAAATTGGTTTCTTGGTAAGAAAGTCTTCCTGTCCCCCTGAACTGATTCCTTCCCTAGACCTTCTGTGATATTGTATTCTCTGAGATTCTGAAGCAAGATATAGTTCATCAGACTGGCTTTCACTTCTCTACCTGCCAGACCTTGATCATTCTGAGATTTAGTGTGCTTTAATCTGATTCAAAGATTCAGTAATCTGAGCATTTTTCTTGTAGATCTTCAAGATTATATTTCCTGGTATTTCCTTTCTCTATGTATTTTCTCTTTTTTCTTTTCCATTATCTTCTCTCCAGTTACCCTTTCTTTACTTTCTCTATTTCTTCCTTCTCTTTTACTCTGAAATTTTTGCTCTTTGTTCACCATTAAAATAGGACATGTAATCTCTGGAGGAGAGTTTCCTTTCTTCAACAAGTATTAACTGAATCTCTTTTAAGTGTTTAGCACTCTGCTAGGCACTGTAGGGAATACAATGTGTAAAAATGATTCTTTCTTTAAGAGCTTTTAATTTAGCTGGGGAGTTAAAACATTTATACACAAACATTTAAATAATAATATAAGACAGTATATCCAGGTTTAATGAGAGATACTGACAAAAAGCTTTATAACAGAGAGGAAATCACTATGAACTAAGGGGGATTATAGGTTTAGCGCAGGGTGTAGCAATTGACAGTAGGTCTTAAAATAGAAGTATGATTCAAATACATACAAAGAAGGATGGAGAGCTTTACAGATCAGGGGAATGATATAAGTTAAAAACATAAGCTAAAAACACAAAGATGGGAAACTGCTTGGTGTGTTTAGGGTATGGTGAATAAAATAATCTGGCCAGAGAAGATTTCTATTGGCAGCTAAGGAGTGAAAGTTAGATAGAGAATGTAAGTCTGGGAATGCCAGGCTTAAAGATATTGGATTCTCAAAGTAGTGTAGTGGGATCCTCCATAGGTTCTCATACCTGGTATAGAACTTAGAATGCATATAGACAGATACAAATTCCTTGAAGGTAAACACCAGTTCTTGTCTTTCTATCTCTAGTACCTGGCACATAGTAAATACTTAACAAATGTCTGTTGAGTTAGAATTTATTGAATGATGTTGGTTTCAATACTCAGAGGAGACTAAGGGAGGGACTTTAGCAATAAGAAAGATAGTTGTATGCCATCCAACTGGAAGTGGTGGCCAGCTTTATGTAAGTCTTGAGGGCTCTCTTGTGCTTGGTTCTCCTCCTCCCTCTCTGTAATCTTTTTTAAAAGGCACAAAAGCAATAGATAACATTGCTTCTCAACTTCTCTTGACACCCCTTTCTTTATCTCCCTATTGGCCTCTTCCTGGTACATAAAGGGACAAGCAGTAGTTAATCTGTCTCTGACTCTGGTTTTCTGTCTATGGGGCAGCTAGGTGGTACTGTGGATAAAGTGTTATATATGGAGTCAGGAAGTCTCATCTTCCTGAGTTTAAATCTGGCCTTAGATAGTTACCATTTGTGGGACCCTGAGCAAGTCACTTACCCTTATTTCTCTCAGTTTCCTTATCAAATGTGAAATGAGCTGGAGAAGGAAATGGAAAACCATTCTACTAGATGGAGTCACACAAAAACTTGGACATAACTGAATAACAAAGTATTTATGTGTCTATGCCTCCATCTGTCTCCAGCTTTATCTCTTTCTTTCCTCCCTTCTTTTCCTCTTTTGAACTTTGCGAAGAATTATGGAAGTCTACATGGCCTTGTGTCAAAGTAGATTCAATTGGACCTAGGAAAGGTAATCTAATTCTATACCATTAAAGGCTATCTTGTGTCTTTAGTTACTCTTAAGGATTATATTCTTAATTTATAGAGCTCAGTTTGATTGATATGTATGTTTGCAGTGAGTTAAAAATTTCCTTGTGCTTATGAATCTTTATCTTTTATAAATCCTTATTTATCTTATCTCTTAAGCAAAATTGTCTGTGTATTCAGTGGGGATCAGCCTGCCAAATATTCTAGGCAGCTTTGTGGCTCAGTGGCAAGAATTCTGGGTCTGTGGTCAGGAAGACGAATTCAAATCCAGATTTAGAGACTCTGTATGTTATTCAACATCTGTTACCTCAGTTCTCTCATCTATAAAATGAGAATAATAATAGCTACTATCTCCCAGTATTGCTGTTAAAGTTAAATGAGAGAATAATTGTAAAACACTTAGCATAGAGACAGAGACAGAGGGACAGTGGGACACAGAGAGAAACAGAGATAGGGAGACAATAATAGAGGTAGAGCTAGAGAGAAAGAAAGAGAGGAAGGAAAGAAGAGGACATAACTTTTTTCCCATTGTAAATATATAAGATCATGGTGTGTTAGTCCTTTTGCTAATATGTTTTGAAAAGCAAATATAAATCTTCAGTGTAATATGATCCAGTTCTCTTTTTACTAATTTTCTAATTGCTAGTTGTGTGATATATATCATAAACCCTTTCAGCCTCAGATTCTTCATCTACAAAAGATGGGAGTTGAATTCAATGGACTCTAAAATCTCTTCCAGCTCTAAACCTACAATCCTACATGCTTATATTTTCTTAACAGTTTACAAAGTCTCATAGGTAAATATAACTTTATAACATATATCATAGGTAACACATAACATAGGCAACATATACTTATGTAATAATAATAATAGCTAGGATTTGCGAATCACTAAGTTTTACAAAACACTTTATATGTGTTATTTGATTGTCATGACATCCTGATAGGGTAAAAGTTACTATTAACCCCATTTTGTACATGAAGAAACTGGAAAACAGAGAGGTTGAGAGATTTTTCCCCCAAGTTCACACAGCTAATAAGTATCAGAGGTAGAATTGGAACTAGGAAGAATAAGATTTCTTTAAAAATTTAGTCAGCTCAGAATGCCAAAGCTGCCTGTATTTAGCTAAAGGATCTGTGCAGCTATTTAAAAATATTTTTTAATTTTATAAACAAAGAAACAAACAAAAAACAACCCTGAAGTTTGTGACTAAAAATCAAATAATTTTTCCTTAGTGGATCTATTTATCTTTGAGAACATTTGTTCCTGTGAAGTTGTCTTATTTGTTTTACACGAAACAAAAAAGGATTTCTGTGAGAAATGTGTTTGGGAATGCAAATATGCTGCAGATAGCTAGTGCCTATATATACATGCTGAATTTTGTTCACTGTGTGCTGGAGTCATTCTTTTTTTTCCAATTTAATTAGGGAGACAGATGTGTATGGTGCACAGAGAACTCGGAATGCAGGGAAGCCAGTGGGACATGGAAGTGTGATTTGTAAAGATCTCATTCTCAATGATTTGAAGGTAATTGTCACTAAACATGGCCATTTATAATTCTGCTTATGATAATGGTTGTGGTTGCTATTCCAGTGGTCTGTGAGGATGCATCTTATACTCTGTGGATGAATGGTAGCTGTCAGGAATTTACATTTTCTGCTTATCTCTCAAAGGAAGAGATTCATCCCAATATGCACTTCATGTGACCTTGGTGTTGTGATTAAAGAAGGAGCTTGGGACTGTCCTACCTTTCACCTGATTTCATTGCTTTTCAATGTGTCTTCTTTGGCTGCTGGTGAAGATGAGTGTGCTAAGATTTTCATCTTAGAATATGAAATGGAATTGATCTAGAATTATTCCAAAATAGATTTTTTTAGTTGCCTAAAGCAACTGAGGCTGGCTTTTCCCTAAGCAAAAGACAAAAAGGAACATGCTGAGGAAATGAGGACTTTCCAGAAATGGGAAGTGACAAAGGAAGAGGTAGTTGAGAAACAAAGAACCTCCGATCTCCTAAGCTTTTTGCCCATTTGTTTGGCATTGGATTATGGAAACATGGCAAGCAAAGGTTATGAAGAGGAAGTAGAAGTAAATAGAGCAAAGAAAGGAGTGATGAAAGCTATTGTGGATAGTTTAGGAATAGAATGAAAGTGAGGGGAGAGAAAGGGAAAAGGGTGTATTAGCAAAGCTGATCTTCCATCTGGAGCTTGGCAAATTCACCACCAGTAAATTGGGCTCCCGCATGCTCTAATTCCTGTTCCACCACAGACTGCTAACGCGGCTTGGATAAAAAGGAGGAAAAAAATCTATGCAGGAGGCTGCAAGAGCACATAGAGTCTGTTCTGAGCTCCTTCCACAGGCAGACAGAAATCAATAAATCAATTGGGAATGTTCGCTGGCTGTAAAATGGGTAGAGAATCTAGTGTCAAGCTGCTAGAAGATGGATGGACAGTAGGTTTGCTGTCTGCTGAAAGGCCAGAGGTGACTATCACCTTGAGATGCGATCAGTGACCAACAGCCTAGCAGCCCTTTGAACCCAGAGTTTATGATTAAGGGCCGGGGCATGGCTTAAAACAGTCTCAGTGCTACCCACCGTGACATCCCTCCCTGTCTCTGCCTTTCACTTCGGCTGCACTGGTGACTTGCCATCCGGAGCCTGGCAGCTGTCTTCCCCGTGCCTGCTGTGCCACTTCATTGAAGTAAAAGCTTCAGGAGGTTGAATCAAAACTGACGAGATGCCCTATGGTAGGAAGAATCGATTGGAAAGGGTAGGGATTTTCTGCACAACAGTTGGATTTTTCCTTTTCTATAAAAGGGGTTTAACATAATACATCCAGTGCTCTCCCCAGCACAGTGCAGCATGTTAACCCTTTCATTGTCCAGCTTAACACAAGGTGCAAAGGATTCCACTGAGGGGACAGATAAGGTGATTATCTGAGCTGTGAAGTTTTCTTTCTTTCTTTCTCTCTCTCTCTCTTTTAAAGGGCTTGAAGTTAGTCAGATCTTGCTGTGCAAAGGTTGCCCTTACTCTCCTGAGTGTCTCTGTATTGGGTCATTTCAAATTGAGGGGAACTTACTCTTCAATTGCTACGCAGTGGAGGTAACTGGTGCTTTTGGCTGTCAGTGGTCCCAGGACAGGAAGCAGCAGTTTGACTTTGGGCTCTCTTTTGGTTGCCGCCACACTGGGAGGATGGGCATTTCTCTCACATGGTGACCCGCTGCTTATCCTCATCTTAGAAAACAGACAGGTTCTTAACCTTCTGTAACCAAGATTAGGCCTCACCCTGGGTCTAAATCCCTGACAATAAATCTCACACTTAGTCTTCTGGCCATAACTATGTCTCAGGGATAACCAGCATCTAGTCAAAGACCAAGCACATTTTCAGTGCTTTTTTCATATGTGTTACCACCTGTCCAGCACAGCCTCAGCTTGATCAAATAATAAAGGTTTTTCTTCTCCTTTATTTCCCTCCCATTCACTTAATTTAGATTATCTGTTTTTATCTTTGAGGTTTGAATACCAGTCAAGTTCCCAATGTTTCTTAGTGTAGAATATAGAGGTGTAGATAGGATATTTCTATTTCATTGGTAATAGTAATTTGAGTAATAGGAATGCATCTTCTTTCCATCTTAAAGTCTTAGAGGATTGTGTGTGGACACTGAGAGATTAAGTGACTATGTATCAGAGAACCCAGGTCTTTCGGGTTCTGAGGCCAGTTCTGTATTCATTATGCTACAAATAATTTACAAATTACAAAACAAATACAGAAACAAATAATTTAAGTTCTACATTTCAAAGATCATGTAAATGAACAGAGACAATCCAAAGTATGACAAATTAATTACTATAAAATTAAGTTTGGGGACTGTGTTTACATAAGGTATGGATTCCTTGAAGACTTGTCTCTTTTTCTTCTCTCTGTTCAAATTTGGCATGCTTTAAACCAAATATCCTATGCCTTACAATCTGTTCTTCTTTCTGACAATTCATATGGGGCATCACCATTTATCCATTTATCCAGGCTCAAAGCATAGGATAGAATGGTCTTTGAGTATTAATTATATTTCAGAAGTAGTAATACTGTAGAAAGCTATAGGAAAGCAAAGTGATCCTGGAAAGAATCAAGTAATACCTTCCCTGAGATCTAGAATGAAAAGTGGAAGGTCTTTGGACATGGGTAACACTTGGAGATCTATGAAAATGGATTATCCAGTGCTTAATCATGACTGTAGTAGTTGTAGTTTAGTAAGTATGTTCACTACAATATTGCTTGCAATGGTATGCCCAGAAACTAATGTGATATATAATGTTTTTACACAGAGGGGAAGTCTGGATTCTGCGTTACTAACAATGATAAGCTCCTTGGGGACAGGTGTAAAGGGCTAAAACGCTGAGTAGGTGCACTGGAATCAGACAACGGAGCACTTAAAGCTAATTTACCCATTGGACAATACTCTATTAGCATATGCTTGAAAAATGGCCCTTCCCACTATTCTGTGCTGGCTCCATCTTTTGGTGTATACAGATAATTATAGGAGGATTAGGGGTGGACAAGGCAGAGTCACTTTTTCAGTGTATGAGGAGAAGGGAGGTAGTGGAAAGCTTGTCTCCATTCCCTTCACTTCTCTCCCTAAAGGCCAAGAATAAAGACCAAGGACTCCAGCTAATTCTAAGGCATCCAGGGTGCTAACTTGGTCTTCACAGCCTCTTTTTGCATTCCTAGCACTTAGCAGAGTGCTCAGCACGTAGTATGCCTTACAAATGTTTTAACTGATTGATTGATCATCGGATGGCCATCCATGACCTCAACAAAGAATGGAATATAATAGTCTTAGGCTACAATTACTTCCATCTTCCCTTTTCCTTCCCATAATTCAGATGCCATACACAGAAAATCTATTCACAGTATAGTCTACATCAATGATTCTCTGAGTATGATCCAGAGAATCCTAGGGATTTCAGAAACTTTTAGAAGGTCTAATAATCAAAATCATTTTTTTATTTCTAATATGGTGAATATCTATAAAGATAACCCCCATAATGAGATATTGAGAACAAAATTTTGAGAACCACTCTTCTACGTTCCTGAGAGTGCTAGGCACAGTAAAAGTTTAACAGGGAGGAGCAAATAAACAAAGTTATAAAACAGAGGTCAGAGAAGATGTAAAGTAGACAAGCTTTGAGTAATGTAGACTCTATTTTGACAAATGGCCCAAACAATTCCAAAGTTGGTGCAGCCTCTAAAATAATAACAGGGAAAGGAATCATGGCTTCTAGGAGTGGCAAGATCTTTACTTCCAACTGGGATCTGGGAATGAGTCTTGTGATGGAAGCAATGTTTGGGATCTGGAAATGAGCATCACTAGAGCCATGGGAAATCTGTCTTCTGATAGCAATTGTTATTGGGTCTGATACTGCATTGTGCCCCTTGGCCCTATATTTGACAACAGTATCCTTACTAGCTCAATAAACATATTATGTTACCCTATAACATAAGCAAGAACAAGAGAACAATCATTTATCAGCTACCTACTATATCCCAGGCATTATGGTGAATTAAAAATATTACCTTTTTTGATCCCCATAATAATAATCCTGAAAATTAGGTGCTATTGTTATCCTCATTTTATAGTTGAGGAAACTGAAGCAGACACCAGGTATCTGACTCACCTAGAATCACATAGCTGGCAAGTGTCTGAGGTCTTCAGTAGCAAAGGAGTTTATCAGCAGCACCTTCTTGCATAATGTCCTAGGTTCTCATATAGAACCAGCTTCCCTTAACAAACCAAATTAAAGAAGACTTGGCACATCTAGTCTGTGATGAACTGGAAAAAATAAAGCTAGATGAAACCCTGCTGCCAGGTTTCATCAAGCTGCACACCTAAATCAATATATCCCTCAGCATGGGGCTGCTGGTGACAGTCTCTTTATGGGTAACATCCTTCTAACCCTCCAAATCTCCCTGGCCATGTGACTTAATCCAGAAGAACCTAGCAGCCAGGGCTGGGGGAAGGGAACAGAGGAAGATCACTTGAAACTTATGATAAGGGCAAGTTTATATCATGGTTACCTGGAGGTTTTGCTTTGTAGAGTTAGGAGCACAGTTAAGAGCCCAAGGGAATGGGGAAATCCAAGGCTTTCATGCTGAGAAGACCTCTATCAGAACCAAATCTTTTCTATACTCCTACTCCCTACCAATCCAGAATGCAATGTCACTTGTTCATGTATATCGGTGTAGAACTGCAAAGAAATCTAGCACTTTATTTTTAATTTTTGGTAATCCTGAGAATCCTAGGTAACTTCTGGGATATAACTTTTGGGATAACTGCCTGGAGAGATTTAGATAACAATCCTGTATAAAACTTGCACTAGTGGATAAAGTGTATTTGTATCTGTGAGCCTGTAAGAGGGGAAAAGTTGGTTTCTCCACACCTCATCCCTTTAGCAAAATGAACGTAACCACAAAAAATTAAGGAGAGACAGAAAACAGAGGTAATGAAGTATAAATATTTTAAGGGAAGTGCCCTTTATCCATTTATAAGACATGAAGACTTTTTTTCTAATAGAATTGGAAAGGCCACTTTTTATTTGTTGGTCAAAATATTGGCTGGTCTTAAAAGAATTAAGTTTGTTGACCGTGGAATGAATTATTTTAGGCAGGGAACAGTTTTATAGACTGATACTTGCTCCTATTCTTCTATGAGGATGTAGCAGAGGGAACAATATTTATTTCTCTCCCTGAAGAAGACATTCAACAGAGAACAGAGACAGATACTGAAAGTTGGGGTCCCAAAGCATCTTCAAGAACAGTGATTTCTGGGGTACTCTGGGAAGAGTACTAATTGTGAAGTTGAGAGCTATTTTGGGGCAGCCAAGAGTTAGTCTGTGGAGAATTGCAGAACAAGCAATTTACCAATCAGAAATACAGAGATCAAGGGGAGTAAAGTGAGAATATCACAAGATAGGAAGAGGTATTGTAGTCCTGTGATGCCAGAGGCATGCACTGATAAAGACATATTTCCTAAGTGTGTGTCTCACTACCAATGTATTCTTGAGTTTGAGTTCACTCTTCCCATTGACAACTTGTAGGAGAATGTGTCTTAGGTTTATTAGGAGGAATTCTTTTGGAACTACTGTTCTTACTATGCCATCCTAGAAAATGACTTTGCTTTGTGTGAATCCTATCTAATGACTGCTTCTTAAAAATAAACATACTAGAGACTTGTGACCTATAGTTTTGGAAGTGGGGACCCACAGAGTATCTTTTGAACCTGGATATGGTGATTGTCTTCTAAGACAATCTTGCTAATGTAAATTGAGGAGGCAGTTCACAGAGGAAGTGCTACAGATAATAATAATGAAGGACACTTAGCTCAGGGCCAGTGATTCAGCCTTTGTGGATCCAGGTTGGAGAATATTCTAGATAGAACTTCATTTCTTACATTGGATCTGGTAGGTGATGTCATGGCATGATCTGAAAATCTCATGGGAAACAGGAAATTTCCCTCTCCTCTTTTCCCACATCTTATATATTGATATATGAATTATAGGAGAGTAAGACAAGGGTCTATGTATCAGGCTGCTTCTCCATGATGAGTTGTCACATTGTGGTCTCAGTGACAGCTATTTTAGGATGCCATCAAGGTTTAGGGCTTCCTGTATATGGATGATTGTGACAGGAATTGGATATAGCAATGGATAGATAAAATATGTTCAATATGTACATGGACAAGAAAATACAAGGGAAAGAGAGAGAAAGAGGAAAGCACCAGATATTGGGATTAGGGAAAGCTTCATGAAGGGTGCATGACATGGGGTCATGAAAAGAAATAAGGAATCTGAAATGCAGAGACAACGGGGGTCTATGTTTTAGCCATGGAGGATGGTATGTATAGGTGCTCAAAAGGAAGAAATGAAATATCAAGAAAATGTTAAATGTATGAAAGGGAATTATTTGAAAAACATTTATAAAAGGGGGTGGGAGGAGAGTCAGATCATACAATGCCTTCAAAGTTATGTTATTTTACATCAATGAGGAGTGACTAAAGTTTTTTTTTTCATCAGGAGAGTGACAGGGCACTCCTGTGCCTTGGCAAGACCATTTCCCAAACTATTTCTGGGTAGAAAATGAAGTAGGGAAAGGAGAGGCCTGAAGCAGGCAACACAGTTTGTATACTTGCAATTGTTCTCAAGAAAAGTGATGAGAGTTTTGGTGGCGTGAGTATAGTGAAAAGATCAATTGTCAGAAGTGTTGTGAAGGTAATATTGACAGACTTGGCAATTGACTAGCTGATGAAGGTAACAGAGAAGGGAGGATGCAAGGGTGACTTGTAGGCCATGGAAAAGTTGATGGGAAAGATGGTGTTATCAATAGAATTAGATATGTTTGGAAGAAGGGAAGGCTTGGGGTAAGGAGGGAAGATTAGAGAATTAAAGTGAGAATATCACAAGATAGGAAGAGGTATTGTAGTCCTGTGATGCCAGAGGCATGCATTGATAAAGACATATTACCTAAGTGTGTGTCTCACTACCAATGTACTCTTAAGCTTAAGGAGGATAGATTAGATTCTGCACATGCTGAGTGATTGAAATAAAATCACCTACCAAGTGCTTGCTAAGTTCAAAACATAGCACTAACTGATGGACATACAAATAGAAGAGTAAGACAGTTATCACTCTCAAGGAGCTCACATTTTAGTTGAAGAATACAAAACATTTATGAGGTTTCATCTGGAAGTCAGATGAAAAAGGCCCAGGGAACCTTAGGATATAGTGGCAAATCATATATTCTTTAGTGTCATTTCTATCAACAAAGCTACTTACTGTTAAGGAATTTAGTGGCAAGAAGCTTCTTTTCCAGTCTTCAGTAGCTGTGGCTGCTGAATTGGCAGAGGTTGTACCACCTGCTGAGGTCATTGCCAGGTAATATTTCTTTAGGGTTATTTATCTTTATCTTTTCCTATCATCTTAGCCAATCTGAGAGGTATATAATGGTACCTCAGAGCTGTCTTAATTGCATAAGGTTATTTGACACTAGGATGGCTTCAAGAGCTGAGTCGGAAACTTGACCAGGTGTGTGTGTGTGTGTGTGTGTGTGTGTGTGTGTGTGTGTGTGTGTGTGTGTTTATGTGTTTTGTGGTTTAAGACTACTTCTACAAGTATCCCAGGGATTGGTTATAGTTACATCTATTAGGCCTACATCATCTCTTGCTACTTCAACTAAACTGGCTTGCCCAACTTGTTACTGCATTTGGTGATGAAGATGATAAGATGGTTATTGACAGACTTTGCTCCCCTGCATGATGACTGTGAAGGGGGCCAGGTTAGAGCCAGGATTGGCAGTTGGTGACAGTAGTGATATGATTCCTTGGGCACTTGAGTTTATATGTCTGTTGGTGGCAGTTGTTTGTTGGTGGTTGGGATAAAGAAGGTAGTGTCAAGGTCATTCTCCATAAGACTTGTTCCCTTCTATGATAGTTGAGTTTGAGATCCTAATGTTTAGCAGATGCTATAATATTAGATTCCGGAAGAGAATGGTGGGTAACAGATATAGTCTTGGACATCATCTACATAGAGATGATAATTGAATTCATTGGAGTTACTGAGATTACCAAAGGAAAGATTCCAGAGAGAAGAGAAGAGGATTTGGGATAAGATCTTTGGAGATACTGACACTAATGAGGTGAGATGTAGAAGAGGGTCCAGCAATGGAGACCAAGAAGGTGTGGTGAGATGAATAGGAGGCGAGCCAGGAGATAACAGTTTCATGGAAGTCAAAGAATAAAAGAGTATCCAACAAAGGCGTGTCCAACAATACCAAAAGATTCAGGGAGATCAATGAGAATAAAGACAAGAAAGACCATCACATTTAGTGGTCATATTACTGTATCTTTTGAGAAAATAGTTTCAATTGAGTAGTGGTATTGGAAACCAGATTATTTGAAAATGGTGTGATCAGTGGTGAGGAAATGGGAACAGATAATGTAGATGAACCTTGCTAGAAGATTGGCAGTTAAAAGGAGATAAGATATAGGATGATAATTTGAGGGGTCAAGTGAAGGATTTTTAAGATGCAGTTGGTGTCAATACATTTTCACTGGGTGGCAAAATGGTCTTTAAGCAGGGAACGATTGAAGCGGGGGGGAAGGAGAACATGAGCAATGGATTAATATTCCAGATGAGATGGGAAGGGATGGAATTAATGTCATAAGTAGAAAGGCTGGCCTTGGAGAGGAGAATGGCCACATTTGTTCCACATAGAACCTAGGCTTCTCACAATTAATTTGGTTTCCAGTATCCCCATCCTCTTGAACCCCATTTTTTTACTAATTAGAAGGAAAATTTGAAGGAAATATTAAGAATTACTGGAGAAAAATATGTTTAAGAGGTTCATCTGTTCTTCCTCTTCTTCATCAAAGCTTTTGTGTTGCTTGTATGGAAAAAAAGAGAATTGAAGGCTTTGCCATTGGGTACTTAATGCTATTTTGTATGGGATTGGCATCATATTCTTACATGATATTCAAAGAGATTGAACTTCAAAACCAGAAGGCCAGGATTCAAGTCCTGCCAGTCATGTCTGAGCCTGGATAAACCACTGACCCTCTGTGCCTCAGCCAACTTTCTAAGACCATGGAGATGGTGCCAGCTTAGATTAGTAGAGGGAATTTTCTCATCTGGGAGTTTCCATTATATAAGAAATCACTGGCTATTGATCCTTATATTTAACTCTTGACCTGGTCTACTCTGTTAGACCCACACAGAGCCATTTTATTTCAACAGTGCTTATTAGGTGATCTCCACAGCTAAGATATTTTATTTCTCGGTATCATAGAAGTATTTATGCTCTACTTGTATGATTATGTCTGCATAGTATTCAAGCTAAGACTGGGTGACCATCCATCAGGGATGCTGAAGAGGAAATTTCTGCTTTGGGTGAGAGATTGGACTACTGACCTCTAATATCCCTTCCAACTCAAAGATTCTAAGATTCTGTGGACATCAATATACTCCATTATATGTCATTATCATTTATATTCCTTATGGGCACTCTAACTAAATAGTACACATTCTTTTTTTTCCTCTCCCATATGTACCAGCAGGAAATCAGAAAATGTATTCCAGGCAATTGAATGTTCATGTAACAACCCTAACGACCCAAGTATTTCATATTTTAATACAGTAATATATTTTTCTGAGTGCCAAAAGGAACCTATTAGAGACATGCCTTTCTATATGGACTTAAGATCCCATGAGGCTTGTGTCATTAGCCTTTTCAACTCCGAGAACTGTTTTTTGATGAAGACAGAATTCCCAATTTTCAGAAATGGCTTAAATTGAACAGGAAAATCCAGTATATGTTAATTAGCTCTTGGGACCACAGAGTTACAGAGCTAGAAGGGATGTTGGGGGCCTTTTAGTCCAACTTATCTCTGACCATCTCATCCCAGTGAGGTAGGTATATATAACAAAACTGAAATAAAGCCAAGAAGTAAAGCACACAATTGATCAAATGATTTCTATATTTTAATAAGACTTTTTATTTTTTTGTTCATTTGCTCAATTTTATTCTCTTTCTTTCTTTCATAAGATCATGTCTTTACACATTAAGAATTTGGCCTCTAATTTCTAAAATATATAGAGAATTAACTCAAATTTATAAGAAATCATGCCATTCTCCAATTGATTAATAGTCAAAGGATATGAACAGACAATTTTCAGATGAAGAAATTGAAACTATTTCTGGTCATATGAAAAGGTGCTCTGAATCATTATTGATCAGAGAAATGCAAATTAAGACAACTCTGAGATACCACAACATATCTATCAGGTGACAGGAAAAGATAATGAATGTTGGAGGGGATGTGGGAAAACTGGGACACTGATATATTGTTGGTGGAGCTGTGAATGGATCCAACCATTCTGGAAAACAATTTGGAACTATGCTCAAAAAGCTGTCAAATTGTGTATACTCTTTAATTCATCAGTGTTACTACTAGGTTTATATCCCAAAGAGATCTTTAAAAAAGGAAAAGGACCCACATGTGCAAAAATGTTTGTGGCAGCCCTTTTTATAGTGGCTAGAAAATGGAAACTGAATGGATGCCCATCAAGTGGAGAGTGGCTGAATGAATTGTGGTATATGAATGTTATGGAATATTATTGTTCTGTAAGAAATGACCAGCAGGATATTATCAGAGAGGCTTGGAGAGACACATGAATTGATGCTAAGTGAAATGAGCAGAACCAGGATATCATTATACACGGCAACAGATTATAGGACAATCAATTCTGATGGATATGACTCTCTTCAACAATGAGATGATTCAAATCAGTTCCAATTGCTCAGTAATTAAGAGAATTAGCTACACCCAGAGAGAGAACTATGGGAAATGAGTGTGGACCACAGCATTGTATTACTACCCTTCTGTTATTGTTTGCTTGCATTTTTGTTTTCCTTCTCAGGTTTTTTTCTTCCTTTCTAGATCTGATTTTTTCTTGTGCAGCAAGATAACTGTATAAACATGTATACATATATTGAATTTAACATATACTTTAACATATTTAACATGTATTGGACTGCCTGCCATCTAGGTTGGAACAGAAGGTTTTGCAAGGGTCAGTGTTGAAAAATTACCCATTCATATGTTTTTTAAATTAAAAAAAATTAATTTGGCCTTTATGATTCCTTAGGCAGTTCATGGAAAGAACATAAGAGGAAAATTGGGTTTAGATTAACATTTGCCATTAATTAATGTGATTTGAAACAAGTTACTTCTCTTTGATCTACAGTTTCATAATTAATAAAATATGAGGTTTGGACAAGATGAACTCTAAGGCTTCTTCTACTTCCATAAAGCTTAGGTCCTATGTAATATATATGAATAAAACAATGTTCATGGGTGGTGGAGGTGCTTAACACTGCCCTCAAACCTAACTCTTCAGGCCTCAGGAAAAAAGAAAATCTTACTAAACCAGTAGTTGAGCTTATAGTCATAGTATGATAGGACTAAGAACTGGAAGAGATTTCAATATAGACCTAGTCTAATCAGTTTGCATTACAGATGAGGAAACTGAGGTCTACAGAAATGACGTGATATGTATTTTAGAGAGATATGGGATTTGGATTGAGGTCTCTTGCTATTGCCATTCAGGAGCAGCTGAGTACAATGGAGTGATGGATTTGGAGTCAGATGATCTGGGTTCAGATCAAGTTCTGTTATGTTTAGCACCCTGGTTCCCCATCTTTAAAACAAGGAGTCTGGATCCTGCTCACTTATCAGGTCCTCTTCAAGAAGTCGTACTTTCACTTAACTTCAATTTCCATTGCTCTTCTCATTTTATTTATAGAAAGAACATCATGGTTCGTACTATTCTAATTCTTCAGGACAGCCTTAACCTCTAAGGCCCCTTCTAGCTCTAAACTTCTGGTCCATAGTAGGGCCTTAGATCCAGGGCCCCAAACACAGACCATTGCCTCTCAGATTGCAGAACAAATAGTACCAGGAGGAAGAGGCTTCACTTCCTGTTTGATTGACAAGATTCCTTCCCCAACATCAACTGGTGGAAAGAAGAGAGGCAAGCAAAAAGCATCCCTGCTGCTTCAGTGGAACAGTAGGCATAGTTATCTATCTGGCTGCATCTTCCTGTCAAGTATTTCCACTTATTGTCCACCTGAAAGCAGCAGGGACTCCATGACATTCAGCTCTGTTTCTTATGAGGCACCAAAGGATGGGTTTTGAGTGATAGGTGCTCAACTTTACTCCATTATTGATAGCCCCTGGGTAGCTGAAAGATTCAGTTAGGAAAGACCCCCTCTAGTCACTGGCCAATCAGAGATAGGAATCAACAGCCCAGACAGTTGAAATGGATTAGCTGTCCCCAATGAGCACAATTCACCAGGAATTTTGGGCAGCAGAGGCTTTGAAAATACAGTTAAATTAAAGAGGGATTTTGGTTTGGGCATTACTCATAGCAGTCATACTCCTGACACTTGAAGAGTGCCTTAAGGTTTGCAAGGTATTTTACTTATATAATCAGTTTGTTTCTATCATATAACACCCATGTGTGGTAAGCACTATATTTTATAAATGAGGAAATAGGGACTCAATCAATAGCAATTATTAAGCAGCTGTGCTTTTTTCAGAAAAGTTAAATGACTGGCCAAAGGAAAAAAGGTTAGTCTAAAAAAAGAGGGAGACAGAATTAAAACTCATTTCTATCCTAATCCATGCTGAGAACTCCATTCTTATACCATACCATTGATTTTAGAATAGCATTGTTTTCCTTTACTTTAGCTAAGTTCCTTGTATATACTCAAGCCCAAACTTGGCAGGGGAGATGGTAGTAAAATCCATTGCTATAGAAAGCATTGCAAACCACTCTAGTATTTCTGCTGAAAACTCTCCTAATAGGTTCACAAAGAGTTAGATATGACTGAAAAATGAATTAACAATAAAGTCCATGGTGTAATATTGATAAGGGCTTTCCAAAACCACCAGTCTTGTAAAAGGACAAACTGAGGACCTAAAGGTTCAATACCCAACTTTTTCTTGCTCTGGTTTATGTTTATAGATATGGCAAAAATGGAGAAAAATAAATGCTTTTCTATCCCTTTTACATGAGGGTTCTAGCCATACTACCTTGGAGGAGTAATCCCATTCTAACCATTATTACCCTTGCCATAGTGATCAAAAGCAGAAGAGAGAATAATCTGTTATCATTTATGATGTGTGATTGCAAAATTTTAAGTTATTAAAATAAATATAGGCCTTCCCGTACAGAACAGCTATCTTTCCAAAATACCGATCTTGTATAGAACAATAATTATAAATATTGCTCCATTAGCTTCTCTTTGCTTTGGTCCAATCAAATGCCGCATCACATCCCTTTCAGGTTAAGTGACCTGTATACTCTGGAGCTCTCAAACAATTTATGACAGCAATATGTAAGGCCACAAATAAGGCTCAATGTTCAGAAGCAGGGTTGTATAGCACAAAAAGTCACTATTTTGGAGTCAGAGACCTAAGTTTCTTTTCTTTATTTTATTTTTGGAAAATTTTTAAATTTTATTTTCTCCAATTACATGTAATAACAATTTTTAAAATTTCTTTATTTTTTTGCGTTTTAAATTCTCTCTCCTCTTTTCTCTTTGAGAAAGCAAGCAATTTGATATAGATTATACATGTACAGTCATATAGAACATATTTAACCATGTTGTAAAAGAAAACACAGACCCCAAAACCCAAAAATCCCAAACCCCAAACCAATAGTCCCCCCCCCCCAAGAAACATAATGCAGAAAAAAAGTATGATTTCATCTGTATTCAGGCTCCATCACTATGTTCTTTAGAGAGGGATAGCATTTTTCATCAAAAGTCCTTCAGAAATGTCTTGGATCATTGCATTGCTGAAAAGATCTGAGTTTTGATAGCTGATCATTGAATGATTGCTCTTTCTATACTAGCTCTGCTCATTTCACTTTGTTTCAGTTCATATAAGTGTTCCCAAGTTTTTCTGAAACCATACCGCTCATCATGAGGCCTTAGTTTTGAATACAAACTCTGCTTCTTCCTATTTAGGGGACTTGGGGAAAGTCACAGTATTTTTTGGCAGCAGTTTTTTCATTTTGAAAATGAAGGGGTTGTAATAGATTGTGAGATCTTAGACTTTTAAAAAAAAAGTCACTGAGATTAGCATCGTATTGCAATACACTATGAGATGATGAACAATTTTGATTTTGACAGTCTAGAAAAGCCTTTCCATCCGTTCTCATAATAATGCTTTAAATACTTAAAATAAAATGTATAGGATTACAAAGGAAATCAATTATATTGAAGTATAGTTATCAAATTATATAAAAATAAATTTATTGATATCAGGTTAAGAATCCCTGTACTAGATTGTCTCTAATCTTTCTATTCACAATTCTCTGAATTTCTTTTTCTCTTGCCATCCTTTATACTACCTTTCATTTTTCAGTTCCTTTAGATGCTATTTTTGTTCAAGTGTAAAATTCTTGAGAGCAGAGCTGTCTTAAACTGCCTTGATTTCTTATATTGCTTTGCTTACTGCTTAGTACAAAGCCTACCATGTAGTAAGTTCTCTCTCTCTCTCTCTCTCTCTCTCTCTCTCTCTCTCTCTCTCTCTCTCTCTCTCTCTCTCTCTCTCGTTTTTGTCATCATCATAATCTCTCTCTTTATATACATATATATATGCAATATATACATATATATCTCGCATGTTTATCATTGATTAATCTACATCTCTACCTACCCTATCTAAATCCTAATTATTCCCTCATTGTAGCTTAGTATATCTTGGAGATACCAGAATGTTATTTCTCCCTCTTGTCACTTATATGTTAGGGAGGAGAAGAGAAGAATCAGCTCCATCATGGAAGTTTCTATATACCTATGATTTAATAAGGCTAAGATTGAAAAAATCAATCCAATTTACCATGAGGACGTAATATTATCTGAGAAGTAGACTTTTAACTTTCTATATTGGTCTAATGGCATTTTTTTGGTCCAGTGTAGTTTGTTTATAATTTACAGTAGTAAATACTATTGTAGGAGTACTATAATAGGATGCTAGTCTCTGAGTCAACTCCTCACTCAAAATACTTACAAACAGCTTGCAGCAAAAAAAAAAAAATACATGCAAGAAGTAATTAAAGCAAGGGGCAGCTAGGTGATGCAGTGCATAGAGCACTGACCCTGAAATCAGGAGGAACTGAGTTCAAATCTGGCCTCAGACACTTAATACATCCTAGCTACGTGACCCTGGGCAAGTAACTTAATCTCAATTCCCCCGGAAAAAAACAAAAAACAAAAAACAAAAACAAAAACAAAAAAAAGCATAAACAAAAAACAAAAAGTAAAAACAAAAGTAAAAAAAAAGTTAAAACAATAATATAACCAATAAATAATTTAATAGCAAATGAATGATACACATTGGAACTCAGATGAGGGACTGGGTTGTTTAAATTTGGGTTGGTGAAGGAGGTAAGATTTGAAAAGTGCCATGAAGGATAAATAGAGTTTAGATAAAGAGAAGCAAGGAGGACATTTCAGGCAAGGAGAATAGCATGAACAAAGGCCGATCATAAGGAATGAACATATGTAGAGGATAACTTGGCTATAATAGAGGTAGTAGTAAATATAAAGTAGAAAAGAAAAATTTGGATTGTAGATTAATAGCTGAAAGGGGGTATCTACTAAAACTCCATCATTTTTATAAAGGAAGAAACAGATATTCAGAGAAGTTAGGTTACTTATCCAAGCTCCAAGAAAACAAGTGGCAGGAAGGGAATTTGAATCAATTTTTTTTTTTTACTTCAAATCCAGTGTCTTTTCCTAAATCCATTGTCCATCCATTGAATATAGGATGAGTTGGGATTTCATCTGGTAGATAATAATGGGGGAGTGTAATGTTGAAAGTGCTATTATAGAAAGGGTAAATTCAGAATTGGATAGGTTGGATAGAAGGAAAAATGGTTATAATCAAATAGACCAAATAGAAGATAATTGCATTAAGGTAGGATAAAGGAATGGGCAGGAGTGGGAATGAAAAAAATGAATAAATTGGAAGCATTTCAACAAACTCTACTACAGTTTGGGGTACCAAAAGGAGGATCTAGAGCAGGGGTTCTCAAACTGCAGCCCACGGGCCAGAGGCGGCTTGCTGAGCATGGTTATGTGGCCGGGGCAGAGACAGAGTGTGAGCTTTTGTTTTTACTATAGTCCCGCCCTTCAACAGTCTGAGGGACAGTGAACTGGCCCCTATTTAAAAAGTCTGAGCACCACTGAAGAGTAACCACCACTTCATAAGGAGTCCAGATTGAGAACTAAGACAAATTCCTCAAGAAATCTCTAAGGTTAAATTTAATAGTGTGATGGAATATATCCTAGGGACTAAGGAAGTTATGTTTCCTGATTTCTTATATTCATTTGGTCACTTTTGGTGGCTCTAAAACTACTGAACCAAATGGTTGTCAAGGAAAGGGGAAATTTATTGCAAGAGGAATTCCTAATCTTTACAGATTAGTGTTCTAGAAGGTTGTTTATCATTGTGTAAATCACTTGTGAAGATTACTTATAAAGGTAGGTAATTTGACTCTTTGACAACCTTAGGTTCTCTTTCTTTCTAGGGGGATCTCAACTACAGGGTAGAGTAAGATCTTTCCCCTTTCTTATGTAGGGCTTTTATTTCTTGAAAAGATATAGTAAAAGAGTATTTCATGTGAAATACCCAAATAGTTTTGAAAGAACCTGAAAGAAAAAAGTTAATTTTCTCAGATAAAAGTTTTTGAGACAAAGTTCAGAGAGTTTTGAAAGTATTAAATTGAAAGCATGCTTCCTCAAAGGCAACAATTGAATGATTATAGAGATTCCTACAGATGTCATTGTGATTTGTTTAAGTTAGATGCACACTGTGAAGAGCTCAGGAGCTACAATTATGAATGTAGATGTGTATTTTCTTCACAAGAATATTACTCTAGGATGCCAAGAGTAAATTGTAGCAACACAGACACCCATGTTTTCCCTCTTCATTCTTCCAACTTCAAGAAACCTTCCTTGACCTGTCAGCATTAGTACATAGGATTTATTTGGGGTAAGATGATTTGAAGAGAGACAAAAGCATTTTAACTACCATGTCAAGTCCTGTTTTTAAGCTTCTACAATAGCAAATATATATATATATATGTAAGAATTGGAGAGAGCATATGATGAAGCTCACTTATGAGGAAAGGAAAGTTGTTTTGACTATTCACATGTTGGCTTGAGTACAGATCTTTGTGTTTTTTGTTGGGCTGAATGAAGTCTATTCTGTGCTCCACATATTGAAATGGATCTACAATTTCACTTATATTGGCATTCTCTCCAAAGCCTTCTTCAGATCTTTTGACATTCTGAGGATATCAATGGAATACACAGGCTCATTCTTATTATGTGATGAATCACCTTCCTTTTTGATCACACATTTCTTTGATGATATTTTTTACTCTTTACTTTTACATTATAATTCCTTGCTTATAATGTGCGATAGTATGCTCTCACACCATGGACCTGTTTTTTTTCCCCTTGGATGATATTTAATTTCAACTATTCAAATATTATAGTCTTCTATAACTTACAGTCATATAATATCAGACAATGTTATTAAAAAAAAACAAACGAAACAAAAAAACATGTTTTTTGTTTTGGGGAAAGGGTTGGGATTATTAGAAGAATTCAATTTACCAAAGGCATTCCATTCCAGTTTTCTCTCCAGTTCAGTTCTAGGCTCCACTCATTGTCTATTTGCAACTTTCATCCAAGATAGATATGTCTATATTTAAATTGATATCTACACATTGCATATGTATATATGTTGTTGCTTATTCATTTCAATTGTGCCAGACTCTTTGTGACCCCATATAGGGTTTTCTTGGCAAAGGTACTAGAGCAGTTTGTCATTTATTTCTTCAGCTCATTTTACAGATGAGGAAACTGAGGCAAATGGTGTTAGGTGACTTAGCCATGATTACACAGCTAGTAAGTATCTGAAGATGAATTTGAACTCAGGTCTTCTTGACTCTAGGCCCACATACTCTTCACTGTGCCACCTTGCTGTTTCATATATATGGACTATACATGTAATATATAATGTATTCTTTATAACATGTATGTACATTTTTATTCTTCTATCTCCATCTTAATTTTGACTTTATTCTAACAAGCCAGTAGTAGCCTGAGCAATCCAAAAGTTGATTTGTAAATATCTCTCACAAAAATAGAGTTGATTCTTTTTTGTTAAAATATAATCAATTATATTTTTGAGATGTTATTTGAAGTTCACCATAATGAGTATAATTTCTTTGATCAAAAAACTAATTATGATGTCTAGGTATAGTCTTTGGTCTCTTTCCTTCTTCATAAGCAAGATTTTTTCCCTGCATTTACCATGATCTTCATCTATGTCCACCACTGTATTAAAATCACTAAATATCAAAATATATGTCATGTTAAGTTGGAGGATTATACCGAGTTATTCATAGAGCTAATCTACCTTTCTTTATCTTTACCAGCTGTTGACTCATAAACTGTTATTATTTCTATGGTGATCTTTTCTTTTTAAAAAATACTTATTATAAAGATTACAAAAATGAAAAGTACATGTCTTTTGAAATCATGATGTTTCTGAAATCAATTCCAACAACTCATCTCCTAGTGAAATCCAAGCCCTCTTTCCATTTAACTTCAACTTCCTTTTTGTCTGATTTTATTTATGGAATGTCAAGATTTATAACATTCACTTCTTCCAGTGCCACATACATTTGTTGACCATTGACCAAGGAACTCACATTTAGAATATCAAAAATTGTTGTTCTTTTTAGACATTCTTAAAATTGTTATTCTTAGCATCTTCTATTTTCTTTTCCACTATTTCTGACCTAACAGGAGATGCATCAGACAGAGGATCATTTTGCATTTTCTTTTGTTTCATGGACTGCCATGATAAGAGAATTTATAGGTGGGTCCTCAGTAGACATAGCTTGTTGCCAGAACCATACCCCAAAGCTTTTCCAGGATAGTGAAATCTACCAGAGCTTGTACTCACTGAACAACCAAGAATTCACTTAAAGAACCAAGGATCAGTGTTAGAATAAGACTGATTTCAGGAAGACTTGTTTTATATTCGCTGTTTTATTAGACTGTATTCTTGCATGGAATCTGAGGTCCTTTTTGTTGTTATAGAGACCTTGATATGAGTTAGATTTTGATGTTAACATGTGAAGTCTTTTGTTAAGGGGACAAAAAAAAAGAAAATGTTGGTATTTCCTAGAGAAACTGTGGGGATTTTGAGCCAAAAAATATTGTTGAGATAACTCCCAGATTGAAACTGGTCCATGTAAATCTATAAAGCTACTTTCCTGGGTTTCTGGGCTCCTAAAGTTTTAGTCGAGACAAGACTAAAATATGCCTGGAAAGTCATACTGAAAAACAGAAATTAAAGGATATAAAGCACTATGGGAGGGATCTTTAGAGTATTCTAAACCGATCCCCTCATTTTATTGATGAGGAAACTGTAGTTTAGAGAGTTTAAATGAAACTTAACTTTATCCACCAAAGGTAGCCAATGTACAGGCTAGAATTTGGCTGATGTTACTTGCAAAGGATGTGGTCCTGTCTCATGATGCCAAAGTTGAAAAGACTTAATTGTCTTATTATTGGTGACACTTAAAAAAATCCTTAGGAATAAAAGATCTTTCTCATTTTACTTTTAACCAGTACCTGATATCTGTATCCCTCCAATCTTTTAGCTTCTATTTAAAAATCTATAAAATGGGACAAGAGTCTTTTATAATGACTATCCCCCTGTGAGGAAAATATTTTAGAAATTGTAAAGCTCTATAAAAATGATCATTTTTGTTAGAGAAGTCACAGTGAATTCTATGGGAACCAAAAATAACATGTTAGTATCACGTTATTCCAATAGAGCTGGAAAGGGTGTTAGAGTTTATCTAACATATAAGAAAACAACTTAAGAGGGATTAAATGTCAAACTGAAGCAGTAAGAGGCAGAACCAGAATTCAAATCTAGATTATCCAACTCCAAGTCTAATATTCTTAGTGCTCCACAGCACTAAAGCAATCAGTTCAAAATTGAAATCTTTACATCTACCAGTTGATGATTAATTGTTTTGATTACCAGTATACATGGTGCCAAATGAATATATTGACTAATTTTTCTATTTAATTGACTAGTTTTTCCTGAATTGTCTGGGAGCCCTGGTATTATATATGCTTAAGAAGATGGTGTTATAAAAAGGATATCAACAATGAATGTAGAACAAAAATCAATAAAGAGAAAAATAATAAAGTTTAACTTTTAGAACTTAGCAAAGACTATTAAGCTCATCCTAAGGAAGATTCTGAATAACAAGTCCGTCATTTTATTCTGGGAAAAATTCTAAAAATATATTGATGAATAAAATTTTATTATTATTCTCATGATTAGTGCACAGGATTTCAATAGATGTTGCTTTCCACAAATAAATCCATTTGTCAATTATTTTCAAGGAAGAATATTACTTTCACAAAATAATTGGAAAGTGTTGATCAATTTGTGAAATCATCCTGTGGTTTCTTGATTTTTTTTTCCGGGGAAAGGGGAAAGCAGTTACATAAATTCTGAGTAATTTTTTCATTGTTGTTATAGAGATACTATTGTTTGCACATACACACACATGCACACACATACTCTCCTGTAGTAGATTTCATTCAAAATATATATTTTTCAAAATATTAATTAATTGTAATTTTTAAATAATTTTAAAATGTAAAATAATTTCTAAAAAAAATGTGGTGGGCTAAGATTTAGATATAAAATTAATCACTGCTGAGGATGCCAGAAGAGAAGATAATATTTCAGTCGATATTTCTTGTTTAATTTGTTTACTTATGAAAAGAACCACAAGGGCATAAGGTTGGGGGGTGGTGGAAACTATCCTGAGTCAAACTATTTGATAATATGGAAGGAATGGGGGCAGGGATATGATTTTAAATACATCCTCATATGTTCACTATTTTGATTTAATCACGAAGTATCTTGACATGGTGGTGAAGATCTTTATTGTATTAAATTTTCATTCTGTTTTCTCCTTCCTTCCTACTCCTACTGTCATGTTCCTGCCTGCAGTCCTACTTACTAGTTTTGGGAAAAAGAGAATAAAACATTTTCCCATCATTTCAAACTGTATGTGGTCATTTCTTTGGATTGCTCACCTGGATATAGCAACTTCTATTGGTGGCAATAACAAGCAGTAAAGTGCTTCATGGTGAATCATACATTTTTATAAATTCATCTTCTTATACTTCATTTCTTTCCTAGTAGATAATTTAGGCCAGTATCAGTGGGGAAACCTAGGTAGGGGGTAGGGAAGAAAGTGATTGGTAATGCTACCTCAACCAATAAAGCAAAATCCTAATTTTCTGTCTTTTATCTTTTGTCATTCTTTTGTGCGCCTCTTTGGCCTTGTCAAAACATATCGTTCAGTTAGAGACTAAAAATATTTTCCCATCGATTGGGGTTATTGATTTTTTTTAATCTGTACTTTGGCTTAGAGAGCTTGGGTGAAGGGTGAAAGTTCACCAGCTTAGTCTGCCGTTTTTATCTGGACAGCAAAAGAATGTATTGGCAGCAGATTTGATTTACCTTGTTGGTCAGCTGTAGTCACTCCAAGCACTGCAGACAACCAGCTAGCATATTCTGCTGTCTGTTTTATTGCATGGGGGAAATTCTTGAAAGACCAACCTCTCTATTGATTTTACTTCTTTATTTCTAGAGCCCCAGCCTTTTCTTTCTTTCTTTTAAAAAAAATTATATCAACATAGTCTTTCAAATCAGGATTGTTTAATATGCAGTAATGTTTTACTAACATTATAATGGAGAAACCTGACCCTGTTTGGGTTTTGTCACTCTGGGTCTATTATGTTATAAAATCAGGAGTAATGCTGATGTAATTGTAGTAGAATTCAGCATAAGGAAAAGATTATTTTAGGCCAGTTTGCTAGAAATCCATTTTTATGAACAATAGAAACTATGAATTTGGATACAATAGTTATATGTTTATAGAAACATTTACCTGCTAATTAAAATAATTAAAATGGCATGAATTATAATGTTTTTAAATGCTTGACCTTATACATAGATAGAATAGGCTACTACCTACAGCATATGAATGATACTGATTGTAGTCATGAGCCT